>NC_135188.1:9128418-10473418 GCF_041146795.1 Maylandia zebra
AATATGGCTACAGTCCATTCAAGGTCATTAAGATAATTTAGTAGAAATGAGGCCACAAATATAAAGCGCACAACACAAAAATAAACAAGGCAGAAGTCTCGGGTTCAGACGCACAAGGACACAAATAGAAGCGTTTCACTTCACATTGTCTGAGAGTATGTTTTGCAGGTTTAATCTAGGACAAGCAAATGTCGGTGGCAGACCGGTAACAAAGAGCGGATTGTGTTTGTAGCCAAGCAAATATTAGTATTTGTTTCTCTTCTATTTTTCCCATCTTGCTGCTCTTTCTCTGTGACCGACTATGGAGAACAGTTGGGAATATGGGGGGTGAGGAGGTCCTGGACACCACACAGACTTGTGTTACTTCAGAGGCCCCAAGCAGACAAGAATGTCTATATCAGAGGAGATGAGCTGGAACATGTTTATCCCACTGGTGCAATTAGGAAGCTCATGTTAACTGAGGAGATCCCCGTAAGTGAGAAGATTATTTATCATTGTGCATTCAGCACTGCAGTGAATGCAGTGTAAGCCCCCTGTTCAAGTACAGTAATAATTCAATGACTGTTTAATGACTTCACTCTATATCCATAAGAACTCAGAGGCAAACACTCGACTGTTGTTCACTGCTTCTAATTGCAAGCTGACACATTAACACGTTGAAAGATTAAATGCAAAGCATCTATAGCTGCAACTCAACCATCTACAATACTGCAATGTTTACACTGCAATGTATGTATTACCCAAGGCTGTAAAATGTGTCAGTGTGTTGATATATTCTTTAAGTATATATGGCTCAGTGTAAAACTTTTAACACTACAGAATTATTATTTTCACCTTACTAGAGGACCCCAATATTTCTTGTCCGCCACAGTTTAACCGTCAGTATTTTATAGTGTCTAACTGCCATCTAGTGGTGCCATCAAATATAGCAGGTACACATTTCATCACTAGACATTTTTCTGTGAGTCATTTTTCCCGACATTTAAAAAAAAAATGTGGCTCAAGGTCTAACGGCAGCATTTTACGTGGCCTTGAACTCTGAGAAGCAACAATTATTTACATTTCATATCAGCTCAGAACAAGACCAAGAAAGCCTGTTACAGACCAGTGACCAGTACGTTTTCTCCCGTGTCCCTGCTGTGCCACATATTGAGATGACAGCCCACATTTTGATTGGCTTTATTTTACAAAAGTGAGCACCAAAAACATGTGAATCACAAAGGGACGTGCTGATCTACGGGCGATGCCAAAATCCAAAAATGCCTTGCAGACAGGGCAGCAGTGGAAATAACGGTAAAACGTTTGAGCGTTTAAGTTACTGCGATAGAGGAAAAGAAAATCGTAATTTCAGACTACCTTTCAGCATCATTAACATGTTCCACATTTGTCCCAAGGATCTGGACATCCGAGATGAGGTGGAAAAGTCACATTCAAACCAAACAGCTTTTCATCTTTGATCGTGTATGATTGAGCACAAACAAAGAATGAAATTTACTTGTTTTGGTTTTCTATTTGATGTGTTCCATCTGCATTTACATAGCCTCTTTTCGCCCTGTGTGATTTTCTATCTGCTTTTCTATCTGTTTTGTCCCTGTGACAGATTCAGCTCCTCACATCTGTAAAATAAAGAGATGAAAGACAAAATCAGGGTAGACAGTTAGATAGTCAGTTAGCTTTCTTTCTTTCTTTCTTTCTTTCTTTCTTTCTTTCTCCATCATTCAGTTCTTCCATTCCTGTTGAGGGTGGGGGTGTTCAGGTTAGAGGCCAGTCGGACTGAAGAATGGCGCCGCATGTTTCCATGCGAGTATCAAATCTTAGCGTAACAAGCCCCAGAGGAGCAATAACCTTCAAAACTCACACCTGCAGCCAGAGCACTCAGTTCTACCAGTGCTGCTCTGTAATGTAAATGTATGTGATTCACATTCTGTTATTCACATTAATCACAGCATCCAGATGTGTTTTTCTACTATTTTTTTATATGGAGAATTCCACCATTCAGGAGAGGGTTAATGCTTGAGGACAAGGTGCGGGTCACGTTCACCACCGTGCACAAAGCAGATCTTGTAATTACAGCACATAGTCACAGCTTTACTTTGCAGCTGTGAAATTTTCCATTTGAATTGTAAATTGATTTTTCTTTGCCAAGCCACTGACATCAAGTTGATCTCTTCCATCCTCAAGAACAGGGAAAAGGTCAGGGCAGCTTCCAAGGCTTTAATGATGTGTTAAAAACTGTTCTGTGGAAAATTATGAACCAGACCGCCTCACTCTGGGTCCTGCTTTTGTGTCACCGCTCTCTTAAAATCATCAAAGGCAGATCACAGAAAGCAGTTACATGGTTATTGTTTGAATAGAGGTGGACAATAGTTCCCAAATGGCACATATGCTGTGAGATTGGGTAAAAATCATATATTATTAGATTTATCCACGCTCATTTCCCCTTTAAAAAAAATCCTCTAAAGCTTGTCAAAGGAAAGTTCAGCCACTTCCACAGGTGGGAGGTATGCGCGGACACATAAAAGGTTTGACAGCAAGGAGATTAGTATGGAGGAAGATTTGCTTAAATGACAACTAACCACCAGTGCAGATGACCTGCCACCTAAAAAAATGGGGAAAAAAATTTGATTTGAAATTGTTGTTAGAAAACAGAAAGTTACTTCTCAGAGAAACATATTTGGATCAATCTGAGCACAAGGCACCAAGACAGTTTACCGAGCTTTGTAAGAGCGGCAAGGTGATGGAAGTAAGAAAATCACAGCGTCGATCCAGATGCCATACACGGTTTGCCAAAAGTGCCTTCGCTGACAGGCCGTTTTGTGCAGATATGAATAGAAGTGGCCTTAAAATGTTAGCTTGCTCTCTGATGTGCTTTGGCTGCAGATCATTTGATGTGAATGTTTTTTGCATTTAACCTAGTCACCGGGACATCTCAGTCTCCCTGAGTGACTGCTGATTACAAGTTCATCGACACGGGCATAAACCCAGAAACTATTGTAAACAACGTAATGAAAATCATTCGCCTTCCAAATATTCTTCTTTGCTTGTGATAGGCCAGATGTCTAAAGGATAACAGAGCATAAATGGGAAACAGTTTGGACAAATGTCTGCACGGGGAAAAAGAGAGTCCAGACTCAGTTGTTTTTCTTTATTTGATATGATAGCCGTCATAGAGACAGGAAGGAAGCGTTTATCCGTGGTATCTCTGGCAGTGGATTTTGCTACTAAACATCTGATATCACTGGAACTGGGAAGAAGATCAGCCTATTCGCTCCGTAGCGTCCGTGAGGCAGATGCCTGCAGAGAGCCCGTTGCTATGACCTCACCCGCTGCTTAGTGCCAGGGAAGTCGCCCTTGGGTGTTACAGTGCTGCTGGAAATGGGATAAAACAGGGTGGGGTTTGCTTATCCATGAGGTCCACTTGCAGTTATTCACATACACACTGATGTATGAAGCCACAGTCGTAAACGCTGTTTTGCTCGCTACCTCTCTTTTGTCCTTCCTGTCATAAATTGTGAAGTCCTCCTGAGCAAAACCTGCATCCTGCTCCATTCCAGATGTGTTCAACGGGCTCTCCGGGCCTAAGACATCACTGCCTCTCTTGGAGACTCAGAAGCCTCCTTGACTTGCAGTGGCTCATTGACTCCTGTGTTGAAGAGTGACTCCATCATTGCTTCATATTTAGTCACTGTTGCTTTATTTTCTGTCATTCCTTCTATGCTCTGTTTTAGTTTTGCTTTTGATTTACAAACTGGAGTCTGGTCACCCATAACCATGTCATCATGTGCTCAGACATACAGCCTCATTAATATTTCCCTTCTGGCTGTGGGATAAGGGTGGGCACTCCTCAAGCTCGCTCTAGAAACTAGACCACTGCCAGGACGTAGCAGGCTATGAAGAACCAGAGGAAACATCGCATGCTCCAGCAGCTCTGAGTCAGGCCTTTGCCACAAAAGTGGAAACTTTGGCTGGATTTCCACCTCTCTATTGTCTGTTTAGGGTCAGCTCCAAGTTCTACTGTCTTTCCAAAATGGTGCATATATGGAGATTTTACCTGTAGTCACAAGGGAAACAGTAAACTGAATCTAGATATAGAGGCTTACTGTCTTACTCTCTATCAGTTAAAATGTACAAGGCAGTATTTGAGTATTTGCCATCTCTCAGAACATCTCTCTCTTCTCTCTTCTTCGTCTATCCATAGTCTGGTGTTCCTGTGTCCATGACCACATTTGACCACAGCACACCTGAGTAAACAATTCCCCCCAGACTCACAGGACAACTAAGCTGAAACAGTCCACTGCATAGCTCCATAGCAGGCCATCGCATGCGTTCCAGGAGCCAGGACCTCTCAGACGCATCATAGATCTGACAATACAGCTTTTGTTTAGGAAATTTGTTGTGGAAGCAGAGTAGAAGTTCCCACTGGTTTCAGTTTTTTTCCAGTACACATTCAAAGTCTCTTGGTATTCCTAATACGAGGCATAACAAAGGATTTGTTGTATTTTTTGCGAGAGCAAACTTAAATTTGCCTGTCTCTATAGAAATGGCATGCAAGGTAAAATGGTAAATGGCCTGTATAGCGCTTTTCTAGTCCCTAAGGACCCCAAAGCGCTTTACACAACCTGTCATCCACCCATTCACACACTGGTGATGGCAAGCTACATTATAGCCGCCCTGGGGCGCACTGACAGAGGCGAGGCTGCCGGACACTGGCACCACCGGGCCCTCTGACCACCACCAGTAGGCAACGGGTGAAGTGTCTTGCCCAAGGACACAACGACCGAGACTGTCCAAGCTGGGGCTCAAACCGGCAACCTTCTGATTACAAGGCGAACTCCCAACTCTTGAGCCACGATCGCCCCTAAATGTAATGTAATGTAAAGCTACATGTAAAACTCTTCTGTCCTTAAAACCACTGGATAATGTTACACGCTTCATACAAACGAAAGCTAATGCTAAAAACAACAATGTAATCTTTAATCAGCGACCACACAGACCAAATCTCTGGTCACAGCAGCTGAGTATAATCACCACGATTGCATCTAATCAAAACAGCAAAAGCAGCTTTCTCATCAAAAACTCTTGATAATAGTGCAAGTTACATAATACAGCAAATAGCCAGCCAACACTGCATCACACAGTGCTGCAATTATTTGTGAGTGTGTAATTTCTGCTTAGCAGAACTAACACTTGATTTCCGATATTAGATATGGTTTTGAAGAGCTGACAGTATAATTGGTTTGACTGGTGGGAAGAAGGCCAGCAGACAGGGAGAGCTAATTAGATTTCAGGAATAAAAAATTGCCTGAACTGGGGTGTTGCTGCTGGGATTCTGCAAAGAAATTAGTCCAAGTGTAAAGATTATTTTTTTTATTTTTTTTATTTAACCTTTATTTAACCAGGAATGTCCCGTTGAGATCAAAGACCTCTTTTTCAAGAGAGTCCTGGCCAAGAGGCAGCACATTTCAAGACAAATACATACGAACAAACAAAGTTAAAATTACACAAAACAATTACACATTATTGAGGCAGCCTGTAGGCCTTTGAGTTTAGTTTTAAAAACATTTAAAGACAACAATTCAGTTAGTTTCCAGTCTTTCTGTAACATGTTCCATGAAAAAGGCGCAGAGTGGACAAAGGCTTTCTTACCCAGCTCTGTGCGGACAAGGGGAACAGACAACAGCAGCTGATCATTTGAGCGCAAGGAGTAAGAACCACTATTTGTCCTTGTGACCAAAGTACAAATATAAGGAGGCAGCAATCCAAGCATAGCTTTGTAAATAAAAGTGTACCAATGCCCCTGTCTTCTAATGGCCAAAGAAGGCCATTTTACTCTTAAGTACAAATCACAGTGATGGGTCAGGTATTTACAATTGGTAATAAACCTCAAGGAAGCATGATACATCGTGTCCAACATTAGAAGACATGAAGAAGAAGCGTTCATATACAGAATGTCACCATAATCTAACACAGATAAAAAGGTTGCAGTGACAAGACGTTTTTTTACTGCAAAAGAAAAGCACTGTTTATTACGGAAGAAAAAACGAAGTTTAAGTCTCAGTTTCTTTACTAGTCTCTCTATATGTGGTTTAAAGGTGAAGGAGTCATCAATCCAGACACCAAGGTATTTATATTCATGAACTATCTCTATGACATTTCCTTCAAGGGTGGACACCACTGGAATAGGCTCCGGGACCTTCTTTGACTTGGAAAACAACATTAGCTTAGTCTTGTCAGCATTGAGAACTAATTTTAGCTGAATAAGTGAATGCTGGAAAGCAACAAAGGCTTTCTGTAAAGTTTCAATGGCCTGAGCAAGAGATGATCCATAACAGTAAATAACTGTGTCGTCAGCATAAAAATGCAAATTTGTGTCTGAGACATTTTGACCCAAGTCATTGATATATAAAAGGAACAGAAGGGGACCCAAAACTGAGCCCTGTGGCACCCCCTTGTGGACAGCAACAAATTTAGAACAAAGACCTTCAAGTTTAATGCACTGGGTTCTATTTTTCAGATAATTTGAGAACCACGCTAATGCATGTTCTGACAATCCAAGGCTGAGCAGTCTGTTTTTTAGGACTGCATGATCAACAGTGTCAAAAGCTTTTGAGAGGTCAATAAAGAGTGACGCACAGTACAATTTCTTATCAAGTGCCACAATAATATCATTTATCACTTTAATAGTGGCAGTGTTAGTACTGTGTTTTTTCCTGAAGCCTGACTGAAATTTGGAGACAATATCATTAGAGTACAAAAACTCTTTCAACTGGTCACAAACTAGAGATTCCAGGATTTTGGATAAAACACACAAATTTGATATTGGCCTATAATTAGTCAACACCGATGGATCACCTCCTTTCAATAAAGGCAAAACGAAAGCTGATTTCCAAACCGATGGAATTTCTTTGGTTTTAATTGAAAAATTAAATAGAATTGAGAGTGGTTCTGCAATAAAATCAGCTGCCAACTTCAAAAAATAAGGTTCCATCAAGTCTGGACCAGGAGGTTTTCTGTGATCCAAAGCCTTTAAAGCTTTATGCACTTCATAAACACTAAAAGGTACAAAGTTAAAACAGTCTCCAGAAAACATAGAGAGTTCTGGGCAAGTATTTGTTAAAAAAGTTTCTGCAGAAGCAAACAAGGAACCCACTGATAGAAAGTGTTCATTAAAACAATTCAAAATTTCAGTTTTATCATTAATTGAGACTGAATCTTTTACAACAGATTTAGGAAAGGTTTGAGTCATTTTATTGGCGGAAAAAGACTTGATTACTTTCCAAAATTTCTGTGGATCATTGAGGTTCTCAGTGGTGACAGACAAAAAGTATTCAGATTTGGCCTTTTTAATAAGAGAAGTACATTTATTTCTAAGCTGTTTGAAAACAGACCAATCAGTGGAAGTATCTGTTTGTCTCGCCTTGTCCCATGCTCTATTAATGTGTCAGTCTGAGCGCTATAATTCCTTTATACTTTTCACTTCTTTACAAAAAACACTGCTTTAACAGGATAACGTTTTGTTTTGTATTTCTACTCAGTGCGCAGTTTATTAGAAACATTTCATTTAAATTGCCACAATCCAGGGGTTTATCTGTTATAATGCTGAGTTTTAGTATTTGAGACTGTTTGGATTTAGTTTTTATTCTTCTCAGTTTGTGCCTTTGCCCTCATGTGCAAAGGCACAAAGTTTTAATTGTCTTTTAATTATTTCCTGTTTTACTTTGTAGGTTGGTTTTCTCGTATATTTTGGCCTAGTTTCACCTTCTGTTGATGATTTCACCTGTGCAGTGTATTTGCACACTGTGCACATGCAATAACGTCTTTGCCCCTTTGTGTCAAGACATCTGTTGTGCTCCCTGATTTTTCTCGTGCTTCCTGTGCTGTTTTTTGGCTGGACTTCAGTTCTGTGTTACTTTGGGCTTTGCTTTTGCCAGTAAAGGCTCCTTATCTCCTCCTCCAACTTTCATAAAACGTCGTAAAATGATTTCAGGCTTTTTGAAATTGCACAATTAATGTGATAACCCATGTTTTTTTTATTCTGTGTTGAATGATGGACTAAATCCACACTTAAATTGAGCTCCACACATTGCAGTGTTTTTACTTCTTGAGCTTTGATGGAGTAGCAGCATCCCCTATTGTTCAAACAGAGTAGTAGGAAATTCATTAAAAGGACTAGATGTTGTAGTCCTTGATAATGCATTGCTTTAAATGGCGAGAATCTTGACAGATGGCTGTTATGAGGAAAGGCAGCCCAGAAACTTTACCAGCAGCACACATCGTTGTGTGCCTCAGCTTTCAGTCTTTTACCCAGGCTAATCTGCCATTTTTTTTGGGGGGGGGGAGGAATTAGAGATCTGATCTAGATTATAATATTAAGATTTGGGAAACGTCGTCAGTAGTGGACCTTGGATTCATCGGGTGCTTCCGCCATTATTACTAGACACCCTCATCCAAGGAGGCCCTGCCAGGGTTGATCAGGCCCCGGA
Organism: Maylandia zebra; assembly: GCF_041146795.1. Classification (NCBI taxonomy): domain Eukaryota; kingdom Metazoa; phylum Chordata; class Actinopteri; order Cichliformes; family Cichlidae; genus Maylandia; species Maylandia zebra. The sequence goes on from NC_135188.1 coordinate 9,136,902, forward strand.
GTATGTCACTGGTTCATGTTAAGTTGTTATTTCTCTTCTTCTTTCTTCTGTTTAGTTTTCTACTGTTTATTTTCTCCTATCTATTCACTGCAACTGAGAAATAATACTTACCTCTTTAGCATTTATGGAGCCTCATTTCTTCAAAGGGATAGAAAAGGTGATGGAGAGAAGTAAGACAAAAGGGACAAGATAGGAGAGAGCAGAGAGGAGAGCTGGAAGGGGGGGGGGGGCGCCCGATCTAGCTTCCCACACCTCCCCGCCGGATCGGGCTGTAGGAATGTAATGCCATTTGAAAAGTATAAGACGCAGCAGCAAAAAAAAATATTGGCGACGGCCAGTGGGCCCCCTCAGCTACCTCGTAGAAATACCTATGGTATGAATTTTAAACTAATTCGTCACTTTGTTCTCGAGTTATCACATTCACAAACTTGGCTGTCCACACCACATCAGCTGTTTAAAAATGGTTTTGGTGAAAACTGTCCCTTCTGATTTAACTGCATTACCATGCTGGACTGGGTTAAAAACGCCACTGCACTTTACAGGAAATGCCAGAGTCATCTCTATTTTCTGAGGCGGCTAAGGTCCTTCCACATCTATCGGACTATGCTCGGGATTTTCTATGAGTCTGTTATGGCCAGTGCTATCCTCTATACTGTTGCATGCTGGGGGAGCAGGTTAGGGGTCGCAGATGCCAACCGACTCAAACTGATTGGCAAGGTCTGTAATGTTGTGGGGATGGAGCTGGACTCCCTTAAGGTAGTGTCGGAGAGGCGGATGTTGTCCAAGATAAAGACAATGTTGGATAATACCTCCCACCCACTCCATGCTGGCTGGCCACAGGTGCATGTTCAGTGAGAGACTGAGATTACCAAAAAGCACCACTGAACAACACAGGAAATCATTCCTGCCCGTGGCCATCTCCCTGCGCAACCCCTCCATCTAATGCACTGTAAACACTGCAACAGTTACATCCTTCTTGTACATGCTGTTTTCTACTCAGTAATGTTGCTGTCAATATTCTTGATATTTATTATTGAGTGATTTGTATATATTGTGCTATTTCTTAAATCTGTAACATATTGTATTGTTAAATAGTCTAGTCTTTTTCTGTTACTGTTACTGTAATGGAACAAATGTAACCCAATTAATTTCTTTAGGGATTAATAAAGTATGCTGATTCTGATTCTGATGCTATATTGATGAAATTTATAAATGTTTTTTTTAATGTCTGTAGGAAATTAATTGCTACACTGAACTAAGGCTACAGAAAAAAGTCTTTAATCAATATAAAATGATACATTACAAATCAGAAAATAGTTTGGAGTTGCATCAGCCATTTAATACAAAAAACAATCATATAAGGCAGCGGTCCCCAACCTTTTTTGCGCCACGGACTGGTTTATGCCCGACAATATTTTCATGGACCGGCCTTTAAGGTGTCGCGGATAAATACAACAAAATAAAACTAGTACCGGTACCGAAAAAAAGAAGTTTTGTTCATAATACACCTGAAATGACCCAGGAAAACCGAGTTAACGTTAAAAACGATAACAAAATAACGCTGAAAACCGATAAAAACCCTGAAAACTATACATTTCACACCTGAGCCTCAACTCTCGCGGCCCGGTACCAAACGACTCACGGACCGGTACCGGTCCAAGGCCCGGGGGTTGGGGACCGCTGATATAAGGCACCATTAAAGGATACTCGCATTGCAAACCAAATCACTGTAAAATCAATATGTTTTAATTCTTCTTTAATCCATTTGAAATAAGAAGACACGCACTGTCACACTGAATGCACCCGGATATTTTTCCCCCAAAAAACTACCACTGACCCTTCTGTTTTTTACAATGATGACGTGAACAACTCTTTACGTTTTTAGTGGAAAAATCTCATCACCATCTTATTTGAAAGTCTGATCTGGTATTACATACTGTATCTACATAGAACAACAGCACCAAAAATAACGAAAAATATTAAAAGGATAAAAAAATAAAATAAGAATAACAACACAGCATCCAACAAACACTAAAAACACTGACCAAAAATCTGTAACTCAAGTACTGGAGGATGTTAAATTAGCACCAATCACTAGCACAGTAATACAATCTGCCACTGAAATGTTGACTGATAGTGTTGAGTATGGGTCCTAATTTTAGCACCAATAAAGTGCTAGTGTGCAGGTCTTTTTTGTTCCTGAAATATGCCTTTCCTTTAAGTTCCCAAGCATCACTACAATACTGTTAGTCAAAAATTAATAGAGTAAATATAGTAGAACAACTGTTCAGTTATCTACTGGGCTAATTTTGCTTAATCTATATCATCTTATGTCCTGTAAAGCGTCCTTCCAACAATGCACACAGCCTTTGGTTGGTAAGGTTATGAACGGTTTCATTGCTTTATTTGGTAGAAGCATAAGTGTGACCATGCATTTGACTTTCAGCACATGTGGCCAAATGTCACAGGTGGCTAGCTCTGAGACGTCCAGGAGACAGGCTTCTTCTGCTGTTAAATGCCTAAAAAAGACAATGATGATGATTATACTTCCAGTTTTTGAGTAAGTTAAAGCTTAAACAAACCAAATTACATTTTAAAAAGTGATTCTGAAATACATACCCTTAGAGCCATGGGTATGCATGCACGTTGTTAGGTACAAAAAGTGAAAGGAATCATAATTTCATGAGTAGCTGAGTGATGTTATACCCAGGAAAAGAAAATTATCCCCTGTGTGACCAAAACTCCCAAGTTGTGCTTTTCTTTCTGTGTGGTTGGACTATTTAATATTATAGTGACTTACAAGGCTGCGAGTTGGGCTGAGAGAGCGAGAGCGCACAGGGCTGGTACTACTGCTTCTGCTGCGGCTTCGGCTCCACTGCAAAAACAGAAAAACCACCAGTATGCACACGAGCTTTGTATGCATCTTCGTGTCCTCACGTACCCTGTTAAATAACATCCAGTAATTGTGATATATTTAAACATTAAAAAACCAATACCAGAGCACCACTTCTAGTCACAGCCTCGCCCTTCACTATTACAGTGTTTCCTTCCATTAAGGCTGGCCACACATGGTACATCACCAGAGGAGCAGTGAACTCAGAGTCGTAGCTGCGCCGATACCTTAAAGGAAAGAGACAGGGGAGAGTTGGAAGTGTGCATCTAAGTGTTGTGGGTGACATCTACTGGTAGAGGCTTTCAGTGACAGGCTGAAGTTCAAGGAGTGATATTCTGTAGTGACTGTTTGCATCATGGAAAACATGTTACTTAAAACTTTCCCTTTAAAAAATGAACAAATGACTGCTGGGTGTACAAAAACAGGACTGACTTGATGTCATTGTATAGTTCTCCATCAGTGGCAAAGCCCAAGTCCAGTGGAGGGTCCAGTGTCTGCATGGCGAAGGCCACTCTGCATGCCTCTCTGATCAACGAACTGATGAGGACAAAGTCCACCTCTGGCGGGAAGGAGATCCGAGGGTTCACATTCATAGCATTGATGACATCCTGCAGAGATGAAAGACGATCATGGTTTCCCTCAGAACTACAGCATTTTGTTCATGAGTGTTGCACAGCACACATGAGACGCATCATCCTACATTGACGCTGGTCTGAACATCATAAAGGTCCAGGTTTCTGACGATGTAGTCCACAGCTGCATCTTCTAAACTTTCCGGCCCAAAGTGAGATGTGGACAGTGTCTTTCTGACTCGTAGCCTGAACTGACGGTAAGCCAGTTTTGCTGTCTTGAAGGATTCCTATAACAGGAAAGCAGGCAATACATACATTTCCATGAATCGCAGCAGACAGCAGATCAAATGATCAGCTCTGTGTACACACAGCTCTAAAATAGCTGCAGCCATACCACAACTGCAATAAAGATTATTCTCTGGACCATCTCCAAGTCAGAAATGTAGCGGCGAAGCAGGGCCTGGGCATCCAGACGCTCCACAGCATATAGGTCATTGAAGCGCGACACAAGGCGGGCGTGGCGGGAGGAGTTAGTGAGCTGGGCTCGGGTGGGTGACTCACTCCTTCCGGGGCTGGAAGAGCGGTTGTGCCTGGACAAAGGGCTCGGAGAACGACTCCTCACCAACCTGAGAGACAGAAAAAATCTAACATATTAATTATTTAAGACGCTGAACGGTGTCAGTGTGTGAGCGTGTAATGTTTGTGTGTGTACCTCGCTTGCAGCATGGCTTTCTCTGTGCTCAGGTAAGACACTTCGTCTCTCAACAGGCGAATCTGCCGCTCATAGTCATCGAGAGCTTCCAGCTTTCTCTTATAAATGTCCACCTGCTCATGTGCGGATCTCAAACTGAAGCACAGACACACTTCACATTAACAGAAAAACTCATACGTGCATATTAAAACAAGTAAATCATCTACATCACCTACTCAGCTTTCAGTTGTAATATTTCATCTTCAGTGGCCAGAAAGGTGGTTGTAGACTTGCTCTTTGTCTCATCCAGTTCCTTCTGAGCATCAAGCAGCCTGTTTAAACAGATCGGTACCTGTATTTACTGACCAAAGTGTAGTTAAATATGAGCCATTGAAGCTGAGGTAAGAAGGTCTGACAGTTTTTTTTAATCTATAATTTAGACTCACTCTGCTCTGACTGACTCCAGCTGTAGCCGAGCGGAGCACAGCTGAGTCTCCAGCTTCTGCAAGTCATTCTCATGGGAGGCAGAGAGCTCCCTGATCTTTCTGTCCTTCTCTGCTGAATCCTAACATTTAAAAATGATGATATATATGTCATATATATGAACACTCTGACAGATTTTCTGGTTTACTGATAGATGGAGTCACCTGGATGAGCTGTAGACTGGTGTCATCACTGACTGAAGGCCTCGCCATTGAGAAACAGGATCCGAGCCATGGTAGTAGTCGTGTTTTCAGAGTGTCCACTCCGGCATAGTGTCCACCTGATTAGTGACAAAATGTTAGAACCTGTGCTCAATAAAATAAACATAAATAAACTGATGAAGCTTGTACCTTCTGCAGCTGTAAGGTTGAGGATGGCAAACAGTTGGCCCTGGATTTTGGCGGTGATTTCAATCAGCTCACAACATCTGTTCAGATTCTGGTCACAAGAAATCACCTTGGAGGGTTAAAAAAAAGGAAACAAATTTATTTTTCCATTATCTTAACCACTTATCCATCATAGTCACATGGAGCCTTCCCCAGCTGTCACAGTGCCAGAGGTAGAGTACACGCTGTCTAGTACAAAGAAACAGACAACGATTCACTTAAAGCTTATTTAGAATCACAGATTAAACTAACATATATGTTTTAGAACTGTAGGTGGGAAAATTGCATTTGATAAAAACTGCTTAAAAAGTTTGCAGACTCTGACACAAAACTAGGGTTTTAAAACAATTGAAAAATAGCATTTCCCTGTGAATGTTATGAATGTTATTGTCCACGTTTATATAGTCGAAGGTATTGCCCTGTTCTCCCATAATTTCATTTCTTAAGCTTCACTTTTCCTGACAGAAGGTTACAGGAAAGATTTATTCACAATTTAGCCAAGCAAAAAGTAGCTCAGCAAAAAAACTCCATTGTTTTATGCCGTGTACCTATTTATTATATTAAATTTATTTAAACAATATTTAGTTTAGGAGGTTTGTTAGGTCTGTTAGGGTACGTCTCCTAGAGTTTCTTTAAAAAAAATCAATATATATAATCAATTAATCGATATAGTACTATATTGTTATATTATATATATTATGATGGTTATTTCTTTATTACTTACTTATTACTCATTTTTACTTATTAGTTTCTTATTAGCTTTATTTCGTATTAGCTGTAAACACTCGAAGGCATTTGATGCCTACGTTTGAAGTTATTGCCTCTACAGGAAGAAAGAGGAAGTGAACCATCTCAACCTGAGGCAAATATCTTTGGAGCTGTCTAAAAGTACCCATGGCAACCGGCGTCCATACCAACCAAACTCCACTGGGAAATCAAATCTAAACAAATGCATTCCTTTGCTGTATTTTTTAAAATGATTTAAAGCGTTTCCAAACTGCCTGTAACAGTTTCATTTATGATTATAATAATAAAGTGGAACAAAACAAATGAAAATCACAGGTTTAACGAATAAAAATCAGTAATGGACGAGAGCAGACAAACCTATTTGTCATGTTCTGAAGACGAGGATGCTCATAATATATCTGAAACCCTTTGGCTAAAAGGTTCAACTGTATGCAAATATACCAATTCAGTGGATAGTGATCATGGAAATAGGACTGGCTAACACGGATGAAGTTGTGTGGTCAGATTTAGGTCAATCATGACTTATTGATGAACTTACATGGTAGTCCTTGTGCCAACTCTCAAGCTTGTCCTGTAAGACGCTGAATGAAGATGTGTTGGTCAATCTCCTTAAAGTGTCAGCCATGTCGATCCACAATCCTCGGGAGGTTTTAAAAATCCCCAGGAGGAGGCCTGCAGCAGTAGCAGCAGGCGGAGGGGGGTACGTCTTAACGAGGAGTGTAGTAAAAATTCCTGGACCGGCAGCTTTCTGCACCTGCGACACGAATGCCAAGCGCCGCCTTCAGTTGTGGCAACCGAGTGAGGAGACGACGGGAGCAACGAACGCAGGGTTTAAATAAATTACTCCCGTCTCAGTCAGGCCTCTGCAGACTGTGGTCTCCCCCCAGATGTAAATACGATCGTAATGACATCCTGTTAAACGAAACCAATACCGAGGGAGTTAACTAACCCCCCTTGGGGTCAGGTGCTGCTCGAGTGGCGGTGTTGGGTCAAATCCGATTATACGATAATATGACATACTAAATTAAATGTGCAGTTCATTGTTGTATCTAAAATAATAACTGGAATAGTTATGTGTGTTGTACTTATGTATTGTAATCCAGATCAAATTTAGCAATCATTTCAATTAATGCCTTTAAATACGTTATCCTAAATATGACTTTTTGAGTGTATGATCACAATTGTATCACAATTTTTTGTGATAAAAAATGATCACTATGCTATGTACAGCTATGAAATATATATCATTAATAGTAATGTTATTACTATCTATCTATCTATCTATCTATCTATCTATCTATCTATCTATCTATCTATCTATCATCATCATCATCATTATTATTATTATTATTATTATTATTATTATTATTATTATTATTATTATTATTATTTAAGAATCGTGTCCGCTGCTGACAGTTCACCTGTGGAAAATATGAATGGACCGTTTCTTCTATTTTAGGATTTTTCTGTCATTGGCTGGCTGAGTTTGGAATATGCCATTTTTCAATGTCATCAAAAAAATTTTGATAGATTTTTTTTTATTTATCTGTTTTTTATATTTATTGTGTATGTATTTGTTTTCTATAGTCAAGTCATATTCAACTACCATTCAGTCCACAACTAAAAACATAATCATTATGGAGTACTGTCCCCTTTATCTGTGAAAAGTGGTTTGCTCCGAACTCTCAGCAAGCAGAAGAGGGAGGGTCAACATGGCGTCTGAACAGGTCCGTTATGTTCCGTATTTGTTGTTATTCTTGCGTTTTTCTCCGCCTTTTTTGCATTTAGTTAACGGAACACTTATATATATGTTTCTAAATAATACACAATATAAACTGGATTAATTTTTTTTTTTTAAAAAGCATACTGGGCTTTTGTCTGGGCTCTATCGGAATATCAGTGTAACAGAAAACATTAGTGGCCTCTGCTATGGGTAGCGAAAGCGTCATATGGAAATAAATAAAAATCTTATTCTTTTACTAGACCTGCTGTTTGACAGCGAATTTATTACAACACTATGAAGAGAATAAAACTATAGCTGTGTAATATTGATACAGCGGAGAGCAGGTTATTTCCATTTTGCTGCCAAAATGAGTACAGTTTATTTTTAGTTATGGCCAGCGACAGGCTGTCGCGGGTATTTAACAGATGCAGAGAGGACATTGAAAACAGGGAGGAACTAAAAACTTTAATTTAAAACTAAAAAGAAAGTAGAGGCGATTCAAAAAGAAAAGAAAGTCGAGAAAATACAACAGTTGGTGCGTAAACGTGAGATTCTGGGTAAACCAATCTCAATAATCAATATGTGCTCTAAAGCTATAAAATTAGGCTTATGAGTGGATACTCTCAAATACACCCTAACAACTGTGTAATTACATTGTAAAAAGAGGAAAGGTTGTTTTTACTTTCCATTAAAACAACATGAAGGTGTTAATTAATTTAAAAATGCATGCATGTAGCTTTCATTTCTTTCTCCGTTAAAATACTCATAGGTCTTCTTATTTATAAGTTCTTACAGTATAATTAGTTTCTCTAATTGTTACTACCATTTCTTGCTATAACTACATTTTAAGTGTCTACGTTTAGAAACAGTAGGTACTTCAAGTAATTCAGTAGAGTTACGTGGTAAATGTGGGACAGTTACACCATAGATTACAGGTTTTATTATCTGTTATTACTTGTTATTAAGACTGTAAGCATTAGACCTCAGAGTTTGTTTTCTGGCTTCTAGGAAAGCTCCAATGGGCCAGTGAAGAAGTCCATGCGAGAAAAAGCCATAGAACGCCGTACTATCAACAAGGAGCACAACAGTAATTTCAAAGCAGGCTATGTACCCATAGAGGAAGAGCGTCTTCATAAGACAGGGCTAAGAGGACGCAAAGGAAACATGGCTGTGTGCATCATTATCATCCTCTTCCTCCTCGCCTTAATTAATTTAATTGTGAGTACCTAAAACATCAGTGTATTTGTCTGTGTGTTGCTTTTTTTTAGTGTGTGATCTGTATATTTTGTGCATGCTGTCGCCTCACAGATCACATTGGTTATATGGACAGTGATCCGCATCGGTCCGAATGGCTGCGACAGTATGGAGTTCCATGAGAGTGGCCTGCTGCGCTTCAAACAGAAAGCAGACATGGGTATTGTCCACCCGCTGCACAAGAGCACAGTAGGAGGCCGTAAAGACCAGGATCTGGTCATTGTTGGTAACAACAACCCGGTGAGCAATACAGAGTGTGTTACAGAGTTTAGTAAAAGCTGAGTATCGATAAAAAGACAAGAAAAGCCCATAATGCGCACACATTAAAAACTCTCCTCTTTTATTTAACATGTGTTGCTACAGGTAGTCTTCCAGCAAGGCACTACAAAGCTGAGCGTAGAAAAGGACAAGACCTCAATCGTCAGTGATGTCGGCATATCCTTCACAGACCCTCGGACCCAGACCACATTCTTCAGCACTGACTTTGAAAACCACGAGTTTCATTTGCCCAAAGGAGTCAAAGTCCTCAGCGTTAAAAAAGCTTCCACAGAAAGGGTGTGTACGGTTTCCAGTAACTCACTGATGGGTGCAATAACAAAGTATTTCATTAGTCCTGTCAGTGTTTTATAACCTGTACCAAACATTAGCTAATAATCCATAAAGGTAAAGCAAAACAGCATATTTACAGAACATGGAAAAGTCCCCATGAAGATGCTGAACTTCATCAGTGTAAACAGAAGAAAGGCTCAGTTATGAATTCATCTTTTAACCTTGTGAAAGTTGTTTTCACAAATCTACTTCAGATCTAAACATTCATAGATGCCACATCATGTGAAAGTTTAAACAAAACTGGACTATTCTAAAGAAATATATTTAAATCTGAAAATCTAGAAAGTCTATGGAGGGATATAAAGTTTACAGTTCACCATGACTCCAGTTTATCAGAGGCTGAGAGAACCTGACAGAAAAAACAGGTGTGCAAAGCTGCTAAACAAAGTTTCAAGAAAATTCGTAACAGAGCTGAATTCCAAGCAGTGGTGCCTTTCAAAAGATTCAGAATAAATAATCACAAACAAATATGTTTTTGCGACATATTTGTGACGCAGGTTCCAAAAACACAGCTAAAGCTAGAAAAATTTATTTTTTTACTTTTTTCCTAAACTTTCTAAACTTCTAGAATAACATGCAAAAAAGATTTAATTTATATTTCTTTATTTTCTATGAATTTTTAACTTGAAGATGTCAAAAGATGCATATTTGTTAAATTTAGTAACAATAAACTTTTGTGTACACTTTTGTAAATGATTAAACTTTTGATAAAAATGCCACTAGATCTACAAGAAACTGTCAGTTGACCAGAATGAACACAATTGTATTGCCACAAGCCAAAAATGGAAAAGTTGCCAGCATCACAGAGGAAGCAAATTTCACTGGCTAACTGCCCAGGTCACACCTCAGGCACATGTGGCTGCGCTGAGCGGGGGGTTCCCTCCTCATCCAGGCTAGCTGGAAAAGGCCCAGCACAGAGTGTGCACATAGTGTGCTATTTATTTTCACATTATACTGCCTAATAAACTGCTTAGTGGAAATACAGTAGCCTTAAGAGATATTTGCAGCCATGCTGCATCACATTTAATAAGTGGAGGAAAAAATATTCGTTAAAAATGTCTTTCACAGTATCGTTTTTATTTGATTTTATTTTTTAACTTTTTTGTTAACAGTCTTGTGTTGCTGTTCATAACATTATATTCTAAACTTCATATTCTCTCTGTGACTTTTAGATCACCAGTAATGCAGCATCTGACCTGAACATTAAAGGAGACTCTGCCATCATTCGTGGTAACGAAGGGGTCAACATCATGGGTCGGACAATCGAGTTCAAAATGGGTGGAAACATTGAGCTCAGGGCTGTGAGTATGGAATTTTTCCTACAATAAAGCCGATCGAGTAAAGGGCCAGAAGATCGATGAGTAATGATGATTTGTCTTCGCAGGAGAACAGCATCGTGCTCAATGGATCGGTCATGTTCAATGCCACGCGTTTTCCTAACTCTGCAGGAGATCTGTATTTCAATGAAGGTCAGGAGAGGTACAAGCTCTGCATGTGTGAAGATGGAACTCTGTTCCGTGTGCGGGTGAAATTTACCAACATGGGCTGCCAGACTTTAGATAACCCATGTAAGAAGGCTCACTAGGACTGGAATCTGCTATTGCATCTCAATCAGTCCACACTGAATTCAGATAAACCACTTTCAAATTTATTTTTGATAGTGTGGAGCTCTAATATATAGGACATTCATAATGGCTTGGGCATAATATCTCTGTGGGTCATGTGTCAAATTCTGTGTTTCTTATTATTTTTGCCACTTGGCCAAAGATAAAAACTGTAGTATTTTGTTTTTCTGCAGATTTGCCAACTTGAGATGATATCAGTCTATGTTACTTCTATATAGTAGGACATGAAACACTACACGTACAAAGGCTAATGTACACTATGGAGCCCTACTCTCAAAAACTAGATTTAACTCTCTCTGGGAAGCTGGATTTAAGAAATAAATGTTTCAAGTTTACATTTTTTGAAAATGTTTAACGCCATCTGGTGCCAGTATAGAACATGACATCACCAGGGCATTTCATTAGTTTATGTTAGCTAACTAATCACAGAACCAGTAACTCAGGTAATAATAAGGACACTAAAACCAAAAAAAGCAGGGATCAAAGGGGATCACTTTTTTATTGCCCCTGGCTGCAATGATGCATTTTATGTTAAAAAAACCAAGGAAATGCTGATCAATTTCACTTTTTGTCTCTAAAGCAGTAATTGGTTCTTCGTTAATTGGCTAGCTGCATTGAAACAGGAAAATCCACCTGTTATCTGTAATGTTTGGGTTCGTAAAGCACTTTCTAAATGAGCACTGAGTGGAGGAGAGCTTGTTTGAGTCAAGTAACAGGTTGTTTTACCAGACCAACAAGCTGGTGTTTTTCCTCGTCTGGCCAGATGTACCTAGCAGCGCAATCAGTTAAAGGCCACAACCTGCGATCAAATTTATGCAATAAAATTTATGTATGTTTTTATGTATGTTGTGTTGTAAACTGTTTGGATGTGCATAAGAAAAGAGACTATTTTATTGCATAAATAGTGCTGATTGCATCTTGCAAACATCTGTTTTGCCAGCTGATTGTGCTTCTAGGTACACTCACCTACTGAAGAAACGGTGTGGTATCGGACAGCAGTGTGTCGGTCTGGTGAACCACCTGTCACCTGACTCAAACAGGGTCTCCTCCACACAGTCCTCATTCATAAAGTGCTTTATAAACCTTTGTAAACGAGTGTTGGTCACCTACTGTGCCTAACAGGAGGATTTTACTGTTTCAATGCAGCTAGCCAAACAACAAGGGAACCACTTACTGCTTAAGAGACAGAAAGTGAAACTGAATATAGCTTTGTTTTTGTTTTTTTTGATAAAATTTATTGTTGCAGCCAGGGACAGCACAAAAGTGATACCCTTGGACTGCTTTTTAATTTTAGTGTCCTTATTCTCACCTGAGTTACTGGTTACTAGTTAGCTAACATAAGCTAATGTAAGTCTATAAGCTGCAACCAATAGGGGTGCAACGATACACAAAATTCACGGTTCGGTTCGGTTCGATACTTTGGTATCACGGTTCGATATTTTTGCGATACAAAAAAAATGTTCATGCCTTTTTAATTTGTCATTTATTAAAATTATAAATATATATTTTAACTCAAAAGTACAGTTTTTAAATTTAATGTTGCTGAAACAACAAAGTAAAAAAAATACATCTATCTGATTGAGGAATCACTCATCTTTGGAAAAGAGAGTTTATTACAGGGAAATGGCTCTTTCCAAAATAAAAGCTATACTATACGCTTCTTCTGGGCTATACTCTCAGCAGCATATTAAACATATCAGGTCCCCATAAGGAGAATCATGTGCTAACGGCTGTCTAAATGACTCGAGTAAAGTTTGTAGCATGCGTGCTTGTTGTTTTTGTCTGCTTCCACTTGTCTTTGCACTAGGATGATGTCGGCGTAAATGTGCAGTCATATTCGTTGTGTTCCCACTAGTGCTGTCAGCGTTAATCTCGTTGAAATGACGTTAACGCCACAACACGGCAAATCTCCGTTAACGAGCTACCGCGGATCGCCCCGTGCGTGGGGCTGGACGGCCAACACGTTAACGAGCAAACTGCGCTAACGCACTAGTTCCCACCAATGTAATTGAGCATTGCGTGGCACATCCGACATACTGTTTTACTTTTGTCCATGACGCGCTTACCTTCAGGGTCATACGTCACATGAGAACCAAAATAGTTCCAAACGCCAGATCTGAATGAGGGTGGGGGAGGTTCAATTTGCCATGTTGCAACGAGAGCTTAACTTCAGTCTCTCTAGCTTGCCCTGCGCTCAGTGAATCTGCATTCGACTACTCCGCCTAGGCTGCACTGTCGAGCGCAGATCCACTGAGCGCTCAACACAGACAGCATCGTCAGAAGGAAAGTTGATAAAATAAATTAAAAATTTTGTATTGTTCGATACATATGCGTACCGAATGGTTCAATATCGATACGAGTATTGTTGCACCCCTAGCAACCAACCAACCCGGTGATGTCGTGTTCTGTACTGGCACAAGATGGCGCTAAACAAGATCAAAAAATGTAAACTTTAAATAGTTCTTCCTTCAATCCTCTGCAAAGACAGAGTTAAATCTATGTCAGTTTTTGAGATAGTGTAAATTAGCCTTTATACATGTAGTGTCTCATGTATGCTTTATTGGTATTATTATTGTTTTCACTCCCTTTTAGCAGTAATGAGCAGATACAATATTTATTTTTTTGGCTTGCCATCCAGTATTAATAATATAAAAACCCTATATGGGGTTTGTCTAAGATCCCATTTGCCATTTCATTATTCCGGGCAGCTGTGTGATATTTTCTGTCATATTAGCTGACATGTGGAAGACACTACATGACTGTAATGATGTATGTAAAATTTGCAGGTAATGCAATGCACAGAGTTAATGATAAATTGTTATACATGATACATTTTAAGCCATCCAGTGATGCAGAGTAGGTTTCTTTCTGCATATCTCGGGCTGTTTATCATGCACGTGCCAATGGATATACAAGGGACTATATATCATTAGATATATGTGTAATATTTTAATTTTGTTGCAAAAGCTTTTTTAACAACAGAAGAATACAATATTGAAAAAACAGTGTGCACTACATTCTGCTACAGATTAATGCAAATGTTGAGAATTTTAGTTCATCAGCTACTGTGGGTGCAACCTATATGGGGTTGTTTGAATTTTGTGCAATATAATATATAATATTTGACTTTGCTTTGGATTGTCTTGTCTGTTGTCAACTGATGTTAACGATTACTGATGTTAACGTCAATAGTTGTTCTCAGAGCACAGACTTCATGCCTGTCATGAAAGAACAGCTTATTTGATCGAAGAAAAACCGAAGAAATAAATATATTGCGACCAGCCTTATTTGGAAATTTGTCCAACATTTCATTGGCATGTTTGTTTCAATAAAGAAATGTGTTGCTATGTGAAAAGTGTTATCATTGTTTCAGTAAATGCGCCCACGGTCATTTAAAACCATAAAAGCGTACTGCGCCTCATTATAGCGCTTTATTGTCTAATAGAATGCAAAGTATGAAGGTTTGGTCTTCGCCATAAACTTACACCATCACAGTAAGACTGTGACAGTAAGACATTAACCAGATGTGTAAATGATTGTATGAATCGCAGAGCAGCTTCTTTGGGCAGGGACGTGTTAAGCTAGACGCAGCAAAATACACCTCAGACTTCGATCAGAACTTGCTTGAGACAGCTGAAGTAAAGCTCTCCGGGTGTGAAGAGTCACAAGGTTTCATGTCAGTTTGGCAAAGAGTGGATGCACAGGTGAGTCTTCAGTTCATTTACTGTGTGTTTACTTTTATATTTAACCTTTTTTAACCCATCACTGGTGATGAGCGTAACCCGAGGTTTTTGAAAAAGAGAAAAACCTTTTATGGGTAAATATATAAATACTTTTAGATGTGTGTCCATTAGGTTGTCTTTCAAAAAAAATAAACTTACATATTCAGATTGCATAGTGTTTAGGTTGGGCTCATCACCTATTATAACGTAGACCTCATGTTCATGTAATAGCTTCATTTTTATTGCCGTGAATGCTAATTTAAACCTATCTGTGAAGCAAAAATAGTTCTTCCTTTTTAATTTATTTCTAAGTGCAATGTGACAATCTGTACTCTCAGGGCAGCTTGTGATGGCAGCACCGCAGGGGCCTTTTTTGGCCGCTGTGTTAGTCCTTGTGTCTTCGCTTCTCTGCTCCTCTTCCTCACCTGCATGTCTGCAGTCCTGCACCTGTCAGAGTGCTTTCCTGTTGAACTGTTCCTCAGCTGGCCTTTCCTCGGTGCCCCAGCACATCCAGGACTCTGTCACGGAGCTGGACTTTTCTCATAACCTCCTCAAATCTGTAACATTTCACCAGCCACATTATAACCTCAGGAGTGTGTGGCTGGGAAACAACAGTATCACACGTTTGTCCCTGTGCACTGGAAGAAACCTCGGTGGTCAACATCGTAGAGATAAATATCGCTCAAGACCTTGGACCAGACGGAAATGTGTATCTTGGGCCCCCACCCTGCAGCTGCTCTCTGTTGAGATGAATCAGCTACGCCAACTCCCAGAGGGTGAGTCAGTGTTATATGGTTGTAAACTAATAAATAAAACACTGTCAAAGCACATAAACATACACATTTTCACACGGATAAAAACTGCTACCAGTCAGCACTAACTGAAAACCTGAAAAATGTAATTAATTTCATTTAAAAGTAATTTCACTGTCAGGTGAATCTGCAGGTGTTTTAAAAGATTTCAATATCACTTAGCATTATATATGCAGTGCAGTATTTCCCGGTGCTTCAACAACACTCATCTTCTATAGAAGAATTGTGTTTTCTGGTGAATTTTCATCAAACTTTCATCTCATGAAAGGGAAAATATTTAAACTGCTGTAATAAGAAAGAACTGGAAAAAAATGATAAAAAGTACAATTTAGCACGAATAGATCGTGCATAACATTAGCAGCAGTTTAAGTTTGTAGCTTATTTTTGCTGTAAAACTCAAGGCAGCTTCTTAGTAAGGGAAAAAAATATACGTGTTTAGCATTGATTCGACAGGTATCTATTGGAAGGATGAAAAATCATTACTTTTAAATCCATCATATCATTTGGTGTCCAAATGATGATAGCAGCGCATGCTTTCTAACACTGTTGCTCCAGAATTGTTTGGTGTTTAGTTTAGTTAACATCCATTTAATATTCATGTGTCATTTTGCGTCCATAATGCACATTTTTTGTTGATATTATCATCCTGAAAGAGATCACTCTCTTAGTAAGGGGAATCAAACCATGTAAGCAAAATACGTCTCCCAGAGTAAGAAGCCACTTTTCGTTTTACAGTAGGATCAAAGGTTAAAGATTTTCCTTTAATGTGTCAACCATTTGTTTATAACAATCCACTACAAGTGTAACATTTCCCACAAAAATGTAATGAAATCTAAGTATAAAGAGAAGAAGGTTGACTCAAGCAAAAGTAAAACTACCTGAAAACTGTTCTTCATTACAGTGCTTTAGTAAATATACTTACTGTACTTTACAATTCTGTTGAACTTGCACATACTGCAGAATTTAATAATCCTACAAACTACAATCACAAAATCTTAGACGTTAATATCAGCACAATTCTCAGCCAATATGAGTAGCAACCCATCCTAACATACTGGTCTTGCAAATTGCAGCGATATAACAATATTACATAGTATTCATAAACCACACCCAGTACATTTTGAGGTTGGTTACATGACTATGGCTGACTGTTATCTTGGGTGGAACATAAACAGGTGGTAGAAAAACTGACATATTAAATTTAACCTTCAGTATGGAACTAGTCATGCAAGTCTCTTGTAAACATCTAAAAGTGTTTTGACTTCCAGATTCCAGACTTCCAGATATGAGACAATTTGTTCACACTAGTTAATTGGGCCATAACTTATTGTTATCTTTAATATTAGGTAATAATATATAATGGTAAAGTTGCACACTCCTTAAAGGCACACCTTTAATTTCCTCATGGAATGTCATTGACAAATGTCCACGAGTCACACTGGAAAGATTGGTCCACCTTGCCACCATGTTCAGGAGGGTTTACCTCAAAGTCCATAGTGTAATAAATCTGTGAGATTTATGCATGTCAGTTACTGTTCTTTTCATATAAACAAACCACCCCACTGATATGCTTTATCTTTAGTACTTTGCTCCAGGCAGAAATAAACCACCTCACGTAGTTCCCCTGTACAGCCTCCAACCAGTCACAGTTGTTAATCGACATTTCCCTAAAAAGGTGGAAATAGAATACAACAGAACAGCCCTTTAGTGTCATTATACATGTACAATGAAATTATGGAATGTTGTGAATCACACAATGCCACTTTTCCTGGGCATTGTCATGTTTCTCCTCTTTCTCCTTGGTTGAACATGTGAGTGTTTCAAAGGAAACCATTCACTATAAGTCTTCTAATGGAATGTATAGACCGCCTATTTACTTAGCAAGAGCTCTGTTGACAATCATAGACCCTGTTCTATTTGGTATTCAGATCACAAAACCAGTGCCTCTCTAATGAAGCACAGATCCACAGTGCTTTTCCTCAGCACAGCAGTCTCAGGGAGATTGTCTCTACTGAAAAGGAGGAGCCAGCAGAAAATGGCCAAAAATAGACATATTGTAACACTATTCATTGTGAAAACAAAACAATTTGATTTTGTTTTTCATTGATGAGCTCCACACTGATTGAGGCTTATGTTTCACATTATATAATGTCAGCCGTGTTAATATGGCAGACCTGCAAGCAAATTGACAGAGAGGACAAGAGCCAGACAAACTTGTTGTTATTACTGAAAATCTGGAATACAGAATACATGTCTTGCTGTCTATGGGAGCTACCCAGTAATCTCTAAATGCAACTCTGATTTTCTGTCATTCAGGGCTGGAGGGTATTGAATCCTTGGAGGTTCTGCAACTCTCTTTCAACAGGATCTCAACTCTACGACTGGGAGAACTTAGCCATCTTCAGCAACTGAAAGAGTTACACTTACAACATAACCTCATCACAAGTCTCCATCCACAGATGTTTCAGGATTTACCACAGCTCAAAGTAAGACCATTTGTTGTTGTTGTTGTTGTTTGTTTTTGTATTTTGGGGCCTTTTTGTGTAAATACAGGTGATTGTTTTTCAGATATCTGTTCAAAAGCTAGACTTAAAACCTTGATGCCTACTCTAACTAACTGATAATGTCAATATCTAAATTGCAATTTGTTTTGCCAGTCAAACTCATCATAAATATTATATTGCCCTCAAAGGTCCTAGATCTGAGCTTCAACATGTTGACCAGCATCCATCCTTTAATGTACCTCACCCTGCAAAACATTGGAACAGAAGTTAGGCTGCTTGGAAACAGGTGGCAGTGTGACTGCAGGATGCACAGTCTAAGACGGCGGATAGCCTTTGACAGCAACAGAGGCCTGCAGGTCTGGAGCATCATGTGTGCTTCTCCATCCACCCTCTCAGGCAGAGATCTGCTTCAGCTGCAGGATGATGAACTGAACTGCCTCAGTACTGGTAACATCCCAGAGCTCCATCAGGATGTGACAGTCCACAGGGGCTCTGAGATACTGCTGTCCTGTTCAGCAGAAGGTAATACATCAAAATGATGCAAAAATGTTTAATGCATATTTAGCAATTTAAACTGATAATACTGCATATCAATGTGATCTTTTCCAGACTCAGTGTGGTGGACGCCCAATGGTCAAATGTCTGTGAACCAGTCTGATGGTGGTCTGCTCATCAGTGACATCACAGAGAGTGACACGGGACTGTATGTGTGTGTGTCTAAAGAAAAACAGGTTGTGTCTGTTTTTAACCTCCAAATCAGTAAAATAGGTGGTGCAAGAAGAAAACCTAGAAGTTTGTCTGAAACCAGCCAATACATAATCCAAGCAGGCCCCACAAAGAGTGTACGTAATGGGACAAGTCCAGGAGCTGGAGCAGTTACTCAGTCTGACTTGGCACTGGCTGTGTGTCTATCTATTTTCATCACATTTCTAATTGCCTTTATCCTTGGAGTCCTTGCAAGACCGTGTATTGATGCTCTTTGGAAAAGAGTCACCGAAAAGAACATCAATACACGGTCCCGTGAAACTAACTCTGCAGTCTCTGTAGAACAAACACAATATGACAATGAGGCCTTTTCCACTGGAGAGGAACTAGAAAGGACAGGACATCACAGGGAAAGGAGAGTCACATTTACCACTGTAGACTACAGAGAACATGGCAACGTACAGTACTATGATACTGTAGTCAGTGGCAATCCGGAAAGCATCAATAATGATGTAGTGATTGATTGTGAAGTTAGTGAGGCTCAGAATATTAAACATACTCCTGAAGATTCAGGAAATGAAAGTAGCTCACATCAGAGCAATTCAGAGGGTAGACTAAATGATGGCAGAGATCACACTACTGCTGGACATAGGCACAACATGGAGTTTGAACCCATCCCAGATCCTGTTGAACTAGAGGAAAAGAGAAGCCTATCTTCTTCAAGCTCTGATTCTTCACTATCTGAAAAAGAATTCAAAGAGCACCACACAATGCCTAAGGCTCCTAAGGTGACAAAGGACCCTTTTCAACAGAAAACTGATTTCTCAATACTTACAAAAGAAGAGGTGCCACAAAGATCACTAGAAGGCAAAAGTAAAATGCCTGGATTTACCTCTGAGCCATGGTCACCACACACAACAGACCCTGGTTATTTAGAGGAGAATGAAGAACTATTTGAATTTAGTGATTCTGTTCAAAGTCCATCTCCCAGGTCAGGCAGTATAATTGGTTCTTCTAATAAGTCAAAACTTACTGTGGCAACCCCTTCCAAAAAACACAAGCGGGATTCTGTGTCCAGTTCCAGCTCAAACAGCAGTGAGGATGAGTCTACACTTTACAAAGCCAACTCTGACCAGCAAATCAAGCCTGCAGTGAAACCAGAGCACTCGTTTTCCTCCGATTCCAGTGACAGTGATAAGGAGCCAGACCAGCACACAGTTAAGCTAGAAATTGATAAAGATAGCACAGTGAAAGTTAAACCAAAGCCGCGGACAAAGTGGCATGATGTCTATTCGGATACCAGTCAGAGTAAGAATCTGGATGCCAAAGCACCTTCACTATCTATAAGAGATTCATCCTCTTCCAGCAGTGACAGTGAAGCAGATTCCAAAGTACACTCAAGTATAGACAGAAAAAGCCAAATCAAAGAGCATTCACACATCACTGCTCCATTACCGGAGTCAAATTCATCTTCCAGAAGCATGAGGAAAGATTCAGATATCAAAGAACCTTCATCAGCCTCTAGTTCATCTTCTAGTAGTGAAAGTGATGATGAAGCAGGCCACAAAGTGCAGCAGGTTCCAGGAAAGTTGGGCATTCCACCCTGCCCATTCAAAGAATCTCAAACAAAGAGTCCTGATCCAAATGCAAAGTGGCCTACCATTGATCTTCTACACATTCCTCACATTAAGCGGCGCCTAGATATCAAAGCATCATCAGTAGCAGTAGGTTCTGACACAACTTCTAGCAGTGAAAGTGAGGAGGAAACAACGAAACACATAAAGAAACAGGAGCAAGGAGGTATATATATGCCAATTGTTCCAAATAGGTCATCTCAAAAAATAAATCAAGAGGATAATATTCGAAGGCCTGCCATTCCTCCTGAGCGTCCCAGGAGTATCAAGAAAGATTTAGATCTCAAAGAACCTTCATCAGCCTCTAGTTCATCTTCTAGTAGTGAAAGTGATGATGAAGCAGGCCACAAAGTGCAGCAGGTTCCAGGAAAGTTGGGCATTCCACCCCGCCCATTCAAAGAATCTCAAACAAAGAGTCCTGATCCAAATGCAAAGTGGCCTACCATTGATCTTCTACACATTCCTCACATTAAGCGGCGCCTAGATATCAAAGCACCATCAGTAGCAGTAGGTTCTGACACAACTTCTAGCAGTGAAAGTGAGGAGGAAACAACGAAACACATAAAGAAACAGGAGCAAGGAGGTATATATATGCCAATTGTTCCAGACAGGTCATCTCAAAAAATAAATCAAGAGGATAATATTCGAAGGCCTGCCATTCCTCCTGAGCGTCCCAGGAGTATCAAGAAAGATTTAGATCTCAAAGAACCTTCATCAGCCTCTAGTTCATCTTCTAGTAGTGAAAGTGATGATGAAGCAGGCCACAAAGTGCAGCAGAGTCCAGGAAAGTTGGACATTCCACCCCGCCCATTCAAAGAATCTCAAACAAAGAGTCCTGATCCAAATGCAAAGTGGCCTACCATTGATCTTCTACACATTCCTCACATTAAACGCCGCCTAGATATCAAAGCACCATCAAAAGAATCTGACACATCTTCTAGCAGTGACAGTGAGGAGGAAACAACGAAACACATAAAGAAACAGGAGCAAGGAGGTATATATATGCCAATTGTTCCAAACAGGTCATCTCAAAAAATAAATCAAGAGGATAATATTCGAAGGCCTGCCATTCCTCCTGAGCGTCCCAGGAGTATCAAGAAAGATTTAGATCTCAAAGAACCTTCATCAGCCTCTAGTTCATCTTCTAGTAGTGAAAGTGATGATGAAGCAGGCCACAAAGGGCAGCAGAGTCCAGGAAAGTTGGGCATTCCACCCCTCCCATTCAAAGAATCTCAAACAAAGAGTCCTGATCCAAATGCAAAGTGGCCTACCATTGATCTTCTACACATTCCTCACATTAAGCGGCGCCTAGATATCAAAGCATCATCAGTAGCAGTAGGTTCTGACACAACTTCTAGCAGTGAAAGTGAGGAGGAAACAACGAAACACATAAAGAAACAGGTGCAAGGAGGTATATATATGCCAATTGTTCCAGACAGGTCATCTCAAAAAATAAATCAAGAGGATAATATTCGAAGGCCTGCCATTCCTCCTGAGTGTCCCAGGAGTATCAAGAAAGATTTAGATATCAAAGAACCTTCATCAGCCTCTAGTTCATCTTCTAGTAGTGAAAGTGATGATGAAGCAGGCCACAAAGGGCAGCAGAGTCCAGGAAAGTTGGGCATTCCACCCCGCCCATTCAAAGAATCTCAAACAAGGAGTCCTGATCCAAATGCAAAGTGGCCTACCATTGATCTTCTACACATTCCTCACATTAAACGCCGCTTAGATATCAAAGCACCATCAAAAGAATCTGACACATCTTCTAGCAGTGACAGTGAGGAGGAAACAACGAAACACATAAAGAAACAGGAGCAAGGAGGTATATATATGCCAATTGTTCCAAACAGGTCATCTCAAAAAATAAACCAAGAGGATAATATTCAAAGGCCTGCCATTCCTCCTGAGCGTCCCAGGAGTATCAAGAAAGATTCAGATGCCAAAGAACCTTCATCAGCCTCTAGTTCATCTTCTAGTAGTGAAAGTGATGATGAAGCAGGCCACAAAGGGCAGCAGAGTCCAGGAAAGTTGGGCATTCCACCCCGCCCATTCAAAGAATCTCAAACAAGGAGTCCTGATCCAAATGCAAAGTGGCCTACCATTGATCTTCT
Organism: Maylandia zebra; assembly: GCF_041146795.1. Classification (NCBI taxonomy): domain Eukaryota; kingdom Metazoa; phylum Chordata; class Actinopteri; order Cichliformes; family Cichlidae; genus Maylandia; species Maylandia zebra. Next base: position 9,159,373 of record NC_135188.1, read on the forward strand.
ACACATTCCTCACATTAAGCGGTGCCTAGATATCAAAGCACCATCTGTAGATTCGGACACATCTTCTAGCAGTGACAGTGAGGAGGAAACAGTAAAGAAACAAGACCATGGAGCTGTACATATTCCAATTCTTCCAAATCGGTCATCTCAAAAAGCCAGTCGTGAGCATGACATAAGAAGGCCTGCCATTCCTCCTGAGCGTCCCAGGAGTATCAAGAAAGATTCAGATATCAAAGAACCTTCATCAGCCTCTAGTTCATCTTCTAGTAGTGAAAGTGATGATGAAGCAGGCCACAAAGTGCAGCAGGTTCCAGGAAAGTTGGGCATTCCACCCCGCCCATTCAGAGAATCTCAAACAAAGAGTCCTGATCCAAATGCAAAGTGGCCTACCATTGATCTTCTACACATTCCTCACATTAAACGCCGCCTAGATATCAAAGCACCATCAAAAGAATCTGACACATCTTCTAGCAGTGACAGTGAGGAGGAAACAACGAAACACATAAAGAAACAGGAGCAAGGAGGTATATATATGCCAATTGTTCCAAACAGGTCATCTCAAAAAATAAATCAAGAGGATAATATTCGAAGGCCTGCCATTCCTCCTGAGCGTCCCAGGAGTATCAAGAAAGATTCCGATATCAAAGAACCTTCATCAGCCTCTAGTTCATCTTCTAGTAGTGAAAGTGATGATGAAGCAGGCCACAAAGTGCAGCAGGTTCCAGGAAAGTTGGGCATTCCACCCCGCCCATTCAGAGAATCTCAAACAAAGAGTCCTGATCCAAATGCAAAGTGGCCTACCATTGATCTTCTACACATTCCTCACATTAAACGCCGCCTAGATATCAAAGCATCATCAGTAGCAGTAGGTTCTGACACAACTTCTAGCAGTGAAAGTGAGGAGGAAACAACGAAACACATAAAGAAACAGGAGCAAGGAGGTATATATATGCCAATTGTTCCAGACAGGTCATCTCAAAAAATAAATCAAGAGGATAATATTCGAAGGTCTGCCATTCCTCCTGAGTGTCCCAGGAGTATCAAGAAAGATTTAGATATCAAAGAACCTTCATCAGCCTCTAGTTCATCTTCTAGTAGTGAAAGTGATGATGAAGCAGGCCACAAAGGGCAGCAGAGTCCAGGAAAGTTGGGCATTCCACCCCGCCCATTCAAAGAATCTCAAACAAAGAGTCCTGATCCAAATGCAAAGTGGCCTACCATTGATCTTCTACACATTCCTCACATTAAACGCCGCTTAGATATCAAAGCACCATCAAAAGAATCTGACACATCTTCTAGCAGTGACAGTGAGGAGGAAACAACGAAACACATAAAGAAACAGGAGCAAGGAGGTATATATATGCCAATTGTTCCAAACAGGTCATCTCAAAAAATAAATCAAGAGGATAATATTCGAAGGCCTGCCATTCCTCCTGAGCGTCCCAGGAGTATCAAGAAAGATTCAGATATCAAAGAACCTTCATCAGCCTCTAGTTCATCTTCTAGTAGTGAAAGTGATGATGAAGCAGGCCACAAAGTGCAGCAGGTTCCAGGAAAGTTGGGCATTCCACCCCGCCCATTCAGAGAATCTCAAACAAAGAGTCCCGATCCAAATGCAAAGTGGCCTAACATTGATCTTCTACACATTCCTCGAGTTAAGCGGCGCCTAGATATCAAAGCACCATCAGTAGATTCTGACACATCTTCTAGCAGTGACAGTGAGGAGGAAACAACGAAACACATAAAGAAACAGGAGCAAGAAGATATATATAGTCCAAGGCAAGAAACTGATTTGCTTTACACAAAAACCCAATATGTTCATCATACTGCAGACATCAAATCAGTATTATCAACTTCTGAGTCATCTTCAAGTAGTGACAGTGAAGATGAAAAAAGGGGCCAGACAAAGAAGCAGAGTTTGGGCTCAACGGGGTTTCAACAATCTCAAACCAAACGTCATGATCCTATTTACACATCAAGCAGCTCAGATGAGGAGGGGATGGAAGATTTAAGAAACCGCCCAGTTGCAATTAAACCAGATTCAAGATTGCCTGAAATAGGCCTCAGCACTATCCCCTATGTCAAAAAGCATCTGGATATCAAGACACGTTCACCTAAGTCCTCCTCCAGCAGTGATGAGAGTGAAGGTCGGACTACAGACCAGCCTGTTAAAATGGCTAGCAACTTAGGCTCTCCAACTTCTACACTGTTTAAGCTTCCTCACATTTCAAAGAAAGATTCCAATATTACATTAGAAAAGTATGTTGTTATAACAGATGAGTTGACGGAAAATCGAAAAGACAACTTCAGCACAACACCAGAGATAAACTCTGAGCTCCAGTCACGATGGGCCACAATGAATCTTGGTTTTTCCCAATTTAGAAAGCGCCTTGAAATCACATCACCAAGTTCTCAACCATCCAAATATCCCTCATCACCTCTGCCAGACTCCTCTTCTCTGAATCCTGAAAACAAACATGTGAAACCCTCTGATTCCTCTTCCAGCAGCAGCAGCAGTGAAGATGAGATAACAGAAAATAGAGCTCCTCCAGGCATGACATATGTTGACTTTCCAATCTATAAGCGTTCAATTATGAAAACTTCATCGCTATCTGATAGTTCTTTCTCCCCCAGTGGCAAGACCCAAATGGTAAATGTTGCACAGGAAAGTGAAAAGGACAGAAATTCATCACTTGCTCCAAAGAGAGTATCCAGTCTGAGCTTTGAGGATGAAGTAAGGAGAAGGACTGAACAAAGACACAATGCAAATGCAGATATACCACCAGAGATAAAATGGACTGGTGTTGGTCATCATCTGTCTAAAATCTCTACACCAGCACTAAAGACGGGTCTGAATACAACACCTCCACAGCAGGCTTCACCTGCAAAACCAGAACTTCCCCAGCTGTACTCCTCCAGCATCAAAAGTGACGTTAAAATAAAGCAAGACAGTTGGAAATCAGATGTAAAGCCAACACATAAATTCTCATCCATTAGTGCCAATAGTACTTCTTCTGCATCCGGAGGTGCTCTTCACAGGCTTTACAACTCACCCAACACCACATATGAGAATCCAAGCCCTATTTTGCTCTCTGATAGGAAGGAAAGAAAAGGCCTCAGTGCCCTAAAAGTCATGTCATCAGAGAGAAAAATGTGGGACACGGTGGATTTCAGTGGGGATGTATCTCCTACAGCTGATGACCACAGTCCACAAGTTGACACCGGTGTTTATTATCGCAAGTCTAAGCCGGACATCAAACCCCTGCCACGATCAAATCCCTCTGCTTCACCAGATGAGAGAAGAGCTACAGATTTGTTGTATGATCTTCCCCGCTACAGGAGCCATGACATCAAACCACCACAAGTTGCCCCACCTCCTATTCCTGTAACACTACCGCCAGAGGAGGCCGTTGGGCTTACAGGACAATAAGAAACACGGCTCGGAAGGAAATAGAACCTATCAGCAACAGAGACAAAACACAGAGGAACCTGTTGCTTCTTCGCTTACACCAGAATACCCACCAATCTATTTAAACACTTCAAACATCAGTCATGTTTAATGACAAGTCAATTCATGCTAAACACTTGAAAAGCCACCCAGATGATAGGCATGATTCTCTGAGCTTAAGTTATCCTGTGAATGTCAAAAATATTGTGAATTGTATATTATGTGTGACTTTGGAATGAAATGTAAGCTATAATCATTCATTGGCTAGGGCTGCCACAGAGCACTTAAATGCAGTCTTTATCAATGCACCATGCTTATCTTTCATGTTTGACTTATTTCTGCAAAATAAGATGCCAAATGAGTTATTTACTTGCATTCATGAACAGAAGTGATGGCTCAGATTTGTGTATAAAAACCTAAATTCAGTGATGTTAAAGACTAAATCATGAAATAATTTACAGATTTTTTTTTGTATCTCTAATTGAACATTTTAGCAAATAATAATAATAATAAAAATATCAATTTGCACATATACATTTTTATTTGTATATTTGCTACATCCCAGATTTTTGTGCAATTTATTTAGCTATTACAGGTACAAAAACTGATGATGTAGAGGTCTCAAAATCCTATGTATTAAATGTGATACACTTGACATTATAAGGTTAAACAAGGGTGAACTATCAACTAAATAACCAGAACATAAGCCATAAATAAGTTAATAAACCATTTTATTTACTTGTATAGACACAGGTTATAGTGAAAACAGACATATAGACACATAGTTTACATACATATATACAGTTGGGACAAGGCTGTTCATCCTCCTGCATTATCAAGGGAGAAGACTAAACCACTGATCTCTACACAGTATTTGGTAAGCAATCCTACAACTACTTTAGTCTTAAGGTTTATGCTGATGGTAGATGCATTGTAGTGACGACAAAGGTTTCTGTGTAGTTTTCAACTGAAATGGATTTATGGAAGCGTTTATGTATGTCATGACAATGTAGTGCAACAGTAGCAAAACAGGCTACTGTCTGCATTGCCTGCAGTTTGCCAAAGTTTTGCAGCATATGTAAGGATGTGTAACAAAGGGTAAATGCAGGAGGGAACTCCTGTTCCACCATGAGGTTACAGGTGTGTTCCAGGTCTTAATAGACACAATCATGTTTATCATCAGAATTCAAAGAACATGATTGTGTTTATGAAATTAAGCACAAAACACTTGCACAAAAACCTGTACAAAACAAAAACAAAAAGTTTGAAAAATGTTTTCAAAAAATCTCATCCATTCACAAAAGGCTCTGTCGGAGCATGCATGCAAATATTAAATCTTCTGACAATTCAGCATCACATCACAGCCAAAGACAAAAATTTATACATGTGTTACAAGAACATTATACTAGGCGAAAAGAACAGCATAGCATCATCACAAAGTTCCAAACTGTCAGTGTCCACTGTTTTGAGTACATCCTATGGGTGGTATAAAGCAACACTTTCACCAAACGTACCTTACTACTCAAGCCTAAAGGACCTCATCCTGAGAGGGTCACCGGTCTTCCACTGCAGTTACATTAACACCGTCAGTGTTGGGAGAGATGCTACTGGTAAGAGGAGACCTGAAACTATCAGTGGACTAAGGAAGACAAACAGATGCCACATATCAAGACAAAATGGACACCAACTAGCTCTATGTCAACTTATAACACAGCCAAAACAGTCTGAGTTCATCCTGAAATAATCCCTGACCACTCAGTGTGTCTGTGTGCATGTACTCTTATCACACGTGTATGTACATTTGGGTTTATTGGTATGTGTGTGGGACACACAAAGTGACTTCCATGTTTTGAGGCACAGTAATACTCTCATCTACAGAACGTAGATACATAAATCAGTCATCAGACCAATAAATGCTGATCAGAGCACTAGTGGCTCACCGCTGTACTGTAATAAGAGTTAGTAAGCAGCAATGCTAAACTGTTTGGTGTTATGAGGTCTGAAGCCTTTGCAGGGGGCTAGCAAATGAATAGCTAGAAGCAAAAACAAAAAAAAAAACAACAACAACAAAAAAAGCTGAAGCAATCAAAACTGGAGGGGAAAGAAGAAAACAAACAAAAAACAACTACAAACTGGCACAAATCAATAGAATAGAAACTTGCAATCAACCATTTGACACAGTGTGCTTCTTGAAGTACTCCTATGAAACTCAAAATATGACAAAAAAAAAAATAAAATTAAGTGCTATCTGTCCAGAAAAGCTCAAGTTCAAGTTCATTGCACAGATGTATAATACTTTAATGTGCCCAGGTCAAAGTGACCCTATTTAAGACTCAGACACAATGCATGAATGGTCACTTCTCTCAGTTTCTCTGTGCTGAAGACAAGGGGTGAGGAGTGGTTCTCCCACACAATACCATTTTGCTTCCATCATCCATGTATGACACCACGTTATCCTAACACAGACAGCAATATGACATGTCACAGTGAGAGAGCAATGCCACTGGAGATTGCTGCAAGCTTGCCCACTACGCAACTTCGGTAGGGAGCACAGCAGCCCTCCTGCCTCCACGCTCTGAGCAGCGTGCATGCAGGCTGCAAACCCAGCAACCCCACCCTAGCCCACCCACAGCCCAAACCCCTCCTTTCCCCAGGAAGCACCCACAGTCACTCCTTTACTTTTTTTTGTATTGGTTACTTATTGGTTATTGATTCTCAGAGTCGTTGTTGTCACAGTTGTATTACTTTCCCATTTTTGCGCTGCAGTTATGACATCTGTCTTTCTTTGTACCATTCCACAAACTCGTCCAACAAAACAGGCCCTAATGAAAAAAACCAAACAAAAACAAAGATGAGGCACAAATTTCAGTATATTACAAAATTAGTATTTGGGTAACACTCAGCTACACGTAAATGTGTGCTCACTTACAGGCACCATCTTCATCATAGTTGCTGAGGTCCAGGTTGATTGTCCTGCTGAACTCTAAAACATTGCACCATTGGTCTTTGTTGATGACTTTGTACTTTGATTGCTGAGGAATAACAAATAAATCCTTTAGAGTGATAGCTTTTTAGCTACAACAGCTCTTTCCAAGGTTAAAATGGGCAACAAATGATGGTATATACAACTACTCCACGAGACTTCTGTGACTGATTTTCTTAAAAAACAAAACAAACACCCCAACCAACCAAACTGCTTACCTCTAGAAACTGATTAAACACAGGAAACAAAGGCCACGTCTTTCCCAGAAGAAGCCCCAACATACATTTGGCTGTGTTCAAGTCCAAACTCCTCTGATCCTTTTCCTGTACAATCAGAACACCCAAGACTTTCTCAAATCAATGCAACAAGTCCAAACAGACAGTCAAGTCAGACAGCCAGATTACAATATTTACTGTTTCTTACTGAGATTTTTGTATTTGTTCAAATGAATTTAACCTGGTTGTTGAATGCTGTGTGTTGACTGCTCCACTCACCCGAGCAAAATCAAAGGCATATCTATAAATGAGCTTAAAGCTGGTGCTGTCATTTAGGACAGATCTCAGGTAGTCAAGTGAATTCCTCAGCCTCTCAGTCGAATCACACCTGACGGCAGCAGAAAACTAGCTTAGGTATGTTACAGGATCCAATTTAATGCAAGTTACACTAAGAAAACACATCAATCTAGATAGGAAATCTTGAAAACTGTATTATATTTTAAAAAAATGAAGAAGAAGAAAAAAAGCACTAAAGTAAGTAAATGACATACTGCAATGAGCCCATGCCTCTCAGCCACTCCTGAAGGGTGAAATATCCCATACTCTGGGCATCCAGCTTCCAAGCAAGAACCAGCATCACCACCTGAGCACAAGCAACAAATGACAGTTGCAGATATTCTTAAATACAAGATACTCAATCCATTACATATCACATGACCTTAAAGGTCTAGGTCTGCTGATTGAGAATGCAGATTAAAAGATAGACTTTTATAAAGTCTCAGAAATGATCAGAAATGCAAATTGTCACCACTTCCAAAAGGATGTCATTAAAGAAAATGCCAGAGAGATAAACAGATGTCGAAATATGAAAGATTTTAAATATGCGCTTACATTCTCCGGCTCCACCCCGATGTCCTCACAGAATTTTTCCATGCCCTCTGGACCCACCACATCATCGCAGCCTATTCATGATAAACAAATGTCAATAGCAGCAATTTCCCATGTATGCACTGAGAAGAGGTCAAATGCAATGAAACTAAGAGTGTGTCCAGTAAGTGCTCACCTGCATATTCATAGAACCACTCCAAGCATCTTTTACTAGAAAACATCTCCTCCTCTCGGATTTGGGATGTTTCATGTTTTCTGAAAACGCTGTGAAGGAAAAAGAAAATTTCAACCATACTACACGTGCAGTACACCGTTTATTATATGTTTACGAATGGCAAAATAAACTGTGTACTGCACATATTCAAGTTCACTGAATATTTAATTAAAGGGATCTCGCACCTGTCCTGGCGACTTTTCTTGGCTGACATGTCATCTCCAGCAGAGGGTCTCCTCTTTTTCCTAGGAGGCATGGCTTTAGAGCAACAAGCTAGGGAAGTAAACAGAGGAGAAAATGAAAGAATAAATCTTTAAGAACGACATGCAATATGCCAACTTTCTATAGCAAAACATTTGAGTACTAGCCAAGCACTGAGAGTCCACTTCAGAAAGTGATATGTTAATGTACATCTGGCCTGATAAAAACACTAAACTGATTTAAAAAAACATAAAAAAAGGAGCAGCTGTATAGTTACCTGAGGGGTGGCTGTCCTGTCCAACGTCTTCTGCCAAGTTCTATTCAAAACAAATATGTGTGAGTAGGACACAGATGTACAGGGCACATGCATGCTAAAATAAAGCACACATAAACATATTGCTAATATGCATTTACCAGCCTGTGCAAGGTGTGGTGGATCTTATGGATGCTGGCCAGTGTAGTCAAGTGGGAATTCAGCTGAAAATCTATTTCCAAAAAATAAATATAACGTCAGAAAAGAACTAAACTAAACCGTGACACTCAGCTTTATGCTCCTGATCATGCTTGGCATGAGCACAAGGGTACAAGAAGGTGACATCATCACAGCCCCAGTAAGAACACTGGACTCAAATCTCAGGTGATCTTTGATTAGGAATCACACAACATTCACAGAGCACGCACTACTATCGCTTGATTTCCAGTTTTCAAAGATCTACGTTGCTGAAAATATCTCACACGAATGAGGGAGGGACTGCATTCCTCTAAAGACGTGAGAACGATCATGCATGCTACCTTCTCGCTTCAAGCCTTCTGTGCACTGTCGATTAAAAGCTGTCACCAAACACCGATGATTTTAACGTTTTTTCAGAGGCCAAAACCACACTCAAACCAGTACACTGCCGAGCAGATAGCACTAGCTGCATACCTAAAATAGCAGTGCAGACGCGCAACTTGCACAGAGTTTACAAAGTATCTGGAGAGTTTGGACGTATGGGCGTTGTAGTCCATTTCCTCTAAACAGGCCATTGGAAGCTAAGCTCTGTTTGGGATACTAAACTACAATTCCCATGCATTTGCAAAACAACTACTTCTCTCAGACCCTTCTACCCCCAACATTTACACCAACTGATTGAATGCATTTTACGTTGTTTGAAAAATATACAACATTATATGTGTTCTGGCACAAAACCAACGCACAGGCGTTTGCAGCAGCTGGTGTAGATGGCGCAAAACCCGGCGGCAGTGCTGCAGCAGGCAATGAAAGCTGTTTTACACAACTGCGTCACAATTTTCATTCCCTGTAAGAGTCCGCAGTTGACCAGAATATTGACCGATTTGCAATGGTCCTGCGTGGATGCCAAATGTGAGCTGATACCTGCTGTACGTGACCCATGAAGATGAATATAAACAGCTCAACACGCCGTTTAACCATCGAAAACCATCTGAATTTAACTAACGTCAGCCGCATTCAGCCGAGCACCGCTAACGCGACTCGAAAAATTAACTTCGCAAAACCTTCAGTGTCAAATATAACCTTCCACATGTCCAAACAGCTAAAATTACACCAGCTATCCTCCCTTTGTTGTCGCACAAGACAGCACTAGCAAATACAAAGAGAGCAGCAAATAGCACAGAATTCACGCGTCCTCATCAAACGCCACACGACCATGAGACAAAACTGTTGTTCAAAACAGAGCAAGACTATTAACGTCTGTGCCACACGCGCTATGGGGTCCCAAATTGATCCAGAAAAACCTCTCTAACGTTACTACTTACTTGCCGCATCAGAGTGCATTTTTATGAAACATACAACTGTCTGTGGGAAGTCCGCAGACCGGCCAATAGGCGGGCCTTGTCAATGTAAGCCACGCCCGCAGCTGTGGATTGAAGGTCAGCCTCATTCGCCTCCGCCTTTGCTCGCTGTCAATTGGCTAGTCGAGGTGTCATGTCATGACAGGGAGGGAAAAGACACCAGCTCCTCCCTCAACGAAATGTGATTGGTCATAGTTCTCAAAACAGGCCGTGCTATTCGCACGTCAATCACTAGAATTTCCTCGTGCAAAATTGAAACCAACCCACGATGAAATCTGATTGGTAGTTCTACTTCTAAATTGACTTCCCAGTGTAATCGCGGTTTGGGTTCGCTTAAAGTCAACGCCGTTTGTTGGAAGTAGGAGACGGTGTATTTGGTAATGTGAGTTATGTTTTGATTTTACCAAGGATAGGACGACAGCACTTAAATTCCCGGAATGTTTGCAGTGATGCTGCCCTAAATACCACTCTTAATTGCCCCTTGGGGATAAATAAAGTCTTTCTGAACACTTACCTTCATTTACGTTACCCTGTCAAATTTAGTATGCCCTGTTTGTCATGTGACTATAAATCTCAGTTTTTGTACAAGACGAACGAATGCAAACGTAGCAACATTGTTGGGCCCAAAGTTGTTTTTTTATATATCAGTAACATTATGGTGTTACTCACATGACTCTGTTTAAATGATTAGCTAAGCAATTATACCCCGTGTGAGTATAGAGAAGCTCACCAGGTTATTTAAACCACAGCACCTTACTCAATACAGCCATGATTAAATTTGTATTACTTTGTACTGGTAGAAATGGGTAAAACGGCCTACTGAGTTGTCCACTGCACAGTCGTGTATGTAGTTCCTTTGCCTTCCAGTTACACTCTTTATGCATTGACAGTCCTAGTCGGCACTAGTTTACAGCATATGGGCATTTAATAGTGGATTCAAGGTGGGTTACTTTGCATTTGATGTGTGTTTTCATTTTTATACTATTAAACTACATTTTGGAGGAGAATGTAGGCCCCCCCCCCCCCCCCCCCCCTTTTTTTTTTAAACCTAATTAAATTTATTTGGCAGGTACACTTAGAAATTTGTAGGAAATACCTCACATATTAAATACGATGCCTTATGCATTGGCCTGGATCAGTTTTAAATTAATTTTTTTTAGTCATACGTTATTTAGAATAATGTTATGTATTAGTTCTGTACTAGTGAACAGCTACTATTTTTTTTTTCTAAATCAGAGCATTTTTGTAGAATTTGTGCAGTTGCAGTTGTTAGGATATAGAAAATTTAAACTATTTAATTAATGCTCAGCAGTGATGTTAATAAATAAGTAGTAAAACAAATGTGTTTGCTTCATGGATAAGTGAGCCTTTGCTCCTTAAGCTGTGACCTGTTGAAAGGTATTTAAGTACAGATTATATATACCATTATTAGAGAAACTGTAGCACTGATATCTGCATTTTTATTAGTGGTAGTAAAGAAAACCTTGACCTTTGGCTTATAGGGATGTGTGTCCAATGAAATAACCAATAATAGGTGATCTTGTTATGAAGTTTGACTGCGTATATTGAATCTTTAGCCTAAACACATGTAGATAATATGTTACCTTTACCCACACTTGTGGGTCTACTAAATAGTGATATGAAAGAGCAAACACGAAGCTGTAGGCAAAAAAGGTGTGTCAAACACTGACGTGTAAACTGGTATACAGAGGTGAACCTGACCTGTTTTGGCTTGTCATCCTCATGCTCAAACAAATCTGACTGGGCAGAGCTCTGTTAGGAAGGCGGAGTTAAAAGTCTAGTCCAGGAAGTTCTATTACAGCTTGTTGCATTTGACACAGGCAAGGGGAAGCTTCAAAAGCAGCATAATAGAGCTCCAGCAACAAACTACTGAAGGGTCTAAGATCATGAGTGCTGAAATAAGTGGGCAAACAGTGCCGACCGAGGAACCGGCAGCTGCTGGTTCAGGTTCAGCTCCCATTAAAGGAGGGTGGAAAGTGAGTGGCAAACAAATTTGTACTAGACATTTTGAGCCCAGATGCAATGCTATATGTCACATATGATAACTAACCTCTATTCTGTTTCTTACAGTGCCCATTGAGTGATGCCCATGTTCACAGAGAAGATGTGAGAAAAGTTTGGAAAGAGTGCCAAGAGGAGAGCTTCTGGTACAGAGGTAGTCTCTTTCAGACATTCAGTAAATGCTCTCACGTGTGTCACAAATTTTCATTAACAATTTGTTGAAATGTCTCCCAGTGAGAGACAAGACTTGGAAATGTTCTTTGATGTGTAAGCAGGGTTTTTGTAGTAGAAGTAGGGGATAGGGGTCATCAATCAAGCTTACCGTTGAGGGTTTACATTCTTCACTGCGGAATTCAGTGTGTGGTCTTAAAAAAGGGGGGCAGATCAGTAAGAGGGTAAGTAACTCATAGTAAGATTTTATACTTTCGTCATTCTCTCAGTTGTGATTACAATGTGTTTATTTGATCATGATTATTTATATATGCATTGCTTTTAAAGAAATCATTTAAATACTATAACCACTCTGCCCTGCCTGATCAGAGCTTTTACTTAGGGTTAAGGTTGGGTGAAGCTTGGCTGGGAGTGTCCAGAGGTAAAAAAGAGGTTCTAGATAAAACTAAGGGGGGAAAAAACACCCGATCTGGAAAAAGTAGTAGAAGAAAAAAAAACACAAGAGGTTTAAAGATATATCAGTCATTTATGCACACCCACACATCTTTTATACAACTGTCAGAAAATAATTATCACAGCAAAAGCTTAAGATTGTATAAGCTACTGTGAGCAGCTTGCACTAAAGAAAATATTGTGGTCAGGCTTTTTTAGATAAAGAATTCCCAAACTGAAGATTATTGGTGTTTCATGTGGCAACACATCGTTGTCTTTAGTCTCCATCTTGGCCCGGCCTCTCACCACTAACCACACAGCTGCTGCTCATCTTCTCTCATCAAGCAGTTATGTAAACATGCAGTGGCAGCAATCACTTCTTCCTGTATCCGTCCTTTCCATCCCATTAGATGGACATGAGGTTGAGTTTTGGTATATGTCTCATTACTCCAAAGTTCATTTACGTTGAACTATAGGCAAACAAAGCAAAATTAACGTCTTCTAGTGGATTCATTCATATGGGAAATATCGCCATTTAATCACAGACAGAAAAACTTACCTTTTATGCATTATGTATTTGTTTTGAATGCTGGCTTTTTAAAATAACTTTACTCTGATTCTATTATAATATTTCCCCAAACGCTGTCCAGCAGTTTGTGGCTTTGATCAGCTTCAGAGTAACTTCTGTTTGACTTGATTTCTGTTTTTAGCACTTCCATTGTCTGTGGGCAGCATGGCTGTCACCGGTGGTCTCATCTACCAAGGTAAAGCATTAACATTCAAATACCGTACTTTAAATTACATGATATTGATCAAAGTAAAGCAGGTGTTTCTATAGTTATCACTTTTTTCCCTCCACATAGGTATTTGGAAATCATCAAAGCGATTTGGTCCTTTTCCAAAACTAGCAGGTTTGTGTCTTTCAGTATCTTGGATCTCAGTTTGTAAGTGGCAGCTGTGATTAATGAAATAATTGTTCTTCTTCAGTTGCAGGGATCCTTGGATTTGCAGTGGGGAAAGCATCCTATGTGGGCACTTGTCGGAGCAAATTCCAGGAGCTTGGCATTCAGGGTGGACCGGGGATTGGACCCTGGTCAAAGAGAGATCACCCTGGTCACAGACACAGGGAGGGCAGGTGCTGAATTTCTGTTTGTGTAATATCATGTTGTGTGGTAATATTCGCAGATTCTGGGAAGAGGAGTGTTGATAATCGGAAAAAGACTTACTTTGTGGTTTTTCGTTGTATATTTGATTGTCCATTTGTTTTTATTTCATTTTACTTTATTTTTTTAATATTCTCTGAGTAATTGCTCTTCTGTCTTGTTTATTGACCACCAGAGTTACAGTGCAAGCATTCAAAAATCATTCGGAATCAAATTACTTTATTAATCCCAGAGGAAATTGTGTCATTGTGCTGGTCCACCTTTAATAAATGACATAAAAACAATTATTTAAAAATGTTACAGATACTTATTTTTATCAGCCATTGTTATTTTTTCTCCTCTCTTTGGATGATCAATACCCTTACGCCTCAGCATGACACTTACCCAAACATTATCCTCATAGACCCTGCCACCATGTGTGTGAAGAATGTAAGAAAAATGCTCCAGCAGCACCAGCTGGACAGGCTTAAAGACTGTGAGGACGGATGTACGGTAACATTCAGTGTGCATAACTGTAAAAATAATGTATTCAGATTAGTGCAAATATAAACTATCAGAAAATATGAAAAACAATATATATATATTTTTTTAAAAGGACAACTTTGATATGTTACATAATTTGTGTCACTGTACATTGATGCACACCTATTTAAGTATTTCCTTTCCTTTTTCATCCTCACCAGTGTTGGAGAGATTTTCTGCATGAATTCATCACCTTCTTATCAATGTCTTAAATAAAACTTGTAAACACGTCTCATTTTATCAAATAACCACTAGGGGGCGCTGCTATCCTTTCTATCAAAGAGCAAGCGCTTATAGAATTTCTAGTTTATACAGGGAGGTGAATATATGGGTAAAGCCAGGTCTTTGGACATAATTATCAACAACTAAACAGTTATTGAATGTTAAGAATGAGATCTGAAAATAAATAAATAACAGCCCTATGACAATGGAGAAAAAAAAAAGGTTTTGCCAAACTTGAATCATCAGGCATGAGTACAGTAACGACCACATCCATAACAGCAGCAGTAGTCCTACCTTAGGTTGCTCAGTGAATATGCAATGCTTGGCTACCTTCAAAAACAACTAAGGTGTAAGGGGTTAATCTGTACATGACAAATTACAGAATTTAATGAAAGGTGGAATGGGGAACATATCTTTGAGTTTTTAATATTTGGTACTTACCAGTCTAATAATAATAATGGCTTCTCTTTGTTTTCTTTTCCACATTTTGAGCATTAAGAAATCTGGTCTTAATTTTGACAGTTTATAGCACAGAAGGTGCACTTTGGAGCTGAACAGACAGCCATAACATTTTAAAACCTGTGCTTTCGTGTGTCTATAAGTGAAAGCACTAACAAAGTTGTATAACTGAAAAAAAAACACGATGTGGCTTTCTTACCCTATTGTGAATGAGAATTGGTCACTACTTGTAGTAATGCTAAGCTAAGTGTGATTTTACTTCAGATATGTGTAGAGGCATTTACAAATATAACGTCTGATTTAAAAAGTTACCCAGACTGCTCACATCAGTGCAGGCCTCCACTAATCAGGTCTTGATGGTAAAATGGTCAGATGGAAGACATTCCTCAGTAATGAGCATGTGACAGTGAGCTGGGAGTTTGCCAAAAGGTACCTTAAGGACTCTCAGACCTTGAGCTTGAGAAGCAATATCACGTGGTGTGCAGACAAACAAATGAAGAAATATGAGGCAGTCTGCATCACCCCCTTACAGTTAGTACAGTCAAACATGTGATGGTAGCATCAGCAATGCTTTACTGCAACAGGAATGGGAGAAGCAAAAATTAAGCAATCCTGAGTGAAAACCCTTTTCAGAGTGCTTAAAGGCAGTTGTGAATGTTCATATTTCAACAAATCATACTGCCAAGATAACACCAGAGTGTATTTGAAAAAGTCTTGGAGGGTCCTAGCCAGAGTCTGAACCTGAATCTGTTTTGGAAAGTTAGCAGCACTGCTCAGCTAACCTACAATTAAGGCAATAAATCATCATATTTGGGATGAAATTATTTTTTGTTTTAGGAAGTAAATACTCCTTTTATGACGAAACGTGTTTTATATTTAATTTTGCCAAAATTATATTTTTATAAGTGTCAAATAATACAAGGACTTCATGACTCTTTTGATGAAGACAGCTGGTCATTTTTGAAATATGAAGTTTAATCAGTTTTATGATTTTATATCAGTTAGTGTTTATGAAAGGAGCTCATAACTGCTGGCCTTTGGTTTCTCCACTTTCTTCATATAGTGATGCAAACAAAATCATTCCCAATTTTTGCAGTACCACAGTTAGTCTTATATTAAGTACTTTATATTGGTTTAATTGGTTTATTTACAGAGATAGAGTAGTCCCCTCCGCGTTATATTTATATATTTTTATGAGTAATAAGTGATACCAGAACAGCTTTATCGGTAACTGACAATCCAGTCAAATTTGACCAAAGTGCTCCATAAGAGGCACGACACACACTGCAGGCATGCCCACACGCCTCAACAAATATATCCAAATGATCGTTTAAAAAAAGAGACAATACAGCTGATTCCACATTTTAACATAATAATATATAATGTTTGTTTAGTCCGCAGAATGAAATAATACTTAATCTCTGTATCCGTTTGGAAGCTTTCTAACTGATATTTTTGTGATTACTCGATACTGCCGTCAGCAATGCTCAAATATAAATAAATCATAAAATACCTGACATACTGCGTCTCTTCCGACTACCCGCCTATCCGCGCAAGGCCGGTGTACTCTCGTAAGATTGAAAAAGAAAGGGGGAAAAAAAGGTAGATTCGTGTGAAACTCCCGCAGAAGACGTCATCCAATCAACAGGTCGTTCTATCAAGATTGGCACTTTCCTTGTCCGGTAGAACGTAGAGTTCTGTGTAGGCGTACACCATCAGAGCCAATCAGAACAAAGAAGGCGGGGCAAACAAGCTGCCGTCTGTTCTGGCTGTGGGGCTCTTCCACCACAGAAACCGACTGAGAAAAAAAAAATCACACCACTACGCAAATCCTTCCAATGGAGAAGGGCCAGGATGTTGAAGCTTGTTCGGCGAATGAAAAGATCGTCTGCAAGCTAGCCACCTAGCTCAACTAAGAGGAGAAGAAACAAAAGTTGTGAGTAACGTCGGCTTAACATATAGTGAGGTGAATGAGGGCACGGGAGGTTGCTATCGAATGTAGTTAACGTTGGCTTATGCCAAGTTCCGCGATTAACTTTGCCGTTGAGGTTAGCTCTCCAACTGTGGTACCAAAATCGGCTGCCGTAGCATGCTAAAAGAGGGAGTTTGGCTGCTGTGCTGGGGCGAGTTAATCGCCTGTCTACCTTGCAAGTTTAGCATCGATCAGATTCCTGTTGTCATTACTTTTATCGCTGCCAGCTCGTTAGCTTACATGTTGAACGTTAACTTGTAGTTGACAACTGGCTGCTGCTGCTGCTAGCTAGCCCTTTGCTTAGCAGTACCCTTAGTGGAGTATTAACAGCAGGCTAGTTGCTAACTAAAGGCTACATTGAAGCTTATTCTCCTGTATGTTAGCCACATCAGTCTTTTTTTTATGTACATCTTTAGCATCATCTTTAGCATAGCTTTTCACGTTCATGTCGTGGGAAATAAATTGCTGTGAAACTTGTTTGGTATACTTACCCGCTGTGATCAAAGTAAACACGAGCACAGAGTTAACCAACAGTGTTTAATGCGCTATTTTCTTTTTAAATCTGGGGCATTATTCAGGAAAATAAAGATGCATTATTTTATTACGTTATGACTATGAGTGGCTTAAAGGAAATAATCATATTCAAGCATGGTGCTTCATGTGCATGGGCATAACAATGAGAGAACTTCGAGATTTGCATCTATCATCCCTGCGAGGACTTCATTCCCCTGTTCAGAGTGCATCAAGACCCACAATGAAGCATTTGTTCCTTTTCTGTTGAGACCCAAGCAGTGACACTTGGATACAGGCAGAAAGGAATCTGGTCAGTCTGCTGTCTGGCTGGAGGTGGAGATAGCCAAACTATATAAGAAGAAGAAAAGTCAGTTTGTGTTCGCTCCTTTGCTCAAACAAATTAGGACAGTGATCTGAAGAACAGGAACATTGTTATGCATATTTGCACAGATTGCAAAACATGCAGCATATATAGAATGTATGCTAAAAATCCATGCCAAATCCATGTTCAAAATTCTGCATTCGGTTATGTTTTACACATAGTCTGCACATATGCTGCACAATAACAAGAGCAAACATATAAACAACTGAAACGTCGAGTTGATGACACATTGTTTGTTGTGATAGTTGAATCCCGGTGCATCATACTTCTATCACTGATCCTTGATCTTCCTACAATAAGATTTGTTTTAATTTTTGGATACTAAGGTGTTTCTGCAGCATTAAAAGACTTGGTCAGATATGGGAGGGAAACGGAAGTTTGTTGGGTCTCATTAGTAGTGACTGAACTTTCACATTGGGAAAGACATTGGGAATTGTTCATGGTGCCATTCGGGGGGGGGGGGGGTTAAATTTGTCTATAAAAAATACTTGGGCAGCTGTCAGTATACTTTGTGACTCATTTGAGAAACATGGTTGAAAATACAGCCCTATGGTAACTATCAAGGACAACCATCAGTACACTGAGAGTTTGCCAAAAGACACCTTAAGGTCTCTCAGACAGAAAAAAGCAAAACATAGATTGAACTATTTGGACACAAACACCACATTACTTTCTACACAGTTGAACACGGTGGTGGCCACATCATGTTGTGGTGAATTCTGTGACAGCAATGGTACACCATCAGGACTGAAGGAAAGATGAATACAGAAAAATTAAGAGATCCCGAGTAAAAACCTTTTTCCAGAGTGCTGAGCGGCTGAATTAAAGGTTTATATACCAACAAAGTGTATTACCAAGAAAGTACAGGAATAGCTTTGGGTGAAGTATATGAAAGTACTGGAGTGGCAGTAGTAGTAGAAACTGACCACTACTGGATGGTCTTTTGTCTTGTTTACACTAAAAGCAGTTGAGTAAGAGTGAATAATGTCTATTTACTCTTATTTAAACATTTAGTTGCCTGTGAAACATTTAAAAAAAGATCAGATTTTGACTGTAAAAACTTTCCAGACGCAATGCATTGCTGGTTTTACACATGCACTGCTAGCCAAGTAATCTTTTCTAGACATCACCTGATTAAAAAAATAAATGTCCAGCCTAGCTAGATTGGACTTTATCTTGGCTTTAAATTGCCATCTTCCTGTTGCAAAGTGTGTGAGATGTCCGGTTGCGCTAGTCTGCTTGTTAAGTGATGTCATTTCAAGTGAGGTCTTTGCTTGAGAGAAGCACCACCAAAACATTTCATTCTCTACCTATGCAAGTTTTTCTAAGCACTAAATTAGAATATGTTGGCTCCATAGTGTAGTGATTTGCCTCACAAGTGAATGATCCCTGATTCACAGCTAAGGGGAAAGCACAAATCCCTTTGGGGGGGAGGGGGGGGGGGGGGGTGTAGCATCAAGAAGAGCATCAGCTGTAAAAATCTGTCAAATCACATTTAGCAAACCAACCTGCTTTGATGACCCCTTGTGAATAAGGGACCATCCAAAATTTTTTTTTACATAAGTCAGATTATGGTCTTTCAGCAATCGATGTCGACTACTTAGACAATTTGCTACTAACTTCTGATTCCACTAAATGCCATTTTTCATAGATGCCCTGACAGCTGCACTAGATTATTTTTAACTCTCAATGGGAACTCAAGGAGCATAAAGACATCACACTTAACAAGCGGATTGTCTGATGCATTTACCTCCAGTGAGTGGTCATCATATTCACTCCTACGTACTCTGTTCAGGCACCTTCACCTAACCCACATACAGTATTTCCACTGAACGCATCTAAAATAGACTACCTTCTGCTGTGTGTCAGAAAAGGCATAAAATACCCCTGTCTAAATTCTCCTGAATTTGTTTAATCTTTATTAAGAGTTTTGTGAGTTCAAGTTAAGAAATGATACCAAAAATAGTGTTATCTAATGTCTTTGCTTCTACTGCAGTATAATGGCTGTTAAGTACTGCACTGCAGCTAAGGTGAACTTGTTATAAAGTCACACATCACTTACTTTAAATGTTGTAAACACAACCCTTTGTAGTGATGTACTGACACTGGCCTGCTAGACTGTGGGTCTTTGCAACTGACTTACAGCTCTTCTGCCCCTGCCCCAAAATCTACCAGGATAAGCCTCTGATGGCAGTACAGATGTGTACCAACTAGGGGGAATCCCCCTAGATTGCAGATCACCATCTCTCTGTGATTATCTGGGACATAATTCCAGTGAATTAGTGTGTTTGCTTTAATCTGGAAAGACGTTAATGGCATTAAAGAGTATGTGGATGAAAAACCAAGCTCTGTGAAATGCCCCAACAGTGGGCTCTCAGTAAGCTGCCCCCTGCAAGGATTAACTGTTAAATAAACATTTTAGTGGAGTGTATAAAAATCTTATGCAGCATAAAACATTTGATGTGTCTTATTGACCGAAGTCATTCATAGTTTTTGGGTTTGTTTGCTGTGTATTTGCTGTGCAGTAGTGGTCAGGTGCTACCATATTTGGGTGTTCTGTTTCTGCTTATTTTAATACTTGAAGCTTTTTTTTTTTCTTGGTTTATTATCTATACCCATCTCTCATGGCTGTCATGTTGGCACCTGGATATGGGCTTTGAATTGCACAAACATCTTGCTTAGCTAGGTTATTTTCTTAAGCACAAGCTTTGATATCCTTTGACCTAGTAGTCGGTTGGTTTTATATTATCACCTTCAATATCAATTTCGGACACGACTCCAAAGTTCATGTGATGTGTGCATAGCATATAATATACCACGTGTCATTTATTTGGTGCAGTAATGACGGGTAGACATCTTATCTAAACATAGGTTTGATCCAGGTGTCTCTGTGTTTGTATTTGCACAAAGCTAAATCATTAACTGGACAAGTGAGGAAAGAAGATTCTAAGGAACAGACACAAATTTGGTTTAACTCCTTGCTGTTCAGTTAACCATTTCCCCTAGTGTGTGTGTTTGCTGAGATCTAGGCCTGTTCTGTTATGGCAAAAACAAATATTATCAGTTGTTTGGGTCACTCTTATGAACATTGAAATTATTTACAATTATTTAAAAATGGAGTTAAAAATTGATGTATTAAACTGAAAAACGACAAAAGTTCACTTTGTAATTAATTATCCTTAAACTCTAATCATAAATCAACTGAAAAACTAAAGAAAGCAGTGTGAAGTAAAGGAAAGAGATGTGCTGAAAGGTACAATGACAATTGGAATTGCACAACCCTACTACTAGGACCTGTCTTTGGTCACATTCTAATGCATTGAGCATTAACTCCAATGCAAATTATATTTCCAGAGTGCTTAACATTGAACAGCACCGCTGTTTTCTTTCATTCTGTTGGTGGGAAAGTCACACACCACAACGAAGGCTTCCTGTGAAACTGTGAAGATAAGAATATTCATGAGTCTGTAACGAAAAAAAAAGTTGACAGATAGGTAGTTTTAATGTTGGTGATAATGGGTAAGGAACATTAGAAGACACTGGGAGGATTAGTTACAGTAAGTTGTTTGTTTGTTTTCATTTATAGCTACTAGTAGTTGTGTAGCTGTTTTGAAACTAGCAGTCTGTCACCATTTGTCGCACTTTCATAAAGTTAACTTCCAAAAGCCTCTTCTTTTTCATTGTGCTTTCTGATAAATGCATAGTATTACATACTCTGAGTTAGGGATACATTTTATTGATTGTGTTGGAAGACTTGGCATAATGTAGTGCACAATGTGGACTGAGTCTAGCTAGAAATAACCTATAATTGAGCCCTGCTGAGCAAGATTATCCTTGGCTTTGGGAAAGAGGGTTTGGAGCATAATTGATGTTTGGGTCTGCCTTCGCCAAAGAAACCACCCTGTCTTTGCCCTCAAGTCGGCCTCAGCTAAGTTCTTAGCATTTCCTCTGTGTTTAGATCAGTTGACTCTACTTTAATGCCTCATATTTTCTGCCTATGAATGTAATCCAGAGCGAGATTAAGATAAGAGGAATATCTGCTGAATCTTTCAAAAAAGGTGTGTGTTTGCACACTTCTCTCTTCATTTGGAAGAAACCAGTAAATTTTTGTTTAAGAGGTAGTGATTACAACAGGCCAGGCCTGTCATTTACTGTTGGACAGGGCTTGATATAGGCTTTCCTCTTTTGTCTATTTTGCTGTAGACACTGCCTCTTTCTGACTGTAAACAGTTTTAAACTACAAACCTTTTTAATACTTATCTTAAAAAAAGCATTGAATTATACTTTCTTAGTTTTCTAAATTATAATGCTGATTGTGTAAGAAAACTCTGCTTTAGTTTTGCAGCCTGTGGGTAGTGGACATGTGACAGGACAGTCTTGTCTTTGTCAGGGTTATCTCCTATTTCCTGTATCAGCCTCCTATTTGCAGCATCCTTCCCATACCAGAAAGAGCAGGATGGTTTTAATATATGAAGCCAGGTTAACCATTGATCAGATCAGTTGGCTACTGCTGACCTTTAGCTCTTTGCACAAGTTGCAGCAACGTCAAAACGTGCAATGTTTAAACGCTTAAATATACTCGGACTTGGTAAAGCACCTGCTTGTTAGAAGAATTACTGAGATATGTTTAAGCACGGCCAGAGAAAATACTTAGATTCAAGTGCTTAAACACAGAGCAGGAGATTTTGTTACTCGGGTGGATTTCTGCTGCAGCGTTTTTGAGGTGCTCTGCGTTTGGCTTACTCTACTTCTGCGGTCACATGTTTTTTTTTTTTTGTGTGTGTGTTTTGGAGTCGCTGAGATGGAACAGGAAGTCAGATATATTATTCACAGGTCTTTCAGTGTGAGAAGTGAGTGATGTTGCCTGACTTTTTTTTTTTTTTTTTTGTTGAAATTTTCAAGCTGTGTTTGTGGTGGGTGGGAAAAGGTTGGTAACGGTATGTCGCTGTGACGTGACTTTATGGCTGTCATTGGTTTTGTTTTGCTTTGACTTGCTATGTCCGCTGACTTGTTCTCACCATTCGTCCGCAATGTTAAGAGTGGAAGTTCTCACAACTCGGCTTCTCTGTCTGGGTGCTGTGTGACTAAGTGGTTTGTTCTTCCTTCCTTTGTTGAACTACGGTTTGATAATAGTTTGAAGTTCCTAGTCTCAGTACTTACTTTCAGTATTCGTTTCTATTAGATTGGATTATATTTACCAAGCCTTCGTTTTATTTTTACTTTAAAATGACTGCTGCTGTCTCCTCTGAGCCAGACAGTAACAATGAATGTGTGACTGGATATGAGATTACTTGACTATAAAAGGAGCCTCTTTCAGCTGCTACAGTGATAGAAGGAAAGTACAGTTTTGGAGGCTTTGAATGCTTATGTAACTGCCTCTTGGATGTAGTGGGTAATCTTCAGATTATTTCTCTGCTCAGGAGGAGGTTTTAATCCTGTCCCAACACAGAGCAAATCAGGCTGAAGCCAACAGTAGGCTGACCCATCACTTTGAAACTGTGACTGGACAGTTCAGCAGCACTCTGTCTTTAACGCATTATGATTATACAGGATGTGTTGGAGAAAGTGATTTAAAAAATTGTATAATCGAATTTCAGACATGTAATTACTTCTGTGTGATTGATTCGGTTTGTCACTTATGTGAACGTTTAGTGAGAAGTGAGGTCTGGCCAAGTTTGAAAGGGATTAACTGGGGCCAGGAATTTTTGGAAGGATTATTTACGTTTCAGAATTTGGCCAAACTGAATATTTCATGTCATCACTTCACAAGTGCATATCAAATTGAAGTAAAAAGAATTTGGAGGCATAATCTTGATGTTTTCAAGAAAAAGCAAAACATATCATTATCCAAGTATCCAGGGAATCGGTTCATGTGGAGTGGAGAGAATTTTCTGAATTGATGGAGACGTGCAGCCAAAGTCCTGCTAGAAGTAAATCTCACGACTCGGTAGACTACCTTGAATGATTCTGGGTGGATATTCTAAGGCTTTTCTCTGAGTGAATGTGAAGAGATTCATAATTCTAATTTCAGTGTACAGAGATGTACTATTTAAAAAAACAAAACAAAACGTACCTACCTATTTTCATGGCCTAAAATGAGTAGATGTCTGTCAGCACATATCTAAAATGGCCATGAAGTTCTTCTGTGCATCACCGCAACAATATGATTATGGCTCATATCCTTCCTGCTGATTGGCGCCTCAGAATCGGGGGTGGAGGGGTGTGAGAAAATGCCTGTTTTAGACATTTTTATACCATATCTTTAAAAATACTGACACTATTATTGAAAGCTTTAAGATTGTACTAGTGAAGTTACACATGTGTGAATGTTTTCCCAACTCTCAAAAGTAAGTGCATCTATACCAATGTTAATGTAAAGCCATAATGAATGTTCTTTCCTTAATATACTGTTGATATGTTAGTGCGCATATTAAACATGGCTAGAGTTTTAAACAGGGAGGTCAGCATGTGCACAAGGTTTTTCTGCGAGCTAGCAGCCAGGCTTTTTCCTGCATTGAGGAATCTTTGGAATCTGTCTGAAGAGGTTTTTAGCCGAAGCTAAAGAAAAATCAGCAGCACTGTAAAAAAAAAAAAAAAAATTAGACAGTTTTGTTGACAAAGGTTTCACTTACTCAGTTGCGGTAGTCGTCTTTTCAGCAGATGATCAGAAATGCCAAGAGTTTACAATGATTTCTGTCAAGCAAGGTAACACAGACCTATAACCTTTTATTCTTGGCATTCTAATACCCTTGTGAGCTAACATGTCTAATACTGTCATCCCAGACAAAGTAGCTCAATCATGTGTTGTTCAAACCTTTGGTTTGTGAGAGGCAGCCAACCAGAAGAAAGCTTACTTAAAGGAAGAGGGACTTGAAGCGGGAGGAGCTGAAATTATTATTATTATTATTTTTTTAAGATATGGGACTGTACAAAGCCCCAGCATGACATAAATAAGGACTATTTGTAACTGGGAATCATTCAAAGTGATTAGGCTAGGAATTAAAATATGACGCATGAAATGAGCACAGTAGATTGACTTTAAGATTAAAGAGTGTATTTTCTCTATTCCTCTGGTTGTTTATGCTGTTTTCATATCAATTTTCTGCTTTGTAGTTGTTAAAGGGATGATTTCTGTGCACTCCATTTCAGATTCCTGTGCAGCAAATTTGTGGGCCCTCCTGTCACTTTCCTGTTCCAGCCCATGCTCTATGGCCTTAAGGTAGTATGCAAGGGTTAAGGGGGTTGTGTTCCACTGTGTACTGTGGTTTAGGTTTTAGAGCAAATGCAAGCTAAATACTGTGGGAATGAGGAGGGTGTTGGATTAATTGCTGTGTTTGTTTTGCAAAGTTCTAAAAGTAGTACAATAGAGTATTTAGTATTTTCTGGCTGGCATTTTCTTTTCTTGTTTGACTTGGTTAACTTCATCTGTGTTTGTCTGTACTGTAGTCCTAAGGCAGTGTTTCCCAAACTTTTTTTGCTAGGCTCCTCTTTGTTTTACAACAAAAATCTTGTAATCTCCTACCTTGGCTCCTGTGCAGGTGAAGCCAAAGGGAAGATATGCTTCACCATATTTTCTAGTCATTGGCTTAGAATGAAGTTGGTTTGAAAACATACTTGGCGATGCTTCATCACCTGCTTTGCGTTTGCGTGGAAGCCCCAGTGTCCAAGCATTCTTTTATTTTTTATTTTTTCTCCCATACCACGCCCCCCCCCCCCCCCCCCCCCCCCGGGGGTGGGCCCACACTTTGGGAACCTCTGTCCTAATGTGAAACTTTATTTTAATCTGCTCTCACACAGGCTTTACAGTTAGACTAACAGTTTCAAGTAATTCTGTCATATAGATGTGTCATTTTACAATTGCAAAGGTGTAAGACTGCTTTGACTCATATTACCATCACAGCGCTGCAAGAGTTTCCTCTTTTAAGCTTTAAAGAAAAAATGAAGAAATAAATGACCAAACTAGAAACACTACTGCGTAAATCAACAATGAGCTGACCCACAGAATGTAACTTTGAGTTCACACACTTGCATGTCACAACTGAGTATTAACATCGAATCAATGACCCCCTTAGCTGTCTAAAGTTGATTTTATTCTAGTGGAAGCTGTATCAGGTATTTTTCAGGGCATTTTTAAATCAGACATAGCTGTTGTGTATCAAGCCTAAATGTGAAAGCAAACATCATAAGACAGTAATTGATAAAGTATTTGATAAAGTAATTGTTATGTTTGACAGTGCCAAACATAATAAAAAAATGGATTCAACTAAAAAAAGGCTTAAAAAAATCTCCAGTTACACTGAAGCCCACCTACTGTTCTGTTTTTTGTTTGAATGGTTCAAAATATGTTGAGTGTCAGTGTTACGGCTGATTCCGTAACACTGTTCCACAGTTTGTGTGAGGCAGAGTTGGCAAATTCTGCCACTTAGGTCTCAAAATGACTCTCAGTAGCAGCTATGGTGTTAATATTTAAGGGGCGAAAAAAGTTTTAATCAAGTGTTGAAATTATTCTTTCAGCAGTGAGCTGTAAATGTCGTGAAGTTGGGTTATGCCGGCATGTGTCACATGACTGCTTAAATATGTGGTTGTGCATATTGTTTTGGTCTCCGGGAGAGATGTGTCATCTCACACTTGGTCTGGACACAAAAAAAGAAAGAAAGGAGGTTAATTTTGACACTGGGTCTGGTTAGGTCACATTCTCACATTCTTCAGCAGTGACAACCAGGCTCTCTGTGGGTTGCCTTTCAACAGCCATTCAGCACTGGGCTGAACCAGCTTGATCTCTCGCTGTACGAATGTTCGAATGTTCAGCACTTCGTTTGTGTTTACCAATGGAAAACACAGCCTTAAAATTTAACTTGTGTACAGGAAATTAAAAATAGATCCATGGCATACATTAAATTTGATTCAGTTATGTAAATATAAAAACAAATAGGGCCATAAGAAATTGCATACAAAAAGAAATACTGATATTTATTTTCAAACGTATTAACTGTATTGGTTTCCTAATTGAGAGATTTAGAGTTATCATCTGAATAGCCAGAGTTTATAGGGACTAACTTGGGAGAGCAAGCCGTTAGTAAGCAAAAATTAAGATGAAGTTGCACCCAAGCAATATGTTAGACACTTGTCCAAAAACACAATTTTTATGGCTGAATCATTTCAGGTTACACTTGAGAGTCTTGCATAAGAAGGCAGAGTTATAGCTTGATGATGTGGCTGTTTGTACCATTAGGGGGCAGTGTAACATTGTTTTCATATTCACCTTACTTGACATGGAATGCTAGCTGTTTACTCACATCCAGAGGTGGGGCAGTAGACTCATGCATGCACAAAGCAATCACAGTGACTCTGGTAGGTTTAATGCTGACAGCCCCCTCAGCTGACTGCAGAACAGACCCTGGTTTCTGGTCCCTGGCCCAGTAGTTTTCCTGTTTTCTTCTGCTTGAAAGCAGACCAAGGCACAAATGGGTGGGACCCAGAATGGCCTAGGAACGCTGTACATTGTTCTCGGAGTTTCCTCTTCCACATTCCTGGGCTGATTGGGATCTGGGCCTCCTGTGCAGGGGTATTGTTCTAACTCACCAGCACCACAGACCTGGCCCCAGCTAACCACAGCTGCCTCCACTGACCATTGTGGTGCCCTGGCCTAATGATGGCTATCTTTGCCATATCCATTTCTCCCTTTCTCTGACTAACTCCTTTCTGCATCTTTGCCTGGCAGTAGTCCTGAAACAACATCAATCTTTGCAACTTAAAACAGTCTTTTTCTCTTGTGCTTACATTTGGGATTATATTTTTTAATAATTTGTCAAGTTTTGTATCTAGATTTCAAATTATTCCTTTTGGAAACTTTTACCAGCCTAATGAATTGCAGCATGCCATAACTAAGGCAATCAGTTTGGCAAGTAAGATGAGAGGTCAGATGGGCACACTTTGACATATTTAGCTACCTCACTCTTATATAATTCCTAAAGACTCAAAGGACTATGTAAACTAGAACTACAAATTAGTTCCTGTGCCTTAGCAGACATCTGTGGTCTCTAGTGGAAATGGCAACTTAAAAGGCCTGCTGCACTTTATATGCAATGGAAGCAAAATGGTTTGAAGTTTCTGAACTAACATTTCAATTCCTGGTGTTCTTTTAAGTGAGGACAAAACATTTTTGTGTCAGTTGTTTTTTCTGGATTGTGAAGGTTTACACTTTGATAGATTTAACAGTAAATTAATTCAATTTTATGACTTTTTATATATGAAAATGTTGATGCCAGTGGAAAAATTGTGTGATTAAAAAAAAATTAATTAATTGATGTTTTGGTAGTGTAGTTTCGGGCATAAGTGTTAATTAGCTACAGTCCCACTTTAACAAGTGTTCTGCTTGCTTGTCAAGTAGTCATGTTGTAAACTTCTAAAGCTTGGGGTATCTACTAATTTTAGATCAAGTGCTAAAAACACCAGAGTGTGATCTCAAGTTGGCCAAACCAGAGAAACTGTTGCATAATAAGATGTAAAAATTCCCCTTTTATTTAATATAAATACATAGGGCCATATTGATGGGCCGTCTTAGACCCTTTAGTGTGTCTGGCGTTTCCTGCCACTACAATATTTACATTTCTACTATATAGAGCCAGCTACCTTATTTGTATATCAGGGTTTGTTTTTTTTTTATACCATATGCAGCCAATGCAAGAACACATTCAAGCATATTTACGTACATGCATACCTACATGTATTGCTTTTTCAGTTATATTTACAGAAAGCACAGAGGAGAGAAACAGGAAGAGGATGATGTCTTTAGCTTTTACTTCCTGTCTCTGCCTTTTGACATAGTTTATACACTACAACAATTACATCATCTTGCTGTTGACGTTTTCGCACACTGCAGTAGAGGGTGTAAACACTCCCTAACCACACTTACTGGTCTCACAGAGTGCATGTTTCCTTATAATCATTAGTCGAACAAAGAAAAAATCTTTAAAGGCCACGGTTAATTTTTGAGTACGTTCGCCATTCGTGTTTCATAACAGCATAATGCTATCAATGTGAGCTAATATAGCAAAAACTTGGTTTTGATGTCAGCTTGGAGTAGCTCCCTCTTCTGTATTGTACAGGGCTCTAGCAAACCTCGTTTGACTCGCTGGAAAATAATGGACTTAAGTTTTACATCAGGAGGAAGATGAGAACCCCGAAACTCATCCAAGTGTGAGTGTCAGGCCCAGAAAACGGGGAGACTTTGCATGTTCTCCCTGTGCCTACCTGTATGTTAGGTGTGAAAGTGAGTGTGGATGGTTGTCCGTCTCTCTGTGTTAACCCTGTGATGCACCAGCAATGCTGCAGGTGTACCCTGCTTCTCGTCCTGACAGCAGTTGATAGGCTCCAGCCCCCAACGACCCTGAATTGGATAAGTTGTTAGGAATATGGATGAATAAGCTTTTAAAGATGTAAAGCAAGGTTTTAAATCCTGTTGAGTACTTTAGTGCCATAAACCTCTTTATATTAGAGTTGCTTATTTCATTATTAATATTAAAGTGCTTATTGGAGTCTTCATTAGAACAGTCCCTTTATCATGCTGCTTACTGATTGATGAAACAGCATATAATGTTCATCTTAAGCATTTTAATCTTTTTTTGCACATTAGTGCTGTGGCCATCACTGAAATTTGTGAATGCTTCCAGCTCTCTGTTGCTGTAGAGCACTCACTGCATTTGTAAATTGATGATTTCTTTAGGCAGTGAGCTTTTGAGAGTCAGCACAGCATAAGACAGCCTTACTCTGCAGCAAGGGATATTGGGAAGGGTTTGAGTTCACTGCAGGTACAAACTGTGCAGCCAAGCAGAGCACAGCAGTCTGTCATCACCCTGTTTCAGACACCAGCACAGTTGAACAGAAGTGAAAGCAAGGGGAGGGGTGCTCTTGTTGTTTAAGCAAGTTAGCAAGAAAGCAAATGAGCATTTGTGCTTGTGCATGAATACTAAAAAGTGACACTATTTCGACTTCGATAAGCGCTATCAGTAAATGCAGGCAGGCGGGCGAGTGAAGCTTGCTCTATGGCGCTTCCTTACTTGTTTTAGTCCCTGTCAATCTTCTTCCTTCTCTTGTGGTGTTTCTCCTGTGAGTAACACAGGCCAGCAGGGTGTGGCTGGTGTCGTCGCTGTTGTGATTGGCTAGAGGCCCAAGCTTGTGTTATCTCCTGTGGAACATGTTCTAGTCCCACCCCAGATAGTGCCTGGCACTCAAATATAGCCCTGCCTACTTGCAATTACATCACAGCCTATGAAAAGATCCATGTCTTTTTGCTTTCTCTTTACACTGTCAACAGACAGGTAATGTGCAGTGTAGAAAGTTTCTCACTCTGTCAGGTTAACTAGCTACAGTTGGAGCTCTCTATATAGCTTTAGAGAGCCTGACAGAGAGTTTCTGTGTTGCTCTGTAAGGGCCCACAGCTTAAGAACTTTACAGTGAGTGCACGTCTGACGGCTACATGTAGGTTGCAGCTCGCTATAAAGACTACCTACTCCTCTGTAAATGGGGCACGTGAAACAGGCAGGTAATTTGTGTCAGAATGGCGTGGCACAGGCTACTGGACTATGCACCAGAGTAAAAGACCTAAAGTCTCATCGACCATGGATTTTCTAAAGAGCCTGGTTCCAGCTGTGATCTCAGGTGAGGGATCTGCTGAACATGGGGGAACTGAACCCAGGGAGCCAGGCCCACGGCTTCTCCGGGTGAAAAGACTGGGCCTGCTAACCATGGGACAGACCATTGAAGAAGATCTGGTAGATCCGGTTACAAAGCAAGATGCTGGGATAAGCTCCTCCAGACATGCTCGCAGTAACCATACCCGCCTTAAAGGTACAAATGTCCCAAATACACAATTCATATATATATAGCTTTTTTTATGTGCTTCCTATAGATTACAATTTTGGTTAATCTCTGTTAACATATTTCCAAAAACTGGCTTAATACCCTCCTGCTTTATGCACACATGCTTACATACACCATGTATGAAAAAATACGACTGGGTTATCTGTGTTTTCTGTTCACTGTGGAGGGCAGTAAAATGCTGTGGTCACCACTCTCAATCCATGCTCAATTGAGAGTGTGGCATAGGGGCATGTGTGCTGACAAATGAATTGTATTTCCATTGTGATTTCAATCTGAACATATACAATACACAAAATAACACTGTAGATATGCAAAAATTTGACATTGCGATAAAAGCTTTATTCCTTATTCATATTCTTCTTTGTTTATTGGGCATAGGCTATTAAATGTTTAAAGTGCAAACAGTGGTAAGATACATTTTTCTCAAATTGTGCAATAAATAAATAAATCCAAATCCAATTAATTGTGTGGAAAACAGAGATTTAATTGCTTTAGATGCCTGTCCTGGATGTGTTATACCGTATAGTATATATTGAGTAAGTTTATCTACGCAGGATTTCTAATATTTTATGATTCGTAGCAGTCAGTTCACTTACTGTTAACAGAGTGGAAAATTTTTGGCACCCATTCAATCTTTTAGTCAAAGGAAAATCATTTTCATAAAATTATTTTTCTTTAAAATTTGTTTGGAATACCAGTAAAGTATTAGTAGTAGTAGTTTTAATTTACTATGTGCAAGACTGTCTTCCTGATGGCTAGTTACCCCACTCACTGTGAGCCAGAAAACCACTGGAAGTGAAGTCAGAAAATTCATACTGAATTTGGAATTGGTGCAGTGATGTCATTGCGTGTATTACGGGTTTTTCGCCTAGTTGGCCAAATCCATTGTCAAAATGTGATCTCACATCAGTATTAAACAGAAGCAGCTACACAGAACTGAGGTAGTGTAGGTGGAGCCCTCTTAACTGTGTAATGCGACAGCACATGGCAGTAGCATAAGAAAGCCAAGTTTAGGCTGGACTGTGGTCTGTCAGACTGCTATTTAAACAATTCACGAATATTACCAAACCACTTTTAGCTTACAAAGGCAATGCTTGCTGTGATGTGCCCACACAGACTATATTTAAGAACTGCATACAGTGTAAATTTCCAAGCCCAATTTAAAACATTATTTTGGTTTTCATGTTTTCATGGTCAGCATTCTTAATGCATTATTCACATTCACTGCTGCCATTAACCTAGTTGTCAAAAGTTTAAAACACAGCAACAAAATTATTTGTCTTTTGTGACCGAGCCAGTCAAAATGATAACAGCGTTTGCAAAGAAAAGTGTTAAAGGTTACTCTGTCCGCTTGATGTGTTTACTGTCAATAGAACCTTTTTTGTAACCCCTTTTAGTGTTTGTGGATTGTGGATTTCTGTCCTACCCAGGTGGTTTAGTTCAGCATCGCGAAATATGTGTCAAATACTTCTTACTTTCTTCCTTGATTTTTCTTTCCTTTTTTAAGATACTGCTACTTATATACACAATGGTGGATTGTTGAAAAAGAGTGTTTTATTTATTTAGTCTCTTTTATCTGTGAACATGCCTTTCCATAGAAAGCCCACTATCATGACTTTTCTGGGTGTCTTGTCACCATTTGATCTAGCAATCTGACATCTTACTGGATGATAAAAAGCATACTTGTTGTTTCTGGCTGGAGCTTTGGTGATCTTAAGCATTTTCAGACAACATAAAAGGAAAGCTGCGATGCAGGTTATGTCTGTTTAACAGTGCAGAGTTATTTTACTTGGCAGGTAAGCTGTAGGCAAGGTGTGATCAAAAATCTCTGAGGACAGATCCATAAAAGTCAAAGGTCTTTGATTAAATTTTTGGCCAGCTCTTATTCAAGGTCAACATCTCCAGTCGCTTCCAGTCAGGAAGTTTGACATTGTAAAACATCCATCGCATTGTGCACCTTGAAGTCATTCCAGACAGCGTGAGACAGCGTGGAGCTCTATGGAGCATTAAGTTCAAAGGATACAAAAGGTGGTGTATACCAGCTGCTACCATGTCTGCTCTGAAGCAAATACAAATCTTTTGCCACATCAACTCAATAATCGTTCACCGCCTGGACACATCCAAAGCCAGTGTCATGCCTCTGTAGTAGGGGATATACTGTGCCTGTGACAGTAGTTAAAGGTTTACGTACATATAATTTTTCATGTAGGTCAGCCAGTTTACACTGGTAAACTTCTCAGGGTATTTTCTTTTTTCCCCTCCACTGCTACCTGTCAGAGCATGCTTGCTCCCTATTTGCTCATGGCTAAAATATGACTCAGCCTTCCCTTCTGCTGCACTCACTTGGCCTCTTAGTCTTTTATGAATAACATTAGTCAACCGGTTAAACTAACCCACAATAACAAAGTGATATTCTTCATTTTGGTTTGGTGAAGTGTGAAGATAATCTAAAGTTTTGCTAGCTTGGCTCATGAAACTCTTGTTGCGTCTGTGTTCATGTGCTTGGCTCAGACTGCAGGCTATAGGCTGATGTTCATTTTGAAAGACAGTTTCTGTTGACTGGGCAAATTGTTTTCAAACATTTCCTTCTTTCTTCCCTATTAGGAAAGATCCATCATATTAAAAAAGTCTCCTTTTTGAACCATGCTGGTGATGGCAGGGGTCACAATGGTGAGTTATGCATTACAAGACGTAGCGTGATTGCTACATTAAGATGAGGTCAGAGGAGCTTTAATTGAGTTTTAACTCCGTGTGGAGTGACACTTCCCTTGTTGAAGAACCTGCATAGTCTGTGGCTTTTAAGGCGGTGCTGTTCTTTTCATTTTGTCGTTTGTCATCTTTTGCAGGCTTAGACAATATTCAACTGCTTGATGCACAGTTCAGTTTTCAGGATACGTTTGATTAGGACTGTATTTGGTTAATGGGTGCAGCGGGTTTGTGATTAGGGAGTGTTTGGAGCATGTGACAAAATGGTGCAGTGATGGGTTGTGCTTCTGTAATAAAAGATCCTTGTGAAATTTCTGTCTAAACACTCCACAGGGTGTGTATCCAGACAGGATGGATGAACTTATTCATGGAATTTCTTAAGTAGTCGTCAGCCAACAATAGTGAAACAAACTCCATAATGGTGCGCAGTGCAGCCTGCATTTAGTGGGAATATGGTGTCATATCGACGAATGCTGTGAATCATTGTTCATACTCATTCTCCAGCCAGCTGTTCCATAGTGAATAAACTTGAAGACATTTGGTTCTATGAGTAATAAACTGACCTTTTAAAACCTGAGTTAAGAGGTGTTTTTATTCAGATTTTCCTCATGTTCTGCTCATCATTCCACGGGGGCTTTTGCTTCTGACCTAAGAAATACTCTTTTTTTTTTTTTTTTTTCTCCAATTAGACTGTCTTAATTTGCTAGGTGAATCAAAAGAATGAGTTTGCTCATTTTCAGCTTGAGCAGAATCAATAGATTGTCTCATAGAATTTGACCGTTTATGGTTTATGCAACACATTATATATGAAGGTTAGATCCACTGTCATTCAGCTAAACTGCAATATACTACTAAAGGGAAAAAAATCCAGCCTATGTAGTTTTGTGTAAAACCTTTGTCTAAATGTGTGGTGTTTAATACAGAAGTGCAATGAAATAGCTGGGTCTGAGTCAACGGAGCATGCGGAAGTAAGTAGATGTGCAGGTTGCAGAATTGTGCTGCATACTCAGAATGCTGTGATGGATCTAAATGATGTGTCCTCTGCAGCCCAGGCATCGCTGGGGAGGTCAGGGATTGAATTACAGCTCCTATCGATTATTGTTCCCACCACTGCCCTTCAGAGAGGCCAGCACAGGAAATGCATCCTCCACCCCATGGGCTCCGGGGAGGAGCAGCTGCTCTATACTGTCTGCAGCCAGGATGGCTAACTGTCAGTCACTGCTCCTACTTTGTGAATGAAGCTTAAGTAACCTGCCTTGATTGTGCATTTAGTTGAGATTATTTGATCAGTGAGGACTTTATTCCAGGAAGTGAGTTATAATGGTGTTTATTTGAAGTTCTCGGTTTACGTCAGCTCCATCGGACAGTAGCTTTTAGCTCTAGTGTTCCCAGAGAGACGGTGTGGTCAGTCCTGCATTCCTTAAACAATAAAGCTGGTTTACAGAAAACAATGTTTGCAGAGAGCTCTGATTGTTTTATGTTGACTCGTTTGTCGATTACAATAATATTAACCCAGATGTTGTTTTTAAACAGGATTTGACCATGAGTTCTTCTGTTGTCCTCCCACTACATGAACTTAGAGCCAAGGCATGTAAAGGGAGCACATTTAGTAAGTTATATTTGAAAACAGTCAAACTTGACTGATCCCTAAAACTATTCAGCTATCCACCCTCTGTGCTGTTACTTACTGCATTTGTGTCAGATAGAAAAAGGGTGGACCAAAGATTAAAAAACAAAAACAAAAAAAACCCCACAGGTGGAGTCCTTCTGTGTTGCATGTTGCCCCTGTGCATGCTTGGGTTTGGGGGTTTTTTTGTTTTGTTTTTTTCCCATTGAAAATGCGGTCGGCTCATGTTTCCTGACATGACCCAGAACTCTCACAAAAGAAATTCTTAATCTCAAGAGTTTCATTTCCTCATTAAATTAACTAATTTAAGGCTACAAGTAATCTAGTGACATCTTAACAAAATAACCCCAAAACATATTTTACTTCATTACTTAGAAACTGTCTGATATTTTGAAACATCCTGCTATGTTCCTAAATTGTCTTTGAATTGTGCAACAGCAAGCTGTTCCCCTTCTCATTCAGGATCAGACTCTGCTTCACAGACTTCTATATATGGCTTTACATCTCCAGTTGTGGCCATTAGTCACAGTAAAGCTGCTGCATGAGTGTAATCCTGGGGATTTTTAGGTTAGTAAATTAGACACATACGTAATACTTTGACATTTGGGGAAATGCAGTTGGTCAGATTTGAACAGACAGACGGGGCAGTATCTTGCTTTTAATGTAGCTCTAGGAAAGATTAAACATGACTCATAGAAGTTCCGATTTAAGG
This sequence comes from Maylandia zebra, assembly GCF_041146795.1. Lineage (NCBI taxonomy): Eukaryota > Metazoa > Chordata > Actinopteri > Cichliformes > Cichlidae > Maylandia > Maylandia zebra. Next base: position 9,194,919 of record NC_135188.1, read on the forward strand.
CTTAAAATAAAACAGTGTGATTGCTGCAAATTTGCAGTGGTACTGTAAACAATCTGTTTGTGTATTACAAGGCAGAGTTTCACAGTGGAAGCCTGCGTCGGGGTAGCACCAGCCAGGGCTTGACAAAGCATCTGCTTGTGTTGTTTGTTTGCAATGAGCTCTGCCTCACTTTGCATAACTTGTGTAGTGGAGGACATGTGACGGAGGGAGAGACTGAGGGCGAGCGAGAAATGAAGACTAAACTAAAAGAAGACAAAGAACATTTGTCTTTTGCAGCTTTCCCACTGCTTTTCCCTTCGCAATATTTTGGTAACAAACTTAATCCTGTGCTTGACTACAAATTGCTTGATGTCATGTGGATCAGCATTAAAGTCTCTGCCAGGGCAGGAATAACTAGCGTCAGTGCAAGATTAAAATATCAGCTGAATCGTGTGCGTGTGTCTTTCACATTCACACAAAAACAATGGGCTGTTTTCTTACTAATGGGGTGTGTTGTGTGTTTGTGTATCATTCTGTGTGTTACTATGCCTGGTAGCTTTCAGACAGGGCAGTGATGTAATGCCCATGATTCCTGTGGGTGTGAGCAGTTAGCTTAGCAAGAAGATTAGTTTCGATCACTATAATGCCAAAGAAAACAGGTAGCAAGTCATCTATCCATCTCACTTGACTGTAGTGAGTTGCTTTAACATACTCCTATTACGTCATATATATTCCTGTTTTAAAAAGTGAAATATACATTTAATTTAGGAACATATTTTTATTATTTTGGTTGACTAGTTAAGGTGTGTTCAATCTATCCTTCCTCTTTCCTTTCCCTCATCCACCTCCCATTCTTTCCTTTCCCTCCTACTGCAGTTTGGAATGACGCATCAGTATTGCTGCGGAGCTTACAGGAAGTATTGCTTTGATAGGCTAGCAGAGAGGCAGCACAGTAGCAGCTCTGACATGCGTATGCATTACTGAACCACGGCCAGGGAACACTCGCAGCATTTTGATGACATCACCCACCCCCACGCACTGCTCCCTCCCTCCCTGTTTGCTGTTGAAACAAGCTCTCTCCATCTCTCTCACTCTGAGAGAAAAGAGCAGGCATCGGTAAAAGAACAAGAGCTCACTCAGAAGAGGAGGGGCTGGCCATGAGCGAACACGGAGGGAGAGAGCTTTTGGGGCAGGAGGAGGAGGGTGGCTGACGGTGCTAGCGGGCTAGGACTGGCACACACACATGCACGCACACACACACATAAACACAGGAAGAGAAGGGGAGAAGGAATATTACCGCACATTGTTAAGACTTCTATCGCGTACTGTTCTGCTGCTGTTTTCCCTCATTTCAGGAACAAAAGTTCTCATGCAGTTGTGTCCTTCGGTTTCTGGATTTTTCTCTGCTGAAATGGGGATGAGGGACTCTGTGGACTGGCAAGTGGGCAGCAGGCTCTTGGGTGGAATACTTCTCTAACTAGCCAGGCTGCGCGCTCTCTCTCTTCTTTCTGATCACTTTTACTTCAGCTAACTGGGTGGCAAAAGCGAAAAAGTGGTAGGGCTTCTTGGGTTTTCCGTCAGCATCTGCTCGCACTGTTCTTCAGGATGCTGCCTTTAACTAGCACCTGTGGAGGCTAGTACTCAGCTCCTACTGGTGGAGTCTGCAAGTTTGATAAGTGCAAGGTGTTTATTTTTGAGAAGAGTGGAATGTTTGGCTTTTGGGAAATAAAGGTGAAAGGAAACCTGTAAAATTTGTGCCTTCTGGGGAAGCTTAACTTTTGGGAGCTACCATGCTGAGCCTGCAGGATTCTGTCTTCTTTGAGATCAGCATCAAATCTCTCCTCAAGTCTTGGAGTAGCAGCTGTGAGTATCTTTCCAAGCTTGCACAAATGTTTACATACCACACTTACTGCCACCAGACTTATCTGCCACACGCAGCCAGCAGAGCCTGTGCAGCATTGTACATGTCTTTGTGCGTTCCATGTGTGGATTTCTTATATCTCCTTCCCGTATAAGAAAAGTGGCCATTAGTGGAGTTGTCAAGATGACAGATTATGTTTAGTGCAGGTTTAGTCGGCCTTGTTTGATGTGTATGCAAGTGGGTGCAATTAAAGTCTTCATTCAGCAGAGTGCCCTTCTTCCTGCACTCATCATCATTCTGCTGGCTCCTGGATGTCCCAAAGATAATGTTTCTATTGATGAGCATCTACTGATACATAACACAGATGGACATGAAGTATTCCCTCTGTTCTTTTGAAGATCTTGTCTAACTTTCTTTTACTTTTTCTGTATTTATCAACTTGCTATCTGCATTTACTGATTATACATTTTGGACAGATATATTATCAATGTTAATATTGTTATTTCGGCTGGCTGTTGTTAACAGTTTGCGTAACAGTCAATATAGATATAGATGTTTTTTCATTTTTCCCCACGTCTGTGCGAAGGGAACAAAGAAACCTTGTTTTGCAAGTTTATGAAATTGAACTCAAAACACAAGGATTCAAGGACTTCTAAATTTATGAGCCACAACAGCGAATTATCAGCAGCTGACATCAGTGCATGCCACTGGAGTCATCAAAGCAAATTCGCCAATACTAAAATGCGGCTGACGCACCCCTGATTTTAATATCCAAATTACTATGTTAAGCGCTTCCTTAGGAGTGCTCCCCTATCTACTCTGTTCCCTGTCCTCCTAGTTTCGCTATCCTCTTCTTCCTTTCCTCTGGGCCAGCTAATGTTTCTCTACTATTGATCTGTCTTCTGGTTGCCTCCTATTATTAGCTTCCCATGCAGCCCATAATATATCAGGAATCAAAAAGATATTGTCTCTCCAGTCTCATTGAAATGGTAGGGATGGACAAAGAGGTCAAGTAGTAAACTGCACTCTTCACGAACCTCTTTTAGTTACATTAGTAACACGTATAACTGTGGTGTAGTTTAATTCTGTTTATGCAGTTTAACAGTTCACCTTGAATGCACAAAAGACAACACATAGGCTGCAACAGAATTATTCGTCAACGCAAAAGTGTTTGATGAGACTGCTTTAGCTCAGCGATACAACCTCTGAGCCACTGTTCCTTTTGTCTGAAAGAGGAATAGTTAGACCCTCTTTAAAGGCTTATCTGCTGGGCTCTAATCACCTGACTTATTCTGTTTTGGTTAAAATTTAAATTTAGATTTGTATCATTCAGGTTTGGACTTAAATGATTGATTTGCACATTATTTATCAATTTTTCAGTAGCAGATGCTAAATGGCATTGCCTCTGTTTATATTATCAAATGAGGAAAAGACTGAGACTGATTATAGGGCCGTACACTTTTTTTTAAAAATTGTATATGCTAATATATTACCTGTGTTTCTCTCTGCCACTCACACCCATAGTGGAATTTGTCAGTTTTGATGGCTATAACATTTGTCAATTTTCATGCCGTGTATGCTGTGCATTTTGATATTGTTTCTAGATACGTGCAATGTGGTTACAAAATACTGACTTATTAATTATGTATTTTGATCAGCATGCCAGTTAAATTCATTTTAATTAGTTCTAACAATTTTCGATGCATTAGAATATCACAGTTTTTGATTTATTTATTTTTTTAAATTGTTTTCTTGTTATTGGGAGCCATTTCTGCAAGTCAGGATTCCGTGTATTATGGCAAAGGCATGCTGGCCAAAAAACAAAGAGTGCCAACAAAGAGAAATTTGTGTATTAAGCTTCAGTGAACATGAACAGATGTGCTACACCCCACTTCAATGACTGTATATTTGAGGATTTAGCCAGCCATTTAGATCACTATGTGCCAGAAGATATACAATCTAGTGCTTTTAACATAATTGATGTTTTATTTTGCACAATTTGAGCTAGCTAAGTGAATGTAGAGGTTGGACCTACACTTCATTTCTGTTTGCCATAACCACAACACAAGTTTCTAGGTATTTAATAACCACAGTCATTTTAGTCTACTAGGTAAAAGTTTCCATTCTAGAAATTTAAATAGCAAACTTGTATCAGCAACATCCAAAATGTGTTGAAATTAACTCCCTTTAAAATTATGTATAAAGTTATTTCTAGCTTTTTAGGCGGACGAGAGCTTGTTGAACTTCTATCTTTTGAAATTGTCACAAATGCACTGCAGGAAAAAAGCATTACATCTGTAAAAAGTAGAATGCACAAAGTCTAACTGTTTTCATTGGCTTTGAAAAGAAACATGTCCCCTTTCAAGAGCCTTTCTTTTGTCAACCTTGCATGTTCTCTCTGAGTCTGCATCAGAAGTGCTACAGGTGCTCTTATTCTGTCAGACAGTCTGAAGATTTGCAGGTTAACCAAATAAATGTTCCATGGACCTGAATGTCTTTATACTGGTGACCTGCTCAGTGTTTACCCTGTTCCTCACCCAGTATGTGATGGGAGAGGCGTGAACCCCCTAACCCTGAAACGGATATGTGAGTTATAAAATCGAGGAGAGTGTGGTTGCAGTGATCACAAGACAAATTTTTCATGAAACACATAGCAGTTATTGTTTGACCTTGGTAACTGTCCCCCCCCCCTCACCTTGAAATATGTAAGAATGGTAAACATCCAGCCAGACACATTTGCAGGAAGTCTCAATCCTCTCCCTGAAGGTAGCAAATACTTGAAGATAGGGCTGGGCGATATGGCCTAAAATCCATATCGTGATATAATTTGAAGCATGTACGGTAATGATATATATTGCGATATATTCTTTTTTTCTGTATAACATATTTTCCACACTATAAGGCACACTTAAAATCCTTTAATTTTCTCAAAAATCGAGTGTGCCTTATGTATGAATTCTGGTTGTGCTTACTGATGTCGAACCGATTTTGGCGAGCAGAAATCTGTTAAAAAATGTTTTGATGGATTGTCAGCATTACGGCTGCCGTAGTGAGGAGCTTAGCGGAGTAATCTGGGTCCAAAACTCCGTCCGTTTCAGGTCCCAAAGTCAAACGAACACTGAGAGTTAAAAACGGTCTAAATTCTTTAATCTTTAATAAAATCATCAGCGTTGCTGCTTCAGCAGGTGTAACAATTAAGTTTAACATCCAAGCATCCATGAAAACAGAATTTATTAAATTTAACGGAGTTAGAAGTTAACAGGAAGTTAGCTCGCTAGTTTCCACCTAAATCTCTCTGACTGAGAGATTTTTGAAACTAATTAAAACGTACAGCTCTGCTGTCACTTCCAACATAAACGAAGACAGGAAACTAAACAGCAGTGGTGTTTGCAGGGTTACTGAAGTTGGACTACCTGGTATATAATGTTATGCTACGTGATTGCTAGCGACACAGCTATGTTAGCATAACATTAGCACAGTGAAGCTGGGGGATGAACGGCAACTTTTTTTCCACTCGATAAAAGTTAACGTGAGGGATTCTGGTGGTCAGGGACAAATGTAATCGCATAGCAGGATGCTATACACGGGGCAAACTTCAGTCAGGAGAACAACTGAGATTATTCATTCAGGTTAGTTATTAATATACGGCAACAACATGGGAATAGAGCAGCTGCAAGAGAATTCAACATTAATGAATCAATGTTACAGAAGTGGAGGAAGCGCAGTTTTTGGCTTTCCCCATATTTCAAAAGTGCTTCATCTCTTTGCTATCACTCTCGCCCGGCATAATTTGCAGACGATAATGGTTGTAGCCGCTGCGATGCTTTCGACCAAAACAGGCGCAGCTTGATGTCATCAACAACATATTCATAGCAAAAAGGGCTCCTAAGTTAAATGCATGTATGATGCTTTCTCCATTACAACATCCAGTAATAATTTAATTAAAACACTCAATGAAATCAAAGTTTGGCCTTTAATTGCTGAATATTGCTCATCCATGATGGAACATGTCATTATTGGTTTCTCAATTAATCTCTTTTGAACTGAAGTGTCCTCAGCTTCTGGTGATACATTTATTTTTCCAGTGTATCTTTCAAATTCCCTTTTATTTGGAAGGTATAATGGTGAAGAGTACACCAGTAATAACTTGTTAAAAACTCGGCATGTCGAGACATAATGGCAGAACTGGCACTGCCGCACCACATAAACCCTAGCAGTAAGTCTTTTGTCTCTGTTTCAAAAAAAAGAAAGAAAAAAGGACGCACCCTCAGCTCTGCATTCCAACCGTATGTGTGTGTTTGTGCTGTTGTTGCCAGTGTTCATGAGCAGGCGTTTGGGAGGGCTTTATTTTAACTGTGACAAGGTGGAGCCACTGCTGTAATAGTTGTGTAATCCTGCAGGGCGCTCAATTTCTTAAGCACTTTTTATAGGCCTCACACAACAAAACACGCTGAGCATTTTCTGATGCAGCGTTTTAGCAGAAGCACAACATTTCTCCGTATTAGAAGTGTAACTGCAATACTGTCTAACCCTGAGATCATGATGTTCTTAGAAACTAAGATACCAGAGTTCAGTTACGTAACTCTGGTAGTAAACTAAAGCAGTAAACTAAACTTAAAGTGAGATTCTCCATTAGTTATTAAATATGGAATTGCAGAGCCATCAAGTGTTGAACATTCATTTAAAATAACTCATTTGCATTCAGATGAGATATGGAATATACATGTGGTTCAACGCTACTAATACTACAATATTGTATTGCTTCCCCCCCCCCCCCCCCCCCCCCTTCTCTCCAGTGATTAACATTTAAACATGCTTTGACAGTTAGACTTGCCAGAAGTGAAATTTGGCTTTGAATGAGAAGTGAAACAGGACTTCGGGGCAAAGGGTGTGACAAAATACTAATAAAGTAATTTATTGTATTGCTTCCTCTTGCAATATGTGATCACTAAATATCCATGTTTTGTTAAAATACTTTAATTGCTTCTTGTAAAAGCAGTGTAAGTTAATGTGAAATCAGCCAGCTTGCAGTGAAGAGCAATAAAGCCAAAGGAGGTAAAAGCTGGAGAGCTCAGAGAGCTGCGGTAATCAAATCAACAATTAGTTCATTCAGTTTACTCACTATCAAAGTTGTTTGTGCGTTTGTTGGTTTTAGCAGAGAGTCATAGCCTGGCATCCTACTAATGACTGGCATGTCCTAGGGAGAAAGAATGAGAGGGGGGAGGAGCAATGCAGACACTTGGCCCAAAAAAGGATGCCTTGCTTTGTTTTTCTCATTGACTGGAAAAGTACACTGTTGGAGTATACACAATCCAGTTGGACTGGGGTGGGAGCGAAAAGGATGGAGGGGGTAAAGGACGCATCACTGATTGGCTATTAGGAGCTAGCTGTGTTACATCACTGGGGGTGTTGGTGGAGCACAGTAAACAAAGAGGGAAATGTTTGAAAGACTCTCTGTGCTGCTGGACAGCATGACCACAATACATGCTACTACGCTGCCTCTTCTACCTCCCTACTTTCATTTGCACTTAAAAAAGACGATTATTAAGTTTTATAGAGTTGTTGTTCTTTTTTTTTTCTCCCTTTTTTTTGTAAGAAAACAAAAGTTGAGGACTAAGAAATGCCAAATCCAGTAAGTGTTTAAAATCCAGCCTTGTTTACATCCATGAGTGCTCACGGTCGGTGTCCTGCTATTTTCCTGCCTGCACATTGTTCCATACCTCAAGTTACTCCCACCTTTTAATCCTCTTTTGATCAACCTTAAAGGAATGTGTGTCAGACACATGCATACACACAAACACTGGGAATCTCAGTTCATTGAATGGTGGTTGCAGATTTTGGTTTACAACACATCTCTTTGCACTATGTGATGGAGAGTGGTCCTTCTACTGCATACTGACGTGAACTACATTTGCCTTATATTTTTATCAAGTAAATGATACATGTAACAGTGTAACTTTGTACAGGTAGTCTCTTAGAGGCACAGAAGGTTTGAGATTGATGTTGTTTGAACTTACATCGTATCTAACGTCAGTGGCTCTCTTGGCGTGGATAATATATTTTTACATTTCCGCTTCATTTTTTCCCCGTCAGTGAATTCTCTCCCTCTTATTTACCAGGTAGCTCCAGCACTTCTGTGCAGACCTTTTCTCTGTTGTGGGAGTTTTTGATATAATTAAAATCCTTTACAGAGTCAATCAAGTTTAATTTTCGGATAATTAAGACAGGATAAGTGAGATAAAGTGATTATAGTGCCACATTCTCTCAAAATTTACATCCCACCAGCCAATGAGGATTTTGTTTTGATGGCTTCTCTAACAAACATCTGCAATCGGTGGGAACTTGGCTCATGTGGTTTTATACCAAACCCATAGCAGAACAGGGACTGCTATCACTACTTGCACTTCAAGGTGGAGGAGTTGGTTTCGGTACAAGTAATGAGGAACTCGTTGGCGAGACAGCTCAGTGATGTCTCCCTGTTCTCCTTATAGATTTTCTCTGGAAGTTTTGCTTTTTCTCACCATCAAAATTGTACTGCATTCTTGCAAAAGCAAGTGAATAAATAAATTCTCAATGATTGCAAATGTGACTAAAAGTAGTATGTTTTATTCAGGAGTGTAGTAGTGTTTGGTGGCTGCATAATTTAACATTTTGGTTACCTATGCTGCAGTATAAGAGTAATTTGAAAACTGCTGTCATTATTCTATGACGTGAATCAGCCTGTTAGTGATTTAGCATCAAGATCAGTGGCCATAACCAGGACGAGAAAGAACAAGGGCTTTCTTGGGAGGGAAAGAGGCTAAGGGGCCATTCACTGTCAACTATACACTTAGCAGAGATCATTGAAGACTAGACTGGAAGTTGTGTCCCAGCAGTTGCATAAATTCAAACACCACTATATGTTCCTTTTATAGAGATTGTTAAAACCTTTTGGTTCATTTGATTTTTTTATTTATTTATTTATGTCAGATGGAACATAATTTGAACCTTGAGTAGTGGAGTAAAAACCTTTGTGCTGTGATATTTATTGCTTTTGAGTTTGAGATTTGTGTTTATTTCATCTTATTGTATATAGGATTTGCATTAAGCATGGATACACTTCTATTTTTGCCAGACAGACAAAAATAGAAGTGTATCCATGCTCTAGCTTTTCAGCCATAGCTTAAGACTCTTCTAAAGATTTGCTTATAACATTTGAATAAGAGAACCAAATGTTCTGTGCCACATGCAAACCTGCAGAGTGCCCTGGCTTTTCCAAGTCAAATATGTTTCAGGAAAGATGGTCTACTGAAGGAATCCCGTAAAAATGTGGAGAACACCACTGCACTATCAGATACCACTACAATTTATTTAGTTTTGCCTTAAAGGTCAATATTGTGGTAAATGTATAGCAGGCCATCTGTCTATCTAAGTCACCCCTCTATGATACTTCATAGTTGGTCTTTTTTTTTTTTTTTTTTCCAACTTTACCATTACTGGCTTTGTATTTTCAGTATTAACTGTAACTATCTTAATCTCAGTGGTGGCAAATATTTGGAATATACTGATTTTTTTTTTCTCTTTCATATAGAGCTACAAATCTGTATTTAAACAGGTTTGGTGTGCTAATAAAAGTTAAAAAGCAGATGGGTGTAGTGTTAATGAAACATTGGCAGAATTTGCTTATGGACATGTTGTGCTACAAGAGAAGAATTTATACGACCATCACAAAAAAGTAGCTTTCATCCCTCTGTTGAACAAGTCAAGGTAGAGCTAGTCTGACAAATAACTACCCATACAATGATTTTATCATTTCAGCATGTATAAATAAAATGAGCTAGAAAGCATTTTTTGTCGTGGTTTATGAATTTTGCTACCTCTGCGGAAAAAAAGCAAGAGATGGCTACTTAGCTCTTTTCTAGTATTTGTAAAAACATTAGCTAATCTTCTGCTGATACAGCTTCATGTTTATCATACAAATATGAGCCTGCTATCAACAGCCTTATCTAATGTCTTGGCAAGGAAGCAACACAGGGTATTTCCCAATCAGACTATGCCTTAAAGTTGTCGTGTGTAGCCAGTGTGCTCCCTTTGATCACAATAGAGAAGTAGATTCATAAATAAATGTGTAAAGTATAAAAAAGGTATAGTCATTTCTAGGGATAGGTATCGTTTAGGTTTTATCTGATACCAGTACCAAACTGGTACTTTTGAAATGGTACCAGTGCTTAAAGAATGGAGAACACAAAATTGGTCCAAAAACCTCTCGTTTAGCTGGGTTTTTTTTTGGTTTTTTTTTTTGTAAAAAGATAGCAATGTTAGCCTTTTCTGCAGTTATAGGGCATATGAGGTATCACTCTTGGCTGGAAGCAGTGCTTAAACAATGGAAAAAACACAAACTTTGTCCAAAAACCTCTCATGTTTAACTGTTTTCCACTTTTTCTTTGGTCATTTTAGCCTTTTTGGCCAGGGTGAAGGGAGTATCTGCCATCAAACAAGAAGACAGTCGCATGTAACTAGTTTGCTAGTTCACCTTACATGCATTAATGTAATAAAGTGTTTAGCGTACTCAACGTGAATTACACACAAACATCATTAGGCTACTCACGCAGAGAAGAACGGCTAGGTGCCAGGACTCTCCTCTTCGGGTTTTTGGGGGATGTTGCTAACTCCGGTCCGATAACAGGCACCACACCCGCAATAAATGTGCACGGTGTGAGGGCTCGCAGCAAGCTATCAAATACGGCGCATTTCTCGGTTTTGGAAAAAACGCTACACGTCGCCAGGTGTTTCATCAGATTCGAGGTGTTACCTCCTTTGCACAGTATCACAGTATCGGCTCTAAGCACTTGTTGCAGGCTGCTGAGTTTGCATCTTTTGCTGTGAAGTACAGCCAGACTTTGACGCTTCGCCTTGGGCATTTTAAACCTGTAGCTCTGCTCTAAAAGAACGTACGTACCTGGGCTCGCCTACTATCCTTGGAAACGTAAAATGATTGGCTAGAATCTAAAGTGTATCACATCTCAGGGGAAAAAAAGCACCGAAATGAAGCACCGAAATGTGCACTGCTTTTCAGTCTGGTTACTACTGTTTATGTCAGAACCGATGCCGTCATGGCACCGGATACCGGTACCCATCCCTAGTCATTTCAGACTAATTTAGCAGAAAGAGCTGGTGTGTAATATTCTAGATTTAGAAAACAAAATATTTAGTTGTTTTTTTTTTTTTTAAGGATAGATTACAATAACTAATGACATGGCTCTAATAGGAATTATGATTATCCCTGTGTTTGCTTTTTCAGGTGATTTGAACCCATTATGTGCAGTATGAGTTTAGAAAATGAGCTTTCTAAAAACAGACACGATTCAAATGGAAATTGTATGTTTGTTCTAGTCGGCGCTGCAATTGCTCTCTCATCACTTCAGTCATTTTACCTCTTTAGGAAACGTCTGAGCTTGTGTTTGGATTAGAACGAGCGCATGACCTTGCATTTTTTCCAAGAGTCTTGTTCTTAACATGACCATGCTGCTTTGACTCTCACTGTATTATTTCCTAACCTCTACCCTCTGGCACCTCTGCAGCTTCTGCACCAGTCAGCAGCAGCGTGAGTAGACGCCGTGCACCCTCCTCGGTGACCCCCCTCTCGTGGGAGAAACACAACATCGCCGCCATGTCGAGCATCACCATTGACCCTGAGCTCAAGCCCGGGGAGTTTGTCATCAAGAGTCTATTTGCTGAGTTTGCTGTGCTGGCTGAGAAGAAGATCGAGATGGTGATGGCTGAACCGCTGGTGAGTCCACAGGGGGTAAAGTAGATGTAAAGAAACACAGGAAATGTAATTTAATGCACAACATGTGACGCAATATACTGCTGAGACAGCCTCTTCTGTTTTGCAACCAACTGCCAAGTCTTTAACTGTCAGGCAAATGTTATTGTAAATGAGCAACGGCATTGTTGTACATTTAATGTCTTTTACATTAGGTTGCTGTCAGGTTAATATTTGCAGCCTCAAGTCTTAACTTTGCTGTCAAGAATTTTAGCGTGGTTCACTAGCTGAATAGTGGGCTAAGCAATCTGCTATCATGCTGTTAACAAAAGTATCCCTGCTGGGCTCGTCACACAATAATTCTCGTTCTGTCTCTTTCTCTCCAATACTTTAACAGGAGAAACCCCTGTCCCGTTCCCTCCAGAGAGGAGAAGACTCACAGTTTGACCAGGTCAGTTCAGCCGTAGTAAAGATTATGTCATGCATTTATTATGAGTTTGACGGTTTCATTTCCTACGTGGACAAACAACAGTCACACCTCTGTGTGCGCACTGTGTTTAAAACACCAGCTCTACCCAATCAATGCTTCATTCAATGGTTCGTCTGTCCCTCATCTGTAGCTGGTGCAGGACTCTATACAATAGGCGCGCCTGCTACAGAATGCTTTGTTCAGCACAACACAAAGCCAATGAGGATATGGTGGTATAGATCCAGCTGTCCCCATTGTGAGTGAGGGAGAGAAAATGAGTATAGAGAGCGCCAAAGTGAGAGTGTAGAAACGCTGTGTCATCCTCAGCAGTAAATCAGCATCGGGTGCTGGAGTGTATCTGCCTGGCACCATAAGGGCAGAGAGAGGAATTGTATAACTCTCCTGCATGGCATTTGTCATCCAACCACCCTCCTCATCATGCTGTGCTGAACCTTAAACACACAAATGTGCATATACTCTTAAATTGTTAATGCGTGCTGACCTGTTAATGCAGAGGCAGAAGGCACCAGCTCACGTGATCACTGACGCAATCACAGTGCTGAGATCTGCAAGTTATTGTGGTCTTAGACATAAACGCCTCAGAAGCATGTGTGCCTTCTTGGAATCCTTTCGATTTGCTTTTAAATACAGTCCTGCTTTGTTTTTTTAGTGATGTAATTTGATATTGCATTAAATAAAGCCATGTTTATAGTGTTTTGCATGTCTTCTCTCACTGCACTATGACTTAGACACTTACACTCTGTCTTTGCACTTTAAATGCTCAAAGGTGCATTATGCCAGGAAATAACTAAAAGTTTATGTCACACATCTAAATAAGGCCCTGAAATTTAGTTAAGACTAGTGTTCTGTACTCACCCTAAATGCTCCTCATTAGTTATAAGTACTGCTTGTGGAGCAGCCTTCTCTACACACGTACTGTAATCTGTATAGGATTAAGTTTTTGAATCGTGCAAATGCTGATTTTGTGTAGTTTTCGTTGGAATAGCCAGCTGTTATAACAAGCATGTTGTTGTTTTCCAGTTAATAAGCTCTATGAGCTCAATAGCAGAACACTGTTTGCCCTCCCTATTGCGCACACTGTTTGACTGGTACCGGCGGCAGAGTGGCACTGAAGACGAGTCTTATGAGTACAGGCCTCGCTCGAGTACTAAGTCTAAAGGGTGAGATACTTATCATTGTTTCATTCATTCTTAACCTTCTTCTCTCGAACAAAAAGATTATGGGCAAAAATGATTACTTTAGGATTATCTTTTGACTTATTATATTTCCTGTTTTGCAGAGATGAACAGCATCGGGACAAAGATTACCTTCTGGAGCGTCGGGACTTAGCCATAGATTTCATTTTTTGTTTAGTTTCAGTGGAAGTTCTAAAACAGGTGAGTTACCTGACACTCTGTGTTTAATGATTTACACTGCCTATAAAAACAATTTACCAGTCGGGTTGACGAATGTATATGGAAGAAGAAGTGCAGTCACCTATTTGACCTGTTGTTGACACGATCGTTTCCTGGTAACTAGTGAGTGAGTGGTTGAGAATGCAGTATATTTTTACTGCATGTAGAACTGCCTTGTTACTTTGGATATATGTCCTGTATATCAGATATGCATTTCCTGTGCAATTGAAGACTTCTCACTGTAATTGATTTATGAAGTACAGTTTTATTACATAAATAGCCAGTATACTCATCCACCTTTTTGTTGCACCCAGTTGTTTGGTTGAAACAACTATTCTCTGCTCTTATAAGCAGCTTGGTTAAAACACTTGGTTTTAGACAGTTATTCATACTCTTGGCTCTGGCTCTGCTGTTCAAACCCTTTATTTGAGATTAGCAGCAAATCAGAAAATAGTTGGCTTATCGTAAAGTCACACTAGAAAAAACAGTGGTTGGAAATCATTGCATGACCAAAATTATTGTGACAATGGGTTGCTTCACAGACCAAGTCTGCAACCACTTGTTGCAATCTTTGACACAACAACACAATGAGAAACAGAAGAGAGATTTTTGGCTAAACTTCACAAACTTCCACAAAAGGTGGAAGAGTAAATTTCTAAGGAGGTTAAAGCCACAGCAACACTTTAGTATGAGCAACAACTTTATTGTTTGACTGTGTTTTGATAAAATGGCAATAAGATGGAGTCAGTCTGCTATCAGCTTGCAATTTGAATGTTGGCAATTACACACCATCTTTTTGTGATAATATTACGATTAATTGGAATGAATCGGTGAAAATCGTCAGTTTGTTGCATATGACATGCACAGAAATTCACGTTAACTACTCACAGTCAGTATTCCGTGGAAACCCTATAATTTATGTTTGAAGTAGCAATTCAGAAATTCCTGTACATGTGGTGGCATTCTTTCTGCGGGATGGCAGTTTAACTGCAAAATGAGGTAAACGCTCGGCAACCCTGGCTTTCGTACAAGAATATAACCACAATGCAACCAGTTTGCAACCAGTTGGCAGCCAACTAGTAAAAGAGACAGATTCCAGACAAGATCAGCTCAGATTGACTCAGATTGATTGCAGCTTGTTGTCTGTCTGAGTTTATAAATTAGGCCACAGTTCTTTGCAAAACTATTGAGCAATTGCAATCAGTCTGAGTCAGACTGCCCGTGTTTGGAAACAGGTGGCCTTGTATCAAGGGACCTGTACAACCACCTTGCAATCGAAAGTATTCGCCCAAGGGGTTGAATCCTCAGCCTGGGCAATCAGTTGGTTGCTTTAGCTAATTGCAGTTGGTTACTGATGGCAACAAAACCACCAGTTTTTTTTCCTAGTCGCGAAGAGGTTGCAATCCTATTTTTAGGATTATTTCAGCTTGTTTCATACTAAGGATGCACTGAGGGGCTGCACTAAGGCCCCTTGGTAATGCAAATAAACCTGTGAAGCATGCAAAGCTGCTCTAGTGAAGTCCAAGAATAAGAATATGGAACAAATGGGAAATAATACTATTAACTTCTGGTGTCATCGTTTGTGAGACAGTTTGAATTACTGTACTTTTTTTCCTGATTCAACTCATCAGTGATTTGCTGACTAACATGTCAGTTTTATTATATATTTGTATTGTTTATGTTGTGGTGGAGAAGTGAACTACAGTGTAGCTATTCAGAGCTTTCCCACTAGGGAGCACAAAGTTAATAAATTCAGTGGCAACATACCAACTCCCAGCTGAGTGTGTTTCTAAAGTGGACTGTTGAGAACTGAGCAGCATTCTGAACTAAGAGCCAGTCCCTAGGGACCAGGGCAGAGTTGTCCTTGGCTTTGCTCCTGAAGGGAGAGTAATGAATGGTAGCAAATGAGAACTATCAATGCTTCTAATAAGACTAATGATTTCGTGTTTACGTCACAGATTCCTCTTCATCCAGTGCCAGATGTTTTGGTACACGAAGTCCTAAACCTGGCATTCAAGCACTTTAAACACAAAGAGGGGTAAGTAAGCATCAAACTCCAGACAGAGAAGTGACACAGATGAATAAGACCAGACTAAAAAGTGCTGATGAATATACCCTCTTTGGCTTTGCAGTAGGGAGTCAGTCATTTATTTATGTGTGTTTGAGCAGACTGGCTCAATGCTCATTATTTGCATTTAAACAAGGCACAAGTAGCTCTTGTTCAGCATCATGAGTCAACCGCAAGTAAACACAGTTACTTTAAGTGCTTCTGTTGTTGTGTGAATAGTTTTTTGATGTATGTTAAATAATTCAGCAGTTGTTTGACTTGATGCCATATCCTTTATTAATTTCCAGGTACTGTGGACCCAACACTGGCAACGTGCACATCATTGCAGACCTGTACGCTGAGGTTATAGGGGTTCTTACACAGTCAAAGTGAGTAAGCTGAAATGTGCCTTTAAGCGTAAGACTGGACAAATAGTTTACAGTTTTTCACATTTCTCATTAAAAGAAAACGGTCTGAATTGAGCACAGTGTAATAGATGGGATTAGACATTTGTTTGTACAAATATTGCAACTGAATTTTAGAACAATTAAAACCATTTAATTACATTCTTTAGTAATTGCATTTAAATGTGCATTGCCAGGCAGAATGTTGCCTATATACATTACTGTGTACAAACTCTTGTTAGGAGGGTTTTTGTAAGTGCTAATATATCTCTGCCTCTGTGCTCAGGTTCCAGGCAGTGAGGAAGAAGTTCATCACAGAACTGAAGGAGCTCAGGCAAAAAGAGCAGAGTCCTCACGTAGTCCAAAGCATTATCAGTCTCATCATGGGCATGAAGTTCTTTCGGGTTAAAATGTATCCTGTGGAGGATTTTGAGGCTTCGTTTCAGTTTATGCAGGTAAGTAATACTATTTATGCAGAGTATACCTGCAAGTGTAACTTAGATGCGTTTGCAGAATTGTACCAGATGTTTTTTTTTCTTTTTAAACTGCTGCCCCTTTGTTCAAACTCAGCAGCTCTCTGTAGCAATGGCTCATATAGCTAAATGAGTAACGATCAGAGGTGAGGTCTGCCAAGAATTGAGTGTAAATGTATTTCAGGCTTTGCTAGGAGCTGTGAATGGAGCACTAGCTTTTTCATTAAAATTTATACAGTGGTTGGGGGGAAAAAACACTCGCTGTTCTGTCGTACCATTATCAGAATTTCCTACTGTCTTAATGGAACATGCTATGGTTTATGTCCTTTACTCCCATAGGATCTTGTACCCAATTATATTGTCTGATCACTGCATTTCTTATCACACTGGTTAGGTCTGTCTATATATTTTGCTTGGGTCCAGGCCTGTGATTTATTTATTTATTTATTTTTCAATTTTCTATTTAACTCATGTAAATGGAGTGTAATGACACGTCTTCATGATGTTTGGCTAGTTTGTATCCGCTGCATTCTTGTTTACATGCATGCCCTTGGTATCCTTCCTAGGAATGTGCCCAGTATTTCCTGGAGGTGAAGGATAAAGACATAAAGCACGCTCTTGCTGGCCTTTTTGTCGAGATTCTCATCCCCGTCGCTGCTGTGAGTAACCAGCAAAGCATTGTGTAATTTTGGACTGTTGCGTAAACATTAAGTCTGAATCTCATTTTGCCAAACTAATGTTCGGTTCATCCTCCAGGCGGTGAAAAATGAAGTCAACGTGCCATGCTTAAAAACCTTTGTGGAGATGCTCTACCAGACAACATTTGACCTTAGTTCTAGAAAGAAGCACTCTTTGGTAATAACACTGACATCTATTCTTTCCTCTCTTCCTCTTCAGCCCTGACCCTGTTTACTTCAAATTTTTAACACTTCCTTTTCTTTTTGTCTCACACTCTATTCTATTTATCCCTTTCGTATATTTTATTTATATAGGTCTCTCTATTTATATGTGTGTATATATATAATATTAACTTCTGTCGGTGCTGTGCTATTGGAAACCGAATCTTATCTTATCACTCTTCTTTTATTTTGTCAACACCATTATTTTTCCCCCAGACCACCAAGTCTGACGTTATCATCCAGATAATGCTATGTTTAAAATAAATAAATACAGTCTCTCATCTTTGTCCATTATATTTTCTTTTCTAAAGGCAGGCCTTGATTTTCTGTTTTTTCATCCCTGTCTAATGTAACATGTTATGTTGATGATGCTTCCAGCAGTTTTAGTATTGTGCAGATTGCGATAAATAGATCTTTTGGTCTCAGCTTGTGATACTGTCTTTGCTTTTGGTCTGTGTTTAGTGTAGGAGACCTTTTGTTTTCAGATCAGAAGCACATACAAAAAAATTCAGACCTCGTGAGAAAACCAGTTTATTTTCATTCTGACACCGTCTTTCTCCCCAGGCTCTGTATCCCCTGGTGACATGCTTGCTGTGTGTCAGTCAGAAGCAGTTCTTTCTCAACAACTGGCACATCTTCCTGCAAAATTGCCTCTCGCACCTCAAGGTAATGTTAGCATCATCCTTTACAATCCAGTTCATTTCACAAAGGTTGAATTCAACAGTAGATTTATATTAAGGTATTTTAAAGTCACTACACTTTTTCTAATTCAGTTCAAGTCTGAAAATGATATTCTGATGTTTTTATGGTAGTGCAAAGGAACCATACAATTTTTTTTTCTTAAAATAATTAATATAAAGGTTATTTCTATCAAAGTAAACAAAATCTTGGTATCCTGATACTGATATGTTGATCGAAGATGTTGTCTTTGTTGTCAAGGGTGTGCTCTGTGGTTCTGTCTCAGTATCAAAATGTGCTTTCCCCTCCATTATCAATAAACCAGATCTGGACAGGAATAGCACTTGATTTGATCATGTCAAAGTAAAGCAAAGTAAAGCTTTTGTTTAATGTATATAATATGCATGGACCATATATACTCAAAAGTGGACAAAATGGAAATGTGTAAGCAAAAATTATTGTATTTGGTTGTGCATCTACAGCTAATTTCAAAGATGCGACTCTAGCACTTTTATATGCTATACATTTAAAGTAAACCTGTAATGAAATGTAAACTGTAATGCACAATGCATACTATGTTAATTCAAGTGCTGTTTTCACTCAGGTCTGTTAATCACTCCTCGTAAACCAATTACAAAGGGGTCAAACCTGTTTCTGACCATTCAACCCAGAGGCAGATTGACCAAATCACTGACTGACTGCCTGACTTAATGACTGTCTTTCCCATTCTGCATTGATTGTCCTTTGAGGAGACTGTTTGATCTTCCGGTGGATAAATTACACTTTGCGTCTTTGTGACTTTCTACTGCTATCCAGTGGTTTTGAATGCCCGTCTGTCTTTTCAGTGATCTCATTCCAGCATTTTCTTTCACTAGAGTGACTGTTTTGCATTTCCTCTGTTTGAAAAATTATAATCAGTAATTTTCCCAAGCGTTGATAGTGATTCTGTGATTGAGATCTGTGATCTTGTGGGTTCGTGCTATGGTTTGACTGTAGTGATGATTTTAGTGATTTGCCGGGTCATGCTTTTAACCTTGTGGCTGCTCTTGAGAGCTGTAAATGTAAGGGCTCTGCTTCACTTAACAAATTGCATCATTTGAATACTTGGTAAAAGTCAAATTCAACCAGGTGAGCGAGGTAGTTTTTTGTCTCTACGCTGAAGCGAAAAGTCAAGAATTCATGTTACTTGGTTGAATAATTATACAAGTTATTTACCTTTATTTATATGTCTGCATGTAGTAAATGCACGATGGAGTGACAAAAAATACACACAACGTTTCCAGAGATTATGCTGTAGTTTTGCAGCCCTGTTTTATAATCTGAACCCCACATGGTTAAAATACAACTTGTTAAGCATGGATTTTGTGCGGAATAACTGAATTGGCCGTTGCTGCTCATTGGCTTAATAGGTGAAATGGACAAATATTGTGGCATTTTTCTTTTTTGTCCTTTGTTTTTCCGTCCTTGTGTTCGCCTTGCATATATTCCTTTCTCTGTAATTTCCCTCTCTGTGTGTTTGATTTCTAAACCACAGCACACCTTATTTTACTTTGCTTTTTTCCCAATAAATAACATCAAAATATATCAAATACAAATGAACTGTTACTTTACTCAACATGCAAGTGGTATGTTGAAGAGTTCATTATTTTTCTTTTCGGTTTAGTTGATTTATATACTGTCACACTGACAAGAGTAAAGAGATTTTAATCTGCTCTTGTCATATCTGTTTAGGCTTTGTGTCTTTGTTTTTGCTTATAACTTGCATGTGTCCCTCCCCAAACCCTACATTCTTTGTCTCCTGTTTTTTGACCCTTTTTTTTCACGTTGGCTCGCTCCAGATGCCGTCTAACAACAGCATCCGAAAGCAGATTGAGACGCTGCAGGTGAGTTATCTGGTGACGGTGGCTAGCTTGATGCTCCCTTCCTTTTAACGGTCCAGGGTCCTGATCACGATGTAGGCTAGTGCAGTTGTGAAGAGGCTAATCGTTCTCTGGTGTGACATTGAAGCGTTGCTCAGTGAAAACAGTAAATGAAGGGCACACTTGAAGCTATTGTTGTTGCTTTAGGCTTTGTGGGTGAGCTGGTTTGTGTTTATGAGCAGTGGTGTTTTGCTTTCGTGTCTTTGTAGTTAAATAATTTCATTTTGACTGTTGATACATTTTTGCATGGTGAGATGCACAGTAGTGGGAAAAGTACTTAAATCTTTAAGCTAGTTGCCACAGCATAGAAACACTGTTACAACTAAAACCCCTGCGGAAAAAGTTTCTTTTATATGATAAGGAAAACATTAGAAATGACATCTACCACACTACACTTACTTATTGCCAAAGTAAAGGAAGTTATCGTATGCTATTTATATTATTAATAAATTAGCGTGACCTGTTACTGCATTTAAGTTGTTGATGGATAAATGTGTAAGTTGATAAAGGTGGAGATTATTCTGTCTTTCTGCGTGATGAGAGGGTTTAGAAGAATCTAACCTATAATATGTCGTTTTAAAAAAAATTGGTTAATTATTAACATTTGTGTACTTTTTAGCACGTTGAATGCACATTATAGTAGTCATCAGACTGGTGACGATATCAAAGACATCAGGCGTATTTAATATGTGGATGATTCAGGTGTAATTACTGGTTCATGACTATATGAGCCCCACAGTGTTGTAGTGTTTAAAGTGTGGCTTCTTTTTCTTTCACATGTATACCAAGCAAGCTGTTACAGCATATGCAGGAAGAGTAGACACACGGTAGTGCTGCAATAAAATGCAAACTCCTGTTGTTAATTACGTTAAATATTAATGTAAGATTTCATTATGTCAGAAGTGATGTGTTTCTGGTATATATTACCAGAGGGTCTGGCATAGACAGGAAAATATATTTCAGCATTTAATGATGTATTCATTATCGCAGTGATACCTTTAGTTTGCCTGCTGGGTTGGGTTTTAGTTTATGTAGCGACAGCTACACTGTAGTCTCACTGGTGCTTTTTCAATCCTTCACACAAATCGAGTACTTGCCCCACTGGCTGTACTCGATTTGTGGCATCTTGATTATGTTACAAAAGTAAAAGACATTTTAAAAATGCCATAGTAGGTCAGCTGTTGTGTCGTTTATGGCTTTGGTGTTCAGTGCCAAATGTTAGACTGGGAAAAAAAAATGATGATGATGTTGTGCATGTATAAGAGTTTTTTTTGAATTATTTTATTGGTGTTATTTAGTACAGAGCTATTAAAGTTTATTCACATGCTTTAAAAGCATCTTATCACAAGAGTTTATGTTGTTAAAAAAATAAAATGCCGACACTGAGCAGCTCTTTTTAGCTGCACTTGTGAGTCACCTGCCGTTCACTGTACCAGTCTTTCAGTGACTAGATGATACAAAGATTAGATCAATCATTGAGGCACGAAAAGCGTGACAGATTTTGTGTTTGCACAACAGGAAGTTTCACTTCACCTTAATCACAAAAGCATTTGTCACATTTAGTATGACATTTGCTACTTTTGACAAATAGCATAAAGAATCCTTAATTTAACTAAAAATGAAATCCATATTAAATTAAATGTTTTTAAATAAAAATACACAGATTTGTTAGTTTGTTCAGTGTATTAAGAAAAGCTAATGGGAGATGAGACATTTCGTAATGGTTATAGAAAAGTGTGGGCCATAATCATCTAAAACCACTTATCAAATATCGAATAAAACTTCATGTTAATCATGTGAAAAAATATAAAGGCATTAACTGGAAAATCCCTCACACTACGATCACATCACATTCTCTCAGCCTGGTAGCTCTAAAGAACCAAAGACCCTTTAAATGTATACCGTTAATATAGATACCTGATGTAGGATGCAAGTTGGAAGAAAGAAAAGTGTGAAATATCTACTGGACAATGAGTACTCCAGGACTTAACTAATGTACAATTACATTTAATATTGAATGTTTGCATTTTACAAAGCTTGCTTACAAAAGCCCAGTTAATTTTCCGGTGATGACTCTACATGGCTTACAGTAACTGTCTTTGTACTCAGCGTAATACTGCATTTTCCTCCTTTTGCTGCCGACTATACCTTAAAAATTTCTCCAAGCATGAAGCTCATCAGACCATGTGGATGTTCAGTGCTCACATATCAATTTGTGACCAGCAGTCTCACAAAACAATTTTGTCATCAGTTTCTTGCATGCCATTGCAATGTGTTTAATCAAAGTTTCTCCAGACAACAGCAACAAACTGGTCTCTCTCAGGTAAGTAATGAAAGTGTCAAAATGGAATGGATGGCTTATCTTTCTTTCCTTCTCTCTCTCTCTCTTTTTTGACATCTACAGAATAAAGACCCAAAGATGTCCCGTGTTGCACTAGAGTCACTCTACAGACTGCTGTGGGTCTATATCATCAGGATCAAGTGTGAGAGTAACACTGTCACGCAGAGGTCAGTTGCAGAGTACCCAACAAACAGTCTTTTTGCCACCCACTACTGTTGTCCTCTTCCTAAGAGGCTTTGTATGAGAATACTTGTAGCTAAAAAACAGTTTCCCCATTTCCTCTTGCTAGTCGACTCCTCAGCATCGTTTCAGCACTTTTCCCCAAAGGCTCGCGCAGTGTGGTACCCAGAGACACCCCCCTCAACATCTTTGTCAAGATCATCCAGTTCATAGCTCAGGTAAGCCTGGAGCACAAACTATGACATACTTTAAAGTCACAGCAAAATAAATAAAATTAGGCGAGTATGAGGTGTGGTTTAGTGATTGCGGGTTTGCTGATTATTACAGGAAAGACTGGACTTTGCTATGAAGGAGATTATCTATGACCTCCTGTGCGTGGGCAAGTCTCACAAAACCTTTACCATCAATCCAGAGGTAATGTATACATAAGACTTTAGCTTCTGGTAATGAGGGAATGTTTGTATGTTATCTCTTATCCGCTTTGTCTCTCTGCCCAACCAGAGGATGAATATCGGTTTGCGAGCCTTCTTGGTGATTGCTGACAGCCTACAGCAGAAAGACGGGGAACCTCCAATGCCTACTACAGGGATCATCATGCCCTCTGGCAACACCCTGCGTGTCAAAAAGATCTTCCTCAACACCACCCTCACTGATGAAGAAGCAAAAGTGATAGGTGGGTTTGAGTCTTGAACAGCTGACATTTACAATAAGAGTTAACATTTGATGAAGGTGAGGCAGCTTTTAACCTGTCCACCATCTTTTTTTTCTAGGCATGTCGCTATACTACCCGCAAGTACGAAAAGCCTTGGATAACATCCTGCGACACCTGGACAAGGAAGTGGGACGCTCCATGAGCATGACTAATGTACAGATGTCCAACAAGGAGCCTGAGGACATGATCACGTATGTAACAACAGCTTTATGCTCTCCTATTGCCATCCATGCAGCTATGTAGGACTTAGAGTTCCAGTCAAAGGCTTGGAAACCCTGACCCAGTTATAAACTTTGAGTGGTGCTGTATGACCTATTAACAGGTTCTCATAAATTGTCTGTCCTGCAGGGGAGAGAGGAAGCCAAAGATCGATCTATTCCGAACGTGTGTGGCCGCCATCCCAAGACTGATACCAGATGGCATGAGCAGACAAGACCTAATAGAGCTTCTAGCCAAGTAATTGATCCCCGCCAACCTTTCTGCAGACACATTGCTGCACACATCATGTCTTTTAATATCCATCTTCCTGTTGGGTCTCTCTCCTCCTCTAGACTAACCATCCACATGGATGAAGAACTGCGTGGCCTTGCCTTTACTACTCTTCAGGCCCTGATGGTGGATTTCCCAGAATGGCGAGAAGATGTACTCTCAGGTTTTGTCTACTTCATAGTCAGAGAGGTGACTGACGTTCATCCCACACTGCTGGACAATGCAGTAAAGATGCTTCTACAGCTCATCATCCAGTGGAAGCAGGCAGTGCAGAGCAGCAATAAAAGCCACGATTCACAGGTTGGTTTTTGGATCACCAGTGTAGTTTGTATTCATTGGTTTTATGTTGCCTGACAAACATGTTTAAAAT
Source organism: Maylandia zebra (assembly GCF_041146795.1). Taxonomy (NCBI): domain Eukaryota; kingdom Metazoa; phylum Chordata; class Actinopteri; order Cichliformes; family Cichlidae; genus Maylandia; species Maylandia zebra. The sequence continues at coordinate 9,218,900 of NC_135188.1, forward strand.
AAATTAAATGTTATTTTTAACAGAGCTCAAGCAGTGGCCGTTCTCTGTCCTTGGAGCGTAACCTTCCTTTAGGTGTGGTGCATGTGGTGGAAGGTTTGGCACTGGTGGTGCTTTGTAGCTGCCGCCCTGCCACGCGCAGGCTAGCAGTCAATGTCCTCAAGGAGGTCAGAGCTCTTCATACTGCACTGAGCATTAGCAAGGTAATTTTCTTGGGCTTACAGGGGATATCGTTATGTTGAAAGAAGCAAAATATGTTTAAACCTGCATGGAAAGAAAATGATGATAATTTTGTGCAAGGACAATTGCATTCAATTTTTTCTTACTTAATCTTTCAGGGAGATGAAGAACTGGCTATTGATGTAATGGATAGATTAAGTGCATCAGTGTTGGAGAGCTTCATTCACCTCACAGGCGCTGACCAGGTATGAATGGATTTTCTTTTCTTTTTTTTAAAATCCTAAAACCTTTAAAAGTACATACTGCTCATCATCTTCTGTTCTTCTCTGTAGACCAACTTGCTGTATTGTCCCAGTGGGATTGATCTGCAGACGCTAGCAGAGTGGAGCTCCTCTCCCATCAGCCACCAGTTTGATGTAGTGAGCCCCTCGCACATTTGGGTGTTTGCCCATGTTACTCAGGGCCAGGACCCCTGGGTCATCAGCTTATCCAGCTACCTGAGACAGGAGAATCTACCTAAACATTGCCCCACCACCATCAACTATGCCTGGATGTTTGCCTACACTCGCCTGCAACTACTGTCCCCACAAGTTGACATTAAGTAGGTTTCCTTAACTTCTTTGTCATTGTGGGTGTATTCATTATGGTCTGACTCTGAATACTGGGTGAGGATGTCTACATGATGACATTATGTGCTTACTTAGGCAATTAGTACTTTTTTACAAAACATAACTCTTATGCTTATTAACTGGGTTAATTCTATGACAAAAGAATTCTGATTAAAGCTGCATTTTATGTTGACCCTCAACATAAAATTTATCTCTTGTTTTTACTGAATATCCACCTGCAGTAGCCCCATCAATGCAAAGAAGGTCAACAGTCTGAACAGCAGTGACTCCTACATTGGTCTTTGGAGGAACTACCTGATTCTCTGCTGCAGCTCTGCCTCTCCCTCCCCTTCCATGTCTTCTTCATCCTCCACCTCTGGCTCCGTCCGCTGCTCCCCGCCTGAGACGCTGGCGTCCACGCCGGACAGCGGCTACAGTTATGATTCAAAGGTGGCAATTTCATAAGCAACACTCTATGCCAGGTTTTCACACACATTCATAAATATTTTAAAATGAAAGGTTAGGAGCTTTTGCACAAAGGATGAAATAATGAAATTCACTCACAATGCAAGTATGACAGTCTCAAATGATAACAGCACACTAGCCACATAAAAATCTGACAGCCGTAAAAAATTAGAGGATTTTGAATAATTTATTGCAACACTTAAGCCTTACATTTCTGCTCTGTGTGTTAACAGATTGTTGGCACTCCGTCCCCCTCCTCACTTTTCAAACACATTGTTCCAATGATGCGCTCTGAGAGCATGGACATCACCGAGTCTCTTGTGCTGGGGCTTGGCAGGACCAACCCCATGGTCTTCAGGTAATGAGCACTATACTCTGCTATACATTTTTAGAATTATAAAGACTTTTTAATGGCTTACATATATTGTTTTCTTGTGCAGAGAATTGATGGAGGAGCTAAATTCCATCATAAAGGAAGCTCTAGAGAGAAGACCTGAAGTAAGTGCCCTTCATTGATGGTTTGAAAATGTTTTCTGTATTTCTTCTGTGTGCATAGAAACACACTTTACTGAGTTCAAATATTCTTTACTCTGCAGAACATGAAGCGACGCAGGCGTCGTGACATCCTCAGGGTCCAGCTGGTCCGGATATTTGAGCTACTTGCTGATGCTGGTGTCATCAGTCAAGTGTATGTAATCCTCAAACATCTAGAGTCACCACATGATTAGGAATTTATTTTTATATATGCAGTTTATAAACTTTTCTTTTTACAGGGCAAGTGGAGGGTTGGATTCAGAGAGCCATTCTCTGAATAGTACGCTGCTCGAGTATGTTGATCTGACCAGGCAATTGCTCGAGGCTGAGAATGACAAAGACTCGGACACTCTGAAGGACATTCGCTGTCACTTCAGCGCGCTTGTGGCCAACATCATTCAGAATGTCCCAGGTATATCTCTTAATTAAGACAAATGCTTATAAAGTAAGCATACAAAGTAAGCATTTGTTTTAAGCAATTTTTCTCAGTTTAACCTTGTGTATCAATTTCTTTACTTATTATCTTCAGTGAACCAGAGGAGGACCATCTTCCCCCAGCAATCACTGAGACACAGTCTGTTCATGCTGTTCAGTCACTGGGCTGGGCCCTTCAGCATTATGTTCACACCCTTGGATCGTTACAGTGACAGAAATATCCAGATCAACCGCCATCAGTACTGTGCACTAAAGGTTCAACATCTAAAAATTTCAAGAAAATCTGCTTTTTACATACTGTGTCATGCATTTACTGATAACCAGCAAATTTTTTTGTTTGTTCCAGGCCATGTCTGCAGTGTTATGTTGTGGACCTGTAGCTGACAATGTAGGGCTCTCCTCTGATGGCTACCTCTACAAGTGGCTGGACAATATCCTGGATTCTCAGGACAAGAAGGTCAGAGAAATTCTGCCATTTTGAATCTATTCTAACTAAAACTGTATCACTTAACTATCATTAACAAGTGGTAAATCCACAAGTAATTAAACTTTAGCAATAAAACTCTCAATAATAATATTTTTTTATAATGGGTAATGTTATAAAATCCATGTTTATGTAATGAGTTTGTGTAATAAAAATAATTTGCATTATTTAAACTAATGTGTTTTGCAGGGTAGCTCATAAAAGACATTTTGTAAGGAAGGTTTCATTACTACTGCTGTTATGTCAAAACCACTGGTGTCTCAGATCTATGCAAAAAGTTTCCTTCAGTGTCAGACCTGTGACTCAAGCATGGTGGCAATAGTGAAACAAGTCTGAATGCCATCTCCTCATTGTTCAAACCACAATCGTTTCCTCCTGAACCTAAACAGTGGGTGAAACCTAAGCTTAATCATGCCTTTTATAATCCAGTTAAACTTTATATTAGCTATTTAAATCAAGTTTATATATGCACTACATATTTATAAGGTTAAATGTTAGCTAATTACTTTTAAAGTATAATAATTATGTCTCTGGTCATTAAATAAATGTCACACCACAAAATCCCAGTATTATGACCAGTCACCAAGCATGAGTGGTGATGTTTTCTCACAGATAGCAGGAGTTTAGTCTGTGACGCAAGACTTCATGAGGTCAAAGTTATGTAGCACACATTTACTTCATTTGACACTAGCACCACACAGTGGTGTTCAGAAGTACTGCAACAAAGCCCTGCTAAATGTTTATAGGTCTACATTCAATAAATGACTTGCACTTAGTTAAAATGAAATGGTAGGTTAAAGTGATCTGATTAATTCTCAAATTCTTAAAAGTTTTAATTATAGTTATGCTGTTGTAAAGTATATATTAGTTTTCTGCAGTTAACAGCAAACCTCAGTCTCATAACTCTAATACTGGGTATTTTTCATTTGATATTAAGAAGTTATGTGTAAAACTCATCAGAGTTTTGTAGACTGAAGGAGAGATTCTTAACGGTTGCTGTGTGGTTTCCTTTAGGTTCACCAGCTGGGTTGTGAGGCTGTGATGTTGCTACTAGAACTGAATCCAGACCAGAGCAACCTCATGTTCTGGGCTGTGGACCGCTGCTACACTGGCTCCCGTCGTGTAGCTGCCGGCTGCTTTAGGGCCATTGCCAATGTCTTTCACAACAGGTACCACATGGTGCCATCTTTATGTCATTTTTTAAGGTTCCACCTACTTGTGATTAAATACCGTATGTGTTATATTTCTTTTAGGGATTACCAGTTTGACACTGTGGTGCTGCTCAACCTGATTCTGTTCAAGGCGGCTGACTCTTCCAGGGAAATCTATGAACTGTCCATGCAGCTGTTACAGGTCAGAATTTCTTTGTCCTACACATACTGTAGATGCCCAAAAAAGAAAAAATTGGGTCTTTAATCATTAATTTAATAATCTGTGGTTCTTTGTGTGATGCAGATCCTAGAGCCCAAGCTTTTCCGTTATGCCCACAAATTGGAGATTCAGCGGACTGATGGCATCCTGACCCCTCCCTCACCGCTGCCACACCTCTACTCTGTGTCTTACTACCAGCTGTCTGAGGAGCTTGCAAGGACTTACCCAGAGCTCACTTTGCCCATCTTCTCAGGTTTGCTACATTGCTGAATGAATACACATCAATGTAATATGATAAGTATTCCGTTAACTGAAATATCTCACTTTGACTGTGAAACCAGTTATTTTAGGTCTTTTTTTATTTTTATGACAAAAGATTTTTGCTCATAAAACTTGATAGTCGGCTAATATGGTTTCTGTTTTTGCTGTTGATTGACTTTTTGGGGAGATAAGCACGATTTTCCCATTCAAATTCGGCTGTATATTTCCATTCAAGGTCCTTTTTTCATTTGTATTATATTTAGTATTATAGCTAAGTTCATTCAAATGGCATCCTAGCCACTCTGGTAACTGCCTATGACACTTAAAAAGTTATCTTTTTCCCACTGAAAATTATACTTTTACCCCCACTTCAGCTTTTAATTGAGCCATATGTGGCTCGTGACTGTAAGGAGTTTGACACCCCTGTGTTAATGTCTTTGTTTGTACTATCCACACTGCAGAGGTGAGTCAGCGTATCCAGACAGCACATCCTGGTGGTCGTCAAGTAATGTTGCACTACCTCCTACCTTGGATGAATAATGTGGAGCTTGTTGACTTCAAACCAACTCCACGACGACCAGAGGACTGCTGCAGTGGCGAGGATGATGAGGATGTGAAAGACCGAGAAATTATGATGGTCAATAGCCGTCGCTGGCTCCGTGGAGAGGGCTGGGGATCCCCTCGTGCTACAACCATGGTGCTAAACAACCTCATGTTCATGACCGCTAAGGTGACACAGCTAACATACCATCTATGTTTGCACTAAGTACCGCAGCAATTTCATAATGTTGTAAACCTGCTCAACATTTGGCAATAAAAACCCTTTCTGATTCTGATTCTGATCTACACATCTACATCTTAAAAAGCTGGTTGGGCAAGTTCATTTATCATTAAACTATTATATTTTTTTTAACAGTATGGTGATGAGTTTGCGTTGTCAGAGATCGAGAATGTCTGGACTACACTAGCAGATAGTTGGCCAAAGAACCTCAAAATCATTCTTCACTTCCTCATCAGTATGTCTGGAGTCAGCAGTGACCCCAGCCTCTTGCCCTATGTAAGTTGCAGCACACTCAATGTGCCATGTCCTTGTGTCTGATACTTAATCTTCATGACTTTTCGCCTCATGTTATGCGTGTCCTCAGGTGAAACGAGTGGTGGTTTTCTTGGGCAGAGATAAGACTATGCAGCTGCTGGAGGAGTTGATGTGTGAGCTTGAGTTGACTGATCCTGTCAGCTCAGCTGTCACTCACATGGACAACCCCCCTTATTATCGCATCAGCTCCAGTTACAAGATTCCTTCAGTCACCTCAGGTTAATGAGCATTATAAATGCCCAAGTTCACAGCTTAGGCCAAGAGGTCATATGCTATGTTTCTGGTGCCAGGAGACAAATGTTTAATGTCTGCTTTCTCAGGAACAACCTCCAGCAGCAATACCATGGTGCCAGGAAATGATGCTCATCATGACAGCAAGATGAAAGACTCAAACATGGATGACAGGTACAAAATAGAGAACTGCAATGCTCTGTTATTATTAGATGGTATAAGTATAGGAAAAACACAAATGTCTATGTCAGTTCAGTCATATTTTATGCTGAAGACATCCATTCAGGAGTTTAAACAAAAATTAACCAATTTTTATAATGGTGGACAAAGATACTCCACTAAATAACTAAAATGCTGTATTAACTAAAACTAAAACATACAACCATAGTAAATGTTTTACTGGGATCATGAACTGAGCAGTTAGATCGTTTTCTCAGACTCCTGTAGAGTCTTTTTGCCACTTGATTATACGCCCTAAATAAATACAGGTTTAAAGGACTTTCAATGGTTTTATTATATAGGCCCTCAGGCTGCATCCTTCTTTTGTATTCAATCTGTGGCTTGATGAATTAAACGTTTTAGTGAAGGAAAAGTGGCATTGTCCTTCTAAACATGCATGTTTGTTATACAGTTGCACACACCTGGATATCTACAGTGGTCTGAATAGCAACCTGAACCGCCACCACCACCGTCTGGAATCTCGTTACAGCAGCAGCTCTGGAGGCTCCTATGAAGATGAGAAGAGTGAGCAGGAAATCTTTTCTTCTCCATACTCACCACTACATTTTTTTTATACCACCCACTACCATGCCTGCTAATCTTCTCTATTTTCCAGGTGACTCCATGCCGCTTTATGCTAACTGGCGATTAAAAGTGATGGATCACAATCAGCCAGAGCCTCTTCCCTTCCCACCAACAGGAGGCTGCTGGTCCCCTCTTGTGGACTATTTGCCAGAGACAAACACACCTGCTGTACCTCTCCACAGGTATACCAAAGTCCACTTTTTGTCTCACAAAGCATTGCAGTGTTGAGTTCTTTTTATAATCCAGTACACTTTTTCTGTTTTTCAGATGTAACATTGCAGTCATCCTACTCACAGACCTCATTGTTGACCATGGGGTCAAAGTAGAATGGAGTGCCTACCTACAACTCCTGCTACACGCAGTTTTCTTAGGTAAATTGCTTTCTTTTTGTGCTGTTTTATATGTTTGTATACATTAAGGCAAAATGTTTTAGGCATATTTGGATTTTTGCATAAAAAACCCTTTACTAGGTCTATAAATTCCAGTTGAATGATGTCAAATGTCTTTATCTTTTGTGTCTTTCTCAGGTTTAGATCACCAGCACCCAGAGGTCTATGAGCACTGCAAACGCCTGCTGCTTCACTTGCTCATAGTTCAGGGTGCAAATAGCAGTGTTCAGTCTGTTGCTATGGTGCTTTTACGCAACAGAGACTACAATGATCCAAGGGTCCTGACTGTAAAGCCTGTAGCTCAAGAGTTCAACCTCACAGGTTAGTTCTGCTACAGAAACAAGAACTGGAAGAGAGCAATAATAATGAGAATCGCTGTTTTATAGTGGAACATGTCCGGATTCGCTATCAGCTGTGGAATTGCTTTTTAGTTATTTTGAAATGAGGGGAAAACAACAGGACAGGGAACAGGACACATATACGTGTAGTGCCAAACTTGACCACTGGGTGGCAGCAACCTCCTGCCCACATATAGACAGATTTACACAATATCATTGTTCCATAGAAAAAGGTTCCCTGAAAAAGACCCTATTATTTTCTAATTCAGAAATTAAGATAAATTAATGTGTGTCTATACAAAAAGGAGAGCAGTGAATCATATTTTTATACAGAAATCATTTAGCCTACCTTCACTTTTGGACACCAACTTATGGTCTGCTTATATTATTAGCAACTGTACCTTTAATTGTGTTTAGCCCAAGCTAGCCACCTGGCTGGTAAAATGCTAGCAGAAAAACTGACAATGTGTTTGCAATTTGTTCCTATAGGAATACAGGAGCTTTTGCCAGATTGTCAGCCATCACCGATGACAGACTCTGGCCTCAGCTCGAGCTCGACGTCGTCCAGTATAAGCCTTGGTGCAGGGGCCAGTGCTGTGTCCCACCTCTCCCCCACGCTTCTAAGTGAAGTAGATGTCACTGTTGAACATGACGAGAAGGCCAAAGCTCTGATTGAGTTCATAACTTCAAGGTGAGAAGAGACTTAAAAAAAAAAAAAAGAACACTTTCCCAGAAATGTATGACATTTATGCGTGTCACTACCTGCTGCTGGCAAAAACTGTCTTTTTTAGCATTTAGAAAAATATATATAACCTCACATGTTTAGTAGGCATTTCTATGAACACATTGTTAGATGTTACTCATTGTGTACAATGATTTGCTTTCATGCTTCCAGCAGTGTCTAAAAGGACTGGGGTACTTTGATTTGCATGGGTTTGTTTTTTGGAGTTAGTTTCTTTGCTTGGTGTGATAACACTAAAGGTTTTGATAGTGTTTCAGGTCATTTGTTCATGCGTGTTTATTTGTATATTGTAGAAAACGCGGTCCGCTCTGGAATCACGAGGATGTGTCACCTAAGAACTCCAACATTAAGAGCGCTGAACAGCTGAGTGCTTTTGTCAGACATGTGGTGACAGTCTTCAAGCATTCCCAGACAGGTCTGTAGGGTTCACAGCCACTTGATATTTATTAGGTGCTTTTGTCATATTTACCTGTTTGTGCTTGTGTATCCTTTCAGGTTTCCAATTGGACTCATTGCTGAGTGAAGTAGCTTTAAGGTCAGCTCTATCTTGTTCTTCTCGCCACTATGCCGGTCGCTCTTTCCAGATTTTCAGGGCACTCAAACAACCTCTGACTCCTGCCACACTGTCTGACATTTTGTCTCGGTTGGTTGAGACTGTAGGAGACCCTGGAGAGGAAGCTCAGGTCAGAACATTTTTAGCAAAAGTCTGGTCTTTTACCTGCAATGTCAAAATGCATAACATGAAACAACATTTTAAAGGTTATATTTAATTTGACCACATGATCATTCAGTTATTAAAAACATTCCTGCTTGTGTTACAGCAAAATATTGCATAGAATGAGGTTTTTAATAGGACATGGCAAAACGTCAAATGTTCATTGTTTAAATTGCGTGTGGTTTCATTTTGTTTGGTTTTAAAGCCACTTTGCCAGTAAAATTCACACATTTAGCATCATGATTTTGACACTTAATGTATAACAGTGATACAGCGGCTATGCATAGACCAGTGTCCTTTAATCAGTATATCATTTTTAGTTAATGTTTGAGGACAGACAAAGGTTTAAAGAAAGCATGAATACTATTGATGAAGAAGCGACCTTCTTATCTTGTTATGCTTTTACATTTGATGAGGGGTGACTGCAGTAACATAATGTGATCAAATTATTTTCCCAATGGTTTAGGTTTAGTTTACTTTCCCAGGGCCACTCTTTGTATCGTCAAGCACATCATGTGCCAAAAATATATAGTAAACGTGTTGCATCAAACTGGAAAACAGGCCTGTGAGTTGTTTCTGTAGAAAAACATAGATGCTATGTGTTAACTCGCTGTTATCTGTGAATTCTTTCTGACGAGCTGACCTCTCCTACTTTTTCTCCTCAGGGCTTTGTCATTGAGCTTCTCCTGACGCTGGAGTCTGGCATTGACACACTAGCAGACACAGTGAAAAACTATGATCTCCTCACTGCCTTAGCACAGTAAGTCCTCTCATTGGTAGCTTTATTATTTTAATGTTTGAATTCTTCTTACTTTAACTAACATCCTGACACATTTCGCAATAGCTGTGTACAAAATTCTGCCATTTCTTTCCACAGAACCTCCACCCACGACCACTTGTTGGGGGCCAAGTTTGCTGCCAACAGGAAAAGCACAGGCCAGCTGAATATGAACAGTAGTGGTCTGTTACATTATGTCCACACTCGCAGCAACTCTCTTCGAGCCAGCCTGATGATGGGTGAACGAAAAGCTGACAGGCGTCGGAGTAACACCCTGGACATTGCTGACCGACTTGGTGGCAGCTATGCAAACCTGGCTCGCACACGGAGCTTATCATCACTAAGCAGAGGAGGTCCAGGAAGTCCAGGAGGGGACTCTATGCCACCTGTGGACCCTTCAAATCTGATGGCCACGGTATTCTGGATCGCCGTGTCATTGCTCGAGTCAGACTACGAGTTTGAGTACTTGCTGGCTCTGCGACTGCTCAACAAGCTGCTGAGCCAGCTGCCCCTGGATCGTGCGGACAGCCGAGAACGTCTGGAGACTGTCCAAAACAAGCTGAAGTGGTACAACTTCCCTGGTCTGCTGCAACTCTTCCTGAAGGGCTTCACTTCTGCTGCTACTCAGGAGCTAACCATCCACCTGCTCAGTAAGCTCATCAGTGTCTCCAGACAAACACTGGTAGACCCTTCACAAGTAGCAGGTAACTAATGACTTTTTTACAGTTTTAAATCATTTAGTTTTTAAAATCTGAAATGAATAAAAGAGACTGTCTTTAGTTAGAACTGTGACTTGTTCATAAACCCATATTGACCTAAGAAAACTCATCCTAGCCCAGTTCTATTTATTCGTATTGATTTACATTTTTAAGGTTAGACTTTTACTTCATGCCTGCAGGTTTTCCTCTGAACATCCTGTGCCTCCTGCCGCATCTCATCCAGCACTTTGACAACCCCACTCCTTTCTGTAAGGAGACAGCCGATAAGATCGCCAAAGTGTGTGCGGATGAGAAGTCGGCCACACTGTCTAACCTGGCCCATATGATGAGCCTTTACAGCACACACAGCTACTCCCGCGACTACACCAACTGGATCAACGTGGTCTGTCGTTACCTCCATGATGCCTTTGCAGAGAAAACTTTGAATCTGGTCACTTACTTGGCTGAGGTATATGAGAAAAAGGTCACACTTCTTATGTTGGTCACAGATGGACAAATAACAAATGTATCCATTTCTGTCTCCATCAGCTGCTAGAGAAGGGTCTTCCCAGCATGCAGCAGTCCTTGTTACAGATCATCTATAGCTTGCTGAGTCATATTGACCTGTCAGCAGCTCCTGTCAAACAGTTCAACCTTGAGATCATGAAGATCATTGGCAAATATGTTCAGGTGAGCCTTGACGTCACTCGACAGCCTGACAGACCGACTTTAGGGTTTGGGTCAAAAGAGGAATGCATTATGGAGGTCTCATTGAATTTCTCTTGCTGCTAATTGTAAAGTGTGCGATTATGTCTACTGCTAGTTTGAGGTCTTGCAACAAGAAGCATTTATTTTGTGGGATTTGCTTTTTATCAGACAACATATGCCTGAATGAGAGTTTTATTGCTGGATCAGCCAGGGTCTCCCGTGTGGTTGGCAAGAAAATCACCAAAGCACCAGCCATCCATATGCAGTGTGCCTTATGTTTAGTAAGAGGGTGTGTGTGTGAGTGAGTGTGTGTGTTTCATACTCAGAACAGCATATTTTCACATTTAGTCTGACGTGAATAAATACTGGGGTGTCCTGCTTTATAAATAGCAGCACAGTTGAGACTAAGAAAGAATAACGTGTGTTTCAGGGTCACTGTAAAGAGGTATTTTGATGCTATATTACACCTATTTATGAAGCCTGTTTTTTTCCAGATTTGACCCAGGGCTGCCTTAAGCTACTTTTGGCCATCCTAGCCTACTGTCAGTGTTTTCTTTTGTGCATTCCACAAAAAGAAACATTGTATTTGTGCATATTGAGATTTTTAGCATATGTGCACTGATGTGAACTGCAAGCTTTTTGTGTTAAGCCTCCTTTCTCATTCTACCAATATGACTATAAGCCATATGAATAGTAGCTGGTTGGGACCCGAAATGCCCTTTCACATTCATAAATTCCTCAGAAACACCTACACAGCTTGCTTCCTCACAGTGGCTTCGTTATATTTCTGCATTGTTTTTTGTTTTTTTTTACAGAGCCCACATTGGAAAGAGGCCCAAAACATTTTGAAGTTGGTTGTATCCCGTTCAGCCAGCCTTGTTGTTCCAGAAGATGTGCAACGCTCCTACAGTTCTGAGTCCTGCAGCTCACCAGAAATTGCCTTCACGCGCATATTCAACAACTCTTCCAAAGAGCTGCCTGGGAAGACTCTGGACTTCCACTTTGACATCTCAGAGGTTGGTGTCCTACTTTCCTTAAGTTTACTATGTTCACCATATTGATTTACCTTTTGATTTTTATCTCTAATCTGCATTATTTGACTCTATAGACACCAATAATCGGGCATAAATATGGGGATCAGCGTACTGCAGCAGGCAGGAATGGAAAGCCACAGGTGATTGCTGTCACAAGAAGTACCTCCTCTACATCATCTGGATCTAATTCCAATGGGCTGGTCCAAGTAAGCTGGAAGAGGCCACAACTCTCTCAGGTACCTTCTCAGACTGACACAAATCATCCAAACCTTGAGTTTTGAAGCAGCCTCTACTCAAAGTGACGCAACACCGGACCTGAGCTATGATCTGTCTTTAACGAGCTTAACGTGTCTAGAAAAGAAGCTCAACAAAATAATTAAATCATGACAATTTATTTTACACACACAGCCATAAAAATAATTACTTTTACTACATGCATACTGGCTAATTTTAAGCAGTTGTAATAGTATTTTGTAAGCAAACAAAAGCCAAACACATGTGAGTCTGATCAGTCTGTTGCTATCATTAACATATTTCACTCTCATTGCGTTGCCTGTAGATGTGAGTTCTGTTTTTGTTAAAAGACCATCTAAAAGAATTTTGACCTGGTCAGCTTGTCATTTTCTCATCTTGCATGTCTTCTTATTACAGAGAAGAACCAGAGAGAGGCTGATGAATGTCCTATCTCTATGTGGTCCAGAATCGGGCATCCCAAAAAATCCATCTGTAAGACTCCTCTCCTACTCTAAAGCTTCAGATAAGGTCTCTGTAAAATCACTGACATGAGCAATGCTTCTGCTTCGAGGCTGTCTTTGTGGTGGTGTTAGAATTGGATTAATTTGGACTTCTGAGATGATGATGATGGATTGATAAAAATTGTATTTAATTTTCTGACATTCCGTGCAGGTGGTATTCTCATCCAATGAGGACCTGGACTCTGCAGACCAGCAGACCAGTCTTATCCCCACAGTGGAGGAGGCCGTCAGAGAGGAGGAGTTGCAGGGAGAGGATACAGGCAGTGAGCAGCAGTTTGGAGTCTTTAAGGACTTTGACTTCTTAGATGTGGAGCTGGAGGATGCTGAGGTGAGAAAGCACATTCAAATGGCCCCACCTGTTTGAGGGGGAAAATGATACGTTTCTCATAATAAAAAGGTGGTAATTTAAAGGAACTTATAGGTGGAAAGGGACTGCTCAGAAAGGTTAAAGGTTTTCTAGTTGTATGTAGTGTAGGGAACTTGAACTTCTGTGCTCTGTTCAGTCACTCTTCATCATTTCTGTTGACCATACTGTAGTAGATGTTTGACAGATTAACATTAATGTCTTGTTTGTTAAAATTGCCTTACTTGTCCTACTACTGTAGTAGAAAACTTTTATGTCCTTCTTAAGTCTACTAACATACATATTCCTTCTCTTCTCTTGCCACAAGGAGCTGCAGGTAAGTCTGAAGCCAAGAAAGCTACTGAGATATGTTGTTCTTTTCAGTGCCCTGGTGTCTCCCTTTGTCATCCAGTAAAGTGCAGTACCACCTTTTGATTTCAAATCATCGCTCCTGTTGTTGTGAACCCTTTATAGTTGTAGATCATTGCATCATTTACCATCCCATGGACAAAATTACGTCGTCCGCTCAATCACATGAGTGTCTTATTTTTTTAAGTTGTGTATTTTGCATTTGTGTTGTTCTTTGTTTGCTTGTTTTGTAATATCTAACCCAGATAATATCATTTTTCCCACATTTCTCATTGCCGTTTACTTGGTTGTCCTGCAGGGGGAGAGCATGGACAACTTCAACTGGGGTGTGCGGCGTCGCTCCCTGGAGAGCATGGACAAAGGGGACACGCCGTCTCTGCAGGAGTGCCAATACACGGGCAGCACGCCAAGCCTCAACCTCACCAACCACGAGGACACAGACGAATCGTCTGAGGAGGAGGTATTGAGCGCTAGCCAGATTCTCACCCGCTCTGGCCTTGTAAGTCTCACTCTAATCAGGGTCCCCCACCCAACCCAGCCACCATGCTCCCCACACAGCCCGCTGGCATGGTGTGCGTGTGTGCGTGTGTGCGTGTGTGTGTGTGTGTGTGTGTGTGTGTGTGTGCGCGCATACTATGCTGGACCTCCTTCCAGTGCGGACAGGAGCTACACGCTTGCTTCTTCGCTGGTGGTAGAATCCCTTTTTAAATCTCAGCCCACTCCCTCTAGCTTTAAGACCAATGCTTTCATTGTTTCCTAGACCTTTAAATCTACGATTGGTAAGTGCAGTGTAGGACACTTTTTGTAAACTTATTAGAAATTTTTCTGAATAAAAATCTTTACATATAAAATGAATCAAATATTTAAACCCAGCATGTTTCTTTTGCATTGTTTAACAGTTTGGCTGCCTTTCTTTAACTCTTCTTTGTTTTCTTTGGCTTTCCCAGCAAGGCCTTTATCTACATCTGCTAATTACGCTAATAATTATCGGATGTAGGTCCTCAGTCTAATACAGATGTTTTCTTTCTCTCTTCTTCTGCTCTTCTTGGTCTTGGTAGTGCACGGTGAGAGAATGAGCTTTTGGCTTTAGTGGACATTTGCCCCGAGACTTTGTAGTCATACAATATTACACACTAGAAAAATGAGCATGCAGTATTTCTGTGTTATTTCCCTAGAATTTTGAATGAGCTAACCTGCTCATAAAATTAATTGATGTTATTGATACTAGCATGATCTGATGCCTGAAGCCAATTTTTTTTTGAAGATGCAGTAATGACTAAAATGACTAAACATGCTCTGCTTGATAAAGAAACGGGGGTGATGTTGTTGTAAGTTGTCAAAAGTTAATCTGTAGGCGTGTCTGCTTTACTAAGATTAAAATGTTATTGCTTTATGTTGATGATCTAATTTCGTTTATTATGAAAATACTCAAATGAGATTGTTTTACTGCATTTCATAAAGATATTTGGGGATATCTCAGCACATGCAGTGACTTAATTTAAGTTTGCAGTATTACTTTACTGCTTACACTACGTACGTAAATTAACATACATACAGAAACCAGTTGTGCCAAAGCGAGAACTTGTAATCAGCACTAATTCTGGACCTCTGATTAAATAATTCAGTGATTAAATGGGTAGACTAATGTATGAGTAATTGGTAGGATCAGTATTTGAAAAATAAATGTTAAAGTCACTTTATATTTTGTAAATATGGTTATCCCACTGCAAAGTGATTGGTTTTTGGGGGGGAAATCAATAATCAATTGGTGGAAATCATATGGGGAAAAATCCTATAGAAAATTGCCTGTTATTATTGTCTTTTATTATTTTTTTGTGAGACAGGTTTTTCAAACTGTTTTATTCCAAAGCTGAAGACCATTATTTTTTGTTTTGTAACAATAATATTTTTCACTGAGTACACACAGAATCTTATAGCCTAAAACGGCCTCTTTCCATGTATTTATACTGTTGCGGAATCAATCAATGTAGAGCAGTGACACAAACCACGGAGGCCCAGAAGAGTGCAGTCAAACGATGAGTTTATTAACACACAGGAGAGAAAAAATCCGCATATGTCTTCTGACAAAAATACATATTGTGAACACTTTTAAAGCAGTGAGGTACCCGCCCCTCCTAGGCAAAAATAGGTTAAAGCCGTTAGTTACAGTAAATGGTACATCTTAGATGGCTATAAACAGACATAGAACTTCTCATTTCTATAACAGCTTCCAAACAAGGTAATAACTTCAAGCCTTCAGGTTCTCCGAGGGCTGGTTATTGACTCCGGTCATCTGTTACCAAGTAGACTAAAATGCAGTTAGAAGCTAAATGAATTAAGGCCTCAGGCCTGGCACATTTCTAGATTATATGTGTATTGTAAGCATGTATTGCAGTTATCCTTCTATGCTCTAGTCTTTAACACAATAGATTGTGAAGACGTCGCGCTTCACAAAGCTTAAGACCGTCTGTAGACTAAGCAACAACTCTTAATGAGCACAAATACTATGCAATGTGTATGAAATACTTCTGGCCGTACCTGTAATAAAAGTGAACATAATGGAAGGATCCTCAAATGAACATCTTCAATAAACAACTTTAATGCAATATCAATACTGTGAGAAATATTATTAGATGAAATAATGCTGTAAAGAATGTTATTAATGCAATTATAATGATGCAGATTATATGGCAGCAATAAAAGAATTTCTGTATCTCCACAATACCTCATGATTAAACAAGTCCAGTCGTCTTCTTTCCAAACTCTTTAGGCAACTTCTCAAGACCATTATGTTATTATTGAGGTACCTCTTTGAATGACCTTCCTAAGTAACCGTTGTCCACTTCAGGTTTTGAAATAGTAGGGCTTTAGGCATTAGTACACTTGTAATAAAGGTTTACATCATACTCTATTGTGTTCATACATCCCTCAGCAAAAAAGCCAAACAGTTCATGTTTCTCTTTTCCAGCTCAACAGTGATTCTGCTACGGATGACACTGCATCCAACCATGTGGATTCTTTGCAGCAGTCCCAAGAGTCCTCCAGCAGTGCCATGACTGAGGAGGCAACTGTCCTGCCCACTCTGCCCTCTGCACCCTCCCTCCCTCGACTGGATAGTCCCATGTTGGAGATGACCCACTCAGACAGCACCAGCAGTCAGCTGCCTGAGGTGCGATGAATCAGGAGCAACAATAAACTGTGGTGCTCGGGTGCTTTTTAGCCTGCCTTTTTCTTTTCGTTCATTTCGTATCTGCTTTTGCTGTATTTGTTGGCCTATCTGTCATTTAGACAAACGATCAGCTACCTTTAGGGGGTTTTGGACAGGATGGAGTAAAAGTGCTGGTTCTGAGGGACTGTCTGGCTGCTGTCGGGTTAAGATCTATATATGCGCGTGTGTGTGCATGTTTGTGTTTGCTGCTTCTGCTGCTTCTTGCTCTTTCTTTGTTACTTTGCTCTGCATGGTTGCTGAAGTCTTAACTGTGTAGCTCTTGCAGCCTTAATAGTAGTGGGGCTTGATTGTATGATTTTGGGAATGGTTAAAAAATTAAAGCTCACCTCAGGTCAGCTGTTACTGCTCACCTCACCTACAATAACACAGCAACTGACCCTTCCAACTAAATCCTCCATTTAAAAACTTGTGAAAGAGACACCAGCTCCTTAATCCTCGGCAGATGCATGTGTGAGTATGAGTCCTTTATAAGTGGTGTCTTAGTTTTACAAGTGCAGTTAACTCAAAAGCTAGCCAATGAAATTTGCTATGATATTAACATGCCATAGCTTGCCTTCTGTATTTACTGCTACTGACATTTATCACTTCCACTAACAATGGTAAGTATATCATTTTGTTCTGATTTGCATTTGCATGTACATGGCATTTTGAAGTTTAACATATTTCAGCTTTATATCCATATAATATGAATAACCACTAAATTCATTGGTGTGTATAGTGCAAAACAGTTCTCTATCAGGTTCCCCTATCTATCCCTCAGTGACCTCTGTAACTTTTAGGAACACAACCAAGCAAGTGGTCTCAATATCATCCCAAGGACATCTCCCCCGTCACAGCCCCAGCTCTTAGTGTAATGAGCTCTAGATAAAACCATCAATAGTCTTGCTCATTCCCTCCGGGATGGCCATGACCACTTCTAAAAGCTTTCTGTAATATAGCTGCTGTCTCTGTGATGTACTGGCTGTCTGCCATGCACAGTATCCCTAATGCACTGGACTTTGAATAATAAAGAAAGGAAAAACAAAAAGGAAAAAAAGCAAAGACCTCTTAATTAGAATACCCCTGTGCCATCTTCAGCATATCAGCACATAGGAACATATCGCTCTCTCCTATTAGCGCGTCTACCAACTATGTATCGGCATGTCCTCCTTTTACATATGAGTCAGTTAGATGCTTGTAATACTAATGTTTTCTATAAATTATGGCCTGGCTTGATGTCTGCCTACAATTTATTACAATGACTTGGTTCATTTGTTAGGTTGCTAATTCAGTCCATTAGTTGTTTCTGTAGTTATGCAGTTGTCTATAAATCAGTTGTCATGTAGATGTTATGAGTCACCACCGATTAATTTAATTCATTTGTGGGCCTGTCACTCCCTGACAGGCGACGTTGCTGTTCTGTTAGCAGTGACGTCAAATTTTCAGTGGCATTTTTGTGATAAATACTGGGTGATCTTTTTTTTTTTTTTTTTTTAAATAGACATTAGCTTATGACATGACATCTAGAGCAATTTCAGAGAAACTGGATAGTGCAAAAGGTACAAAGTTAAAAGTCCCACTTGTGTAATTAAAGCTGTGAGCTTTGAGAATAGGCTACAGTGGTCTTAATTCAAGTTTTACGAGAGGCTCAACTGTGAATCTGTGTTTTATGTATCAGTGTTGGCGGCCACTGTTGAAATAAAAATATTATTTTAATGGATGTTTTGTAATGTGAAAGGACCTGCCATGCTGAGCCCCCCTTCTGCTTTGATGTTACAGGATGCTATAAGCATGACGGCGGCTGACGAGCTGAGCAGCAGCGTGAGCGAGGACACAGGGTTTTGCAGCGCCCCTCCTTTGCCCTCTGACCCCCAAGAGATGTGTGACCTCCCAGACTCACGGGACCCTCAGGATGCTCAGGATCACCAGGAGACTCAAGACCCTCAGGAGGACTTGGATCCAGCCCCCCCTCCCCCGCCGGCCATAGACACACCACCAGGGCTCCTTTGTGAGGACGAGTCCCAAACGGTGCTGCCTCTTTGTCTGGCATCAGAGACGAAGCAGGATGCAGATCCAGATCCAGACAGCACCTGTGGGTCTGTGTGGGAAGAAGATGTGACACAGGCGCTGAAAGAGCTGGATGAGCGCTGTGAGGAGGAAGAGGCGGACTTCTCTGGGATGTCCAGGTAGGTGTTTCGGAGTCTTTCTTTGTATTCATACTAGAGATGGACCGAGCCGATATTACGTATTGGTATCGGTCCGATACTGACGTAAATTACCGGATCGGATATCGGAGAGAAATAAAAAATGTAATCTGATCCAAAGTATCACAAAATCACCTCACAAAACGCGCTACTTGGCGTAACCCAGCTCGGCGCATCGGAGCAGTGTGTGTCACGTGATAGAGCGGCTGTTGTCTGCGAGACAGACCTCCGAGAGAAGTAAAGCAAGAGTCTTAAGTTCATCTCTGAATGTTTGCATAGTATTTCCACGTTAAGCTTAACAACTGATATATTGAGCCACAGCTGGACTGGCCATCGGAGTTCCATATTAAGGTGAAAAGGAAGCGATTTGTCCCTTACTTCAGCTAGAATTAAAAAAAAATAGGCACAAAGCTGGAGTTATTCTGTCTTTGCTGCGCAGTTGCATCTACTTCTCTCATTCCAACACGTTCTCACTCCCCCTCCCTCTCCGAGCCACAGCTGTAAAAGCTGCTGGTCATGATATCCATTTGGATATGTAGTGAGAGGGACACATGTATATGAAACCAGGAGACGTCCTTACTGAATCATCAGAGCTGAAAAGGTGATGGAGAAACGGGTTTAACTTTTAGGTGACATGAATGAGTTGAAGGGAAGTTATGAATTGTTTCTGAGAGACAAATAACACCAGGTTCCTTTTCTATGTAGCTTACGGCTGGTAACTGTGCAGGGGCGGGTCTAGCAAAGTTTTATCGCGGGCCAGGTAGGGCATTAACTGGGAAAGGGGGGCACAAAGAAATATTTTTCAGTCTGCAGTTCTGTTGAAGAAAGAAGTTGAATCTATTTAATTATTATAGAAAAATAATTGATTTCTGTGCATTTGTTTTACACTTGAATTAAATTAAAGTTGATTACATCGATTAAGGGCGGGGGGTTGTTCCCTTAATATTTTTGCTGGGAGTTGGCAACCCTCTTAGTTAGGTAGGTAAGTACTCTTTAAAATACCAGAATAGGGAGGATGGTATAGGTTTAAATTTATTAGATTGATCAGTGTTGCTAAACTATAAAATGTTTTGGGTGGAGTGTATTTTTTGCATACAGGTATAACAGCATAGCTTCAGTCTCTTGTTTTTTAAAACTTGAGTATGAACTTATACAAAATGCAGCAAGATATTCATAAAAACCAGTTTTATTGATTACAAAATAAGCTATATCGGATTCATATCGGTATCGGCAGATATCCAAATTAATGATATTGTATCGGACATTAAAAAGTGGTATCGTGCCATCTCTAATTCATACCACTGTATTAAAGAATTTGAGAAGATCTGAGAAAATGCTGGATGGCTTTTGTTCCAGTTTTGCCAGTATCATGTAAATCACCTTTTACCTGAAACCCAAAAAGCAAATATTGATCGATAAGAGACATTTAGACATGCAAAGACATGCAGTTTTAATTTCCTTTTGTGTTTGAATAAATGGTGGAATTTATACCAATTTGCTGAGCAACTGACTGATAGCTCATCAAGTCATTGTACAGTTGGTTTTATTTTAATTTCACACAGTCTAAAAATCTTTAATTTTTAGATGGTTTTTACAAATGACCTTTTACTAATAAGTAATGGAACTGTCCATTTAAGAAGACTGTGTCAGACAGCTCCCATTTAAAAATGTATTAAAGTAAAACAGCTGACCTTTCATTTTAATTGTAGACTAGTTTAGGTGTGGCTGAAGAAGATATGGACTAATCTACAGTGCATGACTAATCTAACTTCTTTGACATGATTTAGATGGTGTGATAGCTAATTTCTTTCTTGGCGTGGCCTATCAGAACTATGCGTGTGTTGGCAGGCTTCAGTTCATTCCTAACACTTCAAGGTGGGCCAAATCTGATTGGAGGACAGTTGTAAAGTCAGGGCTTTAAACTGCTCTAAAGCAATATTAAGAAGCACTGCTGAACAAACTAGAAAATAGAGACTCACTCGCCTCCATGTGTAACTGTACTGAAGTTCTTTCAATTAACAGAGACACGCATGCATGGAAAGCAATTGTGTGAGTAGCTTAGAGTGACTGAAAACAGCAGGACACTAACCAGTTAGTGTAGGTGTCTGTGCATGAGGATTTATGTGAGTGGGAGAGAGTAAAATGAAACAACTCGGCAACGTTTTACCTCAGTGGGTTGGGAGCTGGCTCTGCTTGCAGTACTGTGTGTGTGCGTGCGTGTGTGTGTGTGAGTCAGTATGTGTAAATGCCTAGCTTGTATAGACCTCTCTGCAGTCCTGTGTGGGATGAGTGCAGTGCGCTAGTGCTGCTAACAGTGGAGCTGCAGACGAGGGGAGAGAGTACGGGAAAGAGAAGCGGTAGTTAGGATGAGGACAGAGACCGTGTCCGTTGCAGCGCTCGGCAGCGCAGGCTTTAGATACTTATATTCTGTCTGCTTCTTCAGGCTGTTTGGTCCCACAGGCCTGTGAGTATCTGTGTGCGTCTGTGTGTGTGAGAGAGCGAGAGAGAAACAGACACGTCTGTGTAATGCTAAAATGCTAATCGCTGTTATTGTGAGAGCACTGCAGCAGATTTTAGCTCTCGTTGCACTGCAGCAGAATTTTCAGTGAGGGAGGCAGAGATGCAGCAATGTGAGGTTGTTTACTTGCTGCGAGTGACGACATGCGCGTGTGTATGTTTACTTTTGTCCTTCAGTGAAAGGGGGGGGGGGGTGGTATAACATGTCTGACTGCTTATTGGCCCCCGTGTGTGTTTTAGCCAAGATGAAGGTGACGCAGATGGCTTCCCAGAGATTCAGGCCTCTCCGCCCCCTTCGCCCTTCCTCTCTGCCATCCTGGCTGCATTCCAGCCAGTTGCCTATGACAATGACGAGGATGCTTGGCGTTGCCATGTCAACCAGATGTTGTCAGACACAGATGGGTCCTCGGCTGTTTATACTTTCCACGTGTTTTCCCGACTCTTTCAGGTAAATGTGTACCACATTTTTTGGGGTTTTTTTTTATGTTCTTGCAGTTTTGACTGATAGGACTGCTCCTTATCTGTTTCATCTTGTGTACAAGTAAGCTTATTTCCGAATGATCTTACTTTGTTTTCTTTTTTGTGTGTGTGTTTTTCCAGAGTATTCAGAGAAAGTTTGGCTCCATTACACATGCATCTGTTCGCTTTCTCGGGGAAAGGCTCCAACGAATGGGTAATCAGTTCCTTAGCTCCTTGGAAGTCATGACGTCTCGCTCGCAGTGTCCCACTGTGTTGCTGGATGCAGAGACGGTGAGGCTGGCCCGCATGCTTGTCTGTAATCATTCTGATGCATCTGATAAAGCGAGACTCCAGTAATGCTGTAGCAGTTACACGGCTGGATTATTTTATATAAATGGTTTATGTCGTGCTGAGTGTGTGTGTGTCCTGGTGTAGATATTTTTGTGTAGTTTGTGTTATGCCCAGTTTATTTATGATAAAAATGAGAAGGGAAGTCAACACAGCAAAAAAATATCTAATCTAATTTTTATGTACAACAAGTGAAAGAAGAATAGGTACCATATTAAAACTGGCTGTGGCTTAAATTTGTGGTAACGGCAACACAGTCAAAGCAAATGAAAACCAATTTGTCATTCAGGAGAGACCAGCTAACACTAACACGAGGCCTTGGGGCCATTATGTGTATGTAGTGGATGTTTTTGTGGCTTAATATGTGTGGTGTCCTGTGTTGTTGTAGCTGGTCTCTTGTGGACTGTTGGAGACTCTGAAGTTTAGTGTGCTGGAGTTGCAGGAACACTTGGACACCTACAACGCCAAGAGAGAAGCAGCAGAGCGTGTAAGCCATCTTTATCTTTCTCCACATCCACATCTCTGCCTCTTTATCCTTGTGGAACCTTTTCCCACCAGACATGTTGTTTCACATCCTCTTTATTTTTAAAACACGTAAAGTGGTTTTCATCTCTATGCAGTTTCACTGCAAAAAGCCAGGAGAACATAAAGACGAATAGCTGATGTTGCACACGATAAGCCCAGTCTGTCTCATCAGCAGCTGCAGACACTGAATCAGTGTTCAGTATGAGTACATTCAGCTGCCGTTAGTGTCTGCATCACCAGTGAGAAACCATGCTGAAGGGATAAAAATAACCCTCAGCTCTCCTAAATCAGTTACAGAAGGCCAGGCGGGAGAGGCTGTGAGGGGTTGGAGCTGGGAGGAAAAGGGAGGGGAAAAAAGAGATGAGATTGCAGAGAGCTCTGGGATGCAGGGGCGCTAATTGAATGAGACTGCAATGTTCCCTGGAGGGCTAGATACTCTGGATGCTCTGGAACAGGCCTTCTTTAATTCGCTAAATACAACGCACATATTAAATCTCCTCCTTTTATTATGTACACACACAAATGTAGATGCATATGTCCATGGGGTAAAAAAAAAGCCTTGTAAATGCCTCTGTTTCCAAGTTTCTCTCCTTCCTCTAAGCCTTTTATGTTTTTCTCTCCTGTTTTGTCTCCTGCCTGTTTACGCAGTGGCTCGAGAACTGCAGGAAAACATTCGGGGACAAAGACAGCAGCCAGCGACCCAATACTCATGCACAGGTAGGGATGAACACTTTTACTTTACAATGCATGAATTTGTTTGTCATACTTATTGACCGGTTTGACTTTTGAAAGTGTTGCACTGCAGCTGAATCGGTAACGTCCAACTGAAATTACACAGCATTACAGACATTAGAGACATTAACGAAGTGTCGTCAAGCCAGTCAAAGCGCATCTCTTTAAGAAAACCATGTTGGTTTAAAAGAAGCGAGAACCTGCACCAGCTTTCCTGCGGATACAGGATAATGTTACAAGTTACTTATTAGTAAAAATGCAATGATAAATTTATTTATCAATGAAACATGTACACAAAGTAGAACATTTAGCTATGAGCTAAACAGTTACTGTCAGCAGTGCACTAAGGGATTTATGTACAAGCATGCTTTGGTTGCATGTGAGTAAACAATGTAAAGAGAAAAGGCGGCATCACATTTCCTTAAATGCCTTTGATAACCATGAACATGTAAAGATGATTGAAGATTTAGTTTTTTATTCACTTATTTTATCTCCGTTAAGGAAATTCAATTTTTGGCCCGCATATCCGCTAATTATACCAGTCGTTGTTCTCACAGCGCGAAGAAAGCATACCAGCTAATCATTTTGAGTCAAACCATGATTACAAAACTTAGGTTCATATCAAACCCGAGACGTTAATGTGCCGTTACACTAATTAGGTCTTCAGCTGCAGCATATTAAAGGCATGTGAATGTATCAGTACAGTCATTTAGGTTTCAATGAGCTTTAATTCCTCAATACCACAAACAGCACTTTCCATTCCCATTAAATGGCCCTGTGTCTCAGTCAGCTACCAGTGCTCAGCCTCCCAGTTGCTGCCTGATATGCGCTGGAAATCCCATTTGTGTTACATGCCTGTGAAAATGTGCAAAATTCTTGTTACATTTCTAGTAACAGTGTTACTAACAGTGCTAGTGTTGCATTAAAACACAGTTGCATGACATCTGCAAATTAATTTTATTTTTGAGTTTTATTTCTTCTATTACAGTGCACTCATTTAGGCCTGTCTGTGCTTTTAAGGACACTTTTGAAGGAAGTTTGATGTAATCATGAGTTGTTAATGATTACCTTAAATTGTACTTACTGATAATAATTAGCTTAATGAATAATTAAGAACTTCTGTAACAACCTCTCTATGCAGTTTATTCAAACATTTTCCAGTCATTCTGTTTATTTGGTGGTAAACTGAGATTATGTTTGATCTTTCATTTAACTAGTGCCGTAGTTTTATATATGTGGCGCCAAATCAAAATAGCAGTTGTTTTAAGGGGCTTTATATATTGCAAGGTAAACACACTCTACAATTATAGAGACAAAACCCTAACAATCAGACGGTGCCCTATGAGCAGCCCTTGACAACAGTGGGAAGGAAAAACAAAGCTATATCTTACATAAGGTTTACATTACACACATGAAAGATCGACGGTTCAATTTAGCGTACTCCTCATGCAGGTAAATCTAAGGTTTGCATCCTGAACGACATCCGGGATAATGTCTGTGCCAAATCAAACATGCAGGTTCATCTTCTGTGGGGACCACTTGAGATATAGGGGAACAGCTTTTCTTTTATTGTGAAAGGCAAGCAGAGGAAAAAAATTCTTTAAGTAACATTTCTGTACTGCTGTGGCAGTGGCGCTGTCAGCTGCCAGTTAAACATAAACCCTGAGGGCAAGAAGTGTTTCTAACAATTTGCCAGCAACCATTTTTTATAGCTTTGGGTGATAAACATGTTAACAGTAGATTTAAAGAAGATGTGTAAATAACTTTTGTCTTCAACAACATAATTGCAACTATGACTTCAGATGGACTTTTTTAGACTTTTTTCCTCAATTCAAAAATGTAAGATTTAAGACAAAGTTTGTACCCTTGATGTATTTGCATGATCTCTCACTGCACGTCTTAGTCTGTAGGTTTCTCTTACACCGAGCTCCTTGGACAGATCTGCGGAGCTCCCTCTGTGTTTGACATTCACACAGATGTTACCTTGGGTTAAACTGACGCTCTGTTTTCAATCAGAAGTATCCAGAGGTCTTTCACTGCCTCCTCCTTCCTCTCTGTGTAGCCACCGTGTCTTTTCTGCCCATCATCGCACATGCTGTTGTTCACCTTTTCAGAATAAGGGTTTCTGTTACTGCTGACGTGAGCTCACATTATCTGACCCGTGTGAAGGGAAGATGATAAAGCACTGCTCCTGCTCGTCAGGTCACTGTGTCTCAGCTGTCATGTTAAAGCTCACTAATTCTTGGTCTTTCTCTCCTTCTGTTTTGTTTGTTTGTTTGTGTGTGTGACCTGCTCACCTTCTTGCTTAGCAAATGGAAAATCTAGCAGTAAGTGGTTCTCATATTATAGACTTAAATAATGCTGCCAACCGGACAAAACACTGACATCTCATCTTTCTGTGCAGAAACAGACTGTGTTCTACCCCCACCCATTTCTCTGTCTATGTTTCTGCTTGATTGGTCATGTAACCCAGCTCAACCTCTTCATCCACCCACCCAATCATAACGTACCGTGTTATCCTGTTTGCATTTTTTTCTGTTTGCTTGTTGCACTGATTGTGTCTGCAGATAAATTCATCTATCTACGTGTATTCAGTGTAGAGTTGCCACCTGATTTCAGAGGGGCTGCTCCGTTATCAGTAGGATATGATGGCTAGAGAGTCCAGTGTTGTTAGGTTTGAATTCACTTTCATTTTGCATGATTCCATTGTTCCATTCCCATTTGTTCAAATCATTTTCTCCCATTTCCTCCGAGATTAGGGGCTTAACTTTTAGTTTTCCCACACCTCACTCATCAATTCTATATGCTGAGGGATCAATGAGATGATGCCCTAGGTTTTCTAATTTAAGATTTCACCACTAATTCTAGCAGTAGGGTCATTCCATGAAATATCAGCCAGTATTTCACATCTGACCCCATCAGAAGCAGCTGATTTCTTTTTTTTGTTTGGTATCTGAAGCTGTGCAGTATGTACCTGCACGCTATGACATTTTTCAACCCATCTCCATGTACTTCATAGTGTGCAGGTAAAATTTTGCATCCCTTCACTAAATAAGCTAAAGTTAATATAATAAATAAAATCATCTGATTCTGCTGACTCAGGTCAGGTGGGACCAATTTTTCCAATTTGGGTTATTTTATTTGGGACGACCCTATAGTAGACTCACCATGGTCCAAACCAAATGGCCCTCCGTGTTAACTTTTTCATCTCTTCCTCTAACCCAGGATACCCATCTGTCTAATCATGTGATCAGAGTGATTCAGTGCACGTTAGATCATCGCTTTGCTGAGATGTGACAGTGTGTTTTTCTGTCTTCTGTCTCTGTAGGAGCTCGAGTTATGTCGGAGGCTCTACAAATTGCACTTTCAGCTGCTGCTGCTGTTCCAGGCCTACTGCAAGCTCATCAGCAGGGTGGACACCATCAAGAGAGAGGCCGAGGTGAGAGACACAAGGTTTAGCGTCTGCTGAGTTAAAAGTTTGTCCGTGCGTTGTTATATAATCCATTTTGGGGGGTTATTCCATAGTTGGAGGAACTAGCTGCTGCTACTGAGGTTCAGCAAAATTAAGAGGCTCTGTTGAAAAGTGACGTTCAATTTAAAGCTTTTCAGCTTTGTTGTGTGGGTACACTTTTATAGATGGAGAACGTAAAGACTTGCTTGTTCAATTTTAGGGTTTGTTTGTTTTTCATTTAGATTCTTGTAGTGCTGTCAGCGTCAATCTCATTAAAATTACGTTAACGCCATAACTGAATTAACGGAGAATTGCCGCGTTAATGCGGTTATGGCGTTAACGTCAATTTAATGAGATTAACGCTGACAGTGCTAGTTTCTTGTCAAATCCACAGGGAACCACTGCAAAACAGTATACCTTAAAATGTATGATAGTTTTCCTTGTTTCAGTAACACTAGAGAAAAAATACATTTAAAACTTAAAATATATATAAAGAGAGCTGGAGTCAGAAAATGCAATGAAAAATGTGCAAAACAAAGGAACACAATTTGATTGGATAATTATTTTCCTTTACCCACGGGATCGATAAACAGGCTTTACTAAATCTGTATTGCAGTCCATCCTTCTCTGAGCTGCATCTTAATTGTGCTTTAATTTAATTTAGACATTTAATAAAATTAAATTATTTCCCGTACTGAGCGCTGAGGTCAGCTAGTCCAGGTAATATTTAGTCTGGGTTCATTTCGTTCACCTCCCGAGGAAGATCTGCTTGTGTTATTTGGTGCTGTGACAATAATCCTCCTTTGTCTCCGTTCCTAAGGTTACCAACATGTCCGACGAGCTCACTATCTTAGAGAGCTGCCTGAAGGAGGCGGAAACAGGAAATGATGGTCAGGAGGATGTGTGCATGTCAGACAATGCCCAGACGAACACCGAGACAGCCATACAGTCGCTGATTGAAACCCTGAGAGCCAGAGACTTCAGCTCTGCTCTCACACAAGTCAAAATCTTCAGGTAAGATAAACACTACAGTCAAACAAAACAGTGGCTTTAATCGGTGACATAACAAGGCAATACAGTGATTAAGCCTCCTGTGTAAAAGGCCCAGTCAAACATTATTTAACAAGTAAAAAGTTGTTATTTTTAATGCACTCTGATTCCTGGCTGTTTCATTCCAGTCTCGTGCTTCATGTCATTGCGCTTAAGGGCTCGAGTTACTAACTGATCCTCACGGGTTCACTCAGACACAGCATCCGTTCAGTTTGGTTACTACAACATGGAAGACAGCTGCAAGTTTGCTCCAGAAAAACATTTTTTGTTAACATAATAAGGATGTTCTTTGGCACTGTCACATATTTTAATATTGCGATTTTTGGATGCTGCAGATTAAGTTCGGACTAGGACATCCAGCATGATCATTTCAAGTAAGAAGCCCAGATATAAGATAAAAGGAGGTTAAAATGCACTCCTGTTTCTATCGCATATCATTACTGAAATGTTCAGAGGCAGAAGCTCCTTTGACTTGGCAGGCCTGCTTGTGATGCTTCTTGGCAGTTATTTTGAAGATCCCATCTAAATGATGAGATTGGATGTTCACTGGGATATGAAAGCAGTACGTGTAGACTCACCAGTCACACAGTAAACAGTCGTGAAACCTTTGGCTCGCTGCCTGGTGATGAGGCATGAGTCTGTGAAGATGAGGGACTGTGCATAAAAATAATTGCTACACCCCCTTGAAATAAAGTTGCTAACAAAAACTGTGCAATGGTACACACCTGTAGCATTACCTAAACAATGAGTGCCTAGAATTTAATACTGTGTTCTTTCTAAAGCTCAGTGAACTACTGCCCAACATCGCCCAAAGTGCATTTGTTCACAGACCTGAACATGTTTTCAGAGGAGTCGACTAACAAACCCAAAGCACCTCAGGAAAACTGTTTATCCAGCAGCTAAGAATGTGTTCGGTACAATCCCCTTTTCTTCACATCTCTTCTTCATCTCCAGATCTCTGTGGCCCAACGACATCTTCGGCAACGAGACGGACGACGCGGTCCAGACTCTTCTACACATTTACTTCCGTCACCAGACGCTGGGTCAGACAGGCTGCTTGGCGGTCGTAGGCCCCAGCAGAGACCTGTCTCAGGCTAGCAGCCGCCTCATGGAGCTCAACCTGCAGATCCGTGAGGCTCTGAGTCAGGCGCAGACCTGCCAGACCCACACCGACATAGTCAGCACCGGACTGTAAGCCTGAGGCACTGCAGGCTGGACTAGACTGGACAAAAACACCCCTCTCCTCTACACCTCCCCTCAGCTGGAGTGTAGACGGTGAGGGGCGGAGGACAAGAGAGACTCCACCTATAAAGGGCTAAAGGATGCGTGGGAATAACTGTGACTCTTAATATATATTATTACATGTATGAATGCTTAAAGCTAATATCTTTTCCCAGACTAAGCCAACTCGCAAAATTCAGTTGCAATAAGTCATGTGGTGGCGTGCCTGGGAAAGAATAAGAGAGGGCGCTGTGGGATGATAACTTTTTTTGTTGTTGTTGTTGTTGTTGTTGTTATTTGTTTTTCTCTTTTCGCTGGATCTGATCCGAGGGGCCCCGTCGTACCGAACGGATGCGCTCCTCGGGGTCTGGACTGGGAGTCGGCGTCGAAGCCTGGGAGGCAGTCCAGAGGAGGTGTCGTATGTGTGAGGACGCACCATCAAGATTCATAAGCAAACTCAGAAAGTCTTTGAGAAACCGAATAGTTTTCAAACGCATGCTGAAAGAGAAAAAGCACTGCAAGAATATTTTTTTGAGAAATGTATTTTTTATTAGAGCTAACATCCTAGGTTGTAAATGTTAGGATATTTAACATGTTAACCCTGTGGGAGACGTTTACCTTCAGGGAGTGTACAAAGAGAAATATATCTGTTTATTGATCTGCTCTGAGAGGAGAGTCCCCTTCAACAGGTCTTCACGCAAAACTCACTCTTTAACCAAATAAGTAGATGCCTTTAGAGACTCTTGACTGTGTGATTATATATTGGATATTCTGGTATACGCTCACACACAAAAATGCATATAATTGCACACAAGTGCGGACTGGCTACAGCTCATTATGGAAACATAACTTATTTTACTCTGTATATATTTTAGAAAATGTATAGTGTAAAACCAGTATTTTTTTTTCCCCTTGTACTTTTGTGTAATGCACTGTTCATCCGATTAGGATGTCTGTATAAAGCTAATGTGATGAGAAAGCCAGAAACAGGTTTGAGTCATTAATGGTCCGCTCCACCTTTAGTCATCCAATCATACAAATTTCCCAAAGGCTGCCTTGGTTGGTGGTTGTGGTTTCAAAAGAGGGAAGCGATGCTCGTTTGGGACAAGCCACCCGTCCGCCTTTGGCGGCGATGGAATGGGAGATCAAAACAAGCCTCCATCTCCTCTGCTGGATCCCACCAACCCAGCCAAGCCCCACATACATATGCATTCCTTGTCTCCACTGTGATCTTTTTGTTAGCAGCGTAGGCTCTGCTTAAAGCCTTACGAGGGAGGAGATGAGGTTTGAATCTGTCCATGTAGGTCGATCATGTTGCAAAGCGGCGCTCATCCACTGCTGCGTTTTGATCCTGTTTATTTATTTTCTGAGGGGAAGCGGGTGTCTGTACTCTCACAATGCCCCTACTTGCTGCTGTGACTGCAGGACATGAACCGTTATCTGAATGCTTCTTGGACAGCTTGTCATGGCACATTGTAACAGTCACTGTACTCATTCCTCAGAGCTTCTCTTTTTCTCCTCCTGCTTGTCTGGTACATATGAATGCTGTTCTTATTTAATGATTATTTACCTGGAAGATATTTTAATGTAGAGCTGCATTATACATTTTTTCCTTGTTCACTCATACCAGCCTTTTCTGGATCAATAAAAACCTTACAGAATGATCTTGATCTTCAGTTATTAAAATTGAAAGCACCATCTCCATGTGTTTTTTCTTGGACTCTGCCAGACTCACTGGAAGTTTAAAAAAAAAATATACTAATTCTCTTAAAATACCAGATAGCCGGGAGTTTTTTCCTTCCCACTGTTGCTAAAGTGCTTGCTCATAGAGGTCATATAATTGTTGGGTTTTTATTTGTACAGTTGATCCTACAATAATAGATACAATATAAAGTACCTTGAGGCAACTGTTGTGATTTGGTGCTATATAAATAATATTGAATTGAAATTCTGCAAACAAGATGTGCTGCATGGGCACACCCCCATCTGCTTACCAGTGTGGAGGTTTTAAAAAAAAAAAAACTACATTCCCAAATCCACAGGGGCGTCTGTGGCTCCGGAGGTAGATGGTTCTCCTGTCCCAGTATCTTTGGGCCAGACACTGAAACCCAGATTCCCTGTGGTGCAAGTGTGTATTAGAAAGCACTTAAGACACTGGGTAAAGTGGTGAAGGGTTTTAGTAAAAATCCCTGTACATATGAACCATTTAAATCCAATCCATGCTCTTTGGCTCTGTATGGTCTCATCACTCAAAAGTCATAGCAATAGCCAGAGTGAGTATTCATAGCTACCAGTGACCGTTTGGCTAACAGATCTGCAAACAATTACGAAGGAATGGGTAGGATACACTGATATTCAGAACAGCAGATTTTATTTTTTTTTTTTAAGCCAAGTGTTTAGTCTTCGACCCACCAGTTTCAGTGTCTTTGGTGCCACGGCAACCTAGTTTCCAATAATTTGATGTCAGTCTTAGTTTATTGCACATGTTCAGGTTTATGTCAGCCTGATTTTAGACAACAGGATTCTCCAAGGTGCTGCATTTGAGTTAGATCAGTGACAGTTTAAGTGAGCATGCTTACAGACCGAATGCAAGCTAGCCATTTATTACATCGTAAAGCACATGCGGTGCTTCAGTTTCATCAACACAAAGAGAACTGGTGTGAAATAAAGTACAGAAACATCAAAAATACATTTTGCATCCAAGATGCCATCGTTTCACCAGCAGTGGGTTCAAGATGCCCCCCACGTACAAGTTGTGCCAGCATACTGAGGACAGTTCAGTCGAGACGCTCCTTAGATGATGTACTTGAAGCTGAATGTGCTGTCGCAAGAGAGCCGCTTGCCTTTGCATCTGCCGCACAAATCCTGTCTGTGGGGTCGTTTGGGATCGACGTGTCGTTGTGTTACTGCACAGGAACAGCGTGCTTTGTTGCAAGTCTGAGGAGAGAGGAAGTGTTAAGTGGAGACTAACAAGCCATTCAAAATCCACACAGACAGATTAGGACTTACATGACACGTGATGTCCTCGACACGGTATGGGTTGTATTCCTTTTGGCATTTTCTACAAAACTGTTTGAAGTAAACCTGGAAGATAAGCAGAGGACTCAGATACTTTCTAGGCAGCAGGTCTCTGGAAGTCAGTCATTGTTGCACTGAGGACTTCCTATGGTGGACTCTTGATAAAGCACATTTCATCTTTGGAGGACCTTAAACAGAGCTGCTCACCTTGTTGGTGCCCTGAACACACCACACATAGGCACTCTCCCATCGCAGATTGCAGTCTCTGCAGTGATAATATCCATATTTCTGTTCCAGAAACTGAAGGACAAAAACCAAAATTAGTTCAATGAAATCATTAGAAGGAATCCATCCAAAAATAAACCATCCACATATGTTGTTTGAGAGGAGAACAATCCGAGTAGCCATGATCATGACACTTGCAAAGGGGGGCTAAACAAATATACTTTGAGTTGATTGTTAATTTGCTAATTAACAGAAACAGATTAAACTTTATAGGTAGCACACTGACAAAATTAGAAGCATATTTTCTGGATGATGTTCTAAACAGAAATTTGCCAATAGTTTTGTTTGAAGACGGGTCTCTGATAGATGCTGCCCTCAAGTCTGGTTAAACCAAGGCTAAAGAGCTGCTCAACTTGGGAACAACTTTAAGGTCGTTAAGGCTTGGGCAATACCTAAACAGTATCCAGGAAGTGGAACAAATTAAAGACTAGTTTATAAGGACAGTGAGTATTTTAGTGCCATTTTCGCACTTATTTGGGACAATACTACAGCTTCCAAACTGGACGTTCAGTTCTGAAAGAAAAAGAAATGCGCCAACCCATGTCCTTGAATGAGCCATTTAATATACAAGGCAATTTCCAAGCAGTTGTGGCGCAAACGTTCTTCTTCGAAAAACTGCCAAGTATGAACCTCCCGGTGCGTGATTAACTCACCTGGAACCGCACACGCGCTTTGCCCTTCGAGTCCTCCGCAGTTGGCTGCGCATCCTCACTCCTGGCCAGCTGTTTGGACTTGAGCTTTTTGCTCTGCTCTGCTCGCTTTGCGGTCTTTTCATCCCCACCAGCCTGGCTGTCTTCGTCCTTCCCCTCGGTGTCCTCGGAGGGCTCGGGCGGCTCACCCGGGGGCTCACCGGTCTGCACCGTCTCACTGGAGGTTTCCTTATTGTTGTTATTTTCATCGACCAGGAAGGAGGTGACGCTCCTGTATGCTATCGGGGAGTAGACGGCGAGGGTGCGGGGGTAACGCACACCGCCCGTCGCTTTGGGGCTGCCGGGCGTCGCTGGCTCCTGCTTCCTTTTGCGCTGGAAGTCCCGCTTCATGGCCAGAAGGGTGCGCGGGCCAATGGAGCACTGCACCGAAGCGTCCTTCTTCGGGTTGACCTGCACTGCCACATCCTTGGTGTTCGCCTTCCTGAGCCTCGGGGTGAGTTTGGGGTTGATTTGGGACAAGATGGACTTCAGCTGTGCGCGCTGGTGGTTGTTGAAGGCGTCAGAAGAGTCTCCATAGTGGGAGAAGTAACTTTTGTATTTCCACCCCGCGTCTTTAGGCCGGGGGTATCTGCCCATGTAAGGATTGTAAGAAGAATAGAAGTAGGCGTCCACTGGCTCGTCACCATATGTTGCCATGTTTGTTCAACCGGCCGAGGTTTTGCTGTAACTAGTTAAATAGAGTGGAGCTCTCCATTAGACCTAATTAAGATCAGGTGTAGGACGTCTCATTACAAGAAAGGAGGGGAAAGTAGACACGTGACAGAGGTGTGCCTGTTTTGTGTTTATACGTCTTTAATTGGCACAATTTTTACAGTACAATTAAGATCAGACTGTAGAGCACAGGTAAGCTAAAGTTTTGGCACAGGCTTGTTGGGAAAACTGCACATGAATCAGTCTGATATGTTTTTAAAACGGCTTTTAGTCTCTCTTACACACACACACACACACACACACACACACACACACACACACACACACACACTTAAAGCATTGGAACGAAACACACACACACACACTTAAAGCATTGGAACGAAACACACACACACACACTTAAAGCATTGGAACGAAACACACACACACACACTTAAAGCATTGGAACGAAACACTGTCCTGCTTCACTAATGCAACTTTGAAGTCATGTTTCTTTTGCTTTTTTTATATCACGAAATGAGACATCAGTGGTTAGGATGAACGAGTTAAGCTCAGGACATAAAGCACCTTTTTAGCAATCATGTTAACATTTTACAGGCATTTCTTTTATGAATAACAGCGATGAAATGATAAATCCATCTGAACGCCTTAATCTGCTTCACTGCGTCATAGTATGTATGGAAGGTCATAACTGCCAAAATTAAAAAATAAAGAAATTAGTCAATAAATGACTCAGTAATTAGATTATATGCTTTATCAGCGGTTGAAGTTTCCAGATTTATATAACAACATAGTGTAGTGGTTAACACATTCACCTTACATGTGCATGATCACCATTTTGAGACTAGGAGAACGCAGCCCTACCCCCACATTTTTCCAAGGCGAGGTCACACGCTATTGGATTCCCGGTGCTATTCCAAAGCCTGGATAAATGGGAGGGTTGAGGGAGGGTGACCCATTTAGAAAAGGGAAAGCTTATGTGTGAAGGCTAGCTACGCAGGTACTTTTTAAAACAAGATTTTTCCGAGTTTGTCTTTAAAAAATGTCTCCTTACACATGAAAATGCAAAACCAATCTCGAGCGCAGTCAAGAGCATGCTAAAGCAACAGGTGGTGATATAACCCCAACCTTCAAAAAATGTTGGCCAATCAAAAGCTCATAAACAATAACACGGCACAGAGTCTGCGAGGAGCTAAAGGTGCACATCCCTGCTAATCTTAAGCAAGAAACGAATAAAACACCCGAATTTCAATCAACCAATTTAAATCATACACATGTATCAAAGATGGACGTAACCTTCGGGTCTAACAATAAAGCCAATGCAGAAGTGCCAAAATATCTGTATCCTACTTGAAGACCACCAGATGGCAATAGCTGTGGTTTCGAAAAGTCATTTAATTCTATAGAGTTCTGTGGGAAAATTATTTTCTGATTTTCCTGCTGAGTTTATGGTCTCAATCACTCATTTCGGGTCATGCTAAAAATAAAAACCAAGGTCTGTTTTATAAGCAAAGCAGAATGGAAGGATATCTGTGGTATGTAGCTACAAGTCAGTGAGCGTTAGCCAATGAGCATCCATTTTCACAGTCAGACCGTTATCTCTTCATATGTGGATTTTTGCAACTAAGCTGGCGATTGCAGAAACCACATCCCCAGGCTTCAAAATTGGACTTCAGAAACCAACAAGTGATGTCACGGTAGCTAGATCCATCTTTTATAATGTCTGCTTGGAGCCAACCTCACGTGGTCTTTAAAGGACCAGTATTAGATGAAGGTTTTATTACCTTTGCATTTGCTTCATTTTTCAGTCCTAGGAGTTCCCACTTGGCTAAAAATACAGTCAAATAATAGATAAATAATAAAAAGAATCATTAAATAAATGTAAAATAAAAGTCAAAATGAATGAAAGTAATAAAGTGGGATAACTATAATACCAAGTGACATGTTGAAAACAATAAAAACAAGTGTTTATATTATAGCTTTATTCATTTCTGTGTTTAAGTAATAATTTAATGTCTATTAATTGTGTTACTGAGTCATATATATATGTTTTTTCGTTTTTTTTTCTTTTTTCAATTTGGCAGTTTTGGTCCTCCATAGGGGAGCAGCGATTTTTGTTTTTTTTATTTTATTATTTTTATGCAGATTAAACTGGAGTTGGATCAGGAGGACAAGGATCCAGCATGATAGTGTTTGGGTCGCTCACTGTCACCGCACCATATGACGGTTCAAAGTCCTCGTCTTCAAACCTTTGATAATTTATGTCCGTGTCCTCACCGTCCACCATGGGATCTGGTTTATGCAGGACCTCCCTCCTGTACATCCTGTAGGCCAGGATGAAAATCCCAGCCTCGGTTGCTTGGAACAGGGCGTAGAGCAGGGGAAACATGTACATCCCCCCCATCAGCTGAGGAGGGAAGGCCAGCTTCAGGATAGCCGTACACAGCTGCACATTCTGGCAGCCCGTCTCCAGAGACACAGCCCTGCGACTGTTGGGGGGCAAGTCAAAAAGCACTGCCAGCCCGTAACCTGCAGCGTAACCGCACAGAGGCATCAGCACAGCCACCACGTAGACAGAAGGCGGGATGGTGGAGAGCAGCTCTGGCCCCAGCATTGCTCCAGTAAGGATGAAGAGTAACACCAGGGTGAACAACAAGGACCACAGAGAAGCCTGCAAACACAAGAATTCAGCGTGAGAATTTTTTTTAAAAATATGGCGGCAACTTTCTACAAGACATGATTTTTAAAACCAAAAAATTTCGGTTTTTTTCTTCATTTGAACCATAAAGGCAATATCCAATCTGCGCAACCAATAATAACTAATAACATCACATTTTTATGTTGCTTTATTTATTTATTGTAAACTCCTTTTTAAAAATTGTGTACATATAATAAAAGTTTAAGATAGACTGCTTTCTTTGCACTAAGGGGACAGCATATAATTTCGTTGTGCTTGTGGTGCCCAACATAACTGTGTACTCTAACTGATGAGGCCCTCATGTGTCGCTTTTATCAGAAAGCACAGGGAGGAGCTCTTCCTGATATAGTGCCTCTGATGTCACTCTTCCAGCGGTCAGCCACCCCACTAGTAATAACTGAGACCAAGAAATACGCAATGCGCTTTTGGGCTAAGGCCCCTAACCAAAAGCACTTCGGCTGGAACGAAATGATCGAACGGATGTATAAAAGTTAATTGTTGTCAGATTACCTTTAAAACAATATCCGCCACTCGCGTGTAGCGGTACCTAAGCATAACTCCAAACCCAATGGGGATGAGGGTGCTGCAAAGTGTCAGTATGATGGCCCCAAAGGGCAGGAGGTTAACCACAGGGGTGTTGATCCAGGCTCGACTGTAGATCCAGAGGCAGAGCGGCATCAAAACGAGCGCCAGCAGAGTGGAGGATATGGTCATGATGATGCTGGGAGGAGTAGAGAAAAGAAGGAGTATGGTGGACGTGCAGCACGTACGGTGTTGGATCGTTTGAGGAAAATGTAGCAATGGCTTAAAAAAAGCATGCAGAACTTAAAAGTTATTCTTAAGTGTTGTTATTTCAGTGCGTTAATGTCAGAATTTGCGCACAAAACACTGTTAACACCAAAACCCACTTCAAGTCATGCTTAGGTGAGTAAGGGGATCTACCTTAGATTCATCTCTCCGTGCACAAGCAGAGACATAATATTTGACAAGTTTCCTCCAGGACAGCAGCCACAGAGGAGCACGGCCATCGCCGCCACATCATCCAAAGAAAAGGCTAGCGCCAAAAGAAAAGCCACTAGTGGCATGATAACAAACTGACACACCAGAGCCAGGAGCACCCCGATGGGTCGGCGGATATGTTCTCCGAGCTGGCTGACCTCCACCGTGCAGCCCAGCCCCAACATAGTGAAGCAAAGTACCAGTCCGACGAACACATTGATGCCGTGACTGAGCGGGGAGTCCCAGAAGGCAGGCATCAGGTGAGAGGTTTCCGTCGGGAGAACGGCCATAAACTCGGCTACAGTCCTGTAACCGCTGCCTTGGAGAAACACGGCACGACCGACCGCTCCTAATCCCTTCATGACACCCTCCTCCGGAGAATCCACTTGCTTTAAAGTAATAAAGTCCACCGAACCAGCACTTTGCGCACTTCCACCCGGCAGACTGGAGTTCTCCATGGCGCAAAAGGAGATCAGAAAATCTCAACCGTCGCCTTGTGCCTGTATTGGCTCGTGCGTAAACGATTCCTCTAGTGACGCACTGTCACTAATAAGAAACTGCGGAAGGTCCAGTAGTCGGGGTATGTGATGGTGCCATGGTACTGATAATCTAATGAGTCTGAGTGGTGCCACGGATTGTTTCTGGGCTAAACTGCTGGAGGAAAGACAGCACAGGGTCGTAAGTTTAAGCAAGAGTGGCTGGACCAATTAATAACTACCACAATTGCCATTTACACTGAGCTCTGCGCTGTATAGGAAGAAAGACCCCGCAAACTTCAATCTTATTATTACACTCTGACAGTTTGCCATCCTGAAAAATGAGACTCTGTTGAGTGGTTGCTGTTTCGTCTCTCGCGTGTTCTGCAGAAGGATGGAAAAGATCCTTGACATT
Organism: Maylandia zebra; assembly: GCF_041146795.1. Taxonomy (NCBI): domain Eukaryota; kingdom Metazoa; phylum Chordata; class Actinopteri; order Cichliformes; family Cichlidae; genus Maylandia; species Maylandia zebra. The sequence continues at coordinate 9,257,202 of NC_135188.1, forward strand.
TATGGGAAATGTAAGTTGCGCTAAGTCAGTTACTTGTTGAGGTTGAGTAAGCAGAGACTGTGTTGATCTTTAAATTATTGCAGCAAACTGTGAAAATCCGCCCGCCCTTTTCTTTCCCCCCCGTTTTTTTGGTCATGCTGGTCGCATTACGCACGAGTCCTCACCTCAAACGTTACGTTGCGCATAAGTCTTTTGGTTCAGTAGATTATTATTATTAAAATCAGACTTCAGCGTTTGACCTCAAACAAGAACTTGGGAACTCTGATTAGTGTTTTATAAATACCAACCTGAAAGCATATATATCACAGTGAATTTGTGTATATATATTGGTCAGATCAGCTGGAATTGAAATAATTCAGTTGCTCCCAAAAGTACTCCTGGTGGAGTCTGATATATTTCTTACGTGATTAAAGCGGGCTCAAGCTCACTCCCACATATATTTTCATTCTTGAATTCAAATAAGGTAGACATGTGTGATTCATAAACATTAAAAAACATTTTGCTGTGGCGCATTGAGCCTAAAATGCATGATGCCACGGAGCAAACCACACAGTTCCCACACCTCAACCTACAGGACTGAAAAGATTCCCTGGGTGCCAGAAAGCACAGGACACACCCAGAGGTCCTTGGTCTTTAATGGGCAGAGCAGTTACACAATATTACAGCTAATAGGATGAATATTGTTGCTGAATCTGCTTTTTATAAACCTGAAGCCTATATTTATTATTACATTTCAATTCCTGTAATACATAATATTTTTTATGTTGAAATCTTTTATCCATCAATATGACAAAGAAAATCTTTTAACAGAAATCCTAAATATGAGTGAGGTAAAACTTGTACATGGTAAATGGTTTGATCGTTGCTTATTTTAAACCTTTGTTGTGTAGACGGCATAGGCAGCACCGATGAAATATTGTGGTCTGCTGCTGTGACAGTGTGTTCTCCACAATAATGGTTTATCTTATTCAGCATCACTCATATGAACTGTCTTTGTTCTGTGTGTCTGCAGCACACAGGAAATGATCCTGAGTGAATCTAGCACACGAAGATGAGAGTCTGGAAAAAATAAATTCACTCTTCGGAGCTGAAGAGGGGACAGAACAGTCGGTGACTCAGGCTTTCAATCTCCTCCCCTTCCCAGAGAAACACACCATGTCCCCTCCTCAGCAGCAGCGGGTGACTCCAGGTACGTAACGCTGTCTCTGTGCAGAATACATAATGTGTCCCCATCAGCAGCTGGACATAGTGTATGAGACTAAAACAAAAGTACAGTACAAAATGAATAAATACTGTAATTGATTACAGCTGACAAGAGCAAAGAACAGTGCAAGCAAATTGTTTTGTTGTTGTTGTTTGCTTTTTTCTTTTAGAAAATATAAATGTTATAGTAAAGTGAGAGCACACAGAGACAGATTTACATACCCAGAAATAATTTTGACACAATATATGAGTGTACTCTATTAAACCTATTAAAACCATGGAGGAAAAAAAAGAGCCTGTATGAGTGTGACAAGTTGTATAAAATGCTTTGAGTGCTCAGATATTACAGTGCTATATAAGATGTGTTTTTTATGGCAGTTTTAAGTAAAAATCTAAATAAATAACATAAAAATATTCCCTTATGTACCTTCTTCTGGGCCTTTGTGCACACCCTCAGTTCATCCTCTGAAAAACATTACCTGATCTCAATTTCGGGCCCCTTAGTACTGACCACAGTGAACCATCTTCAGATGGCTGCTCCCCGCTGTATAACATGCCATATTGCAGAAGTGGTTTCTTGAACATGATGATGAGTTCACTGCCTCCGCAGTCACTTTATTTATTTTTTAGATACATTAAAGTGTCTGCTCAGTGTACATGTGGTTTAAAAACTGTCCTTAAATGTGTACAAACTCCACGGTGTGCAGCTTGTACACTTTGTGTTTACAAACAGTTTTATAGTTCCAAATTAGCAAAATTGCAAACAAGAAAAAGGAAAAGCTACATGTAAGAATACTTTTGAGCTTTTATTTGAAATGTGACTTTACACAGGGAAACCGAATGTCATGTTTGTGGATATAAAAAAAATTTCAATAACAAAACCTGTCACACAAAAGGTGTGGTATGTCTTTTTGCAACATTCGTCCTACAGCTTCCCACTGAATCTGAGCTTTAACAGAGGCACCTCTCTCTTTAATAAATAGTTTCATTTACAGAGCGAGTAATTAGATATAAATACAAAGGCGCGTTTAAAACATTTTTTTAAAGCAATTATAAATGTGTTGATTCTATTTAAAAAAAAAACAAACAGGCAACAAGCAAATCAATCAAGCAATCAGATGCAAAATTGCAAACAATGTTGGCAAAACCAAAAACTGGCACCAAGAAAAAAGAAAACATACAAACAAAATTATGTTCAAACTTTAAATTATAGGCACTAGTTTAAGAACACCCACCACATCAATCACCGGTACAGCTTCCCGAACACTGGCATGCCTTTTGATTCATTCTCATAGCATAAGAGGTAAAAGCCAATCAAAACCTAAAATGTATTCAAGACAGATTTTCATCATATTCCTTTTTTTCATGGTATGAATGATACACACTGATACATCTCTTATGGGGATTTGATAAACAATATCAAAGTTTCCTTGTTTTCATTGGCTGAATGGGTGAACAGGGACAAAACAGCTCTTTCAGGCTATTTTTCTCAACATTTTTTTTAAATCAGACATCAGTAAAAACTCAGAGCTAATGTTAACCTGGGGCCAGTTTCACAAAGAGATCTGAGACTCCAGTGTGCGAGGGTCTAAAATGTGCTCTTTGGCTGCCATATTTCTGCAACAGAGTCAATTAGCAGCTCAGGTCCAGTGATAAAAGTCCCAATTGAAAGGGCTTTTAACTTTAAGTGCTTACTTGAAGTGCTGTGTTTCTATTAAAAGCACAATTCAGTAGCTCAGAGTGGATCCCAAATTGAAGCTTGGTCTTGCAGCGGAAAGAGGACTATTATGAACAATTATAAATGAAATGCCTGCTATTGTCTGCAGGTAAGATAAATAAAAGCCCGGGTCACCAATGTGTAATCTAGTCTGAATTTCACAAAAAGAACCACTGACTTTTATCTAAAGGTACTTTTTGTAGTTATCTGCATAATCTAATTATAACTTTCACCAGCAGGGGGCAGCACATTCATGTTTCTGTTCCATTTTTTAAATTTGATAGTTCTCTTTACCCTTCCCTATTTATACAAGAGGCTTCCCTTTTCCCCAAAACACCAGAGCAAATAAGCACGTGTTCCTCCTAATGATTAGTCAGGTTTAGGAAACGTTACGATGAGTCACTGCACCATCTTGTGGTGCAAAATTGTACTGCACAAAAGTACAGAATGGCCCAGATTGAGCTCTTAAACATAATTCAAAGGCAATGTGGACATAAAGTTAGAACGATTGTTTCTTCTTCTTGTGACAGCTTTGGTTCATTTTTATTGTTTTGAACCACTAATAAAAACAAAGATTTACAAAAAAGTACCTTTAGGTCAAAAGCGTCACCATTCTCCAGGGCTAACTTCAAATTATGTATTCACTCAGCGACACTGCTGATAAAATGATGTTCAATTATTTAAAAATAGTCCAGGACAAACTGGTTTATGTCGCCAAGCAGAAAGCTGCTGGGCTGGGGAAAAAAATTGCAGTTCACTGAGTTGCAACTCACTAGAGACTCCTGTTTTAAAATAACCAGCAAGTTCTTTTTTTTATTAGTCAGTTTTATTGTTATCTTTAATTTTATTTAACGTGTTTTGGTATTTTTTGAAATTTTATTTATGTATTTTTTTTTTTGCCGTCTTGGAAAGCACTTTGGTGAACCATGTGTTTTGGTTGGTTTTTTTTGTTTTGGTTTGTTTACGCATAAAGTTGCACAAACAGCTACAGCTTAGTTTTAGTCTCCTGGGGTCTTCCCCCCCCCCACCCCCCAATTTAACTCGCTAATTTAAACTAAATTAAAATATGGGTGTTGAATCCTGACACATGCACGTGGAGCAGACTGCACATTTGCTAATCAGAGTCATTGAACTGAACCTACCTGCTGTTTGTAGCTTTAGTGCATTTTAAAATTCTAGTGTTGAATTACTCTGTTCCTCCTCTCTGAAGCAGCAGGTATATCTGTGAGCTGTACGAATGCTAGCGTTAGCTGTCAGCTTACCAAAAATCCATCTTTTACACACGGTTTTAGAACTGAGTCGTCTTTGTGAGACTGGCCCCTGTTCTTGAACAGACCACTTTAAGCACTTAAATGGAAAAGTATAATCTTGGCAAAACTGTGGTACGAGTCAGAACTGAGGCTTTGGCTGGGATGTCTTTAATCACCCGGTTTGACACTTTAAAAACAAAAACAAACAAACAAAAAAAGGCTTTGGAAAGTTAGCTTTGCAGTTGAGGTTCAAAACGTACATTTTAAACAACTGAAATTTTAAAACAAAATACTGATATGGATGTTTGGATGTACACTTCTTAAATAATTTTGAATAAATAATTTTCCAAAACAAACTTGTGCATACATTCTGGCTGATTTTACAAAGAGGAAAGATTCTTAAATGTCAAACCCACACAAGAGGTGCTTTCACTGTTTCAAGACATCAACAATTCTCTAACGTTACGGGACAGTTCACCTGCACAGCATCATCATAGAGATCGCTCACCGACATCTGTTAAACACAGAGCATAAAGAGAGAAATGCGTGGAAACATTTCAACCTGAGGGAAGTGAAAGAAGAACAGGGGGGAGGAGGACGAGGAGGAGGGGGAGGGGAGGAAAGCTGGGCATGTGGAGATATGGACAGTCTCACGGATGACTGCAGTTGAACCAAAGGCAGGTGACGTGTCCTCTGATGGGGGCGCTGGAGTCGGGCTGGTTTCTTTGGCATCTTCTGGGCTGTCTGCACTACATGCCTGACCCCTCCAGAGCCAGTCCCCACAGAGAGACACAATGAGAGGTCCTCTTTGACACAATGTGGACTCTGTCCTCTCCCTTTTTCTTTTTTAAACTCTTAATCAAATGTATTTTTGGGGGCTTGGTCTTTCTGAACTATAAGAGTTATCTAGGTAGATAAAGTGCCATGTTAAAATATTTCCTCCTTTTATTGATAGTTTTGACTGGAGAGCCCCCTGGTGGCCCGCCTTAGTAACAACCTTCTCTCCAGTTCTCACCGCCGCCGCTGTAAGTCCGCGGACCAGGAAGGGACCTGAAAAGGCAAGCAAGGAAAATGCATTTCTGTAACAGCCAACAATAATAATAAAAATAAAGAGATACAAGACAGAAAACAATTCAAAATAAATATCACAGACACATTAAAGCACTTAAAATAGATAATAAACAAAACAACTGAAAGACATCAGCCAGACTCTGATGGAATCGCATAAAAATATGTTTTAAGGACTGATATAAAGTTGGTCATTAATTCTGCGAGCCTTGCACTCCCAGCCAGGCTGTTCCAAAGTGAATGTCTGCATATTAAACCAATAACAATGAACAGAAAGTGTGATTGTTAGCGCTGTCGCTCTCCAGCAGGAAGGTCCTGGGTTCGAATCCGCCAGCGTTTGCCTGGAGGTACTTGTGCTTCCTCCCACAGGCAAAGAGATGCAGCTTTGGCCACAAGTGTGACTCTAGTGTGTGTGAGTGTACCCCCCTCCTGTCCTATGACAGTGTACCCTCAAACCTGAACTGGATAAGCAGTTAAGAAAATGGATGGATTAACCTTTCCTGGGTGTTAGTTTCAAAGTTAGAAGGTTCTTATTTGGAGGAAGCAAGACTGGCCAACCTTTATAAGAGTGGAATCAATCTGGGAATGGAACCACCACAAAGCAACACACAGAATGCAGAAAGTGAATTATAGAAATTAAAAGACAGGCGATAACAGTAAAACTGCACAAATTTGTAAGAACAGTGGAATCAAAAGACATTAAAAGAGCTAGTGGTGGATGGAGATTCTACAACCACTCACCACTAGCTGGAGCTGCGGCTACACCAGCATTTCTCTCTCTCTTTCTCGGTCAAAGTAAAATAACCAGCCAGCTATTTAAACCTGGAAGGGAAGAATGCTGCTGCTGCTGCTGCTACACTCAGGAAATACAATAAGACTGTCTGTGCAACATTATGTGACAGCAACTAAAAATTTCAGCAACGTTTAATTTACGATTTGATTGTTGAGGAATGTAATTACAGACTCCGATTCAAACAGGGTCTGGCTGCTGGCTGCTTGATCCAGCTCTGGCTGCTGCACTGGGACAGACCAACGAGGAGGTGGAAAAGTCAAAGCCTGAAAAGGTGCACTGCTGTCAATTTAAATATTAATTTCCTCTGCGTGTATCTGCGATCTCAGTGTTAACAAGAAGATCAGGGTAGATTGGCATTCAGCGGTGAGTGAGAGGAAGGACGCTAGCATCAACTAGCTAGCCGGTCGTCACGGCAAAGCTACAAGAGCGTCTCTCAGCATGGGCCCGAAAAAAGTTCTGTCAGCCGAGGAAGGAGACGATATTAAGAAGTCGCTGGAGTTTATGACAGAGGAGATTTCTACTGTCAAACTGCAGCAGAAAGCCATCCTGGACCTGGTCGAGGAAGTTAAGGCTCTCCGCATCCAGAACGCCGAGAAGGATCGGCGGCTGGCGTACCTGGAGAACAGAGTGGCGGATTTGGAGCAGTACACCCGGATGAACGATGTTATCATCACGGGGCTTCGCATCAAACCCCGGTCATACGCCCGGGCGGTCGCCACTGACAATGTAGGAGGGCCAGGAGAGGAAGATGTCAACTCCACGGAGCATCAAGTGGTTACCTTTCTACGGTCCAAAGGTGTGGAAGTGGATTATAACAACATTGAGGCTTGCCACCCTCTACCCCGAAAAAATGACAGTGACAAACCAGCCATCATTGTGAGATTTGCAAACAGAAAACAGAAAACAGCACTGTTAAAACAAGGAAGGAAACTGAAAGGATCCGATGTCTTCATGAACGAACATCTGATAAAAAGAAATGCGGACATTGCCAGGAAAGCACGTTACTTGAAGAAACAGGGAAAAATTCAAAATACATGGACCACCAACTGCAAAGTATTCATTAAACTCAATGGAACACCGGAACAAGCCAAAGTGTTGGTCATCAGAAATATGGAAGAGCTGGACAAATACTGAGGTCAACTTACTCTGGAGGTATGAATACACATGTGACGTGACACACAACACAACACATGGCACAGTCCAAAAGAACTTCATCTGCATCCGGCAACAATATCAACATAACTCATTGGAATTCTCTTTATGATAATCTGGAACTGAGAACATTTCGATACACAGACCATAATGTTCTAGACTTAGAAAAGGATATAGACCCGGAAAATAATTTCTACTACAACATCAGCTGTAACTGCTGCTACTTCACTGATGAACAGTTTAAGCACACCATCAACACAGAAAATAAATTATCAATAATCCATTTTAATAGCAGAAGTCTGTATGCCAACTTCAACAATATAAAGGAATATCTAAATGAGTTGACAAATCCATTTGGAATTATTGCCATTTCTGAAACATGGATCAATGCGGAGAAAGGAATGGACTTTGGACTGGAGGGATATGAAGTGAATTTTGTAAATAGAAGGAACAAGAGTGGAGGGGGAGTAGCTGTGTATGTGGATAAAAACCTAAACTACAAGGTGGTAGAAAGTATGACAACTGTAATTGATAATTTACTAGAATGTATAACAATTGAAATTTATAAGGAAAAAGAAAAAAATTTAATAATTAGCTGTATATATAGAACACCTGGCTCTAGTATTCAAGTATTTAATGACTTCATAGAGGAAATATTCTCTAAAACAAATCAAAAAGTTATGTTTATCTGTGGTGATTTTAATATTGACCTGTTGAATCCAAAAAAGCATAAAATGAGCGACGAATTCCTAAACACTATGTACAGTTTGAGTTTACATCCTAAACTAACCAGGCCTAGCAGAATTACACCACATTGTGCCACCTTACTTAACAATATTTTCACTAACAATATGGAAAACAACATTGTGAGTGGATTATTAATTAATGACATCAGTGATCACCTACCAGTTTTTGCAGTTTATGACACTAATTATAAGAAAAATCAGCATGAAGAACAACTGAGATACAGACGTGTAAGGACAGAAGAAACTATGACTGCATTTAAGAACGATCTATTAAATCAGGACTGGGACAATGTGTACAAAGAAGCTGATATTGATATTGCATATGGCATATTTTTAAGAATATTCATGGAGTTGTACGATAAAAACTGTCCAACAATAAAATACAACAGAAAGCACAAATATTCAGATAGACCATGGCTCACTAAGGGTTTACAAAATGCATGTAAAAAGAAAAATACACTCTATAGGGAATACCTAAAACAAAGAACAAAAGATGCTGAAAATAAATATAAAAAATACAAAAATAAGTTGACCAATATTATACGTGTATGTAGAAAGGAGTATTATAGTAAAATATTGAACAACAATAAACATAATATGAAAGGAATATGGGATGTTTTAAACGGTATCATTAAAAATAATTCTGGACAACAAAGTTATCCACAATACTTTATCGATAATGGCAATATTATGCAAAACACTGCTGATAAGGTCAACAGCTTTAATCATTATTTTGTAAATATTGGACCAAAACTGGCAGAACAAATTCCTGAGTCACTGCCATCAGTAGACTGTAGTGAAAACCTGATTGATAGGAACCCTAACTCAATGTTCCTCACATCAGTGGAGGAAAAAGAAATAATTGACATTGTACACATGTGTAAATATAAAACATCTACTGATTGTAATGATATTGACATGAAAATCGTCAAGAAGGTCATTGAAGGAATTGTAGGACCTCTAACATATATTTGCAACTTATCATTTCAGACGGGAAAAGTGCCAAACAAAATGAAAATAGCTAAAGTTGTGCCGCTGTATAAAACCGGGGATAGACGCCACTTCACAAATTACAGGCCTGTTTCTTTACTACCACAATTCTCCAAAATCCTAGAAAACCTGTTTAATAAACGATTAGACAAATTCTTAGATAAATATAAATTACTCTCTGACAGTCAATATGGATTCAGATCAAAAAGATCAACATCTCTGGCATTAATCGAATCAATTGAGGAGATTACGAATGCTATAGATCAGAAACAGTATGCAGCTGGAGTATTTCTGGATCTCAAGAAAGCATTCGACACAATCAATCATGACATATTAATTAATAAACTGGAACGGTATGGGATTAGGGGGGTTGTACTGCAATGGGTGAAAAATTATTTAAGTGACCGGAAACAATTTGTGAAGCTGGGTGTCCATTCCTCATCATGCTTGGACATTGCTTGTGGTGTTCCACAAGGCTCTGTACTGGGTCCAAAATTATTTATTATTTATATAAATGATATTTGTAAGGCATCTGATATATTAAAATTAGTATTATTTGCAGATGACACAAATATTTTTTGTTCTGGGGGGAATCTAAAGGAGCTGCTGGATACAATTACTTCAGAAATGTGCAAAATTAAAAAATGGTTTAACAGGAACAAACTATCGCTAAATCTAAGTAAAACTAAAATTATCTTATTTGGGAATTCCCTTAGAAATGCACAAGTGCAGATTCATGTAGATGGTGTGGAAATTGAAAGAGTACTTGAACATAAGTTTCTTGGTGTGATTATAGATGATAAATTAAACTGGAAGTCTCATATAAATCATATACATAACAAAATTTCAAGAAGTGTCTCAATCTTGAGTAAAGTAAAACACATTCTGGACCACAAATCACTCCACATTCTCTATTGTTCCCTGATTGCACCGTATTTGAATTACTGTGCAGAGGTTTGGGGCAATACTTACAAATGTTCGCTTTCATCAATCTTTATATTACAAAAAAGGGCCATAAGGATAATCCATAAAACTGGTTACAGAGATCATACAAATCCACTATTCTTAAAATCAAAAATTCTAAAATTCACAGATCTGGTTCATTTTCTCACAGCACAAATTATATATAAAGCAATAAATAACCTGCTTCCTGACAATATTCTAAAAATGTTTTCTAAAAGGGAACGGGGATACAATTTGAGGGGGGAATTAAATTTAAAACATCCTCGTATCCGTACAACATTAAAAAGTTTTTGCATCTCTGTGTGTGGAGTGAAGCTGTGGAACAGACTAAGTAAAGATATGAAGCAATGTCCAAGCATGGCGCAGTTTAAAAAGCGGTTTAAGGATATGGTTTTTACAGGGTACAGGGAAAAGGTAGAGATTTGATAGGGTGTTCTTGTCTAATATTTTCATGTGTGTGCGCATGCACGGGTTTGTTGGTATGGATATATATATATAATTGTAGGCTGTGTATCCTTGAGGTGTTAATGGGGTTATTGAAAATGTGTATATGTGCGTATGTGTGTATATACGTATGTATGGATAGATAGAAACATATATGTGTATATATTTAAAAAAAAAAAAAAAATTACACATAACATATAATGTAATTGCAAGGAGGTATTTCTGTAGTCTATTGATACTAGATAGTGGAAAAGGGGTGGGATTAAATAAGCTTATGCTTCTTCCTGCTCCTTTTTGAACATGGACGTTATTTGGAGTTGTGGTTGCTCGTTTTCCTTTTGTTTGCTTTGTTCATTTGTCTCTTTTAATTCTATTTTTTTTATACTTTTTCAACTTGTTCAAAATAAAGATTCAATCAATCAATCAATCAATCAATCAATCATTGTCTGTTAGTCTGTTGTGCTCAGCTTTGACTGTTGTCTTGATATTAGACTGGTCAATTTTTAGTAAATTACCAGCCAGAAACATCACTGGTGTACACATAAGAGCGAAAATATATATATATATAAGCACAATACGCCTGCCTGGTAACACTTTATAACCTGCTGCATGACTAAGAGTGTAATTCCCCTTTAATTAGATGGAACTTCAATGTATTTTATCTGAAATTACAGTGTAATCATATTTACCTAGCGATACTTAAAGGTAGGCACACTGGAATAAAGGAGGTTAAATTAAAGTATAATTATTTCTTGCTTGCTACCTCTTTATTCTGCTGCAGCTTATTTCAAGTATTTGTAGGTAAATATAGTTACATTGTAATTTAAAATGAATTCCATTGAAATTTCATTTAATTACAGGGGAATTACGCCCTTATTATAAAGTGTTACCGTCCTCTTTAATCAGACAGAGAGGTGCACAATAAGGACGTGTCTGTACATACCTGCGCACGGGTTGGGCCAGTTTGCTGCGAGGCAGAGGGATCCCACCGCCTCCTCCTCCTCCTCCTCCTGTAGAAGCACTAGGTCGGGGCAGGCCACTGCGCGGAGGAGCTAGGGAGCGGGTGGGGGTGGAGGTGGCAGAATTGGGGGTAGATGTGGCCTTTACCGGTTGCCGCAAGGCTAGTGGTGATGGGGTGGCAGGAGTCCGTAGTTTACTGGGAGATGGAACTGGAGACGGGCAGAAAAGTCAGGTGTAAGTGGATTATGATGGACTGCTTTCATACACAGTATCTATATAATGAAGTAATGATCAAAACCACGATGGTGTGAGGTTAATTTAAATATGATGCCGGTATAAAAAAATCTGAGACAGTATGCAAGCTTTTACTAACAACATCCATTCCAAATTCACAAACTTCTACATAAGTTCAAAAACATAAATAAATGAACAGAAAGGTTAACTAGCACAGCTGCCGGCTATGATTTTTGATGCATTGACAGAATGAGATGATACAAACACACAGAGCAAACTCTACTAGTAAAAACCAACAACACAACATCGATGCGGCCACGGCGTGGAAACCACAATCACGATATTTAAAAAGGTGGAGGCTCTCAGTGAATACTCACTGAAATCACCTTCTTCTCCAAAGCAACAGGAGAGTGGGACTAGACAAAGACGAAGACAACAGAGACAGGCCTTATTTCAGAGCAGGGAGGGAGGAACGTGCTGACCATGCAGTGTAATGTGGCGTTTTGCTCAAAATGGGCCTTTAGGGCTGACGCCACACATGATAAAGGCAATGAGTCTGTCATCTTATTTGACAGAAATCTATTCAGTTTCCTCTAATTTTTAATTATCTATAAAGAAAAATCCTTTGACTAAATAAAACCCACCTAAATATACAGTAAGAAAAATTATTTAAATTTCAACACCTGACGTAGGAGAGGATTTTCTGCTGGGATAACTAAAACCTCTTCGGGGCCACCTTTAACGATGTTATGTATTTGTTAATGACAACCAAATGTTTTGTTTTAATTGCTTCCTTAGTAATTGCCCTTCTTATTCCTGCTATTTAGTGAAAGCTGCTGGCATCTCTGGGAGGAAGTGCACAACAAAGCGAGATTAATGGGTTAGTGAGCTCTGTCATGAAGTTGACTCTCTGTGTACCTGGCTAGGTCACCATATCTTAGGCTAGGCACATAACCTGGTCTGGAGTAGGTTTGTGTTCAGATCTTCTCTTTAAAAATCATCAGGATGGATTTTCATTGATTTTTTTCACTTAAAGCAAGTACAATACAGATTCTCTAGACTTATATTTCATACAGGCAAGTTGATAGGCTTACTAATATCACAAAAGGAAGCTGTGCAGTAAAGTTACAGCTCGACAAACTGTGTACTGCATGCATTCAGTTGGTCATGGAGAAAATGTAATATTGTATTTATGCTTGGTCCCAATCTGCTGCCAAATCATTTTGTACACTGCTGAGGTTGTAGCTAACGGAGAACACATTAGAAAACTCATCGGCCTGTTTGTTGGCAATTTATCACTGAGAATAGTCAATCAATAACATTTATTTCACTTTGACCTGCCCACAATCTACGGGGATTTTATGAGGCTACAGGACAGCGCTATGCCCAGACATGCAGAGTAATAATGTGTATCATGTTTAAAGTTTCAGGGCTCTAACGTGCAGCACTCATGGCAACATTTAGCAGTAAAATAGATATGTATTGACTTATGTATTCACAAGATTTCACAGGATTTTCAGGAACGTTGTTTCTTTTTCTTATTATATTTTGGGGTTTTTAGATTTTATAGATCTGCATCCAAGAGTGAAAAGATGCTTCGATCCCTTTTTATGCTGAGCCTGAAGCAGAACGCCTGGATTATAAAAACCTCCATCGTGATACCCGCCACCTCTGACTGAGATTTTACGTTGTGTCGAGCCAGCTATCGCAAAGAAAGCCTGGCTATGTTGGACTTGCATCGTAGGAAAGCCATCAGGTGTCTTGTATGTGTGGCATCAAACAGGTAAAGAGCAAGAGAGAAGAAAACTAAACAGTGAATGAAACAGTACACGCTCTCCAGCCTTTGGATTTTTGCCAGTGTCACCTGTGCGTCCATTTATACAAAACAAGTATTTTGAACATCAGGGGCAACTTTCTAACAGCTATCAAGATGACAAATATTATAAATGCACAACGTTTATTTACAACTATTTTTATTATGATCTAACTGTCGAATCATAAAAAAACATAACTGAAGTCTAATTAACTATCAGTTTACTATTTATTAGCAATGGCTATTCTAAGGTGTTACCTACCTGAGACAACACTGACCCTGTCATGCATGATTCTTTACAGAAAGAAAGTATTACCACAACCAAAAGAAAATACACATTCACACATTTCTTACAAGGTTGCAAGATCATCCTCATCTCTGACAACAAACGTACTCCATGGTTACCTCGTATTAAACATCTTGCAAAGAAAGCAACAAAAATAAAAGGCTTAAATTCAGCGTGTGCTCAGCGTTGCTTTACATTCTCAGCCCTTCAAATGACGAGCTGGCAACTTCCCTCACTTTCATTTCCGCTCCATAAACATAACAACCCATCATTACAACTCATCAGTCATCTGTACCTTCAGCTGACTTTTATGTTGTCACAAATTGTGCATTTGTCTGTGTGAGAGAGCAGTCTCACAGCCTTTAGCTGTTACCTCGTAGGGCAGTGGGGCTTTGGAGCTGCTGTTTGGGTTTCAGTGAGGTGCGAGAAGGGGTCAAGTATTTCGGGAGCTGAGGTGCTGCTGGAAAACAGAAACATGTCAGCACTAGACTTCAATCTGTCACAGAATTCATGGAGAAAGAGGGGCTATTTTGGCACTGGAGGCCATTTGAGCCTGAGGTGCAGGTTGAGGACACTAGAGGGCTCTCCAAGCACACACGCTGAGATAGTGAAGGAGGAGCACGACTATCAGAGCAAAGTGCCCTCTGCCTCTGACAGGTTTAACAACCAATCCCAGCACAGACAGAGAAAAGGAGTGTATGGTTTACACATGCTTTACAGGGAAGAGAAGCCAGTGATAGAGGCAGCAGAGGTGCCCATGTCCAGTACAGCCAAAGCTCAGAAAAACACAAACCAGTCACCACAGATAAATGTATAAAGACTGAGGTAAAAACTGAATTGCTGCTCTGTATGTATGCATAGGGAGCACACAAATACACCATCCTTCCACACTAGGAGCTGGTTAAGGCAAGAAAGAGGCAGCTACCACATGATTAACCCGCTGAAACTTCCTCTTTGACCCCTCCATCTGCCTCTAGTAACAGAGGAGAGATTACAGCTTCTGGATTAAGGACTAAATCATTACCTTTATCTCCCATTACAGGATTATATCAAATGGATAGTCTTAACTCGCAGAGGAGGATTTCTAAGCTCTTAAAAGAGACCATAAAACCATTGGACATGAAATGTAAAACAATGTTTGTGTCACAGATCCCCCGAGTCGCTCTGGATTGTCAGTGTTTCTGGCATCATGCTTTTATTCTGCAGGATGAGTGCTTTTCTTTGAAGTGAAAGTTATGCCAAGACAATAAGAGGAAGGATGTGTGTGTGTGTGTTTGTGTGTTTGTGTGTGTTAAACATATTACAAGGAAAAAAGATCAAAGACAAAAGAGGATCCCCAAACACCAAAGCCATGTCACTACAAAGCAGTGCAGTCGCTGCGCTTGGAGAGCAAAACAAATATCGATCTAACAAAAAGTTACTTCAGTAATGAATCTGACAGTCTAAAGCTTCAAGTTAATAAATATTTCGCATTCAAACTAAAAGGCTTAAAAAGTGATGCTCTCCGTGGCTGTTACAGTACTCACTGGCAGATTGGCTCTGGTGTCGGGGGGAGCCGCCGTTTGGCACTTGCAGGTTGGACTCACAGCTGCGACTGTTCTTCACGGGCTCTGGGGCCTGAACTGCCGCCGCCACCGAGGTGCGTGTAAGATTAGGAAGACTTCGGCGCAGTTTTTCTACAACAGTAGCACAGGCCAGAATCAAAGTCAGCGTCAACTCAAATCACTGTTTCCCACAGATAAACTTTTACTCGCCGGTGTACTCCTACATGTATTAGTTTAAGCATATTTGGTAACATACTTATCCATGTGATTACCGTAATTGTCGGGCTATAAGCCGCTACTTTTTGCACAAGCTTTGAACCCTGCGGCTTTTAGTCAGGTGCGGCTTTTCTATGGATTGTCCATGATTTTTGTCATATCGTAAGACGATTTGTTTTGTTTGTTCCACTGTTGTACGGCACTACGTTGCCTGGCGGAAGGATCAGGGTTCAAGAGTGGTATGTTAGTCACATGTCCGTCCGCCAGGCAACGTAGTGCCGTACGAAGTAGCGCGAAAAACAAACTTCAAGGTAGCCCTACGCATTCAGCGGGAGGCGTGGATGACGAGCGGCGATAAACTTGCGAAAAGCAAGTTATGCCCAACTCCACCGGTGGATTCTGACAGCGTGGAAAAGTGCGAAAACATCCACGATCACCAACGGATTTTGAAGGGCTGGACTGCTGCATGATGGAGAGGAGGACACCGCCACGGCCCTTCTGAGGGTGTTCGACTCTGACACTGACAACGAGGATTTCTTTGGTTTTGAAAGTGACAACGAAGGAGAGAAGCGGAGAGTGGATGACGAAGCCATCCTGAGCCTGTTCGTTTCCGACATTGGAGAAGAGGACTTTGGTGGTTTTAGAGCGCAGGAAGAAGAGAAAGATGGTGAATGACTGACTTTTCTTCTTGTTAAAGCCGTGTCACTGCACCTGAGCCTAAAAGGTAGTCCGAATCTATTTTTCTGGTGTGCTGTAGGTTACTGTTATGTACTACATGTGCAAATATGTACCCATAACTTGTTTTTCAAAATATTAATAAAAGGGGTGTGTCTCCAAACAGCCATCTCTTTCCTGACAATTCCCTTTGTGCATATTCTCTTACATATGATAAGTCAACATTGAAACACCTGCGGCTTTTAGTCAGGTGCGGCTAATGTATGTACAAAACAGGATTTTACCCTGATTTTAGCTTGTGCGGCTAATATTCAGGTGCGCTTTGTAGTCCGGGAAATACGGTAAGTTATGGACAATCACCCTTACCCTTTCTGTCTCTTGTTATTTTTTCCCATAGACTGCATATAAAATAATGGATGCTGGTATTTTGGTGTGTTGAAACCAGGGGTAACGAGTAAAACATGGATCCCAAATGCCAAACTCATTGATATGCTCACTGGCTAACGACTGTTACAGACAAGTAGCTAGTGAAAACCCTTGAAACTAGCTACTGAGACAATAGTATTTAATTTTTACAGAGCAAGTAGGCTGCGGGTCAGCTAAAAGGAACCCATGTTTTGGGCACTTCTGAGTTCGCCTCATTTTTTTTTAGCTACATTTAGGTCTGAAAAGTCAGTCTTTATTTGGCTGGCTTGTTGGCCAAGTCGCTGCAGTGGCGGTCTTTGATAAACAGCTGTTTGAATTTTTTGTCCAGTGTCCACTGACTGGTGCCTCTGGTGACAGCAGTCGTTCTAAACCTCCATCTCACTGAGATCACAAAGTAAGGACAACCATCCCCAGCTTCCTTGCTGCTCTCTGACTTTAAAATCCATCTGATTATACATCTGATAATAAACACATTACTTGTGATGAAAATAAGACCTAATGTGTGAAACACTGGAGTAACTGAAACATGCAACTTGTTCATGTCCACTGCTTACCTTCATTTTTCACCACATTAGTCTGAAGGTCATGCCCGTGGCTCTGCAGCGAGTGACGAGGCTGCTGCAGGCGGCTGATGATGGGCTGAGGAGAACCCCGGCTGTGGCTATAGTCGATGGAACGAGCAGGTGAGCGCGAGCGGGGAGAGTTTCTCGGGGATGCACGGGGAGAGTGGCGAGGGGAGGGGCTGAAACGGTTGGAGGGCAGGTGAAAGGCCGGGTGCACCGCCTCCTCGTCGTCCTCCAGACTATGAGCATCTAGCTCCTGGTCACTGAAGGTGCTGCGCCGCAGGGAGTGGCAGGATGAACCCGAGCTCCGTCTGGATGCTGTTGCAGCATATTCCTGTCTCAAGCCTGTTGGCAAAAAAGGTGTGGTGCAAAAAAAAATGTAATTGCAAAAAATTGAAGAATAAAGCTGTGGATGACGGATACATACTCTCTTCCTGCATGCGTGCCAATATCTGGACATCAGTGACATCATTGAGTTTATAGGTCGTTGAGGATCCCACTGAATCCTCATCCATTTCTGACGTGCTCAGCTCGCTGTCCACCGATGACTGCGGACTAACTGCAGGAGGATTCCTCTCTGCTGCAGAGTTTCTCTGATGAACTGGTGCAGAAATCATATGTGAATGTTTTAGAGATAAACTAAACAGATATCCTGAAACAGACAGTGAACTATAGAGAGACCCATACTTGCGTTACTGGGCATTAGTTGCTGTCGCACGATGGGCACTCTGCTTGGGGTTGAGGAGGGGGAGTTGAAGCCACTGCTGTAAGGGCTGTTGGCTGCATTTGTGCTATAAGGACTTCCATAACTCTGCTGGTTGTACGGACTTCCATACAAGCTCCGGCGCTTGTTGGCTGTAGAGGCAAAAAGCAGAACTACAATGTCAGACAGCATCACATGAGAGACTCAGAAAGACTTGTCAATAAAGTTTTCATGTTGCAAAATCCATGCTGTCTACATGTGGTGGAGTTGTTAAGCAGTTTCACGTCCTCTCATTCACTAATCTATGAAACTTTCAAGCGGGAAAGTAGAGGTGTTAAATCAAAATACAGAATTATATCATATATTACATTTACTTGCAATTAATTATTTTGTCATCAGTTCCTTTATTTTCATTTTGACATTTTATTATATTATCTATACAAGTCAGCAAATAAATGTTTTAGATACCTTGCACAAGCAGATTTAGAACCTGGCAAATATTACCCACTAAACTATTTAGTTTTGTTGTTTTTATTGTTTTAAAAGTTGACCACTAAGAAAATGTGACAGAGAAATACAGCAAACGCACCAAACTAATAGACTTTCACTATATTAGGTACTTGTATATTTGTCCTGGACAACTAATAGTATTAATATGTGTGTCCTGAGCAATTTCATCACTCTATTGAGGTGATATGATTTCTTATTTTTAACATATTTTACCACTATTTCTTCTGGTAAGTATACTACATTAATAGGTGAAAAAGAAAGACTGTTCTCAATGAATAATCCATAATATTCTCTTAACTGGGACCAGTTAGTCAAGTCAAGTTGGCTTTATTGTCACTTCAACCATATACAGTTAGTACACAGTGAAGCGAAACAACGTTCCTCCAGGACCAAGGTGCTACATGCAACATAAATTTACAACATAAATTAACAGAAAACACTAAACTAGCTAACTAAGAGGCCTAGTTAGCTGGCTAGCAGAGACAAGACAGACTGACCTAACATAAATTACAACATAAATTAACAAAAACTAACTATCTAAGGAAGACTTCTTACAACAAAGTGCATGTGCAAATGTGCAAACAAGAGCAACAAAGTGACAGTGTGACAAAAAAAACACAACGTAAAATAATAATAAGGTTTTGTGATGATGAGTTGAGGTAGTGGAGGAACAGTAAACATTCCTTAGTGTAGCAGCAAAAATTAGGAAGTAAAGAAGTTAGTGCAAAAAGTCCAGTGTTTGTGTTGATTAGTCAGTCCAGTCTCAATGTTTTGAGGTAGTTGAGTCAGCCTGTTCTTCAGTAATGGTTCTGTCATTCAAAGGATATCATAAAATCTGCACTTCATCCTACAATACCTGTCAACCAAACACGGTCATGGCCAACATCAGCCTTGTTGACTGCTTTTGAACCTTTCAACAAATGAGGAGGCGACCACCAGGTCAGTGGCAAATTCCTTTCTGTTGTGCAATATAAAGTTTGTGTTGGCTGAATGTTCAAAGATGAAGAATTGCTGAAAGACTATAATAAAAAATATTTGTTTTTTTATGCTAAAGAGAGAATAAAAAACAACAAAACAAAAAATATTCATCACCATCGATCACATAAACATCCCCGCATACCTGCTGAAGGGGGATTTTTGTTTCCTCAACTTCATAAATTACCTGCGTATAAAAACAAACTTGCAGCTATCAATCTTATAGTTTCTACCAAGAATCACAACTTTTAGAGAAATGAAAGTTTAGAGAAAGTCTAAAATCCAACTCATAGAAATTTGGGATCAAAACTTGTCGTTCATTGTTTAATCTGCTCATTCACCATCTATACGCTGTAACCCCTTAAAAGCCCTGACGAAGCTTGTTGGCCTTCTGAGCATTTGACTATGAACATCAGGAGTGTCTGCTCGGAGCCAGCACATCTATGCCTGCACATTGCAGAGCTTTTCAATCTGATTGAGTCTCTTATAATGTATGCTGAGTGTGGGCCTGATGGAGACTTCCTACATCATTAGCTGGGACAAACGCTTAACAATGCAAACCATTCAGTCCATATACGCACAGAGCACAATACAATTCTCTGTTAAACTCAGCAAAGCAGCGGTCACAGGCTACAGTCCAAAGTCGCTGGTCTGAATTATGATATCAGACTCTGGACACTCTGTCACAGTGATACTCTGATTGGTTTAGATGGTTAACATCTCTCGAGTTTGTTAATTTACCCATCATCACTCTGTTTTAATCTCTCTTACTGGATGTGTTTACATTGCTCGGTGGTGAGGCAGCCTTTTAAGATCAACTCTCTGCTCTTTCCACATCGCTCCTTTCACTTTCTCCTGTTCCACCTCGTGCTCTGCACTCTGTCCTCCTGCATTATTTAGAAAACGCCATCATGTCTCCTCTGCTGCAATCCACATGGATCAGATCCTGTGGAATGCCAACAACGTTGGAACGTGTTTAGTCAGAAATGCTGCACTCACTTAACCAAAAGACTCTTTGTTTTCCAGAAAAGAACAATGAGGTCAACAGATTTAAAGAGTTCACCTGGTGAAGTGGTAAATGAAAGAGTAAATACTAATCTGCATGTTCTGTAAAGCTCCACTGTGTTTACATCACAAGAAAGTTGATATAACAGCATATTTCTGTGACTGCATACAGTAAAATCATAAACAGTGGTCACTGGATCCAGAACAGTGCTGCAAGTGTTTGTTTTGGATTTTTTAAAATATATATTTTTAAAATATATATAACATTGTTTTGAGCTCAAATTCAGTTTCCAGAATGGTTCTGCTCCTATATCTAACTTTGATTTTGTTTTGGCCTGGATTTATATAGCGCTTTACTTAGTCCCTAAGGACCCCAAAGCGCTTTACATATCCAGTCATCCACCCATTCACACACTGGTGATGGCAAGCTACATTGTAGCCACAGCCACCCTGGGGCGCACTGACAGAGGCGAGGCTGCCGAACACTGGCGCCACCGGGCCCTCTGACCACCACCAGTAGGCAACGGGTGAAGTGTCTTGCCCAAGGACACAATGACCGAGATTGTCCAAGCCGGGGCTCGAACCGGCAACCTTCCAATTACAAGGCGAACTCCCAACTCTTGAGCCACAATCGCCCCAGTATTTTTGAAAATACTTTTAGTGTTACTTTTAGTATTTTTTTAGACTTTAAATATGGATACATATTTGAAAAAGACAAAATTCAAGAGGTTCACTATACCACACTTGATATTGATATACCTTTATTAGTCCCACAAGGGGAAATTTATTTGACCACGAGTGTGACATCGTATCTCAGATGAGGTCTCGTTCTGTCCTTCACAGAGCTTCAGATCTCACTGTTTTAGAAGCTGAATGTTTAGCCTATAAACTGTCTTTTATTTTGAAAATAAAAGACTAAATTTTCTGTACCAATCCTGTATCCGACTTCCTGTGCTCCTCTTCTGCGCTGTGCAACTTGATGTGGCTTCCGTTAAAAATAGACCAGGCTACATTTCGAGCTTTTGAAATGCACTGTGGGTCATTTGGCAGAACTGCAAACACTGTCCTGAGTGGGTGCAAATAGTTCTGATGGCTATGTTGGAGCTGGTGTATTTTCAAGGTAACGGTTACACAGACATCCCAATTTCAGTAAACATCAAATCCTCCTCAAACTGTTTCTGCTGGCAAATTTGATTAAATTTAAGAATTAAAACTAAGTACACCATATAGTTCTAATTACTTTCTGTGTAATTTTTATTTTTATTAATGTTTTTTCATATCGACTTTTAGTTTCTGTAAGTATCATAACTTGATTTTAGAAGGATATCAGGATCCACAGTCTGTTATTTTACAATATGCTTGAAATGTCCAATTTCTATCTCATAATGGGAAAGAAGTCATTCTTTCAATATCACTTCTAAGTCAGGCTAAGCCCCACACCTGGTAAACTTTTCATTTAAGTTGATCATCAACTTTTAAAAATAATTCTGCCTGTTTGTGTACAACACAGCAGAAGAGCTTGGCATACTTTAGTCTGTATTGGGTCTAAGCTAAAATCACAATGGTGCTACAGCTCAAAGGGCCAATTCAGGTTTCAGAGGATTTAGATGTGGTTAGGTGACCTGGCCTATCACAGCAACCCTAGCAACACACTTTCAGTAGAATGAGACCAATCTGATGGGATCAGTAGCACAGGGACCAATAAAAATAGAGTGTCCTTGACACCCTCGTGTACTGAAACAAGTCAGTAGAAAGAAAAGGAAATGTTCTTTCTGCCCACTGTGACTGATGTCATTTCCATTTACTGTGATATGAAATTGTGCTGCGCCAGTCTGTGGAAACTTCAGGCCAGTTTCCACAGGCAAAAATAAAACTAAATGAGGCGGCACACAACAGACTGCTTAAGGCCTTAAAGGGGGAGGGAAAGAGAAGACCAACCTTTCATTGAGGCCATTTGATACAAAAATAAAATAAAAGAATGAATGGGTTAAAGCAGCAGCACGGAGCTGTAAGCACATCCAAGAGACAAGCAAATAGAAAAACTATTGTATGCTAGAGATAAATACACCAGAGAAGAAAGGGGATAAAACTGGCAGAGACATGCAAGAAGGAGGTGCAACAACTGTGCAAAAGTCAGAGCTGAAAACAGGGCAGGTCAGCCATGTGACTGTGGTTGGGACCTCTTGGGTCTTTTACGTACTCTGTGGAACAGCTGTCAAAGCAGTGCAAAGGAAATGAGCTTTGTATAATTGTACAGCACTAATAACAAAGTGGTTCCACTGCATATCTGAACTGTCTGGTATGAATAAAGTTGTGCTGTCTGACTAGTATAGTCAACTCAAGGAGATGTCTCCCAGGAGTTTCCTCCCTGTTGTTAGTTATATAACTGAGACACGTCATCTGTGGAGAAGATTTTAACAGGGTGTGCGCATACAAAAGGCTTGGGTCACTCCTCACACAGAAGGTCATGTTTAAAATATCTGAATATGCACTTATTCCAGAAGATGGCACAATGCTTAGACAGATGTGAAATCTTCACACACTTTTGGTAACAATCTGCCGCAAGTGAAGAGTTTATTTGGCGATTCCATAGCAACAGCATTTCCATGCTCCTGCTAGAGGTTGGGTATGAAAAATAATTCAGCCCGGAGCTATAAAGCCCTGTCTGGTGACTCTCACAGACACAAATGCTTTCAGAATGTAGCGCTTAAAGCCAAATTCATGGTCCTGTGTTTGCGTAGCTCTCTGGCTATGCAGAGAGAAGGATTATGGGAGTTTAACCAAAGACTCCAGTGCAGTCTTCCCAAAAAGACAGATGCTGACTGCAACCAACAGCTGCATTAGACGTTTTAATGGTATTATTTAACTCTCACTTTGACTTCGCTGTGAAGAATTTTTCGATTACAACAATCTAAATCAAATTTGAACATATCCATGTTGTAAAGCTGAGCAAATTTGCCATCATAAACTTCGTTCTTTGAAAACTAAGATCGCAGTTTAGAAAATGACCATTACATTGCATTCAATAAAACCAGCAACTAGAGACTGAGCCAATAAACTAATCAGGAAAGTGTTCACTGAGCGGATAAGCAGTTTCCCCTCAGATGATATACAACCTGACTTCCTAATTCATCAAGTTATTTAAGTTTTCGCAGAAGTAAAAAGATGAGATGTAGAAAGTAAATGCATGTACACTGACTGCTTGATGCTGATCCTCGCTTTAATAGAGAGTCTGGGTCAGACACTGAGATACTATGTAACCTTATAAGTCTTCTTTGAAAAATTTCTAAATATTTTATTAAAAATCACAATGTTGGTGTTTAATTCATTAGATCTGAATGTCTTAACCACTTTACTCAGTGAATCATAAGCCTCCCCATAGTGCACTTTCACTTTCCACCAGTGCCATCTGAGGAATGAATGAGGTGGGGCAGATGCTATTAGCGACAAGGGGGGTATTTTTAGGATGACGTTATCGTGCCACACCTACATCGATGATATCACCACAAGTAAGCACCACTCCCTAAATCAGTGTTTCTCAAACTGTGGGTCAGACTCCAGTAGTGGAACAATGGGGGCGGACAAATGGACAGTAAGATAACAAACTTCCATATTAAGGTTTCATGGATTTAACAGATTGTGTGAATTTAATGACTTAAATACAAAAGTGAGGTCAATTCTCTCCTAACGTACTGCAGTAAATCACTGTGCTCCCAAAGATGAGTTTTTAGGAGTATAAGAAGATTCCACAATTGAGCCATTCAGTGAGTATTATTAAGAGAAATGTTAGCAGAATTGGCCATAATTAGCAACTAGTTTGGTAAGGCAAGAGGTTTCTCAAGGGAAGGTGAGGTAAGGCTAAGAGCAATGTTCAACAAAAGGTCACATAGTCCAGCCCATAGTAGCTGGTATAAACAGCCAATAAAGAGCAATAAGCTATATTATACAAGCCTCACTCTGATCTGATTTATCATTACTTAAGAAGACAGTCCAACACATAACTACTCCATGCAACAATATTCATATAAACAAGTTTCCCTATCCCCAGATGAGGGAAGAAATGTGTGACCAGGTGTTTCTTTCACAACAGCTGAAAGAATCCCACTGACCCCAGTGACAACCTTCACTGGACTGTTGCTCAACGTGATCCAACTATCACATGAGCATACCACAGTCAAAATGGAAATGACTTGCCTCTTAGTTTAACTTTCAGGAACGGAGCCCTGTTCTCCTCACTGAAAGGTTAAATATAATTAGTGAAATCAAAAACTCTACAGGCATAAGAAATTAGGTAACTCTGGGTGATATAAAGTTGCTTTTTTCAGGTTCTTCTCACTATAAGAAGGGGCCTTTCGAGAGTGACTGCAAACGTCAGCACGATTGCTCCATGTATAGTTATGACAATAAGTCTATCTTTCCTTATTTTACGTACTCTCATACACAACTAAATGATTTAAACCCCAACATGAAAAAAATCTGACTTTATGTATGTAAACTGAGTGTGTCTGCAGTTCATTCATTGAATCCATACACTCAGGGACCAGAGACTGATAGGTCCGCTGGTTAGCTCAGGCCATTCAGTATGGATCAGTTTAGGTTTGTCGGTGCTGCTGTTTGAGAAGAAAGTGCTGCAAAAGCAGCAAAATAAGAATACAAAAAAAAAAATCACAGATGTAAATATAAATAAGTAAGCAATTAGGCACTATCACGTGACACAAAATAATAAATATTTTGCAGGTCCCAGGGCACAACAGCTCCTCATACAATCTGCCAGAAAAATAAGCAGAAAATAATAACCCCGTTGTTTTTAAACAGAAAAAGAAGAAGAATTTTCACTCCGACCAAATGATATAAATCTAGATCATTTAGCAGTGTATGCTCGGCACTGTCACCCTTGCAACCAAATCCAAAAGTGAGGACACAACTGCTACTGTGCAGTACACTTTGGTGTTGTTTTGGTTAATCATGCACTTCTTTATTTTTGTAACCTCGTTGGAGACACAAGTGTGCGAGCAAGTTGGTCTTTACCAGCATTGCAGTGATTTATTATTACTATTTTCTGACTGAAAGGAAGATCCTTTGATAGTTGGAAATGAGATATTCTGCAGAAATCAAATCCATTTCAACTTCTTTGATTCCTATACAAATGACAATATAGCAATTTTCTTTTCCTTAAGTTGTAATACCCATAGTTTAGGAGTACATATAAGAAATGACATACACATAAGGCACAGCCAGGTCATTATGCTCACTAGTGGACCAGGGCAGCTGAAGACTTCAACAGCCGAGCAGATATCCACATGAAAGGCAGACTCCTACTGGTGTAAATTTTGTCAAGAGACTGTGAATGCAAGGCTCCGTGTGGACCACAGTGTGCCTTTATTCCAATCGAGGCACTATACTACAATGCGCCAACTACATATACGCCCTTCTTGCAGACTCTGAGCAGTCTTGAAAAGAAAATATAAAAAGGACTACACAGCTGCAGTGTCCACAGCTGTCTGCATGCACATCCTCAAGTGCCAAAACCAGAGGGCATGTGGATATCAACTACCCTACTATCAGAGCCTCGCGTTCACCCTTTAATAGCAAAACATATGGATCCAAACAGGCTGAAAGTATAACAGCCTCTTAACTAGGGATGGGAATTGATAAGAATTTAATTATTCTGATTTCGTTATCGATATCACATCGATTTTACTCCTTATTGTTTCTCTTTGAGTTTTCATTAACGGCTTTGAGAGTCACCACCATCGCTAAGCAGTACATCAAAGACATTACATTCATGCAAATTAATTGCATGCTGTGTGGTCAAATGTTTCTGAATGTTGGATGCATTTCCCCTTTTTGATGTGACCAGTGTTGGGGTCATTATACAAACAAAAGTAATATATTACAAATGTTACACAGAACACTTTTCTTAAATATCCATACGAACCTTGTGGAGCACAGACTGAGTTACTACCTTCCTCTTCCAACACATGAACTGAAATCAGCTAATTGTAGCACAAGTGTAAGTGAAACCAATAAGCGGCATCAATAAACAGGCATAGTAACAATTCCAAGGAACTGAACTACCGGGAACTGGTTCTCTACAAGAACCGGTTCTTGATTCCCATCCCTATTTTAACATAAATCAGCAACCCAAAAAACAGATGCAAGCACTAGCAGGAGAGCTGGTTCAGTGATTTTGGTTCTCTTCAGCTCAAATGCATCATGTTTGTTCGAAGGCCAGCCAGACAATTGTGAACACAAATGAACATATCTCAATACAGACACTAATAGAGAAGCCCAATGATCCAGATAACATAGTTTGGTACACATGTTATTTGTTTCTGACCTCTAACATACCAAAAGAAAGATAAATTAAGTGCATCGGTATTGTAATTACAGTTGAAACAATTACAACTATGCTCCTGTTTACCTGACATGGTGAGGTCCAGTCTGTGTATGAGGGAGCGCTTGGCTGATTCCATCTCGGGACTCGGATTGTCCAGAGCTTGGCGGCACCACACGATAGGACTCAAGGCTTTTTGCAGGGGACTGTTCAGCTTTGCCTCATATAACCTAAAAAAATATCAACAGCAAGTTATTTTTCTCCTCTAATAATTAGGGCTGCCACAAACGATTATTTTGATAGTCGACTAGTCACCGATTATTTATGCGATTAGTCGACTAATCAGATCATCATCCACTGGACGTAAAACTACAGCTTATTGCACCAGCAGCATCTGCTCTTATATAACGATCATTAGCTTACAGCTTTAAGCTTTTAAGGTGCTAACTAAAAATAAAGACAAGATGATAGTTTATTAAATTTTAATGAAATTTGCAGATTGTTTTGGTAAAGTTTAATAAACTCCTTGCTATCTAAAATATAACAGGACACCAGAGTATATTCTCCAGCATCTCACACTTCTGATAATCAACTTGTGTCAAGCCAGCCTCCAATTCGAGACTTGCAGTCAAGCCAGCCTCCAGTTTGTTTTACGTTCCCTGTGTATTCAAAGTATTACGGGAATGGATGTGGAAACCGGATTTCAAAATAAAAGCCAACTTCGAGTGAATTAACAGATATGTTAAGAACATAATAACATATAATTTAGGCTTTTTTTTTTTACAAACTCTAATGTTAGATCTATATGACACAGCCTTGTACCCTAATTGTGCCCTGTCACTATCAAGGCCATCTTATTTTGGATTTCAAAGTAAAAGCCCTGTGAATCTTCATTTTTGAACTACTCTTTCAATGACTTAATAATGCTCTTAAAAGCAAAAGTCGTATTTCCAAATACTATTTGAACTTTATATCAACACTTTCCAACCACAGTCTTTTTACAGTGATACCATATCAATATCAAGTCAGTCTGATTTTGCCTTTCATAGTAATGGCCCTTTGAAATTGTCCATAATTGACTTAATCTTCTAACGATTCAAAATGCTCTAAAATGAAAAATTCTTGTTTCCACAGGGTAATTCCACCTTAGATCAACAGTATACAGCCCCACAGTGATACCATATCAATATCAAGTCATTCTGATTATGCCTTCCAAAATAAAAGCCTTTTTAAATTGTCCATAATTGACCTAACTTTCAGTGATTTCAAAATGTTTTAAAATGGAAATTTCCTGTTTCCACAGGGTAATTCCACTCCAGATCAACAGTATACAACCTCACGATGTTACCATATCAATATCAAGACATTCTGATATTGCTTTAAAAAATAAAAGCATTTTCAAACTGCCCATATCTGAGTTGCTCCTGGAACAATTTCAAAATGCTCTAAAGTGGCACATTCCTGTTTCCACAGGGTAATTCCACTTTAGCTCAACAGTATACAGCCCCACAGTGATACCATATCAATATCAAGTCATTCTGATTTTGCTCTCAAAAATAAAAGCCTTTTCAAATTGTCCATAATTGACCTAACTTTCAGTGATTTCAAAATGCTCTAAAAAGGAAAATTCTTGTTTCCACAGGGTAATTCCACCTTAGATCAACAGTATACAGCCCCACAGTGATACCATATCAATATCAAGTCATTCTGATTATGCCTTCCAAAATAAAAGCCTTTTTAAATTGTCCATAATTGACCTAACTTTCAGTGATTTCAAAATGCTCTAAAATGGAAATTTCCTGTTTCCACAGGGTAATTCCACTTTAGATCAACAGTATACAGCCCCACAGTGATACCATATCAATGTCAAGTCATTCTGATTTTGCCTTCCAAAGTAAAAGCCTTTTCAAATTGTCCACAATTGACCTAACTTTCAGTGATTTCAAAATGCTCTAAAATGGAAATTTCCTGTTTCCACAGGGTAATTCCACCTTAGATCAACAGTATACAGCCCCACAGTGATACCATATCAATATCAAGTCATTCTGATTATGCCTTCCAAAATAAATGCCCTTTCAAATTGAGCATATACGGCCTACTTTTTTGACGATTTCAAAATGTTCTTAAACAGAATTTTGCTGTTTCCACAGGATAATTTCACTTTAGTTCAACAGTATACAACCTCACGATGTTACCATATCAATATCAAGTCATTCTGATTTTGCTTTCAAAAATAAAAGCATTTTCAAACTGCCCATATCTGACTTGATCCTGGAACAATTTCAAAATGCTCTAAAATGGAAAATTCCTGTTTCCACAGGGTAATTCCACCTTAGATCAACAGTATACAGCCCCACAGTGATACCATATCAATATCAAGTCATTCTGATTATGCCTTCCAAAATAAATGCCCTTTCAAATTGAGCATATATACGACCTAATTTTTTAACGATTTCAAAATGTTCTTAAAAAGAATTTTGCTGTTTCCACAGGATAATTTCACTTTAGGTCAACAGTATACAACCTCACGATGTTACCATATCAATATCAAGTCATTCTGATTATGCCTTCCAAAATAAAAGACTTTTCAAATTGCCGATATACGACCTACTCTTTTAAAGAATTCAGAACGCTCTAAAAATGAAACTTGCTCTTTCCACAGAATGAATCCATGTTAGATCAAAAGTGTACATCCACACCATGGTACTACTTCAATTTCAAGTCATTCTGATTTTGCCTTCCAAAATAATGGCCTGTTGAAAATGCCAATAACTTACCTAACTTTCAGTGATTTCGGAATGCTCTAAAAAGGAAATTTTCTGTTTCCACAGAATAATTTCACTTTAAATCAACAGTATACAACCCCACAGAGATACGATGTTAAGATCAAGTCACTCTGATTTTGCCTTCCAAAATAAAAGTATTTTCAAATTGTCCGTAGACGACCTACTCGTTTAACGATTTCAAAATGCTCTTAAATTGAAAGATGCTGTTTCCACAGGATAATTCCACTTTAGATCAACAGTATCCAACCCGACAGTAAAACCATGTAAATTTCATGTTGGTCTGATTTCGCCTTTCAAATTAATGGCCCGTCGAATTTGTCCATATGTGATATACTCTTTCAATTATTTCAGAATGTTTTAAAAATGAAAATTGCTGTTTCAACACATATTGGGTTTTCATTTTGAAAAGCAAAATCAGACTCAATTGATTATGACAGAATTGAATCATAAAGATGATGTAAAAGGAAGCTGAAATTGCCACTAGGTTGTAATTGATAGTACGTTTATATTTTAAGTCTGTGGAAAGATGTCATGGTTGGTTTGCAAGCTGTTTTGTAATTTCTTTATTTAGAATGACATCTAAAGTGGAATTACCCTGTGGAAACTGAAATCTTCCTTTTTAGAGCATTCTGAAATCACTGAAAGTTAGGTAAATTATGGGCATTTTCAACAGGCCATTATTTTGGAAGGCATAATCAGAATTACTTGAAATTGATATGGTAACATCGTGAGGTTGTATACTGTTGACCTAAAGTGAAATTATCCTGTGGAAACAGCAATTTTCACTTTTAGAGCATTTTGAAATCTTTAAAAGAGTAGGTCGTATCTTGGCAATTTGAAAAGTCTTTTATTTTGGAAGGCATAATCAGAATGACTTGATATTGATATGGTAACATCGTGAGGTTGTATACTGTTGACCTAAAGTGAAATTATCCTGTGGAAACAGCAAAATTCTGTTTAAGAACATTTTGAAATCGTTAAAAAATTAGGTCGTATATATGCTCAATTTGAAAGGGCATTTATTTTGGAAGGCATAATCAGAATGACTTGATATTGATATGGTATCACTGTGGGGCTGTATACTGTTGATCTAAGGTGGAATTACCCTGTGGAAACAGGAATTTTCCATTTTAGAGCATTTTGAAATTGTTCCAGGATCAAGTCAGATATGGGCAGTTTGAAAATGCTTTTATTTTTGAAAGCAAAATCAGAATGACTTGATATTGATATGGTAACATCGTGAGGTTGTATACTGTTGAACTAAAGTGAAATTATCCTGTGGAAACAGCAAAATTCTGTTTAAGAACATTTTGAAATCGTCAAAAAAGTAGGCCGTATATGCTCAATTTGAAAGGGCATTTATTTTGGAAGGCATAATCAGAATGACTTGATATTGATATGGTATCACTGTGGGGCTGTATACTGTTGATCTAAGGTGGAATTACCCTGTGGAAACAGGAAATTTCCATTTTAGAGCATTTTGAAATCACTGAAAGTTAGGTCAATTGTGGACAATTTGAAAAGGCTTTTACTTTGGAAGGCAAAATCAGAATGACTTGACATTGATATGGTATCACTGTGGGGCTGTATACTGTTGATCTAAAGTGGAATTACCCTGTGGAAACAGGAAATTTCCATTTTAGAGCATTTTGAAATCACTGAAAGTTAGGTCAATTATGGACAATTTAAAAAGGCTTTTATTTTGGAAGGCATAATCAGAATGACTTGATATTGATATGGTATCACTGTGGGGCTGTATACTGTTGATCTAAGGTGGAATTACCCTGTGGAAACAAGAATTTTTCATTTTAGAGCATTTTGAATCGTTAGAAGATTAAGTCAATTATGGACAATTTCAAAGGGCCATTACTATGAAAGGCAAAATCAGACTGACTTGATATTGATATGGTATCACTGTAAAAAGACTGTGGTTGGAAAGTGTTGATATAAAGTTCAAATAGTATTTGGAAATACGACTTTTGCTTTTAAGAGCATTATTAAGTCATTGAAAGAGTAGTTCAAAAATGAAGATTCACAGGGCTTTTACTTTGAAATCCAAAATAAGATGGCCTTGATAGTGACAGGGCACAATTAGGGTACAAGGCTGTGTCATATAGATCTAACATTAGAGTTTGTCTAACGTCTCCGAAAACGTCGGAGCGCTTTTGAAAATATGCGGTGTCTTGATAAACTGAGCCGATATTTGAGGTTTACACAGCTACATTCTCGCCTGAAAATATGTTAAACGTTTATTTTGTGACCCAGAAAGAATAATAAGAGTAATATTAAAACTAACTAGCTACCGCCATTGTTGGAAACTAAGCTGGGCCGCGCTATGAATTCTGGGACACAGCTGCTTCTTCTTCTTCGGGGTTTAACGGCAGCTGGCATCCTTGTACATGCAGTGCTGCCATCTTCTGTTTCAGTCCGTTATTACACTCTTAAATCCTGCTATTATTCCTGCGTCTTTTGCGATCTTACAAAGCTTCAAACGACGTGTCGACTATTAAATCAGTCGTCGACGATTTTGATAGTCGACGTAATCGTGACTAGTCGACAAATCGTGGCAGCCCTACTAATAATGACCGACAGATCACTCCTATCACACCGCATATATGGTGTTAGTCAACAGCTTGAAGAGGAAATGTGATTGAGAGGATAACAAGCTGCTAATCTGGACCTGGTTTTATTACAAAGTGCTGCCTTATAGTGGATGATGTGGAGAGGCAGGAAGGAATTCATGTTTTCTTAGTAAAAAGAAAAAAAAAATTTTTTTAATCCTAATTTATTTCAGACATAAATATTTAAAATCTTGAGCCTTGCTAATTATTTAAGGGGACTCTAAAAATATAGTAAATACCCTGTTAATACCCTTTTATTTATGTTGCATGTGTTGAGTTTTAAGAAATTTTAAGAATAAACAGTCTTAAAAAAATATTTTTTGAAAAGACCATAAATCTCAATACTTAATCATATGTACTCATTTAAATAGCCAAACACTTTTAATATGGCTTCAAGTTAAACTCAAGGCTTGCAGGGAAAATACGGCCTGAAAATCACTTCACACTCACACATCTAGTTGCTCTGCAGAACCAAGTGCACACACCAAACTAAACAGAGAGACACAATGACACCTCATATGCAAACTGACAAGCCAGCGAAAAACAAAATGTGGGATTTATTTTTATTTTTTAAAGTTGATGCTGCAGGCAGATAATTTTACCCGAGCAACCTCCAGAGCTAGAAGATTAAGTTAAAGTGCCTAAAAATTTAGCTCTTTAATTGGTCAATTCCCACAGGTTCCAGTGTTAAAATGTTCAGCAGCATTAAAAACCATATTTATAGCCTGGTACAAAAATGTTTGGGGGTTTTTGCGGTGTGTGACTGCTTTGGGTGAGAGGTGTTGACAGGCAACTGGAGCTGGTCAGTGACTGCTAGGTGCTTAGAAGTTTAGGCTCCAGTTTTGATGAATAAAATTCTGGTATTTTTTCAGACCATCACCTGGCACCAGTTACCAGGTATCTGTTTCTGTTCACTGCACCCATACAAGTTTTTGCAGCTTGCTAACAAATCTATACGGCATTAGCTCATAACTTAGCGCTGCATCCTCTCTCCACATATGGTAACTTCTGGCTGCAAAAACCAAAATAGGAGCAGCCAAAACACTAACAATGAATCTTCAAAATGCAGAGTCCAGGACCGCTGGATGATGTCATGGTGGCTACATCTACCATTTCTACACATGTGACACACTGAATTAACTACAGCTTTACTGAGTGTAAAGAATGACATTTGTTTACCACGACATAATTTCTGCTTACAAATAACATTTGTGATGTCATTTTGACAGCAAGAAATACAGTCATAGACAGAGAACTAAGGCTTCATAAAGTTGCTGAACTGAAAAATGACAAAATTTATGTTACTTTTGATTGCAAAGGTATAGAACATGCATAAATAAGCTAACCTAACAAGATCATTGGAAAAGAAATAACACTAAAGTACATACAGCATTACCTGAGATAGCTGACGCGCTATCAGTCTCGCCTCATTTCCATATTAAGATGAGGTCAAAAAGTGCATTGGAGCAAATGAATTGTGACTGTGGCACTTTCAGTGGCTGTAAAATTTATATGCTTTCAACTTCTAACAGTCTAAACATGTTTTCACTCATCAAAATTGAATTTAATTGTGTTCCCCATTTATAAAAGCAATAGAAATGTTTATGAAGAGAAGAGAAGAGAAGAGAAGAGAAGAGAAGAGAAGAGAAGAGAAGAGAAGAGAAGAGAAGAGAAGAGTAGAGTAGAGTAGAGTAGAGTAGAGTTGAGTTTCCACTCAGAGGAGGAATCTGAGTCAGCAGCTGTCAGCAATGTTGCAGCCATTGAGGAAGCCTTTCAAGATGAAAGCAGAAACATTACAGGCAAAGCAAGGGCAGAGAAATACCGGCCTTATACTTATACTGCACATTGTCATTGTTTATCAACACAATGACAGCCATTCACATGTGGTACAGTGCAATGTAAAACTACATCTGAAACAATGATATGTGTCATGCGCATGCAGAAACAGGAGCGCAACGGGCATCTATTGATAGGCCGAGTGCTGCAGGAGCAGGCAGCCTTTTTAAATCCACTCTGATGCTAATTCATGGGATTACAGGAGTCTGTGACAGGAGCTGGCAAAAGCTAGGCACTATAGGCTAATCCCAGATATCAATCTAATCCAGAGGATGGACAAACAGCCAGGGCATAATGAGACTAGCTTGGCTGGGCATGAGCGAGCAATGTCTGAAAGTAGTCTGATGCCGAGGGCTCAGTAGCTGGCATGGGCATGCAGCTGCAAGCAAGACAGGAAAAGCTGAGTTAGCTGAAATAATAATTACAAAAAATGCAAACTGATTAACAGGATTCGTGTTTATCCTCCCTTGAAGAAACAGTGTTTGTGTTAGGAGTGTTCTAAAAATGTAAAAGCACTTGGCGCATGTTCAACTTCAAAACAGATGATATGCCCTGATTGCAGCAGCTTTTAAAAACTGCCATTAAGATGCATTAAGAGTTACGCCCTCGTGTTGCCTACTACAATATCATTACCATAGCAGAAGCAATGCATATAAGCCCGTCCTAATAAGATAGATAACCATTTCCTGAAGAAAAGGGCCATCATTATATTTTCATCCAGTCAACAATGATGTTCTTGGAAGTCAAAAACAGTCAAATCCAATTTAGTCTGGAGTTTGACGGGCTGCACTTCTTTTCTAAAGCCATCTAAGGGCAGAAATGCGCAGTGCTTGGTTAAATTATATGGGCACAATCTAGCGGGAAAGGATATTGAAATACATAGGAGTTAACAAGCAGAACAACAATACTGTATTGGTTCTATCTTCCTCTACTGTGAATGTTAAAGTGTTGCTGTCAGTGTCTGGTGAGTACAGTGAAAGTCATATTTTTTTTTAAAGATTTTTAGCCTGTAATGTTACAATCCAAAATGTTTCACGTTGATTACATTTTTGCAGTGTAATACCACCTCTTGTATGATTTGGTATCTCTTCAAGGGCAACTACTTTCAAAGAAACATGAATTCCTTGTCAAACTGTAATGGCCTAACATAGAAATTTTTTTTTTTACTTGTGTGAATATCAGTTTTATGCATTCCAAGTCTGGCTTTAAAATGAGTAATGCTATTAGAAAGACCTAATTACAACTGGTGGATTAGCAATAGGTGCATCTAAACAGGAAATATAAAAATTTAAAAAGCAAATTTCAACTAAATTTAAAATACGAACCCCCTGATGTCTCTATTTTTGGGGGGAAATTACAAAAAGTACATTTAAAGATCTTAGAGGTAACAGGAAATACATCAGACTAATTTATCTTGCTTTTTGTTCATGATGCAATCACAATCTAATGATCTGGGCTGTGGTAAAAACATTGTCCCTTTTTTGTTTGTCACTTTAATGACAAAACATCAGGACATGCACAACACCTTGGTTTGAGGGAACTGCTACAACTCTTGCCTAATGCTAATCTTATACACAAGACACTCTCTTGTGTATAAGATTAACAGTTTATGTTTATAACCCCTGTTAATGCAATTCTTGTAATCATCTTTAGGACCCTGCCATAGCGTTTATTTCTCCATGTTGATGAGATAACTGTCCTATTTCACATCTCTCACTTGGTGCTGCAGAGCACTTGTAGCTGTGTGCCAACTGCTGCGCTAAAGGGATTTCAGAAGAGGAATATAACCATGGCTACCTCTCCCACATGGCTGCTGGGCAGGAAAACAACTTTGATTTTTTTACTGTACAACACTGACACGACAAGCCAAGCAATCTGTCACATCACAACACCAAGAAACTGATGATTTTAATTGCCACAGGCCTGCTGATCTATCTCTGAAACTAATGAACAAACTCTAGGCACGGAAAGAATGGAGAGCGGTCTGACAACGACTGTAAGACAAAGCCTGTCTTTTATATTCAGACAGTCACAGAAGTGCCTTGGGATCGCCCATATGACTTGCCAAACAACATCCTGCAGTCAGTAATCCACAATGAGGCTCCTTCAGTGGGGATGACTTCAGATTTCAGACAAGCTACTGAAATGATTGTTCATGCCAGGCGTTTGTGGTGGCAGCTAATGTGTATAGCAGCTGTGACCAGGCATTTAAAGCTGTCACCCAGCCCCGAAGACAAAAACACGGCGGAGCAGGCAAGTTACCTCCCAAGACAAGGCTTTGACTCACCAGCTGTCCTCGTCTTCGTTTAGACAGTCCATGTCTTCCAGATCTAAGATTTCCACTTCATCTAGAATTGAGGTTTCCCCTTCATCCGTGAAGCCCCTGCTAGTGTCTGAATAAAATGAGTTCATACTCGATAAAGAGGTGGCAGCAGATGCCCCCTCACCCTCATACGCCCTCCTGAAACTGATGCCGTCATAAGAAAGTCTGGGGTTTAAACAGCGGTTGTTCTCCAACAGCCCACCGTAGCCGCCCGTTCCAGCGAACCCCACCCCAGGGAAGCCGGCCAGACCGGCTGCCATCCCTGCTGACAGGGACGACGAGTCGTATCCGGCGCTCAGGGGTCTGTGGTTCCCTGACATCGGTCCGGACGAAGACAACATCGTAGACCTGCTCCGGAGCTGCTCGTTTTGTTGTTCGAGTTTCTTCACCAAGTCCTGGAGCTTCCGCACCTCCAAGTCCGCGTTGATATTAGAGTTGATATCCTCCATAGTGGCTCCTCTCAGCCCTACGAAAATATGCGGTGGTCAGGGGTATTTTTAGGCGTTTCTTTGCCGAGAGTCCCTTTGTTTTTGTTTACTTCACTGCTATATGGGTGTTCAAAGAAGACACTTTGGTGTTCAACCGACTTGAAAAGCTCAGCGTCGTCATCTTCTCCGGTTATTCGTGCTCACGGGTAGGGTTGAGGCCATTTTCATAATACTCGTCACCAACTGTGAAAGACCAACAGGCGGCGGAGAACACACGTCACCACGTTCCATATCGGGAGCGACCACGTAACCAACACCTATTTGCGCGTGCACATATAACTACACCGTTATAGATATGGATCGAAAATTTGGCTACAGAAACCACATTGTAACATATGAATGAACTCCTAAACGCAGGATTTTGAATGTTTATTTGTGATTTACTACATATTTACAACTAACCGCCTGGGTACAGTCTTATACATTTATAACTACTGGGATACAAAGTTCAAATATCTAATAATTCTGAAAAAAAAAATTAACTTGCTGATCAGATGTAGATCGCTTTGTAGGCCTGCTGCTTCTGTTACCCTCCAATTATGGAGTATCCTCAGATTTTTTTAAGGACATGCTGCACACTATGCCAAGATAAATTTACATTTTATGCTCGTTAAACAGTCTTTTTTTTTTTTTTTTTGCCTTTTTCACAGTATCAGTTAATAAATGGGAACAGATTAAATGCTTGGACATTGGCTGCTTTTTCATTCAAAGAAAAAGGCCTTCAGAACTTTTGCTCAATTTGTAAATTACTAAAAATCAAAAAATTACAAGGTCTTACAAGGGATTGTTAAAGACTTTTACATAGCAGTGTAAAATTAAATACTAGCCTTCATCTTCTGATAATCTGATGACAAAACTTTTAAAGTATTATTATTAAGGTATAATTGAGAACTTTATGTAAAAAAAGGATCCAAATATTTTTAAATAATGCTCGCTGTGGGTCCCTTCCTGTGGGACCCCATTAAAAAATACTAGTCAAGATAAAGCAAACATGAGAATATAGCTTTATTTTTACATCTTCATTTATTTATTTATTTATTTTTTACAAATGCTGTGAAAAACTACAACAATAACAGCAAAATGTAAGTAACAAAAAAGAAAGCTGTAGATTAATTTATTGGAGATAGCTTCTCAGCTATCCAGGGCCTCTTCTGATTCCAGGTGCTCCTTAGATTTTTGAAAAACACCTTCTCCCTCTTCCTGCTCTCCAGCCCCACCTTCAGCCTCCAAATTCTCCTCCTCTCCTTGTCCCTGGCTGCTCATGGTAGCTTCCAGTCCTTCCTGATCAGCACTGGCATTTTGTGAGTCAGCTCCCTCCTCATCCTCATCTTCCACATCCATCTCAAAAACACGTATGTGCCTCAGATTGGTACTTAGCTGTCGGGAAAGAAAAAGTAAATGTTTGGCCACAGTCCACAATATTCATTCACTGGAATTCCCCCACTGCCGGAGAAACATGAGAAGACTGAAAATGGCTTAAACGACATTAGACTGATCACTGAAAAACACAGCAGTGCAGATGACTCATGATATCGTGAAACAAAATCCACATAAACTAAATATAATGTGAATTCTTACCACACAGGCCACTTTGCGGATTCCATTAACAGCTACAAACTGGGCTTTCATGTTTTCCAGTTCACGCCACTGATTACCCAACACCAGGCCTTGGGACGGGATGGAACTGCTCTGTTGGTCCAGCCTGTAAATATATGCCAAGGTTAGATGTGCACTTTAAAGTTAAAGTTTTAGCTTTACAACATGTCATAAACCAACTACATTTACATTTAAGTACTTCCAAAAGATTTAATAAAATAGTACTTAATAATCTGTGAATATGCGAGTAGTTTATAAGTGATATAATATATGTATACACTTTTGAGGTTCAGCACCTTAAAATTGGTGGTTTAATTAGATAAACACAACAAACATGGTTGTGACTACCAGCAATGCTATGTCATTGGTTATGGTTTGAGAGCAATGTGATTATCAAGGTTATCAAACTATGAGCACTGGACAATTTTCGGGGCGTGGGGAGAATTTTTGTTTATGAGTCATTCATAGATTCGTGGCGTTACAGGTACGGCAACTTCGACAAGTGTCCTGACAAAAAAACAGCAGGAGCTGATCAGTGTCTCACATGCCTCAGCTCTGCTTTGTTGGTCAAGAAACTGGACCGCTTCACTATGTGTGTACTTGTTGGTAATTTTTAGAGCATTTTCATGGGTTATCTTAATAATATCGTGGCTTGTTATGTGCTATAGACCAAGAAGTTTGTTCAGTGCTTCAGTTTTGGTGTGCGAAAATATGTAATCTAAAAATTGATTTAATAAAAGTAAAACAATGGAAGGCTGTCCAGGCAATGTTCAAAAAGGAATGTTGGTACTACTTTTGTAGAGCAAACAGTAACAAAATTACAAATCCACTTATTCCTTACTTCAAATAAAAGTAGGGTGTTTTATATTTGAGGTGGGCCGTTCAAGTTCTAATTTGGGATGCAAGAAAAAGGTAATCAACCTACAGACTGCACCTGGATGGGACTCGCTGGTGTTCCTAGAGTGTTTGCGTTGATGATGTATGTGTCATGTACCTGTGTATCTGCATTTTTTTTTTAAATGTCAGAAAAAGATTTATAATTATTAAATGAAGATAAATCAAAAAAATTCGTAAACACAAACCTCAGGTTTGGCTCCCAGTTGAATTCTGTCTCGCAGCTTAAGCTGGAAGAAATTGGAATTTGAGCAAGGACACGCATGGCGTTGAGTTCTTCAGATCCTTGTAAGACCACAGTTAGCATTTCATCGTCATAAAAACGAGCATCCAGGTAGCTGTAAAAATAATGAGACCTGACAAAAAAAAAAAAAAAAAACACACCTTAAAATCTTTTGGCCTTGCATAAACACCTTTCACATAAACACATTTCTTTGCATTTATATCTGTTAATACAGTAAAGGAACAACATAAACGTGACTCACTGGTCTGCAGCATTTCCATCATCCCCACTGTCAAGGTGATGGGTGAGATTAATCGACATGACGCTGTTTGGGATAGGTCTGCAAAAATATAAAACAAATGAGGTTAGAAATGAAAAGCAAATATCTAAAAAGTACTTACTGAATTACAGAAATGTACCTGTTTGGGTCAGTTCCTCTGCGTAACAGGTAGAGTTTGTGGGGTGAAATCTCTGGCATGCAAAACACAACATAATGCATTTTGGCCTTTTTGTCATTCCACCTATAGGTTGACAAATGAATAACATTAATTAAAACCCCATCTTGCTTTTACAGATAAAAAAAAACAAAAAAAACTGCATGATGTTTGTGTTTTACATACAAAGATGGAAGTTCAAAAAGCCGAGGAGTGTTTTCGGAGCTAAAAAACAGGTAAATACAAATTTAGTCTCAGTGTATGGCTTATATTTAAAATACAACAGATTTTACACATAAGATTATACCTCTCTGGCACGTTGTACAAGGGCAAAAAGATGGCTTGTTTTACCGACTTTCCAATTACTTCCTACACACAAAGAAACAAAACAATTAAGAGGAGAGAGGACACAACATTGCCAGCCAGCCTTATATTTTGAATGACTGCAGAAATCTACAGTGCACAAAACTTACTGCGGGTTTCTGTAGACAATCCTCAATCACATTCTCCATCATCCTCTTGACAAAGTGCAAAGACTTTTGGGGATATGAAGGAAACAGCAAAGGGCTCCCTAAATAAACCAATGAAACATTTAATCAGGTAACTAACAGGTATTTTGAGTACAATCAACATTTAAGTAGTTTCACGCAAAACAAAGAATTTAACCCAACTCCGAAACGCACAAAGGTGATAATTCACCTTTCAGGTGTGTGCTGTCCTGTAAAAACTTCAACCACTGGTTCCCCTTTGTGTTGGGTGGAGACACAAGGTCCTCATCTTCGTCCTTCAGGTACTGTAAATGTTATTAGCAAAGACAAACCACTATGCGGTCAAGCAGGAGTTCCATTAAAAACAAACAAATAAACAAACAAAAAAAGACCAGCTAAAGATAAACAGTACAAAACCATTTACCTGTCCAACTCGTTCTACGTTGAAGTACTTCCCTTTACGACCGAAGAGTTCCTCATTCTGTTAAACCACATTAAATTAAAAAGTTAAAAAAGTCTTTAAACTTATTAGCATGTTTCTGATATTATGCTGAGCTCACCTCACTAAAATGCTCAGACAAGAAGTCAGCAACAAAGGCAATGTCCTTCTGAGTCATCTAAGGAGTTAAACAACATGTTTAGATAAATAATGGATGTTAAAATAATCCCATGAACACTTAAATCAAAATAACATTATTTCTAACATTATTTTCCTTATGTCAATTTGTGCAATTCATTTGCTGGGATGTAGATTACCATACATTGAACAGGAGGAACGGTTTGTTAACTGCTTCTAGTAAACATTTAATAAATAAAAAAATAAAGCTCACCTTATTGAGTTCTGGTGGCACATGCTCCTCACACATTCTGAGCATTGCTGTGGGAAAGCAAAAAGTGTGTGAGCATATAAACAGTAATTTCAAATCTATAAATAAGACCATACATGCACAATAATTATTTTAAATGTTTCAAGATCAACAATTCTTTTTTTTTTTTTTATTTCTTACCTACATACAGCCAACGGAAAAAGGCCTTAAAGTTTTTCATACTCTTGTCAATCACCCTAAATGGCAAAAAAAGTTATTATACTTGAAAACAGAAGCACTAATTCTAAAAAACATGTGCATTACTCAATTACGGTCCTGAACTTACTGCAGAAGTTCATTTGCTTTCAGGGAAAAGGATCCAACTGCTGTGATAGCGCCTAAAATAAAATAAAATACACACATGTGACTACTGACATAAAAAACCTGTTTTAAATCATTGTGCATGTCCTGAAATGCACCTTCTATAGCTGCTGCATCCAAGCCGAGGGGCTCAAACTTTTGTTTCCACAGGGCCATTCCTTTCACCTCACTGAGGTGATATAACAGAGCCTCTGAGCCACTGCAGCCAGCAAAAGAGAGCGACAGATTTAAAATGACAACCAGTCAAAGGGTAGGGCAGCCATGATGAAAAGTAAAAGACAAAATACCTCTGCAGGTGGCTTATTACTAGCTTCTGGATGCTGGAATAGGAAGACTCAATGGACTGTCCAAGCTTCTTCAATCCCTGTAATAGAAATTAATTTTAAATAAAAAAACCCCATCATTTTCAACTTCTCACAAACTCGTATACCTTAATGCTTCTTAAGCCGTTTTTAGACATTGGAGACAAAACATTGCTGGCTTCATCAATATGTTAAGGTGACGGTATTCTGCCAACTGGACAAAAAGCCCCTTTTTACATAATTTACCTGAAGCCTTGATTTGGATAATTTCACAGCACTGAGAGAATGGCACACAGTACTCACACCTATCCTATGAGTTGTGAGAGTACTGAAAGTGACATCTAACCATGTCAGAGTTTCAGTAGTAGGTTATTATAAAAATTACAGATGTCACAGCCTATACAGATACACACTTAATTTGCTTATTAGACATGAGCTACAGCATGGCAGCTTATTATAGTGCTTAGAGTGTGACTCAGACAGTGATATACACAATGTTATTTGCTGTTACATCCCTTCTCCATGTTAGGAATGATTTGTTATTTATTTAAGCCATGGGAGTTGTGTCAGATAAGTAAAAGAATGCATGATTCTTTCACTTCTGAATAGACACTGCTGCTGTGTGACACTTCAGCTTTGTTATAAGCTCAGGAGAAAGACTTCTAGAAACAGCTGGATGCAAAAAACTAAAATAACACTAGAGTTTAATCTAAACTGTCTTTACCATAAATGTATGGCAAAGCTGAGTTTAGGTAGGTCTGTGTGTTAGGTTTATTTGTTTATTTATCTTTATTTAACCAGGAAGTAACATGGCACTGCTCATTGCAGGGGCCATGCACAATTGACATATTTAAAGTGCAACAGATAAACAAGATAGCATACAATACACAAATAACCCAGGCTTCTCAAGAAAAACAATATGTTCCCCGGGATGCTTGCACTCACACGCTTGTCATGGGCATGAATGTCATGGTAATTTAGGACTTTAATGATTTCTCTGAACTGTTCTTTTTCCAGGGTGGAGTAATTACACGGCATACATCTTTAACAACTTTAAAAAACAAGAATCAGCTTGCAATCCCTTAAGACACATGCTATGATACATTAAGATCTGATGGAAGCAAATATTACAATGATGGAAACAGATTGGTTAAATATGTATAAAACAAGTGCCAGCACCTACAGATCTGCTCAGTGGAGACAATTTTTTTTTAATGGAGGATGAAATTTATTTTTCACTCCAAAAAGAAAATTTGTGCAAGACCAGATGAGAAAATCTGGTAACCCAGTAACACAAACAATAAGGACAAGGCTGGATAATACCAGTCGTTGGGGAGTGGCTGGCCATTGTAAAAGGATATTTCTGAAATGGAAAGATTCAACTTTAGAGATTTAACTCTTCTTGTCAGAATTGGTTCAGTTCGTTTTAAATTGGTTGGGTTCCTGGCAGGTCCACAGATTTTCCACAGGTCAGAGCTTGTGGAAGGCCATTTCAGAAGAAGCCTGCTTTATCCATTTCAAAACCAGTTCTGATGTGTATTTGGGGTCATTGTCCTACTGGACCACCCAACTTTGCCCAAGTTTCAACCATCTAGCTGTTGATTTTAGGTGAAGCTGAAGAATTGGAAGGTAGTGTTCCTGTTAAATGGGAGTTTTTCCTTACCACTGTCGCCAAGTGCTTACTCATAGGGGGGTTTTCCCTGTATTGTATACAGAGAAATATTAAGCGCCTTAAAAAGACTGCTGCTGTGATTTAGCACTATATAAATAAAATTTTATTTTATTTATACTGTACTGCCAAAAGTATTAATTCATCTGCCTTGACATGCATATGGCCATACCTACAGGGCATAACATGATATCGGCCCATCCTTTGCAGCTATAACAGTTTCATCTGTTATAGCTGAGAAGAGGTTAATAAACCTCAAGTTAAAATACATTATAGAATATTCAGCATCACTTATTAAGAGTTAAGTGAATATGCCTATGTGAGTCTGTATGTATTTTGACCCTGTGTGAAAACCTAAAATAAATTTTACACCCGATTTTTGTTTTTTTTTTAAGTCATTAAAGACGTATGCTTTCCAATCATTCCTCACTGGAAAAAGAACAGTGCAAAGAAATCATTAAAAGTCAAAAATTACCATGACATTCATCCCCATGTATACTTCTGACCACAACTGAAAGTGTATTTAAGTTTGGCTCCTTCAAAGTTTTCCATGTCCAAAGTCCACAGAGGGAAAATTATGGCAAAAAGCAACTGTTTGAAGGAGTGTTGGAGCTGAGACGGAGCAAGGTACAGAGGTAAACTGAAAGTTTACCCAGTATCACTTATGTATGCCAGTATATGAACTGAAATGCAGAAATTTGTGTTGTTCAGACCATTTAATGTATATATAATGAGACACATTCACAGTTTTGTTACTAAAATGCTAAAAAAGTTACTAACTAATAGGAATAGAAACTAATATAGGAAAAGACACATTTATGTGCTGCCACATTAGCAGAAGAGTCCATGAAGAAAAGGGACTGTAGCCTCACCTTGACTGTCAGCTGGTTCATGAGAAGAGCCTGCAGTTCAGGGCTGCAAGTAAAAAAAGAGAGCAGTCTGGCATGATTTACCTCAAACTGCTGCAGAACAACACGCTGAGTTAGCAGCTCAAGATGTGTTGCTACCATCTACAGGACACTCTAGACATTGCAAATCCAAACAGCAGAAAAAAAACGTAATTCTGTCCCACCTGGACTGCCCCCACAGTAGAAGCTCCAGAAACTCATCTTGAACTTGAGTGCTTGTGTTCTTTTCCTGCACAAACTTAGTGAGTCGAAGATCCATCTGCATGAGGATGTCTTCCCACGCCTCACACATACAGGTAAGTGAGAGGTGCAGGTATTGCAGTAGGGTGGAGATGTGGGTGAACTTGCGTGCCATCCTGGTGACCTCAGGCAGGCAATCTGACAACAACCCTGTGTCCAGCTGGAAGAAGAAGACATCGGTTTAAGAGAAATTTAGGTAAAAGCAGAGAGGATGTCAGAAAATGGAAAAGCGAAGTCAAACAATCCGTCTCACCTGAACATAGCAGATCTCTGGGT
Source organism: Maylandia zebra (assembly GCF_041146795.1). Taxonomy (NCBI): domain Eukaryota; kingdom Metazoa; phylum Chordata; class Actinopteri; order Cichliformes; family Cichlidae; genus Maylandia; species Maylandia zebra. The sequence goes on from NC_135188.1 coordinate 9,302,046, forward strand.
TGTCGTCAGCAGATCTGACTTCTGTGATGACAGACAGAGACTTAAGATCACTGGACAGACTCAGGCTCCGGCACGTTCCCAAAACCTGCAGGGTGTTTTTACGGCAACAAAAGCAGCAAAAGTTTAATCAATATTATTTTTGTGCAATTTAGATAGTAATTTGTGGGATTTATTGTTTCACCATTTAAAGTGGACCATAGGGGATTCTTTCCCTCATTTTCTGTCACATAGCTACTGGTAATGGTAGATGCCCATACTAAATAAGGCCAAAGTTTTAAATAATAAGGTCAGCATGGTTTTAATAGTCCATTTCAGACAGTCTTCTTTTTATTTGTGGCTCTTTATGATGTCAAAGAGAGGCAATGTCTGAAATATGGTCACCCCAGACACAAAGCCCTGGTTCTGAGCTGTGAGCATAGTTCACACTGTCTGTTTATGAGTGTCCACTAATCAGTAGAAAGTTGGCTTAAAGGGAAGCGGTCCTAAAATAGTTTGCTTTTGACATGAAGTCTGACGTTAAATTGTTAATTCTGGTGGCTAATACCTGCCCAGTGAGGAAGACAGGGTTTACCTCTATCCATACCACTTTGGAGCTCTTGTGCTAATAATGTGGCAAAACCAATTTTCTGCATTGCATATAGGCTTAATAGTACATTTCTTTCTGTTTCGTTACATTTCTCACACAGCTGATGTTTACATTATATGAGCTGCTGGTGCTGCAATAACATACGCTTACATTTAGGGGGTGTAACAGTCCTTCAGATCTACAGTTTCTCTTCTGGATTTTCTTTGGCAAGGCAGAATATCAAAAGCAACTCACAGGCCTGCTCACTTTATCAGAACTGGATCATGAACAAAAAAATAAACTCCATCTGATGTACTCATAGCTTTTACCAGATTAGCATGCTTAGCACAGCTCTACATCTATATCATTTAGGGCTGTCACAATATCTGATTATTGCTGATATCATAACATTCTTATTAAACTCAAAATAAAAAGACATTTTGAAAAGCGTCCTTTGGTCTTCCTTCACTTGGAAGCCACTTAATGAAAATGTCATCAGTGTAAAGTAGATTTACAAGCAAACAAGCAAAAAAAGCCTTACCCCTTCCAGCGTGGCAATCCTGTACATGCCATAGGCATAAAGCTCCACAAAGCTTGCATTTCCTCCCAGAACAAGTATGTTCAGCCTGCATGGAAACAACATAAGGTGGTGAAATCATTTACAAAGCACAGTGCATTTGAGATACAACTGTTTGTTCATGTACTGATTATTTACCGGACTTCCCCCAGGAGTTTAAGTATCTCATCAGATTTTTCCTCACTGTGAAAGAGATAGAAAAATAGACTCAGCTGCTACACAAATGATCAAATCACACATTGGATAACAGCTTCATTTTATTAAAATGTTTTCCCACCTGAAGATCTTTGAAGTTGTACTATAGCTGGAAAAAAAAAGTTTGGACAAATATTAATAATTCATCCAAGGAGCTGTTTTCTTATAATTGCATGTGCCATTAATATTGCAGTTACCTCTTGGGGAGAGTTGGTAGTTTGGGAAGAAAGAGTTTGGATTCATCCTCAGAGTTGTAAAAAGAGCTGAGGGCACTGAAACACATCAAAACAATCACTCTCATTATTCTACACACCCTCCACACCATTGGCTTGGTTCCTGAGCCTCAATCGATGCATACCTGCTCTCCTCAATCACCTCCATCCAGTGCATGCAAGTTACAGGACTTTGCATAGGAAACACATGGAGGATCTCTGCTTTCTCAACATCACACAGGACTACCTGCTTAGTGTCTCCAAGACTGAATGCCAAAACTGAAGAGAGGATATATTACATCATGATTCCATCAAACACATGACTAAAAAAAGCAAAAGATGCGCACAGTCACTCCTTACTTTTGCCATCTGGTCTCCAGGCAATCGCTGTGATCTCCTTGCCAGTATACTCACTGGGTGGTAGGGTCCATACACGCTGGAAACCAGCTAAGCGGTGAAGCAGCAACTATGGAAAAACATAAGCCAAGTATTTAAAGTATTAAAAAGCACACACACACACACACACACACACACACACACACACACACACACACACACACACACACACACACACACACACAGAATACTGAGCTGTGTTTCAGAATAATTGTTTTAATATTACCTCTCCAGTTGTGTTGGCCAGAGCAATCAGATCCCTCTTTGGAGACCATGCCATACACAGTACAGGGTTAGGAAGTTGCTTCTCTCCTACTTGCCGGAAGGCAGGCATTTTGTTGGCTGAAAAAATGTTAATAAAAATACTTGAAAAACACACTTTTTGTTAAGCGTTTCGTGAACGTTTTCTCTGTACAGTTTTGCTTTTATTTGTGTCAAAGCCAAAAAAATCAGCTGAGCTTTTGTTGAAGAATGACACTACTGTGCTTAAGTCAAACTCTTTATTGGACAGCAGAAACAAATAGTATGTTCATTACCTCCCTTGAAAAAAATATAAATTTTTCACTGTGATACTGATCAACAATATTATTACAATTCACAAATCAGACACTACTATCAATCAGTTATTTGCAAAAAGTATATTAACCTAATTAATTAACAGCTTCAATTTTTTTAGCTACTTAATTGTATTATTAGTGTTGTTGAAGGAAAAACTAAAGTCAGGTATCTTAGTTTATTTAAAAAATTAAATAAAACATATAGCCTGCAGATAACATACTCATTGTAACTGTCCAAAGAAAAAGTTTCTGCAGTGAACCAAAGTTTTTGTACAGGTATTTCGGGGAGAAGACAGTTAGGGGTCTTTGAGAAAAGGTAGCAGGGGAGATTAGCCTCTTCACACCACTAGCATTTAACTTTTGGTGGCCCCCTTTTCTCCCTTGAAAACAAGATGAATCCACAAGTTTGATTTGGCAGATTTTGCACCAGATGTAACGCTCTCACTTACCAGGGAGCTTTAAAATAAGGTAAATGTGGTAACCACTACATAACACTCACGCCACTTTCAGTTGAATACTGAACTGGCCCTTGTACTGGGGTGTCATATCAAAGTACCTTGAGGCAACTGCTGTTGTGATTTGGCACTATATGATTAAAACTGAATTGAATTTAAAATTGAATGTCTTTATGATTCAAAAAAACTGAAACTAAATCTAAAAATACTTTGAACTTTTTAAAGGAAAAAAAAAAGTAAAGCAGAGTATTTTGAAAAACTGCAGTAATTTCTGACATAACTGCAATTTTTTACCCACTGCAACGGCATCCAGTGGGTCACTACTGTTCCTTGGGAGTTATGCTTAACACCCAGGCCAAAGAGGGCAAGTGGAGCCAAACCATGCCCGTAAAATGATCTCATACGCCAAAAAAGATCCCCTTAAACACAGTGTCAAAAGATTCAGAACTTTTCTTTAAGTTGTCACAAATCTGTATCTGTGGACCTCTAATATGATTATGGAGATCGTATTAAACACCACTGTTATAGTGCAGTGATTAAGATAAACAGATTCACTGACTGATACGGACTGATTCTTTATAGTTTTCTGACAGGTTCCTGAACCTCATGAGGTTACTTCTTATGATCTCTGTTAAAAACAGCCAGGCATTAAAAAATAAAAATAAATAAAATATCTAAACCTAATCCACAACCTAAATCTAAACTAAACTGAAGCTTCACTTACCGTTTAAAGCTGACAGATGAGATCTTTCTGTTCCACTGATATTATGCTAGCGGTTTTGCTAGCAAGCTAATGCAGAAAGAAGGCCATGGATAATATTTTTTATGATTTAGGACATTACAAGCGGAGAAATATGATAACCATAATACGCCACAGTGAGTTCCAAATTGTCTTGCGCCGCCGAAATTTTAATTTTAATACGGCTTCGCGATGTTTTTACAACTACGCGGACGCCGCCATTTTTTTTCTTTTAACCAATCATTGCGGAGCGACGGCGGAAAGCAAGGGACAAATTTACTAAGAGAGAAACGCAATTTAATGAAACTTGAAATGACAACTGGAAAAGTGCAGATGGCACAAAGTTGTACTTCTCATTTATCTCCTCTGATGATTTAAAATGTTTGTACAAACTAATGAGCTGCATCGATTACATTGAATGCTGGATTTATCAAATGTTTTTAGAACAAACACAAATACGTGTTGTTTGTCCAAAAAGTCAAAAACAAAAACTTTTTTCTTATTTGTCATCAGTTTTTCTGAAACACAGTGAGCAAGTCAGGAACCTTGGCATAATTTTGGACAATGATCTCAGTTTTGACAATCACATCAATAAGGTTACCTTAACTAAAATATATATCTAAGGTTAGAAAATTCCCATCACAAGCTGAGTCTGAGAAATTGGTCCATGTGTTCACATCAGGTAGGTTAGATTATTGCAATGCAATTTTTTTTTTTACCTCTCAGGTCATTAGATTTAGACTTTTTAACTGTTCTTAGAATCAGATCTAAGTATGCTAAAGGTAGGTCCAGTTATTGTGGCCCTATTCTTTGGAACAAGCTACCCGCTGATTTGAGACCAATTTGTATGCATATTCAAAAACACAGTAAAAACCTTTCTATTCACACAGTCCTACAATTTATAAGTTTGTTTGTTTTTTTACATTTTTCTTTTACATTTTGTTTTGTTCTGCTTTGCTGTTTTCACTGCCTTAGGGCACTTTAAACCTACATAGTTATTAATATTTTTTCATTTTCTATTTTAAGCATGTCGACTTTTCATGTAATGAAATGTGCTATATATAATTGTCATTGTCATTGTTATATGCAACACATGGTTCTTTCTGTATTGTTATAAAACAACTAAAAAAAAGCAGAGACTTGTAAATTTTATGTCTGTATTGTTTAATGATTGAATTTAATGAGTCTAAAAACAACTGAAGACTGAAGCAAACAGTTTTAGCACTTAAAAAAGCAGACAGATGTGCAAAGCCATTTTAAATTGACACTGAAGAGTTTTAGCCATTCTTAATCTTCAGGAATCCATTGCAAAGAAACTGTTTTGTGTTGTGCACATTCACTTATGCACGTTTTAACATGTCTGTTTTTGTGCAGCAGTAGAACCAGTAGAAACACTTCAGCTGTAATAAATAACTCAGGTGCTTTTGACCTCCTGGGTGTATACCTGGTTTACTTATGGGAAACATTTTCATTATTTTGTGTCAAAAGAACAACCTTTTAATTCTCTGTTGCATTAATCTTTTGGATTCATGTGTGTAGTAGTTCTGGTTTCCTTTCACATGTTTGAGTTTTGGCTCCTGATTTTTTTAATATCCTTTCTTTTATTCCTAGTGTCTCATGTACTTCCTTGTCTTTGTTTCCATCTGTTTTGTCGTAGTCTTAGTTTTCTTCCCTACCTTTTTTCTGACATTTTCTGTTTTCTTTGATTGTCTGCCTTGACCTCATTCGTTTTACATGTGTTGAGTGAGTCCTGTATTGTCTTGTCAGTTTGTCTGTCCCTGTTTGGCCCTGTGTGCTTTCAAACTCCTTGTGTGTTCCTGGATTGCTGTTTTGTATTAGACAAGTACTTTTGTAAGTTGTTTTTAGCTGTTAGAAGCCCTTTAAGAATTAATCTTACCCCAGTGGCTTAATGTTATACAAAATTAGACATTACATAATTATACATAGATGTGTTGATATTTCTAAGCATTAGCAAATGATGTCTATGTCTGACCATTTACCTATAACCAAAACACTGTAAATATAATTTATGATGGAAGACCTTTTGCACACATGGTAGCCTATAAAGGATTCCTGGAAATGTTCCATGGCTATTCTTACATACAGTAGACCACAAACTGTAATGCATAGAAGTCATTGCTAAATAATGTGGTTATTTTTAAATGATACCTTACAAAGTTATTGCTAAGTGGGGTAGGATGACAAGCAAGTTGAATGTAAGATTACTCATTAGCTGGTGTGTCTGTGCGTGCAGACTAGATAGTTATTACAGAGGAAATTCCTTCCAGACTTATCGCCTACTCTTGACTGTAATCAGTGGATTGATGAAGAACCAGAATAGCTCTGAGAGCACAAAATGTGATAGTGGCCCATAAATAGATCAAGTGAGGCTGCATGGTCCTTCACTGTCTGCGTCTTTCTACCCCACTGTACTGGCCTTTCCGTTTTTGTCTCTCTAAAGGCACAGTTGACACATATATACCTTTTAGGGCTAATTATGGATCTCCATATATCTATACTCTACACTCACATACACAGTAAGAGTGGGTTTGTGTATGAGATAAATAGAGCCTTGAGTTTTTGAGAAAAGCACTATACAAATGCCCGTGTTCATTCCCAAGTGTACTGGCTAATATCTGTGGAGCTGATTACTGTTAATAAAGTCCTTTGAATGTACTGATAACATCCAAAGCAGGTGGTGAATGAACCAGGATATAAATAGTGTATTTCCTATACATAATTGAATACATTTTTAAAAGGTGCCTTTGTGTACCATTACAGTAAAGCACAAAATGATCACTAGTCGCTATAACTGCAATTTTACTATTACTACCCATATGTACATATGTACATATATTTATATTTATAGATACATATATATTTAGTCATCTTTTCTCTTTTACCACGTCTCTCTAATATTTTGCTCTTTACTATTTTTCTATTTATTTTTTTATTTTTTTATTTTATTTTATTATATTTTCTTCTACTGTACCATGCTGCTGAGTGACTGCTGCTCATCAAACACATTTCATTGTAATGTTGACCCTGTGCTAACTTGCATATGACAAATAAAACTGAAAACTGAAACATATGCATGGGCGCAGGTTAACAGTGTGCTACAGGACCTTGCAAGGTTGCAAGCAGATACTAGGTGAAGTTAATTGTGTTTTTGAAGTAATTATTAGTGCCAGTGGTTTGGCTAGGTGCAAACACGCAATTAGATGCACCCCACAAACACCACACAGTGTTTTTCTTTTGTTTAATCAAATAAGGAGTAAGAATGTTGCTGCTCTTTATTTCATATTGTTTATTTTTCTGACGCAGGTAGTTGGTCGCAATTGTTTCCTGTTTTATATTTCTGTGCATCCTGCTTTTGAACAATATGTATATATATCAAAAGCAACAACATCTGCTTATATGTTGTTTACCTCCACCCTGTAGCATTTGACACAGTATCTTGTGTCAAATGTACGGTGGCATTACCGTAGAGGCTATCAGCCCTGTGACAAGCAGTTGCCATCTTTCTCTGATGCCCTTAAAATGTAAGGAATTAAATTATGAATTTTGGAGCAATCACTTGCATTTAGACCTTTACTGCTATGTCTACAGTACTGACCTTGACTAAACTGAAGCTGAACCCTGAGCTTGACCCAAGTGTTGGTCCCAGGACCATTGTAGGATGCCATGCCTCTAGGCAAACCAGCTAGCGGAGGGTCTGGGGTCAGTGGGTCAGCTCAGTTGGGCATAGAGGCAACACTAACAAGTCACTTTAGTGTCAGATGGCTCTACTAGATAGAGAATGACATACTCTGCAGGATGCATATTATTTATCTTGACTACACAGATTAGTTGGTGTTGTAAACCTACTGGTAAGGGCTTATAGGAGTACACTGCAGGTGTGCAATCTGAAGTATTATAACAGCATGGCTTTACAGTTTTTAATTAACAAATACTGGTTCAGTATAAAAATGTCACCGCCGCCTCCTGTTCCCCTGGACTACCTCAACACTATCTCTTCGTGCCAGTATTCTGGCTGTGAAACCTGAGCCAGGGGCCAAATATAGCCCCACACAGTGAGCAGTTAGGGACCGGGACAGATGGGACAGCAGGCCACTGCAGAGGCAGTACGCTATTGGACCCTGAACCCGAGAGATCCTGCTGCCTGCCTGACTAATAAGGCTGCTCTTCTGGAAAGAGAAGCTTCTTTTTCGACTCATTCTTACTTAAACAAGACAAACCTGGACCCACAAAACCAGGAGAGAGCAAACAGAGGACGAACAGAACACCCGAAGGTATGCTTTCTTCTGTTTATCGGTGCTTTATGTTTATGTTTCTTTATTATTTATCAAGTGTGTGACTGAAATTATTTAATCTGACAGTGACAGTAACAGTACAGCTGTTTTTAAATATAGTCTCTCAGTCAGATTCAAGCATCATGTATACAGTATCCCCTCTGACATGTTTTTAAGAGCATTTTGATTCCCTCTCACTCTGAAGAATTTGTGCTGTTATTTATACCATTGTGAGATTGTAAAATAATGTAAAACATGAACTGTAGAAAAGATAAGGAGGTAGCAGTAACTTGGGCAGCAATGGCAGTTATTAACATTTGTCAGCCAAACCCAGTGTTTATTCATATTTAATTATCACTGCGCTGCTGCTGCTGTTGCCTTTGGGACACTGTCCAGGTTTAGTCCTTTGCCATAAGTGTATTTTGTGCAAGTGCAGCTATACCTGTGTGTGTTTAAAGGTAGCAACCTCTCCCCCGTGCTTGGGGTGTGTGGGGTTGCAGTGTTGCTGTGAAACATAGCCCAGGGGATTAAAAATAACAACAGCTGGTCTTCAGGACGCCATGAGGCCCTGAGTGTTACACAGCGTCTTATATGTAACTACATCAACAGTTTTACAATATGCATACATACATCTAGGTTTGATGTCGCCATAGAGATCAGAGCTGAAGCAACACTCCTCTTTTAAACTACATGTGAAAGTGATCCATTGTCCATTCACATGAATAGACGCCAGTAAGCTCCAGTTTTGACTAGAGCAAACTCACATATAAAGAAGCATCATATGAAAAAAATCACGTATTCTGGCACAATATGGAGAAGTTGGAGTAGACTGGCGACAAATAGACTGTATTTACAGTAATTTGTATGCATTTTACCTTCTTACAAGCATAATAGGAAGTTAAAGTTACAAAGGCTATCACATGGTCTCATGTGATAGCCTTTGTTTTTCTTTTTCTATTCCAAAAATCATCATAATATGGGATGGGGTGAGGGTCAGTGGATAAAAATGCTCTACAATTCTGTTTAACTGACATTCTAGCAAATTAGATTTTTAACATCAATACCTTCATTAATCCATTCATAGTTTTAGCATATGATGGCAATATGGTAGTGCATGCCACTGTAGAAATGTCACCTCACAGTAAGAAGGATGATGGTTTGAACTTAATGGAACTTTGCGACCTTTCATTGTGGAGTTTGCATATCATACCTGCACCATATTTTTTAGGTGGAGGGTAATTGGTGGTTCTAAATTGGTCATAGACGTGGATATGAATGAGCTCTCGATTTTACGAATTTGTCAACTCTCACCTCATGACAGCTGGGATAGGCTCCAATATTCCCACAACCCTTGGATAAGCAGGAAATGCATTTATGTTATTGATCGCTCTTTGGCATACCATCATTGGACTGATGCTACTGTTACTTAAACTCCCAAACAATGTTTACATCAATGTCGAAAGAATCAGTGTATCCACAAAAATTATTTTTAAATTCACCTTTTCGTTTAGAAGGGCAGACATTTTTCTGGTTTATGAGCTCTTGGTGTTCATAAAAAGAGTATTCATATTAGTATTTATATCTATTATATGAACAAGTTTTAAAACAAATATAAAAGGTATTTCAGCCCTAACAGATGTAAGACAATCGCAGTCTCTGTGGAGGGGCAAAGGAACATGTGTGAGGAAAGTATAACACAGAACAGGGGCCCAGGATAAAATGTCCTGACAGGAGCGGGGTGAGTGAAAAATGTCAGTCATGCTCACTATGACTTCAGTAAAGGCCTTTGCTAATACCCACCAACTGTGTCCAAACAACACCAGCTTGACTCATGCTGCCTGCTATGTCTGCGTGAGCAAATGATACAGCATAGTAAAGTCTATTTTCTAAGCTGTCTTCTCTTCTGTGAGCTTATCATTTCCTTTTTCTTTTTTCTTTTTTTTACAGATGATTACAAACTGCACTGTCTGCTGTGTAAACATGTATAAATGGCTGGTTATGACATTTGCTGTGTATTTCAGGATGCAGGACGGGAGTTGGAATCAGCCACTCCCCATCTCACTGCTGCTAAAGGACCCGCCACCAGGCGCGACTTTGGAGGGTGATGGGGGCATATTTTCTGAGGCATCCTCTGATGGGGAACTCTACTTGGACTCAGTGACAGAACTGGATTCTGGAGATGGAGACTTTCCGGATCTTACCGCCTTCTTAAGTGCTGAAGAGATTAATCGTAGCCTGGACCTGGCCCGGGAGGCCTTTAATGATACATGCGAATCTGAAGATCCAGGTCCCTCTAATCCAACAGAAGTGGAGCAGGCTCTCCAATCTGTCCCCTCCCTTTCTGTGCCCTCACAAACTAGTGAAAACCTCACTTCAAGCCCAAACCTGCAGCATCAGACCAAATTCCCCAACTCAAATGATAATGCAGCAGTTAATGTTTCCTCCAGCCAGAATGCCCCCCTCAGTAAGCCTGTACATGTGTCCAGTGAGGCTCCATCCTGTGTTGAGAAGGCTGTACGTCACAAACCGATCCAACCAGTATATAAGCAGGATAAACCCAGGCTGGTTCATGAAAGCCTGGAGCTGAATGATCGAGTGGCTTCAGCCACGGAGTTCTGCAGCAGAGCTGCCACATTTATCGAGGAGCTCTCATCAATCTTTAAAGGTCCTGCTCATTCAGAGGCAAGGATGGAGGAGGATTCCTCCTCTCCTGATAGTGGTTATCTGACTCCAAGAAGCCAGCGGCCGGTCCCTCAGGGATCAGCCTCTGGTCCTTCTTTATCTCCTGGGCAACAAGAGGAAGCACAGTACAGCCAATCAGACACGGGCACTCAGCCTGGTGTCCCAGCAGGAGTGGCAGCTTCTTCAAGGTACCAAAATTCTGAAGCTCCAACAGTATACGGACCCCTGTCACCTCCTCGCTTTCTTCAGAAGCTGAAGAGTCAGGAGGTGGCAGAAGGGAGGCCCATTCGTCTGGAGTGCAGAGTCAGAGGAAATCCCCTGCCATTGGTCAGGTAGGTTTGGATGTCAGCCGGATTTTATTGTGCAGGTTGCATATGAAGGGTACCTGCTATTTTGTATATAATTATTGTATTTGGTTCCCTAATTTTATGGAGATTTTTAATTCATAGATTTTCAAGTTTAGTGCCATGAAAAAAAAGATCCACTTGTGTCTATTAGACTAAGATTTATTAAGCCAGCTCTCTTTTTAAAAGTAGATTTTAGTTGTATTGACTACCCATTAACTGAATAAGGACTGAGGCACTTCTGAATAAGGACAAGGATTCAAAAGAACTGTCTTCTTTTTTAGTTGCTTGCGGTTGACAATAATTTGTATTTTAAGTCTATTCCTTTAAAGTTGGCTGGTGAGACTAAGGAAACTAGAAGTTGTCCTTAGCTGTAGAAAACCCAGCAGAATTAAAGCTGGTTTGTTTTTCTGGATATTTTATAACCTCAAGTTGTTACCTTGTAAAAACTGTTGTATGAAGTCTGTGTACTGCCTTGGTACTTATGTGGTCACTTACACAAACATGATGTTTTCTTGGTTTAATTTGCTGTACCATATAATTATATAGCAAACTGACTGATCCTGGATTTTTGGGGCTGATGCCAAAACAATTAACGGGATTAAAAAATTCTTATCTCAGTATATCTTCTAATATTCTCAAAACTAATCCCCCCTCCCTTCCCCCAACCTGCGCTTTAGCTTAGCTGTGTTGCTACTCTGCTGCAGTTGCTGCAGAGTGTAAAGAAACAGATTCCTATTATCTCTATTTCATTATCTTAAATGTAGAAATCTCAGAGAACAAGAACTCAAAATGAAACAAACCACTGAATCAGTAGCACCAAGTATAACAAACATGCCCTTTGTAATTTGGTTAAAATAACCCTTTAAGGATAGTTTGACCCTAAGATGTTAAATCAGTATGTCTCAAGAATGCACTGACCTCTATATAACTGTCGTCTAAATCACAGTGTCAGTGATGCTCAACAGACCAACTGTCAGGATCCAGCCTCACTGGCCTGGCTGTTACTGATAAGGTGAGCGAGGGGTGCGAGTTGCCGATGTGTTGACAAGCAGGGGGGACTTCCACTCTGTGTAAGCACATTTGTCCTTTGGTACCTGTGCCAGATGAAGCAGAGACGCTGCTAATTTACGCCTGGATGAACTGTTATTGCTCTTGAGACGGCACCACTGGCCCCTGGTTACCAGTTCATCAGAAAACTAAAAATACACTCCTCTCTTGTTTCTGGATAAGTCATTCTCACATCTCAGTCCACACATTTGCTGTTTACTACAGAGACATACCTGAAGTAATTAAAGTTTCAGTCTGTTTGAAACATCAACATCCTTCTAATTCTTTAGCTTTTTCTTTTCTCACATTTGAACTAATAAACTTACATTTTTAGAACAGTTTCTTCAAGATTATTTTAACCTACTGGATAGAAACATTTTTTACTTCACAAAGTGCTTCTTTTAATCATTCTATTGCTTATATTAAGCTATCAAAGGTTACATGAAGCTTGAAAATCTGGATGTCTTGTGCATTACTGTACGTCAACTTCAGCTTCACTTAATGACAAAAAATTTAAGCAGGGTTGTCAGACTTATATTTGATCATTATTGGGTCAAATGGGCAAAAACATTGTCCGTATTTAATGAATCATCCATTTACGAAACAAATAGTTAAGAAAAATAAGTATTTCAACAGTGCCTGTTTTCCCACATTCAGATGTTCTCATTATATGTAGCATTAAAATGTATGGATCAGACTGGATCTACAAAAGGATGAAAAGGTGTTATGATCTAAAGTGGAATGAAATATCAATAATATTCTACTTCTTTATTATCCAAACAACTTGGCGTCTAGAAATACCATCCGTCTGCAACAGGAATACCATCATATTTGATACAGCATGAGTCATTCGCCAATCATATTTTGTAAATATGATGGCTTTAGTTTTTTTGTAAAGCCATCCAGTAGGCCAGTTGTGGCCCCTGGGCTACACGCTTGACATCCCTGATCCTAAAGAGCCAATTGTGGTTCCGCTTAAGTTATTTCCAGCCTTATCTTTCCTTATCTGTATCTTAAAAAATTTATTAACAGTTTGAAACAAGCTGTTTTATCCTGTCATCCTTTAAGTCATATTTCTTCTAATTGACTGCATCTCATAAACAGATGGTTGAATATGTGCCTGAGTTGACCAAATTATGGATATCCCCTCTGACATCATACAAATCAGAGAGTAGAAAAAAACTGTAATAAATATACACTGACCTTATTATTTCAAACTCTTTTCCATGTTTGATATGAGCATCCTGTATTATAACAGCATATTTATTATACCAAATAAGTGAACACATAACAGGTCAACTTAAAGGGATTTTTGAGTATGGAATTTCATTTGAGGTGTTTGTGTAACAAGAAGCTATAAAGCCCCATGCTCAAGATATGAATCTCCCCAGTAGGATATGGGGGGCCTCCTCTGCGGCTGTATAAATAGTCATGAGCCAGGCACTGGAATGCAGGCAATGCAATGACTAGGCATTTTCAGTCACCAGACTCTACATCTCCTAACACCTTTTTGGGAAATATGAAGGTAGTGTGTAGGGAAACAGGAGAGTCCAGACACACCGGCGGTAGCTCCATTATATAACAAATACAACAAACAGAGAAGAGTGGAAAACAACAGACTTATTTCACTCTTACCTTTCCACTGTAACATTACAGAAAGATTATGATATTTGTGCCATAGAAAACAAACTGAGTTGTTGTTGTGACGTAATAAGTTGGAAAATTCTGCAGGTGAGTGCAGATCCTAGCAGCAGGTTTTCTTACTGATTTTTTGCTCTTGAAGTGAGAAGCAGTCAGTATAATCGATGCACAAGGGCTATCACTTCCTGTGTTGGATACTGAATGTGAACACTAGATGGCAGCAAGTTGTTTACCATTCAAAACAGACATGCATCTTCATCTGTAAGTGTGAAAGATATTTAAGCAGCTGCTTAAAAGGTGAAACTGCAAAGACAAAGATTTTTGTGCTGCAAGTCTAGTTATATGTGATGAACATATGGAACTATATGGCCTCTAAAGACTGTTGCTCGTCTGAGTTAAAGAGTAAAAAGGAAAAGTTTTTTCATGAAACCTATGATTTTTTTTAATGTATTGCAAGGCATTTCTTTGATGTTTGGTTACTGTTGCATAGTTGCACAGGTTTAAAAAAAAAAAAGATTCCTGAAAGGTTGAATTCAAATGCCTCGTTTCTACTTAGTGTTCATTTCCCACAGGCAGCGCCTTTGATGCAATTGCCAATTCGAGCAGGTGATGCACCTCTTCACCTCCGCGTTCTCTCAGGCTAATGAGTTGGTGCTGGATGTGCTGATGCCAGCATTTTGGAAGGCATTCCTGGTTTCTGGGCGCGGTCTTTTGTGGTCAACCACAATTCGTCTCGGTCAGAGAATCTTACGGTGCTGAGTGCCTGGTATTCTTCAGCATGCCCTCAGTCTCCTCACTCACAGTGTTTTATGTAATGCCCAGCTTTTAATGATGCATTTCTAGTATTTGTGTGCATGTTAGTTACATCCATGCGAACCTGCACATTTTTTCAGTGTGAGGTCATTTTGGCTTCTTCAAGTCTCTGTTTTGGGGGGGTTTAGATTGGCTCTTGGCATGAAGAATTAGGCAATGTATTCAGTCTGTCCAAGCCCCCTGTGTGTTATTAAAGAGAGCATTTCAACACTAAATTGATAGTGTGAGGTCTCATTGTGTGAAACATCCAACACGCCGCAGGTGGCTGCTAACTGATGTCTCGCTATTTCAGTGTACTATAAAAGTGACAGAGAAAATCCATCTCCCATTGTGTCGTGCCTTGTTGTTCTTTCATGTCATTACTCTAACTGCATGCTGTGCAAACAAGGCACTTCAAAACTTCACTTGGAGCTGAATGAGGAGAGATGTGAGGGTAGAGACCAGCCTTGGCGTCTTGGTTTCAGCCAAATACACAAAACCGCAGGGGAAACTTTTGGAAGCTGAGAGGCTGTGGAAGAATTTGGCTAAGACATCTACACTAGGCAGCATCAAGAAGACACTCCAACGTCAAGAAGAGGCAAAACTTTATTGAATGATGGTGGAATTTGTTGTCAAGGCATAAAAGGCCAAATACTCACAAAAGCATCTATGAAAGTTGACCTACTATGTGTCGCTTTATTTTCAGTCATATATAATTGTGATTCAGTCAATCTTTGTGATAGTCGCTTTTTAAATAGTCATGTTTCAGTGAAGTTCAGGAACCAAACCGCTTGATAAAAAAAAATGTATATTCTCCCACAGCCAAAATTGACAAACACAAGGTGTTGCCTGCTTTCTACTTCCTGTTACCTTTTCACATTAAAAAATATTCTGCAAAGTATTTTTCATTGTAGTTATTTTTCTTTTTATTAATGGTGGTTTGTTTGCACTGTCAGGTTATATGTGAGCTGTGTTAAAATATATCCTCAATATATTTTGGTTACTTAAATTTGCAAACTCTGTAACCGTAGAAGTAGAAGTACAAAAAATTACTTTATTATTTAACTCTGGCATTATTAATCTCTCTTCCACAGTTTGTCTTTTGTCCCCCTCACCCCCAGGTATTTAAATTTAGCATTTGTGACAAAACGGGACAATGACTGCACTATTACATGTTAAGAAAAAGGTGGTCATCATCATTTGTCATTATTAAAGTGAGTCTGGTTTGTTTTTAGCTAAACTTCTGGATTTGGCTGTTGTTTTTTCCATTTGACACTGAATTTCTTACACTTTCTGGCAGACATACATGAAAGATTCAAGCTGGGATACCAGCTACTTGTTGTAGAAGTAGTTATCATACCAGCAAACAGCAACAGTAGCCCTTCCTCCCATGTTTTGTGGAACAGACTTGGCAATGAGGTCATAGCAGGTGACCCACTGCTGACTCATGACGTAGTCCCACTGTAATGCTGACTGTTTGGCCTGTTTCTGGAAAGCCATAACTTTAAATTCTCCCTCATGGACTCATTTGATCTCTGCAGGAGGAGTGGAAAGGGAAAAGCACTGGTATTTTTATACCTGCGCTTTTTTAAGAAAACATTTGGAGAGCATGATGTCATTCATATTTAAACTCCAAATAATGAGAGAACCTGGAGTGGGTGTAAGGCTCTAACTTAATACGATACGGGAACTATTTTACGGCAACATTCCTGGAACATGAAAACATTTAGGAAGGTGGGACTTTACCTTTTCTGAATGGAGATCTTGCAAGTTGATGTGAGATCGTCAGTTTGACGTATTATTCTGTTCTCACCATACTGACAACTGAACTGTGTTCATGACTATGCGTTATATGTGTGCAAAGATGTATTCAAGACCCAAGAACATTTGAGTTTTTCCAGTGCAGACTGCCAGAGAGTTTTGTGTTGCAACCATAAATAGACAAAGCAGCTTTCGTGTAATCTATATCACAGACATAGAAGACTATATACACACCTTTTTCCACTAATTCTTCCATTTTCAAATCTGGGCTAATACAGATTATGTACATGAACTTGTTGAAATAACAGAAGTAAAACAATTCTGATGGACGTCAGCAGTATTCACGCTTAGACGGTACCTCTGGCCCTCAACTGGCTTAGAGACAGAGTGTGAGATTTCACACAACAAGGTGAGACTTTTTCTGAGTCACTGTCACTGCTTGTGACAAATAGTCGTGAAATTCACAGATATCTTTTTAATCCAGTTATAGATGCTTGCTTGAGTCATGGACACGTACCAGGTCTGTCTTGCTTGTAACATGTGTTTTTAATACACAGTTAATTCCATAAGAATTTGCACAATGGTAGTTGTTTTTAAGTTTCTCAGCATCTAAGCAGTTGTTTTTAAGCATCTGTACTCCATCACAGTGGATTTTAGAATTAGTGACTGAATCAGAATGTGACTGAAGTGCAGAGTTTCAGCTTTAATTCACAAAAGTATTGCATTGAGTACATTAGCGCAGTGGTCCAAATACTTATAGAGGCAATTATCTCTTGGTTTTATCAATGGTAACATTATGCATACATTCACTTCAGCTTTCTGCTGGTGGTTGGGTTAGTTAAGTTCTGTCCATTTAGAGAACACAGCCATGTTCAACCGGTTCTAGACTGACCACAAATCTGAACCTGAGTCAGTGGAATAGGGGTGGTAAACATCTAACTTTTAACCCAAAAAGTTAAACATCTAATAATCTTAGTTTGGTGCATAAAGCATAAACAAGGCTAGGAGGATTCTGGGCTCACTTTCAGTATCATGTTGAAATCACATTTTATGCTTTGTAGGTGAATCTTTACCGGTAAATACCATGAAAAATCATTTGATAGAATGATTTACTGTAAAAAATAACGAAGGAATATTTTTATTCTGCTTCAATTATGTGGGCAACCTAAATAGTGTCAATAAATCACCACCAAAATAACTATGACTGCAGAAAGGGTTAAATAAGACATGCGAAGAGAGTGGAGTGAGATTTGTAGGGAGTTATATAAGTGGATCAGTGACAGTTGAAGAAGTGGAATACCAGATTTAATATGAAGCATGTCTGTTGTGGACAAAGGCAGCAGTCATGCACGGCAGGAGGATGGTAATCCAAGACAAGTTCAGCAGGAGGATGGGCAGAGGACACTCCATAAATCTAAACTCTGTACCGAAGCTTCTATTCCTCCTTTAATGTTAGCAGGCCTCTTGACCTCATTTTAAACATGCATCCACTTACCATGAGCGTTAACCAAGTCCATCAAGTCTACGATAGACAGTGACACACGAAGACTCAGACTAAGCCTCTGATTCTTTAAAATTCCTTCTGCACTATAATATAACAAAACTGACAGCACACGTTTGGGACAGGTCTAAAGGTCTGCTGACGGTAACAAGGACTTCATTTTCTGCTTAGACACTTAGGTGCTGTCTGCGTCTATGCTCTCAGGTAAGATTTGTAGTTCTGAGTCATCCGGGCCTCGGGGTCTGTTCCACAGCTGGACTGTGGAACAGTAAGCAGCGGGTTGCATTCCTCTGTTCACCTGTTAAATGACTCGCAACTATTCATCATGCTTGATAAGGCATGGCCATTAGATTCAGCTTATAGTAATCTGCCTTTTGATGAGATATTTTAGGCTGTTATTTTTCCTGGATGTTGGATTCCTGTGTGGCTGCCAAAGAGCTGCGTTTGAAGTTGAGCCCGATTCAATTATGGATCGCCGACAATATTGAAGTGGTGGAATTTAGTGCGTGCTTTTATAAGAGTTTGTGCATCTAAAGTGTTATTATGTGTACAGATATAGCAGCAGACTCTGCCGGTACTTTAAACTGTAAAACTTGCGTACATGTACTGTCCACTTGGCAGTGTATTGTGCGAAAAACAGTCTGCACAGGGATGGCTGTTTTACGAGCAGACGAGGTCAAATGGGACTCATAAAAACAAGCTCAAGTCTTCCTTCCCATGTACATGTGACAGGATAACAGCTGTGCGAAGGTTAAACTGTCTTACACAGAAACTCAAGATATGCATCTTCGTTCCTTCGTCTCTCCGTGTTTGTTTTTTTCCTGTGACTTGAATAAAATATCCCTGCCTCTCCACCCTTTTCAGTTTAAGCCTGAGATTGATATCATAGGGGGCGACACTTGTAGCGGGGGGTCTGCAGGATTTGGTTTCATATCAAGGGAAAGGGGAGGTGGAAAAGAGGAAGATGTTTAATGTCGGGCTCTCGGTGCAACTGATGTGAGCTCAAATTTAAGTCTATAAATTTGTCGGGAGGAGAGAAGGTTACAGAGTTCATTCAGACCATGTCGACAAAAACTTCAGCCACTGGCTCCGCCGGCAAATGTCTTCTACTCTTTTTCAGTTTTCAACACAGCAGAATTGCAGGGTGTTTCACTTCTGACTCATGTGCATCCAGTTTGTGAAATATCTTATCAGCTTTCCTCATACTCCCACCCTCACAGAGTGTCTCAGGGTGGCTAAGAATTTGCTTTCGAGCTGTAAATATTCATGGTGATACTAAGGTGATTTGTCACGGAAGCAGATGTTTTTGTATGTTTGTAATTTTGTTGCATGGTCATGGCTGAGTGGTAAAAAAGGAATCATTTGTTTATTATTTCTTGTATATTTACTTGAGTTGGTCTACAGATGGTCAGAGGTTTACTTTATGAGTTACTCTTGTGAAAGATGAAACTGTACAGTCAGTCAGTGACCCCCAACCAGTATCGTAGGGCATATTTTCAAAAAAGCCAGTGGGGTACGTGGACAAATTCCATCAATTAATTAAAAAAAAAAAAAAAATCAATTCAGTTGACATAAACAAGTAAAAAAATAAATAAAATTAATAGTTAGAGGAAAAAAACAGACACCCAAAATAAATAAATATGTAAGAAGACAATAATTAAAAATAAAGAAAAAAATCTTGAAATTACTTGAAACAAGTATGTTTAAGGAGCTTAAAAAGCTATATTAAAATGTTTGATACTTGTAAGTCTAATACATGTTTTTGTCAGAATAAAAAGTTGAAACAAGTAATTAAAATTCCAAAAAAGATTTGCAAACTCTGGGTTAAAGTTATAGAAAGTATAAAAGATGAGCATAGCCATTTTGATACATAGCCATACAAAATAGGTTTGAACTATGCATGCTTAAGTTTATCCCATCTGTCTTAGTCTTTATCTCTGTGTTCTGTCTTTAGGGGCTCCGTAGTCTCCCCAGCCCATCTTGTCTCTTGCTCCCTCTCCCTCTCTGTGTGTGTTCCTCTTTCCCTCACGCTTCCTCTGTCTGTATTTCATCTCCCTTACCTGTTCCCTTGTTCCTCCTTGTGTCAAGTTCACAGGTCTTCGCCGTGGTCTCAGTGTTTGTACTTCCTGTCTTATTTTGACAGTCTCCCATCCTGTGTTCAGCGTGTTCAGTTTTGCTACCCGTCTCGTTATGTCTAATTCATTCTTGTTGTGTTCCCATGTGTTTCCACTTCCCTTGTCATCCTTCAGTGTACACATCGTCCCGGTCTTCCTCCTTCCTTTGTCAGTTCTCCCTCCATGTTCTTAGTGTTAGTTTTGCCCAGTTTAGTTACCACTACCTTAGTCTCCCTTTGCTTTCATGCAGCCTTAATAAACAGCCTGCTTTTTGTTAAAACCCAGTTTTGCCCCCAAATGTCAGCTTTTGGGTCCTCACTCTCCGCTCCACACGATCTACTGCCGCAGACTGGGTCAAGAAAAGGCCCATCAGCTGTGGGTGCGCTTCTTTGAAAGCCAAGTCCAAGGAAAAGGGCTGTTAGTGAGTAGTTGGCAGTTTTTTGGTGGTTTTTGGCAATTTGTTAGCAACCATAGAAATAACAATAAAAATTATATATTTTCCCCTAGCAACTGAAGGTTGCCAGGGGGTTACTAGTCAGTCTTTAGCCCTGTGTGACTGGGGCCTAACCATAATTGACTGATTAATGGCAACAGTCTTAATCTAACTTAACATTAATTCAAACATGTATATTTTAACTTGAAAGGTTGTGTTCCCAAAGGGGTTCCTAGGCCCATATTATAGACTGAATTTAAAAGCTGGCAGTAACCAGAATCATGTCACTCGCTGGTTATCAGAGTCCATTGCCACCTTGGTGTTTTAAAAAAGAAGTGACAAGTGAGGGTTGGATTTGATTTGGAAACCAGCACCATTGCCTTTTTGTCTTTCTGGAAACTAAGTAGAGCCATAATTTGCAAAATAAACTTTACGTTTTATTCAATATGATCTGATTTTAACAACTAAGCCCATAAACTCATAAACAGAAAGTGTTTACTGAGGTCATAGAGAAAGTGAGCTGAGGGCTTCTATACAATTTTAAAATGCCTCCCGCTGGCTATTAAAAACAATACGGGTTTAATGCACTTCCACACTAGCTCCACTTTTCAGACTGAGGAGCTACATCCATCTTATACTTTCTACAGCCCATCTCACAGTGCTGCTGTGGGGGCATTAGATAAAAAAGACTTAACTACTGCAGTAGGTGACTCATTGTTTAACCACACTTATGACAACACATCTGCTCAGTGTACTTTGAATATGGTATTAACTATATCTAATGGTTGTTCCCAGAAATATGTGCTACATACCAAAATTAGTGCTGACACAAGCTACTACGTGGTTTGCCTTCAACGGAAATTACTCAGATGTTGGAGATAAGTAGTTGCGGTTATGAAAGAACTTCTGTAAATCAATGAAATTTAGTATGGCACAGGCACTAACAGAAGCACTCCCATAGGTGTCAACGCATGAGAAAAGACTTTGCTTAACTTCCTTAATTCCAGAACCGCACCAGTTGCAATTAATGTAACTTTAACCCATAACTAGTTTTAGAAAAAAATGTGAAAAAGCCATAAACATATGTAACCTCAATAACAACTGGCCAATTAGACATCTGATCCACTTCCTGTAAGTACAGGCAACATTATGTGTACTCATTTATTTTTTATGGCTGATATGTTTAATTTTTAGGCTCTTGTGAAAGTAACTTTTGTTGGTTTTCATACTGGATTTATTTGAAAGTTTGGACGATTTATTGCAATCACAGTATGACATCATGAGAGGACATAGCCTCTGTTTTTGTTAGTGTCATTTGGTCTCCTTGGAGCAAAAACAGGAGTTGCCATGGCAGCATGGCCTACATTTTTGTGATGTCAGCTGACCCTTTCAAGACCTTTTTAAACAGGACGTAATGTGTAAGTGAGTCTCTGATTTAATGCATACGCATGTTTGGTTGTTTGTGGTAGGAATGGGAAATTATTTAACATTTCCTGATTTGTGTGGAAGCTTTTCCTTGTGTCTTTGTTAACCTGTGTTTGTATGTTTATAATGTGAGATTTATAATATGATGTTTATGAATACAGCCTGCTATGTTGTTGACTTAATTTTGCAAATTTCTTGCCATCTATACAGTAAGACAATAGCAGTGGGTCTGCGAGGGCTATTGTCAGATACCTAGTAATTAATGGGAACATCCAGAGACTGTAAAACCCGGTCTTCTCATTAACCCAGGTTGTATAGTCACTTAGGGGGAAGAACAGTGCTTTTCAGATTTTATCACTACAAATTAGAACAAGTTCCTTCACAAACCACATAATGGCAGGTTGTGCAAGAGGGACAGGACATTCAGTTCTTTCAGTTTTACTTATATAATGCCAAATCACAGTAAGTGTTACCTCAAGGTACTGTAAAGATGCTACAACGTCATAGAGCGAAGCTCAGTGATACCAGTGAGCGAGGAAAAAAACGACTTGGAGCACGAAGGGTCGGACAGACTAGGAGAGAGAAATGACAAAAAACTAATGATGTGGAATTCCTGCATATAAATCCATGGTGAGTAAAAGAGAGGAAAGCAGGATGGAGATGCTCAGTGCATCATGGGAGGTCTTCTACCAGACGAGAGTAGATCAGGAATGAGTGCTAGATACTTTTTTAAGCTTAATGTCTCATCTTTGCTGTTGAAAGTGATAAAAGTTAAACCGTTAGTTAAGCAGTCAGCGTTTCTTCTTAATGGGTTTTTGGTTAGAGGTTTTTTTACACTTTATAACCCAGTGATATCCCACTCTGAATTTTGAAGCCATTACCTGCGAAGTCATTTGTTAACAAGTAGCTAAATGTGTTTGTGAAAGTTATATTAATTTATAAAAAAATCTACGTCATAACCTTTTTTGTCCCTTAAAGGTTTATTCTCTACATTAATCCAAAAACCTTGGAAAAACACCATTTGCTTTAAGTTAAGGGTTAGATAAAGCTACCTGTGTCTATAGCAGCCAACTAGGAGATGGTTTTGAGTCACCAAATCCAGCCCTAGCCATTAGCACAGTCTTTCCAGAAGCAACTTTTGTAAACTGGCAGCTATTTTGGATTGAGTTTGGGCAGTTATTTTGGAACCCCTGTCTAAATGAATGGTGAGAAATTCATATCTTTAGTTGCAGTAGTTACTGGGCCATAAAATGTTCAGATTAGTATCTCTCAAGTCTAATAAAAACAGTTTTAAAACTTAGGCAATTTTGTCACAAAATGTAATTTAAAAAGCTTTTTTCCCCTCTTGTCCAGTTATATAAGTGTGAATCTTTACTGTGGTTGCTAGTATGTTCCCTTAAGTACAGAGAGGGTGACTGTTGTAAACCCAAACCGAGGAGCCTGACAGCTAAAGGCTCTAGTCCTCTGTCTTGCTTTTCTAACGCTATAAACCACAAGAAAACATTTCCAATATGAAAATACTGATACTATAATGTTGATAAGATATATTTATATATATGCAGTCTCCCGGCAAGGTTCTTTTCATTGTATATTTGCATGTAATCTGGTAAAATTTCATATGTAAACATGTAAGGAGCAGACCATCTTCGTAACAAGCACCACAAACAAGCCCACCTGCCACGTCCTACTGGTAGGCTCTTTCTGGCAGCGACCAAAATATCACAAGTTCAGCCTGCCTTGAAGCCTGAGTGGAGCCCCCGCAGAGAGCGAAGCGCACCCTTTCATTCTGCCGTGGATAGTGCATCAGACATAAATCTGCTGACTCTAAACAAACCACCAGTACCACATTTATGTTTGCCAAACTAGGTGAATTTGAAGCTAGGAGCATTTGAGATTATTATGGTCTCATTGTGTGTATGTGTCGGCATGGGTGTGTACAAATCATGACGTACCCACACTGCTTGCAGTAGCCACAGCCATCTGTCTTGTACTTGCCAGGTGATGCCAACTCAAAGTGGTCTATTTGGATCCTCACTTATCCAAGTTATTTTTGTGCAGGCCTAACAAGGCTTTTTAAGTGGCCTGCTTAGTTCTGGCATGTGGGATTTATTAAGTAATGGTCAGTATAGTTAGTGTCCTCTCTTTTTGGGGCACACTGTATTGTGTATTGCAGCACTGTCATCTTTTATTTTGATGATATCCCTCTTCCTGCAGTCACAGATCAGAGGCCCAGAGGTTTCCATGGTGGCAGGGTCATTTGGCTTAAACCCAGTGCTCTCTGTGGTGTTTTTGATGGTCAGCAGACTGTGGCCGGGATCTGTATAGGAGCAGAAGTTTTGCTCTTTGTTTGGGTGACAGAGTCCAGAAATGCATAACAAAAAAAGACTGGGTTTACTTGTTAAAATCCTTTTAGGCCACAAAATGTTTCTCATCAGAGGAAGTTTACCTGCATCCAGCTTTGAAGGCTTTAGAGTGGCAGAGAGTTTGATTGGTTTGGGTAGGATTTATCCTTGGTGTAGAGAACACAAAAACATGGAGACATTTCAACCAACCACTGGAATTATATGAATGAATTCAATGTGGCCAACTGTGAAGCAGTTTTTGTGTTTTAAATGAGTCTTAAATGTATTTTTTCTGCTCTTCTGTCTTGTGTGGAATTTGGCAGCCTGGGCTGCTCCCTCCCTCTCAGCCCTCCGCTCAGCCCGAGTGTTGTGTGTGTGTGTGTGTGTGTGTGTGTGTGTGTGTGTGTGTGTCTGTATGACTGCGTGACTCAGAGTGGCTATCCTGGTGTGAGAGTGTCAGTGTGTGTCACGCTGTCAGGAGGAGAAGCACTGTGTGAAAACTTCAAGATCAAGGGAATCTGTGTAAGTTTGATTTATCTAACTGGGAACAGCACAGCAGCTCAGGTAAGTCTGAAAAACAACCTTGATGCCATCTGTCGCTACAATTAAATGGAAGTCAAGCTTGTGTGATGAATTTCTTTGATTTGATCTTCAGCCTCATTGAACATCACTGTAATAAGGGTAACAGACTCATCAGAATTTGGGTTTTCTAGACGAACACTTCTAACTTTTTACTGAATAAAATAGTAATGTAGCTTTCTGAAACAACACATGATAAACTGCGGATTTTGTTTGTGTCATATGTATATCAATCCATATTTTTTTCTAGGGATGCTACTCACTTTAAAGAATTAGATGGAATATGTGTTAGTATGTGTGTGGGTGTGTGTGGGGTGGGGGGTATCCCCCTGAGTGCTGAGGTGTGTGCATTTGTAGCTCAGCTGCTGCAAATGTCCGTCACTATTTCAGCTGAATGTGTAAACACGCACAAACAGACACACGCGTCAGTCACTATAACAATTAATTACTGCACTGACAAATGCAGTTAGCATTCAGTATCTATTATTTCTGCTACCCACAGTATGAATTTCACAATGATGATTCAGACTGAACCATTTGCCTGCTTGGCACAGCCAAACTGAGTTCTGCTCTCTTGCAGTGGACAATGCCAGTTAATGGACTTGGTTAAAATTCCTTGGAGAAAAATATCATTCGTTTCATCCGGTCAGAGCTTTGACTGTCAACTGCAGCTGTCTTCTAGCTGGAATATTCCGGTGAACTTTGACCCCTGATGCTGTGCCATCATTAACCAGGCTCCATCAATGGAGGCCTTTTGCTTCTTTGTAAAGCTCGGTTTCTCCATGTATCATCTTTAACCAAGACATGCATGTTCTTCAGTCACGCAGGAAAACGTTTAAACTGAGCTGTTGTGCTTATTTTGTAGTCCAGATGACAATACTCAAACAAAAAGGCTGCAAGATAGAAGATGATCATTTACTTTGGCTTTGACTAAAGCATAAACACTGAGTTTCTGAGAAATCCTTTAACAAATCTGAATGTCATTTAAAATTATTGCCTTCGCAGCTTCAATTATATACAAAGACTTTTTTTGACTACTTGAAAATAGCCCTCCAACAATAAACCGAATAAATATTTCACAAGTTATGGCCTCACATAAGTATTTACATGATCAGTACATTTGATTTACTTTTATTTACTTTATACAACATGCCTCATTCTCACACATTTGTCACTGCAATAAGGGGAATGTTACCGTTAATGTCAATTTAATTTAGTTCAGTTTAGTAATATTTATCTATATAGCACCAATTCAGAACAACAGTCCTCTCAAGGGAGTTCTTTCTCCCCACTGCTGCCAAGTTGGCAACAGCACTTTAGCTTAAAACTGAAACCTTGCCCAACACAATGACCTGAAAGATGCTAAATCCTATTTTAGATGAGGAAAGATAAAGAATTTCTTTGAGGTTTTGATTTTTTAATTCAATTCAATTCAATTTTATTTATATAGCGCCAAATCACAACAGCAGTCACCTCAAGGCGCTTTATATTGTACAGTAGATTGTACAATAACACATACAGAGAAAAACCCAACAACCATATGACCCCCTATGAGCAAGCACTTTGGCGACAGTGGGAAGGAAAAACTCCCTTTTAACAGGAAGAAACCTCCGGCAGAACCAGGCTCAGGGAGGGGCGGGGCCACCTGCTGCGACCGGTTGGGGTGAGAGAAAGAAGACAGGATAAAGACATGCTGTGGAAGAGAGACAGAGGTTAATAACAGATATGATTCAATGCAGAGAGGTCTATTAACACATTGTGAGTGAGAAAGGTGACTGGAAAGGAAAAACTCAATGCATCATGGGAATCCCCCGGCAGCCTACACCTATTGCAGCATAACTAAGGGAGGATTCAGGGTCACCTGGTCCAGCCCTAACTATATGCTTTAGCAAAAAGGAAAGTTTTAAGCCTAATCTTAAAAGTAGAGATAGTGTCTGTCTCCCGAATCCAAACTGGAAGCTGGTTCCACAGAAGAGGGGCCTGAAAACTGAAGGCTCTCTCTCCCATTCTACTTTTAAATACTCTAGGAACAACAAGTAGGCGTGCAGTGCTCTAATAAGGTGAAATGGTACTACAAGGTCATTAAGATAAGATGGGCCCTGATTATTTAAGACCTTGTATGTGAGGAGCAGGATTTTGAATTTAATTCTGGATTTAACAGGATTAACAGTATATAACTATGCCAGCTGCACTGTTGGGTTATACCTCGCTAGCTAAATGCTAACTTGAGTACTGTATGTGAACACTCTCACAGCAACAATACTATGATGATAAGTTCATGCTTGCCCACAATCCCAGTTTTTCTAGGTTTCTCCCACATTTTAAGACAGTCTCCTGGCACCCTCCCCTTTTTGCTGTTTTCCTGGGAAAGTCCTGTAATTTGCACAAACCTCAAACTTTATAATGAATAACTGGAATACATGCGCATGCATATCCACGTTTTATATTTGTCTAGTGTTACTCAAGTTGCCAGATTGTCTATGAAACACAGTCTACATGCAATTTCAACACACCTGTCGGGCAGCAAATAACCAGATTCAAGGTGTGTGGAAGCAGATCAGTTAGCTGATTGCGGTTTTAGCTGTTGCTTCACCTCTCAAGCTGCCCTTACTGCCAAAATACAATACAGATAGACTTGAAGACATAAATAAATAAAAGAGAATTGAGTGATACGTGTAACCCGTCGAATGGGTGTGACACAGACTTTGGTAAAGATGGCAAGAGTTTCACCAATTTGAGCTTCCAGAATCAACAAATCTCAGTTTACGGATTCTAATGTCATCACAATTACTTTACACATCAACAGTCCAATTTTTGTTGCTCTGTAGATCCTAATTTAGAATATTAAAAAAAGAAAAAGTTTTTTTGTTGGGGAAAAAATATCATCCATCCATCCCAAAAGGTTGAGTCTGTTCATCTGGACGTAGCATTTTCAGTGAGAGAAACGTTTCGTCAGTCACTTGGATGGGTGACGAAATGTTTCTCCCACTGAAAACGCTACGTCCAGATGAACAGAATCAACCTTTTGGGATTTACTTACCTGGATGATTGAGCATGCATCAAGAATTAATCCATCAAATAGTAGCTGTGAAAACCAAAAACCTAAAAACCAAAGCTGTCAACTTACAGCTGATGCAAGAGGACAAATCAGAGGTTAAATAAAATTGATAGGATTTATTCTCTGTAGACAATGACATTTGATGTCAATGTAATTGTTAGTGTTTCACCCTGCACCAAAGTGGTGGGAAAACTAGCAATAAGACTGGTAAGATCTACCATTGCATTAAATAAATTTTAAGATGAATACAATCTTGTTAGTATGATTAAAATTTCTGAACAATTATAGCTGTGAGTCAGGCTTTAACCCTCTCAATTCTAAGCCATCATTTGTGATGAACTTAACTCCAACGCTAACCCTACACAATCAGAATTAAGTAATTTTCGTTTTCATTTAATTGTTCTCGAAAAGTCTTTATAATGTAATAAGGGAGCAGCTAAAATAATTATTCTAACTGACACATAACTATTCACTTTTTTTAATCATCAATGAAAGATGTCAAAACTTTTGAAAGGTCCAGAAATCAAGTTGGTTGAATATTTCATTCATTAGGTAAAATAAACTGCCGGAAGTACAAACTGCTACCTGGAGGTGTGGCTAAATGATGCGTTATGTGAGAATCTTATAATTTAAAGTATTAAGGAGTACTGTGGTGGAAATGTTCTTGATTTATGGAGGTTGTGCTTTTGGCCTTTTGGCTGGGAGCTTTAAAGCTGGATTGATTGCTGGTTTCAGTCGGCATCCGTGAAGAAAGGAAACTCAATATGCTTTCTATGTAGTGTTTGCATAAACTGAGAGATTTGTCTGTCGAGGATAATAAAATCAGCACTGCTTGCTATAGTGTGGGTAGTTTCAGTTGACCTCTATTGTAGTTTGTAATTAAGGATAAAGACAGCCCAGATGCCGCTGCTCTTGTCCAGTTGAACTTTGGCTGAATTTTGTGGTCTATAGGCTTGAAACTTAACACTGAGAGTTTGAAGGAATAGAAAAAGTAGTCAGGAAGTAGTCTGCCCATGCCTTATACCCTATATCGATGGATGAATGATTTGTGTGCATTTTGCATGCTGGCCATTCCTTCATCTTTGCCAAGGTCATCTTAGTGATTGAACCCCCCCTCTCTCTCTTTTTCTCTTCCCTCTGTGTTCTGGCCTTCATCTGTCTGGGTTTGTGGTGAAACTGAGCTTTGCTTCATAAAATTTTCCATCAACAGAGGCAAATAACAACAGGGTCAAACGAGGAGAGTGTGGCCCTCAGCACGCATTATCGAGGCCAGGGCAACAGCCTCTGGTTTGGCCTGTCATATGGAATGCTCTCTTCTTCTGTATGGAGCTAAGTTAGCACAGAAAGCACCCGGCGCTATTCAAGCCATCATCTGGCCTCAATTGTCTTCACTGAAATCTGTCTAATTGCTTTCTCACATGCTATCATTGTTCAGAGAGTTGGTGACAGGCTGTTTGATGGTGATGGTGGGTTGTTTAATCAGCCTCTTGGCTTGGCGCCCTTGGGCGGAGGGGGGGTTGAATGAAGAGGTGAGGCGTTGCTCGTGAAGCCCATTCATTCTCAGCTATTTTATATGCATGTTCTGAATATTTGTGTTTTGTAATAGTATTGTGTTAAGAGGAAATGGGTGGCAATTCTGCACTCTGCCAAGAAATTTCTACCTTCACTCAGCTTTCTTTAACACACCCTTCTTCCCCTCCAAATCAGCCTGCTGGTAGCTCAGTTTGTTCTGTGTGTGCTGCACTGCTGCATGGGACTCAGCAAAGTCTCCCCCCCCCCCATCCCCTTTCTGTTTAGGCCTATCATGATGCTCAGCGCATTCCACAGAAATAGCGAGGAGATTAAATAAACATTACCGTCTGTCTCTAAATGAGTTTACTTAGTAATTATGCATAATGGTAGATCATTAAGGTTGATTAATAAGGGTTTTTATTGTTGTGCTTGTTGGGGATGATCTTGGCTTCCCAGTTTATGCTCTGTCAACCCTCAGAGGAGCTGATGAGTCCTGCCTTGCTCTGTGATTTGACAGAACTGTGTGTCTGAACAAATTTCCATTTCCATTTGTTTATTGTGTACATGGCCTGTGATTTAAATTTAAGGAGAGACCCTTGCAAAGTAAAACTACCGAAGGCAAAAAAAACCCCTTAAGACCACTAATATCATAAATGCTTTAATTGCAGTTCTGTTTTTTCATTTCGCTTGACACATGTTGCTGCGTGGAAATGTCTGGATGGAGTCAGGCCACCCTGTGGGAAACCTATCCCCCCGTTGTTTGCTGGCCTCTGTTCACTATAGTTACACTCATGCACAAAATGCTCACTTACACTGCCTCTGACAGCTTTAATATCCTCCATCACAAAAACCATAGTCATTACTTTAATGATGTCATGTGTTACATCAAGCCCTTTCCTGTGTGTGTTTAATTTAACGGCACTTGAGAAATGCCCAAGTGATTTTCCTATACTGAAGGGGATTTGTATTGTGCAATCTGCAGATGTAGTGCATATGGCTGCAAAGTCCATTGTGAACCATTTTTTTATTAATACGGCGAGTGACTTAAAAGAAAGTAGTGAGGTGAGCAGCCAAGCAAATCCCCAGCAGACACTGCAGTCACACAGATGAGTTGTTTTCCCTTTTCTCTGCCTGGTTATAATCCAGAACCACACAGACATATTGGTTTGCTCAAAAATGTCAACTTTTTACTCTCAGTCACAGGCTGCTGTCAATTTTGAATTAGATTATGAGAATTCAGAACAAAGTTGGACTAAACTGGATCTAGTGTCATCCCAGCCATTTCTGTCTGGGTTTTAGTTGTCTGAAATGTGGTAGATGACTCCTTGTCTTTGTTGCTTCAAGGGTTGACACGACGGTGGATAATGTATCCTTCCTTGAGTAGCTCTTCATTACTGTCATTCCACATTGTCTGTTTTGTATCATTTAACACACTGGTGCCTGGCTAACCTGCTTCCTTTGTTGCAGAGAGAGGAAAAATCCCACATAAGTTATTATAGATAAGCTTTAAGTCAACAATCCTTATCTATTATAGACTCGCCATTGGTGTAGCCCTCAAGTTCATTGAGGTCTCAGTATTCTCATTCAATGAGCATACACTGAATGATCCTGATTTCTGACTCTAATGAACATCAAAATTTACAATATTAACTGAGCCTGTAAGCTTATCAAGAAAGTGTTTATAAAGGTCACAGACCAAGGGAGACTAGGACCATTTTTCTATAGACTTAATGCAGCTGAAGTTGTTTGGCAGCCAGAAGAGTCGCCTCCTGCTGTCTATCAGAAAGAATGCAAGTTTAAGGCAGCCCCAGCTACATCCATCTCTTGACATCACGCAGAGCCAAGGATAGAAAAAACTGTCTATAGCCAGAGCTTTTAGGTTTTACAGATTATTTGCGCTTATGCAAACTAAAAAAATTTTAAACTTTGGTCATGTTTTAAAATGAGCTGTAACAGGAAAAATAAGGCAAATATTCCCCAAATCCTTTTATGAATCTATGAAGGTGGCTGGTGTTAAAGGCTGAGAAAGCTGAGAGAGGCAGACAAAGCTCTGCAGTGTTCAGTCTGTCTCTGATCCTGATGAACCGCTGAGTGTGAGCTGTCTCAGTCATGACAGGGCGTATAATTTTTCTTATCCGACCCCACCTGACTCATGCTCATTCACCTTCTCTTACTGTACTTGCCATTCATACACTTTCTCCGCTTGCCACCCACACCCAGTCTCCCAGGTGTAAATCCCCGATTATGAAGTGTTGTCTGGATATTTTGGCTGATTGATTGCTTTCTGAAAGAGGAGTTGGCCTGATGTTTGACTGACACACCAGGGTGTATAAAATCATGTAACGGCCACACGGCAGGATGTCAGGAATTTTTACGCAGCTCTCCCAGATAGTAGGAATGTTCTCAGGTCTGGGCTCTGGAGGAACATAACAGCTGTTCGTTCTCCTGGCATTTTGGGAATTCCAACCCTCTCCCTGTCAATTCAGAGGTCAATATCTGAATAGAACATACACAACTTCCATTTAGTATGGTTCTGATGAAGTGTGCTCATGTGAGATACAAGTGCAGATAAAAGTAAGTTTCCCCACAAATCGAGGCATTTGAAGCCAGGACTTGAATGTGTGTATTTTGTAGGAGATGGTTGATTTGATTCCTGCTGTTTGATCCTCTATTTGATGTGGTAACATAGGGCTGGAAGAAGAGGGGGGTCTGCTTTAATCATAACCCTGTGACGAGTGATGAGACGTATGAAGCTGGTTGTGTGGTGGACTCTCTCATCTCTCCTTGGTCCCAGATCAGGGAACAAAGTCTGTGTTAGCAAAACCCCAAGGAGGTGGTGCAGAGCCCAGGCGCCCATCCAGACACACAGGCTTCTGATTGGAAGGGGGAAAGGGTGTTTCTGCTTCCCGTAACACGGCGTCTTGTTCATGCCTCAATTGGCAGATATGGAAACTTAGACATTCCTGGTATGTGTGTGCGTGTGTGTGAATGAGTAGATGTTAATGTTAATTTATTTGGCAGGCCTCCATCATATTTGGAAGAGGTGTATTTAAGTTTTTGTATTTGACAGGATGAGTTGTGGCTTTTCCTTGTCAGATAGACAAGACATAAATTTTTGTTATGAGTCAAACGAGTCTATAATATAGGCTTCTTTTTAAGTTTCCATAAAGGTCGCGGGGGTGCTCTGTTATGCTTTTCTTTATTTTCTGTCATATATACTGTTACAGCGGTGAAGTATCATTTTAAATAGAACCAAAGTCTCAAAAAAATTAGTTCAGTTTATGTAAGAGTAAACCCTGTAAACCAAATACTCTGGCTTCAGACTGCTCTAAGTTAGCCTAATGGGAAGGGAAGGGAGCCTAAATGGATTGTTATAGATAGGAGCAGCGCCAAACTCCAGTATAAGATGAATAAGGATTTTTTGAGCTGTGATTGACGCAATCATACTTTTGTAGAGTCCAACATTTAAA
The DNA here is from genome assembly GCF_041146795.1 of Maylandia zebra. Taxonomy (NCBI): domain Eukaryota; kingdom Metazoa; phylum Chordata; class Actinopteri; order Cichliformes; family Cichlidae; genus Maylandia; species Maylandia zebra. Next base: position 9,334,738 of record NC_135188.1, read on the forward strand.
ATATGGAGCTGTTGTGTGTTGCAAAGTCTAATAAGGAACCTGATTGTGTAAGTAAATGGCATACTATTGGTGAATTTGTTTTGAGCAGGACCTCCTTTTAGAAAAGGAATAGTAATGTCTTTAAAAAGGCAGAATAAAAAGAGGAAACCCGGAGAGAAGATTCATAGATTTAGTGAAGGAGGGAATGTAGAGAGCTGGTGAGACAGAGAAGGATGCTAAAGAAACGGTGAGTTAGACACAGATGATCTGCTGTGGAGACCCCTAAACAGACTGACCCAAAGGCAAACAAGATCTTAAAAATGATTTTAATTTAGGTCTCTTATGAATTATTACTATAACATGTTGAGGTAATCAAACTTGTCTTGTACTTCTTCCTTTAGGTGGTTCTGTGAAGGCCGTGAGCTGCACAACTCTCCTGACATCCAAATCTGGAGGGATGGTGACCTGCACACACTGGTGATTGCTGAAGCCTTTGAGGACGACACAGGACGTTACACCTGTGTGGCTTCCAACAGTCTCGGAGCAGATAATACTTCAGCTGAGGTTTACATTGAAGGTCAGACAGATCGTTTCATTACTTCTTCTTGGGGTTGTTGTCAACCAACCAAAGTCTTGGTTGCCTGAAATGATACCTGTGCGTAGTCAATTGTTCCCAGGCAATGGAGGGTTAGAGAGGGTTAATTTTATCTGCAGATTAACAAAATGTTCCACAAAGTATATCATGCGCTCTGCCTGTTATGCTTTCTAGCCTAAATTAATTATACACACATGAAAAGGCAGTATATGCAGCACATTGAAACACTGTAAACCTTATTTCAAACTGAAAACAAAACAACAGACAATAAGGAACTTTTATACTTATTTGAGACAGACATCCAGCTTTGTTTGGGTTGCTCCTTGGGTCAGATGCTGAAGCCTGGTGCAGTTGTGACTGTGTGTTGTCATATAACTAAAATGCACTTACACTTGACTTTTTAATAATCTGTTTTAAGCAAATGCAGCCGTACTAGCAAATTCTTTGACGTGTTGTAATCTAGCTTGTAGCCATCTCTGAAGTCCACGGGAAAAACATGGTGGTGTTTAACAGGTAATCTGTTCCTTCTGATGCAAAAAATTATGGGAGGCTACAAAAGATTGAAAGGCTATTTATATAGCGCTTTTTGCCCCATGGATGTAATAACAGTAATTGTCCAACCAATGAAAATTTGGTTAGATGAAAGTACACACCAAATAACTGACCAGCTGAGACTACAGAGATGCTTTTGCAAATGTATTGACTGATATTAAGTCTTACAGGAGAATACAGCCAATTGTTTAATTCATCTTATTGCTGTGGTTTGATAAGCTATGCCAAGAAAGAGCACTACAGATGCAATGTTTGCTTTGAGAGTGTTGATGAAGACGTATAGATAAGGCCAGAAGGTGCAGCTTGTTTGCAGCGGTGGTGGGCAGGTTAACGGATGACTGAGATCCGGACTGGACTGTGATTTTTTTTTTTTTTTTTTTTTTTTTTTTTTTCTTTCTCAGACAACTTTGGGAGGGTAGGTGTGTACTATAGAGAAGAGGAATGACAGTCATTAGAAGTAAGACAGAATACACGTGTGTGTGAATGAGAGGGAGACAGGTGTAACAGTCAAGCTGCAAGGAAGAGAGACAGTGAAGGTAGATGAGTTTAAATACGTGGGGTCAACCATCCAAAGCAATACACAGAGAATCCTGGTAGGGCGGAGTGGGTGGAGATTAGTGTCAGAGGTGGTTTGTGACATAAGGATAACAAAAAGAGAGAAAGGAATGCTTTACAAGTTGGTAATGAGACCTGCTATTATGTATGGTTTGAAAACAGTGGCACTAACAAAATGTCAGAAAGTGGACCTGGAAGTGGATCTGAAGGTGCTAAGATTTTACTGAGCATGACCCGGATGGACCGGATCACAAGTGAGTACATCACAAGAATGCCTCAGGTTGAATGGTTTGGAGACAAAGGTGCAGAGGCAAGGTTGAGATCATTTGGACGTGTGCAGAGAAAGGATAGTGGATATAGAAGACAAAGAATGGTGAAGAGGGAGCTGCCAAGTGGAAGGAAAAGAGGAACCAACAGAGAAGAATTGTGGATGTAGTGAAGATGGCCATGCAGAGGGTTGGTGTGGCAGAGAAGGATACGGATAGGGAGAGATGAAGGTAGAAGAGATGAAGAAACTGCATGAAGATAAATTATATTTTCTGAAAAAGGGTTTGAAGCTGGGACAGTGTTCATCTTAACACCATAAATGTAAGCCTTGCAGTCATTTACACTTGTGACTAAACTCTAGCAAAAATTTAGATTACAAAGCCAATACTTCCTTCTTCCACAAAACCGGATTTGAGAAACACTTAGTCATAATTTTATTGTATAGAGTTGCATATTTAAAAACAGTAAATCTGTTAAGCTAATTGGAAATAAATGGCCTATATAATGTTCTGTAGCACATAAACCACAGCAGCTTCTGATTGTGTTCCACTGCAGGGGCGTCGTCATCAGACTCAGAAGGAGAAGGTGCATCGAAGTCTAGATCAGGAGCCATGCCTCAGTATGTATATTCCTGCACAACTACCTTTGACACTATGACCCAGTGAACCTTGAACTATCCAACAGGCTAACCGAGCCCTTGAGCGACTAATCAAGTCTGCTGCCTGCTCCTAGTTAACTGGGTCCTAAAAAGGCTAGCCAACAGTCTGACCCAGAACATAGTCAGCAATCACAGTAATGACCTGGGGAGGGTTAATACAGTGGGGAAATCACCTGAGATGTTTGGTCTCTTACTTATTTCCAAATGTTAAACTTTTTAATTCATGAGACTTTAACTTTTAGTTTTATTCAATTTCCTCTCCAATCGTGAAAAATATGTATTAATTTAATGACATTTTGGGCATGAAATTCCAATTCCATTTTTACAATAGGGCATTTTTTGCAGTCCCTGAGTCCTTTCACTTTTTCTAAATGTTTTTCATCATTATCTTATGTATAAATCTCCCTGCATCTGGACTGTTTCCTGATATTCGTTTCTGTTTCCATTAATGTTTACCCACTGAAGCCAAGATCACTGATATCATCTTAATTGCTGTGGAGGCAATTTTCCTTCAAGCATTATATTTTAAATAAAAGCGTACAGAGTTTTGAAGTTGCTCTTTTTTTTCTTTCTAGAAATAAGTTTTTGTTTGTGTTTTTCCTTGTTTTAGAGTCCAGAAGAAGACTACTTCGATGTCCCTAACAATACGCTCATCTTCACCCAAAACCCCTGAGGTGCTACCTCATCGCACCACCCTGGTGCAGTCCTTGTCTCAGCCTCCACAGCGGGTAAAACATCTTTCTTTCTCTTTCCGTTTCTTTAAATAACTTCATCTGTTTGGAAAAGTAAATGTGTGTTGTCTTCTAGATGCAGAGCCCAGTTTCATCACTCTATGCTGGTGAAGTCTCAGGCCCTCCTCTGTTCACCAAGGTAAGTGTGCATACACTTTTGTGTAACATACTTTACACAAAACGTAAGTAGACATGGCAAACATCATGAACATGTGTGACTGCTAAAAAAACCCATCAATAATCAACCACAACAATAACCAATAACCTCTGGGACTGAAAAATGAAGCCAGGGAAGAAGTGCTAAAAACTGCAATTTCTTGAATGGCCACTTGAGGCAGTTTAGCGAGCTATAGCTAATTTCTCTCAAAAGGTTATGTTTTTTTCAGTGTAGTACACACATATTTGCTTGACAAGTGAAAGGTTGCTTCTTCAATGCTAGACTGAAACACAAATTTCTTTTGGAGTTTAAACAGGAAGGGCATCTGATGTAAAATTAAATAAAGTCAAAATTAAATATATAGAGGTACCCACTGTGGTGAACTCTTGAGGCAAGGAACCAGCCAAAGTAGCTTTTTTAATTAATTTTTTACCCTTACTGAATTGCTTTGAGACTTAAAGTTAACCATTACTAAAGGCTTGGGAGCTTTATGTTGCTGTCGATACTGTTGCTAGTTACTGATGTGAGTCACTGAACTGGAAGTTTAGGTAACATTTGTGGTGTTGGTTACCCTGAAGCACTTTTAATACAATTATCTGACAACCATTGTGGCTTCGTGTGTGGTTAATTATACTAACAGCACATCCAAGAAGTCTGTGCTCAGGTCTTGGTGAGTGAAATGATTTTATTTATATGATATTCATCATTAATTTGCAGGTGTACCTGTATAGTTTGGGGATGCAGCTCACTAACCAAGCATGCCAAGTTTAGCTAATAACTCTGAAATCTCGTCCATATACGTCATGTCTGGCTCCAAAAAAACATCAAGACGACAACCACAAGGCTAAAGTAGAGGCCCCAGAACTTTACTTTACAAAACAATGGGTGACATCATGGTTTCTATGTCTATCTTTTATGTACAGTCTATACATAAAGCACTGTTTTTAACTCATTGCTGCTGTGGCAAAATTAGAAGCCTGCCATTGTCTGACATATTTGAATGCAATACCATGAAGATTTCCTTTAAAAAGAACAAGGGAATTGTTACCCAAACCATAAAAAGGATACATGCAATTCATCATGCATGCAATGCATGTACACATACAAACACAGAACCTGTTAAACATTGTCCTCAGACTCTTTGTCTTCCCATAATAACAGCATGCAGTGCTGTGGCTTTCAGCAGTGCGGGTCAGATAAAACATAGACTTTGATGGGAGCTCCTCCTCTTCAGGCTCCAGGACATCCTTTTCCAACTCAGACTCTTCAGCACTCCTCCAACAGCCCTCATCTCCCTCTTTTCCTCAGGCTGTGGGTCATGTGATGGCAGGAATGAGACGAGTTGAGGCTTCAAACATGCCCGCCAAACCCACAAGGGTCAGGTCTCTTTCACTCTCATTGAGCCAGTCAGTCTCTAAATCATTTTGCACTTCATTACAAAAAGTCACTTGTTTTTCTTCACCCCCGCACCCAGCCTCCTTTCAAAACTATAGCAAGCTTTAATCATCTCGATGAGAGGATGTTTGCCTGTAGTGAAGTCAGCACTGTGATGTCACCCTTACAGCGCACCCATACACCCACACACCCATGATGTACATTCAACCCATGCTCTTCTCAAAGTATGCCCAGAAACACAGTGAGAGGCACATTTATCCACACTGACACTGAGTGCCTCCTGTTGAGGGATGTAGCAGTCCATGTCACCGTGGATTTTACCTCAGCTCTCATAAGGATGTGTTTTTTCTTAACTTCTGCAACTTGATAAGCTGTGGTGTGATTAATTGGACAGAGGTGGTCATTTGTAAAGTGGAGGGTCTCCAACTGGGAAATAAAGAGCACCCATGTGGGGGGTTTAATCCCCCTTAAAGCACACATACATGTGCATATGCACTTAATGCATAAAAAGTTAAAAATATTTTCTGGATCTTGTCAAATTATTTAATTTTTTTTAGTTTGAAAAAACTATTTTGTAGATTCACTGTGAACTCCAGTGCACACCTAACCTGACGTACTGTTGATATTACAATTACTTATCGTGAATGGATGGTTCATTAACAGGCACTGTTTATTTCTTCTTACTCACACTAAAATAAAGCTACATTTTATTGCAATGTTTTTACTGGTTAGGGTCACTTGATTTAATGGGCTTTGACTCAGGAACTAAAATTAGCTTGAAATCCCCGATTTATACCAAACTTAAAACAACTGAAAATATTAGACGGGTTAATAATTAACAAACAAAGAGTGTAATTTATTCTGTTATAAGAAAAGCTATACTAATAAAGTACTAGCTTATGTTAGCCAACTTAAAAGGGAGCTGTTAGGCCTTTCTTTTCTATAAATGAGGAGTGTTATAATGGCCAAAATTCCAAGTATTGAGGTCAGAGTTTGCACAAGTAATCCCTGTGAGACAGCAGGATGTTTTTTTCCTACTCCTCTTTGTTCTGTATGATCAGTGAGAGCAGATATCGTCATGGACTCTGGCTGCCCTGAAGCCCCGCCCACCCACTGTTCAAATTTTATGTCTATTAGGAGCAGCCAATCAGAGACGAGTTGGCTTAAAGTGAGGGTGAAGGGAGCTAAAACAAGTTGTAACAGGCAGCGGATAGAATAAATGGCTGCACCAAGGCCAGTATAAAATGCATTTGGATTATTTTGAACTGAGATTATTTATGAAGCAAAAACCATCACGTAATTGTTGGGTGATGTGATAAAAATCCTGCTTCAAAAACTTCCAGTGCACATCCATATCAATGATGATTAACAGATGTTGGAAACAATGACTTTTGTTTAAGGACATTCGGTTTGTCAGTGTCCAAATATTTAAGAAATAATTTCATCAATTTTGACAAAGTGATCTAAGCTCGTTTTAAGTCTCGGCACTTGGTGACAGCTATTTGGAAGGAAACGGATGCTCATTTTAGACTAAAGATGAAATATATGGAGTAAACAGCCAGATTAAGGTACATTATCTGATTGCCTGAGGCACAAAACGAAGGGACCAGATGGAGCCAATTAAAGGGGACTCCTGGTTTGCTAAAGTGGAAGTCCTGTGAAAATAAGCTTTTATTTTTTTGATAGCCTTGTAGCTTAAGTTCATCCACTTTGCTGTTTGCATATAAGCTACTGCCATGCCATCTTTCTCCTTCTTCTGTACTTGTCACCTATTACTCGCTCCTTTTTCTCATGATCTCTCTCTTATTTTTTCCATTATGTTTTGGCTTATCATTCCTTCCTGTGTGCAGCTCCTGCAGGATGCCCAGGCATCTGAGGGCCAGGTAGTGGTTCTGGAGTGCAGGGTTCGTGGAAGTCCTCCTCTGCAGGTCCGATGGTACCGCCAGGGAAACGAGATCCAGGACTCTCCTGATTTTCGTATTCTCCAGAAAAGTGAGACAATTGAGCAAACTGTTGTAGCTAAGGCATTTTTAGATTTTAGAATTAAACTGATTTCACATCCATTAATAATCATAATGTCTTTGTTCTCTTCCTCTCTGTCTGTTATTTGCTGTAAATTAGAGCCTCGATCTGCAGCTGAGCCAGGTATGTCACCTCAGTTCCTCCAAGAACTACTCTATCAATTACTCTGCTTTCATGTTCCCAGCCGCAGTCAGTGGTTAAATTTAGCAATGGATTATAAACTTTGGCTGGAGACTCAAGCTGAACTGCAGCCTAGGTCATAACTACAGAAGATCACAAGTCAATAAATCTGACACAACACTCATTATTGCATCTGCTGCAGTCACAGGGAGTCCCTGAAGCCCCATCATCTGCTAACTCCAACACATAAACAATGACACACACTAATTTATGTCAGATATTTTCCACCTGTGTGACTCAGGGGTCATTTCAGGTGCGTCTTTCTGGCTTTGAATCACTCAGACATCCCTGAACATCTGCACTCGTGTCTGGCTGTTCTTCATTAATAGTTACGTCTGTGCTTATTCATCTTCTCCCTGTGTCTGAATAGTGATTCATCAGTCTACGTGACATGTCAATCATCACGCTTCTGTGTATGTAATTCATCCCCATATTGATGTGATATCTCTTTTATGTTTCATTACAAACAATTCAAGTGTCAACGTGTCACTCTGCTCATCACAAACAAATCAAGTCACAACAAGTCAAGTCTCAGTGTCTCACGCCTGTGTTTATTCTGTCTCTCAGCTTCAACTCTCTTAATCATCAAAAATGTACTTTTTTCAGAGGTGTGGTTTATTTGTTTTTTTAGAGGAGATCTGCACCCTCGTTATTGCCGAGGCCTTTCCAGAGGACGGAGGTCTGTTTTGCTGCACTGCCTCCAATCTTTATGGCTCTGTTAGCAGCACAGCCCAACTCACCGTTACCCCAGGTACGTCTGAAACAGACTGAACAACATTATCAGCATATTAACAAGCCAATGAGGCAAATATAGAAGTGCCTTGAGATGTTGGAGTCACATATTAATTCCCCACATAAAGTCAAAGACTCAATAACCAGCTACATTAAAAACTAGACCATTTTATCTCTGGCTTGGTTGCTTACCGGACTTATATTTTTCAGGTTCAGTAACTGGTCATGCAATGTAAACCATAAGGTGCCAAATCCATCCCAGTATGTTCGATGACCAGGGGGAAAATTCAAAAGACTACATTGTTCCCCATCTCCAAAACATATGGGTTAGGCAAAAAGCTGTCACAACATACGGCCTCTCAGCAAGAACCAACAATCTACATCTGGTCCACTGCGCAACCTTGCATTGTGCAATATTATTGTAGAACTGAATCAGTTTGGATTTTTCTACTGTATCTGCAGGAAGCTTTGTGTTGCGAGATGTTGGAATGGATGATATCATGAGACTGGTTTTCAGAACTCTTAATTTTGTTCGAGCCAAAGGTCTGAATCATTGTCACTTTTACGGCTCTGTTTATAACTAAGACATTACTGATCACCCGCCATACCACAGATTGGTTAAGCCAAGGAGCCGTGCAGATGCATTTCTTTTATTCACAACAATAGCGTTTCTTTGCGATGACAGTAGAATGACTGAACGTGGAAAAACTGAAACTTACAGTTGAAAATGGACTTATTTTTCTTAAGACGTCTCATGTTTCGTAAACGGATGCTTCACTGATTGTTAATGTTTTCAGAATTTACTCAAGCTTCTCTACACAGAAAGAAAGAAAAAAATGATTTAAAAAATGTTATAATTCACTGGTTTTACTGATCCAGCCCATTTGGAATTAAATTGGGGAGTATGTGGCTCATAAACTAAAGACAGTTTGACATCCTTGTCTTAAGTTGTGGTTTCAGTATTATCCATTGTTGAAGTCACATGAAAATCCCCCAAATCCGGAGGAATTTCAGAGTTAATAACTAATTTCCTACATGTGTCCTGGCAATTTTGAAGGCCAGACTTTTTGGTCTCTAACTTGTTTGCTTTCAATGATTCTAGTTTCAGGTTCTGGGTGCTGTCGTGCTGCCAGACTTTGTTTTTCAGGCTTTAGTAACAGAACTTGCTGGCAAGCATCTTAATCATGGTTGATTTCTGAGAAATCCATTGGTGATGGCCTATATTCTCCTTATTGGGCTTTAACACTGTGAGGTCTGAATCATACCTAGATGACTGTAACCCTATCCTGTTTTTAATTGTTCTTTGGAGAACAGTAAAAATAAAATGTTTCAATACCTTGATGAGTTAGACCTCAGAGGCTTTAGGCTTTAAACAGTTACGCCAATATCCTTGTTTTTCAAAAGATAAAATTAAATAAAGATGAAGTTTTCCAAAACAGAGGAAATCTGGCAAAGGAGTCAGTTCTGGCTCTTTGCACTAGCACTGATAGTCCAGTAGTTCCCCTGAGGTCTTACAGTTTACATTCATTAATAAAAGCTGCCATGGTAGGTCTTTAGAAGATCACTGTCTTCTTTTGTGTGTATTGTTGTTATGTCGCATGTGAGGGAAAGGTGAAATTTGTGAGTGGAGCGGGACACAAATATTTCTGTGTGCATGCTCACAGACAGAACTGTGTATGTACAGAATGGGACTCACCGCACAGTTTAAAGCAAAGGCTGAATAAACAGGAATTGCATCAGACTGAACTGACTGGACCCAGCTGCTGCTTCAGATCAGATATGCAGTGATGCAGTGTATGTGTGTGTGTGTGTGTGTGTGTGTGTGTGTGTGTGTGTGTGTGTGTGTGTGTGTGTGTGTGTGTGTGTGATCTTTATAAGGTCTGTGATGGCTAGAAGAAAAACTAAACATTAAAGTTAAAAAACAAAAATCCACCTTCTTCTTGTTTGTTTCCCTCAGCAGCTGAGGACTCATCCAGTAATGGCATGTCTGGTGATAGCTCAGGGTTTGAGGATGCATCAGCCTTCCCTCCTCCTCCCCCACCCACCGAGATCAGCCTCCTGGAGCTGCCACCCAAGACGCTGCCTCAGCCCAGCGCTGAGACTCTCCAGATCAAGGAGCTGGAGATCTGGCCCAGTGTGTCAGCTATGCCTCCAGTACAGATGAGCACAGAGATGGAGGACAAAGGGAAAGAATCTGTGCAAAATGGCCAAGCCCTGCATCCACCATCACCTCCAAGCCTTCCTAAAGAGACCACACTACCGCCCCCACCGCCACCTCTGCCACAGTCTGATCCCACAACAGATATCTCTATGCCAGTTCAAAGTCCAGCCCCTGTGATACCAGATTCATGCCCAGCACCAGGCAAGCTGTCTCCATCCCCTGGGAAAGACGGGCCTCCGCTGCCTACCAAACCTAAACCAAAGCTGTAAGTATCGGTCCTGTCCACATGTGTTTGTGCCTACGGTGTATGCTACTCAGCAGCAAGGGGCTTGCTGGAGGGAGGGAGACAGACTTGGATGATCGTCTGAGGTGTGGTGGGAATGATAGTGTTGAGTCTCGGTTTTGTCAGGAGGGTTAAAGGGGGACTCCCGGGCCTTTTCAGAACAAAAGCATTCCTCTGCCTTTATGTGTGGCATCGTGTGTGCCAGGGTGAGTCTGGGAGCTGCTGTCTGTCTGTGCCTGTAAACAGATCAGAGTGGCATTTGCTGGATGGCTCTTATTGTTTCTGTCTGACCTCGCACTGCACGCCCAGCCCAGGACAGAGTATAGTGTTTTTTCCTGAGCACCTTTCTGACAGCTCTGTAGGGATCAGGTAGGATGTCATGGTTATTAGATAAGGGCTGGACAGGGTATGGCTTTATTTTCAAAAGTCCTGTGTTTTGTCTGCAGTTAACAAGCCTTTTGTGCATGGGTTTTACCCACCTAGCAGATGCATTTCTTTTTTGGACATGTAACAAAACTCCACCTTTGTCCTAAAAGCAGGGAAGCTGTGGTTAGCACTCCCTTCATGCTTCCAGGGTGCCACACTGGTATTGTTTCATATTCACATTAGAGTTATCCTAATGAAATTATTTTAAAGATGGCAGTTTGGTCCACTGAACTTAACAAATATTGGACTTTAATTAGACTTTACACAGACACCGATGATTCTTAAAGGCTGAATGAAACATATACTGGTAATCCACTGGGTTTCCTATATCACCATAGTGATCCTTCTGCCCCGGATCTCCCAGGCTAGCCTGCAGATGCATTGAATTGGTTCCAAATTTCAGAAAGACACTAGTGAAATCCAGTTAATGACCTAAATGATCCTTGAATTATCATGTACTGGAACTTTAAAACTGAAAGGTTTAACTGAAATTATGTATGGTTGTCAAGGAAGGTACTACACCAAGCAAGCAAGCAATTTATTTATATAGAACTTTCAAAACAACTCTCAGCTGAAAACAAAGTGCTGTACACATGACATAACAAATAACAAAGTGAAATAGTATATGCAAAAAACCAAAAAAAAACAAACTTAAATTGCTTGACCTTCTTCTGTTTAATGGATAGATGCTGTACAGCCAGAACTTTGGTTTTACCGAAAAGTGCCCTCACAATGGTCTTTAGTTTTATTTGACCTGCAATATTTCATCTTTTTAGTTCTGGTAAAAGTTAAGGGGAAATGTGGTGAACAACACCAACAGATGTGAATGAAATTCAGCCTCTTGTAAGATAAACGGCCAAAAGCAGTTCTCAATTTTGAGATGAGACATTGAAGATACTACCAATGAAAACCATTGGTTGACATACATATGCAGTTCGGTAAATACATTGTTGGGTCTCGGACTGGATGTCCACTATATGCCAACTGTTAGCCACAAGGTGATTTGCAACAAACAAATATATATATATAAATATAAATAAAACAGTTAATTTGGTATATGAAAACCACAGCAGATGGTTAAGTGTGGCATTGATGTGGCTTATGTCTGTCTGCATGTGGTCTACAGTTTGATTACAGTGCAGTAAAGCTTGATTCCTGCATTGCACAGTCCAGTTTCACTGCATGTGTGCTGGATTTGATACCTGCTCCTATCTGGTGTTCATGTAAATGTTATGACTTGTTAATTCTGTGCTTCCAGAGCTGAGAGTATAGTGGAGGAGGCAGAAAATTACAGGTAAATATGACTATGAGGACGATGCTGTAGAGCTGTGCCACATGTTCTGTAGACCTTGTAAATTTAACTATGAAAGAGGCAAAGCGATAGTAGACACACAAGAAATCAAACTCATTAAAACTTCACATCAGCAAGTCAGACAGTCCCAGAAAAGCCACGAAATGATGTTACAAACCTACAGAAAGACATCCAATAAAACCAAAACGAGTTGAGTAGTTTCAAAAAACTTTACCATTTATTATCAACAAAGAAAAAACAGAAGTCCGAACAATCAGCAAAATATTACCACTGAATTGCAAAAGGCTAAAGGGCCTTACAACCCTTTGATGGAAGCCTCACAGACCATCCCACTAAGGGTTATAAGATCTGGTGTTATCCCTCCAACCTAAACACACATCAAAACTAATCCCAGGGTAAAAAAAAAAAAAAAGCCCCCAAAATAGCACCACTGGACTCATAAAGACCCAGAAAGAAGCCAAAAATCATAGGGCTAAATCATTCTAACATCAACCACTGCTACAGGGACAAGAGCAAGTTAGTTGTAAGCTAACTGGTTGTTGTCCAAAATGGTTCAAACCTTGATGGGAACAGAAGATCCTGTTAAATGATTCATATTGAATTTTAGGTTTTGATTATAACGGGCATTACATTCCATTTAAATTTCTTTCCTAAACGAATATGAGATTAATATTATAGATACCAATGACAATGATACTGACTTTAGCTTCCAAATCTAATTTGTATAACATAATGTACAGCAACTTCGTGTACGAGGGTTACATTTCTAACAAATGTGTGGGATTTATTCAACTAGCAGCATATCAGCAAAGTTGGTTCTCTGTGAGTTTTTCCACAATAACATCACAAGTACGCCACTAGAAACAATCAATTCCCAACTGTGAGGCAGTGTAAGCCACCCCTCTCCTGCCCTCTCCCCTTTAAAATCTGTAATTACACAGTAAAACCAGCAGCCATGCCATTAGCCAAAGGTCATCTTTCTGCCAGACCGTTTCCTCAAATGGCCTCTATAAACAGAGGTTGACCACTCTCAGCTTAAAGCACCCAGGGCTTTTCATTCAGTTCATCCGGTCCTGTTTGTTCAGTGTCCATGTAGTCTGAGATACTCTGCAATATTCTGCAATGCAGCAACTTTAAAAAGTAATCCCACTTTGCTGCTTTAATTACTTTTGGGTTTGTTTTTTACAGAAGGTTTTTTTTACATAAGACTTTCCAACAAACCACTTTGTTAGCAGACAGACACAGTGTGGAAACTCTTACACTAACGTCTTGTATATTTAAAATAAGGTTTTTATCGTGAAATAGCTTTTGTTTTATTGTATGTACACAAAGGCAGTGAGGATCAGTGTGGATTGAGTTTAATTATCAGAGTGAGCAGTTTAGTTAGCTTAAAGGATAAGTGTCTAGACTTACTTGCTTTCATGCTACGTCATTAGCTTTCTGGAGTTATGTGCATTTAAGCTTTTACTACTGAAAGTCGTGCATGCAAATAGCTCCCAAAAATGCAGTGTTTTCACAGCACTGGCTATTATCGAGCAGAGAACAGCTGCTAGATAATCGCAAATCGCTAGTGTTTATTTCAAATGAAAAGAGCATATTCATAAATCTAAAATAAAACGTTCTAAATCACAGGAACAACATACTGGAAGCCTGTGTAAGGGATGACTTTTGCTTTAATAATACTGGGCTGATGAGATGTAGGAAGTCGCTGTGTGACTTGGCAGGCAGGCGGGATTGCAGGAGACCCGAGCTGTGAAAACAGACCTGCTGTTTCTCTCTGCTGAAGGAACAGCGAGCTGGGTTGGTAGGCATTTGGGTTTGATGTCCGGTGTTGATGCCAGACATCAGCATTAAGAATTATAGGAAATTCTCAGGGGAGAGGCCCAGATTGTCTGGGTAGATCTGAACCAAGGTTCGTGTTTGAATGGAAAGCAAAGTTCTTTACCACAAGGCAGTGAAGTGATGGATAGCAAGCTAGAAACACTATCTCACTGCATCTGGAATTCAGCTTTTTTACATCTAACGTTACTACACAATGACATGAATTATGGCTGATTTATGTGCTTTAGTACTTAGTGAATTTGATGGATGTGATATTTTCAGACTACTGCAAGCAGGATAAAAGAACAAGCAACAAACATGTACGGATAGTTTTTTGTTTGTCTTTTTATAAACTGTTTTAAGGATTAAGCATACAATGTAAAAATGTTTAGTTAATGTGACCTTTTGCTTCAAGCACATTTGTTATTTAAGGCAACCCAAAGTTCTCTTGGCATTGGAGCTCATTTGATTGTGTGTGCTTGTCTGGGAAATAAACCATAGTTCCCATAGCAGGCCCTTAAATATAGAGCTTAAACAGTTGAGGAATACTGCGTGCCAGTGAGACATCTGTTGCATCTAAACATATGGACATCATGGGAAGAGTTATTGTCTCACCTGTTCTGCAGGGTTTAACTGTGAACGCGTGACAACCTGTAAAGTGCTTTCATGACAGACTGGCGGAGTAACACCTTAAGCTTGTAAATCTGTGTGCTCTAATCCAGATGCGTGCACATGTATTAGCAGATGACGTGTCAGTGTTGCTGGTATCCAGGGTTGGTTTTCTTTATACGCCTACAGGTAAAGGTTCATGCTTGTCTATTGAGACACCTCATAAAAGAAAAAGTTATCGTCACACCGTGATACATGAAATCTTCGCAGAGGTTGTATTAGTTTATGAAGGCTATGTAGTCAAGCTGCACTCACAGTCCCAGCAGGTTTCAGCTATCTCACATCAGGTGATGGCTCAGCTGTTTGCCTTCTATATTTATACTTACACCTTCTGGACTTACTCCCGAAAAACATCACATTGTGCAGATTATTTTACTTTAACTTGCTCTTCATCTGCAAGCTATTTTGCAATCCAACTTCAATGTTCCTTGTCAGTACTCGGTATGAAAGGGCAGGGAGGTCCCAAAACAGAGCCATACTACTGTATATTTTACCACTGAAGAAAATACCCACATTCGTTTGACTATAATCAGTCCTGGATGGACCGAATATTCCCCATTAACTTATTTATGAATACTTATTCTTCCATAAAATATTATTCACATCTAATCAATAGTCAAAAACTAGAAGAGCAACCAAATACAAAGTTAGTATTAAACATGCTTGAAAATAAGCACACTTATGTTACTTATCCCTACCAAATCATGCTGATCGTTATGTTTCCCTTAAACCTTCTGATTTTGTTTGCTTGCTAGTTTTTCTGTGACCCAGTGGATAGAGGGAAGACTTTACTTTCAGACTTCTTTACGTCCTAAACATCTCTTTATATCAAAGACATGCTTGAGAGCTTTACATTATCTTTTTTGCTTGTGACCTTATGACCATGCAAGTGTAGTTACAAGCAAATGTGTGTTTGGCGTTGATGGTAGTATGGTCTGGAGACACCTTTGGCAAAAATCAATAGTATGATTCTCAAAGACTGATGCTAGCCAAACAGCGGTAAATTGCTGAGGGGCTGAGTTGTCATCCTCTCTCCTCACTTTGCTGTCTTAAGGGATCTGGTAAGTAACAAAGGGAAGCTGCAGTTTCGATATCTACTTTTGATGTACAAGTTATTTAACAATCTACATATGACACGACGACTTACATACTCTGAAATACTCCAAGAAAGACTCCAAGACACAGAAAGAGACACTAGAGTGCAACATTAAAAAGGTGTGACCACCACGATGTTGACCGCGATACTAAGGGCAAAGCATTATATTATAGGTTGGTACCGCATAATGTTTAGGTGGGCGTTACAACAAGCATGAGTAGCAGAGGTAACAATTATCCCCAAACCCATTCCACAGCTTAATCTCTTGTTCATAAGACCAGGCATTGGCTTTGACAGTCAAAATTGTTCTCTTGCATGGATTTTATTCCACAAACTGCTTCTTATGTACGTGCGAGCTGAACTCTCTGTACTGCTGTGGATTTGTTTTTTTATATACAGCTCTACATTATGTTCATTTTTACTCAGTATGATGAAAAACAGGCAAGCTTTGGCACTTAGCAGGACCTCAATTTAGACTTTTCTCACAACAGTGATCGTGATGTTTGTGCAGAGGTTTCAGAATGGTTCGGGCTTCGGGCTTTTTTTTTTTTTTTTTTTTTTTTTTTTGTGGGTTTGTTAAAGAAATGCTGTAATAATGAATGGTTGACTGTATAATGTGCAGTGCGTGTGTGGCTAGTGCAAAGCCTGAGGGCGAAAGAAAGAGGAACACGAGTTGTGTATTTGATTTTAAACAGACCAAAGACTTACTGTACATGGAGTAAGCAGTGACAGCACCTGATTATAAAGAGTCTTGAACTGATATTTTAAGTGCAAGCAGAAGTGGCCTGGATAATGAAAGCAGGGGTCAATCAATCTGGAAAGGGGAGGAAGTGGAAAATTTGAATGGAATTACACAGATGACAGTATGTAAAAAGTTTCCCTTATGAAGAAAGTAGATCAATACAGGCTGTAAAAAGGCATGACCTAACGCATGCACGCACACACACACACACACACACACACGATCATTGCTTATCATGGTTATATTAATAAGATTTATTTTTGGATAACAGAAGTCTGAAAAATTCTAATCAGATCATGTCATTATTCTAAAATTCCAATTACAGTCAAATACTTTTCAACCCTAACACAGACACACACACACAGACAAAGGGTGGGTGGTCCCAAACACCATGAATATCACAAGAAAAAACAGCTGAAAAATGAAGGCAACATTAATTAAACCTCCTTAAGACTAACAAGAATGTTCTGTACAGTTCACTTGAGTATACTTCAACAGGAATTCTAGTGACTAGTTTTACTAAGCACCAGCCTCCAGGGTTTAAAAATGTAGCAAGAAAAGGAGTGCCAAAAACTGCAACTCCTCTAATGGCCAGTTGAAGCAATCCTCACAGACTCGCACGTTCAAAATGCTTAACTATGAAGCATGTTTTCAAGGCTGATACAGTAAAAGGTTTTAGCCTCTGTGGATATTTCGCTATGCATTTAAATTCTAAAGGAGGTGAACTTTTTAGTTATATATAAATACTTGTAAAGCTTAAAGTTAGGAGTGTGGCAGCATTTCCTCAGGCATAGACAGTATGAAAGATATGACATCACCAGTTGGTTTCTGAAGTCCTGTTTTGAAGCCATCTTGGTGTGTCATAGTTGGATGTAACAAACAAGGAAACCATGTGATTATCAAAGCAGACCCTAGATAATCCTTCTTTCTCATAATGAAACCAGTTTCTCATAGACTACTATTGAGGTTTTGCAAACGCATGATCACTGATCATCTGACCCTGATTTGTTTTGGACATTTTGGACATGTGATCAAGTCAATAAGTCCCCAATCACACAGGCATAGAGATCCGTCCATGGCCATCTTACAGGCACTGGTTGTGAAGGAAAAATTACCATTCTCCAACAGGTTGTAAGTGGTTAGTGGAGGTTTGATTGCCTTCACTAGGAAAATGATTGCTAAAGCCCAAGTCCATTGCCCAGCTGGTAGTTAGCGAGTGTTTACAAGCAGTCATGAAAAACTACACGCAACTGTGGCAGTCTGCTAGCAACCAAAGCAATCACTAGGAGGTTTTTGGTACAGCAACTTCTTTGTGAATCAATTTCACCCAGCAAGAGCCATGAACCACTGACAGCCAATCAGGGAATACACATTTTTTTTCAAGTAACCGGTGGTCGTAACAGAGATGAGCAGTAACGCGTTTACTGTAATCCGATTACTTTTTTCAAGTAACAAGTAAAGTAAGGGATTACTATTGCAAAAACGGTAATTAGATTACCGTTACTTTCCCGTAAGCACGCTGCGTTACTAAAACTGTGATTTTCTTTTTTTTCTTTTTTTTTTTCTTTTTTTTTTTTTTTTGCGAGAATGTCTCGTGACAGTGATGTAAGCGAGTGCGACGTTTGTGGCAGCAGCTGTGTGCAGATTAACAGTGGATAATATATCGAGTTCTGGAGAGAGTATGAGCGTGCAGCGTTTAAAGCGTGGAAGTACTGACCTTATTTTGAGTTTGATTCCATAAAAAGTGACAAAAACATTAGCGTCCGTTGTGCGTGGGAAGAAAACGTCTTTTTACAGTGGAAAAAAAAAACCCTAAACTTCCGAGCAAGCACCGAGTGCGCAACGACGTAATGGGAAATTCACAGAGAAACTCGCGGAACTGACCGCTGCAGCACACCTGCACCAGGGCAAACCCCCACCTACCCAACTCCTGCTTTACAGGTGAAAATAGAGCAACAGGACCGCTGAGTCTTTGACTTTATTTATTTTCTGCTGTGTTTTACTTGCATCTATTTGAAAGAGTGAGTGTAAACACAAAAAATATTTTATTTTCTTCCAGTCAGAGAATGTTGCATATAATTAAATTTTTGCTTAATGCATAAAGTTAAAAGATTAAAACTAATAAAACAAGTTTTAAAAAGAGACTTTTTCATTTAATTACATTTTGTATGATGGATTATGCAGAAAAAGTGGAATAGGGCTGAAAGATCTATCACTTTATCACCTATTCAGGTTGTAAATCGTGTTTTTAAAAAGTAACTAAGTAACTAAGTAATTAATTACTTTTGAAAATAAGTAATCAGTAAAGTAACAGGATTACCTTTTTGAGGAAGTAATCAGTAATTAGTTACTGATTACTTTTTTCAAGTAACTTGACCAACACTGGGTTGTAACACATTCAAAATGGCGGACAACTCTCAAACAATGTGCACATCTCAATAGGACCAAAACTCTTTTTGCAATTACAAGTCTCGCCCCCCGGTGGCCATTAAAAAAAGCAGGTTTAAGGCACTTGTGTGTTAGCTTCATTTTTTAAACCTGGAGGCTACATCAGTGTTTTATACTGTGTATGGCTTTAGCCAGTTGCAGTCTCATAATACAACTTAAAGATGTTTGTGGTGTTGATGACTTTTCAAGCATTTTTAATGGATTTATTTGGCTTGCTGCTTGGTACAGACAGTAGTTTGGACTTTGGTTTGAGTATTTTTTTTATTTATTTTGGTAGGTGGTTACTTTGTACAAGACAGCAGTCATGGTGGCTACATCCATCTGTTCTATACCGTCTATAGAACAACTTTAGGTACTCAGTTTCGTTCATTATCCTTCTGAAACAAACAAACAAAAAAAGGCACCTCAAAATGCAGACATTACATACATGTTATCAACAGAGTGCTTACAGGACATGCTTACATACTGCAGTAATAGAATTTTACTATAGAATTCTATAGTTATAAAATTAGAATGGACTAATATACTTTAATGCAGCCCGTATTTCTTGCCGATAGACTAAAAAGTATACGAAGGTCAATGTCCACTGAAATAATTATCATACCTCTGAGATTAAATGACTTCCGTAGTTGCGCCAAACCGCTATAACCCCAGTGAGGTTGTTGCCAGGGAAACAGGGTATAAACCAAAGACACAAACAAACGTCTCTTCAGTAGTCCTCATTAGTCTCTCACTAAACTGACTCAGAAACACACACAGAATAAACTTGTGTCACAACAGGTCGTCATTGACTCTTTATGCATTTGTTCATTTTAAAAACCTCACTCTTCTCACTTTAAACCAGGATTCACATTCTGTCCGTGCTGCATTGCTGAGCAAGGAGCTAGGGCTGCCAGGATATGTCGCATATCTGTGCTGTGACTCAGAGCTTCCTCTCAGCAGTGTGTTTGTGTTTACGAGGTGCAAGTCATGAACTCTCTAATGAAGTATTAACAATCACTTTCTTGTCAAGGTGTTGCTTGTGGTTTATGGAAAGTGGTGGAAACATTTATGTTAAAGAACCACATATGGTACTAGCTGCACATCTTTGCTTGTGGTTCTTGTGGTTCTTCGTCATCAAACATCTAAAGCACTGACCAGATAAAAAGCAGTAACTCACAAGCTGGGGTACTTCTGCAGTGGTCAGTGGGTATGTGTCAAAATTAGTTCAGCTAAACTGAAGAAAATCAAAAGTTACAATTTAATTTACTGTAAGATTGTGTGGACCTGCAAAATTAACAGGCACACAGTAGAAAATAGAAAGGAAAATTAATAATTAATACATAAATATAATGGGCAAAAGTAAATAAAATTAATAAAATAGTTTACCGAGTGCATCAACTAATTTACATTTTATAATTATGTAAATTTAGACACTCTTAGCTAATGAAATCATTTTGTAACTTTAGCTAGAAAAAACTAGCTAAATTATAAACTAAAGTCAGAAATCATTAGCCAAAATTTGTGATAAACCAATTAAATTGCTAACTTAACATCTTGAATAAGTAATGTGCAGTAATGGCGTACAACATCTAAACATGAATAAACTGTCTTCCTTCTCTCACCCCAACCGATCGCAGTAATTGGCCACGCCCCTCCCTGAGTCTGGTTCTGCCGAGGTTTCTTACTGTTAAAAGGGAGTTTTTCCTTCCCACTGTCACCAAAGTGCTTGCTCATGAGGGTTCATATGATTGTTGGGTTTTTTCTCTGTATATATTATTGTAGGGTCTACCTTACAACATAAAGTGCCTTGAGGTGACTGTTGTTGTGATTTGGAGCTATATAAATAAAACTGAATTGAATAAACAAGTTGAAATAATGAGCTAAAATTCTAGCGTGGCTAGAAATGTTAACATATCTAAAAGCACAGTAGAACAAATACCTGTTAACTAAACATACTAGATTTTAAAAAGATAAAATTCATATTAAAAACTGGAAAGTGGCTAAAAGTATGGCTAACTGCTAAAACTGTTAGCTAAAAGTTTAAATAAACACAACAAAATGTTAGCTAAACATCCTAGATAAAGAGTTGTTAAAAAATGATTTGCCAAAAGTGAATCTGTTTTCTACCTCATCTGAGGTGATTAGAGCTTTGCAATCCATAGTGTACCGAGAAAATATTCCAAGAAAATATTGTACACGTTTTTCTGTTCTGTCATCCAATTTTGCTGAGTTTGTGTGAAAGTTAGCCTCAGTTACCTGTTGTTAGCTGCCTGCAGACCTTTTAATGAGTGGTTATTTAAGCTGCTGTTGCCTTCTTATCAGCTTGAAACAGATCTCCTCTGATCTCTTACATACACAAGGTATTTTTGCCCAGATAACTGCTACTGACACGATATATTCTTTTTTTCAAATCCCGAATCTTCCACAGGTCATCACGACCGTGTCAACAATCCTACAGTGAATGCACTGTTGTTGAGTTGCTGCCATGTGATAACCCAAGTAGATAGTAGCATTATTGAGCAACTGAACAGATATACCTAACAAAGCATCCAGCCAGTGTCACAGGTAGATAAACATAAACGTAATTAGTAGCTATTAAATAAAGTAGTAACAAAAAGTAGTGGATTAATAGTCTAAATAGGATGTGAATTGTTGTAACTGATTAACAGTAAGCCAAATCTAATAGGTAAGAGTAAGCTACAATTGCTCCAGAGTTGAGTTTAAAATGAGTTGAAACAACCACATTTGAGCTTGAGAGGTGATGGTGATCAAGAGGCTTTTGAGGACTTCTGTATGTCAGAAAAAAACTGGGAACCACTGCTCTAATGTATACCTTTATTTTAGAGACTGCTGGCCACAGAGGTTTTTGATTACATGCAACTGGAAAAAGACAGACACAGAAAGTTAGTTCTCATCGGGGACAGGACGAGGTTTGAGCAACAGAATAAAAGCTGAAATGAAGTCACCAGAGACACAAGGGAGCAGGAAAGCAGATAATTTCACATTGGGCCTCCAGAGTGAGAGATGGGCAGCCCTTAAAAGGACATGGGAAACACAGGATTGGCTGAGACACTAGACTAACAAACCACTGGATTGGTCGGCTGCGCTAAAGTGACCTGCATGGAATGGAGAAACTTTCCAAATAAGGAAGAGACTTGTGGGAGCTGACCTTCATAACACAGAGAGGGAGCTGGAAGACAGAGAGAGAGGGGTGAGCAGACGGGGAGGGAGTGATGAAAGGACACATGGAGGGATGAGGAGAGCCCAGGCTGTATGCTTGGGAGTTGACAGCATGGAAACTAAGCGGCTTCAGTGATCCCCCTCATAGAAAGCAGAGTGTGTTTCCCAGGAAAGAGCAGCCTGGTACGTTAAACACTGAGAAACAAACAGATAAATACACATTACCCAACATACATACACTCGGAGAGAAGAATTGTTTCCGGATGAGGTCAATCAACCTGTGATTAGATCCTGACTACGGGTGGTGGTGCAAGTGGTGAGTGCGGCTTCATGTGTGGCATACACGGTATCTCTCTTTAAACACACTCTCAATTAGACTACCACACAACTTCCACTTGTGGATGTTAATTAGAGGGTGTGATAATGTGTACACTGCTGTCACCAAGAAAACGACACTGAGAGCAGACGAGGCCCACTCTGACTCGCTTCTAAGTGTCAATGAGTTGAGTCGCAGGGAATGACTCGTACCTCGAAGGGACAAGGAGACCCTCTCCAAGTAAGGTGCTGTATGAATAAGAGAGTTTGTTTTTTCAGTTTCTTTACCTCAAAGTCAGCGGGTGTTTTTGAATAAGCTAAGGTCTGTGTTTAACACAGCGGTCCCCAACCTTTTTTGCACCACGGACCAGTTTATGTCCGATATTTTCACGGACCGACCTGTAAGGTGTTGCGGATAAATACAACAAATTAAAACCAGTACCTGTACCAAAAACAATTTATTCATAACACATGGGAAAAGACCCAGGGAAATCGAGTTAACGATATAAACAATAAAAAAATAACGATTAAAAACCCTGAAAACCATAAATTTCACACCTAGCCTCAAATCTCGCGGCCCAGTACCAAACAACTGAAGGACCAGTACCGGTCCGAGGCCCAGGGGTTGGGGACCGCTAGTTTAACACAGGCTTTAGACATTCTCATGCTCTGTTCACTAACAAAAAATAAGGAAATGTGTAAATTTAAGGTAAGAATGCAGAAGTAAGTGATGTATTTAAGTAGCAAGTATATACCACACATGTTGTACAGACAAAGTGGTAACCATGCCAACCAAAGATGTGGGATTCATTATCTCATTTTATTTTACCCAAAACCACGAAAATGGCTTTGGGAAAAATACAACGGTGTTTACATCACTGTGTTGTTCACTTATAGACAAGCAGAAGGAATGCTGAAGACAAGCAAACACACTATGCACTGCTAGGTTGAGCAAAAGGTCCAAAATTTATGTTGTGCTGGCCACTGCACTGGAATTTTGTACCTACTCACCCAGCTAGGACTGCTTTGTTGCTACTGGTCACAGTGCACGAGAGCCTCACACAGTGATTGGGTGATACTTTGCTAAAAGCCATTAGAAATAACAGGTTTCGTAGTGCTGAGGTGACACTGATACATTGTATCTAAAAGCTCTCTGATGTGAAGGGTTTCAGAAGATTTTCAAAGCAGCTTTATTGTGTGAAAACTGCCTTGCTGAACAAAATATATGCAAAACTCTTAAAAATTATAGAAAAAAATCCCTTTTGTTAGACGAACTGTGGCCGTGCTCATTTCTATCTGTACCTACAGTAGAACACACTGTAAACTGGAATACTGAAATTAAATAGATTCAATTAATTTAAAAACTAAAGCTCTGCTAACAAAAATATTTTAACATTTCCTTGTAAACTCTTTTTAAGCAGATTATTTTCGATTAGTTTGAACTATTTTGCGGTTTATTTAAGAATACCATACATTCACAGTCTTCATGTTTGTGGGTGTGATGAGGGTTACTGGGAAAGTTTCACCCTATTGAAGTGTGAATCTTACCAAAAAACTGAATTTGTAAAAATGACGTCTTTTCTTCCCCTTCCTTTCACAATAAAAGTATCTTACATATACACTGAATGACTGCTGTAGATAACACGGTTTACAAAACTGCCTGACCTTTCCCCAATCATTGCACGCACACTTGAAACAGACACAAAAACACTACACTGGACCGGATCACCGGCCTCCTACTTTCCTCCCACCAACACACCATGACTCAACCGGCCTCTAAAAATAGACTACTCACAAAAATAGAAATGATCAATTCCTTTTTCTTTTTTTTTTGAATTACTCATTCCACAAAAATTAGAGGTTTTTGTTTTTTACACTGAATACTTTCAGTGAATGAAACCAGATCTATGTGGTTGTGATGGGTGTGTTTACATACACAGTGACACTTGGAGTGCGTCCACTGTTTAAATGATTCCAAAGGTCCACAACAGTGTGCGTGCGTTACATGAAACTATTATATCTCTCCTGCTCATTTGACATAGATAGATAATGTTTCTGCTGCCATAAAGAGAATGTGGATTTTATTTCCAGACGTGGCCTAGTTTAAAATGTACCTTACGATGGATGAATCTCATTCGTGTCACCTGAATTTGAGAGATTTCTTTAGATGATTAATTCCATAGATCTATAGCTCTTCTCAGTCATCCTGTCTCTCTCAAGTCTTCAGTCATTCAAGAAACATTATAAATCTAAAACACAAAATGACAAACAAAAGACACTGGATATGGGTGTCTCTCTCATTCTTATCCATGACAGTAAATCAGCTCTGCGGTCAGTGCTGAACGTTTATTCTGAAAGGGCCGGCTTTCAGCTGGCAGACTGCATGCTTTTATTGTGTAGGAGGAGGAGCTCACAGACAGACTGACTCAGAGGGAGAGAGAGAGAGAGAGACTGTGTCTGTCACTGTCTGGCCGCTCACCGCTATATATGCGTCTCCTACCTGAAAGTGGAGCAGTCAGTTGCAGTCCACTCTCCTGCAGGGAAATATCTCCACCACAGACATTACCACTCAAGGTAAAGCTTTTTCTTTTACTTGTCTAAACTCAGATCTCAATTGAATTAAGCTTGGGGACTTTTCATTAACTTTCAAAAACTCAGAATTTCTTGAATTTATTTGCATTTTCTGACTGAAACACTTTGTCAGTAAAATAAAAATAGAGAGCAGAAGAAGAAAAGGGAGGCAAACGACTGAGGTAGAATAAACAGCAGCTTTTTTTTCCTTCACAGTCTCCGGGTTTACCAGCTCAACATGTTAATGTTTAAATCATATGTTGTCAGAGCTGGTGTGTGGTTTAGGAGCAGACGGAGGCTGAGTGTGATAACCATTCATTTTGGAGGCTCTAGAAAGGCAGCGAGTTTGGACTGCAAAGAGAAAAAGAAGAAAAAGGAGAGAAGGGGGGGGGAAGAAGAGTAGCATCACTATGAGCGACTTTAGCTGAAGTTAGTTTGTTAGTTTTCTTTCCAGCAGTTCGACTGTGTTTATGTGGCGAGGTTCATTTGTTTGCAGAGCGCCTCTGTGGAGTCAGATGGATTAGTTAACACAATAGTCTGTTAGGTGGAAAAAACTTCTGACTTACTCCGCTGTAACTCTTCACTGACTGAGTTCTTTCTCTCTCTGGCTCTTCCTTTTCCTTCATCCGCCTCCTCCTTCTACCCTTCTTTCCCTCCACTCCTGCTGTTAATCCCATTTGATGGCGATGTCTTTCCCACTTCAATCCACCGAAGAATGTCTTCAGCATTCCTTCTATAGAGAAAGGGGGAAAAAAACAATCAGGGCTGAGCCAGAGGAGTGGGGAGAAGAGGGAGAGATGGATGGAGGTGTATAGAGAAAAGCAGGGCTCGCTGATTGTTGAGAGCCTCTTCACCTTGCGTATGAAATATGAGCCCAGATAGAGCGCGAGGGGGGGGGGAATAAGAGAAAAAGAGAAAGTAGGGCAGAGAGAAAGTGGAAGTGTGTGATCGGGCAGCCGTAAGCTGGTTTTTTTTTTTTTTTGTTGTTTTTTTGGTGTGGCTGGAATAAGAAAAATGCTCCGTGTTACGCTTTAAAGAGAGGGGGAGAAAGGAAAACAGTCTGGTTCTGTTTTATGTGGTGTGTGTGCAATTAGAGCCAAAGAGAATGAGGAGGTGGAGGTATACCAGGGAAGAGTGGGGCTGAAAATAAGCTAAAGAGAACGTATGCACTGAGATGAAGAACTGAATGATGGAGAGCGGCTGCAGATGAAGCAGCAGCAGACTGGATTCTGAGCGTCAGACAACCCTGTGAGATTATTCTGAAATGCTCGTGGAAAATTGGAGCGGTTTCTTTGTTAGCTCGTTTTCTCTTGTGAAAGTAAGTAGAGGTGGGCAGATATGAACAAGGGAGTCCAGAGAGAGAATGAAAAGAGCGCAGGCTTCTTTGTGTTGTGTCAGAATTATTTTCCCAGCTGTTGCCATGTGTAAATTAAAATTTCACAACATTACACAACAGATTTGTACATGTAAGACTTACTGCAAGTTTCTCTGTACTCACAAAGTTTAGAAATTCTCAACATGACACATTTTCTAGGGAAGGATAACACAAAAAGTAAGCAAATGGAAACTTGAGTCAGAAGGGACTCCTCCGGCACAGTTAAACAAGACAGTCTTACTAACAGTGTGTCAATCTGTCACTTTGTCAGACTGATGGTGTGTTTTTGCTCGAGGGCATCGGACAGCTTCGTGCTGACACACGTAATAGTAATGATGCAATGCTCACCGGTGAATATAAGCAACAGTAGCTGTGAACCAGATGTGTGTTTCAATATCTATACCCATTTTTGTGCTGCAACTGTGTGATTTTAATCTCACAGTTCTCTTGAACTCGGTCTCTGATTTAAGTCACCATTTGTGCGACACTATTTCCAGGCAGTGTTTGAGTTGTAGGTGTGATACCGGAGCTTAGTTTCGCTATTTCTCTATGAATCATTTACAGACTGCGAAGCCGTGCTGTTACCCAGCCACAGGTGTTTGTAGAAACAAACACACAATAGGGTCTGCTGTAGCCTGAAAGCATAATACCCACTAAAGCCATTCCTCAGTCTTCCTGCTGAGGCTGCTGAGAACTGCAGCCTCAGTTCTCCTCGTGTTGTTGTTTACAGAAGGAAACCCCTCATTACTGATGATGTACACTCAACAACTTCCTGTTCTCCCCCTTCTCCCTCGTACGCTTCCTGTCATCAGCTGGACGGGTCTAATAAAGCGGCTCCGTCTTTTACAGCCAGCTGCAGAGCTAACGAGATGGGCGGCAAATAAACCTGTGGATGGCTCCCAGCTTGCTTCGATAGTCGGTGGAACAGTGGATGAGTTTCTCACGCACTTTGTTTGCGCTTCCTGAACAATAACAAACAGTACAGTGCAAGCACAGATATTTAGAAGGTTGAGGTCTTCATTTATTAAAGCAGCATGCTGCTGGTAATGACCCACTGCATCTGGCACATCTCAGTGTTTAGCAGGCTGATACATCACGGGGCTGTAAAAGAGTCCTTCAATTAAGTTACTGTCAAGCTGTTCTGGAGTCTGTTTATTGAGCTTTTAGAAACTGCAGAGATGGATTCCTCTTAGCCCTTTTTTTACCCTTCCCTCCTTTTCCTTTTATAAAAAAGGGATTTAAAGACAGGATCCAGCCCAAGGAAAGTATTTTTCAGGATGAAAATAAGAGGAGACTCAAAGGCTTATTGCCTATTTATACCACCAAAAAAGAGAGAGGGTAAAAAAAGACAGACATAAGAGTAATGCTGCTTTACAGTTGGAATGACAGACAGAGGAGCTGGAGCATTTTCTCTCAGCGAAGCAGAGCGCTTTGTGGGCCAGCTGGCTCAGACCAGAACAGCAAAACACAGTGCCGTTGGCTTGACGACAGAGGAACACTTCCCTCCTAATTCAGACCCGCTCGCCGCAAGAACAAAGAATAAGAGCGAGTGATGGGAGCCTGTTCTGCTTCTCGGCGCATTTTAAACAACTTGTAATCATCTACTCAAGGTATAGGTCACGTTTTAGTAAGGATTCTGCTCTTCTGGAGTGCAGATGGGATGAAGAAGTCGGACATTGTGTAGTGGCTTGTCATGCACTTTGTGGTCACAGCGGTGCGGATGATGAGAGCTGGAGGCTGCACAGCTGCAGGGTCATAGAAGTCTGGAAGACTCCTGGTCACTTGCTTCATGTAAACTTTAGAGTGGACTATAAAACTATTCGTGCAGCTTCAAACACAAGCTAACATAACATTTTCATGCACTTTCAAATGTGAAGCAAATGTCCAAATGGGAGTCGGAGTCCAGTCTTATCTAGTAAAATTAGAGTCCGACTATGCTAAATGGCATTTAGCTGGAAGTGAAATGCATTTCAGTGCTGACTGACACTAGGAGTATATTGTTGTATAGTAATAATGTATAGTTTGACTTATAATGAATGAAGACCCCTTGGAAAGTGAAGAGCTCTTTTTAAGACAAAGGGATGAACTCAGTTACAGGATAATATCTGCCCTTCATCCTACTTACACAGCATAAAAGAGGGGGGAAACACTAACTTCTCCAACAGAAATACTATACTCAGCTCTAAGAGAGTGTCAAAAGTGTAGGTAAATGCTAAAAAGGTCTTTGAGGTCTTCCCCTGCTGAGGCAGTAAAGCATTGTGTCGAGGAGAGTGGGATGAGGCTTTGAGGAAATTAAGAGTGTTTCCTCTCTGCTGGAGCAGACGGGCAGGGTGCTTATGCCTCCGAGAACACCGCCAAAAAAGGAATCAAACCGCTGCGGAGAGCTGTGAGCCTCACGAGCTGCCAAACTATTCCTGTAAAAGAGCTCTTTTGGTGGACTCCCAAACAGGAGACCTTTGGGGAATGTAAAGGAAAATGTATACAAAGAGGGGGGGGGGACACTGAATTGATTGTGTGCTCAGTGAGTCCTGTAAGGGGAGCACCAGGTGGAATGACTGCAGGGGATGTTTTTGAATTATTGACTTTTATTTGAGCCAATGAATTCCCTTCTGGGAGTGTATTACCAAAATACTTGCCTAGGACACAGTCTATGTGATGATCTCCAATTAAGGGTAAAAGTATGTATGCAGTACCTACAACTGATAAATGGTAGGCTGAATGAAATCACCGAGAGTAGATGGCAAAAGCTAAAAGTAGTTTGAAACATCTGAACCGAGGTATTGTTGATACAATTGTTCTTTTAGTCCATCTGGCAGGACTCGTGTCAAATTATGCTACGACTATCAGTTTTGTCAAATTAGCACTGGTGACATTTGTAAATCTGTACCCCGAGCCGAGAGGGAGGGGGTTTTCTTTGCATTGTCACAGATGAAAAATAGTGGAAACGCTCCGCTGATTATTCAACATCTGGAAAAGATTTGGGCACATGAACTTGGTGGACTCTTGACAACACGCACCACTGGGATGTACAGTATATTCTGAGCAGGCAGCCTGTGAAGAACTCATCAGTCTCACATGCTCATGTGAGCTGTAGACTCAAGGTTTATAACTTTTCATCCTTTTTTCCCAAAGACCTACGGCCTCCTGATCCTCAGGGAGAGCACCTCAGAGTTCACTCATGTCCTGTGATTTTCAAAACATTTTAAAACCCTCCTGGTTCGACAACTGAAACTTTACATTATGAGTTAGCCTCCGTCTCCTCCACAATGACACAGGAACTGATTGACCACGCCTGTGCAAAAATAAATCACGATCCTGGCAAAATGACACAGAAATATTGCATTTTTTTCCCCTTCATTCTGCAAATTCGAGGAGCCACACCTGGGGTTTTACTTTTCCACAGCTCTGCTTATACCCCAGTTTTCTGTCCATCCACTTCAACGCTGCTGAACAACAGGAACAGAGCTGTTTTCTTCACTGTTGCACTTATCATCTGGTTCCAGCGCCACGCTTGATGTATTGTCAACAGTCGGGGTTTTTAACAAGTCTTTGTTAGAGGCTAGAGGCTGATAAACTATCAGTCGGTGCCGCTCGTGCAGTGGTTTCCTCCCAGAAGTTCCACACATACCAACACTTTGCCCAAGCCTCTGGCCTGACAAGCTATCACCTTCAGAGCAGAGGAAAAACATTTCACACAGTTCGACTCCTGCTGACAACTGTCAGGCTGACGGCCGAGTGCTGATGTCATCCTGAAAATGCTTTGCGTCTTTAATAATTTACATCTTTGCTAACTTCACTTGACTTTCCAAACACTTTGACTCTCCATTGATGATGTTCACATCTGGCCTCCAACCTTCCTGCCAGTTTTGTTCTGACTACAGTTGGATTGAGACCAGGCTATTGTGTCATGCATAAACTAAAAACAGATGATTTTGTAACATTTTTACTGTTACCTTGTTATCATCTGCCCCTCAGGGTTTTTTTAAAAAACATTTTTATGAAACTTTATTTTCTGATGACTGGTTGTTCTTCACAGGAACGCGGCACAGCTGAAGCAGCTGCAGGACCAGATTCTGTTGGAGCAGCAGGAAGCAGCCAACTGGCAGCAGCAGCAGCTGGAGCAGCAGAATCAGGAAATCCCACCTCCACCTCTGCAGCCACTTCAGGAAGTATCTCCACCTGCTCCTCCATCCCCACCTCTCCCACCTCCTCCCTCCTTCCAGGAGTTGGAGAACAGCACAGCCATGCAAGCCAGCACATTCAACTATGCCCGGCCCAAGCAGTTCATTGCAGCGCAGAGCCCCGGTGGGGCGGGCTACGTCACCCAGTCCTCTGGCTCCTCTGGATCCAGCCTGTCATCCCCTCTGTCTCCACCCACCTCACACAAGTCCTTCAGCAGGGTCACCATGCCCACCTTCACCAAGGCGGGCGGCCTCGAGTCCCCAAGCTCTCCTTCCTTCCCTCCTCCACCTCCGCCCTTCCTCAGCTCCGGCAGCCTGTCCTCTCCATCAGGTCCCGCCCAAGACTTTCCTCCTCCACCTCCTCCTCCCCCTCCACCCGTAGCCACATCTCCAGCATACTCAGATATGTCCTCGCCTTTCTCTTCCGTCCCTCCATCTCCTGCCTCCAGCTTCCTTTCCTCAGTGTTGCCCTCCACACCTTCCACACCTGGCAGCCCTACAGTCAATGCCATGGGTCTTCCTAAAGGCAACGGGACTGTGTAAGTGACATTCAAATACACTTTTAACCACATATATTTTTTTACAGAGTCTGTCAGCAGCATCAGGCCAGCACAGTCTGTGTGTCAGGCACTAACTGCTGCCAGCTGAGTGCAGAATGTCTGCTGCTGGATGGAAGATGACATGTTTACATTTTTTTGCAGCATGTTTACAGGAAAATGCCAACTAGAGACCCCACACACATAAACAAAAGTTGCTCAAAAGGTGCAAGGCCCTCACCCCAATTGGGGAAAAAAATATACACAAAGTCCTCGAGACGGAAAGATTTGTTGAAATTAATATAAACAATAACGTTAGCTTATATTTTTTTTTAAAAGTCTATCACTCTGCAGAGTATCTAGCTGATTTTGCACTCTGCTTATTGAGTTAGCTGATAAAAATCTGTTTGTGTGTAGATAATCCTCGTCTGATGGCGTCCCTGAAGAGAGTAATTTTTTTTTCCTTCCATCAAGGACGTTCCGCCTTTTAGCTCTTTGCCAGTAAATTTTCATCACTCCCGAACTCCCCCTGCTATTCCTGGAATTCCTGCTGCACTTGTGAGAGATAAGAAGACACACTGCGAAATGCTATAGCTGAACATGTCCAGATAAGGGTTCATGTTAGAAAGCAAGTGGGGCAGCCATGGAGGAAAGAGGTGCTGAGATTATGTGAGTCACACAGTGACGGGGGGCCAGACCCTATATTGATCTCAGCCACTTTCCTGCTGTTCAAAACTTCTGTTTACGAGGGGCTTAAAGGGAAGGGTAAGGGGGATATAACGGTTTGTTTCAGACAGTGGAAATAATACCAAGTCCTCCTATATAATAAATAAAGGTTATTTTCAACTTTTTGTCATTCTTTTAGCAAAGCATTTCCAAGGAAGTCCTCTGTCACAAAGACACCACGCATCGCCTCAGACTCAGACATTCAGGGATCCAAGGATGCGGTCATCCAGGATTTGGAGAGAAAACTGCGCTTCAAAGAGGAGCGCATCAGCAATGGTCAACAGGTATGTGTTTGTAGGTGTATGTGGGTGTGTTAAATTCTTAGTAAAATACTGAACAGTGTGTTTGCAGACAGTTACTGAATGAGCTTGTTCAGTAACCATTAACACGGAATAACAAGTGTCCCAACATATCCAACCAACGAAAAATTCAAAGAGCGTTTGATTCATGCACCCTCAAGGAAATTCATTATGCTTCCTCCACATATAATCGATCCCCTATTGACACAAGGCTTAGATACAAATAATGCAGTGTAAAAGTGTGTGTTTTTCTAACTCGCACACTAACCCGCACTGACCCCATTAATCACTGCTTCCAGAGGTTAACCTATGAGGAGAAGATGGCTCGCAGGCTCTTGGGTGCTGACAACGCAGCCACGGTCTTAAACACACAGGACACAGAGGAGGAGCCAGTCACACAGGTACGGCAGCTCTTTATCAGGATCCACACACACTGGAGGGAGGAACAAAACAGCACACGCACAAACCTGAAATCACACAGGCATGAAACCGTTTTACCAGCATATCTACACCGGCACAAATCCCCCTGCTGCATGCATACCACACATGCACCTCTCTGTGTGTCCACTGATACTTCGCTGGTGTCATTCCTATCTCATGATCACTGGCTTTCCTCCACCCCAAGCCACTGTAAACACTGCTGAGTGCACGTTATGAAAGCAGGGTGTAAACACTGCAAAGTCCTCCAGAGCCCTCCATAAAAAGCTCTGTTTATGCAAACTTCTAGAACCAAGTGTTGCTGCAAACATGTTGTTCAAAGGCTCTCTTAGACACCAAATAGTCACTTTGGAGAAACAGAAAAGAAGCACAACATCCCCACAGAGTTGGTTATGAATTTCAAAGACAAAGAAAGAGAAATCAAAGCCTTAATTTGTTTTTTAGATCTTTCAGTGTATTTCAATAGCATTTTAGACTGGGATAGCCAATAATGATTCAAATCAGACTATATGGAGGACATCACAGTGATGCATTATCATCCTTCAGCAACATGCACACATAGACTACATGAAAGTTGCCAGTAAACATCCCCATATCACATCTTGTGTCCACAATGTCAGAGTTAGCACTCTGCCACCCCTATGTGCTACTGCCTCTTTGTATGCGGAGCAACTCAGCTGATTAGAGCAATACAGCTAGTTTGCATGGCGAAGCTTGCAAAGGCATCAGCACTAGTGCATTATGCCACTTTGTATTTGATAAAGTGTCTTGCATGTATTTGTATTCTTTTTTTCTTTTGAGAGCAGGTAAGTTTGAACATGCACACAAACCAGACTATAAGAGGTGGACGTAGCCTATATGGAAGTACCTCAAACTGAGATTATTTAACATCCAGCAGGGGGCGCTTTATCTGGTTGGAAATAAAAGGTTAGATCTTTAGAAGTCTATGAGAAAATGACCCTTCTTTTCCAATCATCTCTGTCCCCAGTAGACACTTTTCTGATGGATTTATGGTCTCAATAACTAGTTTAAAGCCTCTTTTAATACAGCATGATGTTTATTTTCTATATGTTATCCTGATTTTTATTCGAATAAGCAGTAAAATATACTTAGTAGTAACTGACAGTTCGCTAGTGTCCGCAGTTTTTTATTTAGATAGATTCGCTTATTAAAATAAGTAAGGATGATGGCTCCCAAACTGGAATCCACAAACCAGTGGTTCACATCACCGTGGCTACTTCCATCTTTTATATAAAGAATTTAGCAACAGCAAACTTTAAAACACAACTGTTTCTTGCCCTGTTTAATCCATCATGACAGACACACAAACAAAGCCTCTTTTTCTCCCAACAGGAAGACAAATCATCTGATAGAGACTCTTACCCTCAAAAGGTTATTGACACCTTCTCCTGGTTTTTCTTTCACTCTAAAATATCACTGTGTCAAGCTATGCACACAAAAATCATAAACGTGTACAGTTTAACTGAAGCGGGATCAGGTGTTATCTTATTTGGAAACAAGTGTTATAGAAAGGATACAGGGATACAGAATTTGTTACTGATCACTCAGCTTTTATATCCACTGGTCGCTTTTTGCGGTTGGTTTGCAAATATTCACAAAAGAGTGTTTAGTGTTTGTCCTTATCTGCACCTTTTACTGCCTATTTTCATTTAATGTGCAATATAAATTTTAGATACTAAAGCATGTTGAGAGCTTAATTGCAACATAACCATCAATCAGCACATTTGGTTCTACCACATATGTTTGTCCTCACTTTGCTGCCATCACAAAGTGCATGCTGTAGTTTTAGGCCACATCTTTACTTTGAAAGATTTTAACATGGAACCAGCCGCCTCTGTATTATTACCGGATAATAGCTCGCCAGTTCAGGACTTCTATAATTGCTGTGATCCTAAGCAGCACAGCAAGTTCAGGAAGATATATGTTGGCTCTGCAGCTGTGCCCGGAGGCCTGTCATTATCTGTGTGATGTGTCATCAGAGCAAGCTGCTCTGCAGATGTTCTCCACTGCCTCCTCAGAGTTCCAGCACTGAAAGATTGATGAAGATGATGAGATAGAGGAGTGCCTCATGTGGGTAAAGACAGTTAGGAAATTGGGAGAAAGTTGGTAGTTTCAGTAACCTTGAAGACAGTTTTATGAGTTTGTAAAAAGTTAAAATTGGGCAAAATGGGTTGTATCGATAGCTGTCCTCACGCTTTTAAATGCACTTGCACTTGCTATGGGTTCACACAAACCACTCACTCTCTCTCACTAATGCAGTGTTTCTGCTGCAGTGTTTGTCTAAATCTATTTTTTTTGTCTCTTTTACTTATTTAGGAATACAAAGTGTCGAGCTTTGAGCAGCGTCTGATCAGTGAGATCGAGTACCGTTTGGAGCGTTCTCCGGTGGAGGAATCGGACGATGACGTGGAGCACGATGAGAACTCTGGTGGCCGAGGGGCGACACCATCTTTCGACCAGAAACTCAAACACTACAAAGTCTTTGAGGGCATGCCAGTCACCTTCTCCTGCAAGATCAAAGGAGACCCCAAACCAAAGGTGAGAGGGTCTACATCGAATTTAGAGAACATCAACGCACTTAAACACAGCTGGGATGATTCATATGTTATTCTGAAGCATTTATTAAGGTTCAAATTCCTGGCTTGAGGGGGTTCCTGATATGTGATGGTGCTGATGGAAAGTGTATATACTGTACATTTATTGTACACTGGGATAAGGAGAGGCTCTTTGCGGGAATACACTCTGGGACTAACTGGCTGGTTGGCTCTGTGTGTATTAATCAGACTGTGTTGACAGGTTTAATGGGAAAAAAATAAGAAATGACATAGGGGCCAAATATTCATGGAGTATTACCTTTCATTCATCCATCCATCCTGTTCTGCTTAGTTAAGACCAGGTGGCAGGGAGCAGCAGCCCAAGAAGAGATGTCTAAACCCATCTCTCCTCAGCTTGTTTCTGGTAGAATCCTAAAAAACCCCAACTGCCTCCTTTTGATATGGTAGAGCAGCATCTCTACTATTCCTGTCTTCCTACAGTCTTTAATGAGCCCATTCACCCTTTCCAGGAATAGCCTTTCTGCCACTTGTAGCTACGATCTTATTCTTTAAGTCATTACCCATTTATGATTACAGGTGAGGACTGGGGCAAAGCTTCCCCAGTAAATCAAAAGCAATGTCTTTAATCTGTCTGTCAATCTCCAGCTCTCCTCCCCTGTAGCAGGCACTCCATCCTTTTCTGTCTAAGAACAATGTCCTTAGAAGTTTTGCTTTTAGTCCTAGCCACTGTGCTTGCCCAACAGGATCATATCATCTTTAAATAACAAGTTATGAACAGAACTTGTAGCAGAGTCCAATGCCGACCTGGAGTCAGTCTGCCTTATTCCCATCAATATAAACCAAATATTGCTAGGGGAAAAAAGTGATTTCTTTGCGATGTTAGTGCCAAAGTCAGTCCATGAAAAACATAACTTGTCTGATAATTGTATGATCTTGTGCTGCAGGTCTACTGGTTTAAAGATGGTAAGCAGATCTCTAAGAGGAGCGAGCACTACAGGATCAGCCGAGATCCTGATGGAACCTGCTCCCTGCACACTGCTGCAGCCTCACTGGACGATGACGGCAACTACACCATCTTGGCAGGCAACCCTGAGGTGAGTTGAAAAAACGATGCAAACACCTATGTTCGACTGCCTGTCTGATATGTCACCACTCGTAAAAATAATGTTCTCTGGCTTGAACGGGAAGAGGGGGTTGAATGAGACAGGAAAACCCTGAAGAGGTTCCAAAGTTTATGTCGAACAGGCCCTCGAACTGTCTTTTCCAGCTCTAACACTCACATTTCATTTCCTCCTCTCAGTCAGACTTGCCGTTCCTGGCGTTTTATCACCTCATAAGTTCCCTCTCTTCCTCTCTCAGGGCAGGGTGAGCTGCACTGGCAGGATGATGGTCCAGGCGGTGAACCAGCGAGGTCGCAGCCAGCGCTCAGCACCTGGACACATGCGCAGGTGAGGCTGGCAGCAGAGGGAGAGAAGACAAACAAAATCTCCGTCTGGCGTGTGTGGTGCAGGCTGTTCACCATCTGCACGTGCTTCTGTGCTCGCTCACACATTTCCGCACGGATTCAAAACAGTCCAAGAAGCTTCTATTTAAGCAAATGTTTGCCGTGAGCTGAATCCCACTGTTCGGGGGAGAAAAGCTCAGTGTTAATGAGAGGGAACACCTGTTAGCATGGCTCTGTTTTTCATTGCTCTAATGGTCTTGTATATGCAGTATGCAGTCGTGCAAGGCCAGATATTGAAAAATGCACTGACGATCGCAGACATTCTTATGGTCGCTTACAGAACATAAAAAACACCTGTAATCTGTTATCAAGATGAACACACCCTGATTAAATTAGAGCTTAAGGATGTTTTGAGTAAGGAGAGAGATCCAGATAACAATCAGTGTCTCCTGCTCTCTTTATTTCTCTCCTTGGCTGATATTCAGGCAGTGTGGTGATGTCACTGTGTTTGAGTATAGTTATAAGAACATCTCCAGGTCCTGTCCTGCTGTACAAGTCTTAAAGAGACTTTTACATGTCACAAAACAGGAAGTGGAAGTAGGGGAAAGAGAACTGGAGGTTGTTTTTTTTTAACCCTTTAAACCCTAACCTGTCACCGATGACGGTTAGCATTTTTAGCAACTCCAGGCCTCGAGGGCCGGTGTCCTGCAGGTTTTAGATCTCACCCTGGGTCAACACACCTGAATCAAATGATTAGCTCATTACCAGGCTTCTGGAGAACTTAAAGACATGTTGAGGAGGTAATTTAGCCGTTTAAATCAGCTGTGTTGGATCAAGGACGCATCTAAAACCTGCAGGACACCAGCCCTCGAGGCCTGGAGTTGCCTTCCCCTGGTTTAAAGGGTAAATTAGGTCAGGGTTTAAAGGGTTAAAGTATTCTACTCTTTCTGACAGGGGGGATTTCACCTACGATTTTATGTGCTTCCCCGTGTAGCCTTAGTTGAGAGTTTAACAGTCAGCAAATAAAAACTAAAAGTTTGTTCTTTTCCAAAACATCTCATTAATTCCGAGCTTAAATTTTAATCCCAGAAACCCTTTGTCTGTCTGTCTCTCTCTCTCTCTCAATCAGGCCCAGGTCCAGGTCTAGAGACAGCGGTGATGAGAACGATAACATCCAAGAGCGTCACTTCCGCCCCCACTTCCTGCAGGCGCCTGGTGACCTCATTGTTCAGGAAGGCCGCCTGTGTCGAATGGACTGCAAGGTAAATACACACCTCTAGTGTAACATGTGCCAGCATGGGTGTACACTGTGATAAAACAGAGGAAGGAAGGAACTATGGTTGTACTGTGGTTGCTCAGTCAATTAATAACAATATTAAAAACACCTATACAGCACTTTTTAACAATGTTACAAAATGTTTCACGATTAGAACTTCTTGCATTACATAAACGAGCATACATATACCAATGTGCTGTGCATACAGCTTTTATTATTGTAGGAGGTCAAGTCGATGAAATGGTCCAAATCTGGAAGCATCGAGTTTTTCCACAGTGTTTGGACTGATGTGATGTAATAGCACATGGCAGGTTTTATTAGTGGCAGCCTGATTCTCTTTTCAGTCTGTTTTGAGAAAGGTCTTCCCTGTTAAAACTGTTAATATATGGCTAGCACTGCTGCCAGACAGAAACGGTCCTGATTTCAGAACTTTCTATGTGGAGATTGCAAACCCTCCCTGCTTTTACCCAGGTTTTCTTCAGGAACTCAAAAACAACATATAAAGTTGATGGCCTGGCACACTCTTACAAAAGAAGTTTCTAATATCAAAAGCTGCACGTGGT
Organism: Maylandia zebra; assembly: GCF_041146795.1. Taxonomy (NCBI): domain Eukaryota; kingdom Metazoa; phylum Chordata; class Actinopteri; order Cichliformes; family Cichlidae; genus Maylandia; species Maylandia zebra. The sequence goes on from NC_135188.1 coordinate 9,372,981, forward strand.
TGAAAAAGTAATTTCGATAACTCAAAACCAACTTTTTTATAAAGTTGGTTTTGAGATGCTGCGTTTTTGATGTAAAAAAGAAGAAAAAACAAACTTTTTGTTTTTTGGGTTTGTGTTTTTTCTTTGGTTGAGTATGGCGTGTCAAGCTATGAACTTTAATGTGCCTGTGGTTTCAGCCCTGTGTTACAGTGTGTTACAATCTGTCATTTTAACTTTAACCCTACTCACCAAGCCATTGCTTTGATTTAACCTGCTGTGCTTATTGAATAGACTGCAGGTGAACACACTATCGCTGCTATTCTTTGATAAACCAAAGAGTCTAAAATAAGTGAGACGTGACTAGAAAGAAAGATGCCCGCACCAAAGAGAATATGTTAATCATAGTAATAGAGAAAAAACCATTTCAAATCCACCCTTTAATTCAGCGTCTGTATTGCTTTCAGGGAGGCTCCATGTCAGTGCTGCCAAGGAAGCATTTCCCTTTCCGTGCATTCCAGTTCCTCTAGTGAACTAGCGCAGACAAGATTTTTCATCACTTTATGAATGGCTCACAACAGACAGACAGGGCACACAGGTGTCATTTTTCAGGGATTAAGTGGGATCAGGTTTTTCTAAAATTATTTCCCCTTACACCACTCCCACCACCCGTGCTCGTTTTCTTTCTTCATCCCCTCCATCTTCACCTCGTCTCCCTGCGGCCTGAGGCACCGAGGAACCTCTTTGAAAAGCTGGTGCATGTAATAAAATAAAGCAGACCCACAATTAACTCTCTATAAAAAGCCTGTCTTTTTGGGCCTCTCAGAAATAAACCCAGAGTCTCCATTCCTTCAGAGCTCTTAATGTCGAAGATATTTATAGCAAATATCTATTTGCAGGTCATTTGAGGCTTTCTAGATTTTCCGTTCTTAAAATGTCTCAACTTCTAAATGCGCACTGGTTTCCTTCCAGAAGTACTTATCACTGCTTAGTCTGCTGTTTTGTGAGAATGTGAACATTGTAATAGTGGCACATTTTCCATGTGGGCCAGAGGCAGCAGAGCAGGTGTTGGGTTTCTCTGCAAAGAGAAACATGTCTTCTCCGAGTCCAGTTTATTCCCGTGACAAAGCATGCAGGTGACCAGTCTCCCCCAGACAAACAAAGATTAACTAAACTGTTTTCATACTCCCAATAAACACGAACATGCGGATAACAATCAAATTCCTCCAACAAAAACAGGCACGACGTGAGCATTCATGCATTCACTCAAATGTAATGTCTTCTGTGTTTTTCCCCTCCTGTAGGTGAGCGGCCTGCCCACTCCTGACCTCATCTGGCAGTTGAACGGACAGACCATCCGCCCTGATTCTGCCCATAAGATGCTGGTGAGAGAAAACGGCGTGCACTCGCTGGTCATCGAACCTGTGACCAGCCGCGACGCAGGCATCTACACCTGCATCGCCAGCAACAGAGCCGGCCAGAACTCTTTCAACCTGGAACTCATCGTTGCAGGTAAACAGAACGATCAGCACGAACAGAGACTTTTTTTTTTTAATGGGGTGGCATTTGAGGGACTCATGGGAAAGCAGACCGTTCTAGGGTTAATAACGTCTAAATTAGAAACTACCTGGAAACTAACTTTAACTGTGAATGGCTTCCATAAACATCCAGCAGGAGATGTTGCTGTCCTGGTCCATTAGTGCATCTAAGTAACACCTTCTCTCTCCTTAGCCAAAGAGATGCACAAGGCCCCTTCATTCATCGAGAAACTGCAGAACACGAGCGTTGCAGAGGGTCATCCTGTGCGACTGGAGTGCCGTGTGACGGGGGTTCCCTATCCGCAGATCTTCTGGAAGAGGGAGAATGAGTCTTTCACTCACAACACAGACAGAATCAGGTAAACAGGAATAAGTAAACCAAACTGGTTTGGTGACTTTGCCCTAAAATGAGATTTAGAAAGCATTTTCCCCAGTAAGTTATACAAGCCCTAAACATGTGCACAGTTATGGTTTCAATAACATTTCAATCCAGAGGACTAGGATCACGCCATCACAGCACCAACACATGCAATGACAATTCATATTATAGATACAGTACGCCAAGAAAAACAATATTTAAATATTACCTTATTTGATGTAAGTGTCATGTCTCTGACATCTGATGTATATCAGTTATCTGATGTATGTCAATGCTCTTTCTCTTCTTTCCCAGCATGCACCAGGACAACTGTGGCTACCTATGTATGATCATCCAGCCAGCCTTGAAAGAAGATGCCGGCTGGTACACCGTGTCAGCCAAGAATGACGCCGGCATCGTATCCAGCACCGCTCGGCTTGATGTCCACAGTAAGTCTAAGCTATCACACACTTCTCCCTGAATCCAGCATTTTCCTTTATACAAACTATTTAAATACTTCTATTCCTTCTTTAGCTCAATGGCAGCAGCCTAACCTCCCAAAGCCAAAAAAGGTGCGTCCCTCCACCAGCCGCTACGCAGCACTGACGGAGAGAGGTCTGGATGTGAAGGCGGCCTTCTTCCCCGACTCCAGCCCAGTGCAGCCCGGAGGCCTGGTGGAAAGCGACGACCTGTAGAGACGAGTCAGAGGTGTGAGGATTACCCAGAAAAGCCAGAAAGCTGCCTGTGATCCGGGCACTCCTAACGAAGAGAGGCAGAGTATATTCTTGTCCACCACCAATGAACTGCAGATACTGAATTTAAGCTTGGGTGGGCAAAGTGAGAAAGGTGTTGCCATGTTTCTTTGTTCTAAATAGGATGACACAACACTAATGTATTACAGAATTCATCAAGTTGTTTCCCCAAGTTTCATTTTATTAACTGGATCTGGAAGTGATTGAGGTGTTTACCACAAGAAAAGACTGTTCAGTGTATGCCTGACTCTGTTTTACCCTTTAAAGTGCCTTTTTCTTTCTGTAAAGATACAAAAAAATGAAACCAAATCACTATGCATGTTCAAGTGGTGCCATTTGCAATTCACCAACTAATACTGTATTTATAAGTAGCAATCGCACCAGCTGAGGAAACGAGACTGAATGATTCAAAGCATCGTAGCTTGGACGAAGGAGATCACCCACTTTTATTGTGAGGGCTTATGTAGCACAGTGCAGATAGTTAAAGCATCATACAATCTGCGCTTTTAGGTTGTAGATCAGATACTGGACAAGGCCGGACCTTAAAAACGGTGTTTTTTGTTGTTGTTTTGTTTTGGGGGGGCAGAAGACATTTAACGTTTGGTTAAAAGGATGTGTATGTGCAGCAGACCTTAAGGAAAGTTGGTTTTAACAAGAGAAAATGGGAGTAAAAGCAAGTCAGTGGAGGGATGTGAAGTGTAATACTGAAAAACTAAAATGATGGTGGGTTATTTAGGTGATTACTTTTTCTTCTTCTTTGATTTTCTTTTCTTTCTTTTTTTTGAAGTGTGAATTGAAACGTTCTCACTTAAGAGAGGGTGCTGTGAAGGGTTTCAGTGTTTTTCGTCACACACATCACAGATTGTCCATTTTATTTTTGTATGGAAAAAAAAAATGCTATTTACTTTCCAAAGCAATCTTAACATAAATTATATTTGCAACCTTCAGTTCACCGATAAAACAATCCTGTCTATCATGAAGCTTTATAAATATATTTACTGCCTTAAATCACTTAATGCAAACACAGTTTCTTTGCATGTTTTTTTTGGACACTTGTACAGTGCCAAGTAACTTTTACTAGGATGCATTTAAAAAAAACAAAAACAAAACTGCTTCTTTCCTTCAGTATTCATGGGTAATAAAAACTCTCAACATTAAGAAATCAACAGCAAAGCATATTTATATCTACGATTTGTCTCCTTGTGGGCATCTTTTTTCTGAGCTTCGGTCAGCTGACACTTTGTGTTTGCACATTTCTATGCCAATCAATGCCTGTATATGGATTGTTCTCCTGATACTATTTTAGGTTATAAAATGTTAATAAAAAAATCAAACTCTTCAGGCACAGTGTGAATGTTTTTGTGGACTGGTAGGCTTCTCTAAAACAATAAAAGAATGCCAAAAGGCATATTATCGGTCACAGGAAATGCCACTTGTGCTAAATACGTTAAAAAGCTATAAAGTCAAGCAGTGATTTGGCACAGTGATTCCCAATAAGGGGTACATGTACTGTGCAAAAGTCTCAAGCCACCCCTCAGTTCTTTTTACTTTGCTTCTTTGGAGCCAGACCTTCCTGCAATTTTTTTAAAGTGGTCTTGAGCAATAGCTCGCCAGGGTTTCTGGGGAACTACTGCTCAAGTTTGTGTTGTAGATAAAGTACAACATGTTCATTCAAGCGTCGTGCCTTAATCTACTCACTCTATTAGTGATTTTTGTCCTTATCTGGAAAGTTTCACTGATTTCAGCAGCAAAATTAAACTATTTTATATACTTTGTGTCACTGCGACTCTCGTGTGGCCTGATATTATTATTCATGTTAATCGGTTCTGTTCACACCTGGTATAAGCATGCTATTGTTCAACCCAACCCTTGCTGTAAAACCTCAAATCTAACCTGGATTTATCCTTACCTGGAAAGTTATAGCTAGGGATAAGCCCAGGTGACCTTAATTGCCAAAGATTTCAGAAAAGATTGTAGCTGAGAAGCCTTTTAGGAAATGCATAACACTTTTTATAAATTTTAGTTATAATTTTATAAATTACATTTGACTGAAAGTGCCCTTCTTAGGGTTACAAATGACATTTTGATGGGTCCAGATGCTGGGAATTACACTGTTCTGCTTTTGATACTGCGTCACTGTTACACAGTCACATTAAACAGGTTACATCAAGTAGTGGGTGTGTCTGGATCAGTGTTAGGCTGGTTTAAATCTTACCTTGCAGACTTACCCGTTCTGTCTGTATTAATCATTTCCTGTCAGAAAAGGCTGCCTTGTCCTGTCTAGAGCAGCTGTTCCAGATGGTGTCATCACCCAAAACCTTGGGTCTCTAAGCTCCTCTCTTAACTGATCGTCAGGAAATGTGAGCACTTTTATAAAAGCAGGAGTTTTGTGTGTTGCTGGTCTGGAGCATTCAGGTTTTAACACAAAACCAAGGTTTCTGGAGTGAACATCACAGCAAACATCAGATGATGCAAAAAAAGTAAATATATAGTAACCTAAAAAATAAATAGTAACCTAAAAGTAGACCAGATTCAGTTTAAAATGAGTTTAAATAGACTTGAAAAATGGCTGTTGAGTCCATCTACCTGGCTGGCTGCTCCGTTTAGAAAGACATACAACACTTAGAGGAGAAATGCACACAACAGCCCCTCACACACTGTAGCTCATTTAAAGTCCAGGTTTTGATAACAGCTTTGCAAATCTCATCAGTGAGCATGACAGTCACCTCTAGCCCCACACATCCACAGTACAGGTCCAGAGCTGTAACTAGACACTCAAAACATTCCCAGCACTAAAAATACCCCCCTACCTCCACCGCTACCTTTAATTCCCTCCAGCTGCAGCCCCAAATGCCTCCTCGCTCTATAGGCCGCGCCAGAGGTGGGCTTGGGGGGCGCAGGCAGGAGGCTGTGGAGGGCAACATGTGGCGGCTGTGAGGGGGTCTCCCAGGGGGACGTGGGGAACAAAACATGAGCGTAAGGATCAGTGGCATGCAAGCGGGCGGGTGCTTTACAGTCATGGAAAAAGACCAACAGCGTTAAATTCACTGATCAAATTTAGGACCCCAGGGCACGGAGGTCTGGACTAGGCCAGACACTCTGGAGTCAGCAGCGTTAGTCATGACTGACTCTCAAAGGCCACGCCCACTGTGGCTGAACAGAGTGACTCAGCAGAAGAAAGTAAATGAGTTTTAACAACATACATTATGTTTGCTTTAATCTGAAGGCTTTTGCAGTAGCAATACATCTGATACGAGTAATAAACACACATCTCACAATCCAGCAGCTTACCAGGTATCACTTTTAACTTAGTTTGGGCAGAGCTCTAGATTTAACTTAAGATGTAAGGCTTTAAGTTCAAAAGTTTTTCTTTTTGTTATCAGTCATAAATTTCTCAATCGACAGTGACACTTAATGCCTAAAATAAGACACTGAATATTCAAAACAGTAGCTCCGGAGGAAGCTGTTACTCCCTACATGGCCAGCTGCAGCCCTCCGTCCACCACCAGCGTTTCTCCTGTAATGTAGCGGGACTCCAGGAGGAAGAGGACGGCCCGGGCTACCTCCTCCGGCTCTCCAAATCTCCCCAGAGGGATGGAGCGCTCTAAAGCCTCCTCTCTCATCCCTGCAGTCATGTCAGTGTGTATAAAACCTACCAAAAGATGGGGAAAAAACAGCAATGAGATGACAGAGACTGACACAAGCAGTGCTTTGTACTAATTACCAATCACTAATCTAAGGATCTAATCTTTGCTGCAAGTTGCATTGGAGCAGAGAGTGTCAAGTGGCAGGGATGAAAGTGAGGCCACGGTTCTTAGGAATATAAGGCAGCTGGAGGAAAGTTAGGGATGAGTTGCTGCCTTACGTGGAGAAGCTCAAGTATCTCATAGTCTTGCTCATGAGTGGGAGAAGTAAACAAGAGATTTGTGTTTGTTTTACGGTACTGCGTTTGTGTTTGTTTGCATGAGTGACTGTATATAAACTCATTGGTTTGGTATTAGGTATTTGTCCACACAGTCTACTCAAAGAGATACACAACCACTTGCGCGCAGTCCTCCAAGGAACCAACAACACGTAGCTCGATATGAATGACACTACGCGTAAATTGAACGCTGACCGGTTAAAGGGCTCAGTGTGGTTCTCTGATAGCAGTGGATTGTAGCAGATATTGAGAAGACAGAGAGAAAAGTGAAAGAATCAGAAGCATATTCTGTACCTGGAGCCAGGAGGTTAACCCTGATATTACGTGAAGCAACTTCTTTAGCCAAGGAGCGAGTGAAACCCTCTAGACCAGCTTTACTGGCACTGTAGACACACTGGCCAGAGTTCCCTTTCAGGCCCACAACAGAGCCTGCAGACATGACCATAGAAATCCATTAAGATGACTTGATTCCACATTTAATATAAATCACAATCAAATTACCTGACTCCCAGCGTGCTGGATGAAGAATTTGTTACTCTGTCTGTATAATTTCATAGATTTTCTTTACAAAGAAATATAAACACTGTAAACCTTGAGGTAGAAATCACATTAATATTATTATAGCCGTGCTTGTGGTTTCAGATTCTGGTTGGATTTTCTTACAGGATGCAGTCAATCCGGTGCTTCTTAAGAGCTGCAGTCCCAGGTGTCGGTGGCATTCGAGATTTCAACAAAGCCCTTCTAGGAGCAAGTCTTACCATCTTGAAACAGCTTGAGCCGTTACTTAGGTATATTCAAGTTACTTTTAATTTCAGTTGTCCCTGTGACGAGTGCAGTGTATACTTTCCTTTAGTCTGCAACATCAGAGACCAATAAACTGACCAGGAAGGCTGACTCTGAGAGGAAGTCCCTCAACAAACTTTTATCCATTGTGGATAATCCCGACCACCCTCTGCACCACTTACTGAACAGGCAGCAGAGAACTTCCACTAACAGACTGATTTAGGTAATCTCTTCCTCATGCAGTAATGTTTATAACTCCACACATCTGTTTAGCAGAGAATCATCTGTTCTTTCACCTCACAGCTTTTTTTTCCCCAAGCCTGCACCGTTTACTACACTTTCCCCAATACTGAGACTAATATCATCTACCATTAACTAAACTTGTTGTTTTCTGTTACATTTAGTATTTTATTATATTCTATACTCACTTATTCGTTATCCTGTAAATTATGTAGGTTGTTTTTAGCCTCTCAAACCGCTTTTTTCAACAAATACATATTATTTTCTGTATTTAATGTACCAACAAAAGAAAGAAAAAAAGAAAACAGCTGGAACACTAGAAACTCAAACTTTACCACCTACTTGTGCCACCATCTTTTCTCTGGGAGGTTTCTATTCAGGATTCTTTTAGTAACCTCTCTCTCTCACTCATAATGTATCTGATTACAGTTCATGAGGAAAAAGAAACGTAAAACCATACATCCACAAGCTTGTTGCGTGAATTCAAAGAAATTGTCAGTATCTGATTTTATTTGGACTAAAATGACCACAAAATTACGGTGGCCCTGAGAGGCCAAACGGACTGCAACTTAAGAAAACACCAGCAATAAGAAAAACGCTGCAAAAGCACACAAAACACAATGGCAATAGGAGAAACGACAACAGAAATAGGAAAAAACTGATTTCCAAAAGCACAAGGGAAGTGTTTCTGGGGAGACAATAACCCAACGGACAAGTTGCACGAACCCAAAACATGCTTGGTGTGTTTTATCATGATTCATATAATACTGATGATGGATTTTTAGGCGAATAGTTAGGCTAACACACTTACCTCTCATCTTTTCTTTCCTCACAAAACCGATAGATCCTCCACTTCTTTTAAGTGTCTCCCAGCGCAATTCTTAGCATATTTTGGTCCCTGCAACATTGGGTTATTGTCTCCCCAGAAACAATTCCCTTGTGCTTTTGGAAATCAGTTTTTTCCTATTTCTGTTGTCTTTTTCCTATTTCTGTTTTGCTTTTTCCTATTTCCATTGTGTTTTGTGTGCTTTTGCAGCGTTTTTCTTATTGCTGGTGTTTTCTTAAGTTGCAATCCGTTTGGCCTCTCAGGGCCACCGTACAAAATAATATCCTCCTTAAAGGGTACACTGACTTGAATCTATAAAAGTAGTAACACAGCCATCTAGTGGTTAAATTGAAGACACACCACTAATGTGAATCATCATGTACCTATATTAACAATAGCTGCTCCTTGGCTGTGCAGCATGCTGCGCAGCGCTGCCCTGCAGGTCAACATGGAGCCCAGCAGGTTGGTGTGAAGCAGAGCCACCATGTCCTCTGGTTTGGTCCTCAGTAGCAGACCATCTCTGTGCAAACAGACAACAGCAACTTGCAGGGGTTCAGCATTTACATGCGTCTAAATATGTCTGCAAATGCAGCTGAGAATCAGTAGAGGTGTCAACTTCAGTGCTTGCTCACCTGTTGATACCAGCTGCGTTCACGAGATAGGAGATGTTTCCACAGGTCTTCTGGATCATTTCAAATGTTTTCTGCACCTCCTGTTCTTTAGAGATGTCACAGCTAAAAGCAATGTGCTCATCTAGAGAAGACACACATCAGATCTACTGTCGGCATCACTGCAGTATGTTTATAAAGGTCCTCTAAGTCTACACTGAACCTTGTATTTAATTAAAAATGGGCGTAGCTTCTGAGTGCTTTAAACCTGCAGTCTTTCTAATGGCCAGCAGGGGGCGACTCCTCTGGTTGAAAGTCTGACTGTATAGTTGCCGTGAGAAAACTACCATATCTTCTAACTTGGTTTATGACCTCAGTAAACTATTTACTGATGAGTTTATGTTCTCAAGCTCTCATTTCAAGCCTTGCCAAATACAAAACAGTGTTGTCTTTGTAAAATATGTTCGACGTTATAGTCACAAAGGATTATACAAAGGTTAATGGTTTATGACATAGGTGTCAAACTCTGGCCCGCGGGCCAAATTTGGCCCGCAGCCTAATTACATTTGGCCCGCGAAGCCATACCAAATTACTATTAGAGCTGGCCTACTGGTATTATACAGCTAATATATATTGTTTAGTATTAAGCTTTGCTTGTTCCATATTCAGTTTTTCAGCAAAACGTGTTTGAGTCCATAAGAAAAGATTCATTCTTATATATATCTGGAGGAATAAATATATTTCAATAAATATTAACGTTAGCCCGCGACTTTGTTCTAGTTTTGAATTTTGGCCCACTGTGTATTTGAGTTTGACACCCCTGGTTTATGATATTTAACATGTGACTGACTGACAAGTTACTAGAGTGCACAGAGTCTCTCTGTTTAGTCACATCTAGTTTCAAAGCCAAAAAACCCTCAGTGTGAGATATCATACCAATGTCACGTACATCTTTTACTTACAGTTGATGGCAGTGTAGAGCTAGACTATTTAAAATAAATATCCCACCCATATTTATAAAGAAAGAAGGAGCTACATGCTTGTTTATTTATAATGTGTACTTGCAAAGACTAAATCAAAATGATACAGAGAAGTCTTTAATTTTATTATTTGTAATTTTGAATAAATCTACACAAGGAGGTTTTGATGCATATTTTTATTTACTCTGTTTGATCTGAACTGTATCTGTGACTCCATTTTCTTCTGCTTATCTAGTGGGTAAATGAAACTTCTTAAAACATCTCAATTATAAATACTCCCCACATTACAAAAATTACAAAAACTTAAACTAACTGTGAAATTCATTCTTTTTTTTCCTTCTCAAAATTTGGCTTTTCGGTGTTGTAAGTAAGAATGAAGACAACATATGCTGTTGTTCTCTGTTGTTTTTGCCAATTTCATAACAAATCTGCATTTTAAGCTTGAGTAAATTAAGCCATACTTTTGAAAATAAAAATTGGTAATTTTCCTTTAGAGGAGGGCCGTTGTGCAGAAAAAAGCACGCTAATGAAAAGCTCTAATAGCTCTGGCACATGTCTGTACACTTTACTCATTAACTCATTTATTAGTCCAAAATCCAGGGTAAGGTTTACGCCACAGCTACCTTAAATCAACACTATTGGTAATTACCAAAATAATTTTTTATGTTTCTGTAATGGTTAATGCACCAGTTTGTGCAAGCTTGTTAATAAAAATAATATTTTTAATCCTAAAAAAAATTGCTATTTTACTAGCAGTGGTTGAATGTTCTGCTTGATTAATTTAGTTCTGAGAGAAGTCCAGTGTGCTGGTTATAATTTGGGTATTAAAACAACAATTCAGTTCAGTGAGTTCAGTAATTTAATTTGTTTTTCGCAGACTTCTAAAATACTTGTGCTTTCTTTTTATATCCGGTGATCTAATAATTTTGTTAAGCACTGTATTACACACAGCACAGCATTATACCTCCATGCAGAGATGCCACAGTTGCCTGGGCGACGTCTTTGTTCCTGGAGACGACGGCTACCCTGCAGCCTCTTTCTGCCAGCAGGCAGGACACTGCTTTCCCAATGCCTCTGGAACCCCCACACACTACTGCCAGTCTGGACATGATGACCTGCAGGAGAGGCAACAGCTCAATTACAGCTACAGAACAGCATCCGGACTATCTCAGATGAAACACAGGAGAGACATGCCTGCTTCCCTTTATGATCTTCATAAGTCGATGGTGTAGTCTGATTATTGAATGGAAGCTACACAGCATAAACACACAGCATTTTTATCCCTTGTTCCATATTTCAATCGGCTCTGCAGGCACTTTTTTCTAAAGTCTGGCTGAAGAAAGTAGGGAACGCTTTTATTATAGTCAAGTGCAGGTTAAACTCTGTATGGGGAAAGTCAGTGTCAGATGGACACTACCACAAATGAAGTGACAGTAAATTAGAAAAATTGTTATTTTTTGTCAGTTATTATTCAGTGTTACACAAATACAAATATGATGTGTCCCATGTGTGTTACATATAAACAATCTTTTGTTGAGATCTGGTCACCCTAGTATATAAGCATAATGTATTTATATGACAACTTATATGTGTAATAATAACACCCTGTTTGCTTTAACAAAGTTTTCTTTTGGTTTAGGACTGAAACACTGGGATTACTGGGATTTTTGTCTTTTGAGTCAACACACATCAGTCTGAATGTATTTTAGATGCTGAAGAAACACTGCGATAGCAAACAGAAAAACAGGCTTTAACAGCTCTATCTATACTACGGACAGATTGATTAACCATCACTGTTAATAAGGGAGAGAGGCAAAGGTGGTAGGGTTTGGACATGTGCAGAGGAGGGATGGCCGGTGCTCACATATCACACTTGTTCTTCTTAAGTTGTAGATAAACAGGTACCGGCTAATTTATAAAGGGCTACCTTTAGAGACCTTGTCACTGAGGCTACGCGATTATACTTTAAAACCAATTTTTTTAGCTCCTAAAATTTGGAGCAGTCTTCTTCGGCCATCATCGGGTTGTTTGAATGTGCGATTTGTTTTAAAAACTCATTTTATAGTATAGTATATATTTTCCTTTAATCTTTCCCCCATTATTTTGGCACAGAGTTTATATCTATTTAAGTGCACGGAAGCGCGCGTGCTGGGATGAATACGTGACGGTAAGGTTGGTTGTTTGTCTGTATGGGTCTAGGCAAGTAAACACAGCCAAGATTATAAAACATGACACCCTGCCTTAACATGTGGGACAAAATGCTCTGCAGCACAACACAAAGTAGGACACCGGGTCACTTCAGTGAGGCTAAGAGTCACAGTCGCTGTCCGGTAAATAGTAGCCGTATTTAGCTTTAAATGTCATCGTACAGTTACGTTTATGCAGCGATATGATACTTACCTCGTTTTTCTGAGTCTAACACCCCGTTTGAGAAACACTGTTACAAATGTAACAAATGTTATTTACTGAACAAATAAAGAATACCAGAGGAGCGGGTAGTCATGGGCGCCGCCATGTTTTTTGTTGTTATTGTGCTGGTCGTTGTTGGTCGGTAGAGGGCGCTGTGGTAACGCTGGATTGGCTGAACTGAACCAGCACTGCTTTGATTGATTGGTGATTTTTTTTACCTTTACCCAGCCACTGTAGTTCCACCCTACACTGTCCACTGTACGTTACACCGTGTGTACACTGACCCACTTTGCCATCTGACATTTGCTGTGCTTGTTTTGCTATATTTAGTCTGACCGTTTTATTCGTTTTTGTTGATCTATTTTACTTTATTGTAATATATTCAAAAGCTTCTGACATAGTTTTATTATATATTTTTTAAAATATTTTTATTTATCTAGCTTATTTACTTCCCTTGATTTAGCTGTTAGAGTGCTTGTTATCTCAGTAAGCTGTTTTATTTTGTTACATCCTAGCTACTTTTTTTAAAATGGGCTTTTTTGTTAGAAATTATATTTATTGTTTTAACTGATGTAGCACAGGAACTTCGTTTTTCAAATAAATACAGCTCATCTTTATCTTACTGCCAGTGAAATAACACTGTGATTTCTATTTGCAGCCATTCATTTTTCCACATTGTTCCCTTGTGGAAATATATCTCATGAAGAAAAGCAAATCTGTCATCAGTGCACACAAAAAAAAGAAAAATGGAAAAAAAATGAATCATGTTGAGACCGGTTGGGTGGCCTTGGCCCACACCTGGACAGTTCATCAGTCTGAGACTTATTCTGCCAGATTGATTTGCTGAAGCAAAATCACATTCATCACCTGTGCCAGAGTGGATATGTAGCCCTGAGCGCTGTGAATCATACACAGTATAAAAGGAACAAAATGCAAACACTACAAACAGTTTGATTTCTCTAAATGTGGTGACTCTAAGCCTGTCAACCGAGAGTTCATTAGGTGTGCTTGTGCATCAGAGAGACACTGGACTGAATTTCTTTTCAGAGAAAGAAAACACTTTATTTATTTAGTTCCTGGAACTATTTTGCCTGATCATTGGGTTATTTTTAAATGCTGTCACATTTTCTTCATGCCCTACAAAAACACACGTTTACTTTTCTGGTATAATTGCACAGAAAATCTATTCCAAGAAGCCAAGCACATAACTCCTGCCCGTTTCCTCGGGCACTGTTAAAAAGTTCAAGGAGGACTTGATTCCTTTTGCTGCAGTCAATTGAATCAGCTCACACGCCTTGTGCTTAAACGTTATCAAGAATTGTTGACCTTGGGGCCTTAATTCTTTAACTCTACACAGCACTCCTAACTCTGAATATTTTACCTGGGCTGTGCATACATAGCTTTGCCTATATTTACACACAGTCCCTACCCAACCTGTAACTCACAGTCCTGTCAACCTGAAATATTCCTGCAACAGATTTAGCACATGTGCATAATCTACTAAAGCACAACAACCCAAGTGGACAGATGATATAACACAACCTAGAATTACAAACAATGATTAAAGTGTAAATGTTCCTTACAAAACACTTTTTCCCCCTTATTCCTCCTCACTATAGTCTCATACTTATATATTGGAGTAACTTATTTCCATGGAAACCCATCCTCTGCAGGGAGCTGTGTGCAACACAATGACCTCTCTGGGTGCTTGTCAGTTCCTGTCAACATTTCCCAGCTGAACACTCTGGGAAGGCTCACCTCTCTTTACTCTGCTGTAAGTCATGGGAGACACTGCTTGGCAGTAACAACCGTTTATTAGCAGATACTATAATGAGCACCCAAATAGATTTAATTTGAAGCACCCAGCTCTTTGCTGTCGTTGTTATGCAGCTTAGTTTGTATTGCACTTGTTACTGTTCTTTTCTTTATTTCATGACTCCTCCTTGCCCTCCTCCTCCACCACCACACCACCAGGCTTTCAGAGCGTTAGTTCAGTCTGAGACACGGCTGAAAAAAAGAGCCTTTGATCACCAAGAAATACGCCACTGTTTCTGAAACACTTTGGTTTCAATTAATCAGATAAGCCACTTCTAATATAAAGTGGAACAAATGAAAGATGCTTTAATACTCAATAAATAATCCTGGTAAATATTTCTGAATATGATTACTCTAGAGTGTCAGCTTCTGAACTGAAATACAAAGCTACTGGATAAAAAGCAGTTTTTGGCCTTAAAACTGCCATTCTCTATAAAGGCCACCAGGGGGCATTATCTGTAGTTGTAAAAAGTTAAGGTGCTGACATCAGTAATTATCTTAATGAGAGGTTTATGGACTTAGTCAGGCATTTTGGCTTATAATGAATAAAATATGTTAATTTTGTAAATGTTAGTTATTTTAAAAGTCAGAAAGGTCATCGGCTAACAGCTTTCACCAGACGTTAGCTAAAGAACATGTACCCTATGTTTGACAGTCAGACGGACCCTCACTCATCACACCTGGTTTCATCTCTAGGCTTCAAAATAGGACTTCACAAACCAGCAGGTGGCTTCACTGTGACTATATTCATGTTTTATACCGTCTATGGTGAAGAGTGACAGAAAGGGAAGTGTAGAAGTTCTCATGACAATGTGACAGGCCTGGGCTAAAAGAGGCTCAGTTTTTATTTTCAATAAGTTACACTTTTCAGTTTTATTTGAAGCTGCTGTACTCAATAGCTATCTGTTAGACTTCACCTCTGCTAACTTCAGTCACTGAATTGGGCCTCTCCACTGTGGTTTGCTGTGTGATGCAGCTTGCCTGAGAAGTTCTCCACCTTGAGGTGAGTCAAATTCTAGTCTTTAATTAGGAGGCACCTAGGTCTGTACTCTCACTACTTGTCCAAATATAGACACATGTGGCTCCTAAAGGTAACACTATGGCAGCCAGAATGCTAACACTGTGGCTTTGAAATGCCAGTTTATGTCAAGGTGGCCATCTTTTTTATACAGTTGATGGACAAAGATCTCTCTTCCTGGCAATAATCAGTGTGTGTTTACAGTACTGTGGAGACGTCTTCTGTCACCACTTATTTCTTTATGTTTTGCTTCCAAGAAGTCACACTTAAGTTCTGCAGGCTTTCTGAAGATCTGGCAAAGTTTTTGGACATTGGCTCCTTTTTCTGCTTCTTTTTAGTCGAGTCCTTCTACCGGACAGTATTCAGAAGAGTTTTCGTTTGTTAAGCCACTTAACACTGACCTATGACTCATTCAGCCATAAAAAATAAATATTTAGGACAAAAAGTAGTAATAGCAGGCCTAAAGAAAATATCTACATCAGATGATTAATATCTTAAAGTGATGTCCTTAAGAAATAGTAAAACCAAATCCAGCAAAAGCTGGAGAGATGGATCTGGTCCTTCAGCCTCACCAGGAATGGTCTCAATGGAAAGGCCAAGATGTCATTCTTAAGGAAAATGCAGAGGAAGTCAAATTACACAAGAACCAGCCTGAAAATCAGTGCCAACAGGTCTCATGAAGTGAAGAATTCAAATTTTGAAAAGTGAAAACTGTGGAGGTTCTGCGCTGGTTTGGAACTGTATGTAACTATATCAGCCAGTGATCTTGGTGCTGTGGGTCGAAATTAAAGGAATTGCAAAATCAGAAAAATACCACTTGATTTTGAACCACTTTATAATGCAATCTGGAAAGTGTCTGATTGGTAAAAGCTTCATTTTTCAGGATGACAACGATCCCAACGATGCTAATGCAGTAAAATACCACACACGTCAGTCAGACTGGCCTCCCCAGAGCCCAGTCCTCGACATTAGTGAAACAGTGTGGGATCATGTAGATATAGAACAGAACAAAAGGCAGCCAACATCCAAAGAAGAGCTTTGAATGTCCTACAAGAATCCTACCCGACGACTACTTAAAGAAACTATAGGAAAGCTTAAAATTGTTCAGGCTGTGAAGAATGAAGGTGGTCACACCAAATATTGACCTTCAAGCTCATTACTAAAAACTCTGTTTTTGCCTTATATATTTCCAAGTGTTTTTTTTTACATTTCAATAAATCACTGGATACATTTCACATTTTCCTAGCAAAATATAAAGAAGTGAGGGGTGGCTCAAGACTTTTGCACACTGCTGTACTTTCAGATAAATGGAGAGCCCGTACATTTTAAGGTAATAAATAATAATAAATAACAGCACTTTACTTTTTCATATTTCTGATTACTAACCAGGTCAGATACATCTGCTGTGACGTGACACACAGTCACTGGAGAAAACACCAGAGTGCCCTCACAAAATGATGACCAAGCCTCAGAAAAATATGGAAACCATTAGCTTTTATTGTTTTAGAGATTTTTACAAAAAAAAAAAAAAAAAAAAGTGCGATTCCCTCAAATACTTCAGAATGTTTTTCACATAACAGATTTGTGCCAAACACGTCAATTTCAGTTTCATCATTTTCAGACATAACAGATGATCGACAGACTTAAAAAAACAAAAAAAATCAAGTAAGTCACCTTGGCATATAAGAAATCTGTTAAGCTGGATTGAGCAAACTTATGTTGCCGTGTGTTTGGATGAATGAAGACTAGTAATTATTTTAAGAAATAATTACTAGTCTTCATTCAATATGCTTCATATTCTGAGTTGTAAACTGTGCAGCCTATGCATGAAAAACATGTACGAGACGTCAGTATGATTTGAAACGATGCGGTAGTGTGTACGCCAGTATAACTGTGTGCCTCTGTGTAGGAGTATGTCTGTATATTAAAGGCTTCCCAGTGAAATGAAAAGACACTCGATGAGGGAGAGTTTGAGCAGAGCGCCTGAGGTTGGTGTGGTGACGGCCAAGACGACAAGAAAACATCAGATTAATTCTATATAAAAAGAAGCCCTAACAGTGATTTGTACCATCGCTTTCCGCCCTCGCTCCAAATTTCAAGCAAATGACAACATATTTCCAGCAGTCAGTTACACAGTGGTCCCCTCAATTAACAACAAAAGACTTAAAAAATAATTATCACAGACGCTTGAAACTCTGGGTCTAAATCAGTCGTTAAACTCCTTCTCAAAGCCAAATTTGGCACGATTCAGTGATTGCCTCAACATGTTTAAACACCCCACGGACCTCAAACGACTTCCTGAAAAAATCTGATGAATAAGTCACATTACATTAACTGATGTGAGGTTCCCTTAGGCGAGGAGGTGGGGGGTGGGTTCACAGTAATGCGTTTACTCTAAAGGGTTTCATTGATTCTTCAGAGGGCTTTTTAAAGTGAACCTACCATGCTTTTCCTTCTTTTCTGTGATACAGCTTTTGCTACAAAGGTGGATGCTTTATTATAAATGGCCAAAGTTTGACATAATGAGGTCACCAATTAAGCTCGAGCATCAGAGTGCAGTAAACTCCTGGTTTCAGACAGATTTTTCTACTTCTGGCTCTGTAAAATGTCAGCGTCCTGTCCTTCTGAATAAAGCTATCCTTCAAGCTTTATTTATTGGTCCTGTCATTGTTTGCATTTATACCTGAGCCCAGTGTGTCTACACTAATCATACTGACTTGAAACCAGGTAGAAGACTTTAAAAGTGATCCAATCTAAGCACAAACTGCTAAGCTGTAGACTCAATGTAGCTCTATAAGCAGAGCGACCCACCGCAGGGTGGGCAGTGAATTGGATTTAAATTTAAATCTGATTGATCAGGATCAAACAACTAAAGGTGCACATATTTCACTAGCAGGTTTACTTCATGTATTGTGTTTTAAATCAAGCAAACACAGTTATCTTTTTTACACTGTTGTACGTTTAGTCCTCTAAACTGGAAGTGAGTTTGGGGTTTTGTTTTTTTGTTTTTTTTTTAAGTTGACACGATCAATCTAAAGGTTTCTGTCAAAAGTGATGTATGACAGAGGTGCCAGCTGGATCGGCTCTTTGGCTTTCCATTGCACTCGCCTCTCCTCTTCTTGATTCCATTGTCGTCTAATGATGCCGTCTCACAGAGGACACCGGCCGGATGGACCGGAAGTTCCTACTGTAACACCATGCTTCCCAAATTATGTGAACAATATATAAAATTCAGGAAAATCCCCAATAAAAACACATTTTGTTTAAATTTCTTTAAGTTAATAACTAAAAGATAACCAGATTAAAACTGTTAACATAATAATAGAGAAACCATCTGTCCACTTCCTTCTACCTATCCAATTCCTGCTGTCAATAGGCAAGATGTGGGGTACAGTCTATTACAGGTTTAACACAGATTGACAGACATCCATTCATGCTCACATTCACACTAGTTCAGCTAAAAATGGAAGTCTAAGGACTGTGGATGAAGCTGGAACACCTGGAGAGAAACCACATAGAACATACAAACTGCACAGAAATGCCCCAACTCACTGCTGGATTTGAACCCAGGACCTTCTTAGAGTGAAAAACCGCATGCCTCCTGAACAATTTTGGCTCCTCTATCATCAAAAGCCTTTTGTTTGTTAGGTGCAGCCAATCAGATAAAAGCTGGTTTAAAAGTAGAGGAACTAAACTGCTTGTTTCAGAGGAAGAACTTAGAGGCTGCACCAATGCCCAGTATAAGATAAAGAAGGATTATTTCCAACTGTGAGTTGTGCAAAGCTAATACTCGAGTCCAAAATTAAAAATGAGCATAACTGGTCAACTTCAAGGCAAAGAAGAATGATCTTTTATGAAGATTACACTTTCATTTTTTTTAAAAGTATTCTAAAATTGCTAATTCATTTTCAGTTCAACAAGCACCGAACCTACAGCCAAATCCCCTCCAATCACTAAGAAATCTTATAGTAATTCAAGTCAGTACAACAATTAACAGAAAAACAAGAAACAAACTTTGAATCGCTTAACCATGAAAAACAGGGGGGGGAAAAAATCAAGGGCTCAATGTGATTGATTTCAATAAAAACTTGTGATTGGATTCAACAGATTGAATGCACCTCTTCCTGTGGAGTGATACAACATGCTACTTTAGGCAAACATTCTGTGCTTTAGCTAGCAGTGTTTCTTATTGCCACAAGTCACATTAGGAATGAGTTCGTGTTCACAAACGGAGCCCGTTGAGGGGCGACTGTGTCCGATTAGTTATATGACACTCTCTCTACGAGCAGCAGGTGTCAGCGTCTCTGAAATGTGTAGCTAACATAAAATAAATACACACTGAAAGGAATCGGCCGTGCACTGTTACTGAAATGTTATGTCGCTCCCGTGATGGAGCGCTCTGTCCAGGTTTGGCTACTGCCGAGGGAGGTTAGGAGAGCAGCTACTCTGGTCAGTAAATATAAAGAAGGTACAAAGTAAGCATCATTTGAGTCCATTTTGGAGTGTGTTTTTCGCATATTAAAAACGGCAGAGCCAAACAGTCCCGCAGCACTTTGTCTCCTGCGGATGGCTTTGCTAATCACATGCAAATGTTTGATCAATGCAGTATCAGCCCTTTACACTGCAACCACACTGCGAGAAAAAACTAGATGCCTGTGAATGGCACACAGAAATAATTTGTCAAAGCGGAGTACTCAAATGTGCAATACAGCAGATCTCTGTTAGGATCCCCCGGATTCAATAATGCCTTCGGAGGAGGAGAAGTATCTTATTTTCTACTCTGCAGCACAATTTGTTCTGATCTGTTCCACCTAGTACAACTGCCTTCTGACAGTCTGAACAGCAGTCATATAGAGAAAAGCAAATCTGATGTATTAAAATAAGGCGTGTGCTTTACTTAACCCCTTAACATGTGGCACTACAAAAAGGTTGATCTATGAAATAAGTTAAAATGTGTAACATACGGATAAACAGTTCATATTGGATGTTTTAGGACTAATCATATTTGTGTCCTTATGTACAATAAAGTGAGGAACAGTACAAGGCACACATTTAACAGTTGAATTGTTACAAAGATATAAATAACCAACAAAAAAAAAGTAAAGAAAAGTTCATGAATAGTGTGTGCTCTCCTCTAACTCTGTCCAATGTGCTTTCATTGATTTTTCTCTGCAGCGCTCTCGAGTGGTCTATTTCAAGACTTGAAGTGTCATCGTGGTTGACCTGTCCAAGCAACCTTGGGAGCAGTGACACCTTAACGAGGCTAGCAGCAGTCAGATGGATCACTGTGTGTTTGTGTGTATACGTGCGTGTATTAAATGATGTCTACAAAGCTGCCAGGGAACAGTCCCGTCCTGCCATTCCTCTGCAGCGTGCCTTTGAACCAGCCATCTTCCCTCTTCCTGTGAACAAACACAATGTCGCCCTCCTTAAGTTCCAGCTCTGCTTCGCTCTGGGGAGGATATGATACAACCACCCTGTACCTGAAAGAGAATAGCCAGGCAGATGGTGAATGATACACACTGCAACAATGGCAATGAGTGTGTCCTGGAAACAGATTTAAAAACAACAAACAACATGCACACATGGAAAAATTTGAGTGTATATATCCCACTCAAACTGAACTGAATTAGGAACACCATAACATGGACACAAAGTTCTAGTCTAAACAGGCCTTCATGAATCTGGCTATTGATTGATCTAGTTGTACAGATAAACAATAATCTGAAACAGTCCAAAGAAACAGCGCATTTACCTCTCACATATGATGGGACGTGCGTCATGCTGTTGAGATAAAAGAGAGGAGCAGGGCTGGCGGGGAGGAGGAGCGATAGGAACACATCCATCAAGGGGACTGCTCTTCCGATGGGAGGACTCTGGGACTGAGGAGGAGGAGGATGACGAGGCAGAAGCAGCAGCAGGTTCAGAGTCCAGGCAGCTCGCTGGGCCAGAGGGAGGGGAGGTGTCAAGGCCCACAGCGCCATGTAGCAGCTCTCCAGCAGCAGCGGCCTGCTCAGCCTCAAGGGTAGGAGAGGAGGGGGGCGAAGGGCGAGACTTCTTCTTATTGGAGGACAACAGCTTCAGAAGACTTTTCTTTTCTCTCTGCAAAATGAAGACAAGCATTTTTTTTTTTTTACCCCTGAGGCGATGAGAAGTAATTTTCAGACGCGCAGACGGACATAATCTAATGTCTGGACCTGTTCGTTTCTCCCTACGCAAACGAAAAACTGTGGTGGGACAAATTCCAATTTTTTATTTTTTATTTTTGCAGGCAAGGTAGATGTGTAAAAACATGGCATCTATTTGTTAAGCAGACATTAAAATATATATATATATATATATATAACAGCCCTCCTTGTTGTTCCTACTGGTGAATCGTCCCTGCATGATTAACATTTAAATAAAAATTAAGTCTCCCAGGGCATTTCAATCATCTGCTACAAATGAAGACATTCATTACTATGATGGAAAAAAACAAAACAGGTATCTATTAAAAACACAAACAGCAACAGACAATTGGAGACCATTTAAATTCTTCCAGAGTGTCTAAAAACAAATCCAACCTTGATGTCTTTATCCAGTCTGCAGGCAGGAGCTGCATTGTTAGATGTGGGATTGAGAGCGGAGTTGCTCCCAGGGTTGACAGGCACAGCGAGGACAGGTACAGGTCTCAAAGCGTCACTATCCAAAGATGCAGCGCTGACATTGGGTGGGGTCAAGGAGGCAGCTGCGCAGCCCATTGCCACCCCTACTCGAGTGCAGCCTTGTGCAGGGCTTGACCCGGGCTGCGAGCACACTGCGAGGTGTGGGAGATACGTCACGGGTGTTGCAGACTGTATTGGTGTCACTGCTGCTGTGGGCCTGTCCTGACTGTGACATGCAGCTGTAAATTCAATATATGAAAATTAAAGGTTTAAATTTGTCTTCATACAAAAGGACAAAATCCATTTTAAGCCAGTGAGTTTACCTGTCCTGACCGCGTTGCGAGCCTGATTCACGGTCATCTGGGAGGTGACGTGCAGTGAGACTTTTGGCTGTTGGCCTGTGGCTGTTTGAGCTGTGGTGACCACCGCTGCAAGCTGGGAGTTGGCAGGTGCAACGGCGGGGCATACAGTCAGCGGTTTGTTAAAATCAGGCCCTGAAACAATGGCTCCAAGGGGAGCAGAAGAAGGGCTGACGATGGTGACACCTCTGCCTGCCTGAGTGCACAGACTCAAGGGCACTTTGGGCTGAGAGCTCCCAGACGCTGTCCTGCAGAGGGAGAGAGGAAGTAAAAAGGTGTAAGACACAGTGCAGCTTGATGAGATGCATCTTTAGTGTGAAGTGTGCCCGGCAGCTCTAGTGTGTGCACTAGCATCCAGAACACCAATATATTAGAGTTTCAGAAAAGATTAATCACAGCCTGGACAACTAAGATTTCAGTACATCAAATATAAGATCCTGACTTTATGATAACCAAATATTCCAGTAGAGCAGATTGTTCTCTCTGGTTTGGAGGACAGTTGTTGCCCCAAATAAGAAAGTATAAATATTTCAGGATCTTTAAAAGTGATGGTGAGGGCAGTGTCTGAAAATAACAAGACTGCGGGTACAAGCTAACATAATTAGCTAACCCACTGGGTGGCTGGGCTAAGCCTTAGACACAAGGTGAAGAGCTCAGAGTGGAGATGCTGCTCCTTTGTGTCAAAAAGGAGACCGCTCATCCTTACAAGGATGCCACCTGGATGTTTCCCTTAGGAGGTTTACGAGCTGTACCCAACCGATAGACCCAGAACTCACTGGGGATTACACAGCTCTCCTGGCTGGCTTGAGAACACCTCGAGATCCCCTAGGAGGAATTGGAAAACATTGCTGGGAAAAGCGAGGTCTGGAATACCCGGCTTCGCCAGCAGTCACTGTGACCTGACTTCAGATAAGCGGAAGATTATAAATGGACAAATAAAAATGCACAGCACCATAGCTCTGTTTTTAGAAGGATCATTTCCAGATTTAAGTAGCTTACCACTACCCGATCCACCTCATAAACACTTTTCTGTCGATGATGCCTGGACAACACTTTTGATTTTAGCACCTGGAGGAGCAGCTGTACCAATCATTTTATTGACCCTGAAAGAATCTGGAAAGTTTTAAGTCTGTGTGCCTCTCTGTGGTTGTTTGGAACTGAAGTAGCATTTAGTAAATTACATTAGCCATAAGAAGGTAAAGATTTCTGGTCTTAAACTGTGACTAATAAGAGTCACGGTTATGGTTTAAATTGACCATAAACCAAAAACTTGCTAAAACCTTAAATGAGGTCTACAATTTTGTCAGACTGAAAGCTGAATGCAGGAAAACAAAAAACTCTCATGAGGAATTTATGCAGCAAAATGTATTTTTTATGGGAGTTATTCTTTGCTAAGCTGGTTCAATAACTCAGCAAAAAGCATTTGTGCAGAATAAACATCAGGTGTGGCTTTATCAATAAAACACAGCATACTTTACACTATCAGCAAACTGGAGGAATTTTTATGCTATAGCTTTGCATCATAAACAAAAGGATGTGAAAGCGAGTGCACCTGTTTGTGTGTGTATACAGTACGCTGATAAGAATAACCTGACCTGCTGACGGGGCTCATGTAGTTCCCAGGAAACACTCCAATCTTGCCCGTGTGCATGGACGTGCCCTTGAACCAGCCATCCTGACAGCGTTCCAGCACCAGAAACATCTCTCCTTTCCTCAGCTCCAGTTCATCCTCCTTTCGAGGAGTGTAGGGAAACATTGCCACATAGCTGCATGAAAAACAAACAAAGATGAGACATTTACCAGACACATAGATGGCTTTCATGGCGGACTTTCTCCCCTCTGGAATAAAAGCATGCCATTTGCTTTGCGTTCATCCCATCATCCAGTACATCTGTCATCAGCTCCTCTGGGAGCCTCCAGCAAAGACAGTGCCCTCTGACCCAGAGAAAATCTGCACTGGAGGACAAAACAATTTGTGGGTCATGTCTCTGCCGCTGCCAAAAAAAAAAAAAACAGGCCTCAGCTGGGATGTTTTCAGTCTGATTTCAGTGTTGTCTGCGAGGGAACATAAATGGATGAGTCTGACATGCATGCAATGGCAGGAAAACAGGCATGAGTGGATCTAATTCTTATCAGGTGGTGGTTTGTCTTCAGGGAGTAATGAGGGTAAAAGGTGAAAGGGTCAAAAGTGAGGGGTCACCGAGTGGATGGACCAATGGGACCCAGGAGACTGTCACTCCCAGACTTTGACCCCTTCACCTGAGCAGAAGCTCACACTCTGCAGACTCTCAACTGACAGATGAGGGGGAGGGAGGGAGAAAGAGGGGGCTGTGTGAGAGACAGATGAGGATTTCCTCCCTCTGATCCGAGCATGTGCATTAAGGCTTTGGGCCATCAGTGCACAAACCGCTTGTGACATTTCACTGCACATTTCAGAAGACTGCATATTTTCATGTGGGACTGTTTTTATTACTCACACTGTGGGTCTTTGTCTCCCACTTTGGTCGCTTATGCTGGGGGAGGGTCTCTGTCCGGCAGCCAGCGAATATGCAGCTCCACCGACGGAGGACTGGGGGGGAGGCGGTGGGGGTGGTGGGAGAGCATCCTATAGAGGAAAGGAAAAAAAAAAAAATCACATTATTTTTCACTATGTCACTTATTTCCTCTCAGTTTGAATCAGAAAGATCAGGAAAAAAAGCAGAATGGACCACAGGAAGAAGAAAAAAACCAAACAGACTGCACGTTGCATAAGCACAGAAACCAGTTTGTTTATGAGAAACAAAGGAAGAAGAAGAATGAGAGATCATCTGTCATTTGGGTTATTCCCTCCAGCTGTCAACACCAGGGAGAGTGGTTTGGCAGCCTCCGTCGTCTCGTCCCCGACGTCCCATTGCAACGGAGGATCTCCTTTTCTGCTTGTTTGTTTGTTGCTAGGACACCGCATAGCTTGATGTTAAATCCATTGCAGTATTTAATTGGGAACATATGAAGTGAAAAGCATGTCTGTTGGCACACTTGAGAGCAACCCTCAAACCAGTCATGAGTAGATTCATCTTGACTCACTTGTTTTCCCTTGGTGAACGTCTTTAAGGTCAAAAGAGGCTCAAGCTTTTGACTGGAGGCCTTTAGGGGATTTTCTTTGTATGTCTTTTGTGCTTCTAGGATTACAGGATTAAAATATAAGTCACCAACTTCCTCTGTCACCACACAAAGCAGAAGTACAATTTTAGAAAGAAGTCAAAAATTCACAAGATTAATTTTTCATGTTTGAAAATTATAAACTTGTTATCTGATGTCTGCCTTTGTCTGCTGTCCAGCCTCCATTGCACTCTACCTTAAAATCTGTTACGATGGATGGGCAAACCAAAGGACAGCAAACACATATTTATTCAGGATATGCTCAGTTGAGCCATATGGATCACAGCTACCAGATGCTTGACAACAGGCTTCCCTTCCAGGTCCAGGAGGAAACTTTTTAGTGCTCGCCCAAGTTCTCCATCTCTTTGGTGGTATCATTGGAGCATCTAAACAAGATGCTTTCTGGCTGCTTTCCTGTGGAGATTATTGGGCATGCTCAATTTGAAGGAGGTCTAGGATAGATCTAGAATGTTTTATGTGGCTTGGGAACCCCTCAAGAGCAGGAGGAAGCAAAAAGTGTTACCCTGCTTAGCCTGCTACCAACAAAACCCAACTTCACATAAGCAAAATTGAATAGAAGGATCTGTCTTTAACAGCTTTGTTTTTCTCTTTTAAAAAAATAAATGGAAAATGACATTCTTTTACAACAGCAAAAATGGCCCCTGAAGCTTTTCAAACAGATGTTCTTGTTATCTTTCAATACATAATATTCTTTTTAGTGGAAATTTGTTCTTCTGAATAAAGATCAAACAGATTAAATTTTGGGTCTAGTGAAACTTCATCTTATTTTTTTCCTCTTCACATCGCTTTGAGCTCTTCCCAAACCCTTTTATTCTTTCTACATTCCAAAATGGTGACAAAATGTCCTTTTAACTTGCGTATATTTAGTACTTATGGCTGGCATATTTTTTAACAACAATTTAACCTGGCAGGACCAACATATATTGGCATTAACCGGTTATAATTTGTGTTCAAACTTTGGTTATGAATCCTTTTGTTTTCTCTTTGCCATGAGTCGTAGTTTTGGAGTCAGTTAATCCGGGTTTATAATTAACTTTGGAAATGAAACACAGTAAATAATCAAAAAAAAAGAGAAAACAACACATCATTATAAAATTGTAAACTGTTAAAAAAAAAAAAAAAAAAAAACCCAGATGAAGTCCCAGTGTGTTGGAATGATGCTGAAGAGGACTCTCCTATCCAGGAGCGAGATGAGTCTTCCCAAACCGAATGCTGGCAGTTCTGCACAGCAGAGTAATAGCTTCCATGACACACTGGGGGAGGAGAGTGGCACTCAGACAGCCCTGCGGTGTGCGCACGGGCTGTGTGTATGTGTGAGTGTCGATGTGCGTTTCGGTTCGCTGCCGACGCTTGAGCTGAGATAATTAGGTTGCCTGCAGGCTGGAGAAATCATCTGTACAAAAACATCATGTTGGGTTCCCAAGTGAAGCGGAGAGCGCAACCTTTTGTGTACACATTCCTGCTCATTCAGAAACTCCACATGCCAGAGCATACACACAGACAGACAGGAAGTGTACGTGCTGCTTTGCGTGGGCTGCAGGGACTTCTTGACATTTTTAGCTGCACTCATTCTTTTTCCCTCTACACATAGGTGTTGTTAAAAAGTTGTTTGCAAAGTGTAGAATTGTAAAACCATTATCGGCACAGAATACAGATGAACAAAACTTTGTCTAAAAGACCCTGACATAAACGGATGTCTGGCCAATCATCGGCAACACGTTTTAACGCTTTGAGGTTTAAGTCTTCATTGATGGTAACCGCAAACCTACATTTTAATCCTACAGGTGATAGAGACGATAACTTAGACCTCAGGGGATTACTGGATCAGTTAATCCAATCTCAATAGAATAACCGGTATAATGTATGCCATTGCCAGATGATGTTATGCTGTTTTTGAAAGTCTGGAGTGACATAAGAAGTGTACTAAATGTTGGGCTTCTACCACTCTTTACAAGCCCTGCAATACAGTCCATCTAAGCTCCGGTAGGCCTGACAGTGCATTCACACTTTGACCTTGAGATCAAGGCTACCGGCCACTGAAATTTTTAGTAATTTTTTTTAAGTTGTGAATGTGAAAATCCTGAGTGACTTCCTTCTCCAGTTATCACCTTGAGGTCAGGGTCACTGAGATTCAAAGTCGTCCAAGATTTTTAGTAGATGCACTTATAGCATCAATTTCAAATTCCTACGTTGCTTCGTTTTCTAGTTGTCATATTGACAAACTTGGGTGTCCACGTTGCCCGCCTGGCAGGTTGACAACAATGCCCTATCAGCCTTTTACAGGCTGAGGGGTAAAAAGAGGTTATGGTGGGTGGATGTCTTTCTACTAAATTAACCAACAACAAGAGAACCAATGATCATTAGACCACTTAAGTCCCCAGTAACAATCAACATTTACTTTAAAATTCATACAAATGCTGTCTTGAGCAATTTTTTTTTAAAGTCTTACCACAGGGATGGATGTGTAGCTCGTCTCTGAGGGAAATGTGAAGACGGTTGCTGTAGTAACAGGACTGCTAGGAGGCGGGGTCACAATTAGGCCAGTTGTGCAAATATGTACCTGTCAACAAAAGACAAATGTAGACCATTAAAAACACTGCAACGACTCCTCACACACAAAGAATAGAAATGAGCTCCAGCTATTCTGATTAATTACACCTACAGGATGAGGACATATGTGCATCACCGCTGATCCCAGCACAGAGTGTTTATGGCACAGATTTGGATGTCAGTACAGCTAAATAACTGTGCAACAACTGGGGTTTTTGACCCTAGATTTTAGTTAGGTTTATTGCTGTATATTTACTTCTTAGTTTGCCCTTTGTTTTGGTCATTTTGTTTTGTATTCGAGCTTCTAACTCCTGTTATCTTTTCCAGGATTTTATTCTTTCCTGTCTCAGTTCTGTTTCCTTTTGTGATTCATAAATATATATAGTTTAAATATAATAATTATATTATATTAAATTTAAAAAAAATGTAAGAAGTTAATATAATAAGCTAAATAAGATAATTAGCTGAGCTTCAGTTTTTCATCCTGTGTTCACCGTCTCCCTTTCCGTGTTAGGTATTTAATTGTTTTATGACTTCCCATTTTATACTGGTAGTTTCTGTCACTGGGACCTTTTCTAGTTTCGCTTCCCCTGTCTCATCATCTTGGATTTGTTTCGGCTGTGTCTTGTAGCCCGATGTTTCCCATCTCCCTGAAACCAGTTTGCATTAGTCCTTTGTTGCATTGCACCATTTGTTCACAGTCTTTCTGCCATGAACACAACATTGGAAAACCTCCCCTGTACCCTTAATGATAAGTTTAAACACCTGAGTGTATATCAATAAACGGTTCGCTGACCACTGGAATGGTCTCCGAGTAGCTGCATTCATGACTTTGGACTGCAGCTGGTGGTTTTTCTTTTGTTGTGCAGCCTCTGTGAGGTCTGCGTAGAGCAACATGAAGCAGGTTTTCACCGCCTCCAGATTCATGTTAGAAATTCCATCTAGTTAGCAGCAGATATCCAGATCTGTTTCAGCTGTAGTCCAACACAGGAAAGAGAAGAGACTCACTGGAAAAAGTGAAAAGAGTTTATAGCGCCTGAACTTTAAAAGAAGTGAGGGGACTGTCGATAATAAGCCTTGTGACAGGACCCTACAACCCTCCACTCTCCCGTGACCTTGAAGTGGACGGATGTATTGTCAACAATCAAGATTTCTCTTGCACGCAATAATTTTGGTGCTCTCCAAAAAGATTTTGGTCTTACTAATAAAAATCACCAGGAAAATGATAAAAATATACTTTTAAGCATTTTTCTTTCAGTTGAATCTCATTTACTAAATCATATGACACATTTTCTTCTTATCAAAAGGCCAAAAATAAGAGGAATGGGCAAACATTTGTGTTAATTAGGGTAAGAGAGACTCACTGTAGTAACTACACACAGCTCAATTGTGCCTATTAGCATAATCACCCCCACAAGGCCAGTTTTTATTCAGGCAATAACGAGCGCTAGTAAATCTAATGCAGATGCCGTAGTTCTAACAGGCGGATTAAAAACTACAAAATTCTATAAAAACACGTCTACGGTCTATGTGTGGGAGAAAACTGACGTGAAAAATTACCCTGTGACTCGCCTGTCACATTGTGTGTAAATGACTCTCACTGAAACAGTGACGCACATGTGTGGCTTTTTATTCCAGTTATAACCACAAAGTTGGCCTCATGACCTTACAGGCCAACAAAAAAATCAGGTGACTGCACAGCAGGACATTTCATTGGACGTGTAAAGAGAGGCGGCTTTCCCAGTCAGTCATCCACATGAGTCATGATGGTGTGCTGGCAACAAGGCCATACTGTTGGACACACAATATCTCCCTGTAGCCTGTGGTCTCTCTCCATGGATGACTGCCTAAGACAGAGCCGCCTCCTAAGGTGTATTTTTCAGTAAGGAGGGCAAGAAAAATCTAACTCTGTACTCAAAAGTGGCACTGTTAGTGAAACGGCTGTCTGAAAAGAATAAATGCCAAAATACAAGGAGGGTGCACTATGTTAAATTAAATAAATACGTGTCCCTTGGGGTTTGTAGTCAAGGCTTTCAAACACGGCCTGTTTTCTTTGGCTTACCTTTGTCTATTGTTTGGGAATTGGAAGAAGAGGAGATGAGAAAAGGTAAACGGGAGACAGGAGACAAAATCTGTGCGTATAAAGCCTGGGGACTCTTTCTGTCGTGTTTTTATTAAACAAAGATCTATAAATCACACATATCATTAGCACTGTTGTCAGTAGGGGGGGGGATCACTTTACGCAGACATATACAGGTTCTTTTATTCCTGAAATATCATGATAATGATTACTGGGATAAGGTCGTTATAAACCTGATTATGCCTTCTGCACAGACAGACGGCTTTGATGATACGTAAATCATATTTACATGAAAAGCTTTTAGTTTTAAAAAAAAGAAGAAAAAAGACAGGATGATCCTCAATATCCGCTTTACTGCAGACAAGCGCTCGCCTTGTCTCCCTCTCACAAAGCAGCACATAAACACTCACTGCAGATGAAAGATTAATGATTGAGCTTAATAGGGGGTTTTGGAACGTAGCATTTCTGAAAGTCTGCAGCAACCAGACAATGAAGTAAGTACGTTAAAAAAAGAGGAGAAGAAAACAAATACATAAAAATCAGAAAGTAACAGAAAAAATGTTTTAGCTGCAAGCTCCCCAGACAACTCCCAGAACAACAAAATCTCTCTCAAAATAATAATAAACTACAAGCCTTATATTAACCTCCAACTCTACCATATTTTGATTAATGGATTCAACTACTGCATAATTTGTAGTTCAAAATAATCCTTCCACTTGTCTTGTGCTGGGTCTTGATGAAGCCCCTCAGTTCATGTTCTGTCAGAAAGAAGCCACTATAGCTATGCAGTGTCTTTAAAAATGAATATTTCTTACAGGCCTGAAAAGCAAAGCCTTAAACCTACATGAATTATCTCTGGCCAGCAGGAGGCGACTCCTCTGCCGCAAAAGCGAACTAGTTATATAAAGTCTACAGGCAAACTGGCTCCCTTATCTGTGACTTTTGTAAACACTTTCCTGATATGTTTATGTCTTCTATCATTAGTTTTATGTGATACTAAATGCAACATGGCCACAAATTTTAAAATTATGGTTCTCGTTGCTATCAACAAGCGGGACAAAGCATGGTAGTCACTGTGTGACTGACAAGTCCCTAGCCAATAAGCATGCACCGTCCCAAGGTTTCACAGATACATCTGCTTTGATACGATTTCCAAAAACTAAGAATGAGATGGGAAAACCTGCTGCTTAAGACTCAGTAGCAGTTAAATAAGCAATAGTGGATGCTAATGACTAAAATAAGAAAAGGCATAACAGGTCCCTTCCTATTATGCCGAGGAATTTAAACTACCAGTAAGTATCAGGGAATCCACCTTCCCCTAATAAAACTAACTAGATTAGTTCAGCACCATTTATAAAATTACTTGAAATGAATTCATTACAATTTAACAGCCTTTACTTCCCTTTGATAAGCAACAACTATTTGAATTCTTTTCAAATACCATTTACTTATTATTAGATGCACAAACTTTAAGAAACGGACAGCTCCAGGCCAAGTTAAACCCACAAAACATTTGTCTTGCCCAGCACCAAGTCAGAGCTCAATCACAGCCGGCTGGCAACCACAAGGCAGCTGTGAGCTGCCGTCATGTCAGGGTTGGTGTGGAAACCTTTAGGGCTAAGCTGGAGTCATTTTTGTGGATGAGTGGAGTCACGCATCCATGATTTCAAACGCTCAGATGGAGCAATGGCCTGTTTGGTATGACGGGGGGAAAGGGAAGTCGGCCTAATTGCTGACAGAAGGAGAGTGAAGCCTCTGAAAAGCAATAAATATCTTGTGGAAAAAAGAGCTGAAGCTGGTTTCTGTTTTTCCTTCTTTTTCTTTTTTTCAAGTTATGCAATTACAGACCAGGGAACAGGATATTTACAAGTCAGCTGGTTAAATGACTCATCTCAACCAGAATCATGGAGTGAAGAGGAATGTACATTTTTCAACTCTGTGTGTTTAAAGCAGACCCATTATTCTCATTCTCATTCCTAACTGCAAATTCTTATTCTTGAACTCTGTTAGAGAAGCTTTGCATGACTTATGGCTCAAAATAATCCTTGTTTATATAATGCTGGGTTTTGCTCCAGCTCTGACTATCTGAAAAATCCTGGTGTAACATATGTTTGGGCACGTACAACCCATCTAAAAAATTTTGTATACCATCATTCAGAGGCAACAGCACTCCCCAATGGCATCATACCTGTGAAGGTGCGCTGCAGGAGAGGCCCCCGCTGATCTCTCCGATTCGAGCTGCTGCCGTGGGGTTGCTGGAGCTGATGAGGACCGGACCGCTAATCTCCATGGAGTGGCGCTGGGGGGGAGGTGCTAGCATGGGTTTGTGCGACATGGTGAGAGAGGTGAAAGAATGTCGTTTCTTGCTGTTCTTCTTCTCCCCTACCCGGTGGGCACCATTTGTCTGAGGCCCTGAGGAGGCCCCTTCCCCGGAGTCTCCACTGGAGTCGGACGGCTTGTCCAACTCTATAAGCTGCCGAGCTGCCGAATTGAACTACAAGAGAGGAAGAGAGCCAGCAGGGTTATGAAGAGAGGAGTTGGAAGTAAGTAAAATGAAGGACTGATGGGGGAAGAAGCATTAAAATGATCACGAAAACTGTCACTCTCTATAATTAATCTTATTGTCATGGGAAGTCTCTCTTAATGTATTGACTGGAGAGGGTGAGGAAAAGAACGTGCCCAAGTTGGACATCACATTTTCAGTCCTCTGTCTCACATTTGTCTAACTTACATATGTCTACACAATTCAATTTAACTCAAATTATTCACCCATAAACACAAGAAGTGAATTTTATACCAATATAGAGATTCTGTATCAGCGTCCAAGAGCTTTGAAAACATGAATAAGCTCCAATGTCAGCACTGTCACCTTTACAGACACAAAAGAGGTTGCTGCTTGTCAAGCTTATAATTAACTAAGACAAAAAAGCTTTTATGCACTTGAAATTCTTTACAAACTTCCTAAAAACACATTTTTACATATTTGCTTTCATGCAATATTTTGTAGTCCTATCGTCTCACCTGCATCATTTATGAATAGCTGTTCAGCTTTGTGTTAAAAATGCTTTTACATTGTTATTAGTATTATAATGAATTTAGGATTCTTTTATTGGTTTTTAAATCTTTAAATGGTCTGGCACCTGCGTATCTGTCTGATTTGCTGAAGCCCTATGTCCCCACTCGTTCACTCCGGTCAGCTGAGCAGCTGTTGCTCTCAGTCCCCAAATCACGGCTGAAACTGAGAGGAGACCGAGCGTTCTCGATCGTGGCTCCTAAGCTTTGGAATAATCTTCCTCTTCACATTAGGCAATCGACATCAGTGCTGGTTTTTAAATCCGGATTGAAAACGCATTTTTATTCACTGGCTTTTGACTCAGTGGTTGACTGACTTGTATTTTATTGTTTTTGCTATGTTTATTATTTTATCGTATTTATTATTCTCATGGTATCTATTATGTTTCTATTGTTCAGCACTTTAGTCAGCCTTGTGTGTTTTTAAAGTGCTATATAAATAAACGATGATGATGATGATGATGATAATCTGTGTTGACTTTTTTCTCTGTCATGTTTTCCTCAGTTTTAACTTCTGTATGTTTTTGATCCTGATGTCTGCCCATCTGAATTTAGTATTCTGGTTTTGCTTTTTTGTAAAAGGACTTTGTGAAGATGCCATATAAATAAAATTAAGATAACTATTATTTTTTCTATATAAAACCAAAACAAGGTCTTAGTTAAAGCCTCGGTCACAAAGGCCTAGAGACCAGTTGGCAACTCCATGGCAACCTTTGATCGCTAGTTTAAAAAAAAAAAAAAGCGGATCCCCTGACCAGTTAGTGAGTAGCTGTTTGGGGCTGCTTCCTGTCATGGGATGAAAGCTTGTGCCAACACATTTTAAAGGGTGCAATTTTTACTTTGAAGAAGACAGTTCTCTGGTTCTGGTTTAAATTGCACTTTTAGTTTTACTATCAGTCAGGGAGTAGTTAGCCAGTATTTGCAGACAAATCGGTATATTCCATACAAACTATGACCGACCACAGCAATCAAAGTGATCAGCAATCAAAGAAATCACAAGGACTTTGGCGCAGTACCTTCTTTGTGACCAATTTTACTTAGTGACAGAAATCACCCCCCACAAACCTCTCGCCAACCAGTAGGCAAACAATAAGCATTTTTCCCCCAGTGGCTGGGGGTTACAGGGCAGGGGTCACTGAATGTCTTCCTGGCATGTGTGTGTGGTTTAACCAAACTAAAAATAATAAAAAGCAATAATTTTGACAATTTTTCCCTTACAAAACACACTAAAGTACACTACAATATGAAGACAGCCTCTTTACCTTTAGTCAAATTTGTCAACACAATTAGCATTAGGTTTGTGCACACATTTTTTTTTGACTAATATGACTAAGGATGACTTTTAATACATTAAAATAAACTGAACTGAACAAACAAATACTAAATTATAATAATTCTGCTGTTCATGATACATCTTCTGTGCAGGGGGCTTTAGTCTGAAAGAGTTGATGGTTCAAAGCCAGCTATGAAACCACAGGCTTTTTAACCCTTTCAGGCACCATAATGTATGACTGACAGTGAGGTATAAATCAAAGAAGCAACACTAAAAAGGGTTCAGTTAATCACAGGGTGTGCTTACTTGCTGTCACAGGTTGCCCCAAGCAGCTCTGTCTACTTAGGACATAAAAGCTATGCATTACACTCAGATCCTGTGCAGGTTCATCACTGACATGTCAGCACATTAACAAATATACATGCGGGATTAAGAGCAAAGCACCAGGTGAGAGCCCTTCATCTCATTAAATTATAAGGCCAACTTTATAGATTAATTCATATGCACAACTGAAGACGCAAAAAAAGCCCCTGAGGCGATGAAAAAAAAAACTATGACCTAGATATTCACTGGTTATGCAGAGACAAAGAACATTTTAGGTCGCTGTACATTTGCTATGATTCTGCCACTGTTTATGAAACCAGAAAAACGACTGCCTAGCATCGAGGGGAGAAGACAACAAAATGTTCTATTCTGCAGTTTCAGTTGTTAAGATACAAAATGATTTATAGCCTTGGAAACACTGCATTCTGCTTCTGCAAAACCCCCACTCAGTGTAGAAAAATATGAGTATAAAAGGACAGAAAACATACAACAGCAATAAAAAAAAAATGCCAAAACAAAAACAAAAAAACAACTGTCACAGCTTTGAAAAACTTGCACAGACTAACCTCAAGATTCTTCCGCAATCTAATTGATGGACACCATGTCTCCACCAAATGCATTTAAATCTATAATGTTTCTATAATAATTTATATAGATTATTTTGGTGAGTTGCCCAGTTTTGGAGATATACTGACTACAGAGGTGCATGATTTCTAATTAAACCACAAAACGTGACTTGAGGCGGTCAAATTTCAAAAAACAAAAAATGTCAGCAGCTGTAGACATCATCATCCAATTATCCAAAAATGTGAACAGTTTCATTTAGGAAACTTTTGTTTTTTGCTTCCTATGGTTTACATCTGCTATCAAAAGAAGGTTGAAGAGGGCTAACATACCAGCTCAGCCCAGTAGGTATAACTAATCCAAAATGTACCAATGAAACATCTTGAACACTTAACACAACCACCAGCCTGAACATCTGACACAAAGCAGGATGGATCCACGATTTCCATTTCGTATTATATATTTGGGAAACTGATCATTCTCTGCAAACTCTACAGAACCCAGTGTGTGGAAATCCCAGCTGCACATAATAAAGTGGTCAATGAGTGCATATTTAAGAGGAGGCAGACATTTGCAGAGCGAGTCGCACCTATTTGATCTTCACGTGAACAGTTTCTTCAAGTGAAAATGAAATGATCTTTCAAGGGCAAAGATTTGCTTAATTCAGTCTAAATTATTCCTAAAGCTTTTACACGAGACTGTCAGTGAGACCGCGACTGTCTAAATCTTCAAAGACGTTTTTAATGGTTCAATGAAACATAAGCATTTCAAAAGGATGCGGAGTATCATACATATTTTGTGAGATATATAAGGAAGGTGTTCAAAGGAACTGATCTTAGTGAGACACCTGCTCCTGGAGTGATTGGTGACACTGTAGAGTCCCGTTAGTCGTCTTACCTCAACATACGAGATGGGGAAAATTCCAATTTTATCTCCCAGCATTCCCTCGGCCCAGTTTTCATCTACTCTGCGGATCACAGTCAGGATATCGTCCTGAAATTCCAGACAGACAGGAAAACACTCATTAAGGATACTGCTAACTAAGAGAGTTGCTCATCCTTGAGGAACAAACACTGAACAGAAATAATGAGGTGGGTGCAAAGTTTTATTAAACGGTACATGCCCACGAGTAAAAACACAGGGGTCATTGTGTTTGGAAAAATACTTAGTAAGCTTGTTTAGGTTTTTGCTCATGTGGCACAAACTGATGAAAGAATAAACAGCAGACCATGACCCAACAGCTGGACAGACATAACTGCTTAATTATTGTAGTTAAGACGTTCCTAATTACAGCTGTTCATCAAGAAGTCTGGCTGAAAATCTAAACCATTTCTCTGGGCGTCAACAACCCTGACATTCCAACATACACACAAAACCTGAGTAAATGAAAGCTTAGAAGAAAGAGTGTCACTGTAATGAGAGGTATTTTTGTTTTACTACACTGACCATGTGGCAGAAGTGTGGGTTTGCAGTGCTGCTGCGCCTCACCTTTGAGAAGGGCAGACAGTCCTTGTCGGCCTCTTTATCTTTGAGCTCAAAGTCATAGAGAGCTTTGCACTGAGGTGGCGGCTGTGGCAGCGGCTTAATAACTTGGACAAAGTTGGTGGGGAAAAAGCCGTGGACTCCACCCATCTCACCGTGGTACCAGTTCTCATCCACTTGTCGACGCAGGATGATAATGTCACCCTTGCTGAATTTGAGGTCTCCTTGTTCCTTGCCATCGTAGTTGTAGAGCGCCTTGGCACACGGGAGCTGGGGTACGCCCTGAAAACCGAGGGGGAGAGAAAAGATTGAAAAACTTAGTTGTGGACAGCTGCATATAAAGCTCAATCATTTTGTGCCTGAAGCATGTGTAGGAGAAACTACAACACACTTATATGATGCAAAGATGCAGAGTGACAGGGTTTTCATGAGTCAATATCAATATGAAAGCAAACAGCCAACAAACACAAGTCAGTGTACTGATGACAATGGCCAATTTCTCAGGACTTCCACAGCAGCCAGCAGATATCTAGAGAAGTCATTACTTATTAATGCAAAAAATAAATAATAAAAAACATGATAAAAAAAGCTAAATGACATGTATATATGATGAATAACGTGGCAGAAGGACTATCCACAGTTTAAATTTATAATGGCTTGTGTGAATTTTTAACTGACTCTTAAGTAGATGCTAGAAGCATCTTGCATTTATGAGACAGAATACTTTAAATCTTGTTTTCTTACCAAAAATGTGCACGACAGCAACCACAATAGTTATAAAACATAACATTTTAAATGATTATAATTCGAAACAGCTTTTTTAATTGTCCTGGTGTGAAAACTGAGAGAAGTCATGTAAATAAAATGCCTGTCCAATCCTGTCAAGTCTGACTTGAAATCAGACGGGTTGTTTAGTCTCTTCTGCCCAGTGCTGGAGCCAGTGGGACTACTACTTATCTTTACGACTACTTATCTTTTTCAGCTGTTTAAGCAGGAAATGGATAGATGGATGGATGTTATTGTACAATATAGTGAAATTCCATATATGCTCCAAAACATTTCCTGTTGTGTAGTTTTAACATTTCTTTAGTTGGAACAACAAAAAACGGTAAAGAAAAATTAATAAAGTCTGACATTTTAAATGGAAATTGGACAGAATCCACACCAGGACCGTAGCAGTGGCGGACATGTAGCTCACAAGCATGCATTCAGCCCCTACATGAATGTATTCAGGGCTGTAACAAGTTCAAAATAAGGTTGAAGATTGAATTTTGACAAACCTACTCTCCTAAAGGACCATTAATCTGCATGCAATCAAAGCCTGATCAAACAGAACTTGTGGACTACGCATATATTCACCCGTTTATCGAGATTAGGAAAAGCAACAAGTGCTTTTCACACTTATAGTGTGGCCGCGGCTGGTTGTGAGGAGAGAGCGTCTTCAGAAGGCTCAGGGCCCTGCTCGCTTTATCTTGCAGAGGAACTTTTTTTTTTTAATCTCAGCCTGCTAGACCAGAGTCCTGAAAGGCTCATTCAGGCAATGACAATCCAAGTAAAGAGGGACAGCAAGTAAGGGGGAGAAGCAGCATAGAGGATAGAGAAGCATCAATGTTCTCTATTCAGGATGGGTGTCCATGAGGAAGGCTTCAGTCCAGACAACCCCCACCATTTATCATGCTGCTCCCTTTGGAGTGATCAGAATCACAAATGCTATGAAACAGACTGGAAAAAACTGATAGTGTAAAATACACAGAGTAGAGCCTGCAATGAAGACTCAAGTAGATACAAGAGAGTGAGGGGTTAAAAAAAAGCAGAGTTTGGAGCTCTGCAGTATTGTTAAAAACTAATGAACTGTTTAAAGCCTCAGTGGAGAGTAAAAGTACAGAGTGAACCATGATGGTGAGCCAGGGTGACATTGCCCTGCTGCAGAGAATCACCCAGCCTGAAGCACAGAGCCAATCGCTCTCCGACTCTGCTGGTCTAGCCTGTGGGAGACAGAGAAAGGGGAGGAGCGGTGCTGCAGCCCCCTGCACACTGCACTGGAACTGGGCCTCCTTTCAGGGGGAAACGGGGCTTTTGAGCCCACCCAGGCCTGGCAGGGAGTTTCGTGATGAAAATGCAAATGAAAGTGCAAACTCTGACATTTTTGTTTTAAATGACAGAACAGGTTCAAGCCATACAAAAACAAGTGGATATAATTACATTGTAAATATAAAATGCTTGTCCCCCTCAAACTGGGACAATTGTAACCACTTGTTTGTACACTGAGGCCAGGACTCAATAAAAACCCTTCAGCAGTAGCGCAGTGTCCAAAATCAGCACTCTTATGCAATCGCTTCTGTACACAGTAAAAGTCATTCAACATGCTAATAAAGTACAAAAACTCTACTGGAAAGAGGC
This sequence comes from Maylandia zebra, assembly GCF_041146795.1. NCBI lineage: Eukaryota > Metazoa > Chordata > Actinopteri > Cichliformes > Cichlidae > Maylandia > Maylandia zebra. The sequence continues at coordinate 9,412,113 of NC_135188.1, forward strand.
TCATTGAAAGCCATGTAAATTTCAGATTTTCCAAATAATTCCATCAATCTGGACCATTTTTTAAAAAAATGCATAGATAAATTAATAATATGGTCAACGGACCTTAGCAATGGATGCTTTGTCAGCTTTCTTTTTTTTTGATGGAGCTTTTCACTGAATATAACAATAAACTTCATTCATTTGTCCACTAGAGCTGATCGTGCCCACTCAGGATAACATTCGTGATTTGAGCAAACACAGAAGTAGCTCTCAGTTCTGAAGAGAGTTTTAAAAACAACTTAAAGAAGATTTAAAGAAGACAAGGCCGAGAGGAAGACAAACGCAGGAGAGGCGTGCAGTCAACTTTCAAAATAAAGGACCTGATGCAGACGAAACGCAGTACTTCTGAAGCAATCCTGGCATGATTTTAAAGCAGAAAACAAACCCGCGACACACATCAGGGGTACTTCCTTTACCACCAATTTGTGATTTCAATCTCCCCCTCATGCCTGGTGAAAGGAGGCACTCTTATTCCAATTTCTACTTCCATATTTGTATTTTTTTTTTATTCTACTAGAGTAGCGTTAAATGATTTCAAGTATAGAAAAATGTTCATTTATTTTATAATGCACCCACTTAGTTCATCATCTCCCAGAAACAAGCTGTTGGAAGCTAGATGCAAGAGTGTGCATAAGACTGTCTTAAACTGGGGGTGGGGGCTAATATCCGGTGTGAATCCATGGAGACAGTGCTGTTGTTTCTGCAGGAGACTTTCATAAAGAAGCACCATCAACCCTGACCAAACATCACCCTGGAGAGCACAAGAAGCTTCTAACAGGAACATATGGCGAGCTAAAGAGCGTCAACCACATGAATGCTATAAAAAAAAAAAAAAAGTCTCTCTCACACACACACACACACACACACACACACACACACACACACACACACACACTACATAAACACACAAGTGCACACAAATCGTTCTCATCTTTATTGCTTTTAACCCCTCCCTGGGGGCAGGATGGGAAGTGTACATCTCTGGATGAATGTTGCTGTGGAAAAAGCGCTGTCCTGATTTCAAGCTCAACTGCCAGACAGCCAAGAGAACAGCCATCTACAACACACGGTCAAATCAAGTCGTCTTTTTTTCATTACAAGCCTTCAATTGTTCAACATCTGCAGTGAAAGTTTATAGAAGTGATTATACAGCAACAGCAGCCACTGTCGTGTTGCTGTAACACAAGGTCGCTACTCTAAGAATACGCAGATGGCTAATGACTTTTAGCCTCTTTAAACATTTATAATCCATGATTACCAACAGCAGCAAAATCCCACTTCAGCCCCCAAAAAGCAAAAGAGATAGTTTGCAGGCCACAAGACATTTGAGGGACATTAATTTTTCAACACCAAAATCACTAAGAGTGTTACTTAGAGACAATTTAATACCACCCAGCTGCTAAATTTCAGCTAAAATAGTAGATAAGTGGTGTGGTGAAAGAAATATTTAGGTTTGCAGACACCGTATAAATAATTACAGTATGAGCACTGAGAAAGCACAAGTTACACCAGGCAGCTGTTTCATAACCCCATTAGACCGCATTAGGTTGTTAATACTTGTAGTAGTTGTTATTGCTACCCCAAAACAAAACTTAAATAATAATTTCTGGTGAACAAAGCACCACTGCAGATTATAAATAATTAAAAAGAAAATGTAAAGGCCTGCATTACAGAGGACATCTCTTGAACTGAGGCTACAAGCTCACAGGCTAGCTTTCAATGTCAATCCCACAGTAAAGCCCACTCTATTATCGTTTTTGAGTCTAGTGGGATCATAATTTACAAAATAACATTATGTTAAATTCAATATGACTTGAAATTACCAAATGAAACCATACATTTTTGTAACTATATTTTTTTTAAACAACCAGAGTGCTCGCCACCTGCTGGTCAGTATAAGAAATAAAGGCTTGAGGTTTCACTTTTCAAACCCAGAATCTGTCCTCTTGTGCTACTGAATTTTAGGCATTTTATGGGTATTTTTACAATGACTGACTAACTAGAGTCACAGTTTGCACCAGTCCACTGTGGTTTTATGAATTCATATTTTCTTCCATTACACTTTTTTTTTAAATCTGAACTGGAAGGCATGCAAACAGGCACAGGCAACTAGCTAAATCAACTGATGTGGGAACTGCTCCAAGAAAAAAAAAAAGTCAAAGGAAAAGAGCAAAGGAAAAAGGGTGTCCCAGTGAAAAGAAACTCAACTTGAATCCTCAGGATCCAGGTAACAGCAACATTACTAACATGAAACAAGACTCAACTGAACTGGAAGGTAAAATTCGCTGCTCGATTTGTAAAATATATGGTGCCGAGGTGACAGATATATGGAGAGCAGCAATGGAGATACGGGGGTAAGATGCTAATGCAGCTCAATGAGATTAACGTTAAGCAGGGAAACGGATAAGAAATTGTCATAGTTAAAAGTAATTGCCAAAAGAATAATCAGACACAAAAGTAGGACTTGTGGTTCCTCCCCAGTTTTCAAACATGAATGTTATAGTGTGATGTATAAGCAGTAACAAGTGGGGGAAAATTGCACTAGAAGCTGTGAACACTAACCTGTGTTTATACACTGGAAAGCGGTACAGACAGATCAGAGAACGCGAGAGAGCCAAGCCCAAATGTGCAGAGCATCAGCTGGTGTGAGCAATAACTCTTGTATTGCAGATAATGCAATTAGACCTGTGCACTAAAGGGATTTAGCTGTTATAGTGTTCCCTTCCACAACACTGGATTATAACTGAATTACTCGAGTTTTACTCTACAGCACAGCAACACGTCAACAACCAGCGAGTAGGCAGGCATAAAATGTATGCAATGTCATGGAGGAAAGACTAGGTCATATGGGGATAATTGTACTAACAGCTTGCCTTTACACATGTCATGTTTGCAAGAGACGTTTTAAAGAAAATATAGCAGACCTTTCTGTGAGACTGTTGCACATGGTTCCAGCACACTGTTAAACTGTTATGACGAAAAGGTTCATGCAATCAACCACCTCTCCAAAATAAAAATAAACTCTGAACATGATCAAACGTACTGCAGGGTTTTTCCTGGCTCAGAATCGCTGTTTGGAGGGTGTCTACCCACAGCTGCGAGAATAATTGTCCACATACACTACAGGCAGTGAGTTCAGCATTTCCCACAGAATTAGGACTGTATTCGAGGAGGTAACGGGGGGCACAGGGCACTCATGCATTAGCACGTGTGAGCACTTGAGAAAGGTTTTACATCTGTGCTTTTCTAAAGCAGTTAATAAAGAATACACTTTGTGACAATAAATAATAGAGAACCAAATAACTGCCTCTTCACTGAGTTTTCTCTTTCCATGGAAAGACTCAGACTCCACCATCTTGAGCCGTAGACGGTGACGGCACTCTTTGTTCTACTCTTTAGCCTTGATGAGTGGCATATGAATGAACCAGTTCTCCACCTGCTGCAGGTTCTGGTTAGATTGGTCCACCAGCTTACAGTAGAGAGAGGAGGGACTATGAATGCCAGCTGCACTTCATTAGAGCTGAAGATCATCCAACCGCAGACAGACAGATGACGAGAAACACCTCAACAAGGACCTAGCCAGCCAGGTAGCAGGATTTAAAACAAGAGATGGGAAGCTAGATTGTTAGCAGTGCCAAGACTTTCAAAATAAGAGCAAGGGGTTTGCCTACCCAAGTAAGGTCTATATGTGGGAAACATGTACTTGACAAAAATAAACAAAACAGTTACTTTTGAACATTTCATAAACAATAATGTCTCTCATGCTTTAGTAAATGCAAAATGTAACAAAACTTATTGATAAATGATTAATATTAACCAAAAAAATCCTTTATTTTTTGTTAATACTGATTATTTTGTAAAAGAGTTTTGTTTTGGTTTTTTTTTCAACACAAGCTACACTCGTTTATCGCGCATGTACGTATAAACAGAAACAGACAAAAATAGTTTGTACAATTAAAAAAACTGTAAAAATAAGGACAAAACATGAATCAGACAAATACAACTTGTTACGGCACTATAGTTGTTCAGTTAATATCTTCCATCTAGGTTTGCTTATTACAGAAGTCTACATCATTCACCACTTTATCACTCTGTAATCATACCGAGAGTGACGTGACTGAAGTTCAAGCGAGTGGGAACTTCACCGATACACAGATGTTCTGACTTAGACTCACACAGTATGTGATATTTCACATAGCGGTCAATAATTCCCCAACTATAAATCAATCTTTGAATTGTGTGCTTGGGAGCCAGGGAACTACTGTTGTTAGAAGATTAATCGATTATGAGATCAGAACTAACTTTGTAACATTTGATTATATAATCAAATCCAGCATAATAAGTGAAGGCCTAATTACAAAAATAATTTTATTACATCACTGAAGTAGAACGAAGGATTTCCCCTTTGGTTTTCTTCTCGTAACTACATTTTGGGGTTTCCGGGAATTTCTTTTTGCAGGAAAAATTCTACACTGCGTAACAACTGCTTCTGTTGTACACAATCTGTGTGTACAGCTGCAACATCAGGGATACAGCTAACTTTTGCTCTGTCAGCAGTCCAAGGGTTATGTGTAACCACAGCAGACAGAAACCTTTACCCCCTATGTGCAAGTGCCAGACATTACTCCACTCCCATATGGGCACCTCCAGATTCTCAGCAGGAGGTGGAAGAATGAGCAGAGGGGTACTACTGCCAAAACTGTGTGTGTATGAGGGGAGGGGTGTGGGGAGGAGTGTGGGGGTGTCTGTCCGTCTGGTTTGCCCAACAAATATTTCAAGGCCAAGACATGTCAAGCGTTCTACAAGAGCAGCACAGGCTCCATCTGCCAAACTGACCAGGTGGTCATAGGACATTTGTTGTTCATCACCAAGTTGCTGTTAAGTGAAGATCTTGCCACCAACGCTGCAGCACAAGCACTGACACATGATGGGAGTGAAAAATTCTCAGGCCATCTTGTTTCCATTAGTTTAAATTGATTCCTAAAGGTCTTTTTAATGACCATTGCAGAGTGGGCTTTTATCACCGCTTCCGCATAATGTCTAAAAGGCTAAGAGTTTCTTGGCATGAAATGCAGAAACAAAAAAAGAGGGGCATACAAAGGGCAGTGATGTCAAGCTTATGAAAGCCAGGAACGAGAGATGTTAAAGAGCCAAGATGTTAAACAAAATGTGCCAACCACACGAGTGAGCAATCTGATCCAGAAAATCTGAAGCTGTTAGTGTTATAAACTTTTTGTCCTAAGATTTATTTTACTGCACATTTCCTTTCAGTGTTTCCATGGACTGTGCGTTTTAAAGGTTTCTTCCAAATATTAAATGCTTATTGGTGGCACCAGTGGGTCTGTTTTCATCCTAAAAAAAAATCTTGCATTTACAGCTCTTCTGAAATTGCCAAGATCAGCTGACTGCTATCAAAGTAACTTACACTTACACTACAGATTAAGTTAATGGCACACACATTGCTTTTCACACTCCAAGCTAGAAAAAGTACCTGACTTTAGTAACCTGTAGAGCCTCCCTGAGCAAAGAGCTCCATTAGATGTGTCCTGTAGCTTCTAATGGTTAACAGCGATCATTCCTCAGATGCAGTTGTTTCAGTTTAATATTTCTGATATCCTGATGAACAGCTCTCTTTACGTCATGTGGCATAATTATTTTAATCCAGGTCAGGACTCTGACCTGGCCATTCAAAAATATTAATTTCTTCTTTTTCAACAACTAGTCGCTGATTTACTCAGGTGCTTTGAGTCCATGTCTTGTTATGTGCTCTTTCAACCACTCCTAATCTTCCGATCACAGACAGCTGTCCTGACATTATCCTGTCAAATGTGTTACATAAATTCAATTTAATTGTTCTCTTGGTAACAAAAAGACAATCATGCACCGATGTAAGAAAGTCACTCGAAATCTTGATGCTCCCTCTACCTGGTGTGAGAAGGGAACATTGTCACAGAGGAGTTGTTAAATAACCTGGTAATCTTTTGCAAACACGAAATGTACTCCAATGTTTTATACTCAATGTTCAATACTTTCTTCATGGTATCCTTACATTAATACTACTTCCATTCAAATCTTTCTTATACTAGACACAAGTTGCAGAGACTCCTGCAGGTGTCTTGCTGTTATTCATGAGTTCTTTTTCAATTCTTGCAGGATGGCACATTTTGTTCTATGTGAGATCTTTTTAGAACGCCCACTATAAATGAGTCTTGAAATTCTTCCATCTGTAGTCAATTTGTCTCCTTGTGTATGGATGAATTGATGCGTATCCATGCTCAGCTTTCTGCGTCTCTAAAACACTTCATTTAAGCTCCGTTGAAGGTTGTCATTTAGGCATGGTTCACACCAAGCACTTGCTTTCAAGCTTTATTGAAGTTATTTGTCCGTAACTTCAATTTGTATGTCTTTATTTATAGAGAGGGACATGTCTACAAACCTAAATCTGCACTGATGCACAATGACACACCTATCAGAACCATTGCGACACCGATTGCCACATCTGGTGTATATATGAGCCTGACCGATTCACATTTTTCTCTAACAACTATAACTGCTATACCCGACATGATGCAAATGATTTTTCAGATAATACAACACTGACAATTTAAGTTTATTCCATCTTCTGACATTTTTTTTTTACATGTCTAATCACAAAGAGTGTATCAAGTTTGCCACAGGCCCCATCTTATCTTAATGACCTTGTAGTACCATATCACCCTATTAGAGCACTTCGCTCTCACACTGCAGGCCTACTTGTTGTTCCTAGAGTATTTAAAAGTAGAATGGGAGGGAGACCCTTCAGTTTTCAGGCCCCTCTTCTGTGGAACCAGCTTCCAGTTTGGATTCGGGAGACAGACACTATCTCTACTTTTAAGATTAGGCTTAAAACTTCCCTTTTTGCTAAAGCGTATAGTTAGGGCTGGACCAGGTGGCCCTGAATCCTCCCATAGTTATGCTGCAATAGACGTAGCCTGCATTGAGTTTTTCCTTTCCAGTCACCTTTCTCACTCACAATGTGTTAATAGACCTCTCTGCATTGAATCGTACCTGCTATTGATCTCTGTCTTTCTTCCACACCATGTCTTTATCCTGTCTTCCTTCTCTCACCCCAACCGATCGCAGTAATTGGCCACGCCCCTCCCTGAGCCTGGGTCTGCCAGAGGTGTCTTCCTGTTAAAAGGGAGTTTTTCCTTCCCACTGTCGCCAAAGTGCTTGCTCATAGGGGTCAAATGATTGTTGGGTTTTTCTCTGTATCTATTATTGTACGATCTACTGTACAATATAAAAAAAAAAAATTGGAACCTGAGAGGTTAGATGACTACACCGAAGCTACCCGTCGAGATACATCCACTAATTATGATAGTCTAAATTTCTGTGTGTCTCCTCGTAAATCGTTTCTTAAATTTAAAACAGAAACACAGGCTTATGAATAGCATGCCATTACCCTCCAGCAGTGCTAGGTCTTTAGCTTTACTTATGGGAATAGTCCCAATCTGTGCCACTGGTAATGCTAATTACCAGTGGCACAAATCAGTTTCTTTTTTTTTTTTTATATAATACTCAATTACATAATATTGAAATGTAGAAAATTCACTTGGCAGGTCAACCTCTAAAATAAAATGAAGACTGGGAAGTAACAAGCAGGACATGCCAAAGTTTTACTTTCTGACATTAGAATAATGGCGTCACACAGGGACCTTGAGATGAGTTCTTGTCACACCAGAGCCTCATGACAGAGCTTACTCATCTGGAGTTGTTGTCTCACTCTCACTCTGAGACAAAAGGAAAACTTCCATTCTCGAGTTTCTATGGAAACGCCACACAGGAGGACTTTTTTTTAAAGCTATTTATGGGTCTCTTGACAGTGCAGTGAATCTTATGAAAGAGAGTCATTCAAACTCCAGACAGTATCCTACTCTGGGAGAGAGCGAAGATGGGGGCCCAGCATAGTGGCAAAGTAATGGAAGTAACCACCTTAAAGAAATACTTTGAGAGTTTTGGGAAAATGCAGTTTGTTTTCTTGCCATGGTTTAGATGAAAAGATCAATGTCACCCTCATGTCTTGGCTCATCGTACAAGACTACAGCCATTGGCCGGTTCTCATTGCCTTGCATAGAGACAGAACACAGGAAAAATGCTCATCTAAGTAATAAGTCCTAGCTTTATAGTGGGTGTTTAAAAAAGAAAAAAGAAAAAAAAAGCTTAGGCTGGAAACTTCAACTAGCCTAGAAAAATAGTCTGTTTCCTTCCCACCCCCTTTAAAGCTCATGTTTTTGAACTGCACCAAAGAGTCAATTTTTCACCTTCTTTTTCAGAGTAACTACAGTACTCAGCATTGCAGAAAGTGCGACACTCAACAAGATTATCACCCTTTGTGGGAGTAAAGTTTAGGTAGCTGCTCTGTAATTTTGAAAAATTGTAACATTTGTGACTAAATGAGATAAACTGTATGTACTAATTACACTGGATTAGCCAGAAACAATTGTTCATATCTGGCTAAAAACTGTGCCAGAATCAACATGCCGAAATCAGAATTCATAAAGTTCAAGTGGTGTTTAGCACTGGTGTGGCAGAAATCCTATATCTAAATGGCTGAATTTTGTATAGAAGGAAACGAACAATAATCCATTCAAGCTTTCCAACAACTACAACAACTCACTGAGCTTGTTTGTTTCCCTCGCTACATACCAAATTGCTTCCCACACATTTGTCTACAGGCAAGAAAACACTCGGCAGTCTGGAGGCCAGATGGAGGCCTGGATCACATGTGAGAAGAACAGGAAGTTTTCAGAAGCCCTTGAAACTCTCCTCCTGTTCCTCCTCATGTTCTTCTCTGTTCCTAGGTCAGCAAAAGCGTCTGTGGGTTTTTCTGAAATTTATTTACAGACACAATGTCTTTCATTCCACTACATGCAAATTACTAAACACATCTATGGAGTAACCACTCGCTGACCCCAAACAAAATACCGTTTACTGCCAGTTCCTGGCCCTCCTGTGTACATTTAGGGTTGGTGGGAATCTGGACACTAGAATATAATATTTTTTAGAGTTGAGGTACAAACTCCATAAGGATACCATGTGCAGCTCTAGGAACTATATCTCTGTATAAAGGTGGTGTAATCACAGTGAGGTTGTAAAAACATTCAAAAAGATGTTTCTGGCCCAAGTACACTTTGTAAGCTACAGATTAGTCATCAGAGAGAAAGCATTTCTGAAGTAAAGGGGTACGGATTTATAGTACGGTATATACACACACAATGCACATCTGCCACACATACGGTTTTCATGAAGCTCTTACGCATGTGGGTAAAAGTGCTGGCTTTAAACAAAACAACTTGCACATGAACTGGCATGTCTCTCTGTGCAGCCTTTTGCATATGGGCTGATTTCTTTACCTGGCTGGCCTCATATGAGGGGTAGAGCCTGGTTCTGGGTGGCCCTGGGATCACCCAGTCTGCTTGTCTGATTTGAAACTGAAAGATCAGAACTCTTTAAGTCTGTGCCAGTTCATACACTGTGCTTAACACTGGCTCTCACAGGAACCCACTCAAATTTCAGAGCAGACAGAGTGAGGAAGCAAAATGTAAGCTAAAAAGAAACAGAGCGAGATCAAAGACTGAAAAGAAAATGAGGCAAAGAGAGGAAGAAACGCTTGCCCTCCTGAACCTATAATATAGCTTTGTGGCACAGACACACTGCCATTTGGTCAGCAGGCTAATTTAGCAACGCAAAAACAACTGGGGCAAGAAATCACTGGGGCACACAACTGACGTGCCAAAAACAATAATCTGATAATGATTAGAACTGCTCAATGCAGCATTTTTCATGTTTTAAACACCTTTTAATTGCCAGCAGACTCCAACTTAAAAACTAAAGACTTTCTGAACCTCTGCTGCCTATAACAGTCTTGCCTCTGTTTGAAGAACTTGGGCTGGACTTTCTATGCACTCCTGTGTCCTCTGCTGCTGCTATTTTCAGATCCCAGCCTGAACAGTGAGCAATACTAACTAACATTAACTCTAAAATTGAGTCCACTAATCATAAACATCAAAAAATAACCGTCTTTCTAAGTAAAGACAAGCATGTTTGTACACAACGCAAAGCCTGCAGACATTACAATACCAATATGAACAGAGTCATAGGTACTCCTGTAGGTCTTCATCTGGCTTGTGGGATCAACTAAAACCCTTAAATGTCATTCTTCTGGGGAATGTTTTCTAAAAATGTCTTTTTAAAATTACTTCCCCAGCCAAGTTTATGAACTAGACATCATCAGATGATCCAGTGTAGCTAAAATACAGATTAAAGCTTGCAGGCAGAGCGTCACTTCCTCGCCCACTAACATTACCTCAAGTAATTTTTATAAATGTAAAGGGTATTTTTATGCCTTTACTGGATATTTGAGCAGTCAAGATAGACAGGAAAGTGGGGAGAAAGAGAGGAGGACAGGATGCCGCAAGGAGCTGCAGGTTGGACTCAAACCTGCTTCGCTGCACTCTGGCCATGTGGAATATGGTCACCTGCTCGCCTACTGAGCTAAACTGGCACCCCAGCATGCCCGTTCTGACTCTACCAAATGCAAAAAATTTATAAAATAGAGAAAAAGGTTCTATTCAATATGAAACTAAACTAATAATCGGGCCCATAAAGTTGTAAGGAACGTGTTTACTGAGGTCAAAAAGGAGGGACTTCTTTACTTCTATACACAGGAAAGATTTTTGTAACCACATATTTCACCCCCTGTTGGCCATTAAGAAAAATGCAGCTTTAAGACATTTCACTACTTAAACTATAAAGATAAGTCAATCTTCTATACCAACTATGGTCTCATGTAAGTCTACTTTGTATACCTGAGAGCCAGTATAATAACAACAGTATGTATGATGGTCTCCCAGTCACTGTAGTGTTTTGTTAGCATAAACAAACCAACTGCAGTTTGTTTCACGGCCGCAGGTGTTTTTAATTACAATGGTTTACTGGAAGTCGTGTATAGCTCTTTACAGTCTTGTAGACCAGATCAAGCTGTCTGTCAAACAGTAACTAAATTTATGCACGTTAGGAAAGTCCACGTAAGTTAATTACAGTATTACACAACCTCTGATTACACTGTAAAACTATTTAAACATTTTTGTACTGAAACGGATTACAAGTCATCTCCTGTAGACGCAATGATAACATTTTCTGAGAAAGCAACTCATTAATCAGCACATTAACTAGATTAAAATGAATCAACTCAATCATTAGTGAGATTTTGAGCTCACAGGCTTCTTTTGTCACGTATAATAATAATTAATAACCTGGATTAGCACAGAGGAAGTCAACTTGTATCCAAGATACAACGGGATTAGTTCGCAAATGTCACAGTATCTGTGTATTGAGTACTAGTCAATATGAGCTGAATACTAAGCATTTCCTCACATTACTCTCCACTGTGTTGGTGAAAGCATGCAGTGTCTGTAGCCTTTTGTTCTCTCAGTCATTCAGGGTGAGCCACCTGCTCTGCTCTGCTTCAGCTGACTTTAATTTACTCAGGGTGTTGCAAGGCAAAGGGAAATTTGACAAGAAGCTGGGCGACTACCTTTTCTACTATAACCACTACTATCTTGTGTTCCAGTAATCTTTGTTTAATGTGTGCATGTTTCTCATATAACTGCTTATCTTTCAATTGCTCTGTTGTATGTCAGAGCAGTGGTCAACTGAAGAACATTTGCTTGCACTGGCTGATATTTGTACGCCTCTACAGTGGACAAACAAAGCCAGGATATTGACACAGTACTGGAAAAAGGCCAAGGCACAAACACTGCATCTGTTCTCTGAGTCAAGGAGCAGCACAGCAGTGACCATTTTTTGCTTTCTTAGCAAAGTGTGTGAGTGTATTTGGCCAGTCCACCCTAATTCAGTGCAGATGTAACGTGTAACTGCTAGCCTTCCTTCATGTGTCTGGCATCCCAAACTAACCAAAGAGCAAATCTGGGAAAAACTGTAAATAGTTCAGCGTCCTCACTAGCATAAGCTGAAAGTGTAGTCCTGTGTACTCTACAACCCAGTTTACCTGCATGAGAAACCCATTTCTGAATTTTAGATTTCTCCTCTTCTTCTTATCTGTGGACCATCCCTTAGCTCTTATTAAAGTTCAGTCTCTGCTAACTGGTTAGCCCTTCCTGTGTTTCCCTGCCAGGAAGTTGACCGGGAGCTGCTGTGGTGATCCTCAAGGTATTTCATACAGAATTTTATATCTCTGCTCTCCAGGGAGTCTCTCCTGGACTCCAACTCAACTAACAGTGACTACAGTTGCTTTATGCACTTCAAGATGATAGAGTTGGGGTTCATCCATGGAATAAAGAACTAACTATAGAGGCAGCAGATTTTGGCGCACCCATTTCATCCCCTACTGCAACAAATCAGTTCAAGTGTGTGGGAAACAGTATTGCTTGACAAGGTCATTGCACTCTTTATTTAATACGCTTGTGTCAGTCCTGAAGCTGTAGACCTCTGCTTTAATAAAGTACAAACTTAGTTTTAGTGATCAGCCACAACATTAAAACCACAGACAGGTAAAGACTGTAACACCGATTACCTCATTACAATGAAAGTTTGCTTCTGGAAACTCTGAGTCCCAACATTTTAAAAGGCACTGCAGATGAAGCAGACCCCCTTCAAGCAATGGCACTCCCTTAAAGCAGCAGGACAAAAATAGTCACAATGGACTCAGTTTTCCAGCCCCAGATTCACTGCCAGGCACCACCAGACCCCGAACATGTATTGCATAGTGTATCGAAGCAGTTTTGACAGCACAAAGCAGAGCTGCATAATTGCAGGCAAGTGGCGATAAATACTTATCTTCATTTTAAATATATAATAAAATAAGCATTAACAAGAAATCTCTTTTATAAGCATGTTGCTGACATTTCCTGCCCACATTTGCCATTAAGGGCAGACACATGGGCAGAGCTCATTAGACATTTGACGAGATTCACATTTCAAAAATCCCAGGTTGCTTTGGTGAATCATCTCACAGCAAGACAGATGCTGGCTCTTCTGAAACTAATCAGGATGTCCAGATTCATAGCTAATTGGCCTCTCGACATCATCAGCGTGAATTTCAGAGCCTCTCAGAAAGGAGAACAGAAAAGCAGACTGCCCGGCTCAAACTCGCACCAACATTTCAACATAACCGTCACATGTCTGTTTGTGTACTGCCTGCACACCTGTGTTTTTGTGGGTGTGTACCGTATAATGGGCCCTCATGGATCTAAATTCAGTCTGTGACTCATTAAAACAAACATTGCTCAGGTTGTGTCAGACCAGTCATAGAGTACTGTGTGTGTGTGTGTGTGTGTGTGTGTGTGTGTGTGTGTGTGTGTGTGTGTGTGTGTGTGTGTGGGGTTGGGCTCAATGTACATTTGTCTCCAATCAGAAGAGTTATGATGGGGTACAAGTTGAAAGCAATTCTCAAGTCAGTGCTTGTGGTGGGATGTGAGTGCAGAAAGCATATAATGGATGAGTCTTGGTCAGATCTCTCTTCTATTCAAGTCCCCTTCAATAATTAATCATGTGTTGTCAGCAAGTGAGACCTCACACACGTGGAGTTACTGAAAACACAGCCATCCAGTAGCCTAGTTTTGAATATTATGACGAACTTTCTTGCAAAATAAGTCATATAAGACTCCTTTTTAATCATCTGAACCAGAAAAGAGACGCAAGAGCTCAAAGAATGTATTCAATAAACAAATGATTAACCACAATGAGTTTTTTTAACCATCATCTTTCCTGGTTTAAGTCACTGAAAGCTTTTTCTTTTTACATTACAGCAAAGATCTATAGAAGCTAGTCTTGTCAGGTGGTTAGTAATTCCACGACATGGTTATTTCATCTAACACGACCAAACTTCTAACAAATAAATATAAAGCCATAACTTAAATATTTTTAATTATATGACACATAAAAGTTACATTTATAGTCAAATAAGTAAAAATAAGGAAATGAGGATTGTAAGTAAACCCCCTCCACAGCTTTTACTACTACTAAACATGGGCACTGTTGCACAACAGTAAGCTGGATTTCACTTTTTCTGATTTAAGAAAAGAGCATCAACTATTACATTACCTAATATATCTTATTAGCCTGCTGCTCCTAATAACCATTATATTAAATGCATTTTTTTCACAAAAAACAAAAGACAACATTTTCCTTAATTTGTATTAAACTGACATCTGTCCACTTTTGTGCATCACTTACGGTAAGCTAAATTATTCATTCCTGTATGTAAACAAGCTTAAAGAAGATTGAATTCACCCTGGCTGATGCATTTACACACTCACTACTTTCTCTTCATGCTGGAAATGTAAAAATAACCTCCCTCATTTTCTCAGTCTTCATCTTCTCTTCCCGTTTGCAGAGGTGCACACAAACAGTTATCTTTCGTTTGTGCCCAAAGCCAGAGTTATGGAAAGTGGCAAGTGCTACATGAATTATGTGTAGCAAGAGACATAATAAGCAAAGAGCTTTAGTGGAACAATGAAATTGCCCAAATCCATCCTAAAAGGAGGTGGAACAATGATGCGGTGGTTAGCACTGTTGCTTGGGTTCCTTCAAATGCAGCTGCCGGATGGGGATGTGTGGAGTTTGTGCCTGTGCTTGTCAAGGATCTCTCTGGGTAGCCTAGCTTCCTCCTTAAGTGGTTAGGTTAGGTTCATTGCTGATTCTGAATTGGTTGTAGCTGTGAACATTAGTGCAAAATGCTGATAGACTGACCACCTATGAGAGCTGGGATAGGCTCCAGTTCCCTCCCCCGTGAGTTGGATGAGCAGTTGGCAACACTGATAGACGGCCAGGTGTTCCTAGTCGAAACCCTGTTTTTCCCTACAATTTTACTATGATAAAATATGCCCGGTGAACTTCTACTGAAGTTCAGCTTCTACTGAAGTTCAACCACACCATGACTGGCTTGGATCTTTCTCAGTTTGGCTATAGACTGGCTCTTTGTGGAAAGGTAGGCAAACACTATTGTTCCACAAAACAGATTGATATTCTTGAAACGTTGTCTTTTATGATATGTGGTTCGGGCTGTTTGTCAAATCCAACAAATCTGAAAACACCACCTGAGCCACTTATCACATTTTCATAGATTTTATGACTATTCAATTAGCTGTCACTGAAAATGTGTTAGATGCAGATCGTTTGTTAAATTGAAAAGGCATTTTCATAAATCAAGATTTTATGCCCAGAGCTCTTAAAGTGATTAGCATGCAATTTGATTTTTCAAGACGTACACAATCCTGCAGTTCACTTTCCCTCAACATTTTAGTTTTACTTTGTGATCCAAATAACTTGTGACAAACTCAACTATAATCTTGTGCTTCGGGGAGTAGACTGTACTTTCCAAGCCTCTTCCGATTGCGATTACTGTTCACACTGCAAGTAAATGTGTTATGGCATCCAGTGGTGAAAAAGATGTGGCTGGACAGTTACATTTATCATTAACACTTCATCATCTGGATACCCAGTCCCTTCTCACTGCTGAGACGTCTCTCAGGGACAAATGCAGATTAACTGCACCGCTGGGCCTTGAAGAATAAACAGGAAACATTTCAGCACATACAAGAACACCAACATGGAAAATCAAGACCAGAAATCCTAAGCAGACATTTCAAATATTTGATGTACTTTTTCCCCCCACTTGGGAAATAAGCAAGGTGAGTCAGAGGCTTCTGCAGCTGCTTAAAAGGTGGGTTAAGAGCAAGCAATAGCCCCAGGGTCAGAGGTCAAACAACTGAAAATGAAACTGAGCGAATCATGATTCTGCCTGAGGGATGGGAACTGAACACTTAACATGCCAGCAGTCAAACGGTCCATGGATGACCAATCCTGGCCCACCAAACACAACACAGGGTGAGAGGTGAAACTGTTATGTTAAGGTCAGCCAGGTATTAGAGGTGCCTCGGGAATACTTTGTGGTTAGGGGGGACTCCTGCCCTCAAACAGCTGACAAAACATCAAAAGGATAAATTATGCTGAAAACAACTGTAAAACAATTTAGTGTTACTTCATCACGCACAAGACAGACTAGATGACATTTTTATTTTGCTGACATAACCTGAATTATTGTGTGACAAGCACAACTGAGAGGATTGTAAAACAAAAAGCTGACAAGTGGTTGGTCCCCAAAACATTTTTCTAAGAGCCTTTACCCAGGCGGCCACTCGACCACACACATACTCACACACAACACAGGATCTAAAGAAAGGCTTTTGTTAGCTTCCACAGGTGTGACTGGGACTGAGGTAAAGAAGGTCGTGGATGCTTGTCTTAGTATCGTCATGCTGACAGACATGCCAGGAGATGTGACAGACAAAAAAAACCAGAAAAAAAAGACGACCACTGGCAACTGTGGCATTTTATGTTTGGAGGACCACCCAGAATCTAGTGTTAAAACAACATAAAAGAAAAACATCAACACACACTATTTACAAAACCTACACAATGAAATTAACCCTGTGAGGTCTGATGCTTCTTTTATCGCACTAATCTAAGAACTAAAAATGTAACTACATGTCACAGCAAAGCAGACCTCTGACTCTGATTGGTCTGTTTTTGAGCAATTTTAAGTGTAAACACATTATTGACTTGTCGAAGGACACTGATGGACATGCTGTTTTTCCTCATTTTTGGTTGTGACACTATATAGACTCTGGGTCCTTCCTGTGATTTAATAAACGTGACTTCTTCAAAATGTGTTTGCTTCAAGTGCAACATGAACAGCTTAGTTTTACTTACACGGGCGCACACACAGCAGGGATTCAACGCATTAAGGCTTAAGGCATTGGTACCCTGATCTCATGCTATAAGGAAAAAAAACTTCTTCTGTATTTTGAAAATTGTTTTTGTAATTCTTGATAATCTTGGGGGTGATGTGTGTTTTAACATAAGATTTACCACAACATGGCTGTGCGGTCTAGTCTGTAAGTGCTACGTAAGGCTTTGATCAATTGTTTTTTTCCATGTAATAGAAAAATAAATTTGCTATTAAATTTGTTAAATCTGCACTTTTTTCTTCATTTGGTTTTTTTCCCTCTTTGAAGTGAACTCACTGTCACCTCATTTTCATTATCAAGGTTATTATAAAGCAAGCATTCAAGCAATCAATACACAGTCAGTGACATAAAAGTCTTTTTGAAGGTTTTTTGCTTAGCTGAGATTGCCACAGTCGCTCTGAACCAAATCTCTATCAAGGTTTTTTTTTCTGCATAGAAAAGATTCTGATCACCCCACTATTTAAAAAGGTGATCCAGAGCCAGAGGTGGGAAATCAGCAGCACTCAAGTAAATGAAGACCCAGTAAATAAAGTTGGCCAAAGGAAAATATTTAACAAAGCATAAAAGACGTTTCCACCTATCAAATTATCAAAATTGTTAAATAAGGCCAGAGTCTCATTATCTTTACTGTAAGATCCCTTAAAGATGCACTGTGATTCAAGAAAAACCCTGCCTTTGCAAATGGAAGCCAGCACAGGCGATATCCTCCACACACCATAAATCAAAAACTATTTAAATCTTTTTCAACATATGTATTTTGTTTTTCTTCAAAATTCAGGGTTTGGGTAGTTCAGGCAATCAGATCTCATAAGATGAAATGTAATAAGGAATTTATAAAGGTAGCCCAAAGAAAATGATGGACACATCTCCTGCATGTGGTATAAACCTGACAGTGCCTTGGAACAAAATATTACCACTTAAATAAGGTCTGCCTGGAGGCTTTCAGGTGCAGAAGCACATCACTGCATGCCTGATTATCAACAGAACTACACACCTTAGTTACTGTGAAAGACACAGACTTGTAACCACAATCACCACATAAACCTTAAAGAGGTGATGTCTCACAACGCAAACACGCAGACGATGCACATAAAATGCATGTTGATGCTTTAAGATGTACTGAAAAGGGTAAATGTGAGCTGGCAAGTAGGACGAGACCCAACAAGCCCAATGTTTAGAGGAGAAACAGTGACCTACAAGTGCTCATGACATTCCTCAGAGACACACCGACACAAAACATCCCCGCCTGTCTGAGAAAATACTCGGAACAAAAGTCTCTTCCTCTAAGCGTCTCGACTAAAAATCTTGATGGACTAAAAACCACAAAAGGCAGACGTACACCTTCGTCTCATTGTTGTCTCGGAAGCGGTAAAACCCTACAATGAAGATGCTTCAGATGCACCTTAATCTCACTTGATTCCGTCTTTTTTGCTTCTCCCTGCGTATTACGCAACCCCACGCATTCTTATTCACTGCATTTGTTCCAAAACATAGGTAGGAATCTGAAAATTGCCAAAAATGATGATTACGGTTATTATTATGAGCATGTTTGCCTATGACATCAGTAATGTGATAAACTGGCAAGCTGCCCAGGTTCCCGTCTTTATGTAGAAGGCATGATAGGATAGCCTTCATTCCTCTGTGAGACTGTGGATTAGTGTATTTACTATCCATCTACTACTAGGATTTAAAATTACAAACTGGCACTAAAATTTTTACTTTGAGGAGGATGCATTCTGCTCATTTACAGTTCCATCTTTATATTTGTGGACTTTACTAGACTAGCTTTGCAGTCTAAACACAAGAAAAACAGATATTTTTTGACATTTCTTACAAGGTATCTGTGAAATATTTTTCGCCAAAGAACCCTCCCCCCAGCAACTGTGGCATTTTATGTTTGACGGACCACCCAAAACCTAGTGTTAAAACAACATAAAAGAAACACATTAACACACTTCTTACAAAACCTACACAATGAAACTAACCCTCTGAGACCAGTGTTAAATCTAAGAACATAGAAATGGAACTACATGTCGCAGCAAAGCAGACCTCCATGACAGCGATCCGTCTGTTTGACAGCAATATTAAGTGTTAACGAACAAGGATGTCTAGAGCTGGTTAGAAGGTTTAGCTTAGTGGTACAATTTAATGCCACAGTGGATTCATGTAGCGCTACATGCTATAACACTAACTGCTGAATATGTGGTGGTACAGACATGAAATTGGAGCCTCATATGTGCAATTATGTAAAAAGGAGGTGAGGAGGACAGACAGAGACAGCAGGGAGTATATTTTCCCCTTCCAGCAACAAGACACAGTAACATGTAGGGAATCCCAGTGGACAACCCTCAGCTGAGCAAGAGCAACAGTGTTAGTTCCTAAAACTTTACTGGTTATGACTACTCAGTATTGAAACCACAATTTTCAAACGCAAAAAACTTGACTTTTGAAATTCGAGCATCTGTTAAACTTGTAATTTTGTTTCTCATGAGGCTTCTTGAACTGAAAGTTTTGAGAAAATATATAATACAAGAACTGGTCCTTTTACCATAGTTATCTGGAGCCGTTTTTCTATATGGTAAAGTTAACAGGAACAGTAGGTTTATAAAGGTTAACGAAATACATTAGCTGAAGGGTTGTAGCTTTTGTATGTTAAACAATGTCCATAGCCTTCTTGGGTCTTTCAATACGTCATAAAAACTATAATAAACTGAACACTGAGAGCAAGCTGAATCCTGAACAAACACGAATCTCATGTTTAATATGAGCATCCATCTTTGTAGCAGTGCAAAAGTCAAAAAAAGGACAAGTATAAAAACTATAAAAAATATGAAGTGCATTAGATGAGTATTAAAAGATACACAGTGGGAACCAGAGATGAAGACACGCTGATTACTTCACTAGATAGCAACTGTTTGTTTCCTAGGAATGAAAGTCAGCAGTCAAAAGTAATTCAATTCAATTTATATAACGCCAAATCCCAAAGTCCTAACAGAGCACTTTACATAGGAAGGTCAAGACCTTAAAACATCATAAACAGACCCAAAAATTCCCTTTGAGAAAGCACTTTGAGACAGGGAGTAAAAGAATGGGGAGCAGAGCCGACTCAGTGTCTAATAAACTCTAATCTCATTAGTCCTTTAACAGGCTTCAGCACAGATTTAGACAGTGAGGAGGGAGGAGGAGGTACATGGAAGAAATATAGCAAAAAAGAAAATAAAACTCAGCTGGTGTCAGTGGCTCATAAGAGAAAATTACAGGTGGCTCTAAAATCCCGGCATGCACTGTCCAGAAGGTTGCAACTACTTGCAGACCTGCGTGGGAAATATAGAGGAGGCGAGAGAAAAGTGTGAGCGTGTTGAGAGAGCTGGAATGAACAGACCAAAGCCCTCTTGAAAAATTCCCAGTGGAAAGCAGTAAGTATGTGTTTGCAGTATGTGGGCAGCGTGAGGGTGTAATGAAGGGGTTCAGCCGCGCAGGCAGAGGTCAGCCAGCCGGCCAAGAGGAAAGGCCTCAACAACTATATGATGTCATCAAAGACCGCCAGCGTGACTCATCGACCTCAGACGAGGGAGGTGCACAGGAATTTTAATGACATCTCTCTACATAAGGAACCCATAAACAGCATTCTTTTTCTCTGAAGAAATAAATCCACTACAAAAGAGACAGAACACGCCACAACTTTATTACAAAAATAACTGAGGAACAAAAACGCTTTCCAATGTCCTGTGGGTACCTAGATATTAGACAACTTCCTTCAATCAGCTGAAAATAATACTAAATTAGAAGGCTGCGCTTTGCTTCCTGTGTGTTTAGAATTAATCCTTGAGGACAATGTGAGATAATGCCAGGAAGAAAAGGCTATCAAACACACCAGGCCTATAAAAAGAAAAAGGCAGCCCTCATTACCAAAGAAGAGACAACGACCTAATTACATCCCAAAAAGGTCAGGAAAGTATATTGTTTCACTTCACATCAGCTAATCACATAATGACACGCACACACTCATAAAGAAAAACACTCAAATCCTTCATAGCATACAAAAGATACAAGCATCATTTGTATGTATTTTCCTCCTAAATGTAGCCTCCAAACTGTAGTTAATGCAGAGTGGAGAATTGAATTAAAAATTAACTCTGACAGTTTTATGACAAAGGCAGAAATTATCATGAAAGACAGTCTATTTTTATACTCTCAGTGCAGGCTCAACTCTCCAGAGAGAGACAATGATAGCTGAAGATATTCACTAAAAACTCTCTCCGATTCTTCCCCTCTCTCCTTCCTTTGCTCTGACCCAACTGCTATGACACCTGAACCCTGACCTTTGACTTCCAGACAGATCCAATAGCTTTACTCGCTCTCATGCATAAAACAAAACAAAACAAAAACATAGGAGTTATTTGTTCTCAATCCGCATGAACAAAATACTATGTTATACGAGTCAACGAGCGAGAAAGGCAGACAAAACACTCATGTAACGGAGCACCACGGAGGTGAATCATCAACCTGACTGCGAGGGCCCAGACAACCACAGAGCTACATTCAAGATGAGCCTTTTCAATCCTCTCATCAAAGAAATGCCAGGCTGCTGTGTCAAACAACTGCTGCAACCCCGGAGATGATAAGAGGAGGGGCAGAAAGCCGAAACATTTGTCCCATTTGGTCCTAACGCCTTCACTTAACACTCATCAGTTTCTGTTACTGGTGGCCTTTCCGTTCATGCGCGCGTGTACACACACACACACACACACTCTCTACATGTGTCGGTCAGTCACTAGGATCAGACGCGACCCGAAACAAAACCCTGTTGTGCATCTGTCAGGCAGTCCCCAATCAGAGCCATTCTCTGGCCATATAAGAATTGGAGGTGGAGCTCTCCCTCAACAGAGGAATGGCACAAGAGCCGCATCAAGCCTTGAAAGATCCCCCCCCCCCCCCAAAAAAAATCCAGGGGAACAAAAAAAAAAAAGAAGAAAAAAGAAGTGGGACTGAGAGTGTCACCCGGGGGCAGTGAGGCAGCTCAGTCCCCAAGGAGCACCGGCCAGAGATCAGTGAGAGCTTTGATCTCTGGCTTTTATGTTGTGAAAATGTTACACCTGCACTGCCATGTCTTTTCTTGTTCTCGGTTATCAGCACAGAGCCTTAGGAGAGCAGACTTGAGAGAGGTCATTAGTCAATAGTATGACACTGTGAAAAATCTATAGAAGTGCTCAGAAAATAGAAAACCGTATTCATAGATGACATGGGCAGCATACCCTCAAAGGGGAATCAGTGTATTAGTTTCGAATGACCATCTCTCGCTCTCCCCCTTTTTTTTGTAACAAACAGGCTTTTCAGCACTGAGGGGAAATTCCAAAAAGCACAAACAGCTTTGAAATGAGCACAAAAGCTCTGAAGTGATACTTTGGCAAATGAGGCGGGTCCCCCAGCAGCAATTTACAGCAAGGCCTCTGATCTTCATACCTGCATGGCTCGGCAGCTACATTATCAGAGCTTTGACATTCCAGTGATTCTACACAAGACCCTGACATCTTTTCATCTACCCAATCCTCCCTTCGTGGAGACCAGAGCTGTTCAAAGAAAGGCCCACGGGTCTGTCATGGGTGTATTTAGAAGGGTGTATGTAGAATCTAAAGAGAATTTGTTAATTAAAACATATTTTAAAACACACATCACATGTCATTTTATAGTAAATAGGCCTGGGCAGCTTGGAGAAAAGCATAAATAGCATAAATCACAACACATTATGAAGAAAAATTGCATTTTTTTAATTTCCCGCTGGATTCTACGAGTGCTAGTGTGAAGGAAAGGGCTGCACAACCATGTTAAGGAGGTACAGTTATGCTGTTTTACGTTAATTGATAAATAAATACCATGTGCCCACTGTGACAGTGAATAGGGATGTGCTGATCTGATATTGCATATCAGTGACAACACACCAGATCTGTTTTTTATGACACTTTGAGTCAGCAGAAGCAGAGGCATTACAGCGTGCAGGAAGTTTACAACAAAGGATAAAAAGGTTGGAAGTATATTCCAGTATATATTCTTACACCGACAGACTTTCTGTCAGCTCTTTCTCGCTCTCTATAGGTTTAGTGTAACTCTTGCTGGGAAGCTTTTGCTGAACTTACAATGACATAATACACTGTTGTCAACGCTGTCATTTAATTTCACCTGTCTTTTGACAGCTCTGCTCCACAGATGATGTGTGTTTGTGTGTGAGGAGCAGCAAGGATGACCACTTAGACTGAGAGGGAGTAAAGCAGAAACTAGCACAACTATGAATGACAGCAGTATGAAGCAGCTTAATGACTCTTAACACCAACCTTAAATGTGACCAGTGAAAATAAATTAAATCAATAACGTGACCATATTTATAAAAAAATTATTTATCTTGGTCCTGTTCTCATTTATCATTTTACTAATCAACACCAATACTTTTACAAGGTTATTACAAAGTAACGTGTAAGTCAAGCTAATGCTCCCCTACAGGGAGCTGATTAGCTGATTAAATTAACACAGGTATCTGATCATTACCTGATGCAGATACCTCAGCATTGTATCGGAACTGAAATGAGTTAAATGTGCACTTGCTTTAAAATAAACAGTCTGTAGTCATCAAATGTAGTTTAAGAAGGTGGTGGTCAAAGTCTGCTCAACTGTAGGCAGAACGTTTTGCTGACTGGTGAATGACATCGAGGACTTCACAACAGCAACCAGACTGCACCGCCAAAATGAGGGTGAGGGGATTGTCTGAGAGTAAACTGATTGCACTGCTGTCTGGGGCAGTCAAATAAATAAAATTTATTTTAAAATATACTTGGATAGCCATCCATAGACCTGGGCAGCCCACCCAAATAAAGTCGATGAGCAAGTTTCCTCGTCATAGATAATCCTAGTCCTAGACTAAAAGGAAAAATTCAATGAAGATCCCCATAGAGTAAAGAATTTAGTCTAGGATTAGGTATAATCCATGTCTGGCATGACACAACAGCACATGCCATCTTAGGTTGAACAGCTTATTTTGCCCTTAAAGATTAAACCATCATCAAACTCGTGTTTTCTTAGGCTTAGAGATTGAGAAACAAATGTTGTGTGTTGTTTTCACTCTTTCACCGTCATCTGTGTCTCATCAGTGGTATCTAAATAAAACTACTGAAACACAGACTCCAAGTCTTTCACAATTTTCTTTCTGCTCTAAATACACTTTACAAGTCCCCTCAGTGTTGCAGATAAAACAACCACCCTGTAGATCCACCCTGAATTTCACAAGCAACACTGCAGCAGGGATCGCAAGAGGAAGGCTGTCTGTGGCATATGACAATGTCAGCAACTAAGAAAGGCCTGCGAGCTCTTCTTACGGGAGTAAGTCCATCTACTGCTGGCATAGAGTGCAGGATCATTTGGTGGCTTAACTATTAACTGCTCTCAATCACTGCCTTCAGTAATGTTGGGCTGCTAGTCAACTGGCTGGCTTTGGGGTCACCATGATAACCGTTAATCCGCAGCAAGGATTAGAGAGCTAGTAATGCAACATGCTGTTTTTAATCCACACAGATTTTCTCTGTTTTGTTTCAGCTTGACCATAACAATGAGAAACACAGATGTGTACTCACTGAGCCATGCTCAGGTAGTTAATATACTAACCCGGACGAGGGTGCTCTTAGCCTGAGCTCGCTGGGGTTGTGCTCCCGGGGTGCCCTGGTCCCGAGATCCACTTCCATGTGCCCTGGCCATGGCTCCAGATGTACCATTTGTGCAGACTGCCGCCCCAGGACCAACCCTCCGTGGCCTCTGCTTGATTCCATCCAAGAGCCGCACAAGTAGGATGTTGCTGGGAAGTTCATCCACGGCACAATCCACCAACGTCCGGCACTCTGGGCAGCGCAACTCCCCGCGTGAGCCAAGGATACCTTGGAGGCAACGCCGGCAGAAGGTGTGCTGACAAGGAAGAACCTTTGCCGAGGCATCTAGCCGCTCGAGACAAACGGGGCACTCGAGCAAATCCAACAACACGGACTCGTCCATTCTCTGTGTGTTCTGCCTCTAATTCAGCAGAAAAACATGATGCTGATAAGGTTTTTGTTTGGAAGCACATCAAGTACTGTCACGTCACTCCCATGCCTCGGCTATTGCCATGGCACCTGCATCAGCTGTAAAAAAAACAAAACAATAATAATAAAAAAAGAAAAAAGAAAAAGGTCAAGACATTCATATTTATCAACTGTATACACAAGAAATAGGTCATGGCATACATATTTAACAGACATCGCAGATGGCTGTAACAACTCTAACAATTACGAGATAATGACTTAAATTTTAACACAAACATCCACAAAGTTTGTCACGTAGTTCTCAGTGAATATTGATTCAAAGTACTTTTTACTGGGAATGCAAACTCCTACTATGAACTGAACTGTGGTTTTGGAAACTCCTTACATGCTTACATATGGCTGAAGCTGTATTGTGTTGCTTCATAATTTGAGCATCAAGCCATGACGAACCAAAACCAGTTCCAAAAAAGTCCAGTCCACTGGTATTGCATTCATCCAAGCTAATCACTTCTGACAGCTGCACACTGCAGAGCAGTGAAGTCAAACTCAGGGCAGCAGAGCTTCTGCACACCTGAGAATTTCAAGTCCTTTTTCTACTTTCTATAAACAATGTGTTCAGATTTGGAAAAGATAAAGCAGCTGGAAATTTGTGTAAGTTTACTTTGTTTCTGCACACAGAAAACTGATCATGGATCAATAAGGATCAATAGGAAGAATGGATAACAGCACTGATTCCAATAAAATGCCATCCATCTTACAGGACTGGTCTCCAGCAGCTCATGTCTCTTATATTGAGAATTATATCACGTCCATAACAGCGTTCTTAGTAAAGCCAAAGAGGACAACTGTATCAAATTCCCGTTTCTTCTGATAAGAACCTTAGTGTCTCTAATAGCAACTGCAAATCAAACGACCTATTTTAAAGGCTATTTATACGCAATGCAAGTTTACCAAGGTTACTGCATGTAAGGATGAAGATGTCTCCATTTAGAGCATACTAAACACTTCTGTTTACTGCACACTTGAAGGCAAAGTATCGAAAAACAAGCCTACGGAGACTTCAAATGGTTTATAATGAGATTATTACGGAGGAGACCTCGATTTTTTCAGAGCAACAGAAATGTTTGTGGCTCCAGGAGTCAATACTTTTAAAGCAGTTTTAAGAAACCTCATGCATAAATTTATCGGCGAGCTTAGTGCCTCTGAAAATGAAATCATGGTGGGCTTATAAAGTCTAAGATTTAGTACCAATCCAAGGCATGGAGACACTGCTGCATGTGTCTTTCTATAAGAGATCTACACCCTACTGTTTTTAAAATGGGGTTTCTTCGTTTTGTTTTATATCCGCACTGTAATGCAGAATGAATTGCCGCACTAAAACCTAACATGCATAAGAGAATTGTTGCTAAATCTCGCAAAAACATTAAAAGGAAAAAAGAACAGTTTTAAGGTCTATCATTAGATTACCTAGCGGGGGACAGGAGGCCAAGTTAATCTCATTTACTCGACAGCGGATAATTACACCTGGCAACTGTGATCTTGGATCATCGGACCCTTTAAACTGACTGTACGGTTAACACCGCCGAGCCAGACACAAAAAAGAAACCTGCAGCAGCGGTGAAGCACTGAAGTGCAGTGATTTGTGTTTAAAGAACGGAGTCATGCAGGAGGATTCACAAGACTAAGTAAACCTGGTTAAAAAACAAAAACAAATCCTAATAACACAACAAACTAATTATTAATCCTCTTTTTTTTTCTTTTTTTTAAATGACAAAATCTTACGCTTATACCGCAACATTGTAACAAAAAACGAAAACATTACATAACGACGCTAAACAGTAACTGATTATTCTTATGCTACTTTCTTTTGAGGTGGATTATTCTCGAACTGAACTACAAGAAAGCAAATTAAACTAAGTTTGTTAGCAAGTATCGCTTCACAACAAGGAGGCTGCTTTAACGTCGTCCCCCTTTAAAAAATACCCAACAAACAGTTAAGTTTGCGCACTTGGAAAATAAAGAGTTTTAACAACTTTAAGGCACAAACAAATATATTTATACACTCCTAAGTACTTCAACTACTATTATTATGTAATTCAGCTTACCTCTTCCAGAACAGGACTCCTCCTCTTGTTGCTCTGTATCTCCCGTAATTTTTTTTTTTTTGCCTCCTTGCTAGTTAGCAAGCCTTCTCAGATATCTACAAACCACTTCTCTGTGAGTATCCAGCAGGAAAATGCTGCCGTTTTTACCCAGACAGGTTTTGTTTAGAGGCGCACACCGCGCAGGAATCGCAGACCTCTATCAGATAGTGGAGTAAAACCTGACATGAGAAACACAATACAAGAGAGACAACGGAACTCCAGCCTCACCGAGCGCCATGCTGATACTTCTGCTCTGCGGGACTGCTGCTAGAACAAGCCGAGAGGGGGAGGGAGTGAAGTGGCCTTCCGGTGCTGTCGGAAATGGGAACATTATGGAGGCTCAATGCACAATAAAAGTAGATGGAAGTAGGAAAATACACATCTTAAAGGTGATATAGCTGATATATAACTGGGAAAAAGTATTCACATTAAGGTGACCAGATTCCAACAAAATTTAAAGCCAGGGGCTTTTGCAGGATTTCTTTTTCCACTGAAGGGACCAATAACATGGCAGGGGCGGTGATAATTCTAAAAACTGCCAGGGCAAAAATTCCCAGGGGGCCCCTTCATCCAGCCTTTACTGCCATTACTTTATAAATATTCTAAAAAAAAAAAGAAAAAAACAAAACAAAAAAAACCAGTTTGTGAATGTAACTCTCTGTTACGGCACAGCTGGTTAGATAAGATTTAGGCAGCATTTAGGTGCTAGATTTCTCCACTCTCTCTTTTTCTTCTTTGTTTTTCACTTTCAAAACAATAACTTCTTTTCATTTTCACTTAGTGACTGTCATTGCTTTCATAAGGTTTGTTTAAACAGAATTGTTATTGCCACTTACAGTGGGAGTAAGGGAACTCAGGTGTGCCCCCTCAGGGAGGTTAGGAATCTCAGACTATCACTGCAACCTTTCACTACTGGCCTGGTGCCCAAAACAACAAGCAAGCCTTGCATTGCTTGGTTGCCTTTTAGCACATCCTGAGTTATCCTCCTTCATGAAACTTAAACTTACAAAATTTACTACATTAATTTAATGTTTTATTTAATGTTTTTATGGAACAGAGTACACCACTGTGTGAGAGAGGAAATTTGACTCTTACCAAAAATACCTTGAGTTAGAGTAGAAAAGTACGGTGGCCCCTAGAGACAAAGCATGTATAAACTCCAAAACACTTACAAATTCCAAATAGCATGCACAAACTCCTCAACACGTACAAAATCCAAAACACATGCAAACTCCAAAACACGTACAAACTCCAAAACACATACAAAATCCAAAACACGTACAAAATCCAAAACACGTACAAAATCCAAGACACGTGCAAACACCGAGACAGGTACAAAATCCAAAACAGGTACAAAATCCAAAACACACGCAAAATACAAAACACGTGCAAACACCAAGACAGGTACAAAATACAAAACACATGCAAAATCCAAAACACGTGCAAAATACAAAACAGTAGGGGTGTGTATTGGCAAGAATCTGGCGATACAATATGTATCATAATACAGGGTAGACGATACGATATATTGCAATACTAAAAGCCAGACGATATTTGTGTTTAGTAGGACTAAATTTAATTAGGAAAACTCAAGTAAACAGTCCAAACTGTTTAATGCTTGACATGAAACATCTGAAACAAAAACACTCTAAGTTCAAAATGAATGGAGAAATTAACATCTGCCTTATTAGAAGTCATGTCAAATAAACAAACAAAAACTACTTTACTGAAATATCAAGTATTTTTTAACATGAAAAAAGTAAACATGTAACACTGAAGTCTTTCTAAGTACTATGATTGTAAAATACTTATCCAAAAACTGCTCTATGGAGCATCAAAACAAAGCACTTTTTATGTGACCTTAACATAAACAAATATAAATCAAAAATGAAATTGCTTGAAGAATCCATCCAAGTAAACATTAACAAAAAATGTAAAGTGCTATTACAATTAAGTGTTAATAAAATAAAGTACAGCTCTGCAGTGTCCATCAATGGAACACTTTTAGTACAACCTGAAAAAAGGAATTTACTCATCTAAATAAGTGCTTATGAGACTCAACCAAAATGTCAAACATTCTCATATCAGAGATTTTACATGTGTAGTGTTTTCTCAGTGTTTATTTTTCAATTTCCAGATTTTTGTGCAGGAATACAAGCTGATCGACATGGTCAGCTCTCAGGACACTTCTCTGTGCATTTACTATGTCTCCTGCAGAGGAGAAAACTCTCTCTGCAGAGACACTTGTTCCAGGAATGCATAGGAAACTCCTTGCTACTTTGGATAGCTGAGGGTATTCCTGTTCATGGTCCTTCCACCAACTGAGAGGATTTCCTGTGAGAGGCAAAGGGGTCTCATCTCTATACCTCTTGAGCTCAGCTGCAGCAACATCATGTTCTGATTTTGGTGCAGTATTGTCACTAGTAGAGGCAAACGTAGCTCCGAGCAAGTCCACCAATGCACATGAGGTCCTCTGTCTTTTTAGGTCTTCTATGGAGTCAAAGTTGTCTTTGATATGTGGGTGATGAGCCTCCTCTGTGGCATTCTCTTCCTCCACCTGTTTGTCAGTCTCCTCATTCTTTTGCTGCTGAAAAACATTAAATTCAAATAGTATTAATGTCAGAAAGTCAAAATTCAAATCCAAGATTCACCCTGTTTTTCACTAATATTTGATGACAAATGTCATCAATATGCTTTTTTTTTTTTTTTTGCTTTTTACTTTATTCACTTGCTTATAACTTCAGTTGAATTTTTCCAAATAAACTAATTTATTTACTTACATTTTCTTCCTTCTTTATCACAGTCACCACAGTGTCCAACATTCTGGAATAGGTCTCACTGGTCTCTGCTTCAGACAGGAAGGGCAGGTCCTTAAACCGAGGATCAACAGTTGATGCCATCCATAGTGTCTCCCTCTCATTTACATATCTCTTTCCCAGATCTTCTGCTATGGCAGTCTTAATGTCCCTTACTGTCGGTGTATCATCAACACTTTCTTGTGCACCCATCACAAGCTTGGCATGAAGAGGAGCAATGATGGACAGGGTTGGCATACTCTCCTCTGACATCACCAGGGTGGCGTCCTTCATAGGCTTGAGTGCCCTGACAACTTCTTCTGCACATGTGATGTCAGACTCACTTAATGTGAAAATTTCTTTTTCACTCTTCCTAACTTCTGCAGAAAGCAGAGCTGCACAGATGGCTGGTTGCTGTTCTAAAAATCGTTCTATCATATCATAGGAGCTGTTCCATCTTGTAATTATGTCCGTGATCAATCTGTGAGCTGGTAGCTGAAGGAGGCACTGTTTCTGCTTCAACTGGTTGCTGGCTGTGGTGCTGCGCCTGAAAAAGGCTGTTACACGTCGGATCCTCCCGAGAAGTCGCACCACGGATTGTATTTTCAGTGCTTTCTGTGAGGCGAGATTCAGACTGTGTGCAAAACATTGTATGTGCGTCATGCCTGCAAGTCTAGCCGCGAGAACCATGTTTGGTGCATTATCGGTAACAACAACAAGGTCCTTTGCGTTCAATCCCCATTCAGCCACAGCGTCAGTTAGTAACGCTGCAATGTGCTCACCTGTGTGACTGTCATGCATGGCTCGGGTTTGTAGTACATGAGACTGAAGGTTCCACTGGTCTGTTATGTGATGTGCTGTAACAGTTACGTACGATTCAGTGGCTCTCGAAGTCCAAGCGTCGCATGTCAGAGCAACTGTCTCAGCCGAGTTGAGAGAGTCCAGCACTGTCGCTTTGACTTCTTGGTACAACTTTGGCAGAGCGATGTCCGTGATGTGTTGTCGAGAAGGAACGGTGTAACGGGGCTCCAGCGTTTTAATCATATTACGAAATCCTTTATTCTCCACAACACTCAGGGGGCGCATGTCTTTGCAAATAAAAACAAGTACTGACTGCGTTATTTTTGTTGCACGAGTTGAAGTTGCTGGTAGTTTCGAAAAGTTAACTTCTTCAATTGTCCGTTGAGAGGAATCACCTCGTTTTGTTTTAAAATTAGCATTTGACGCTACGTCGCTATGGTGTCTAGACACGTGTGTTCGTAAATTTGTTGTGTTACCGGAATATTTGACTCTGGCGGTGCAGATTTTACAGACTGCATAGCTCTTGTCATAGTCTTTACTGCCTTCTTTTGTCCTAAATCCAAAATAAGTCCACACATCAGCTTTGAAAGCTGCGGGGGCCGGCTGTATCCTCTCCTCTTCAGTCATCAGTTAGCTAGCATCACACACGTCCACTGACTGTTCTACTTCGTTCTTTTGGCAAACTAGACGCTTCTACAGTTATCGCGAGACCTCGTTTTTACGTCATAGTAAAGGCGGTGAAAACTGCAAACCAGTGGCCGGAGTTTGAATTCCAACATACAAAAGAAATAAACAGTAAATGCATGTCATTTTTCAATTAAAAAAATCGATAACAGTGATTTTAAATATCGATTCAGTATCATTGCGCGAAATATCGCGATATTTCGTTGTATCGATATTTTCTTACATCCCTACAAAACAGGTACATACGGTGGCCCCTAGAGACAAAACACGTACAAACTCCAAAACACTTGCAAAATCCAAAACACTTGCAAAATCCAAAACACGTACAAAATCCAAAACACATGCAAAATCCAAAACACGTACAAAATCCAAAACACGTGCAAAATCCAAAACACGTACAAAATACAAAACACATGCAAAATCCAAAACACGTACAAAATACAAAACACGTGCAAACTCCAAAACACGTGCAAACTCCAAAGCACTTACAAAATACAAAACACGTACAAAATCCAAAACACATGCAAAATACAAAACACGTACAAAATCCAAAACACATGCAAAATCCAAAACACGTACAAAATCCAAAACACGTGCAAAATATAAAACACGTACAAAATACAAAACACGTGCAAACTCCAAAACACGTACAAAATACAAAACACGTGCAAAATACAAAACACGTACAAAATACAAAACACGTGCAAAATACAAAACACGTGCAAAATACAAAACACGTGCAAAATCCAAAACGTGCAAAAACCAAAACGCGTGCAAAATACAAAACACGTGCAAAATCCAAAACACATACAAAATCCAAAACACATGCAAAATCCAAAACACGTACAAACTCCAAAACACATGCAAAATCCAAAACACGTACAAAATACAAAACACGTGCAAAATACAAAACACGTACAAAATACAAAACACGTGCAAACCCCAAAACACATGCAAATTCCAAAACACAACGGAAGTGCTCCAGGACGCTAGGGGCAGTGTTGAGCTTTTGTTACCTAGTAACTACACAAGCCAGGAAGTACCAATGACCGGATTTGGGGTCTGCAGCCTTAAAGGCCGCATTTTAAGGCCGATTATGTCACAGCGACACGACGAAGACTGTCCCAATTCAAAGGCTGCTCGAAATGCGGCCCTCAAATGCGTCCTTAATTTCCCTGAATTTTAAGGATGGGTCGGTGTAGCCTTCATGGCCCAACATATCCCAGACTTCATAGCGCGGCGGTGGTGTGGATAATTTTGCCGAAAAAAAATGGCGGAAGCGGAGCGGACGAAGAGTAAACTTTCAGAAGTAAGTACTGAATATTATGTCACTTATTTATGCGCAAATGTTTTTATAATGAAGAACATTAAAACATTACTGTTGGCAACATGTCGGGAAAGTTATGTGACATTAGCGACGTTTGTACTAACTTGGTTTTAAAGCCTTTACTTCAAAATATTCGCCGTTCAATAGCTGACTTTAATCTTACAGAGAATGTGATGATTTTATGCGTAATTAAAGTCAGTCATGTCAGTCAGCTGACGGTTCACTCGTTAAGCTGAAAGAAAGATGCTTTAATCACAGGAGTCACACATGTGTCCACTGTACCATCTGGGAACTCTTCTTGTTTAGCACTCGTAATGACACAAACACTAAATCCTCCTTCTCTGGTGCTGTTTTGTAGCAGTGTGTACACCTGAGACTGTCACCTGTCTGTCTGTCCTGCACTCTCTCTCTGTTTCTTTCTCTCTGATTGTGGAATAAAAGTATGAACATGTATTTATAAGTCACACTTGTGTTTGAATCCTGCAGCTTATCACACATTTGATTTCTATGTGTGACACGTGCAAGTGTCCAGAGTGAGGACAGACTGAGGGACCCACTGCTGCACATCATCTGTGAGGCTTTGCACCCCTGATGATCCACCAGGACAATCTCAGCAGTATGTGAGGAAGAGGAGGAGGAAGAGCCAGCAGCAGCTGACAGATGGAGAGAATAGACAGACTGTTCCCTGTTTGTGAAGGACTGCTAGAAAAGTTTAAAATAACTAATTGTCTGTCCTGAATCAGTCTTATTAGGTAATGTTCAAATAATTTTTTATCATTCCCGTGTTTTCAGTGTGGGAGAAAGTACTCAGGGCATTCAGGTTACACACTATGAAAGGCAGCAACAAGTTTAATGTTCAGAAACCTAAAGTATGTATCTGCAGCAGAATGGAGCTAAAAATAAATGTTTGTTTCAGTTCTATGAAGCTTTGAGTATTTTGGATTAGTAGCACTGTGTGTTTGTTGCATCATATTGCTGTAATTGTTTATATGCTTTATATATTCTGAGGTAAGTTGATCTATAGTGTTACATCATATTCTATAAGGATGTTATGTGTTTGTATACTTTCTGCCCAGTTTGACCCATTTAGCAGAAGTCAGCCTGTTTAAGGCTCTGATATATATTCTGTATGACTTAAAGCAGTTATGACATGGTCTGATTTTCTCACCCAATAAAGGAATATTTAATACATCAGTCTACTCTTCATTTTATCAGAAACGGTTATCACAGCTTGTACATTTTCTTTTTACACATGTATGTAAGCATTGAGCCAAATTTAGTAATGCCAACATACTGAAGGAACAACATTTGTCTCTTATATATGATACACCTATATATGCACTGTCAATATACATTTTGAACCAGCTGCAGATGTCAGAGTAACAACTGACTGACCCCCACATAAAGTGCGTTACAGTAGTCTACAGGGGAAGAAATAAAAGCATGGATCCCGGTTTCAAAGTGCTGCCTAGAAGGAAAAGATTTCACTCTTGCCAGTCGCCTTAAATGATAAAAATGGACTGGTCCAACTTAAAACCAAGGGCAGTAACAACAGGTTTAAAATAAACCTCCAGGGGTTCCAAATGAAAAGAAGAGGACTCACAGGGGCCACTGGGTCCAAACACCAACAAATCTGTTTTCTTTTCATTCAAATTTAAAAAGTTTAGAGCCAACCAAGCTTTAATGTCATCTAGGTATGTCAAGAGAGGTTTTATTCAGATGCCATCCTTCGGCTTCAGTGGCAAATAAATTTGGCAGTCATTCCTATATACTTGTCTTTGAGTGAAGATTTAAGGTGGTAAGACATGTAAATAACTGCAACTTGAATCTGTACTGAAGCTCAGTATTTGACACAGAGTTCATGTTCACTGCTGTAATAGCTAATAATGACTAATATAATAACCATAATATTGGCCATATTATATTTACATTACCAAAGTGATATGACTTTAGTGTTATGAACAACATTAGCTAATTGTTATTTACTAGCTAATCTTAAATGACTGTTCAGTACAGAAATGAAGCCCAAAAATCATGTTTTACTGTCCTGTGGTCTCAGCCTCAGATACTTATCAAATCACACAAAGCTCTTGTAGAAACAAACAAACAAATGAAAAAAATATGTTCTCCTTCATTTCTGTCAAAAAAGTTGTATGACACGTTTCCAGCTGTTAGTATCATGGTTGCTAGGCTACGGTGGCCCCTAGAGACCAAGCATGTACAAACTTCAAATCACGTACGAACCCTGAAGCATGTACAAACCCTGAAGCACGTACAAACTCAAAAACACGTAAAAACACGTAAAAACTCCAAAACACGTAAAAACATGTACAAACTCCAAAACACGTAAAAACTCAGAAGCACATAAAAACTCAAAACACGTACAAAAGACAACAGAAGTGCTCCAGGATGCTGGGTGCAGTGTTGAGCTTTTGTTACCTAGTGGCTACACAAGCCAGCAAGTACCAACGACCGGATTTGGTGTGTGGTAGTAACAGGTAAATGAACTTTTTTAAAATTTTATTTGACTCTATATGAATGCTTGTGTATAAATACACAAACAATACACATATGCTTTCATGCTTTCAATGGTGTAATTTAAGTGATCTAGGTAGCTCTGTTTTGGAAGTTCAGAGCTACATAGATCACCTATGCTAGAAATGCTAGAAATGAGTTTTGGAGTTTGTATGTGCTTTTTGGAGTTTGTACGTGTTTTGTCTCTAGGGGCCACCGCATATATTTATATATAAACATATATGAATAAAACCACTTTTTTTTACATTAGTAATTCCTTTTGTGCATAATTTTATATTATTAATAATAAATTAATTAAAGCAACAAAACAACCTGAAGAGCCGGTTCGGAGCCGAAAGAGCCGGCTCTTTTTAGAGAACCGGCTCTTTCGGTTCGGCTCACTAAAAAGAGCCGGAAATCCCATCACTAATAAGCAGCGTTTCTGTGGCCAAAGAGCTTGAGTTTTGTCTTGTATGACCAAAGGATGTGCTTGCAGTATTCATAATCTTTCTCTAGATTGTCCTTAGCACACTTCAGAGTGGCTTGAAGTGGATTTCTCCAGTCCTCACAGTTCTTCCTGTGCAGGGTCATTGTCTTATTTGAGGCTACAATTCCTGACTTAACTAATTAACTTGTGAGTGTCTTGGCAGTCGTTGTGGGATCTTTAGACACATGTCTCACTACTTTCATTTCTACAGTCTTAGAAATCTTTTGTCTCCTATCTCTGCCAGGCTTCACATGCAGAGTTTCTTAAACAACAACAGTAATTTATATCTTTATAATTCAAACAAATTGTCTAAATGTAAAAATAGTTTTTATTGTAATGTTGGCACTTCATCCCGACATGGGGTAGAGCAATTTAACTCAAAAACATTGAATAATTAATTTCTTTATTGCATTTTTCACACTTTACAAAGCCATCTAATGGGCCGAACTGGAGCCCCCGGTGGGCTGGTTCTGTCCCCCGGGCTGCATGTTTGACGCCTCTGTTTTAACTTTTATGTAAAATACTTTTTAGTCCTGAGCTGAAGTTCTGATGCTTCTGTAGTTTTATGACACTGGGATGATATTATCCTATCTTTTCTTGAGGCAAAGGCAAACTGATGGAGCCATCACTGAGTCATATAAAAGAAAAAAGGGAGATGGAGGACATATCTCCAGAGGTGCTGCTTTAACCATTTATTATAAGATGTACATTTGAAATGGACCTCTGACTCGTGATAACCTTCTCTGCAAACATAGAACTACTTGAGGGAGAGAAGAGCAAGCGAGACACAGCCAGACAATAAACATGTGATTTATTTTTATCTTTTGGAGGACACTGTATATCGAGCAAGAGGGAGAGATGAAGGCGAGGGAGAAAAAAGGCAATAAAGAAAAGAGATTTATTCAGAGGTGGCGCTCCTCTGTCACATGCAATCCCACGGGAGCTGGTAGAAGCCCGCAGGTCATATTTCCTCGCCGTAAGGAGGCTGCACTCCGCCCCTCCACCTCCTCCCAGACAATAGCCCCTGCCCCTCCTTTTCAGCTTGACCCCTGTGCATTACCACACACTCGCATTCAGAGACATTAAATTATGTTATTCGGAAAGACAACGGGAATGTCTTGTACACGCGGAAAGGCAATAATCCTTCATAATGACTGCACCTGAGGGCAGAAAAAAAACCCCATCACTGCACACACACATGCAGAGCTGCACACGATGAAGGGGACAGCTGTGCTTATACTTACTGCTTACTGCTTATAAATGGAAACGAGGAAAGCAGCAGAGGACATGACAAGACATATGTCCCAATTTCCACGAAAGGATGGGCCTTGACAGAAATATTGCTCTCTCTTGTACAGTCCATTACTGTAAATAGATGTGCGAGACACAAAGTATTGAAATACAGCCAATACCAGAGAGGAAAGCCTTTTTTTTTATTAGCAAGCACAGATTATAGAGCTATTATATGTAGTGTTGCTCACCAGTTGACATTTCACTGTCTTAATTGAAAGCAGCCCAAACACTTTAAGCCTAATGTGCTCCTAAAATCAGGACTCTCACATCCAGTGATCTTCATTTGTATTACTTTGATGAGGCTTTCAAACTTACTAACTCAGCCTGAGGCAACCTGCTTTCAAATTAGATTAGGCATCGTAAACTCAATGTCAACGAACACTGCATGGTAATGCTTGAGCGCATACGTTTCTCTGTGGGGTGATTTTTCCTCTTTTCATGCTTGGATCAAGGAGGCCCTATGGAAAATTCCGAGAAGAATTAAATTCATTACATCCTCACTATAATGTCAGGGGCTTTGCGTGGGAGGGACTGAAACTATTTAGCTCATTTATTTAACTCTGTTCATGTTTTTATCCAGTTTGGGGTGGTGGGGAGACGGTAGAGGCAGGGAACACCTTGGATAGGTCACGAGTCTATCACAGGGCTAACTCAGAAAGACAGACCGTCACCTACGGACAATTAAGAATCACCAGTTACCTTAACATGGACATATTTTGGAGTATGAGAGGAAGCTGAAGAGAACCCACGTAGACACAGGGAGAACATGCAAATTCCACAGAGAAAACCCCAGCAAGCCAGTGGCTTCATGCTGTGATGACAGTGTTAGCTGTTACCACTGTGCCACCCACCAATTCAGGTTAAACATGACTAAATGTGACCTTACGGTGACACTGAAGGTATTGATATTTGTAAGAGAGTGCCTTGGAGTTGATATTATCGTGAAATTACAAATACAAAAGGCCTCAAACAGAACCTCATTTAGACAAACAAAACCCTCTGAAAACACAATAAAAATGCAATAAGGTTTCAGAAAACACAATTTTATTATGTTTCCTTGCTGTTGTTCCACTTTCTCTGTTTTGATGAGGTTTTTGTAACATTGTGTTTTTCTGTTATGTTTCAGTTGTTTTCTGTGTTTTGGGTAGTTTTGTGGTGTTTTCTGTTATGTTGTATTTCCTGAAATGTGTTTTTTTTTTCTTCTGTGGGTGGCCCAGTGGTGTGGTCAGTACTGTCGCCTCATAGCAAGAAAGTTGTGGGTTTGAACCCACCAGCTGGCTGGGGCCCTTCTGAGTGGAGTTTTCCTTGGATTCTCTCTAGGTTCTCTGGCTCTCTCCCACTGTGCAAAGACATGCACTTAGTAGGGTTAGGTTAACTGGTAACTCTAAATTGTCCATAAGTGCGAAAGGTTGTCTGTCTCTCTGTGTTAGCCCTACATCAGCTTGGTGACTTGTCTAGCTTGTACCCCGCCTTTCGCTCCACGGTGGCTGGGATAAGGTCTAGCACCTCTGCGACCCTGTTAAGGATAAGTGGAAGAGAATCGATGGATGGTTCATTTTAGGTTAACTGGTTCTAAATTGTCTGTAGGTGTGAATCTGAACGTGAATGATTGTCTGTCTTTGGATTCGCCCTATGGCGAGCTATGACCTGTCCAGGGTGTACCAGCCTTTTGCACTTTAACAGCTTAGATGGCTCCCACACCCGCCGTCCCTGCAACCCCAAATTCAATTTTGCATTAAAGAAATTGGATGTTGCATTTTGGCATCACTGGGCCACCAAACATTTTACTGCAGCTGTGATACTTAACAGACCTCATAACCACAAACCTGAAGAGATAAAGGCAAAACTTTAAAGTGACTTTCTGACAATTCTATGTTTGCAAGACCTAAAATTAGATTTGCTGTACCAAGACTCCACACTGAGCCTATAATGCGCTTATATCTAAAAGAAAGCCATAAGTGCTGTTTCAAAGTCCCTCATGCTCTGATTATACTGACAGTTGCTTGCCTTCATG
Organism: Maylandia zebra; assembly: GCF_041146795.1. NCBI lineage: Eukaryota > Metazoa > Chordata > Actinopteri > Cichliformes > Cichlidae > Maylandia > Maylandia zebra. The sequence goes on from NC_135188.1 coordinate 9,451,082, forward strand.
TACTATATATGTCCCTCTTAACAAGTAAAAATGCTAATCACTACAGAGATAAAACAACCACCCATGCATAATACAAGCCACATGGTGGGAGTTAAAACAGAATAACTAAATCAGACATGGAACAACAAACAAGCACAATGACACCGAGCAGTATAAATAATGAATGACGTCATTTAAGGGCGTTAAGAGCTGCTCCTGTCGGGCCCTTGACTAAAGGTCTAAATATATTTAGAGGCTTAAACCCACATAAGTGCATGCATTTATGTGCAAAGACTCAAACTTCAGATTAATTTCAGTTAAAAAAAAAAAGCAAAATAAAAAAGGAATAAATGCATGTAAAGAGAATTTAATCCACTGGATATCTGTGTATTATTTGACATGAAATCCAATGTGTAACCCTCTTTGCACGCCTCAGCTTTGAAACATATGCAGGGCAATGACATATTGCAGTTTAAGTAGTGTCATATTTATGTTAGGGCTGGTGTCAGAAATCAGTGTTCAGTCCTTCATCACCGGCTAGGAAAGATTTAATTTATAAAAGCAACATCTTGTAGAGATGTGAAGATTCTCAGCTCATTCTCATCATTCTATCATTCTCAGTTTCTGGCCTAATCACCAGGCTGACTTTTACTTCAATACTAGTGGCACTAATCAAAATATAATTCATTGCTTTGTCCTGACGAGTTCAAACCTAAGATATGTTAACTACAGACAAATAAAATCAGAGGGACCTAGAACTACTGGGGAAATCGTATGAGACCATTTTTTTCTTAATGAAAGGATGGCACTGTAGGTCAGCTACTCAAGTATACTCCAACCCATACTGTAGGACACATACCGAAGTCTCCTGTCATGGTAAATGAGATGTGGTCTTAGAACACTGCCTCGTGTTATATTATTCCACAGGGATCACGACTTCAAATAAATCTTGCTAGCTGACGGGAAGTGTTAGTTGTCCGTTGAAACAGGTTGTAGCTGAAAATAGCCTCGTGTCCTCACCAGTGGCACAGTCATCCAATAACCTGTGAAAAATAGAATGATTCTCTTTCCACAACCACATTTCTAATCTAAAGATGGTTTTAGGAAAAAATAAAGACACATTAAATTTAAAAAAATAATGTAAAATGTTGGGGGCTGTGAGTTACTTGTTGTACACCGATTTGTTTAAAACCTAAATGTACTACGTCTCACAAAACATCCATGTACTGCACTGAAGAGAAACTAACTTAAATGAAGCCAGGGCCAGGCTGTACTTTCATATAATACCAATCTGTACCAGGAGATGGTGCAGTGAGTCAGTCATTCTTATTAACAACTGTAACCTGGCAAAAGGCAAAGGCCTACCTGCACAACATAATTACAAAAACTGCCTTCAGGAATATTTTGAAAGCTTTTTACAGCAGTTTGAATTAATTAAAACTACTAACAAAATATAAAGAAACAAAAGCTATGATGTTACATCCAAGATGAGTATTTTGTAGCAGAGATAACAACTGAAGTTAAAATGAGGTCATGTAACATTTTATAACCATAATTAGCCAACTTAGTTTGTGGAAAGCATGAATTAAAAGTTGTCTTTTGGGGTAGCAATAGATAATTTCTAACAAAGAATCTAATCTATGTTGGTTGGGTGGAACCTTTTGCTAAAATGCTGCCACCTTGTGGTCAAAGATGTCACCAAATTTCGAAGAAGTCGTTTTTACCAGATTTCAAAAAATTATGTGTTAATTTGTTTGTTTAAAACAACCTAACTCAACCTTTAAAATAAAAAAATAAATTGTAAGGCAGTTAAATCACAAGCCTTGATGTCTGCTGTCTAAACCCTTCTTTGTGGGAAGAAATAGAATAACTCTTCAACTTCTTTAAAAAAGGTTTTTATTTCATATAAAGTTCTGCAGTATTTAAATTTAGAAACAAAAATGATTTACTGTTAGCGTCGATATGACAAGTTATATCATCAGTACAACTCTGACCTGCTCCACTCGTCACACCAACCACAGTCTTGCTACAGTTCCTTGGCAACATATACAACAGTCTCACTCACAAAAATGTTTAACTTTGCTTAATTTAATCCAAGCAGTACGAAACATGGAAAATGCCTTAGATATTATTTAACTTCTTATTTGGTGACAACAATCACAAGAAAAAGAGGCTGAACTGGTTTTGAATAAAATCCTCACCAGTTCTGAAGCTGTGGTTGAGGATGGGACAGAAAGAGAGCACCTGAGAGGACCAGATCTTCACCCACCAAAGAGTCCAACTGAACCAACAACAATGTTAAACACAACAAAGTCTATGCTTTTAATCGTGACAACCCATGTGCGTCTTTCACTCACAGATGTGGACGAAACATTTACTTGATTTTGCAGTAAACTTTGGTTAACAACAACACATGTCTTTTTCCATAATGCACTTTTGAAAGAACACTGGTTAGAAAAGAGTGTCAGGTGCTGATAGTCAAAGTATGAAGTACAGTCTTGAGTGTATTAGTTATACATCATGCAAGTGTGCCTGAAACACTGTTAGATGTGAGGCTGGGACACTTCATGCATAGATCCTTCTGCCGATCGTGTGTGTCACAGGAAGACATCAGATTGCTAGCAGATTGTCAAAGCTGCCAGCAGCTCCATTGCACGAAACATTACTCATCGTTATCTAAAAGAAAGACAACAAAGAAAATCACGACAATTCAACAAAGCAGTTGGACCATTACTCCTAAAAGTAAACAACAGAGGAGGCGAGAGACAATGACAGCATTGTTATAATGAACAACAGAACCAAACATTTAACCTCACCAGGTCACTGGCAGCCATCTGCCAATCTGTACTGGTCTCATATTTGGATCTGTTGCAGCTCATCAGTTTATCTACTGTCTAAAACAAGCTTATCAAGCTTCTCTCTTTTTAAACTGTTTTTAATATGCTGCCCCTCCCAAAGTTTTAAACGCAGTATGAGATGACAATAGTAAGAATATTTGCCCTTTTTGGCAAGAAGAAGAGCCAAAGGGAGGGGGGAAAAAAAGAAGAACTTGAGATTTTGGCACAATTAATAGACTATGCTGCCTTACAACAGTTTGCTCTCTTATTGCTGCTTCAAAAATATATAATTATATCCACCACTGCGTGGATGTAAGCCATAAGATAACAGATCTTGAGACGAGCCCTCAGGGGAGATATCTGACATTTGCATCATCCATCTCTACTTCAGAAGACAGTAAAAATAGAAAACGAACAAACTATCAAACAAAGATGTTCAATTAGAAAATATATCTGAAGCCTGCTCCCATCCTGAGGGATTAACTGCTTTCTATTTCTGCTGTGGCCCCCCAAGTCCGACGACACGCTGAGCACAGAGCACGACAAAGAAAACAGAGTTAAGGGTGTCTTTCACATCTGCTCAGTCTCTTCACGACTTGGTGAAGAGACTGAGCAACAACGTGAGAAAAGAGGACAGAATTTTGACACGGTGCTGATGCTGTCGCTGACGAGAACAATGAAAAGAAACCTGCTCGGATGTTTGTGGCTCAGAAGGAAAATGGTGTGAAAATTAAAAATTATATAAAAGAAAAAATAAATAAATAAAATGAACCAGGTCCAAGTGAAAAACTAATTTGAACTCTTTTATTGTGTGTCATGTAATAACATTAAAGAATATCATTTTAAATGTTATTTATTTAAATCAGAGACACTGAAAATGATAATATGATAAAACTGTCACTCACCTTCTTGATAAGCGCCATCTGCCATCACTAGATGAAGGATGTTGGGATACAGATGCTGGTGCTCAGTTCCTAGAATGCTTAGGACCAAACTGGAGCCCAGGTCAATATTCTCGTCCTCATCTTCATGTATGGCCTTGAGCATCAAAAACAACAACAAGTCTCTTCTATCAGTCGTTTGATGTAACGCTTAAAAGGACAGCACAGATGTATATGTTTTACATATGACTGCATTATTTTGGAGAATCAGTTAATGCAGAGAGAGACTGAACCACCACCCTTGACTGCAGTCCAATCCACCAATAAGACACCAATGGTTCCTCCAGTGGATGCTGGGCCCATGCAGATCACTTGGGCTGAACCTTATCCCATAGAGTCTGAGATTCCCCTTGGCTGGCTCCAGGGTGGGGCCTCAAAGCCCCTGATTTAGATGAGGTTTCTTGAATAGAGTCGTTTTTGAATATTACTTATTGTGGCCATACATTTTTCCAATTTTTCCTTTGGAGACACTACCAGCTATGTTCTATAGTCATATTATTGGGGCAAATTTCTCCCAACAACAAAGCTCCTTGGATCACTCAGGCACGCAAAATGTGAATGTGACAATTCATGGAGGGAGACTATGTCTGGTCTTTCACTTGGATGCAGGAAAAGTAGAGCCGAAATGAGTCTGCTGCAAAGGTTTGAGCATCTCGCTCCTCTTAGGTGAGGTGTTTTTCACACCGGGAGACCTTGGGCAGACCAGGACATGCTAGAGAATATGTAATATACGCACCTCCCCCAACTCCCCACAAAAGTAGCTGCTTAGTCGGCTGTCCACACTGGAGAAGATGCACTTTGTCATGAACATAATCTTCAAATCTTGCTCTAAGCGGTTTCACTCACAAGCTATTTTCCTTCTAAAGAACTACACATGCCAGCAGCATCACTATGCAAAAGATACAAACCTTAATGACATCCCCTATAAGCTGAGCTGCAGTATTAAAGCAGACATCTCTACAGCTGAAATGTCCAAAACTGGGCACCTCATGCTAAAAACACTCCAGATATAGCACAGCGGTCCAGAGGGAAAAAAAAAAAAAAAATGTAAATTTGATTTTGACTTGTATTGTCACTTTAACTGTGAAGTTATACGAACAAACTCCAGATTTCAAAGAGAAATAATGAATATTTCATACCTTAATCTTATTGTAGGCCTCAATGAACTTCTCAAAACCCATCTGCTGCTCCAGGTTGAACCGAAGCTCTTCCAGACGGCTGAAGATGCTGTCATGATGCTCCATCTCTCCGCCCTGCTCTTCTCCGCTGCCATCTGTTGTGGAGCAGAACCAATCACTTCACATAAAAATCTCAAACTTTTGGTCTCGAAAACTATGAAGGTGCTGAAGGAATATAAATATAATCTTTAATTAATATTCTAAGGTCTTAAGCAGTTTCAAACATAAAACAAGCTAAATGTAAAAACTAGAGTTAGGTAATGTTTTAAAGCAACCTGAGTAAAATAGACCGAAACGTCTGAGTCTCTGTGATGTTCTGTCCTTACCCGAATGCCATTCTTCATTGAGCTGCCTGTTATTACTGTGGTTCTCCTCTCCCACACCATTGGTAAGCAATTCCCCTGCCTCCTCATCAGCAGGACTTCCATTTGAGCATTCCTCCTCCTCTTCCTCTTCTTCCTCCTCATCGCCTTCATCATCTTCCTCTTCTTCATCCTCCTCTTCATCATCGTCTACCGCCATCTGATTGTTGTCCTGATCGATTTCAGCTGCGATCCTGTTGAAAAGCTCCTGGTCTCTGCTCTCAGGGGGGTTTCCATTAAAGTCGCCAGCTCCAACCTCCTCTTGCAGCAGTCTCTCCATGGATGCCCTGATGTCACGCAGATCTTCATCTTCATAAGCACTAAGAAACAGAACAAGGTTTCTTAGAAAACAATAGTTTTCTCTCTAATATTGTAGGGTCATTACCTTAAATATAAAGCTGCTTGCAATAGTTGTCATTGTAACAACTACCTGTCTTTATATAGTTTACAGATGCAGGTTGTTGTTATTTCTGATTACGCCTATGGAAAAATTAGAACCTAACTTTGTCTTAAAAATACTACTCATAATCATGAACAGCTGGGCCAGAAAATGTCTTAGGATGTTTTTAGATTTCGTGCTTTTCTTACTCCTCTGTCTCAGACTGGTCATCATCTTTTCCTGCCTCATCCAGGTCCTCAATTTCCAGGTTGTTGTCTGGAGCAACGTTAGCCTCGCCAGTCACTGTAACGTCCTGCTGAGAGCTGAAGAGTCGACTCAGGTCTGGTAGAGAGCATGTCCGCAGCATCTGCGGGCACAAACCAAACACAGTGACAGAATATTCTGAGTGTTTGACTAACACAACTGCAAGTGGAATTCATATGACACAATAAACAACGGCTTAATATGCAAAGAAGGGGCCAGAATAGGACATGACTCTGTGACAAGATCCTATTCTACGTAGCCATTTTTATATGCATATTAAAAATGTTGAGCTCTGCAGATCTCATTGTCCCTGATGAAGGTCGTGAAAGATAATGGTTGATGGATGCTCGTCCTGTAATATAAGACTCAGCGGAGGTTCAGACTGGGAGATTAATGGATTCATTTCAGCCTTCTCATTAATAAAGAAGACTGAAATCCTACCCAAAATACTGCACAAGCCTCTACATCACACCAGGGAGAAGAGATAAATGTCCTGAAACACCTGATCACTCTTACAGCTAACAATGTCCTGGGTTTAATACTTAAGATAATTAACTTTGGAGCTTCCCTTTATTATGTAACACAATGTCCGTGCACACACACAAAAAAGTGTTATATTCTGCTAGTAATCACCTTGGGGTTGTTGGCATCAAACATGCCTGTAGAAAGACCAATGAGGAGTGCATTCTGGTGTTTGGAGCGTAGAGGTGAGACAGAGCGTGAGCGAGAGGCCAGAGAGGAGGATGATTCATCCATGGAGGACTGGGCTGAGAGGATAGCGAGGGCGGCAGTGCGTCGGTGGGCCGGGGAACACAGTTTCATAAATAGGGGCTCCTCATGCTGAGCTAAACCAGTAGAGAGGAAAAATGGGGGCAGGTTTAATTAAGATAATACTTACCCTGAAAAAAGTAATCTTGGCTCACTACACATTGATCTCACCTGATGGCTCAGGAGCTTTGTCTGCACTCTGCTCAGCCTCTTTGTTGCCTGTTGGTCTTATATCGCCCTCTGCTGGCCTGTAGAAGAAATCCAGCTTAGCGTCACAGACATGCATGTTGCCTTTGTGCATTTATTTATTTAAAGAAGTTTTAAATCATAATAACAAAAAGCTCAATTTTCATTTTGGTATGAAAAATGCAAATTTTGGATTTCATTTAACACTCACATTTGCTGTTGGCCTTCCTGCTCCCAAGCCTGCTGCACACTGTTTGGAGGATGTGAGGCCTGTTTAGGGGTTTCCTCTAAAAACACCGACTCCAAGTCTGCTGGATCTAAAGGAATTTAAGCATCACTGGACTTAGCTGGGGAAAAACAACAAAATTTTTTTTTTAAAATAAACAGCAAAAGACTGGATCAATATCAGGTACTAACCCTGAGTCTCAGTAATGCTGGTTGGCAGTGTTGGGCTCTCTATTGCAGCAGCCATGGAGATTTCTTGATGTGAGGCCACATCTGTAGCTGTAGGACTCTCAGCCACTACAGGGGGTAACACTTCTTTAGGCATCTTCACAATGCCAGCTTCTGCTGTCATCTGGTTTAATTTAACTGAAAGAAACCAAGAGACAATAATAATAGTACATGACAAGCGCATATTATTTAAAGCAGGACCAAATAAGAAAAATGTAAACATTAAAGGATTCTTCATCTCTCCATGTGTTGAAGTAAATCCAGACATGCTCTTGCAGTACTTTTCTACCTTAACTCACTATTTATGTAGTTTCTCATAAATAAATAAATAAATAAATAAATAAATCTGCAACTTTGGGACAAATACAGGGAAATATTCTCTAAATTTCACATCAAAACTATTCCTGCAGTACCAAGCAAAGTTTTTGGCCTAATTTAGTCAAATTGTTAGAAATATTAAAAAAACAAAAAATGCCTTTTAATAGTGAAACATGACCTGTTGCTGTTCCTGTGACCACATTAACTCAGAGTCAGGAAAGAAAAAAAATCCCAAAGACAAGACATGAGCCCAGAAGCTAACTGAATTTGTTTCATGTTGACACACATAAAAAAAAAAAATCATCATGAGGTGAGAAACTGTAAGTAAGACTAACCAGGACTAGAAGACTCGTCCTCACATATGGTGAGAGTCTCCAGTGGCTGAGTGAGTGGCTGAAGTTCTGCCTCCTTAAGTACCTTCAGCACCTGAGAGTCTGGACTTGCTCCCCACATCTTCCTGGGAGCATCTTCCTGTAGCACAGCCATCTGTATAACTTCGCCCGCTGTTTGCTCTGAGACAAAAAAACAAAAACAAAACAACAAACAAACAAACAAACAAACAAACAAACCAAAAACAGAAATAGAAAGAGACAGAGAGAGAGGTAATACTCAGAGAGCAGTTATATGCAAAGCTGTGCGCTTGTTCTGACTCAGCGGGAAAGGACTTACCAATGGTCATGAGGGATGTATCCTCTAGAGTTTGCTGAGCTGCAGAGAGGACAAGTGGAACTCCTGCCTCCCACTTCTTCCTGTCACCACCAGAGGACGGCCTACCATCTGGAGATGCTGAAGTGGCTAATGAGATAACAGAAGGGGAAATTTGGCAAACCTGCCCTTTAGTAGAGAAACCAACAGATCCTGAATAGAAATCAACTGAAGAATTATAATGTCAAAACAAATATATTTCAATTGATCTGTTTCGATACAAGGCACTTCTTTGCAGAAATAAACTATATGAAAAACACAACATGATGATAATGGGAAATGTAGCAAGGAGCATAATCTCAAACAAACAAAAGATGAGATTAAAGCAAATCAAAGGTTAGGAGGTTACAGGTGTGATTTTATTGGTAGGCCCCTCAAACAGTAAAGTTTAGCAATGACTTAAACGGAGCAGCAGTTTTAGCTGACATCAAGTGTTCAAGACATTTGCTCTAGAACTGAGGAGCTGAAACACTGAAAGCTGCATTTGTTATTTTGTTGTGATTCCAGTAATAGAGAGTAAACCTGGTCCTAATTGCCTTAAAAGTCTGGATGTTTCATGAAGTATGAATAAATGTGAAATCTAAGTAGGTCCATTTGGTGCTTTGTAAAGCAGTACAAGGATTTTAAAGTAATCCAATTTTTTTAGTGTTAGCATGTTGCATGAGCTGCAGCTGTCTCATTGAATTTTTGACTTATGAAGTCATTGTTATAGTAATCTAACCTGCTTTAGACAGAAATCCTTTACTTTGATTTTAAATGTGGTTGTAGGCCAACTGTAACTTGCGTAATGCTTCTGTCAAAATTTAGGTCAGAGTCTGTTTATGCCACGATTTCTAGCTTGACATCATGGTTTCAGACAGGTGTTAACTTTTATTCATACAGGCTAAAAAGGCCAATTTCATTTGTTTTATTTGGTTAAAATTTAAAAGATGAAATGATAAACACACTCACTAAATAGCAAAGACGACAGATGGTGGTCAGATGTCCACCATATTTTCAACTATGTGCATTTACTGCTTTTTTTTTTTAAGAAGACTGAGCCTTTAATGAAGCTTTAGAGTTTGTATATGTGTATTAAACGTTTGTGGGTAAAGAGTTTTATAAACTTTCTTTTTGGGAGGAAAACAAACCTTTTTTGGCTGTCAATCACATTTGACTGGTGATTCTATACATGCAGTTTTTAAGCTTTGGCTCAGTTACCCTATGTCCAAATCGGGGCTTTCAAAAAACTGCCCAGTCGTTTTATGAAGTTCGCTGCAAGTTGTGAGACTTCTCTCTGTTTGTCAGGGCATGGCACACCACAAAAAAAAACAAAACAAAACAAAACAAAACATAACATACTGTAATCCTCTTAATCCATCTCTAGTTAGACTCAACTCACTGTTTGCTGTGGCACACGTTTCCTCTAAAGTTTGCTGAGCCACGGGAAGTACAGGTAGCTCTGCTGCTTCCCACTTCTTCCGGTCTTCATTGGAAGAGGGGCGCTTGTCTGTATCAGACTGGTTTTGGGTTGGAGCAGGACTTGATTCTGCTGGGGCCGAAGGAGACTCCTCCACCTCCTCCACTGGGCTTTGAGCTTTAAGGTTCTGGTTAAGTCTGCGCAGAATCTGCTTCTTCTCACTCTGTTACACAGAAGTGATTGCATAACAGTATTTTTTTTTTTTCATTAGAATGAATGGCGTTGTTATTTGATTTCATAAATTTTAACAGCTAATCACCTCACCTGGATCATGGTTGCAGACTCTGGTTCAGGCAAGCTCTCCTTTAGTGGCGTCATCTGTAAAAAAAGCCAAATTCATGTAGCTAATAAATAAATAAATAAATAAATAAATATCCCAAAGTACTGTGAGAGATAGTGTTATACATCAATTATATACTGACTGCTCCAACGTTCTTTAGGGCAGCAGTCATGGATATAGCTGGGGTGGAGGGTTTGGGTGTAGGCAGGGCTGGAGTTTTGGCAGCTGTTTCTGGCTGAGAGGGGCCTGGCTGTGGAAGAGGACTATCAGAGGTAGACGATACTGCTTCTGAGGCCACTATATTTGCTCCCGCCATGCCACCTTTGACCCCTCGTGCTGCAAGCTTCCATAACAGTCAATATGCAAAGTTAGCTTATACTTTAACTAATGCACCAGTAAGGTCACACTAAGACAAGACCGGGATGAACCAAAAACAAATGCTTACATGGTCCTCCCATGCCCTTTTTTCTCTCTCATATGCTTCTCTCCTCTTCTTCTCTAGCTGCTCTTTCAGAAGAGCTGCACGGGCATTAGCTTGTGCCTGCAAAACAGAACAAAACAATGACACGCTTTGATAAATGTTACACATTATTTCTGTCTATTATTATTTTTTATTATATTAACCTCTCTTCTCCCTTTTTTCTCCAGTTTCAATTGGCTGGGAAGGCTAAACTGCATGCACACTAATCGAGAGGGTCATCTCTCCTCCACCAGTACAGACCTTTGTCTTTTGCAGTTTTGTTTATTATAAGTTGACTTGGGAATTACAGATGGTCCCGTTTTCATATTTTGCTTGAAGTAGTTTTGTTTCTAAACATTAGTCCAGGAGAAAACATTGATACCGGTGACCCACTGGGTGGTTGTTTCGAGGTTTAGGCTTAGTCACCATTTTTGCTTAATAAAGCATGTTTTGATCTGTGGAAGTTTTGTGAAATCTCACGTGTTTGGTTACTCTGAGCCGTGGATTTTAGGGGCTGTAGCAATGATCAAAATATGATTACTAAAAATAGGGCTGTACAAAATCCAATGTCTTCTCTGATGACAGTGTTTTTTTTATATTTTCTGGTGCCGTTTCAGGACAAAATGACAGCCATGACTTTTTAAGCCTCTTTACAGCAACAAGTTACAGGCAAAGCAGAAAAGGAAGAGGATTACATCATCTTCCTCTTGCTGTCATTTTAATCATTGTTGACGTCTCTGCAAATAAAGTTATCAAATAAACATCGGATATTGGAAAATGCAATTGTTTTTTGCTTCTTCTAGACTCACTTTTAAAGCCTCTATCTTCTTTCTCCTGAGCTCGGCCTCCTCACTGGACTCCTGGCTATCAGAACCATCGCTATCATACTGAAATACACAGGAAGCAACATCAACACCCAGGAGACAAAAATGTCAGCAAAAATTGAAAACCACCTTCATTATTGGCACCCTGTGAAGAGGTGGAATAATGTACCTTCTCTCCTCTGAGTCGAGCTTTGATCTGCTGGCGCTCATTGAAGTTCTGCAAGCGGATCTGTCTGAGCCTTGCCAAGTACTCCTGACAACAAATACAGAAATGTTACATACTGAATGAACACACACAAAGCAGAGAGTACAGTACTGATATTAGCAGACATACAAAAAACAAAACATGCTTTGTTGGGACTTGTACATAAAAAAAATGTTATACACAAAGGCATCAGCTATTTAGATAAAATAACAAAAAACAAAACAAAAGACAACACAAATTTACAATCAGCAATGAAGATGTATTCAATTCAGAGCAAAACATTTATGACCAAACTCAAAACTCGGGTGGTTATTTGAAATGAGACAGCAGCCATAACTGGGATAATGGAACACCACACATTGCACAAGGAGTGGCAATGAGTTTGAGCTGCTGGGTTGAACTGTGGGCGGGTCAAAGGGAGCTTTGTGCAGACGTGTGAAACGTGCCAAGCCAGACGTGCTGTGAGTAAGGTGAAGTGTGAGGCTGGGCGTTCAGGCCTTTGCCTCCTACCTCCTCCTCTTTGTTGGGTTTAGACCTCCTGCACCGAACACCACCAGCCCGGCCTCCATAGATTGCTGCCAGGTTTTGCCGAGTACCCTGTTTACCATTTAATTTAACCACACTTTAGGACACGGGCCCTAACAGCTAGCTGCCACAAGATTATGTGTAAGACAAAAATAATAGAAAAGGATAAAAACATTCGCAGGCAGTCGTTTGATTCTCAGTGTGATTTGCAGTCACAGGTCTATAATTGATTCAATCTTGAGACCAGAAATAGATCTTAATTAAGCTGTTAGATTGAAAACGTTTCTTACTAAATATCAATATCAGTTTTTATTTCTGTTCATATAAATTTCACCAGTATAGTAACAGGTTATCATGCAGTATTTTCATGATGAGGGCTATATACTTATTAGTAGTTATAATATGTACCAGCTGTCCTTCAGCACGGGCTTTGTTGAGCATAGCTTCCCTCCTCCGCTGCAAAAACTCCTCAACTTGAAAGGCTCGCCCAACTGCCATTTGACCGCGCTGCCTGTGAAAAGAACACAGTAATAAATATTCGTACTCAACTTTTACACCGTTGAGAACAACAACACAGCTATGTGACTGGCTGACCTGCTAATATGGGCTTGTTTGGAAACATGCTGCAGCCTGTGGAGTTCTCTCTTGATTACGTCAGGGTCTAGTCGTCGAGCAGGGCCGTTAGGAAGCACTGTGCCTGCAGCAGCTGGTACACTAGTCAGTACATAAATAGGCAATGTCATTACAAATACTACTTAACACACATAAACAGCCAAAAATAAATAAATAAAATAACCTTACCGAATGGGACTGCAAGGTCCAGCTGAGGAGCTCTCCCTGCTGACATCTTTAGGCGTCGGTCTAGCCATTTGGTCGAGGATTGCATGGTAGTGTTCATAAGAGCTTTTACCAGGGAGAGGAGCTAGAGTAGAACCCTGAACAGCAGCAACATGTGCACCTCTCTTTCCACCTCCTACAAAACACTGAGTATGGAGAACAAAACAATGTCGCAACCCTCGCTGAGGGCATCCTGACATAACTCTTTATATGACAAAAACAAAAAAATATATACATTACCTTTCTCTCTGGGCTGCTACCTCCACTAGAACTCAAGACATGCTTCCAGCCTTGTTCTCTCGCTTGGTTTATTCGATTGATCTGTAAGAGATCAAAGGTTCAGATTTAGGTTTAGCTGTACAGAGTGTGTGAACTACAAATGCACTGTGGAGCTCAGATCAATCACCTAGCAGAAGATAAAGAAAATATCCAGACTAAATCCCCCCTCTACTGCTGCCACTGACCTGCAGGCTGTGCTTTGACAACTCATGTGTTAGTTTATCATTTCCTTCATATAAAAATGTTGCCAACATTTAGGAAGCTTAAAACTATAGTACACAAAAAGTTAGGGTCATGGTGGCCATAGCCATAAATTTCTATACATTCAGTGTTCTCAAACTGTGTTCTAGGCCATGGGACGAATATAGAGTGAAACTGAAATGAATTAATACTTTTTGTAAGAATTTTACTTGATTAAAATTTATATTTAATACTTTTTTTTTTAAACTTTGTCCTAAAAAGGATCCCCTTTCCTTCACTAATGAAATAAAAAATAAATAAAAACCACACACCCAAGCTCAGTTAATCACCCACCTTTTCCTTTTCATACCTCTTCATCTGCTCCGCTTTCAACATGAACATCTGAAAGAAAGAAAGACTTTAGTTCGAAAGGTATAAAAACTTTTTGCATGGAGATGTAGAAACTAAACAGTATGCTCACCTGCTCTCTCTGTTTCCTTTCTTTCTCGATCATCTCCATCCTCTTCTTTCTGATGCCATCCTATAGAATGAGACAAAACCATTCAAACCCCAAAATAGACATCTTAAAGAAACCCGCCTCAAGGGAAAGAGCCAGCAGGACTGCTCTGTCAGAGGTCAGGTGGGCGAGGAGGAAAAGTTTGGTTAAAAGAGAAAGCTATATCAGGCAGAGCACTCCAAATGGGCCGGGAGCGGACAACAGGTGAAGATGGGGAGCAAGCGCAATGAGAGGGAGCAAAATTGAAAATGCTAATAAGAAAGGAACTTCACGTGTCAGTGAATGGCGAGAAAAAAAAAAAAAAAAAAAGGGAGCCTATTAGAGAATACAATATGGCGCTCTCAGTGTACCTCGTGTTTTTTCCTCTCTTCTTCCACTTGACTCACTCTTCTCTGGGGGGTTGCTGGGAGAAGGGCCTGAGCAACATATGACACTGGGCTTCAGAGGTAGCCAACATAACATGATGTACCAATACACACTTACTCACACATACACACAAATGGAAGAAGCATTGACAACAAATACAGCATCTGGCATACGAAGGCAAACCCCCCCCCCCAAAAAAACCCCAAAAAACCCAAAACAAAACAAACGTCATGACTAAAGATCGGTCATACCAGCTTGTCATCAACAATAACAGCCTACTAACCGGTTTGTGTTTTCCAGCTGGTTTCTTGTCTGCAGGCTTTCTGGCTCCATCTGGGACCTTCCTCACAGTTAAAGGCACCCCGTATTTGGCGGCTGGTTTTGTAATCTTCTGGGCTGAGGCTGATATTATGAGATATCCAGAAGTAATTTAGAAGAAAAACTCAAAAACTAACAAAATTTGTATTTTAGCTGATTAGTTCTAGAACCTACAAACAAGCTGTAGAAGACAGACCCCTTGTAGTCTTCTTCATGACGAGTTTGCTCACCTGATGGCACCTGTGCCACACCTGATTTAGGCTGCTTGTGAAGAAAAGTATGGCGAAATTCCTGAGCAATGATCTGAAATGAGTAAGAAATTTAATGAGCAAGCTACTTTTTGCAAAAAACAAAAAAACCCCCCAAAGAATTAACAATCAGCTGCAGAGTCTACCTGTGGTGTGAGAAACTTCTCAATCCTGCAGGAGAGGAAAGGTTTGTCCAGTATGCTGTTGACTGAGGGTCGCTCTCGAGGGTCGCGTTTAAACAGCTGTGCAAGGAGGGATCGCAGTTCTTGGGAGTAGTGACAAGACACAGGAGGGTACGACCCGCGAATTATCTTAAGAACCAAGTTCTTCATGTTGCCAGCCTCAAACTGAGAATAAACAAATGCAAAGGCTCACACAGCTGTAACCACTGCATAGAAATTACTGAAGACAATTGAACTACATAGGGATTCTTAATGTGGGGACTGTACTGTATTACAGATTTAATTAGGAATTAATATACTGGAAATTAATTTCAGTGTATTATCTAACTACAGTTATACATATAGAATATACAGGGAAGAGATCAAAATATGTGAGAGAACAGTAAATGCTGCATAAAACACCTTAAAATACTGTATAATAATAATTAAACAGCTCACACAGAATACTTACTGCATGCTTAAGAGTGCACATTTCATACAGAACACACCCTAGGGCCCAAATATCACTGCAGCAGGAAGGAAAGGCAAGGAAAATGAGAGGCGAGAACATACAAATGGGTGGGCAGGGATAAGTTCTGGGTTAAGTTTATTATTCATTCAATAAGGCAGCGGTCCCCAACCTTTTTTGCGCCACGGACCAGTTTATGCCGGACAATAATTTTCATGGACCGGCCTTTAAGGTGTCGCGGATAAATACAACAAAATAAAACTAGTACCGGTAGCGAAAAAAAGAAAATTTATTCATAACACACGTGAAAAGACCCAGGAAAACCGAGTAAACGATAAAAATGATAACAAAAATAACGCTGAAAACCGATAAAAACCTTGAAAACTATACATTTCACGCCTGAGCCTCAACTCTCGAGGCCCGGTACCAAACGACTCATGGACCGGTACCGGTCCGAGGCCCGGGGGTTGGGGACCGCTGCAATAAGGTATCAACAGTCAAGTGTATGCCCTTTACTTTCCTTTTATAAACTGAGATGAAAACAAGACTTTATTGACAAGAAAACTCTAGATCATTTAGACTGGGCTAAATTGACTTCACTCATTGTAACTAAAGTGGGTTAAATTGCATGTACACTTAAAATAGTTAAGGAGAAAAATCAATACCAGCTTCCTGCTGTAGATGTAAGCGAGCAAGTTTACTCAATAAAAAGGCGAGGTGATATCCTTACATTACACTGTAGCCACCGCCTAATCCTGCAGATTTAAGATTCAGTGGGGAGACACCTTGTCCCATTGATTACTATTGAATTTGCTTGACAACTAGACACCAATGTACGATATTCCAGAAGTCCAAGTACCTTTTGTTATTGTATGGTTTATTTTCACAGATCTCTGGTGACAGGTAATATGGTGTTCCTATGCATGTTCTTGCCAGTTCTACAGTGCTGAAAAACAGAAAAATAGCACATTTTAATATTAAAGCTTCAATATTTCAAATAAGCACTGTCTAATGTGCAAAAATACAAACAATGACATAAATCAAAGCAAAAACAGCTGTAAAAAAGGGAAAAAATCAACATCAATAATAAATGCACCTAAGAACCTCAGAATATAATGTATAAATACATAAAACACGTAATACATTATAAGATCAGACATATTTGATTTAACCAAAAGATATTTCTGTGTAAGAACAGTTAAAAAGTGTACAAATAACAAACTTCAACAAAATAAACTATAATATTTTTTAAATATAGTAAAACAGAATGTCTTATTACCAGAAATTCAAAGTGTTCTTCAACTTTTAGTCTGGAATCTATTCTTAATGAAAAACTGCAGGGCTAATTAGACAACAGTGTGCATACCTGTTCAGCACCCTTGCAATTCCAAAGTCTCCAAGCTGAACTGTTCCATCTTTTGTCAAAAAGATGTTCTACACAAGCATTATGAGAATACATGTAAATAATCCAATACATGCAAACAAACAACTTATCACTTAAAGGGAATCTTGTGATTTATGAAACAATACCTGTGATTTTATGTCTCTGTGGAGAATTTTTCGATCGTGTACATGCTTGAGCGCTAGGCAGATCTGCACAAACCAATCTAGGATCTCAAAAAGGGAGACTACAGTAAACCATATGTATTGTGATCAGTTTAACCAAATATCTGTATACTGTTTGCACAGTGACTGCCTCGAGTAGTTGCTGGCTTACTTGCGCTTCTGAGAACAGTACCCCTTTCTGAGAGTTGATCTTTTTGAATAGGTCTCCACCCTCGCAGTAGTCCATCACAATATACAGGCAGCCACCCTCTGGGAAAAACATACAAATAAAATAAAAAAAACTTATAGTATGTAGTTATCACACAGTGCACATTTGATCATATTTTCTTCACATAAACAAGATGAGCTATTTGAATGGCATTAATACCTTCAAAAGATTCCTTATACTGGACGATGTTTGGATGACTCATGTTGGCAAGAACAGCAACTTCCTTCCGAGATTCCTGCCTCTCTTTGCTGGACATCTGTCAAAGTAATGAAGAGGAGGGTAACGAGATGAAGCGCACGCTGAAAAGAACATGCCAAGCTTGTGTAAAAAATATGCACAGAAGCTTACTCCAGATATGCCAATCTCCTTGATGACATATTGGTGTCCATGATCTTTGGATTTGACCAGGATAGCCTTTCCAAATGAACCTTCCCCAATTTTCTTCACCTTTTCGTACTTGTCCATGTTATTGGAATGACTGGCTCCACATGCTGGATCTACAAAGACATCAAGAACATGCTAATGCTATTGCTCGGTGTAACTAGGCTTTAATCGAGGGTTCCGTGACAGAAGCTTTATAAACGGCAAACATTTGGTAGTCTTAATAATGACAATTGTGCGTCGTCCTGGAAATGTAATGTTAGCTCCATTGTGGATCGCTGGCACACAGAAAGAGACGGACTGTGATGCTGAGATGCAAGACACAACACAGCTGGTAGCAAAACAGCTAGCGTTCCCGTTACTTAGAAGCTAGAAGAAGATGGGAGCTTCATAAAATATTTACCTTGTGAATGTACAAAACTCTAACTGATATAATATCACCGGCTCACTGTGTAGCCGTATACGTTTTTGTGTGCCTTACCATTAGTCTTTTCTCGCTGCCTTTCTCATACAGGTTTGGGTACTTGATACTGTCCTCGCACTCTCTATCTAACTACGGCTACATTTTTTGTACGTTTTCATTGGTCAGATGTACCAAGACCGAACATTAATTGGTGGACACGACTGTCCATCATCTTTTATTGTGGATGACGCTTACCAGTCTCCGCCCCCAATGACACCGTTGCTGTGGACATTTTCCATAGCAACCGCAAACCAACTGAGAAGCATGGAGAACGTGTAATGTTTGGCGATTAATTTAGTTAAAATGTATTTATTTTTTAGTTACTTCATCTAGTATTTTTGTATTATGTATCTAAACCACAGAGCTTCGCTAAATTTAGTAACACACTATCCTCCTAATACCTAACTCTGCCATGGAGGAGCTGCACAAGACAATAAGCAACCAGCAGAACTCCCATCCAAACGCAGTGCACATTGATGGTATGCAGTACAGTGCAGCCAGATCTGAGTTGAAAAGAGGCATCAGAGAGGCCAAGGCAGCGTACAAGAGAAGGATCGAAGACCACTTCAGCACCAAAAAGTCACGACAGGTATGGCAGGGAGTTCAGCACTTAACCAACTACAAACCTGGCAATACCACGTTGACTGAGGGTAACGCAGAGCTTGCGGCAGCTGTGGCTACAACCGTAGCTTGCCTCCACCAGTGTGTGAATGCAAGAGTGAATGAATAGTGGCATTGTAAAGCGCTTTGGGTGCCTTGAAAAGCGCTATATAAATCCAATCCATTATTATTATTATTATTATTATTTTATCGTGCTGTGTGACCTGCCATGCCAAATTAGATCCACTAAATTTTGATTATGCGCAAGCAAAGTAGTATCTGTGTGTCACGAATAACAAACAGAGTGAAAAATTAGTGTCGGTACACTCGGTGTGAAGGCTACAACAGGAAAATTATATATTTGTTTCGTGTCGTGCTGGGGGACACCGGGACCCAACCACTATCCCACCGCTGAGCTACTTGCAGCGGGCGGTGTATGGGCTCAAAATGTGGTCATAAATATTTTGTACTTGTAAAAAAGATTTGTATGTGTAAAAAAGATTTGTATGTGTAAAAAGATTTTGTGTGTGAGTAAAAAAGATTTGTGTGTGTAAAAAAGATTTGTATGTGTAAAAAGAATTTGTGTGTGCGTAAAAAAGATTTGTACGTGTAAAAAAGATTTGTGTGTGCGCAAAAAAGATTTGTATGTGTAAAAAAGATTTGCGTGTGCGTAAAAAAGATTTGTGTGTGGACTTAGAAAAAAAAAACCCTGCAAGTTACAAGTACGGATTTTTGACCCTATTTTTCTTCCCTTCATCTGATTGGTCAATGTCATGTCAATCACAAATGTAACAATCCAATCAGAGAACAGATGGGTTTGGCTGTCGAGGGGCGCTTTTTTTGAACTGCAGGTCTTTGAAGGGAGTAAATGCCCTTTTACATGCCAACCCAGCGTTTTCCTTCATCACCACGAAGGAAAACAGTCTGTGGTCGTCCGAGTTTGGTGATTTTTGTGTCACAGGTCTACGTGTTTAATACAGGGACTTCCACAGCCTTTTCAACAGCGCTGCGGACCGCGGGGTGGGGGCGGGCAGTGTTTTGGAAATGACAGTCTTCATTACAAAGCTTTCTTTGTTATGAATTAGCATACATGTTTTTATTGAACATTTGAAGAACTAGCAAAAAAAACAAACTCTTGTAGAGGACATAAAGTCAGAGATAGAAAAGACAAGGAGCAGGTGCATCTAGTACAGGTAGAGCTGCTGCAAAAACCCACAGAGTCCAGCAGCCAGCGTAACATATTCTGGATCCTTTGCTTTTAGTTAGCAGTTAGCATTAGCAGCGTATCCTGCATCCGATGTGAAAGGACTTTTATGCTGCGCACTGTGACTCACAGCAATGGTCCTGGGTCAGCCCTGACTTTGTGTTAAACTAATCCTAAAGTAATAATGTTATTTCTAACCACTGATATACCACAACTTTATCCTTTCAACAGCTACTGAAAGTTAGGGGACCTAGCTGCTATCGGATATTTATATAGCGATCCTCCAGCTTCAAACGGTATCACCCTTCAAGGACCTGCAGTTCAAAACAGCGCCCCTCCGACAGCCAAACCCATCTGTTCTCTGATTGGATTGTTACATTTGTGATTGACATGACATTGACCAATCAGATGAAGGGAAGAAAAATAGGGTCAAAAATCCGTACTTGTAACTTGCAGGGTTTTTTTTCTAAGTCCACACACAAATCTTTTTTACACATACAAATCTTTTTTACGCACACACAAATCTTTTTTACGCACACACAAATCTTTTTTACACATACAAATCTTTTTTATGCACACACAAATTCCTTTTACACATACAAATCTTTTTTGCGCACACACAAATCTTTTTTACACGTACAAATCTTTTTTACGCACACACAAATTCTTTTTACACGTACAAATCTTTTTTACGCACACACAAATCTTTTTTACACATACAAATCTTTTTTACAAGTACAAAATATTTATGACCACATTTTGAGCCCATAGCGGTGGAGCCACGGAGAGCCGCCGGCAGACGCACAACTTTCCCGATTACCAGCAACTTAAATGTTCATGTTCATCCTTGTAAAATAAATGTTTTTCTGGTTCAAAGTGATCTTTGTATTGTTATTTAGACATCTTTTTTTTTTTTTATTTTATAAAAAAACGAGGTAATAAGCATTTAGTGTAAGGAAAACATGAAAAACCTGATATGGCACTATATGACATTTAGTGTGCTTCTGCCAAAAAATAGTATCTTTGGACCATCCAAAGGCCTAATTATAATTACAATAAAATATAACTTTCAAATGTATTTTATGGAAAATATTTCATTTTTTTGTTTTTTTCCGCTAAAAAAGCTGTGCGCTCATGTGACAAAACCGGGATATAAAGGGTTAAAATCCGCGAAATATAATTAAAACTTTATATGAATATTTCAAGGAGAAGTAGGTCTAAAAGATTGGCTAATTTAAAGTGGAAAAAAATATTAATGTATAATCTTTTTATAGCACTTTTTATGGCTATAAAGGGTACGACCCGCGAATTATCTTAAGAACCAAGTTCTTCATGTTGCCAGCCTTAAACTGAGAATAAACAAATGCAAAGGCTCACACAGCTGTACCCCGCCTCTCGCCCTATGACAGCTGGGATAGGCTCCAGCGCCCCCCGCGACCCTGAAAAGGACAAGCGGAAGCGAATGGATGGATATACTGGAAATTAATTTCAGTGTATTATCTAACTACAGTTATACATATAGAATATACAGGGAAGAGATCAAAATTAGTATGTGAGAGAACAGTAAATGCTGCATAAAACACCTTAAAATACTGTATAATAATAATTAAACAGCTCACACAGAATACTTACTGCATGCTTAAGAGTGCACATTTCATACAGAACACACCCTAGGGCCCAAATATCACTGCAGCAGGAAGGAAAAGCAAGGAAAATGAGAGGCGAGAACATTAGTGATGGGTCGGTCGCGAACGAAATGGCTCTTAGAGCCGGGTCTTTGACGTGAACGACGCGAGCCGTGGGGGTTTTTATTGTCTTTCTCTCACTCTCTCTCTCGCACTTTTTTCGGCTTCACTCAGCATGCGAGCCTTGTGCTTTATGCTTGGAAGAGGGGCGGTAGTTGCACTCAGTAGCACAGGAACAGAGCAGGAGGGAGAGAGAGAGAAAGAGAGCCAGGGACAACAACATCACATTAGAAAGGTATAGTAATCATCCACAACTATTTTCAGTTGCAGATGATAAAGGATACAGAAAGTTTATACATACAGGCCCATATGACAGAGAATGTGCATCTTATTTTTGTTTTCATATTTTAATTTATATTTAATTGTGTTGTGGTTTGCAGTGTTTTGTGTTGTTTCACTTTAAATTGGTTTAAAAGGAAAAAGCTGAAAATTTAAATAGTTAAAAGTTGAACTGTGACTAGTAGGTTTTTGTATTATATGATTTATTTATTACATTTTATGTGGCGTGAATAAATAAAAGTATATTTACGGTGGCCCCTAGAGACAAAGCATGTACAAACTTCAAATCACGTACGAACCCTGAAGCATGTACAAACCCTGAAGCACGTACAAACTCCAAAACACGTAAAAACTCCAAAACACGTAAAAACTCCAAAACACGTAAAAACTCCAAAACACGTAAAAACTCCAAAACACGTAAAAACTCCAAAACACGTAAAAACACGTAAAAACTCCAAAACACGTAAAAACTCCAAAACACGTAAAAACTCCAAAACACGTAAAAACTCCAAAACACGTAAAAACATGTACAAACTCCAAAACACGTAAAAACTCAGAAGCACATAAAAACTCAAAACACGTACAAAAGACAACAGAAGTGCTCCAGGATGCTGGGTGCAGTGTTGAGCTTTTGTTACCTAGTGGCTACACAAGCCAGCAAGTACCAACGACCGGATTTGGTGTGTGGTAGTAACAGGTAAATGAACTTTTTTAAAATTTTATTTGACTCTATATGAGTGCCTGTGTATAAATACACAAACAATACACATATGCTTCCATGCTTTCAATGGTGTAATTTAAGTGATCTAGGTAGCTCTGTTTTGGAAGTTCAGAGCTACCTAGATCACCTATGCTAGAAATGCTAGAAATGAGTTTTGGAGTTTGTATGTGCTTTTTGGAGTTTGTACGTGTTTTGTCTCTAGGGGCCACCGCATATATTTATATATAAACATATATGAATAAAACCACTTTTTTTTACATTAGTAATTCCTTTTGTGCATAATTTTATATTATTAATAATAAATTAATTAAAGCAACAAAACAACCTGAAGAGTCGGTTCGGAGCCGAAAGAGCCAGCTCTTTTTAGTGAGCCGAACCGAAAGAGCCGGTTCTCTAAAAAGAGCCGGAAATCCCATCAGTAATTCATAACACACGTGAAAAGACCCAGGAAAACCGAGTAAACGATAAAAATGATAACAAAAATAACGCTGAAAACCGATAAAAACCTTGAAAACTATACATTTCACGCCTGAGCCTCAACTCTCGAGGCCCGGTACCAAACGACTCATGGACCGGTACCGGTCCGAGGCCCGGGGGTTGGGGACCGCTGCAATAAGGTATCAACAGTCAAGTGTATGCCCTTTACTTTCCTTTTATAAACTGAGATGAAAACAAGACTTTATTGACAAGAAAACTCTAGATCATTTAGACTGGGCTAAATTGACTTCACTCATTGTAACTAAAGTGGGTTAAATTGCATGTACACTTAAAATAGTTAAGGAGAAAAATCAATACCAGCTTCCTGCTGTAGATGTAAGCGAGCAAGTTTACTCAATAAAAAGGCGAGGTGATATCCTTACATTACACTGTAGCCACCGCCTAATCCTGCAGATTTAAGATTCAGTGGGGAGACACCTTGTCCCATTGATTACTATTGAATTTGCTTGACAACTAGACACCAATGTACGATATTCCAGAAGTCCAAGTACCTTTTGTTATTGTATGGTTTATTTTCACAGATCTCTGGTGACAGGTAATATGGTTGTCATGGCTACTGAACGGACTCACGCGCAGACAGTTCTTTCAAGGAAACAAAAAGGGGATTTATTTACAATAGGGATCACCTTAGTGCAAAATATATGTACAGTGAGTTGGGAGGGGGGGGGGGGGAATCCACACACACGCTTCCTCTTCCACTCAGTTACCGCCACCACTCCTCCGCACACACGCACTCCTCTTCAGCCGCACTCGCTCCAACACTCCACACACTGCCCCACTTGGACAGGTCCGGTGATTCGGTCCAGAATCTACAGACAGAAGGTCAAGGTTAGTTCCACAACATAAAACACATGTAAGCGATTCTTCTTTGAATATGCCGCGAGCACGAACTCAGGTGGTTCAACGTTCCAGCGGTGAGCTGCTCTGTGCCACTGCCTTAAATAGCAGCTGGGGACATCAGCCAGATCAGCCGCAGGTGGACACCATCACACGGGTGCGTGGGCCAAGAGTGAGAGCCCGTAATGAGTTCCACCCAGGCAGAGAGGAGGAGGAGAGACAAAAAACCAAAACTAACAACAACAAAACCTGTAGCCAGCGTGGGCCAACCAGAGAGACACGGGGACCGTGACAATGGTGTTCCTATGCATGTTCTTGCCAGTTCTACAGTGCTGAAAAACAGAAAAATAGCACATTTTAATATTAAAGCTTCAATATTTCAAATAAGCACTGTCTAATGTGCAAAAATACAAACAATGACATAAATCAAAGCAAAAACAGCTGTAAAAAAGGGAAAAAATCAACATCAATAATAAATGCACCTAAGAACCTCAGAATATAATGTATAAATACATAAAACACGTAATACATTATAAGATCAGACATATTTGATTTAACCAAAAGATATTTCTGTGTAAGAACAGTTAAAAAGTGTACAAATAACAAACTTCAACAAAATAAACTATAATATTTTTTAAATATAGTAAAACAGAATGTCTTATTACCAGAAATTCAAAGTGTTCTTCAACTTTTAGCCTGGAATCTATTCTTAATGAAAAACTGCAGGGCTAATTAGACAACAGTGTGCATACCTGTTCAGCACCCTTGCAATTCCAAAGTCTCCAAGCTGAACTGTTCCATCTTTTGTCAAAAAGATGTTCTACACAAGCATTATGAGAATACATGTAAATAATCCAATACATGCAAACAAACAACTTATCACTTAAAGGGAGTCTTGTGATTTATGAAACAATACCTGTGATTTTATGTCTCTGTGGAGAATTTTTCGATCGTGTACATGCTTGAGCGCTAGGCAGATCTGCACAAACCAATCTAGGATCTCAAAAAGGGAGACTACAGTAAACCATATGTATTGTGATCAGTTTAACCAAATATCTGTATACTGTTTGCACAGTGACTGCCTCGAGTAGTTGCTGGCTTACTTGCGCTTCTGAGAACAGTACCCCTTTCTGAGAGTTGATCTTTTTGAATAGGTCTCCACCCTCGCAGTAGTCCATCACAATATACAGGCAGCCACCCTCTGGGAAAAACATACAAATAAAATAAAAAAAACTTATAGTATGTAGTTATCACACAGTGCACATTTGATCATATTTTCTTCACATAAACAGATGAGCTATTTGAATGGCATTAATACCTTCAAAAGATTCCTTATACTGGACGATGTTTGGATGACTCATGTTTGTCACGGCGAGTGAGAGGAGCCGTGTGGAGGAGGAAAAGGATGATCCACACGCAGGCAGTCGTGAAGGTGTAAAAGGTGATTTATTGAACACAAAAGGAGAGGCAAACGGCAACACGGAGAACTAAACTATACTGGGAAACAACTAACACTACAAAGCACAAACCTGAATGAGAATGAGCAGAGGAGAATGATGATGGACAGCAGGGAGAACACACGGGTGAGACATGGTAGATACACAGATGAGGCAGGGTGGAATACACAGACAGACCAGCAACTACAATGACGGAAGACATGACTTAAATACACAGAGAATCACAGGGGAATTACACACAGGTGGTGGACACAGCTGGAAATAATCAACAAGATGAGACAAAGGTAAAACCGAACACACTTACATGAGACCCAGACCTTCACAATAGAACAGGAAATGAGAACACCACACCAAGACGCAGACCTGACACTGAGAGACAGACAGAATGACACATGGAACCTGAACTAAACTAAACGTGAGATACAACCGAGAACAAATCCTTAAACATGAACCTCAAATAATAAACATCATAACCATCATCATAAACACAACAAGAGAACAAGAAAACAATCCCTGATGCAAATCAAAACCAAAACATAATAACCTCAAACATGGAATAACAAAAACATGAAACTCCTTATACTGGACGATGTTTGGATGACTCATGTTGGCAAGAACAGCAACTTCCTTCCGAGATTCCTGCCTCTCTTTGCTGGACATCTGTCAAAGTAATGAAGAGGAGGGTAACGAGATGAAACGCACGCTGAAAAGAACATGCCAAGCTTGTGTAAAAAATATGCACAGAAGCTTACTCCAGATATGCCAATCTCCTTGATGACATATTGGTGTCCATGATCTTTGGATTTGACCAGGATAGCCTTTCCAAATGAACCTTCCCCAATTTTCTTCACCTTTTCGTACTTGTCCATGTTATTGGAATGACTGGCTCCACATGCTGGATCTACAAAGACATCAAGAACATGCTAATGCTATTGCTCGGTGTAACTAGGCTTTAATCGAGGGTTCCGTGACAGAAGCTTTATAAAAGGCAACATTTGGTAGTCTTAATAATGACAATTGTGCATCGTCCTGGAAATGTAATGTTAGCTCCATTGTGGACCGCTGGCAGAGAGAAAGAGACGGACTGTGATGCTGAGATGCAAGACACAACACAGCTGGTAGCAAAACAGCTAGCGTTCCCGTTACTTAGAAGCTAGAAGAAGATGGGAGCTTCATAAAATATTTACCATGTGAATGTACAAAACTCTAACTGATATAATATCACCGGCTCACTGTGTAGCCGTATACGTTTCTGTGTGCCTTACCATTAGTCTTTTCTCACTGCCTTTCTCATACAGGTTTGGGTACTTGATACTGTCCTCGCACTCTCTATCTAACTACGGCTACATTTTTTGTACGTTTTCATTGGTCAGATGTACCAAGACCGAACATTAATTGGTGGACACGACTGTCCATCATCTTTTATTGTGGATGACGCTTACCAGTCTCCGCCCCCAATGACACCGTTGCTGTGGACATTTTCCATAGCAACCGCAAACCAACTGAGAAGCATGGAGAACGTGTAACGTTTGGCGATTAATTTAGTTAAAATGTATTTATTTTTTAGTTACTTCATCTAGTATTTTTGTATTATGTATCTAAACCACAGAGCTTCGCTAAATTTAGTAACACACTATCCTCCTAATACCTAACTCTGCCATGGAGGAGCTGCACAAGACAATAAGCAACCAGCAGAACTCCCATCCAAACGCAGTGCACATTGATGGTATGCAGTACAGTGCAGCCAGATCTGAGTTGAAAAGAGGCATCAGAGAGGCCAAGGCAGCGTACAAGAGAAGGATCGAAGACCACTTCAGCACCAAAAAGTCACGACAGGTATGGCAGGGAGTTCAGCACTTAACCAACTACAAACCTGGCAATACCACGTTGACTGAGGGTAACGCAGAGCTTGCGGCAGCTGTGGCTACAACCGTAGCTTGCCTCCACCAGTGTGTGAATGCGAGAGTGAATGAATAGTGGCATTGTAAAGCGCTTTGGGTGCCTTGAAAAGCGCTATATAAATCCAATCCATTATTATTATTTTTATCGTGCTGTGTGACCTGCCATGCCAAATTAGATCCACTAAATTTTGATTATGCGCAAGCAAAGTAGTATCTTTGTGTCACGAATAACAAACAGAGTGAAAAATTAGTGTCGGTACACTTGGTGTGAAGGCTACAACAGGAAAATTATATATTTGTTTCGTGTCGTGCTGGGGGACACCGGGACCCAACCACTATCCCACCGCTGAGCTACTCGCAGCGGGCGGTGGAGCCACGGAGAGCCGCCGGCAGACGCACAACTTTCCCGATTACCAGCAACTTAAATGTTCATGTTCATCCTTGTAAAATAAATGTTTTTCTGGTTCAAAGTGATCTTTGTATTGTTATTTAGACATCTTTTTTTATTTTATTTTATAAAAAAACGAGGTAATAAGCATTTAGTGTAAGGAAAACATGAAAAACCTGATATGGCACTATATGACATTTAGTGTGCTTCTGCCAAAAAATAGTATCTTTGGACCATCCAAAGGCCTAATTATAATTACAATAAAATATAACTTTCAAATGTATTTTATGGAAAATATTTCATTTTTTTGTTTTTTTCCACTAAAAAAGCTGTGCGCTCATGTGACAAAACCGGGATATAAAGGGTTAAAATCTGCGAAATATAATTAAAACTTTATATGAATATTTCAAGGAGAAGTAGGTCTAAAAGATTGGCTAATTTAAAGTGGAAAAAAATATTAATGTATAATCTTTTTATAGCACTTTTTATGGCGTGGTCGATTTTTGGCTCTAGGACCTCATAAGGGGTATTTATTTTACACGAGCTCCTGCAGAAAAACTGACGGCCGATCAAAATGAAGGTCAGTGGTAATTTTTAGACCATCCAAAGGCCTAATTAAAAGTACAATAAAATATAACTTTCAAATGTATTTTATGGAAAATATTTCATTTTTTCCGCCAAAAAAGGCCGTGCGCTCATGTGACAAAACCGGGATATAAAGGGTTAAAATCCGCGAAATATAATTAAAACTTTATATGAATATTTCAAGGAGAAGTAGGTCTAAAAGATTGGCTAATTTAAAGTGGAAAAAAATATTAATGTATAATCTTTTTATAGCACTTTTTATGGCGTGGTCGATTTTTGGCTCTAGGACCTCATAAGGGGTATTTATTTTACACGAGCTCCTGCAGAAAAACTGACGGCCGATCAAAATGAAGGTCAGTGGTAATTTTTAGACCATCCAAAGGCCTAATTAAAAGTACAATAAAATATAACTTTCAAATGTATTTTATGGAAAATATTTCATTTTTTCCGCCAAAAAAGGCCGTGCGCTCATGTGACAAAACCGGGATATAAAGGGTTAAAATCCGCGAAATATAATTAAAACTTTATATGAATATTTCAAGGAGAAGTAGGTCTAAAAGATTGGCTAATTTAAAGTGGAAAAAAATATTAATGTATAATCTTTTTATAGCACTTTTTATGGCGTGGTCGATTTTTGGCTCTAGGACCTCATAAGGGGTATTTATTTTACACGAGCTCCTGCAGAAAAACTAACGGCCGATCAAAATGAAGTGCAGTAGTAATTCTTAGAACATCCAAAGGCCTAATTAAAAGTACAATAAAATATAACTTTCAAATTAGAGCTGGGCGATAGAACGATAACGATATGTATCGCGATATAACTTTTTCCCGATAGAAAAATTCAACTATCGCGATAGACCTCACCGCTCTTGTCCTCTTTAAAAAAAAAAATTTAAAAAAAAAGAACAGCCAATCCAAATTAAGTAGCGCAGAGCCGAACCAATCACAGCCGCAGCGTCACGTCACGTGACTTGTTACGTACAGCACAAGTGCCAAGCCGCACATGTGTATTTGTTTGGGAAGCAGCCAGCCACCGTACTGCCTGGGTAATGGAGGAAATGAGTGTGCAGACCAGAAAAATCAACCGAGCGTGACCGAAGAGAAAACAGATGATGGTTCCAATGCCGGAGAGATTGTCGAACGGAAGAGCCATAGAAGTTCCGTAGTGTGAAGGTATTTCGGCTATTTCAAGTCTGACAAAAAACAGAGTAGCGTGCACTGTAAATTGTGCCGAAAGCAAGTCTGGAAATACAATAAACTGGTGCATGCGCTACGTGCACACGTACCCGGGTATTTTTGAAAACGTAGATTTTTCTATGCGTTTGCACCTTTCGTCCACACGTAAACGGCGTTTTTGGTCACTGAAAACGAAGATTTTTAAAAACTCCGTTTTTGCATTTACGTGTGGACTAGAAAAAACGGAGAAAACGCATCGTCAAAGATGTGCGCATTTTTTGACGTCACACTGTGCGTTATTGTTTCGGTGAAATGAATTTCTACAATACTGTTAATTCTACTCTCTGCAGTGTTTTAATGCTTACATATACACACAGTTACTGTCCCTCCACACATACGACTCGGTTCTGCTTCTATGCCCCAGCTTTGTTTACTTTTTCCCACCGAGGCTTCTAGACTTCTGATTGGCCAACATTTCTGCACGGTTAGGAATTTAGCGCCACCTGCTGCTTTGGCATGTTCATAGCAGCATTTTCCTTCATTTCTCCCTTTATGTGTGGACGGGATTATTTTTTAAAACGAAAACGGAAAATCTCCGTTTTCAAAAATACCCGTGTACGTGTGGACGTAGCCTCAGTCTCTGACTGGAAGCACTAATTCCGTCATTCGGCTTTTGTCAGACTAAAGTAACTGTTAAAACTGTTTGAAAAGCTAAGCTATACAACAAGGAGAGATTGAGAATTTCCTTTTAGTTCTCAGTTTATTTGATATTGACAAAAGTTAGTCAGTTTTGTCTGTTCTTCTGTAAAACAAACTAAGATTTATTTTTAGAATTAATATTTTGTTTCTGAGTGGAATTGACAGTTTAGTCTGTTTCGTTTGTTCTATTTTGAAACTTAAACGCTTTAGCGGCTGCCTTTTGTGTAGTTTGCAATATTTGCCTTTATTTATCTGAAAAAGTCTCATGTTCCTTAAGTACATCTACCCTGTTGAACTTATTATGGGAAATAAATATTTAAATAAAAACAAGCTGCTGATTATTTCACATTTTACTTGTGAGCAACGGCACATTTAAATCTTACAAATATAGTTATTTGGCTTATATCGTGATAGATATCGTTATCGCCTGAAATGAAAAAAACATATCGTGATATGAAAAAATCTTATATCGCCCAGCTCTATTTCAAATGTATTTTATGGAAAATATTTCATTTTTTCGTTTTTTTCGCCAAAAAAAGCCGTGCGCTCATGTGACAAAACCGGGATATAAAGGGTTAAAATCCGCGAAATATAATTAAAACTTTATATGAATATTTCAAGGAGAAGTAGGTCTAAAAGATTGGCTAATTTAAAGTGGAAAAAAATATTAATGTATAATCTTTTTATAGCACTTTTTATGGCGTGGTCGATTTTTGGCTCTAGGACCTCATAAGGGGTATTTATTTTACACGAGCTCCTGCAGAAAAACTGACGGCCGATCAAAATGAAGGTCAGTGGTAATTTTTAGACCATCCAAAGGCCTAATTAAAAGTACAATAAAATATAACTTTCAAATGTATTTTACACAGGTCTATAATTGATTCAATCTTGAGACCAGAAATAGATCTTAATTAAGCTGTTAGATTGAAAACGTTTCTTACTAAATATCAATATCAGTTTTTATTTCTGTTCATATAAATTTCACCAGTATAGTAACAGGTTATCATGCAGTATTTTCATGATGGGGGCTATATACTTATTAGTAGTTATAATATGTACCAGCTGTCCTTCAGCACGGGCTTTGTTGAGCATAGCTTCCCTCCTCCGCTGCAAAAACTCCTCAACTTGAAAGGCTCGCCCAACTGCCATTTGACCGCGCTGCCTGTGAAAAGAACACAGTAATAAATATTCGTACTCAACTTTTACACCGTTGAGAACAACAACACAGCTATGTGACTGGCTGACCTGCTAATATGGGCTTGTTTGGAAACATGCTGCAGCCTGTGGAGTTCTCTCTTGATTACGTCAGGGTCTAGTCGTCGAGCAGGGCCGTTAGGAAGCACTGTGCCTGCAGCAGCTGGTACACTAGTCAGTACATAAACAGGCAATGTCATTACAAATACTACTTAACACACATAAACAGCCAAAAATAAATAAATAAAATAACCTTACCGAATGGGACTGCAAGGTCCAGCTGAGGAGCTCTCCCTGCTGACATCTTTAGGCGTCGGTCTAGCCATTTGGTCGAGGATTGCATGGTAGTGTTCATAAGAGCTTTTACCAGGGAGAGGAGCTAGAGTAGAACCCTGAACAGCAGCAACATGTGCACCTCTCTTTCCACCTCCTACAAAACACTGAGTATGGAGAACAAAACAATGTCGCAACCCTCGCTGAGGGCATCCTGACATAACTCTTTATATGACAAAAACAAAAAAATATATACATTACCTTTCTCTCTGGGCTGCTACCTCCACTAGAACTCAAGACATGCTTCCAGCCTTGTTCTCTCGCTTGGTTTATTCGATTGATCTGTAAGAGATCAAAGGTTCAGATTTAGGTTTAGCTGTACAGAGTGTGTGAACTACAAATGCACTGTGGAGCTCAGATCAATCACCTAGCAGAAGATAAAGAAAATATCCAGACTAAATCCCCCCTCTACTGCTGCCACTGACCTGCAGGCTGTGCTTTGACAACTCATGTGTTAGTTTATCATTTCCTTCATATAAAAATGTTGCCAACATTTAGGAAGCTTAAAACTATAGTACACAAAAAGTTAGGGTCATGGTGGCCATAGCCATAAATTTCTATACATTCAGTGTTCTCAAACTGTGTTCTAGGCCATGGGACGAATATAGAGTGAAACTGAAATAAATTAATACTTTTTGTAAGAATTTTACTTGATTAAAATTTATATTTAATACTTTTTTTTAAACTTTGTCCTAAAAAGGATCCCCTTTCCTTCACTAATGAAATAAAAAATAAATAAAAACCACACAACCAAGCTCAGTTAATCACCCACCTTTTCCTTTTCATACCTCTTCATCTGCTCCGCTTTCAACATGAACATCTGAAAGAAAGAAAGACTTTAGTTCGAAAGGTATAAAAACTTTTTGCATGGAGATGTAGAAACTAAACAGTATGCTCACCTGCTCTCTCTGTTTCCTTTCTTTCTCGATCATCTCCATCCTCTTCTTTCTGATGCCATCCTATAGAATGAGACAAAACCATTCAAACCCCAAAATAGACATCTTAAAGAAACCCGCCTCAAGGGAAAGAGCCAGCAGGACTGCTCTGTCAGAGGTCAGGTGGGCGAGGAGGAAAAGTTTGGTTAAAAGAGAAAGCTATATCAGGCAGAGCACTCCAAATGGGCCGGGAGCGGACAACAGGTGAAGATGGGGAGCAAGCGCAATGAGAGGGAGCAAAATTGAAAATGCTAATAAGAAGGGACCTTCACGTGTCAGTGAATGGCGAGAAAAAAAAAAAAAAAGGGAGCCTATTAGAGAATATAATATGGCGCTCTCAGTGTACCTCGTGTTTTTTCCTCTTTTCTTCCACTTGACTCACTCTTCTCTGGGGGGTTGCTGGGAGAAGGGCCTGAGCAACATATGACACTGGGCTTCAGAGGTAGCCAACATAACATGATGTACCAATACACACTTACTCACACATACACACAAATGGAAGAAGCATTGACAACAAATACAGCATATAAGAAGGCAACCCCCCCCCCCAAAAAAAAAAAAAACCCAAAACAAAACAAACATCATGACTAAAGATCGGTCATACCAGCTTGTCATCAACAATAACAGCCTACTAACCGGTTTGTGTTTTCCAGCTGGTTTCTTGTCTGCAGGCTTTCTGGCTCCATCTGGGACCTTCCTCACAGTTAAAGGCACCCCGTATTTGGCGGCTGGTTTTGTAATCTTCTGGGCTGAGGCTGATATTATGAGATATGTAGTCTTCTTCATGACGAGTTTGCTCACCTGATGGCACCTGTGCCACACCTGATTTAGGCTGCTTGTGAAGAAAAGTATGGCGAAATTCCTGAGCAATGATCTGAAATGAGTAAGAAATTTAATGAGCAAGCTACTTTTTGCAAAAAAAAAAAAAAAAAAAACCCCAAAGAATTAACAATCAGCTGCAGAGTCTACCTGTGGTGTGAGAAACTTCTCAATCCTGCAGGAGAGGAAAGGTTTGTCCAGTATGCTGTTGACTGAGGGTCGCTCTCGAGGGTCGCGTTTAAACAGCTGTGCAAGGAGGGATCGCAGTTCTTGGGAGTAGTGACAAGACACAGGAGGGTACGACCCGCGAATTATCTTAAGAACCAAGTTCTTCATGTTGCCAGCCTCAAACCACTGCATAGAAATTACTGAAGACAATTGAACTACATAGGGATTCTTAATGTGGGGACTGTACTGTATTACAGATTTAATTAGGAATTAATATACTGGAAATTAATTTCAGTGTATTATCTAACTACAGTTATACATATAGAATATACAGGGAAGAGATCAAAATTAGTATGTGAGAGAACAGTAAATGCTGCATAAAACACCTTAAAATACTGTATAATAATAATTAAACAGCTCACACAGAATACTTACTGCATGCTTAAGAGTGCACATTTCATACAGAACACACCCTAGGGCCCAAATATCACTGCAGCAGGAAGGAAAGGCAAGGAAAATGAGAGGCGAGTGTAGCCGGTCTGGCCTTAAACTCTTATTGCCGTTAGTTCTCTGCGTTGTGTTGTGCGAATGACCAGAGGAGTCAGCTCTCACTTTGCCAGCTGGGTGGATTTATTCTCCCAGAACTGTTTAAAATAAAAACAAAACAGTACAGCAACTTCACTTTACTGGACTTCTGCATGAACACCTCTCCTCAGCGGGGCCTCTAGGCGACTGAGGTGCAACATTACAACAAATCCAATTACCAAATAATACTGCTAAAATGTATTTATATTCATATATAACAAACAAAAATGCACTGCATCGTGAACATATAGTGACAATTACCTCATCAACAAAATTATACTTTAGGGAGACTTCATTTACCAGTGGCAATTTTACATATTTACAGTAAGTTGAAACAGTGAACATGAATCACAAACAAACAGAAGATATAACCAGTTCACATGACACAAAAATAAAAGAGGGAGCTCACATACCTGTTTAAAATAAAAACAAAACAGTACAGCAACTTCACTTTACTGGACTTCTGCATGAACACCTTCAAGGGAGAGAGAAGGATAGCGGACCACATGAGAAGCCACGTGCATGCTCCTATGCTCTCATCTGAGACATGCTAACTAGCATGTTACAATAAAGTGCTGTACTCGACAGAGAAACAATAATTCACACTAAAACATCTAACAGAACTATGAGACAAAATGCACAAAGGGAACGAGCAGTGTTTGAATTACTTTTAGTTACTTTAACTGTGTTTATTTGCTCTGTAACTGAGAACACTAGCGTACGCTCACCTCTCCTCAGCGGGGCCTCTAGGCGACTGAGGAAAATAGCGCGCAGCTACAGGAAGTGACTTCATGGGAAGTCAAAGGTCACACAAATAAAATAAAAGCTCCCAAAATATAAATACAGAAAATAAACATATATAAATAAACACATATACATAACCAATACTGACAAAGCGAGATAACACTGCAGGATGGATCTTTGGTGAAATATAAATTATTTTTTAATACACCCGTTACATCCTCCCCTCCTAGATTTCACCAAAATCCAGAACAGTCAGGTGAACAATCTAATTGGAACACAGGGACAAATCTACAGAATTTATGGCTCCTGGGCACGGGTTTAAACCTCCGAGCTATAAGCTCTAGTATCAGCTGTATAAGCCACCTACCAGATAGGTTCAGAAAGAGCATGAGGGTGATCAGGCCTCAGCCTTTCTTAGATCAGTGTGATGCCATTTACACCACACACATTCCCAGCCATCCACACACATCAATACCTTAAAAACACACTATGTATCTAATTGTGCCATAATGATACTGTCCCCTAGAATCAAAATACAGAAAGATCTCTAGACACCTGGGTTTACTTAAAACAGCGTAAGAAGAGACTGAGACCTTCTGCTAACTGAATTTGCCAAACGCTTAAAGCCAAAAGGCTTTTGAACCATGGACTCAATGAGTCGATTAACTCTTTTACTAACTCGGCCGGCTCGCGTCATGACAACATTGTCCGGGCCTGCCCGTGGCTGTCCTTGTGGACCCACATCATGACATACATCCGTTGGAGGCATCTGCGTGTCGGCGACATGCACAGGGACTACTGATAGGGGCTTGGTGTGTGCATCACGATCTGTGTCTGATGGATGTGAGTGAGTGAGTGCAGTTTCTGAAAGTGTGTCTAACACAGACGGGAGGTCCAAGTCAGGTTCTGCTACCAAACTGTCCAAGTCTGTGTCTCTGTCTGGGTAGTCCTCTCCTACCAGGGAACACTGGGTTGAATCCCCTGCAACCACCTCTGGAGCTTGTTGACTTGTCTTGCCCAATCCCGAGAGTCCCTCACTCAGGATCTCCTGACTCTCATCATCATCTGAGTTGATCCAAGCACTGGTCCTGTCCTCTGCAGTCTCCTCATCCAAGGAATCTAACTGGTCTGACGCACATGACCCTCCCTCTGATCCAGCGTCACACAGTTCAGCGGTCACTACTGGCAGGAAGCTGATATTTAAAACCAGGTTGCGATGTACCACCTTTATGTTGCCTCTGTCATCTTCCAACTTGTATGTGTGAGTCTGCAGATTTCTGTCTCTGACTGTGTACACTGTTGCATCCCACTTGTCAGCAAGTTTCTTCTTTCCTCTTTCACCCTTATTGGCAATGAGTACTCTGTCTCCTATGTTCAGATACGTGCCCTTTACTTTTCTGTTATATCCTTTTGCCTGTTTGTCTTGTTCCTTGATGGCATGAGTCTGGGCAATCTTAGCTGCCTCATGAAGATGTGACATGAGTGTTTTCACATAATTTTTTTGATCCACAACTACAGGATCACAGAGCACCTGTTTAAACATCACATCAACGGGGAGCCTCGGGATGCGGCCAAACATGAGCTGAAATGGGGCAAAGCCTGTGGTCTCATGTACAGTTGCATTATATGCAAATGTCAGACTCTGTATTTGTTGAGGCCACTTGTTCTTTTCTCTGAGGGGCAAGGACCTAAGCATGTTGCCAAGTGTCCTATTGAACCTCTCAGTCCCTCCATTGCCCATGGGATGGTATGCCGTAGTATGGGATTTGGAGACCCCTGAAAACTTGAGCAGTTCTGCCAAGAGCTCACTTTCAAAATTTGCCCCCTGATCGGAGTGAATCCGCTCAGGAAACCCATACACACAGAAAACATGGTCCCATAGTTTCTTAGCCACCTGCTTTGCAGTCTGGTTTGTGCAAGGGAAGGCATGGGCTAGCTTAGTGAAATGATCTGTAAGGACAAGAACATCTACTGAGCGTTGCTTACTATCCTCCGCACTCCAAAAATCCAAACACACCAGCTCCATAGGGGCGGAGGTTCTGATGCTCTCAAGTGGGGCTCGAGCAGAGGGTTCTGGTGTTTTGGCCAGGATGCATCTTTGACAGCATTTGACATACTCTTTTATATCAGACTCCATCTTCGGCCAAAAGAACCGTTGTCTTGCCAGATATAAAGTCTTCGCTTGCCCCTGATGTCCTGCAATATCATGGACACCATTCAGTGCCTTTGCTCTGAGACTGTCAGGCAAAACAAACTGATGTCTCCTTTGTTTACTCAGGGGGTCCTTTGTGATCCGATAGAGGACTCCATTTTGGATCCTAAGCCTTTCCCACTGTTTAAATAACACC
Source organism: Maylandia zebra (assembly GCF_041146795.1). NCBI lineage: Eukaryota > Metazoa > Chordata > Actinopteri > Cichliformes > Cichlidae > Maylandia > Maylandia zebra. The sequence goes on from NC_135188.1 coordinate 9,488,414, forward strand.
ATGGCTTTCACATCAAATCCTGCCCTTTCACGCCTGGAAGGTCGCCTTCTCCTTGTGACAAATGGTAAGATCTTTGAAATACTGGGATCAAGTTCCTGGCTATGCTGGAGTTCCTCTAGTGTGGACACAGGAAATGACTCCTGTCCTGGCCACACTAGGTCCTGAACAGACTGGAACAGTTCCACAGCCCTTGTTTCAGCAGCCAGATCCCACTCACTGTGAAAATCCAGGATTGCCTTAACATCCATAGCATCACACCCAGGCTGAGACGAGGGCGTCTGCAGTCCTGTGGTGTGGAAAGGTGGTGTGTCCACGTGTTGACCTTGGACCTTCAGCCGGAATGCATTTTGTATTCCCTCAGAACTGACACTCTCAGATTCAGCAAGGAGGTGACTGTACTGCTCTGTGATCAGCCTATGGCTGACTGTTGTTGCAAAGGGGTCTCTGCTGAGAGCATCAGCTACGACATTCTTGGTACCAGGTATGTGCTTCAGATCAAATGTGTAAGGAGCAAGCTTGGACACCCAACGCTGCTCACAAGCATCAAGCCTTGGTTTTGTCATGATGTAGGTGAGAGGGTTGTTATCTGTCCACACTGTAAACGGATGACCTCTTAGCCAGTGACTGAACTTCTCACACACACTCCATTTCAATGCCAAAAACTCTAGCCTGTGGGCTGGGTACTTTTTCTGTGAATTGCTCAGGGTCTTACTTGCAAAAGCAATTGGACGAGCTTTCTGCTGTCCAGCTGGTATTTGTGACAATACAGCACCGAGCCCATCTAATGAAGCATCAATGGACAATATCAAAGGCAAAGAAAAGTCTGGATGTGTAAGGACTACACAATTCAACAGCTTCTCTTTCAGATTAGACAGAGCTGCGTCACATTCATCTGTCCAGTCAGAGGGCTTCAGTTTTCTGTATACACCAGCATTGGTGCCTGTTTTAACTCTCCCTCTCCTCTTCTGTCCAGCAGTGAGGGCAAACAAAGGCTTGGCCATAGTGGAGCAGCTAGGGATGAAATGCTGATAGCAGAATATCATCCCCAGGAATGACTTAATCCTCTTAACTGACGGGGTGCAGCCATCATCCTCCATCAATTCAGCCTTTGTCATCTTTGCTATGACCTCAACCTTTGCTGGGTCCACAGCCACTCCATTGCCATCTATAATGTGGCCTAAAAACTTGACTGATGACCTCATTAAGTGGCATTTCTTAGGACTTAGTTTGAAGTTATGGATGCGCAAGCGCTGAAACACAGTCTCTAGCCGCTCCAAGGCCTCCTCTTCTGTCCGAGCAAATACAAGCAGATCGTCGAGATAGCACAGCAGACTACTGAAGTTCAGATCCCCAAAAATACTGAGCATCATTCGCATGAATGAGGCGGGGCTGTTACAGAGTCCTTGGGGCATTCTGTTGTACTCGAACAATCCCATTGGGGTTGTAAATGCTGTGTATTTCTTGTCTTCCTCTGCCATAGGGATGTTATAAAATCCCGAGGTCAGATCCATGGTGCTGAAGTAGGTATTTCCACCCAATGCAGCAAGGCAGTCAGACTGGTGTGGCAGTGGGTGTGCATCTTTGAGGGTCCTTGCATTCAGCCATCTGAAATCAGTGCAGATTCTCAAACTACCATCCTTTTTCCACACTAACACCAGTGGAGAGGCATACTCGCTCACGGACCTTCTGATGATTTCCTGTTCTTCCATTTCAGACAAAACTTGTCGCAGCTTTTGATAATGTGCTGGAGGGACTCGGCGGTAAGGAAGGCGGAATGGCCTCTCATCAGTGAGCCTGATGCGGTGTACAAAGCCTTCGGCCTTGCCACAGTCATGTGCATGCTTGGAGAAAATGTCATTGTACTTCTCAAGCATTTTAACCAGTTTCTCCTTCCCCCCTTGACCAACATGGCACAGGTCAATATCAATTTCGCTGAGCCCAACCTGTTTTAGTCTCTGTTTAAGATCAGTGAGGTGGGCATCATCCTTCTCTTCCTCCTGCACAGATTTCTGGGGTCGACAGGTGCCCTGGAAAACTTCAAAATCCTCAACAGCAACACAAGGGGACACGTCAGCCAACTTACTGTTTCTTTTCAGGGTGACTGGTTTATCCAACAGGTTAGTGACCTTCATGGGAACCCACCTATCACCCCACAATGGCGTTATGATGCGGCCAACCATGATGTTACGTGGCATGGACTTTGATGAAGTGGCTTCAACAATCACTGTGCTCCCTGGTGACATAGAAACATTACTCGGCAGCTTGCCCCAGACTAGATGCTCTTGTCTTGCTAACAAGGTGACTGACTGCTGAAGCTTGACTGTGCCGATCTTGTCTGGGAGTTCTTCACCTCTCCATCGGGATGAATTAGCCATGAGGTCAAGAAACTGCTCACACTCTGGGGGACAACCGCCACCTGACACGAGGCGCCAATAGTCATTGGTTATTTTCAACTGGTGCATGAGAAACCGGATGACATTTGTGCCAATGATTATATCATCACGTTGACCTGGCACTACAAGGATGGGAACAATACAGGTCTCTCCATACAGTTTCATTTCAACTTCATACATGCACTTGGGCTTGGTAAGTGTGCCACCACAGCCTACTAGCACTATTTCTTGAGGCAGGGGAGTGGGTTCTGGCAGTGTATTCTCACTCAGCATACTCTGTTCTGCTTGCTCACTGAGTGTGCACGCCATGGAACCAGAGTCAAGCATACCCTGCATGTGGTGTCTGTTATTAATGCTGACGGGAGTGTAAAACAGTTTGTCAAACGGGCCAACTCTCTGTGTGTTTTGTACTACCACCTTAACACCATCTGGTGCGGCTGCACATGCTTTAATGTAATGCTTTTCAACATCATCACTGCCGAGGGTTTCAACATCTGTGCCCACACATCCCCTCACCAAATGCGGGCCAGCTAGTTTAAAGGCTGGGTGTCATTAGGTTGGGAGGCAGGGCGCCTTTGAATCGGTGAGCGACGAGGGCAGTTTCTCTTAATATGGTTTGGCTCAAAGCATGCAAGGCATAGGTGTTTCTGCCTACAATGCACAAGGGTAGAATGTTCAGGGGACTGGCATACTCTACAACATCTGGGTCGGGCCTGACCTGGAGGAAGCTGCTTGTCTGCAACCTGGTTATTCTGCGATAAAGCATGGTCAAAAAGGCTGATTAGTAATTTCAGGCAACTGTCATTACAAGGGGACTTTACTGTCTCATTTGATCCCGCCTGCACCTGTGTTTCTCCCGGGTGCATTGATGTCGCTAGACCATCAGCTGCAGGGGTCTGGATGTTAGCTTTAACTGGTGTGAGACACTTAGACCTGGGGAGCATACGCTCTTTCATCTCAAGCTGGTACCGATTCACCTGCTCCTGAATCTCACTGGCTGTCCACTTATCTGGTGCCTTGAACTTGAAAACAGCAGCAAGGGTGGGATCAGGGCAGTACTTCACAAACATCATGGCTGCCTCCTGGCAGGGATCCTCCATGTGCCGTCCGAGTCTCTTCAGGCTTTCCTCTGCTGCATCAACTGCCTTATTCAGTCTGACCCAATATTCTACAGGAGTTTCTCCTGGCACTGGAACTGTGCTGTAGAAATCGGCCATAGGCATACACGAATATGTCATGTCACTGAAATGTTGCCTCAGTATGTCATATATAACATTTGGATTCTCACAAGGTTTTAACGATGGGGTGCTTCTCAGAGTTATTCTTACAATGTCCTTAGCTTTGCCCATCAACTTGAACATTATTTCTTGGTACTGTTCCTGAAGGGGTATTGCTCGCTTCTTGACATACATTCTCATCAGCTCCTCCCACTCACAGATTGTATGTTTATCCGACCCATCTCCTCTGAAGACTGGAGGCTCTCTCACATCTGACTGCAGGACTAGCTTTGCCCCAGTCAGGTTAAGGTAAGTGGGCTCGCTGGGTGGCTGGCTTACACTGCTCTGAGCTTGTGCGGCCCCGTCATCCCTTTCCCCACATTCCTTTTTCAACTGATCCCTAATGGTCTGCCCCACCTGTTGAGCTATATGTGTTATCAGGTCATTTAATGCTGGGTCTGCTGTAGCTGAAGGGTCTGAGAATGAGTTACCTTTACCACTACTGGAAGATGTGCAACCAAGTATGCGAGTGGAACAGAAAGCTGGGGAGCCTGCACTACAAACAGGTGTACTAGGCAACCCCTCAATTACCCTCCCTCTTCCCATGGCAAAGCTGAACCCGTCACTTGAAACTTTTTCATCATCCATTGTTATAACATATGTACAATGCAAACAGCAGAATTAAATTTACCTTGTAAACAACAGTCCAAAAAAAAAGGTGCAAGTGTTTCCTCGAACGCTTGGGATTTGTGTTCAGAGCTTACATTAAATTGTCCATTACAGCAACCTCTGGTGACCAAACTGATGTTGATCGCGTCTCCACGAACCACGATGAGCAATTCTGAAGTGGTGTGGATCCGGCTCACGGCACCACTGTAGCCGGTCTGGCCTTAAACTCTTATTGCCGTTAGTTCTCTGCGTTGTGTTGTGCGAATGACCAGAGGAGTCAGCTCTCACTTTGCCAGCTGGGTGGATTTATTCTCCCAGAACTGTTTAAAATAAAAACAAAACAGTACAGCAACTTCACTTTACTGGACTTCTGCATGAACACCTCTCCTCAGCGGGGCCTCTAGGCGACTGAGGTGCAACATTACAACAAATCCAATTACCAAATAATACTGCTAAAATGTATTTATATTCATATATAACAAACAAAAATGCACTGCATCGTGAACATATAGTGACAATTACCTCATCAACAAAATTATACTTTAGGGAGACTTCATTTACCAGTGGCAATTTTACATATTTACAGTAAGTTGAAACAGTGAACATGAATCACAAACAAACAGAAGATATAACCAGTTCACATGACACAAAAATAAAAGAGGGAGCTCACATACCTGTTTAAAATAAAAACAAAACAGTACAGCAACTTCACTTTACTGGACTTCTGCATGAACACCTTCAAGGGAGAGAGAAGGATAGCGGACCACATGAGAAGCCACGTGCATGCTCCTATGCTCTCATCTGAGACATGCTAACTAGCATGTTACAATAAAGTGCTGTACTCGACAGAGAAACAATAATTCACACTAAAACATCTAACAGAACTATGAGACAAAATGCACAAAGGGAACGAGCAGTGTTTGAATTACTTTTAGTTACTTTAACTGTGTTTATTTGCTCTGTAACTGAGAACACTAGCGTACGCTCACCTCTCCTCAGCGGGGCCTCTAGGCGACTGAGGAAAATAGCGCGCAGCTACAGGAAGTGACTTCATGGGAAGTCAAAGGTCACACAAATAAAATAAAAGCTCCCAAAATATAAATACAGAAAATAAACATATATAAATAAACACATATACATAACCAATACTGACAAAGCGAGATAACACTGCAGGATGGATCTTTGGTGAAATATAAATTATTTTTTAATACACCCGTTACACGAGAACATTAGTGATGGGTCGGTCGCGAACGAAATGGCTCTTAGAGCCGGGTCTTTGACGTGAACGACGCGAGCTGGCTCCTTATCGCGAGCCGTGGGGGGTTTATTGTCTGTCTCTCACCCTCTCTCTCGCACTTTTTTCGGCTTCACTCAGCATGCGAGCCTTGTGCTTTATGCTGGGAAGAGGGGTGGTAGTTGCACTCAGTAGCACAGGAACAGAGCAGGAGGGAGAGAGAGAGAAAGAGAGCCAGGGACAACAACATCACATTAGAAAGGTATAGTAATCATCCACAACTATTTTCAGTTGCAGATGATAAAGGATACAGAAAGTTTATACATACAGGCCCATATGACAGAGAATGTGCATCTTATTTTTGTTTTCATATTTTAATTTATATTTAATTGTGTTGTGGTTTGCAGTGTTTTGTGTTGTTTCACTTTAAATTGGTTTAAAAGGAAAAAGCTGAAAATTTAAATAGTTAAAAGTTGAACTGTGACTAGTAGGTTTTTGTATTATATGATTTATTTATTACATTTTATGTGGCGTGAATAAATAAAAATATATTTATGGTGGCCCCTAGAGACAAAGCATGTACAAACTTCAAATCACGTACGAACCCTGAAGCATGTACAAACCCTGAAGCACGTACAAACTCCAAAACACGTAAAAACTCCAAAACACGTAAAAACTCCAAAACACGTAAAAACATGTACAAACTCCAAAACACGTAAAAACTCAGAAGCACATAAAAACTCAAAACACGTACAAAAGACAACAGAAGTGCTCCAGGATGCTGGGTGCAGTGTTGAGCTTTTGTTACCTAGTGGCTACACAAGCCAGCAAGTACCAACGACCGGATTTGGTGTGTGGTAGTAACAGGTAAATGAACTTTTTTAAAATTTTATTTGACTCTATATGAGTGCCTGTGTATAAATACACAAACAATACACATATGCTTCCATGCTTTCAATGGTGTAATTTAAGTGATCTAGGTAGCTCTGTTTTGGAAGTTCAGAGCTACCTAGATCACCTATGCTAGAAATGCTAGAAATGAGTTTTGGAGTTTGTATGTGCTTTTTGGAGTTTGTACGTGTTTTGTCTCTAGGGGCCACCGCATATATTTATATATAAACATATATGAATAAAACCACTTTTTTTTACATTAGTAATTCCTTTTGTGCATAATTTTATATTATTAATAATAAATTAATTAAAGCAACAAAACAACCTGAAGAGCCGGTTCGGAGCCGAAAGAGCCAGCTCTTTTTAGTGAGCCGAACCGAAAGAGCCGGTTCTCTAAAAAGAGCCGGAAATCCCATCAGTAATTCATAACACACGTGAAAAGACCCAGGAAAACCGAGTAAACGATAAAAATGATAACAAAAATAACGCTGAAAACCGATAAAAACCTTGAAAACTATACATTTCACGCCTGAGCCTCAACTCTCGAGGCCCGGTACCAAACGACTCATGGACCGGTACCGGTCCGAGGCCCGGGGGTTGGGGACCGCTGCAATAAGGTATCAACAGTCAAGTGTATGCCCTTTACTTTCCTTTTATAAACTGAGATGAAAACAAGACTTTATTGACAAGAAAACTCTAGATCATTTAGACTGGGCTAAATTGACTTCACTCATTGTAACTAAAGTGGGTTAAATTGCATGTACACTTAAAATAGTTAAGGAGAAAAATCAATACCAGCTTCCTGCTGTAGATGTAAGCGAGCAAGTTTACTCAATAAAAAGGCGAGGTGATATCCTTACATTACACTGTAGCCACCGCCTAATCCTGCAGATTTAAGATTCAGTGGGGAGACACCTTGTCCCATTGATTACTATTGAATTTGCTTGACAACTAGACACCAATGTACGATATTCCAGAAGTCCAAGTACCTTTTGTTATTGTATGGTTTATTTTCACAGATCTCTGGTGACAGGTAATATGGTTGTCATGGCTACTGAACGGACTCATGCGCAGACAGTTCTTTCAAGGAAACAAAAAGGGGATTTATTTACAATAGGGATCACCTTAGTGCAAAATATATGTACAGTGAGTTGGGAGGGGGTCCAGGGAGAGAAGGGGGGGGGGGGGGGGAATCCACACACACGCTTCCTCTTCCACTCATGTTGGCAAGAACAGCAACTTCCTTCCGAGATTCCTGCCTCTCTTTGCTGGACATCTGTCAAAGTAATGACGAGGAGGGTAACGAGATGAAGCGCACGCTGAAAAGAACATGCCAAGCTTGTGTAAAAAATATGCACAGAAGCTTACTCCAGATATGCCAATCTCCTTGATGACATATTGGTGTCCATGATCTTTGGATTTGACCAGGATAGCCTTTCCAAATGAACCTTCCCCAATTTTCTTCACCTTTTCGTACTTGTCCATGTTATTGGAATGACTGGCTCCACATGCTGGATCTACAAAGACATCAAGAACATGCTAATGCTATTGCTCGGTGTAACTAGGCTTTAATCGATGGTTCCGTGACAGAAGCTTTATAAAAGGCAAACATTTGGTAGTCTTAATAATGACAATTGTGCGTCGTCCTGGAAATGTAATGTTAGCTCCATTGTGGACCGCTGTCAGACAGAAAGAGACGGACTGTGATGCTGAGATGCAAGACACAACACAGCTGGTAGCAAAACAGCTAGCGTTCCCGTTACTTAGAAGCTAGAAGAAGATGGGAGCTTCATAAAATATTTACCTTGTGAATGTACAAAACTCTAACTGATATAATATCACCGGCTCACTGTGTAGCCGTATACGTTTCTGTGTGCCTTACCATTAGTCTTTTCTCGCTGCCTTTCTCATAGAGGTTTGGGTACTTGATACTGTCCTCGCACTCTCTATCTAACTACGGCTACATTTTTTGTACGTTTTCATTGGACAGATGTACCAAGACCGAACATTAATTGGTGGACCCGACTGTCCATCATCTTTTATTGTGGATGACGCTTACCAGTCTCCGCCCCCAATGACACCGTTGCTGTGGACATTTTCCATAGCAACCGCAAACCAACTGAGAAGCATGGAGAACGTGTAACGTTTGGCGATTAATTTAGTTAAAATGTATTTATTTTTTAGTTACTTCATCTAGTATTTTCGTATTATGTATCTAAACCACAGAGCCTCGCTAAATTTAGTAACACACTATCCTCCTAATACCTAACTCTGCCATGGAGGAGCTGCACAAGACAATAAGCAACCAGCAGAACTCCCATCCAAACGCAGTGCACATTGATGGTATGCAGTACAGTGCAGCCAGATCTGAGTTGAAAAGAGGCATCAGAGAGGCCAAGGCAGCGTACAAGAGAAGGATCGAAGACCACTTCAGGACCAAAAACTCACGACAGGTATGGCAGGGAGTTCAGCACTTAACCAACTACAAACCTGGCAATACCACGTTGACTGAGGGTAACGCGGAGCTTGCGGAGGAGCTGAACCACTTCTTCGCACACTTTGAGGTGAAGGGACCAGAGGCAGCAGCAGCAAAAACATCGGACAGCAGCAGCCCAAGCCTCATAGTGCAGGAATATGAGGTGAGGCGCACACTGAGGGCAGTGAACCCCAGGAAGGCCACCGGACCAGATGGGGTAACCGCAAAGGTCCTAAAAGATTGTGCAGACCAGCTGGCTGGGGTCTTCACTAAGATCTTCAACACTTCACTGTCCCAGTCCTGCATCCCGCCGTGCCTAAAGTCAGCCACAATTGTCCCACTGCCAAAGCGTACTAACATTAGCAGCCTCAACGACTACCGACCAGTTGCTCTAACACCTGTTATAATGAAGTGCTTCGAGAAACTGGTCCGACGTCACATCATGTCCTGCTTGCCACCCACACTCGACCTGCTCCAGTTTGCATACAGAGCTAACAGATCAACTGAAGATGCCATTGCTACAACGCTCCACACCACCATCTCTCACCTGGAAGTGCAGGGCCGTTACGCCAGGCTGCTCCTTGTTGACTTTAGGTCTGCTTTCAATACGATACTCCCGGACAGACTAATAGTTAAACTGCTGGAAATTGGACTTCCTTCCACCACCTGCTGCTGGATCAGAGACTTCCTCTCAGACCGTGTACAGAGAGTTAGAGTGGGGCCTCATCTTTCCTCAGCCCTCAGCCTCAACATCGGCTCTCCACAAGGCTGTGTACTGAGTCCCCTACTGTACACTCTGTACACACATGACTGTGTTAGTTCCCACCCAGACAACACAGTCATCAAGTTTGCAGATGATACCACCGTGGTGGGGCTCATCTCAGGGGGAGATGAGACTGCATACAGAGCTGAAGTTCAGAGGCTGTCAGATTGGTGTGCAGATAACAACCTGGACCTCAATACCACCAAAACAAAAGAACTGGTAGTTGACTTCAGAAGGAGGAAGTCCGAGCTGCAGCCTGTCAGCATCAACGGGGAGTGCGTGGAAAGGGTCTCCAGTTTCAAGTTTCTGGGTGTGCACATAGACACAGACCTCCAATGGAGCTCTAACACCTCTGCGGTCTTAAAGAAGGCCCAACAGCGTCTCCACTTTCTGAGAATCCTCAGAAAAATGGAACTGAAGAAGGAGCTGCTGACCGTCTTCTACCGCTGCTCCATTGAAAGTGTGCTGACGTACTGCATCGGTGTGTGGTTCTACAGCTGCACCACAGCACACAGAAAGGCACTCCAGAGGGTCATCAACATGGCCCAAAAAATCATTGGACATCCTCTTCCCTCCCTGAAGGACCTGTACAGCACTCGCTGTCTCAAGAGGGCACGCAGCATCCTACGGGACTGCACACACCCAGGACACCGGGTGTTTAAGCTGCTGCCGTCTGGCAGGAGGTTCAGGCTGCTGAGGTCCCGAACAAATAGACTCAAGGACAGCTTTTACAACAGGGCAATAGCCCTGATCAGTGTAAATAGCTGACCTGACTGGATACCTCCCTGGACTTTTTAGGGGGGAGGTAACAATGTTTAAAACGATAACAATAATATTTATATTTATAACAAGGTGCAATAATAATTAATGTGCAATAATAACTAGTGATGGGTCGTTCGCGAACGAAATGGCTCTTACGGTGTGTTCACACCGAACGCGATGGACGCGAATAGAGCGTCAGGTTTACATGTAAAGTCAATGGAAAGGCGCGATGACGCGCGATTGCGGGTCCCGCGAAAATTCGGAAGCAGATTTGTATGGCAAGCCATTAGTGCCAAAATTCGCCACTTTCCTAACCCGTTTGGTTAAGAAATGGCGTAAAAAACGCCGTTTAATTATTCAAAACGCCGAAAAAAACGGCGTTCTGTTCCGACAAACGCCGCTTTTTCCGCCGCTCGGATGGCGCCCTGAACGCACCATCCGAGTGACGTTCAAAGACAGACGGAAACGCCGATTTTTACGCTACTCGGCACAAAACGCCGTTTTTATGCATCTTTGAACGGCGTTTTTTACGGCGTTCTCTGCCAGCTGTAACGGCGTTTAAAACGGCGTTTTATTGAAATTATGCAGGGCACTCCCCATGGTTCCCTCATCCAATTACTTTCAACTCATTTCACCCAATCAAAGAAGAGGAAGTGCAGACCACACTAATGCATCACCGATTCACCTTGCTGCTAAGTGATTGCCTATTCAGTACCAGTGCTTGTCACAGTATTCACTTGTATTATAATCCCACTATGCATTTTGATGTGTTTAAGGCATGATCGAGCAAACAAACGACAGAATACTTTTTCTGAAACCTTAACTGTGTTACCTGTTATGGCAGCTAACAGGTAATGAGCAGAGCTAGCTCTGCTCATTTCTGAGCTTCTTTCTTATTTTCCTCTTTACTTCTCTTAACCTTTAACTTATGTTTTAGCAATCAGATCCTGCCATCTTGCATTACCGCTTCGTGCTAGTTATGTTGACTTTTCTCTTCTTTTGTCTCCACTTTTTTCACCCGTGTTTGGACACTCGGCGCATGGCTCCTTTGTTTACATTAGGGATCAGCTGTTAGCGCTGCGCCCTGCAGCTGCGCTACCGGCAGACAGACCCTACATCCCCAGTGAGGGAAGAAACGGGGGTGATGTCTCCCGAGGACACCTCACACACCATCTCTCCTTCCTGTAATCACTTTAAATGTGAGATCGCTCCCTGATATGATTGAGGAGCTAATGACGCTAACCCGGTCACAGTGGCAGTATCCCGGCACTGCCCGGTACTCCCTCTGTGAGTAGGCTGCCCGGCTTCCAGCTGCTGCGGGCGGACAAGACGAGAGACAGCGGTGAGAGGAAAGGAGGGGGGCTGGCAGTGTTTGTTAAAGACGGTTGTGGTATCTCTGGGCACATCGCTGTGAAAGAACAACTCTGCAACACAGACATTGCGCTATTAGCCGTTAGCATCCGTGGAGGTAGCCTGTGACTCTCTGTGGTCCGCAGACTGCAAACGCAATCTCCGAGAGCTCTTCTTCTAATATCAGGGGACTTTAATCATGTCTCGCTGGACTCCACACTGCCCACCTTCACCCAGTATGTGACCTGCCCCACCGTAGGCAATAAAACATTGTACTTAATGTATGCCAATGAAAAAGTGGCATACAGTTCATCACCTCCCCCTGCCCAGGGAAGATCCGATCGTAACCGAGTGCGTCTTGTCCCTGTGTGCAGCCCTTACTGTGCAGGGAGCCACTAATCACCCACGCAGTGCAGAGATGGTCCGCGGAGGGCATATAAATAAATAATAAAAGCAAGTAAATGACAGTATGCTCTTTTTTTCTTTTCGAAATAAGTGGAGACATTAACTTTGATCAAAATTCTTTCCCCCGCCATCTCCCTCCTAAGTGGTTAAACTGTCACACTGCTAGACTGCAACTGCACTCTTTGGTATCAACTTCTGTAATCCTGTAATTTCTGTGTAAAAGAATTAGATTGTGTATTATATTGTTAGTTTATACACCTGTGTGCGTGTGTATTTATGTATGTCCATACACATATATGGATTGTGTTTTACTTTTTTGTGCTTGAAAGACGCCCTCAAATGGAACCAAATTCCTTGTGTTTGCGCATATACTTTTCCAATAAATGCGATTCTGAGATATTTCCCTCTGTATGGCACACACGAGTAAATTAAGTAGAAAAAATGTCATGTGTATAGCCTCTTTTAAAATTGTTTGTTTTTAGGCTTGTAGAGATGACAGTAGGCAAGCAGACAAGTTTCCTGAGGTTGGGCTGAATGAACCTATAACAGAGATAAACCTAAACAAGCAGAAGGAACTTTAGCTAAATATATTTTCACGTACAGCCAAATGACTGTAGTAAAGTAGGTAAGCCGTGACCATAGAAAAAGCAAAGCAATCACTGGATATACTGTCCAAATTGCTACACACTTTTTAAGCATCGTTCACCAACAAACTGAGTCTAACAAATCATTTTCTTTACTTTGGTAATTACAGTTATTGCCTTATGTATAAAATATAATTTTAATACCAGTGTTCATTATCTTGATGTGTTTTTTTTTTTTTTTTACAAAAAAGCTTTACCACAATTACATAATTGATTTTTAACCAGGTTATAGTGAAAGGCCAGGTGCCAATCTCAGAGTTAACGAGAGCTTAAAGTCAGTTTGTTAAAACTGCTTTGTTCTCGAAACCAGTAAAATTAATTCGTAACTTTTAATTCTGAGTTGAGATTGATTCTTCAGTTCTTGGTTTGAGAACAATGAGGGTAAATTCATTTAACCTTTTACCTTGACTTAAGCACATAATTGTACTACATAGCCCTCGTCAATGGAACCCAATACCAGTATTTGACAGTAACAGGTAAGCCTTAAATTTAATTTTTAAATAGACAAGACACCATGAGAACTGACATTACAATATTTTATTTTACAAAAGTCAGTGTCTTTTAGTTCAAAGTTTGTCTGGCATCTCTTGTACATCTTGAAAATAAATTTAAAAAAAACAAAAACCACTCTATGCAGTGTACTATAATTGAACATAAACAACAATCTTTCAAAAGAATATTTCTAGATGAATTGTCATTTGAACTATTTCCTGGAAACTTTCTGAACACCACTTATTTTGCATAGCTTGATGCATGAATACCCTAGTTGTCTTAACTGGACTATAAATATAACTATATACACAATGAACAGTCATTTGTAAAAACACCTTTAAAATGTAAAATCTTTAAGAAGCCTGAGTGCCAGGAGCAATCCCCTTTAAGAACATTTACAATAAGAACTTCATCCCAAAAGCCCACAGGTTTTAACCACAGCTTCCCAGCATCAGTTCATGTATGCAGCTACACCTTTCCAAATCCCAGGGATCCTTTTAAGGCATCATTCATAAGATCTTTGAATTGATCTTCATCTGCAACACCTCTTGGGAGATACAGGGATAAGCTGCACGTTGATGTGTACGGGATACGCCGCATCCCTGACTCCTGCTCGTAGAAGTCTATGTTGCAGGACTGTGGGAACCCCAGTGGTGGAAGTAAGTCAGCCCCAGTTATAAAGACGAGGAGCTCTTCAAATGTGTGGTCCACCTCTCGCTCTGTTAAAATACATACAAGTGTTAAATAAGGTGTGCAATGTGTAGATTTATAATCAGTTACACTGACTGCATAGTAGAACAGTTGCGTTAATGACTATTTTGGAGTCAAAAACAGGTTGTTAGGCAAAACAATTATTGCAAAGCATTGTATTATAAAAAAAAAAAAATACAATTACTCAAAGCAATCCTGCCCTGCTAAGACAGGAAATTAATTTTGTCCTCTGAGTCAGACCTATATGTCAAGGACTGTTTATGCAATGTGTATTTTTTTTTTTAAGAAGTTATTCATTCTGTCCTTGCAAGAGTACATTGGCTTTCTAGTGATGTCACATTTGCGTGGGTGTTGTCATTGCACCACTCTATTACTCTAGGACACTAATATACAGGAGGTTTCGTTATAGTCAATGTAATACCTGAAGGTTCTTGTAGTTAGGCAGTGCATCTAATTAACAAATGACCTTTGTCTCAAAGGGAGACAGGTTTCAAATTGTGTTATTCTATCTTAAACACTGCAAAAACACTGGGGGTGATCGTGGCTCAAGAGTTGGGAGTTCGTCTTGTAATCGGAAGGTTGCCGGTTCGAGCCCCGGCTCGGACACTCTCGGTCGTTGTGTCCTTGGGCGAGACACTTCACCCGTTGCCTACTGGTGGTGGTCAGAGGGCCCGGTGGCGCCAGTGTCCGGCAGCCTCGCCTCTGTCAGTGTGGCTGTGGCTACAATGTAGCTGCCATCACCAGTGTGTGAATGTGTGGATGACTGCTTTAGTAAAGCGCTATACAAATACAGGCCATTTACCATTTACTTAATTCTCAGATGTGCTAATACAATTGAATCATAAATTTTACCATATTTTAAATACAAGTATGTAATATAACTATTTAATATTTTAGTGTTAGAAGTTTTCGGTCATGTAATAAAATTAATGTTTTACCAGAAATCACAATGAAAATCAAATTACATCCTATCTATCAGTCTAAACAAGCAAGATCTGGTAGAGATGACAGAGGATAAAAGAAATAATCTTCCAAAAATATTTGTTGTAGGTGGTTTCCTTTCAAATACCTCACCTAAAAAGGTAAAATAATCAAAAACTTCCTCATATGCTCTAAGAAGGGGTGGATTTTGCAAAGTTCTAAGGTTTTATTGCACCCAAGTGTTGTTTCGATTTAGTTGTCTGTATTTTGTATTGTGGACACTGTATTTAACATGAAATGCCTGAAGCAATTCAAACAGAAACAAGACATGTGTTGTATTCTATGTACTCACCCTGAATGGCCATAAGCCACCATTCCCACTGAAAGATGGTTGCTTCCTCTTCTTCACGTCTGTTACTTCCAGCTGGACTCCATCCAATGGTGAAGAGATCCTGGAAGCTGTTCCTTGTAAGTTTATTTCCTGCATTTGTAAATACAGGAAGGAACTGCTTCCAGCATCTCTTCACCATTTGCCAGAACCGACCACACGAGTCCATACCGGCAACAAACTGCTGAATCATGCTGGCAACCCTGTTGACCACAGATTGTACTCTCAATTCATACAACATAGCAAAATTGTGAAACAAAAAAAAAAAAAAAAGTTTTGTCAATTTAAACACCACCTTAACTGCAATACAGATATAAACTCAGCAGATTGATGATTTGTTTAAGTGTTAACTATTAGGGGGGAACACAATGGGAAGACGAGCACTGACCAGGAAAGTACTTTGTAATTTTCTAACAAATTCTCACCTGTGAAACGCAAAATGAGATACAATCTCGCCCCTTATCCTCGGTCATACCAGCTTGTCATCAACAATAACAGCCTACTAACCGGTTTGTGTTTTCCAGCTGGTTTCTTGTCTGCAGGCTTTCTGGCTCCATCTGGGACCTTCCTCACAGTTAAAGGCACTCCGTATTTGGCGGCTGGTTTTGTAATCTTCTGGGCTGAGGCTGATATTATGAGATATCCAGAAGTAATTTAGAAGAAAAACTCAAAAACTAACAAAATTTGTATTTTAGTCAGCCAATGTGTGCACCACACACACACACACACACACACACTAAACAGTGTATTTTCACATCATAATAAAAATCAAAAAGAAATGAGCAGATTATTGTACAAAAGATGCAGAAGTCCAGCATACTTCATTTATCAGTTTTGATTTAAGGTGTTGAGGTCCTCTTTAATGCCATGAATATGTGCCCTACTTGGTGGCTGATTAGTTCTAGAATCTACAAACAAGCTGTAGAAGACAGACCCCTTGTAGTCTTCTTCATGACGAGTTTGCTCACCTGATGGCACCTGTGCCACACCCGATTTAGGCTGCTTGTGAAGAAAAGTATGGCGAAATTCCTGAGCAATGATCTGAAATGAGTAAGAAATTTAATGAGCAATCTACTTTTTGCAAAAAAAGAAAACACACACCCCAAAGAATTAACAATCAGCTGCAGAGTCTACCTGTGGTGTGAGAAACTTCTCAATCCTGCAGGAGAGGAAAGGTTTGTCCAGTATGCTGTTGACTGAGGGTCGCTCTCAGTCAACAGCATACTGGACAGCATACTTTTTTTCTTTTTCTCAGCCTCTCTCTCGCACTTTTTTCCCGCTTCACTCTGCACGCGAGCCTTGTGCTTTACGCTGGGCAGAGGGGGGGAGGGGCGGTAGTTACACTCAGTAGCACAGGAACAGAGACAGAGAGAGAGAAAGAGAGGCAGGGACAACAACATAAGGTATAGTAATCATCCACAACTATTTTCGGTTGCAGATGATAAAGGATTCAGAAAGTTTATTCATGCAGGTCCATATGACAGAGAATGTGCATCTTCTGTTTGTTTTCATATTATAATTTATATTTAATTGTGTTGTGGTTTGCAGTGTTTTGTGTTCTTTTCACTTTAAATTTGTAAAAGGAAAAAGCTGAAAATTTAAATAGTTAAAACTTGAAATGTGAATAGTTGATTTTTGTATTATATGATTTATTTATTACATTTTATGTAGAGTGAATAAATAAAAGTATATTTACGGTGGCCCCTAGAGACAAAGCACGTACAAACTCCGAAGCACGTACAAACTCCGAAGCACGTACAAACTCCGAAGCACGTACAAACTCCGAAGCACGTACAAACTCCGAAGCACGTACAAACTCCGAAGCACGTACAAAAGACAACAGAAGTGCTCCAGGATGCCAGGCGCAGTGTTGAGCTTTTGTTACCTAGTGGCTACACAAGCCAGCAAGTACCAACGACCGGATTTGGTGTGTGGTAATAACAGGTAAATGAACTTTTTTTTTTAAATTATTTGAATATATATATGAGTGCCTGTGTATAAATACACAAACAATACACACATGCTTTCAATTGTGTAATTTAAGTGATCTAGTAGCTCTGCTTTGGAAGTTCAGTTCATGCTAGAAATGTGTTTTGGAGTTTGTACGTGTTTTGTCTCTAGGGGCCACCGCATATATTTATATATATAAACATATATAAATAAAACCACTTTTTTTTACGTTAGTAATTCCTTTTGTGCATAATTTTATATTATTGTTAATAATAAATTAATTAAAGCAACAAAACAACCTGAAGAGCCGGTTCGGAGCCGAAAGAGCCGGATCTCTAAAAAGAGCCGGAAATCCTATCACTAATAATAACAGTGTGCAATACACATACACTTATTCTTCTTTTTTATACTAAGTTAATATACTGTGTTGTGTTGTTTGTTGCGTTGTGATGTGTCATATCGTGTCGTGTTGTGTTATATGTAGTGCCGACGTAGGACAGTTTTTCCAATTTCATTGTACTACTGTACTATGTATGACTGTGCAATGACAATAAAGAGTTATCTTATCTTATCTTATCTTACCTGTATGGAATACCGTAACTGTCAAACTGAAAGACCACAGTATTGATTCAAATTATAAATTATATAAAAGTTGCTTCTGTATTTATTATCTAATTGTCTACTTATTTATTTATAAAATATTAATAAAATTCTCCATTTTTTTATTTACTTTTAAAAGTGTTCATTATGGATAGGCTTCAAGGTTTATTGATTCCATTGTTATTGACTTCAAATATATCTTAAATCAATTATTACAGTTTGGTAATGAAAAACAAACACCCACCATGGTGGATAAGTTATTGCAGTGTGAACTTAATTTAATTGTTTGGTAAACACTAGTTTAGTGCTCCTGCAGCAATTGCAGTAGTCGTTCTCTTTGGATGGTGGGTCAGACATTTAATGAAATAATTTCCCCAATTTAATCTTATTTTCACAGCATTTAGTAACATTGTTTATTTAGTGATTAATTTATTTCAGTCTTATTTTAGGTTTAGGTCTTCCGTACTTTATGTGGGCTCTGCCACATAAAAACCTGACAAAAACCTGAAAGTCATATATAAAGTATACTGTATATTTAAATAGGTATAGCATACTGGCATACTATATATTTCGGAATTTGGCTGTTTAAACGCAGCAAAATGAAATTCACAAAGGTATTCGTCTTTCAAAAAAATGTAATATCGCAAACGATTAAGCAACAAAAAATACATATCTCAATGTAAAATTCTGTTTTATTTTATTCAATTTATTTTTTTTAAAATTTAGACTAAATTCCTAAACACATTTACTGGATTTACAAGCCGCGGTGACGCGGGCGGCTCGCTCACGCCTCCTTGTTTGATTGTATCGAAGGCTGTGAGCAGATGACGCAGTGAGGTCCAGTGAACATGGCTCCTTTTCCGGACGAGGTGGATGTTTTTACTGGCCCACACTGGCGAATGAAGCAGCTGGTGGGCCTGTACTGCGAAAAGGTGTGTACAACTAACTGTCGTTCCTTATTTTGCAGATTTACGAACAATTTTTTGGAGGTTGGTGTCTGAAGGTGAAGCGAACACCTGCTAGCATGCTAGCTAGCTAGCTAGCGTAATAGCAGCAATAATTGAGTCAGTCGAAGGAGATGAACTGTCGGATGACTGTCTGACGACCACACTGAGACCCTTTGGTTGATCTGTGGTCAGCGTTACGTGATAGTATTCACGTTTCCAGCAGCGTGGAACCCTATCCGACTGAACCTAATAAAGTTTTATAGCCACTCGTCTCCGCAGCTAAAAGCTTTTTCTGTTTACTAGCCTAACTAACTTGCAAGATAGCTTATATAACGTGCTTTAAGTGCCACATTGGAGTTTCTAATGTTCTCGCAAAGGGTGGTGCATATATTAATAAGAAGTGTTTTAACAAGACAAGCCAGGTAAGCTCATTTAGCTGCAACAGCTAATGCACGAAGGGTGTGCTTCACTAACCCCAGCTCTGTTACAACACTGATGATTTGACACTCTGGCATACAGCCACTATGTTTACATATACGTATCACGTATATATAAACATAGTATTACGTGTCTAATCCTACCAACTGCAACGCTAACATAGATCTGGCGTCTGTCTTGCTGCAAAATGTTAAAAATGTATACTTGATAACGGACCTCTGTACTACCAGGACAATGTTTTAACTGTTAAAGTCACCAGCTTCATAAAAGAACACTCTGTCTTAGAAAGTGGTTGACATTTGTAAAAGGTACACTTCATCATTTTGGTATTTGAGAACACTTACGAGCAAAGCTATTCCATACTCTTCCTCAGAACTGGAGAAAAAAAAAAAAAAAACACAGGAATTCCTGTTCCTAATAGTTACTAACCGGTTTGTGTTTTCCAGCTGGTTTCTTGTCTGCAGGCTTTCTGGCTCCATCTGGGACCTTCCTCACAGTTAAAGGCACTCCGTATTTGGCGGCTGGTTTTGTAATCTTCTGGGCTGAGGCTGATATTATGAGATATCCAGAAGTAATTTAGAAGAAAAACTCAAAAACTAACAAAATTTGTATTTTAGTCAGCCAATGTGCGCACCGCACCCCACACACACACACACACACACACACACACACACAGTGTATTTTCACATCATAATAAAAATCAAAAAGAAATGAGCAGATTATTGTACAAAAGATGCAGAAGTCCAGCATACTTCATTTATCAGTTTTGATTTAAGGTGTTGAGGTCCTCTTTAATGCCATGAATATGTGCCCGACTTGGTGGCTGATTAGTTCTAGAATCTACAAACAAGCTGTAGAAGACAGACCCCTTGTAGTCTTCTTCATGACGAGTTTGCTCACCTGATGGCACCTGTGCCACACCCGATTTAGGCTGCTTGTGAAGAAAAGTATGGCGAAATTCCTGAGCAATGATCTGAAATGAGTAAGAAATTTAATGAGCAAGCTAGTTTTTGCAAAAAAAAACAAACCAAAAAACCCAAAGAATTAACAATCAGCTGCAGAGTCTACCTGTGGTGTGAGAAACTTCTCAATCCTGCAGGAGAGGAAAGGTTTGTCCAGTATGCTGTTGACTGAGGGTGTCACAGTCTGGCGAGGGCAGACTGTATGAATTGAAAAAGGACCCAAAACGCAGACGCCAAGGAACAGGGAACAGAACTTGAAATGTTAACAAAAGGCGAGCCGTTTAATAAGGCTAGTAGAAGAGGTACAAACAAAGGGCAAGGCAAACTGAAGCAAAATTAACACAAACCTAAACTGGGGAATCTAAACAAGCAATAAGAAAAACCTAGGCAAGAAACTTGGAAGCATGGCATGGGAAACATGGCGTGGACAACAGGCGACCTGACAATCACACACTGAAAACAGAGGACTTAAATACACAGGAGGTGATTAGGGGAAGTGGGAACACATGGAGGAACAGCTGAGGGTAATAAAGCAGGACGAGGCAAGGGAAGCAAAACTAGAAACACTCACATGAGACATGGACCTTCAAAGTAAAACAGGAAACACACTGACTGAATTCTAAACATGCAAACTTAACAGCAACTGGGGAGACAGAATATAGGAACCTGAAATATGGTACAAAACCATCACAGTGGACATAACATGGAACACAGGGAAGCCATATGACGAAGCCAAAGAGCAAAACCTAAGATAACCATAACTGAGATCTAGGGAAACACGAAACAGTACCACAAAGGACTCAAAACATAATCCATAATATAAAAACACGAGATCTCTCCAAAATGAAACAGGAACATGAGAGGCAGACATAACAACATAAGACAACAGACATGAAACACACGAAGGGCAAGGGAGATTTAACATAGTTGGAACACGAGGGGGAAATAATAAGAACTAGAAACACTTAGGCATGATAACAAATAAACTTAGGAAACCTGATAAGCTTAAACATACACTATGAACATCAAAAGAACTGAAACTCAAAACACTGGG
The DNA here is from genome assembly GCF_041146795.1 of Maylandia zebra. Taxonomy (NCBI): domain Eukaryota; kingdom Metazoa; phylum Chordata; class Actinopteri; order Cichliformes; family Cichlidae; genus Maylandia; species Maylandia zebra. Next base: position 9,509,681 of record NC_135188.1, read on the forward strand.
TCATAAGACCCAGGACCGTGACAGAGGGTCGCTCTCAAGGGTCGCGTTTAAACAGCTGTGCAAGGAGAGATCGCAGTTCTTGGGAGTAGTGACAAGACACAGGAGGGTACGACCCACGAATTATCTTAAGAACCAAGTTCTTCATGTTGCCAGCCTCAAACTGAGAATAAACAAATGCAAAGGCTCACACAGCTGTAACCACTGCATAGAAATTACTGAAGACAATTGAACTATATAGGGATTCTTAATGTGGGGACTGTACTGGATTACAGATTAAATTAGGAATTAATATACTGGAAATTAATTTCAGTGTATTATCTAACAGTACATTATCTAACTACAGTTATACATATAGAATATACAGGGAAGAGATCAAAATTAGTATGTGAGAGAACAGTAAATGCTGCATAAAACACCTTAAAATACTGTATAATTATAATTAAACAGCTCACACAGAATACTTACTGCATGCTTAAGAGTGCACATTTCATACAGAACACACCCTAGGGCCCAAATATCACTGCAGCAGGAAGGAAAAGCAAGGAAAATGAGAGGCGAGAACATACAAATGGGTGGGCAGGGATAAGTTCTGGGTTAAGTTTATTATTCATTCAATAAGGTATCAACAGTCAAGTGCATGCCCTTTACTTTCCTTTTATAAACTGAGATGAAAATAAGACTATTGACAAGAAAACTCCAGATCATTTAGACTGAGCTAAATTTACTTCACTCATTGTAACTAAAGTGGGTTAAATTGCATGTACACTTAAAATAGTTAAGGAGAAAAATCAATACCAGCTTCCTGCTGTAGATGTAAGCGAGCAAGTTTACTCAATAAAAAGGCGAGGTGATCTCCTTACATTACACTGTAGCCACCACCTAATCCTGCAGACTCAAGATTCAGTGGGGAGACACCTTGTCCCATTGATTACTATTGAATTTGCTTGACAACTAGACACCAATGTACGATATTCCAGAAGTCCAAGTACCTTTTGTTATTGTATGGTTTATTTTCACAGATCTCTGGTGTCATGCGGCGGCTGTGTGAAGGCAAGAGAGGACCCAAATGCACGGCTCTAGACACACGGGGATGAACTCAAAGGCCGGTCTTTATTAACAGGAACATAAGAAGTCATACAAAACTATACTGGGAGCAACTAAAAGCTGAGGCGCTGGGAAGACACGGAAAATGCACACAACCTAGAGGGACGACGCAACACAGAACAAAGGGACACTGACATAAATACACAGAAGGTAACGAGGGAAGTGGGAACACACGGGGAACACAGCTGAAGACAATTACTCATGGCCGAGCAGGGAGGACACGAAACTGACGATACTGACACCAAGATGTGGACCTTAAACACAACAGTACACAGAGATGAGCACAGAGAGAGAGAGAGGCAGAGAAGAAGGATGAATACGAGGGGATGAGGAGAACACAGAACCCATAGGATGGGAACACGGTACCAGAGCAAACACCACAATAAAAACATGGACACAGGGGGAATCCAAATACCAAACCAAACAATCCAATGGACATAAGAAACAAAATACAAAACTACAGAAAAACTAAGAACACTGGGTCAAAATGACCCAGGACCATGACATCTGGTGACAGGTAATATGGTGTTCCTATGCATGTTCTTGCCAGTTCTACAGTGCTGAAAAACAGAAAAATAGCACATTTTAATATTAAAGCTTCAATATTTCAAATAAGCACTGTCTAATGTGCAAAAATACAAACAATGACATAAATCAAAGCAAAAACAGCTGTAAAAAAGGGAAAAAATCAACATCAATAATAAATGCACCTAAGAACCTCAGAACATAATGTATAAATACATAAAACACGTAATACATTATAAGATCAGACATATTTGATTTAACCAAAAGATATTTCTGTGTAAGAACAGTTAAAAAGTGTACAAATAACAAACTTCAACAAAATAAACTATAATATTTTTTAAATATAGTAAAACAGAATGTCTTATTACCAGAAATGCAAAGTGTTCTTCAACTTTTAGTCTGGAATCTATGCTTAATGAAAAACTGCAGGGCTATTTAGACAACAGTGTGCATACCTGTTCAGCACCCTTGCAATTCCAAAGTCTCCAAGCTGAACTGTTCCATCTTTTGTCAAAAAGATGTTCTACACAAGCATTATGAGAACACATGTAAATAATCCAATACATGCAAACAAACAACTTATCACTTAAAGGGAATCTTGTGATTTATGAAACAATACCTGTGATTTTATGTCTCTGTGGAGAATTTTTCGATCGTGCACATGCTTGAGCGCTAGGCAGATCTGCACAAACCAATCTAGGATCTCAAAAAGGGAGACTACAGTAAACCATATGTATTGTGATCAGTTTAACCAAATATCTGTATACTGTTTGCACAGTGACTGCCTTGAGTAGTTGCTGGCTTACTTGCGCTTCTGAGAACAGTACCCCTTTCTGAGAGTTGATCTTTTTGAATAGGTCTCCACCCTCGCAGTAGTCCATCACAATATACAGGCAGTCACCCTCTGGGAAAAAAATACAAATAAAATAAAAAAAACTTATAGTATGTAGTTATCACACAGTGCACATTTGATAATAGTTTCTTCACATAAACAGATGAGCTATTTGAATGGCATTAATACCTTCAAAAGATTCCTTATACTGGACGATGTTTGGATGACTCATGTTGGCAAGAACAGCAACTTCCTTCCGAGATTCCTGCCTCTCTTTGCTGGACATCTGTCAAAGTAATGAAGAGGAGGGTAACGAGATGAAGCGCACACTGAAAAGAACATGCCAAGCTTGTGTAAAAAATATGCACAGAAGCTTACTCCAGATATGCCAATCTCCTTAATGACATATTGGTGTCCATGATCTTTGGATTTGACCAGGATAGCCTTTCCAAATGAACCTTCCCCAATTTTCTTCACCTTTTCGTACTTGTCCATGTTATTGGAATGACTGGCTCCACATGCTGGATCTACAAAGACATCAAGAACATGCTAATGCTATTGCTCGGTGTAACTAGGCTTTAATCGAGGGTTCCGTGACAGAAGCTTTATAAAAGGCAAACATTTGGTAGTCTTAATAATGACAATTGTGCGTCGTCCGGGAAATGTAATGTTAGCTCCATTGTGGACCGCTGTCAGACAGAAAGAGACGGACTGTGATGCTGAGATGCAAGACACAACACAGCTGGTAGCAAAACAGCTAGCGTTCCCGTTACTTAGAAGCTAGAAGAAGATGGGAGCTTCATAAAATATTTACCTTGTGAATGTACAAAACTCTAACTGATATAATATCACCGGCTCACTGTGTAGCCGTATACGTTTCTGTGTGCCTTACCATTAGTCTTTTCTCGCTGCCTTTCTCATAGAGGTTTGGGTACTTGATACTGTCCTCGCACTCTCTATCTAACTACGGCTACATTTTTTGTACGTTTTCATTGGTCAGATGTACCAAGACCGAACATTAATTGGTGGACACGACTGTCCATCATCTTTTATTGTGGATGACGCTTACCAGTCTCCGCCCCCAATGACACCGTTGCTGTGGACATTTTCCATAGCAACCGCAAACCAACTGAGAAGCATGGAGAACGTGTAACGTTTGGCGATTAATTTAGTTAAAATGTATTTATTTTTTAGGTACTTCATTTAGTATTTTCATATTATGTATCTAAACCACAGAGCTTCGCTAAATTTAGTAACACACTATCCTCCTAATACCTAACTCTGCCATGGAGGAGCTGCACAAGACAATAAGCAACCAGCAGAACTCCCATCCAAACGCAGTGCACATTATAGCTGGGGACTTCAACCATGCTGATTTAAGGTCAGTATTCCCCAGATTTGAACAGCATATTAAATGTGCAACGAGGGGGGAAAACACATTGGGTAAAGCCTGCAGCAACATCCAAAAAGGCTACAGAGCAACCCCTCTACCACATCTAGGTTTGTCAGACCACATGTCCATGCTGTTGATCCCTGCATACACTCCCATTAGGAGAAGAGCCCCCTGGCCAGAAGGTGCATCACATCAGCTGCAGGACTGTTTTGAAAACACGGACTGGAGCGTGTTCGAACATCAGGACCTTGAAGAGCACACAACATCAGTGCTCTCATATATTAACTTCTGTGTCAACAGTGTCACTGTGGACAAACGTCTCCGGGTGTATTCCAACCAGAAACCCTGGATGACTAAAGAGGTCCAGGTCCTGCTGAAGCAACGTGACACCGCTTTTAGATCCGGTGATGGTATGCAGTACAGTGCAGCCAGATCTGAGTTGAAAAGAGGCATCAGAGAGGCCAAGGCAGCGTACAAGAGAAGGATCGAAGACCACTTCAGCACCAAAAACTCACGACAGGTATGGCAGGGAGTTCAGCACTTAACCAACTACAAACCTGGCAATACCACGTTGACTGAGGGTAACGCGGAGCTTGCGGAGGAGCTGAACCACTTCTTCGCACGCTTTGAGGTGAAGGGACCAGAGGCAGCAGCAGCAAAAACATCGGACAGCAGCAGCCCAAGCCTCATAGTGCAGGAATATGAGGTGAGGCGCACACTGAGGGCAGTGAACCCCAGGAAGGCCACCGGACCAGATGGGGTAACCGCAAAGGTCCTAAAAGATTGTGCAGACCAGCTGGCTGGGGTCTTCACTAAGATCTTCAACACTTCACTGTCCCAGTCCTGCATCCCGCCGTGCCTAAAGTCAGCCACAATTGTCCCACTGCCAAAGCGTACTAACATTAGCAGCCTCAACGACTACCGACCAGTTGCTCTAACACCTGTTATAATGAAGTGCTTCGAGAAACTGGTCCGACGTCACATCATGTCCTGCTTGCCACCCACACTCGACCTGCTCCAGTTTGCATACAGAGCTAACAGATCAACTGAAGATGCCATTGCTACAACGCTCCACACCACCATCTCTCACCTGGAAGTGCAGGGCCGTTACGCCAGGCTGCTCTTTGTTGACTTTAGCTCTGCTTTCAATACTCCCGGACAGACTAATAGTTAAACTGCTGGAAATTGGACTTCCTTCCACCACCTGCCGCTGGATCAGAGACTTCCTCTCAGACCGTGTACAGAGAGTTAGAGTGGGGCCTCATCTTTCCTCAGCCCTCAGCCTCAACATCGCTCTCCACAAGGCTGTGTACTGAGTCCCCTACTGTACACTCTGTACACACATGACTGTGTTAGTTCCCACCCAGACAACACAGTCATCAAGTTTGCAGATGATACCACCGTGGTGGGGCTCATCTCAGGGGGAGATGAGACTGCATACAGAGCTGAAGTTCAGAGGCTGTCAGATTGGTGTGCAGATAACAACCTGGACCTCAATACCACCAAAACAAAAGAACTGGTAGTTGACTTCAGAAGGAGGAAGTCCGAGCTGCAGCCTGTCAGCATCAACGGGGAGTGCGTGGAAAGGGTCTCCAGTTTCAAGTTTCTGGGTGTGCACATAGACACAGACCTCCAATGGAGCTCTAACACCTCTGCGGTCTTAAAGAAGGCCCAACAGCGTCTCCACTTTCTGAGAATCCTCAGAAAAATGGAACTGAAGAAGGAGCTGCTGACCGTCTTCTACCGCTGCTCCATTGAAAGTGTGCTGACGTACTGCATCGGTGTGTGGTTCTACAGCTGCACCACAGCACACAGAAAGGCACTCCAGAGGGTCATCAACATGGCCCAAAAAATCATTGGACATCCTCTTCCCTCCCTGAAGGACCTGTACAGCACTCGCTGTCTCAAGAGGGCACGCAGCATCCTACGGGACTGCACACACCCAGGACACCGGGTGTTTAAGCTGCTGCCGTCTGGCAGGAGGTTCAGGCTGCTGAGGTCCCGAACAAATAGACTCAAGGACAGCTTTTACAACAGGGCAATAGCCCTGATCAGTGTAAATAGCTGACCTGACTGGATACCTCCCTGGACTTTTTAGGGGGGAGGTAACAATGTTTAAAACGATAACAATAATATTTATATTTATAACAAGGTGCAATAATAATTAATGTGCAATAATAACTAGTGATGGGTCGTTCGCGAACGAAATGGCTCTTAGAGCCGGCACTTTGACGTGACTTTCTTTAGGTCACGAGTAGTTGTCCAAGCATTTCACTACATATCGTACTGTGTATGACTGTGTACGTGACAAATAAAATTTGAATTTGAATTTGATTTGAACGACGCGAGCCGGCTCCTTATCGCGAGCCGTCACGTGGGTTTTTTTTTTTTCTTTTTCTCAGCCTCTCTCTCGCACTTTTTTCCCGCTTCACTCTGCACGCGAGCCTTGTGCTTTACGCTGGGCAGAGGGGGGGAGGGGCGGTAGTTACACTCAGTAGCACAGGAACAGAGACAGAGAGAGAGAAAGAGAGGCAGGGACAACAACATAAGGTATAGTAATCATCCACAACTATTTTCGGTTGCAGATGATAAAGGATTCAGAAAGTTTATTCATGCAGGTCCATATGACAGAGAATGTGCATCTTCTGTTTGTTTTCATATTATAATTTATATTTAATTGTGTTGTGGTTTGCAGTGTTTTGTGTTCTTTTCACTTTAAATTTGTAAAAGGAAAAAGCTGAAAATTTAAATAGTTAAAACTTGAAATGTGAATAGTTGATTTTTGTATTATATGATTTATTTATTACATTTTATGTGGAGTGAATAAATAAAAGTATATTTACGGTGGCCCCTAGAGACAAAGCACATACAAACTTCAAATCACGTACGAACTCTGAAGCATGTACAAACTCCAAAACACGTAAAAACACGTACAAACTCCAAAACACGTACAAACTCCGAAGCACGTAAAAACTCAGAAGCACATAAAAACTCAAAACACGTACAAAAGACAACAGAAGTGCTCCAGGATGCCGGGCGCAGTGTTGAGCCTTTGTTATCTTGTGGCTACACAAGCCAGCAAGTACCAACGACCGGATTTGGTGTGTGGTAATAACAGGTAAATGAACTTTTTTTAAAATTATTTGAATATATATGAGTGCCTGTGTATAAATACACAAACAATACACACATGCTTTCAATTGTGTAATTTAAGTGATCTAGTAGCTCTGCTTTGGAAGTTCAGTTCATGCTAGAAATGTGTTTTGGAGTTTGTACGTGTTTTGTCTCTAGGGGCCACCGCATATATTTATATATAAACATATATAAATAAAACCACTTTTTTTTACGTTAGTAATTCCTTTTGTGCATAATTTTATATTATTGTTAATAATAAATTAATTAAAGCAACAAAACAACCTGAAGAGCCGGTTCGGAGCCGAAAGAGCCGGCTCTTTTTAGTGAGCCGAACCGAAAGAGCCGGATCTCTAAAAAGAGCCGGAAATCCTATCACTAATAATAACAGTGTGCAATACACATACACTTATTCTTCTTTTTTATACTAAGTTAATATACTGTGTTGTGTTGTTTGTTGCGTTGTGATGTGTCATATCGTGTCGTGTTGTGTTATATGTAGTGCCGACGTAGGACAGTTTTTCCAATTTCATTGTACTACTGTACTATGTATGACTGTGCAATGACAATAAAGAGTTATCTTATCTTATCTTATCTTATCTTATCTTATCTTACCTGTATGGAATACCGTAACTGTCAAACTGAAAGACCACAGTATTGATTCAAATTATAAATTATATAAAAGTTGCTTCTGTATTTATTATCTAATTGTCTACTTATTTATTTATAAAATATTAATAAAATTCTCCATTTTTTTATTTACTTTTAAAAGTGTTCATTATGGATAGGCTTCAAGGTTTATTGATTCCATTGTTATTGACTTCAAATATATCTTAAATCAATTATTACAGTTTGGTAATGAAAAACATAAACACCCACCATGGTGGATAAGTTATTGCAGTGTGAACTTAATTTAATTGTTTGGTAAACACTAGTTTAGTGCTCCTGCAGCAATTGCAGTAGTCGTTCTCTTTGGATGGTGGGTCAGACATTTAATGAAATAATTTCCCCAATTTAATCTTATTTTCACAGCATTTAGTAACATTGTTTATTTAGTGATTAATTTATTTCAGTCTTATTTTAGGTTTAGGTCTTCCGTACTTTATGTGGGCTCTGCCACATAAAAACCTGACAAAAACCTGAAAGTCATATATAAAGTATACTGTATATTTAAATAGGTATAGCATACTGGCATACTATATATTTCGGAATTTGGCTGTTTAAACGCAGCAAAATGAAATTCACAAAGGTATTCGTCTTTCAAAAAAATGTAATATCGCAAACGATTAAGCAACAAAAAATACATATCTCAATGTAAAATTCTGTTTTATTTTATTCAATTTATTTTTTTTAAAATTTAGACTAAATTCCTAAACACATTTACTGGATTTACAAGCCGCGGTGACGCGGGCGGCTCGCTCACGCCTCCTTGTTTGATTGTATCGAAGGCTGTGAGCAGATGACGCAGTGAGGTCCAGTGAACATGGCTCCTTTTCCGGACGAGGTGGATGTTTTTACTGGCCCACACTGGCGAATGAAGCAGCTGGTGGGCCTGTACTGCGAAAAGGTGTGTACAACTAACTGTCGTTCCTTATTTTGCAGATTTACGAACAATTTTTTGGAGGTTGGTGTCTGAAGGTGAAGCGAACACCTGCTAGCATGCTAGCTAGCTAGCTAGCGTAATAGCAGCAATAATTGAGTCAGTCGAAGGAGATGAACTGTCGGATGACTGTCTGACGACCACACTGAGACCCTTTGGTTGATCTGTGGTCAGCGTTACGTGATAGTATTCACGTTTCCAGCAGCGTGGAACCCTATCCGACTGAACCTAATAAAGTTTTATAGCCACTCGTCTCCGCAGCTAAAAGCTTTTTCTGTTTACTAGCCTAACTAACTTGCAAGATAGCTTATATAACGTGCTTTAAGTGCCACATTGGAGTTCCTAATGTTCTCGCAAAGGGTGGTGCATATATTAATAAGAAGTGTCTTAACAAGACAAGCCAGGTAAGCTCATTTAGCTGCAACAGCTAATGCACGAAGGGTGTGCTTCACTAACCCTAGCTCGGTTACAACACTGATGATTTGACACTCTGGCATACAGCCACTATGTTTACATATACGTATCACGTATATATAAACATAGTATTACGTGTTACGTGTCTAATCCTACCAACTGCAACGCTAACATAGATCACATGGATCTTTTTTTTTTTTTTTTTTTTTTTTTTTTTTTTTGATCACATGGATCTTATGTGATGATTTATTTTGTAAGAAATAACGCAAAGATCTTATTTGATAATTCTTCTTCCACAGCTGTCCAACACCAACTTCTCCAACAACAATGATTTCCGCTCATTTCTCCAGTCCCTGTGCGCCACATTTAAGGAGTTCAAGATGCATGAGCAAATTGAGAACGAGTACATTATCGGGCTGCTGCAGCAGCGCTGCTGCACAGTGTACAATGTACACTCTGACAACAAACTTTCAGAGATGTTGTCCCTCTTTGAGAAAGGGCTTCATAGTATTAAGGTAACGATCGACTGGCATTTTAAAATACACATTTTATTGACATGCTATGATCCTATATTTCACTTGATGCAACTTTAAAAATAGCTAACCAGAAAAACATTGGCTTTAGGTAAGGGGAAAAACATGTAGTACAGTGCTCAATTGTTGGGTACCACTCAGTCATTAGAATAAGTATCATGTCAGCAACGCAAAGATTATAGTACATACAAAGACATCAAGGGTTTTTATTTTTCATGTACACATGTAATTTCTGGCACCTCTTCAAAGCGGTTTTACTCACATGCGAAGCAAAATTACCAGCATTATAATAAATGAGAATTCGTTTTAGCTAACTTACACACTTGGGCAGTCAGTCCCTAAAGGCCCATTGTGCCATGAGAAATCTGCACGTTAATCATACTACACTTCCTTTAAGTGTGGAATAATACTCATTTGTGATATCCACTTTTGTCACAGTTCTCAAGTGTTACAGTTTCACATTTAAAAGAAGAAAAAGGATGAATGAAGTTATTAAGGATGAAGTTAGTAAGTTGAACTGCTTGGAGCAGAGGGAGGGTTATTTTTGTGATCTGCTTATCGAGAGACAAGAGTTATTGTTCTGTCAAGCCATGGGCAAACCTCCACCCCAAGAAATAAGAGGCAAAAATAAAGGCCTTTTTAGAATTATGCAATTGTGTAAACCCGAACTTCCGCTGCCAGTTTGCAAATCAGAAAACATTTTCTATTTTTGCTTTCAGGAGTAATCCTGCTTTCTGTCCCAAGGAAAACTGTCTCCTGGGAAAAACAATACTGTCCTAAATATTTAAATTATATTGAATTCCTGTCATTTGTGTTAAAAAAAGAGTTCATGATATTTACCCTGAGAAATAACCCCGAGTAACCCTGAGTAAATCAACTCCTGTAGTAATGACATTAAAATATTTTTGAATAGAAAATAATACTTTAATGTACAACAATTATTGCACAACACAGCCATTAATGATGATGCAAAATCAAAATGTACTTCTCAGGGAGTAGTGATTGAGTAAGGGTGATTTGGACACAGACCATGAATTAATCATTGTTGTGTGTTTTTAGAGTGAATATGAGCAGCTTAACTATGCCCAGCAGCTGAAGGAGAGACTAGAAGCTTTTACACAGGACTTTCTGCCCCACATGAAGGAGGAAGAGGAGGTATAAGATGCTCAAATTTCTTTTCCTTTCTTTTTTTATATTGTGTGGGACATCAATTAAGACTAATTTATGTTGAACAACAAAAGGTAAAAACATGCACTGAAAGTTATCATAAAAACGTGTCTGTTCATGTCCAGGTAAATTAAACTGTTGCAAGCTGTTTGTAAACTGAGGAGATTCGTTGCAGGTGTTTCAGCCTATGCTTATGCAGTACTTCAGCTATGAGGAGCTCAAGGACATCAAGAAACAAGTGATAGCGCAGCACTGCAACCAACAGCAATTGGACAGTGCCGCAGAGGTGCTAAAAGGCTTCAGTTTGTGGAGCCAGGCGGAGGTGCTCCAGAAAGCCTTCAAATATGCTGATCATGAGAAGACAGATTATGGTGAGTGAGTATATATTTAAGCTGGTGCTTCGTACTTAAGCACATTATAATTGGTCAAGTAACCCCACTGTTCAATATACGACATGTTTAGATAAGCATATCAATCAGTTGTCTTTTAGATCTAATGCAATGCGGTAACTCATGTCCAGCAGACATTTTGACTGTCCATTAAGGCATTTCTTATGATCAGTTTAGGCATGACTAACTTGTTTATACCTGCGTCTGTCTTGCTGCAAAATGTTAAAAATGTATACTTGATAACGGACCTCTGTACTACCAGGACAATGTTTTAACTGTTAAAGTCACCAGCTTCATAAAAGAACACTCTGTCTTAGAAAGTGGTTGACATTTGTAAAAGGTACACTTCATCATTTTGGTATTTGAGAACACTTACGAGCAAAGCTATTCCATACTCTTCCTCAGAACTGGAAAAAAACAGGAATTCCTCCACCCACATCTCCCAGCTCCCCACGGAAATTATGCTGAGGCTGTTCCATTATTTAGGCCCTGAAGATCTGTGTCGCTGCAGTCAAGTGTGCAGCTCCTGGTCAGAGCTAGCTAAGACCGGCTCTTTGTGGAGGCACCTTTATCCTGTGCGCTGGGCCAGAGGTACGCTCGAGTTTTATGTACTGGTGAAGAATTATTTCACTCAAGTGTGTACACAACTAATGAATATTTTTGTCTCTGTTATGTAGGTGATTATTATAATGGCCCCCCTGGGGAGCTTGACCAGGAGCCAGATGAGGAGTGGGTGAAGAGTCGGCAGAATGAGGGTCGTGCCTATCAGGAATGGGATGAGGACGCTGATGTCGATGAGTCTGGTGAGGTTTTGTCTTAGGTAAAGGGCTTGTGTCTCATAGCGATTTAAGTGGTATTTAAAGCACAAGCAACTATTACTAATGTAATGTTTCAGACACAAGCTGCCAGAAAGGCATCATTTGGGATGTACTGTTGTATTATAGGTTCCTACCCAGTCATTCCTATCCATTCAGCCCACATTTAGCAAGATACGTGTGACAAAAACAAGCAAAGAAAACCCCCACTTTTATAAATGCTCGGTAATGTTAAGCCCGGTTCCCATTGAACACACCGTTTAAGTAAAATGGCTGGTAAATAAACTACTGCAATCTGTGGGTGTCTTGTCATTCTCTTTCAAAACGTTGACAATTCACTGGCTTTCAATAACAGCATAAAATTAGCCAGCCAAAACTGACTACTGATGTAGATATTTGTTTGCGAGGAAATCAACAGTGTGTCGTTTTACAGAAGTTACTCACTCAGGTCGAGCAGTTTTGGTGCACTGGTTCTACGTGACACGTTCAGTGTGAACAGGGCTGTAAAACAGGTTTATGGTTATATGCAGCCTGTGTAAAAGGCAAGTCTTCATTAAATATGATACCTAAAGACATTTAGTGTCTATTTTTGACCTCTACTTTTATAGTTCCTCACTGTTTGCCCTGTTGATATTGGGTAATAAAACTAGATTAAAAATGTAGAGGTGTCTGTTTAAGAGTTTTAAACAGGGCGTCACACATTCATTCACATGTGGTGAAGCCAGTCGTCTCTATTTACTTTTCAAGTATTTTGCTGCTTTTGATCCCAGACTCTGCTTTATGTGTCATCATGGTATGATACACCTCTAGTGTTGCCTAAAGATGTGTCATACCACCTCCAGTTTAAGCTCTGTAATGTGTCACCCATGTTGTTCAATGGTTCATCAGATGTGTCAGGTCAAATTGAGGGCTCCCTTGCAATCAGCACTGCTAAGCGGGAGAAGAGGCTCCTGAATGGGATTATCCAGAATCTTCTTCCAGCTGTTGGTCCTTCTGTCAAGTCCATTGTTCTGGCATATAGCTCTACAGTCTCAAGTAAAATGGTAGGCGGAGCACAAACCTTTATTTTGCTGTTGTACTAGCACAATGTCAAAGCTCAGAAAGCTCGTTGGTTGAGCTGTGTTGTAAGATAAATGTTCTTGCTTTCCAGGTACGTCAAATCCTCAGTTTCTGCCCCAATATTACTCATCTAGACCTGACGCAGACTGACGTTACAGACTTTGCATTTGACAGGTTAGTATTAAAAATGAATACTGAAATGCTAACTGTTTATGACAAAGCGGATGTACATAAAACTCAAAACTTATATTGAGTCTATCCTTTCCTTTTTAGCTGGTCATCTCTCGGAGCTTGTCACTCTCTGGAGCACCTGGATTTGTCGGGGTGTGAGAAAATCACTGATCACACCTTGAAGAAACTGTCTTTTGGGCTGGGTGACCTCATGTCTTCCACCTGCATTGACAAACGCTCAGACAAGCGAGCCAAGCTTCTTAAGAGTTCCCCAGGTCCCATCACGCTTGTTGATGAGAGAAACCTACATCCAGTGGGACGAAAGCAGGCCATAATTTTCAAGCAGGGGACTGGCCGCTGGGGTGCCGCCTGCACACCCATGCAAGTATGGGTCCTGGATCCTTTGGACCTTGCTGATATTGAGGACGCAGCAGAGTGGAGTCGACGTGGTGGGATGCCGCTTACTGACGCGGAAAGCTTCGTTGAGACACAATTTATGGGAAATTCGTGCTGTTGCAGGAGGAGCAGGAGGCGGGGGCACAGGACTGGCTCAGATGCCTCATATTTGCATCAGCAGTACGCCTTGTCTGCAGAAGTGCTCTGCGGTCACTCCACCTGCTGCACAAACGACGTGGCCCTCAGGACTTTTACTGGGTCTGAGTCAGGCATGACCAGAAATGGCACAGCAGAATTTCAGACTAAATGCTCCTCAATGGGGAGCCTGCAGTGTCTCCAGCCTGAAAACAGGACTGATCAATCAGAAACGAAACGCTCACTGAGGTTTCTCAGCCTCTCTGGATGTTATCAAGTCACTGACTTGGGCCTGAGGTAACGTTAATGCATCAATCTCTTTCAAACAAACTACAAAACACATCATATATATTTTTTAGTATCTGTACAGAGGATCGAAACAGCAAAACTTAGAAAATGTATACACAACCACTGACTTCATACCGCAGGACTCAGGTCTCCAGTAATCCCCTGACTGTACACACATAGGAAAATTAGATCAACCAATAGGCAGAAATCTGACCTCATCATGGGACTTTAAATAATGGGCCCCTTATTTCCTTAATTAGGTGCAAATGAGGGAATGTAAAGATTGAATACAGGTGTAAAAACAAATTCCTGTTTGTTCCCAGTAAATAAACAGGCTGTTGTATACAAAGAAAAGCTGATACATTAAATTAAAAAAGGTCAACTTTAACGAAAGATAAGTTAGTTTAAATATGAGTTTCAATACAAAGTCAAATACAGAAGTGACTTGTCACATTTTAGGAGTTAATGCCTAAATTTGTTTTATTTTTATTAATTTAATAATATATACATTTAGTTTGGCAGTTATGACCCTCTATGAAAATGACTTGTTTTTAGGTAGGTTTTTTGAAGATTGGTAGCAAACTAAAATGACACAGTGGAATGAATGAGTTACTGTGAACAACTGTAAATACCACATTTCGTCAAATTGCGCTGATGAAATTTTAACCTGGAGACCAGCCACAGTACCCCTTCAAACCTTGGTTGCTGAAATATAAACGCCTGCCAGCGTACCCCAAAGAAATGCCTTGTGGTCATTTCCTTATTTGTCTTTGTCCGGGGATAAACACTCTCACAGACTCACAAGGTAAAAACATTCAGCGCCATATGAAAAGTAAACTGCTACTTACTAGTAGTTCAAATGTAGTCATTTTAAAGCATTCGACAGATTAAGTTTAATATCAGTGGTCAAGAGGACATAAAATCACTAGTCATAAAAAACATTTATGACTTTGCTCCAGAGTTTTTAGGTTTTTCCTCCTGGAAGTTATACTTCTACTGCTATTTTTGCTCTTGAATTCCACCATAGATTTCAGTGTACTGCCATCTCACCACTATACTGAATTAAGACAAAGATATAGGTGCTTTTCAAAATGCATATCAAGTAACATTTCTATCAGCTAATTCAGATTATACAGTGCAGCTCTTATTAGGGTAAGACTGGATTATCTGCATTCATCTAGATGTTCCCAGTGTTGGTCTGCATGTTGTTGTAGCTGTAATGAGGTTGCATTGCATTGTGTGTCAGGGCTCTGTCTCAGCGTGGAGGGCTTCCTGTGCTGGAGCATCTCAACCTGTCTGGCTGCCTCTTCATCACTGAGGTGGGGCTGCAGGAGCTGGTGTCGGCCTGTCCTTCCCTCAATGACGAGCACTTCTATTATTGCGACAACATCAACGGTAACACAAGTTAAACCTAAAATGCTGCATGCTCTTCACCTAGTAATGTGTTTTGACATAGGCCTGTGTTAATGTTGTACTGTATAAAATGTCACGGTGGTGTTACAGTGTGTGGCAACTATTACAAACATTAATAACCCCACTCGCATAGCATGTGTCCTAGTGTAAGTAACCGATGCCGCTGAGAGGGGAGGTAAGTAGGCATTACAATACATTGATGCCCTTACTGTCAGAACTTTATGTAACACAAAGTTGATTTATTTAGTAACATAATGAAAATATTTAAATGTTGTGGATATGGGGGTGTGTGTCAGATGTTTCTCACTTGTCGCGTGGGTTGCAGGTCAGTAGATAACTGCAGTGTGGTGTTTCTCTGCAGGTCCCCATGCAGACACGGCCAGCGGCTGCCAGAACCTGCAGTGTGGTTTCAGAGCTTGCTGCCGCTCTGGAGAGTGATTCAGCAAAACGATGCTATTCTGAAATGTCTCCTTTTAATTGCACTTTATTCTGGGAATACCATTTGCTGTATTTTGTGTCACTTAAAAATATTTCTTGATGAAACTGTAATTTTGCTCTAAATCTTTCGGTCTATATTTCATGGAAATAATGCTGTCTAAAAGGAAAACATACAAGGGTAACAATGGATTTGAACTGTCTGCAAATATCCTGGTTCTTTCTTTTTGGTTTAAAAAAAGTAAAAACCTAGAAAAAAATGAACACCTAGAACTCAGTGGTTTTCTGTAGTTTAAACGAAGTTTGTTTTGTCACTAAAATGATACAGATTTACACCAGTCTGCTTCTCCCCTTACTTTGTAACTCATTATCAGCATAGGGTTAATTTTGTTGTTAAATTGAATCTAACGTCGTCGTTTATTTGATAACAATGTGTGGTGAAACAAAGTGGTCTAAGTTTTGGGTGAAGCTGACTGCTCCAAATGGCACTCAGATTGTTGATGGTTAGGTCCCTACATGTGACTCTTTTTCGCTGCCTTGTGCTGCCGTACATTGATGTTCAGTTCACTGTTGATGCTGGCACAGCGACAGTATGCACAGACATAGGAACTGGTACTTGATGTTGCAGTGTAGTCCTTAACCCCCCCCCCCCCCCCCCCCTTTTTTTTTTTTTGTTGTTGTTTTTTTTTACATTTGTGATACTAAATGTCCAGAAAGAGTTTCTTGCTTTCACTTTTCTTTATGCACTCCAGTGGGCAAAGAAATGGACCAGTGTTCTTGTGAGAAAGATTGAAGAGTTTGTAGAGAAATAGAAAAGCAGGATTAAAAATAGTCAATTGGGAAAAGTCTTCAGGGTATTTGGCCAGCTAGAGTACTGCATCATTTATGATACTGCAGCAGAATTTATTTTCCTGTTCAAAAGCCTTGCATGATTTCTGTTGAAAATTCACAACAAATTAATAAAAACATCTTGGAGTTAGAAACTGTGCAGTTGCTTATTGTTATTGTGTTAACAAAAAAGTATCGAACCACCAACCTTCTAAGTAGTAGGTGACCTGATCCACCACCTGAGCTACAGCCGACCCAATGTCAGTAAAGTGCCAGAAAATCCTCCGTGCATCTTGGCGACTTTCAACAAATTATGACTCCATAGTAGAAATATAGTATCTTAAAAATATTCTTTTATGCAGCAGGTCTTGCTGCTAGAAAGGCTGCCGACAGCCTCAAGGGATGTTTATAAGAAATCTGCCACATTTAATAAATGTCAAGGCAAACCCAACAAAGGAGTCTGCATACAAGCATCTTTTTTTTTTTTAGTTTCTTAATTTAATTATGCTGTCACTTTTCTTCACATTTAAACTATAAACTGGCAGTTTGAAGGACTTTTGTTGGTAATTTAATATAAAAATGCTGACTGTAAGGAAAATAAAACAAACCCTCACTTATTAGTGAGGGTTTGTTTCAAGCCAATTTGCCTCAGCAGCTGGCCAGTCACCTTGACTAACACACATTTCTTACCAAGCCACAGGACCATTGGTTATGTTGCACCCTGTATCTCTGTATTGATTCTTCAAGTCTCTGGAAGTCTGATGGATGAACACAATTCCTTCAGCTGGTGTTTTGGTGATTGTTTTAAAGAGTGCTCTCCAAGTTTTTGGTACAGTCTTTCATATGTGTTCACTTGAGTTGAGATCTGAGTACTCTGAAGACTGATTCACATCATTCTCACACTCAACCCATTCGGTAACCCCTCATCGTATTGATGGGAGATCATTCTGGAAGAGTCCCACTTCCCCTCAGGTCAGGAATGTTTCATAGATTAAAATCAATAAAAAAAACAGTTCTGAGAAATTTTGCTCACATGCAGCGACCTCTCCCTCAAACACTGAGATTGGACTCCTTGAACGAATAGTTGTTCCAACTATATGTTTACTTAGCTTCACTTGGAGCCTATCTGCAGATGTCTGCACAGAGCAACATCTGGGCCCTGCTGTGGAAAGTAACACCCATCTAAAGGGGGGTTCTCAAAGTCTTAGTGCCAATTTAAGGAGCCAACTTATGACTGAAAACAGCACATGAAAAATGTAAACCATAAATCTTTTAATAAGCAAGCATTTTTTGTTTGGTTTTGGTTTACAGGTTTTTAATCACTAGCCAGATGGAAATTTTTAACATCTATTACTTTTACTCATTGTTTGGAAGGTTTAGAAATTGTGAAGTGAATAAGTGAGCTCCACCCTTAAATTCGCTCTACCATATATAGATACATATACATATAGACCTTTGAGGCGTGACTCAAGAGTGTCTGGATATATTTAAAGCAAACAAGCTGTGGTGACAGAAGTTTATGCATTTAATTCAAATACAATTTAGCTTATTTGAAAATGTTTATACATTTTACAGTTTATTTCTGACCATTTCATGAACACAAATGTCTTTTTTGCTTTCATAAATAAAACCTTAAAAATGTGATTAAAAATTATGGGTATCAGTCTGTCTAGTTCGGAAGCAGAAACCACTGTGAGGCCATTTCTGCTGCTTTGGTGTAACAAAAGTAACATCGGAAGCAATGGAGAGGCAACAGGGAACCGTTTTGCAAGTGCTTTCCACGGACCATTCCTCTCTCCTTATCCCTCCTGACTAATTTTTCTATAGTTGTGCTTTTTTGCTAGTGTTCTTGTCACAGCTGGTAGAATGAGCTGGTATCGGCAGCCGATTCATGCTAACTCAAAGTATGAAGGAGACATCGTGAGATGGGCCAGCACATATGGAAAGCTGAATACAAAAAAAAGTACAAAAAAATATTGCAAAGATCATGAAGATAACTTGATCTACAGTAATTTGCATTAAACATCAGCTTTAATAAAGCTGAAGCTTGATAAACAGTCAGATCTTACATCATGTGAGGACGAGTGAGGCCAAGTAAATCCACACTGACATGACGTTATTTGGGTAGGGGTGCACATACACAGCCAGGGCAAACTCCACATTTGATGCCTGAACACTGTGAATGCCAGTGCTGTACACTGCCTCTATAATGGGCCGGATCTCAGAAAACACCAGATTGAGGGGGAATCCTGAAATCTTCAAAGGAAAAGAGAGAAAAAAAAAAGAGAAAACCAAAAAAAACCTGTTAGTGATATGAATTTTTCAAAGTGAGCTCACGTGCTTTCGGCCAACTTCTTCAGCACTGGACTTAAGATCCATGACACAACACAGTGACTCAGAGTAGCTTCTTGCGGAGGCACACCCTTTTTCAGACTTACTCTGTAGTCTCCCAGCAGGCTCTGCAGCTCATGGCGGTGTCCCTCAGCCACATCTTGTCCTCGGATCAGCTCCAGCTTGGGCAGGAACTGCTTCAGGGTGGTAGTGCAGTAGCGGTTCCAGCGGGTTGGCTGACGAGGTCGCCACTCCATTATCTTCTCCTTCAGGATCCTCTCGATTCTATTCAGAGTGACATGGTGCATGTGCTGCGTTTAGCCTGTGGTTGTTTTGAGAAGCAGCAGTTTCTGCTGTTTTACTTGCCTGTCCTGAAGCTCTGCTGCAGCTGCCCTGTCTGTGCGACGATACACCAGCTCCTCTGGCTAAAGACAATGACAAATTTTTGAGAAACAAACAAAGAAGTAAAAATAGGTTTATACAGTAATACTGAACACTTACTTGTATGCTAGACAGTCCAGGGTGGGAGAAAGTTCGGGAGAAAAACGGTTTCCACAAATTAGCTTTTGTGATGTCAAAACTGACCCTCATTGGTGATGTATATTGTTGAATGTTGAACCAAACCTTAAAATAAAAAAAAAAAAAAAAAAAAAAAACCACAACAAAAAGCAGACATGAATATAAAACTATGCAAAATTGTAAAAATGATGAAGAATAAATAAATGTATAAATCTTTATTCACATTGTCAGCATTGACCAAGCAGCCAACTGCCTGAAGTGGGCAGAAGGTGTCGTACTGCCCGTAGAACTGACCGCTGCTGGGATTCCAGATAAGGTAGAGGTTCTGCTCAAGGGTCAGGACATAAGCCGTGGGTCCCTGAGGAGGGAAGATTTTAGAACTCTTAGTGCTGCTGCAAGAACAAGTCTGAAAAATGAAGCAGCAAAAATAGCTGTTCTTGCAGTGGTGGCTGAAGACTGGTTGCAAAAGTCAGTCCCCATAGACTCCATTATCAAACTATGGAACTTTACAGCAAAGATAAGCATATTCACAGCCAACAAAAACTCTTTTGGTCTCTATGAATTTTTTAAAATAAAACATATTTAAACTATATTGCTTAGAGACTGTGGGTCACAGTAGGTGTAGCCGCTAGCTGTCTGCTTGTCTTTAGCCAATAAAAACTAACATGGAACTGACCAAAACTAACACTGAAGCAAGGACCTCTTACCCCTGTTTGGTATGTAGGCAGCAGCAGTGTGTTTGAGTGTTTATGAGTTATTCTGGTTTTGGGATAGCAGTCTATGAATACAGCTTGCTAATGGTAATTACTTCAACATTTATTTACAGTCTATGTGCAAGTTTTTAAAGCTGTGCTCTACTTAAAAATGTTACTGTGACACACATGAAATGTCTTCAGGTTTAAGAAATAAATGTCACCCACCTCCGGTATGGCTGTGCCAATTATAAGCCAGGCTTTCTTGCCCAAAGACAGGAAGTAGTTGCACAACAGTACAGCGTGTTCCTCTTCATCACCCGCTAGAAGGGTTAGGAATTGCTAAAAACAAACAACAACAAAAAAGCAGCTACCAAAAGGTACTACAATATGAGCACTGCCCTTCTGTATACAATGCTGGCTTCTTGAAGAAAGTTCACTTACGTCACAGGTGCTCCAAAGATCGCAGGTTGCAGAAAGTGAAACTTGGTCAGGCAGAGAAGGGATGAGTGACACAAATCGAGCAACGAGGGGCTGTGCGGGGATAAATATCAGTGCATCAGCAAATTATATCTAATTACCGAAGACGTTTTCTACATTAAGTAATATCACACTGACCGTGGCTTCCAATGGGTTATTGGGGAATTCATCCAGTAGCTCCTTTGGGGGACTGAGTGGTCGAATGTAACGTGTGATGAAGACAGTCTTCCCACTGAGGTCTATGACTGTGGTAATGCAGGGTCGGTCTGGGTATCTCTGAGCTGCGTCCCTCTCAAATCTCTCTGAAGCTTGCAATAAGCGCTCATCCTCTTGGGTGTCAAACTGCAAGAGAAGGTCAAATGAACAATGAATAAGGGCACAGAGCGATAGCTAAAAAGAAGTAACTTCAAATGTTGTGTCATGAATGGGTGATTAAAGGAGGATAAATGCTTTAATGGAGCAGTTACCTTCATTTCCTTTATCTAGTACATGCAGCAAAAGCAAATAAGCGATACAAGAGGATGACAGAAATAAGAGGAAATTAATTCATAACAAATTGTTTCAAAAATAAGAAACATGCATGTAAGTGTCTAAAATGTATAGGATCTATTTAAACACTTAAGCAGACATACTTTGCTTTGCTCATTTTCTTACGTTACATTAAAAATTGCTTAAGTTTCAAACAATGAGCAGGGCTTTTCCTACACAGAGAAAATTTCACTTGGCGCCAATGAACATCACCGGGATTGTGAGACTAAGTAATTTTTTAAAAATGGGGCTTCCTTACTTAAGCGTTTTTGTTTGTCAAATGGCTATAAATCATTCATTATTACTTTATGTATCACCTGACAACGCTATGACCTATTCTGAGCAAAGAATAAATCTTAAGAGGTCAGCCTTTATTAAAAGGCATTCCTTAAACCCAAAACTCTTCCTTTGGTTTTAGTTTTTTTCTTTTTCCTTCTTTGGGTTCTGTATGTCAAAGGGAAGAGATATTCCCAACATGGTTATCTCATGGACATAGTTCAGTATTTGAGCACAGAAGCCCCACCAATCAGATGGAAAATGGCTGAAAAAGTGAGTAGGTAAAATTACTAATAATAAAATCAAAACATGGAGCTAGAAATGAGCATACTAGGTCTCCTTTATATATATATATATATATATATATATATAGAGAAAAGCTTCTCTAAAGACTCATTGCAAAGTCAGATTACCAAAGCATGATGCTGAATGACTAGGGGTTTCTTGAGGTCGCCGTTTAAACTTACCTTCTCCCTAACAGACTCTCCAGGTACCAGCTGTGGATCGACAGTGATGAACAGCGTGATAAATGTTCCCTCACTCAGACTTCTCAAGATATCAAAACCACTATTAGTGAAGTGGCTCTTCTCCTTGCTGTAACCCAGCAGCACAGCTGGCGTGTTCACTTTAAATGTCCCCTCAATCTAAGAGAAATGTCAGTGAGAAGTCCAGTCAGTCACAGCCATTTAGTGTGTGTACATCAGGTCTGCTTAAATCATAGACGCACCTTGGACTGAGAATAAATTGTGCTGAAAGGAATCTTGACTGAGCCCAACCAGCGCTTCTCTATGTGGGTTTGAATTGATTTCCCTCTGTTTTTGTCATTCTGAGGAGCAAAAATACAAATAATTCAAGCAGCAAGTAATGAGGGTGAGGATGCAGAATTTTGTTAAATTTATTTTTAGATTCACTCTTGAAGAGCATAAAAACCCACAAACATAGTCACAAAGGTCTTTAGGAGATATCAATAAAGGCCAAAGTCAAGTTGGCAATTACATCAATATCTGATAATACAGAAATTAATTGTATTATATCACTAAAATGACATGTGTTGCTGTCTACATAGATAGAAATTCACATTTAACAGAAATTAAACATAAGCCATTTTTCACAGTATAACCTTTTATTTCACTTATCTGACTTTAAAATCAGGGACTCGCTCACTGTTAGCTGTTATTACGCTGCCTTCAAGACGTTAAACAGTGGATGTCCTTAGTTTCTTTTTTTTAATTAAATGAAAACAAAACAGAGATTGTCATTTTTGTCATCGACAGTGCTCGGGGCCCCTTATCTTATTGTAAGACAGATATTAAAACCCTTGGTGTGTAACTTGATGGTTCTTTTAAACCGTGTAGGCAGGTGAGTGCAGTAGTCCAATCTAGCTTTTTCCATCTGAGACAGCTAGCCAAAGTAAAGCCATATGTTCCAGCTAATCTCTTTAAACGTGTTATTCATCTGTTCATTACATACAGACTGGAGTACTGCATTTCTCTGTACTTGTCTGTACCAGTCTTCTATTTATAGTCATGGCGAGAGAGCCTTTTCTGTGGCAGGTCTCATACTCTAGAATAGTCTGCCTCTAAATATTAGATCTGCACAAACACTGGAACATTTTAAATCTTTACTGAGGACACATTTTTATGACCCCAACATTTTTTGTTTTTACAGCCTTGTTGTTGTTTTAGTCTTATCCCTTCTCGTTTATATTTTATTGCATCACTGTCATGCATTTTATTTATTTTAGTTGCATTTTAGTTTGTAAAGCATAGTTTGAAATGTGCTATATAAATAAACTCGATTTTTACCATTTGATTCACGGATATTAAACCAGGATCTTAAACCGAAATCTAAACCTGACAGGAAAACAATGGAGGGATGTGAGAAGTGAGACAAAGTGAACAGTGTTTACTCACCATCACAGTCTCATGTACCACTTCATCAAATATGTTGATGAAAACCTCATCTTTGACTGACTGCAGGCTAGCAGTGCTGTAGTCACCATTTGGAGCGCTGTAGAGAGGAACATTAGGTAAGTAACACCACTCAGCAGCCATTGTGCTGGGCAGTTATTTTGAAAAACAATGATGGGAAAATGCATGTTTAGAATCACCAGTCAAATCTGATGAAAAGTGCTCAAAAAGTCTCTCTTATAATGGTATCTGGTCAAAAACACCAAGCTTTCACTTTGTGATACACTGCATTAGCCAGCTCAGTTTCATCCTGATTAAAGGAGCCTGTGCAGGACAGGTACAAAGGCATGAGGAGATCCTAAACAACAACTATTTTTGTGCATGCTTGAGTTTTTGTGGATGAATAACGGAAAACAAAAAGAAAATCTTTAAACTGTTAATTAAAAGTCACACATGGCTAGCCTCCCATTTACAATTATAATGGGCATTTAAAAAAAACAAAAAAAAACAAAAAAGAAAACAATAAAAGAGATAATTAATAATAAAAGAAGCAGAGTAAAAAGGAATCCAATAAAAACACAACATACACTTACGATCAGTTATACGACATACAGCATCAAGTAAAACAGGTGCTGAGGCTAAATGCCTTGTAACTATAAATGTAAACTGACACTTTAGGGTGTATTGTAAAGAGTTATAGTTGGCCAGAGCATAGAAACTAAATGTCTTCCAAACGCAGGATAGACTTGAAGGATTTGCAACAACTGGGACTTAATGGACTCAGTTTGAGTCCCAGAGCACTAGCAGAGAAGTGAAGTAAAATGGCAGTTTCCCAGTGAGAGCCACAGAAGTAAACAGCCACACGGCACTTCTGTGAGACCACCCACATCGTACTATAAAAGCTGGTAGTAATAAACCTGAGGATATAAAGATGTAGGATGGAGAGAAAAGTGTCTTATATAAAGTTTTTCCTTCAAAACACGTAAGAACGTTATTTATTTTCCTTTTCCTGTACAAGAAAATTATTACTTTGTTATAGTTTATCAACAAGATTGTCCAACATTTTGAAATTCATATTTATAGTTTAATATGCATCAAAAATGCTAAGGTATTTATATTCTGAATTCCTCTTTATATTGGGACACTAAATAGTGGAAATCTACAAATCTGACAGTCCAACAGAGAGATCATTCAACACAAAGCCCCCCCCCCCCAAAGGAAAAGAGACACCCCTCCACCCCCCAAAAAACAAACAAGCAAACAAACGAACAAAAAAAGAAAAACCCAACTCACCTAAAAGGCAGCTGCAGCTCCTCGTTCCAGCATGGGTTTGGTCCATCGGCTGTGGCTGTTTGAAGTACTGTGCGTTGGAAGGAAACCTCCACAAATGGCCTCACCTGTATCTAAATTAGACACACAAATACTCCACATACTTGACACTGATTATAGAGACTCTGTATTGGTATCAGATTATGCTCGGCTGCTTGTGTAAAGCAAAATAAGATTAGACTTTGTGCTGTACCTGGTCGGGAAGCCCAATGCTGCCCTGAAGGGCACTATGAGATGTCTGTCCTGGTTTACTACAATAGAAACCCATTAAAACACGGTTCAGTGTCCAGTAAGGTTTCTAAACATATATGCTGGTTTCTAAATTTGAATGGCTGAACTCACTTGCTCTGAAGCCTGCGGACTGGGATATCATAAGCCCGGATGATGTTAACAAGCAATTTGATGTCTCCGTCAGACAGATTCTGGGCCGTCACCTTCTTTCTTTCTTTCCTCTGAGGTTTCAGTGGTCGTTTTGGTTCAGCCAGCTTGAAAAGGTTTATTCCTAAAATCCTGATAAATGCAACAAACATGTAATCACTTTGTCAACAGCCTGCAGGACTATTCATTTAAAATTAAATCTTACTGTAATGTAGATAAGAATTTGTGGCAATATGACAAAGCTTTTTTGCTCTAATTCTGGGTCGGGGTTACCACCAACAGTACTCAGTCCCTCCAGGTATTTGTAGTTTTATATGTCAATATCATTAAGGATTCTTCCTGTTAAAATGAAGTTTTTCTTTCCCACTGTCACCAAAGCATTTTCTCATAGGGGTATATATGATTGCTAGGCTTTTCTCTGTATTATTGTAGGGCCTTTACCTTCCAATATAAAGCACCTTGATGCCGCTGTTGTTCTGATTTGGTGCTATATAAATGAATTGAAAATTTAAAGTAACCTTTAATGGCATTAACAAGAACCGCTGGAAACATACTGTGCTGCTTATCCTGTATCTAAAGTCTAAAATAGGCATATCACAATAAGTGTGTATTGAACAATAATTGTGATATTTAAAAATAAACAGTTATTGTATTAATAA
Source organism: Maylandia zebra (assembly GCF_041146795.1). Lineage (NCBI taxonomy): Eukaryota > Metazoa > Chordata > Actinopteri > Cichliformes > Cichlidae > Maylandia > Maylandia zebra. The sequence goes on from NC_135188.1 coordinate 9,535,412, forward strand.
CGCACAGAATAATATTGTTAATATCAGAAATTCTTCCCTTTGCAAGCTTTTGTATAATTATAGTTGTTAACAGTTGTTTAACTGATCTGACAAAAAGACAAGATACAACAACATCAACAATGATAATAATAATTTTTCAATAATTTTTTTTAAATACTTTTTTTCCACCCAAAATTATACGGATATTGTAATAAATATCACAATTTATTCTTTGATAAATGTGAAGTCAAATTTGGATATTGTGACAGCCCTGGTATAAATGTGCCGGCATATAATCTGGTATCTTACAGAATGGCTATGATTCAGGATGTAGCACAGGTACAGTACCAGTTGGAAGGACTGTGATTTAATCTCTGACTTCTCCACTTTGTTTGTCAACATATCCTTGTCCCTTTTTGGGGGGCCTTTTTCAGCTTTATTGATAGATACAGTGAAGAAATGACAGGAAAGTGGAGGGAGAGAGAGCGAGAGGGGAAGTAATGCAGCCACCGGCTGCTCAACGCACTAAGCTAAACCAGCGACCGTATACATGTCCTTTATACTAAATCCCATTGATTTATTTGTTTGTATCCTTTATTTTTGCATCCATTTGAGTGTGAGCATGTGCATCATAAATTTAGATAACAAAAGCGCTTGCATTTTTTAGGCATGTAGCACAGAAGCTTTTGAGTGCTCTGTAAAGGTAGAAAAGTGCTCTAAAAGTATCATTTCATTTACCAAATCAGTTGGATAATGCCCTGTTGTAGATTTACATTTATATAATTTCACTGCATTTCACTCTCAGACTGCAGGCTTGCTTGTGGTTCCTAGGGTATTTAAATGTGGAATGGGAGGCACAGCCATCAGCTATCAGGCCCCTCTCTGGATCTGCCTCCCAGTTTGGATTTGGGAAACAGACACTCACTCTACTTTTAAGATTCTTTCTATTTTGATAAAGCTTGGGACGACCGTGGCTCAGGGGGTTGGGAATCACATCTGTAACCGGAAGGTCGCCGGTTCGATCCCTGGGCTCTCTGTCCTGGTCGTTGTGTCCTTGGGCAAGACACTTTACCCTACCGCCAGAGGGGCCGATGGCGCGATATGGCAGCCTCGCTTCTGTCAGTCTGCCCCAGGGCAGCTGTGGCTACAACTGTAGCTTGCCTCTACCAGTGTATGAATGTGAGAATGAATGAATAGTGGCATTGTAAAGCGCTTTGGGTGCCTTGAAAAGCGCTATATAAATCCAATCCATTATTATTATTACTACTATTGTCGTAAATCATAGTACCTCAAGTCGCCCTGTCTTTTCTTTTACCTCACCCCCAACAAGTTGCCCTTCTCTTACAATGGTTCTCCCAGAGGTCTGTTTCTAGTAAAAGGAAGTTTTTCCTTCCCACTGTTACTAAGTGCTTGCTCATAGGAGGTCATCTGATTGTTGGGGTTTATTTTTATATTGTAGGGTCTTTACCCTAATGTAAGATGCCTTGAAATGACTTTAAATAAATCTGAAAAAATTAACTGGACTGACTTAAAATGGCAACAATCAGATGATCCCGTAGGAGCAAGCACTGGGCAACGGTAGGAAGGAAAAACTCCCTTTTACTAAGAACAGACCTCTGGCAGAACCATGCTAAGGGAGGGGCAGCCATTTACTGCAGCCTGATGGGGAAGAAAAACAATAGAGTAGAGCATATAAAGATATCCATCAGTATAATGTACTGCTGCAAGAGAATGCTAAAATTCTTCTTATATTAGCAGCTTCTAATATTTTACCATTTTATTGGTGTTAATCTCTATGAAATTTTACAGCTTTTAAAATCTTTAGCTTCATATTCTGACTAAATTCTTTTTCATTATTTACAAAACCCTGGGAGGATTGAACACTGGAAACAGTCTGTTATATTCATTCATGCACTCGTATTCAGGGTTTAAACTAAGAGGAGAAACAGAGACACAAAAGACAAAAAAACAAAACAAAGCAAAACTCCAAGAACATACCCTGGACCTGCACCACTGTAAAACAAACAAACAAAAAAAAGAAAAAGGAAAAAAAAAGAAGAAAAGCAGAAAAATAGAAAAAAATAATAATAAATGAAACAAAGTGTACATCAACAGCATGACTGACACTGATGTACATTATTAAATATATAAATCTGCTTAAAAATAGTCAAGGACTGAAATTGATTTCAAATGTTCTGTTATCATGTCCACATGTTGTGAAACCAGCTCTAGCACAACAGTGTATTAACTTCTAGAGGAGAGAACAAATTAGACAGGCGAATGCAGTGTTGAGTTAAGGATCAAATACACCAACCCAGCAGCTGCCAAAATGCACAGTTACATCAGCGTGTAATTTTATGCTGGCCCTGCAACTCTTTCTGATGACTGTTGAGCAAACGTGAAATTTCCTAGCCTTAGCTTTAGTGGTGAGGGAAGTATTTTTTATCAGTTCCTTTTTTGAAAGTACTAATACTGTACTGTTTATGACTCTGGTGCAAGAAAGTATTGCACTGGAAGTGTTAAATACTAAACATAAAAGTGCTTAATACAGGAAAGTGACTTCTGTGTCAGTTGCGCACAACATCATTAGATTATTAGCAGTAGACTAAAAGTACAGTTGAATGACAAGATGCAAGTACAGTACAAATACCTTAAATCTGTACTTAAGGAGAGTACCTGAGTGAATGTACACTGCACCACAGGTGAATAAAGAAAGAAATAGCCATACTTGAAAACATAACATACACAGTACAAACAAAAAAGCTCGTATATTTTGAGTCAGGCTATTCAGCTTTTGCTAGCAGTGCATATTTACCCAATGGTTGGTATCTCTTCTTCTGTCACCAAATCAGACAGGAGGTAGTGATGCTTGGCAAGAAGAAACCTGTTGATGACTGATTCTCGGATCTGTGGACAAATGCCAGGATTACACAACACTTAAGTCTCTTGTGTGCTAAATACTTGCGTATGAATTTTTTTTCTTTTTTAAAAAGCTCACCTTCTGAAGGTATTTGGCCACTAAAGCTCTGTGTGAATCCAAATGCTCTTTGGTATCAATTACCTCTCCCTCTTTCAATCTTTTTTCATATTCCTGAAATAATTTTAACCAAAGTTAAGAAAAAAAAAACTATTATCCTTTTATAGAGCTTCTGCATCTTCATTATACCACATTGATAATATTCTGCAATACACTTTTGAAAAGCTGACCTGGAAAACCGTATCAGTGACCTCCCTCTCTAAAGCAGGAATGAATTTGTAATTCCGAAACTCTGCAACTTCCTGGTTCCTTAGCTTGAGCAGACGAAACCTTCCAGACTTCTCTAACTCTTCATCAGTCACAAAATTAAACTCCTCCTGGAGATGTTCCAGGCGGAAGTACTCTGGAGCTGTTACTTCTCCACTACTGGCCACCTGTAAAAAACACATAGAGTTACATGGGAAAATGTTTCATTTGATGCGTTCATGTCCTTAAAAATAGCCATCTTCTGATACTCACTTTTAGCAGCTGCATGATGGAGGCATTTTTCGGATCGTTTGGATCCAGACGCGACTGCTTGGCCCACTCACCAATTTTTTTCATGTCATATAGTCCAGATGCCCCAATGTAGCTAACAGCATCAAGATGGCCCTTGCCACTAAGAAACACAGACAGATCAGTATTGACAATAACATAAAAACAACAAGTCTTTGAGCAATTTTGTAATATTTTATATTGCACAGAAGATAAAGTAAAACATTTAGAGATCAATTTAAAAACCAACACATTGTTGGACTGACACTGACAACTTCATATACCAAACACATCCCCCCGATCTGGCATTGCTTCATGCCATTTCAACTCCTTCATGCCAGAATCTACCTGCAAGGGCATATTTCCACATTGTGGCCCAATGTTATATGCAACATATTTATAAGGAGTGATGAGCTTGATGCCTAGACACCAATCTCAACCTCCAGTCATGTGAAAACTCTCTTTTTCATATGTCTGCATATTTTGCTGCAGTAATAAACCAATTCCAACCAACAGGCAGAAAATCAGTATCACGATAGCACTTCATCCTAACCCAAGGACACGCCATAGTCTTATAGAGATGGCCATTGCACAGTCTGTCATACACTTCAGTTTTCTGATTTGCTTTTCAGTGTATGTGGTTGTTGCATCTGGCTTTCCCTCCTTTCAATCACAGTTTTTACCATCTGAAGGGACAATAAGCTCCTCAGCCTCCTGTAATAGCCTTTATTTTAAAAAGCAAAGAATAGGTGCTGTCTCAGATCACTTCAGTTATAACATGCTGAAAAGTTATGCTGTCTCGGTGGGGGGGTGTAAATTTGCTTTTTCAGTAAGAAAACACAAAATAGTCCTTTAAAAACTTCTCCTGCTGTACACTGCAAAATGTTTGACAAATGTTAGCGAGCTAACCGTGCTAACGCGTTGAAGCCATGCAACCCACACACGGGGCGATCCGCGCTAACTTGCCAACGGAGATTTGCCGCGTTAATGCAGTTAGAGCGTTAACGTTATTTTAATGAGATTAACGCTGACAGCACTATATATGTATGTAATATATATATATACACACAGTGGCTTGCAAAAGTATTCGGCCCCCTTGAACTTTTCTACATTTTGTCACATTACAGCCACAAACATGAATCAATTTTATTGAAATTCCACGTGAAAGACCAATACAAAGTGGTGTACACATGAGAAGTGGAACGAAAATCATACATGATTCCAAACATTTTTTTACAAATAAATAACTGAAAAGTGGGGTGTGCATAATTCTATTAGGAAAATCAAGAAAGATACTACCTGTGAACGCCACCAGGTTGTTGAGAAATAGGAGGCGCAAGGGGTACATCATCGTCCCCGATACCCCAAGAAACACAGCACGAGACCTTCCCAGAAGTCAAAAGACTTTGCTTGTTGCTGCCATCAGCTTCAAAGGAGAGGGGCACATCTGAGAAGGTGTATAGAGTGTAAGAGAGAAGTTGATAAGTTAGTATAATTAAAAGTATTCTTGAAATATTCAAATATTTCATATCTGAAAAAAAAAAAAATGTACCACTTCCAACTCCCTCGTGGTCAAACATCACTCTCTGGTTGCTACTAAACTCAAATTCCTCAAGAGGGACGCTGCCTGTCACGACAGAGGGTTCTGGCACTGGAAGAAACACCTGAGCCAGGAGAGAGCATGATGACCCAATCTCCTCAAACACCTGCCCACACACAGTAAACACAAAAATTAATTGTTAGAATAGATCACAGCAGTCATTTATCAAGTAAATGCGTGGATACATAAAGTGGCAGCATGTTCAGCACTCTTTACTGTACCTGCAAACTAATGCTTTGGGGACAGTTGACTATCTTGAGATTGAATATCTGTCCAAAGTGCACCCTGAAGTCGGTGTTCAGGGAGCGACTGTCTGTTCGTGAAACTTCTTTGTCATTATAAAGGATCTTGGTGAAAAGAGAGCGCCTGGCAACATCTTCTCTTCGAGCTTTTTCGGCCCTAAACACGAAGAAAACAAACGTGATGAAAACATTCACAAAAACACAGTGAAAGTGCAGTTCATCATCATAACTGAAACACCTGCAAATAGGTGTGATATTCCCACCTGTGACAAATATTCTGCTATTAAGTTTTCTCATTTTAATAAAAAAACAAAACAAACAACCCTCACCCAAATATTTACTCTTTGCTGATTGGTTCATACATGTTTTGAAGAAACCTAGACCCTCTTTGTGTTTCTGCTGTGTCTACCTGGGGCACAGTTCACTGGCAGTGATGTTTGCAGATGCAGACAGCTCAGGAATCAGGATGGCCTCTCCTGGCTTTCTACGTATCCTGAGGGCTTTCTCCCTCACCCACTGCTCTATGGAGCCAAGGTCTGGTCTCTCTGGGGGCTCCGGCTTTGGGGGGGGTTCGTCAGTAGGTCCTTCTGATTCACTCACATCCTGTTCTTCATCTTCTCCTTCAGTGTCATCCTGTGCCTGACCTTTCTTCTTCTTTTTTTGCTTTTTCTTTTTGGCTTTCTGAAAACAGTGAACATGAGGAGGTGTGTGTGTGGGTATATCTTTACATTATGATTTGACATACAAAGTCAGGTGGACTGCCTTTAAACCACATTTTCAATTTTTTTTAATGCATGCATGATCCTTATTAAAAAACATTTATTGAAATGTGTCGTATGCAGGGGAAGATTAGATGAAGAATGCAGGTAAAAATGTAGGCACCTGTTTCTTTCTGCAGAGTTTCCATTCTTCCAGCCGTTTCTTGTACTCAGCTAATTTATTCTGGTATTCTTCCTCAGTCTCTGCCTCTAATTCTACAACCTCTGCCAAGATTTCATCTTCATAGTCCTGCTCATCTGACACCCGATCCACATTCTCCCTGAAGAGGCAATAGACAGCACAACAGATTAATGACACTGGGACAAGAATCTGGAGAACTCTCTACAGAGCAAATCTTACTCTATCCAGCTGATATCGATTAGGGATGAGTGATAAAACAATACCAGATTTTAAATCAGGGAGAATTTAGGGTGTTGGAAGTCTCAGATTTTGGCTCACGGGGATTGGGACTTTGAAAACTCTGGCCATTATTAACGTTAGCAATTATAATTAACAAATATAACAAAAAAAAAAAAAATAGGACAAACAAAACAGACCCCATTTAGTATTTTTATGGAGTTGCATAAAACATCCCCATAAAGAATATACACATTATTTTACTGTTACCGCCTCACTGAAATTTCTGTCACTTTTAGCTGTTACCTTCTGAGGTAGAGCTTGTAGGGTGTATTGGTAAACTTCTGGAACTCTCTCAGGGCTTTAATCTCCTTCCACACTTTAACTATATTTTTCAGAAGAGTCCTGTCTTTCTCCTGCTCACTGTCTCGGAGATGTCGAGTGTTCCTGTAATATTTGGAAAAACACTACTGCTCAAAGAGTCAATGTTACAGTGCATGTTTTTAGGCTACAAGGACTTCGTAGGATGCTAAGGGATGAACTCACCTAACCTCCAGATTATACTCAGAAATCCTCTGCTGCAAGGCCTGAGTGGGGTTAAGCCCACTATGGCTCTCCAGCATATTCCGCAGTGCATTCCTTAGTCCATTCAACTAAAGCAGAAAATAAGACACTAAACACACTGAATGCTGCATATAAACTCTGGAGTCCCTTTCATAGCTCACTTTACCTTGTCAGTGAGGTGACCTGTGAGATTATTGCGTTGCCTGGTTAGGTACTGATCGTACAGCTGAGCTAGGCGGGCGCCCAGGATGTGTTCGCGGCTGAAAAGTGGGTGATGGGAGAAGATCAGCCCAGAGACATCAACATCAAGCTGGTAGTCTCCCTCAGGATCTGCTGCACCAGCAATGTAAAGATTTGCATACTTGGACTTCACCGCCTGGGAGACAGAATAACACAATCCATCATGCACTATCCTGGGAAATGAAAACCACTATGAATTATACTTGGCACTTGTGCCTTGCCTGTGTGTTTCCAAGTTTCCAAGTATGTGCCAGTTTAAAGGAAGCATGAAATAGCTGGCAAGATTGAAAGCACCATCAGGGGAGTGCTGTAATGCAAAGTCATGCATGAAAATAATGTGCTATAAACACCCAACTTAACTACCCTGAACACTGTGTTTTCAGGATGAACACGTATGACAGCTGTGCCTGTCTCCAGAATTTAATAAATAAATATGAACAAGAGACGATAACTACTTGTTTTCCCTAGAGATAAAGACTGTGCTTAAACTCAAAGCCCTTTGTATCTGTAACTTATTTTTTCAGGGTTTACATATTTGTTTAACTGGACAGTCACACCACACATACCAGTAAAATGCTAATAAGGCTGGAATCAACTGCTTCTAATAAAGATGCGGATGTAGTCTAATGAATTACAGGAAATATAACACTCATCCATCCGTTTCAAATTATCCAGGAATTTGTTTACACAAGTTTACCCATTTATTTCACATTTTATTTTCCACAAGGCTTCATCACTTTGTTGGGCAGGTAAGCCATGGAAACTGTGAGCACGGTTAGGTCAGGGCAGCTGGGAACATTTTTACTGGTGATTTTTTCCCCCCATTATTCATCTTCTCACTGTTGTTTTAAAAATGTTGATTTTTAATATTATTTAATAAAAGTAATAATAATTAATAAGTTAAAATGAAATTATTGTAATGAGGCTGCTTCAACTCAAGTTAAGCTATCACCAGTGTCTCCTCTTCTCTGTGTAACACATGCAGCCATGAACTAGACTTCACTTGACAGAAGTGTATGTGACAACACAAATTTCAGATGCACCTCTTTAACCGGTCAGCTATCTAGTAGGAAGTATGTGTGCATTGAATCATGTTTGCCATTCCCTAGCAACTGTCACTACCGTATCACTACCCTATCCATTCCCTATCACTAGATAGGAAATGCAGTACAAAAGACAAACATGTCTGAAGACGACCGTTTCTTGCTGGGAACAAGGACAACCCTGAAAAATAGTCCAATAAAGGTTTTTAGTGTTTTTATTGAAACTATTACATATTTAACTGTTTTCACTGCTTGTCAAACAAAGCAGCTAACTTAAGAATTTAAAGGGATCTTCAAAAGTGTTGTTTTATTATTCAAAAAATTATCAAAGTATTTGATAGATTAATAAATAATAAAATAACAGTTAAGGTACAGCCATGCTCTTCTTTCTTGTTTAAAAATCATAAGTAAGGGGTAAAAGTAAAGCCTTGAAAAGCTAGGGTTTAATTTTAATGCTGGCTCTTCTTCAGATGTAATTTCACAGCTTGCAATACTTTTAACGTCTACAAATGGAGTTTGGAGTTTTGATGTTGCTGTAAATTTTGAGAAGATAGCATATCACAGATGTGTTGGCCTCCATCACTGATCTGTCCTCCAATAACAAATGCATACCTCCTCTCTATTTCTTTGTACCAAATGCCAAACTGCCCTTTTGCTTTTTTCTAAAAGGCAAAGAGGTTAGAAAAGAAGAGAGGGCATCGCAACGCCCTCAGTGTAGGAATGCAAACAGTGCTTTAGATGATGAAAATGAACAAAATGATTGGTGTGTGTGTGTCAGACCTTCCTATACACAGTCTGTAGCGCAGGATCTAGGGCCTCCTCCATGTGGAAAAGGGGGGGTCTTGTGGATGATTCCTTGATGGGGTTAGGCAGAGCGATGATCCTGCCATCATCTCCAAACCACTTCTTCCCCTTAGCAAATAAAAACAACACAGTAGGGATATGAATACACAGATAATAATATAATAAAACAAAGTAATGAAAAGTCTCTTATGGTAGTTTTATTTTAATGGAGAGAGGTAGAATGTCAACCAAAAACCCAGAAGGTCTTCACTCTAATCAAAATACAAGAAAAAGTGATGTGTCTCCTTAAACTATATTCCAAAAACATGAACAACACAGACTGTTACACTGCTATACACAAACTTTAATATAAGAGCAGTACACTTAGGTCAGACCAGTGGGTCAATATCTTCCCTGAGATGCGTGAAAACCTGGTGACCAACTATAACAAACATCTTACTGTTGTGCTTGCTAACCAGGGTTTCTACTAAGTCATGTGTTACGTGGGGATCAAAAACGTCTTTCACTCAATGACATTAAAAAAAACTATTTTTTAAAATTGAAAATACCTTAAAAATTACTCAGGAAATTTTGGCTTTTTAGCTGATGTTACCTCCTCCATTTTCAAAATCCGATTCTCCAGAATATTCTCATTGGTCAGGGATACGGGAGGCCTTTCCCCTACATAGAGACCCTCATCCTCCAGGTATCGAGGTTTCATGTTTTCAGGCAGTTTGATGGAGGTTGGAACTATGAAAATTAAGCATAATATAATTTTTTCCCATATGAGGGAGGTGCAGATGTGAATTAAAATATTTAAGACATGATATTATATACCTGTTCGAAAGCTGGGTGTAAACAGGAGTTCGCTTTGTAGCTGAAGAAGTTTTTGGTACCCGACATACTCGGCTTTCCTTATTTCCAAGAAGTCCTGGGGTGACTGGTCAATGACAAATAAATCTTCTTGGGTTTGTACAAGAGGAGCTTCTTCACTCTGAGAGAAGGATGAAGATGAGGCAGTTAGTCCATCTTATGCAAATGAAAAAAGGTAAGAAATAATTTTGACAAAAAAAAAAAAAAAAATATTGGTTGCCCTGTTACCTGGGTTTCATTTTCTTCTTGAATATCTTCATCAACATCTTCATGCTCTTCGTCTTCATCTGTTGTTTTCCTCTGTTTTTGTCTTCTCCTGCTGCTCGTCTCAATCACATCTGGTGGATCGGGGTCAAAGTTCAACGTGAAGAAATTGAATGCTTCTTCAGCTGTCGGCAGGCCTTTTCCTACCTGTATTTGCAAAGAATAAAATGAATACATTAAATTTCATTATACAACTGCTTTTTGTATACAGGATTTCAATCTCAATCCATGCCTTACTTGTCTTGCTGCTTCTCTGAACCTGACCCTGGTGCTGAGGGGTGGAGGGGAGTCCCGTCTTCCAGCTCTGTCTGCATCAGCCTGTGAAACACCAGGAATTAACTTCCACCAATGGAAAGCAATACATGAGCCCAGTTAAGGTGAGATAGAGGCTCACCTCTCTGTCAAACCTTGTTACGGTGTCTCTGTCTCTGAGGCTATGGAGACGACTGGGAAACTCGAGAGAGGCCTCCTTATCCTGAAGGCTCTCACCTTTAGACTGAAATACAAGCCACAGATTATAGAGCAACAATTTCACTCAGATCGTGTGCTGTGTGTGAGAAAAAGAAACTCCATTTACCCTGGCTGCTTTTAGTTTCTCTTCCAAGCGTCGTTTCACAAAGTCATCTAAATGGTGAGTGTGCTGAGTTCTTGAGGTGAGACCTAGAGCACAAAGCACTTGTTTAAGGCTCACTTAAACAACATCAACTACCTTCTGTCAAATTTTGATATTAAATGCTGCTTACATTTGGATACCTGGTGTCTGATTAAGAGTTTCCAGATTTAAATCATACATAATTTTCAGTTCTTTACCCAGGTAAAAGAGTTTTGCTTTTTAAGAATCCTAGGCCATGTGGCAGTCTCCAACCCATATACCGTAGAAAGATTCACTACCATCCTATCATATGCTTTCTCTAGATCCACAAGCAGCAACTTTTGAGCTTCTCTATACATATCTACATTATCAAAGCAAACATAGAATCTGTAGTGCTTTTTCCGTGTATGAAGCTATACTGATGCTCACTGATCACCACCTTCCTTCTTAACCTAGCTTCAACATTTCTTTCCCATAGTTCCATGGTAAGGCTTATCAACTATACCCTTTGTACCTACTACAGTTCTGTACATCACCCTTGTTCTTGAAAACTGGTAACAGTACACCTCTTCTTCATTTATCCCTAAAATTGTCTGGCTAAAAAGACAACCACTCTTTCTCCAAGACATCGCCATACCTCCACAGGTATGTGACCTGAGCCAACTAGCTTTCATTCTCTTTATACATGCCCTCACTTCCTTCTATTATTAACTAAGCATTTGTATGATACGATTGCATATTATCAGCTTTTCTCTCACTCAGAGTTTGTACTGTTAGTTGTTTGAGGTCTCTCTACTCTCCCTTTTTTCCCCCTCCTCTTTCACTGCACCTCCCAAGTGACAGATGGTGGCTTCGTCCAAAGGTTTCTTCCTATTAAAAAGGTGTTCTTCTCTACCAACGTCACTGAGTTCTCACTCACAGTTAAAAATGTTTGGGCTCTCTCAAACAATGTAGTGTCTTTACCTTGCAAAATAAAGTATCTTGAAGTGGTTGTTGCTGTGAATCAATACTATATAAATAAAGTGAACTGAACTGATCTCTAATAGCACGTTTTAATTGCCTCTAGACTATGCAAAGCTAAGCTGCAAAGTTTTTAACCAAACCTAAATCAAGGTATCACATCACACCAATTTAGGCTTTTTACAATGACTCAAAGTATGTTTTACAGTGATTTTGCCTTCTAATCCCTTTAAGAATTTTTGTAACTTCCCCTAAATTCTTCTGTTCTCTACATGACACTTTAATTTTATGATTTTATGACTTGTAGGTTTTATTTTTGTATTAAATAAAAAAATACAAGTTTTCTATATTTGTATGAAACGTCTACTACATATAAAGATGATCATTATTATGGTCTTATAGCCTGGGGAAAAAAACAAACAGTTGAGTACTGTTTTGTGTTGTTACCAGATCACTCATTACTTGTATGATGAAGGAGTAGAGGTACATTTGATTAAGACATAAACACAGACCTTTCTGAGAACCAGTGCGAGATTTCGATAAAACCACTGAATCGTCCGCTTTCTCAGATGGTCCCTCATCTGCACTGTACTGCTGGATGGAAGTGACATCCTTGACATCATCAGCATCACGGGACTTCTGGATGGAAGACTGTTCAAGCAGCTAATAAAAGCCAGAAGCAATCAAAACTGTTAGAATTTTTAACCGTGCCATTAGTGGAATCACAGAAATGAGGTGGATACCAAAAGATTTACCCTTTTCTTTCTCTTCTGTCTCTCAGCTCTTAAATGGCGTTTCAAAGCCTCTCTTTCATCTTCTTCACCGTCTTCAGGCGCCTGGCATACACAAAGATACACTTTATATGGATAGCAGAAAAATGAAAACTTGCATCCAAGCTGGTATTTAGCGCACTAAAGCCGGAAGAAAGGCTGAAGAAGGTAAGAAGTTGGTGTTCAGCAGCCAGCAGGAATGAGCAGCTAAAACCTAGTTAAGGGCACCAACCTCCATTGTAGTTCGTGGGTCCTCTTCACTCAGTTTGATAGAAGGAACCAGAGCCTATCGAGTACAGTTAGATTTACTAAAGCGTTACAAGCTCCCTTATCTGTGCTCCTGTGTGCATTTCTGATGTTGAGTGTGTTCAAAATGAGCCTGGCTCCTCCGGTCATGTTGTGTCTTGTCAGGAAAGAATGACGCTCGCTCATTTAATGCTGGCGGAACTTGACAAGGTAGCTGTCACTTCACAGTAAAAATAAATAAATAAAAATATAACCAAGTTTTCAAAGCCTGTGACTTTACCTGGACGTCGTCCTCATTTTTCTTCTTAACTAGAGTTCCTTGGAAAGCCCGTCGTTTCTTATGCAGTTTTTCTCGTATATCACTGCAACAGAAACAGAAATGAAATTGTTTTAAAACAGAAACAAATTAGCTTAGCTTAGCATCTCACAGGCGTATTATTTATGGTTGAGAGCAAAGAGAGAAGCGTTACCTTTTGGAAGCCAGATTTGCGATGCTTTTTCTCAACAATAGTAAACGGTTTGAAATAAAAACCACTACTTTACTGCAGCTAGATATCCATAAGCACCTTTCCCGCAATTATTAGATATTTAACATTAAGCAAACAAATTCCGTTATCGCTGCCTAGTAACGGTATAAACTATTTCTCGACCTACCTTGGAAGACGACCGATGCAACCTAAACTTATAAGCAGTTTTGGATTTCATTCGTCTAGTTGACTGTCAATCAAACAGCTTAGTGACGCGTGAACCCGCGTAGTACGGAGTCCGAGAAGGTACAGATCCGTTTTTTTTGTTTTGCACCGTGCTCATTTAGAATGCCGGGTACAGCGAAACTAATTAAAAAAGAGGTAAAAGAAAATGAAATTAAGTGTTTTTTTAAAAAACATTTTGCCATAAAAACGTCAAATGTATGAACAAATAATATCACAATATAACACTATCTTATGTAGTGTGAAAAACAAAACTACTAAGTTTGTTATTGTCTATTTTTTCAATTGCTTTATTTTTGTGTTGGGATTTTCTTACTATTATTTATTGTGTTGTTGGGTTTTTAACATTTTTTGGTTTCTGGTCGATAATGATTGTCATTACAATACTAGGGAATTTGTATATCAGTAAATTTAATTTCTGCTAAAGTGGACCTGTGATGCTTATTTTCTTACCCTTCCTAATAAAGAAAGAAAGCTTACAGCCATCTGAACAGGAGTCTATGCATTTCTACTATGAAAAACTAAGTACAGTTGTTGATTTATTGATTAATTGATCACCAGCAAGTTTGAGCACCTCTATTAAAGCAGATGTTTTAGCAGTTTGCTGGTCTGGAGCATTCAGGTGTGTGTTAACACAACGCTTCTCAGGTCTACTCGGGACTGGACATCCCAGCAAATTCACCATAAGGTCAGACCTTGAAATTCTCAGAGAAATGGGAAAAAAACCCCACTCCATCCAGCTGGTTTGAGAGATTAGGGAACACTGATCTCAAAAGACATAAACATAGACCATAACAAACACAAAAACTGGGTTGAAGACTCAGGACCATGACAGAACAAGTATGGATTTTATGTGGAAGGGGAAAGCCAGGAGAAACCTCTACTCTCTAAAAAAAAGTTGGCAGCATGGTTTACGTTTGCATGTTGGCAAGACTTTTGGTACAGTTTTAGTTGGACAGATGAGCCCAAAGTGGAGATTTGGTCAAACTACACAGCACTATGTTTGGCAAAAAAATCAACACAACATACACCTCATACCTCTTTGGCTTGTCTGATCACTGTAGTCACCAAGTGGACCATGAATTCTTCTGTATTATAGAGTCAAATGTTATACCATCAAGAGTTAAAGCTAGCCCAGTGGCCCAGTCAAAGTCCAGGCATCAACCCCACTGAAATGCTGTTGCATGACCTTAGGAGAGCTGTGCATGTACAAACCTCAATCAACTGAAGTCACATTGTAAAGAAATGTGGGGAAGAATTCCTCCAATATGAGAAACTGATAAAAACAGAGAAAATAATTGCTTCAAGTTGTTGCTGCTAAAGAATGATCCAATAGCTGCTGAATCATAGAGTATGCTTTTCAGAAGAGTCCTGTGAAAACATCTTCACATGACAAAATATATACTGTTACAAAGCCAGATGTTCCTATTAAACATGGTCAAAGTTTCAAATAATAAGGTCAGTGTACAAGCAGTTCCTGTGAGCCAAAAGTTTAGACTTCCTCAGTTTACAAGGAACAGCCATTCAGAACAAAGTTTTCTTAAACAGAGGGAGAGGGAGTATAATTCAAGCAAAAGTATTATTCAGCAGGAAATTTGCATAACAGTTCCTCCTCCACATAAGCTGTCTAAACTTCACACACAGACACAACCAATTGGCTTAAAGCTCTAAGATTTTGCTATACATGCTAAGGGATCTCGGCTTGCTGAGGAAATAAAGCCTGCTCATCCCTGTCTTGTATGCAGCCTCTGTTTTGGTCTTTCAGTTTGGCCTGCTGTTGCTGTGGACGCCCAGGTATTTGTCACTCCTCCAACATCCCATCCCAGGATAGCCATCGGGCAGTTGCTGCCCTTTTTCTTCTGAAGTTGACGACCATCTCGCTGATCTTACACTTTGTTCATATTTTCAGCTAGCTTAAGTAAAAAAACAAAACAAAAAAACCCAAAACCAATACAAACTCTGGTACACAACTTTATCTTTGATTTTTTTTATTTCAGTGTCTTATTTATTTGTTCACATGATTGTTTCTTCTTTTTTTTTTGTTTGGCTTTAGGGGCCAGGATATAGTTTTAGTTGGTTTTTGTTGCTATCTGAGGTAGCCAGGATTGCGCCATCATTTCCACCACGTCAGAATGGTCTCTACGTTTCATATTATGTTTTTTTTGTGTTAATATTTCTTGCACTAAATAAAGCAAAGGAGGAAGTTCTCCTCTGCAGCTGTTGTTTTTGGAAATATCACCAATAACAAACACATGGCTGGCCTGTTTTCACTTTTCAGCTTTCTATTGTCCAATAACTTTGTCTCACACATGTTTCAGTTTTACTTCTTTTTGCAAATGGAAACATGTAAACCATTATTACATTTCAACAATGTTTATTTGATTCCAATTAAATCATGAACATATAAAGACTTTATCAAATAATATACTTTTAAAACAATAGATAAGTCTCCATTCTAATAATATAACTAGCAATACAAATATTGGTATAAAAATATAGTCTTTATATGTGTGTGTGTGACAGTGAATAGGAGCTTGTGGTTTTCTCTCTTGAGTTTTTCAGGCTCTATGCGTAGTCATCTGCTAGTGTGTCAAAGTAGTTGCTGTCTGCATAGATAAGGAAGCCAGAGAAGAGGCTGTCAGCCCAGCCAGCATCTGCAAATAAACCGTTCTGGTCATGGTAGAAGATTTCCATCCACACCTCGTCTTCTGGATTCAGGTACATGACGGTGGACCCAGATGCCACGTCATGGTTTCCTGTATTGGCATCAAAAGTTTTGATGCGATACTGACCATTCTGCACCAGACCGATAGCCAGGTGTTTGTTGGCCAGTGTAATGTCATAGGAGAAATAATAAATGCCTGGGTATGCACAGATGAACTTGCCCGTCTGTGGGTTGTAGTGTCCGCCTTCATCGAAGAGGATCTTGTTGAACTTAATGGGGGTTTTCTCTGCAGGGTAGCTGCTGGTGATTCCCGCAGAGAAAGCAGATTTAGGCATGAGGCTGCCACATTTGCAGGTTCCCGCAGTGCCCCGCGGTCCTCGTTTGCCCTTGTCCCCTTTCTCCCCGTCGGGTCCTGGAGGTCCAAGCAAGCCACCATCTCCGTTCTCTCCCGTAGGGCCTCGTTTGCCTGGAGGGCCGCGGTCACCTCGTTCTCCAAGTTTACCTGTCGGGCCTACCCTGCCCTTCACTCCTGAAAGCAAAACACAATGCTTGCAACATCAGTCTCTAATTGAAGGATTCAGTTTTACTACTGTTAAACCAGAAACACAGCTCCCCAGTCATTGTCAGGGATTAAGTCAACCTTTGAACAAAGTCACTTGACATTCAAACTGGCTTGATTAACCCTTCGGTGCATTCAGTCAGCACCACTGTCGCAGTAAATACCCTGGAGACAGGCAACATTGTGATTGTGATTGTTTTTTTTCTGCAGGGCTTTTCCTAATAAGTGGCTCCATGTTCAGTTGAAAGTGAATTCCTGTTTCCAGGCATAATGGAAAACACAGGTGAATGACGTTTATTTATCCCTGACAGATTTATGGCATTTCAGACTTCACAGGCTGATATTAGGATAATATTTCTGTTGGATGAGGCTAACAGGTACAGCCCTTCCAAATATTTTGTAATAACATTATGGAAGATTTTCCTATGCTAAAACTGTACTTTCTGAACAATCTGAAGAAGTAAAAAATAGAAATTTAAGCTAATCTGCCTGTAGAAAACCATGGGAAAGTTCAGATATACCCAGCTTATAGAGTATAAGCAAATTTGTTAGCATTACTGTGATGCAAAACCTAAAGTTTACTGCAATATATCTACACATTCACACACCTAAACCCACAAGGATGCTTTCTAACAGAAGCAGCTGGAGATTGCATATGACTACCAAGGCTGCATACTGCTACCAAGGAATTTACTTAACACCGTGCATGAACCAGGATACATCAGGATTAGTTTGTGATATTTTGTTGAGAACACCAAGACCGTGTTACACAGTTTTTCGTACTTCAAATTGTTGTGTGTTTGTGAATAAATTCAGATCTAGTACCAGCAAGTCCTTTGCTCCAAATTCCTGGATGCAGATCTACGTATTAATCAGTTACGAGTGGTGAAGCCAAACCACATCACTGGTAAAAGTTTTGTGCAAATCCATCCATAATTTTGTAATCCAAATAGAGGGAAAGAAAAACCCCCGATCCAATCACATAACCTTCTTGGCAGGAATAATAACAAAGAATGCCCAGGGTAATATGGTTAGTGCAGCAGTTATGCCTCTGAATTTCATCACAGTCAAACAATCAATATGTGGTTGAAGTGAAGACTTGTTCATGATAAATGAAGGAGAGATGATATCTGAAGATGATTCAAAGTGTTGCATTTGTACCTTACAGCTTTTTTGTGTAAACTTGTGCAGGGTTTGTGCTCTTGGGTAAGATGGCGCCGATGTGTATGGCTCGCCGTCTGTTCCTCCACGTTTCTGTTTTAATGTTTTTATTTTGTTATGATGTCGACTCCCTGCTGGTCTATGATCGCCAAGTTTTACTTGATCTGTTTTTAAATCACCTCTTAAAACACATTTATTTACCTTGGCTTTTAGCACAGCAGGACTTGTTGATGTCTCTTAATATGTTTCTTATTAATTATATGATTTTTAATTTTAAGATATTTTATATGTAATTTAAACTGTTTCCTCTCTGTTTTATATTTGTAGCACTTTGGTCAACATTGCTGGATGTAAAGTGCGTTATAAATAAAGATGCTATGCTATGCTATGCTATCTGATGTGTGCAAGGACGTGAGTTCTAGACTTAAGGCATGACTTTATAAGTATTAAAAACAATCCTTACATTTGAATTTTTTAAAATTATGTTAGTTTGTGCAATTACTTTTGAGCCTCTGACAATGAGAAGTGTGTTTAAAAATGAATAGTCAATGCAAAATAATCACTTTGCCTCTTGAATTACAGCTAAAGATTGCAGGATTGCAGGGTTTCAATAGTTCTGTGTCTTTGATCATGTAGTGACTGTTTAATTTAAAATTCACTGTAATGGAGACGAAACTAAAAGAACGATGTCTGAAACAGCACAGTAAGGAGAACAAACACCAGAACTTTTCACTAAAGAAAATCCTTTTACAAATCTGTCTTTCTCATCCACTCAAAGCTACTTCTATCCTCTTCATCTAGCACAGATTTACCTTTGGCCTTTAAGGATGGGTAGTCATTGTCAACTTTGTGGCTCCATGTTCAGTTGAAAGTGAATTCCTGTTTCCAGGCATAATGGAAAACACAGGTGAATGACGTTTATTTATCCCTGACAGATTTATGGCATTTCAGACTTCACAGGCTGATATTAGGATAATATTTCTGTTGGATGAGGCTAACAGGTACAGCCCTTCCAAATATTTTGTAATAACATTATGGAAGATTTTTGCAACACATGCAGCATCTGCTTTAAAATAATCAAACTGTTTACACCCAGGATTTGCCATCTCAAGCTAGTTTAAAAACTATAAAGCTAATTCGAAAATGAGTCTGAGCGACATAAACCACCATTCTAAGGACAGACACATTACAAGCACTAATTAAATGTATTGCATGTGTGCATTTTTCTTTCTCAATCATAAGCTGGCTCCCTAAAATGATCCTCAGAACCTGTGGCAGTAACTGTACTTGATACACTTTATGGCAAAGGTGCACCTTTTTCTTGTTTTTTATTACAATAAATGTTGGCATTTCACACACAGTGCTGTCTGTAATGATCAGATTGAAGGAGTTGGAGACCTGATGTGTGTTTACATTGACTTCCCCTTTATTGTTAAGCCTCCAGTCCTGTAGGAGAGATCATTTAATAACTTTCACACACATCATTTAATCTCCTCTATGCGCCAGCTTTTCACTTCACGCACACACTGGCAGTATTTCTTTATCAGCAGACATAAAGTAATACTGTATCTGTTTCATATTATACCTGTGTCACCCTTTTCTCCTTTTTCACCCTTCCTGCCATCTCTGCCATCTCTTCCTGGGATACCCACATTCCCATCTGCTCCCGGGGGCCCGCTGGGACCTGGTTTGCCAGGCAGTCCGGGTGACCCAGGAACACTGCAGATCAGTCGTGGGGCTTTGAGCTTGGTGTCAAACAACTCTCCCGAGACACAGGGCCACAGACAGACAAATCCCATCAAGGTCCACATCTTCAAACCTGTATATACAGCCAAAAGAGAACATTAATATAGATGTTTGTGTCTCCACGTTAACTCACAAAGTTCCGAGCAACTCTCAAGTTAGTTTTGTGTTTGCAGATGTTTGGGCAAAGGAGGCAGATAACGAACAATAATGAATCAGTGAGTCCAGACACTTAGCGGTCCTATTATATTGATCAGTGCCATTAAACACTCAAAACGTTCTTGTCAGGGTGTCAGACAGAGAAACTGCATATCAGTGAATCAAACTTGTGATCAAATGCAGCATGAGGCCAGGTGTGATTTTTGTAATGAGAAGCAATTGCTTCTGATTCCTTTTCACACGCTGATGTTCTCATCCTGCCACAGATTTGCATGTAATAGACTTCAAGCGAAATCTTTGTGTCTGCTCCAAGTCTTGTCTCTTTTTGTGCCAAAACATTCCCGAGCCATGACATAACACCCAGAACAATTTCTGTCAGGGGAACGCGATCATGAAGCAATGGCGTTATACATACATGTAAGAGAGAAAAGAAGGAGACATGATCACACCTCTATTTCTGTAACAGAACGTAAAGCAGGCATTAAAAGCAAAAACACTTAATGGTGATTCTGCATCCTGATGTTCAACATCAAACATTCCACAGCAAAGAAATCATATGGAAACATACCGAAAATGTCTTCCGCTGTGTGAAAATCTTTTGGATTCGCAGATTTGATTATTACACACACACACACACACAGATTTGCCCATGTGGGCGTGAGAATGTGAGTTTTGCATCTGCTGCTTGTCTCTGGTCAGCGGGGGCGTTGGAACATATGTGTCAGGTCTACAAAGAAGGATAATCCCCTTGTCTGCCTTTTCAAAAAATTTATTACGGCATGTTTTTCTTTGCCTTTACACATTTGGTTTGTCTGTCAATGCAAGCACATTAGACAAATTAGGTGCATACTACATGATGAGCTAAACAGGAAGGAGACACCACACATACACGCAGGCTGCTCTCCTCCTTCTTGTAAGAGTAGTATGTTTTTGATTTTGAGGGTAATGAACTGGCCACAGAGCCAATGTGAGGTCCTGGGAGAGAGAAACCCCGCCCGCCATCTCCAGTCTGCAGCAATGATGTCAGCTTTAGTAAAAACGCTGTCTTTAAAGAAGTGGACAACTGTTTACACACACAGCTGTGTTGTGCATGCAAACACATCCAAACACAGATAAACGCAGTCCTTCTAAGTCGCATTAGTAATATGCGTTATTTAAAAGCTCCTGCTGCATAGCGCTCCCTAAGAGATGTTTATTTACTATGAAGATCTAAAAAAGCTCTTTTCATTCATTTGATCTTCTTGTAAACATGTAGAGCGAGGCAGACTTTGCACCAAAAAAAAAAAGTCCTTTACTGAAAATAAAGGTTTTCATCCACTTTGACCGACAGCTACTAAAGTGTTTCTGATGTCAAAAATAGATGCATGTGAAACAAACACCAGACATTTTAGACATGTAACTTCTTTTCATTGCATTATTGCACTGCAATGCAATCTGACTATACAAGCTTAGAAAACACGTGTGGGTAGAAGTACTCAGTTTTGAGCAGAAAGTTTTCATCACTTTTATAAACATTCTGAACGAACAACGTCTTGTGATAATAAACCAGTAGACAGAGACATTTAATCCATGTTCTTACCCAACACTTGGCAGCTGTTCATCCCCAAACCAGGTCAAACTTCTCACTCTTGAGTGTCTCCGTCCTCCTATCTGCTCAGATTCTCATCTTTCACAAGATTCGAGTCCCCGTTGAACATGTTACTGTCAGACATCTATGTGCAGAGATCAGCTGCTTGTGCAGTACAGCAGCACAAGCAGCAGCCAGGACTCCTTTCAGTGCAACTCTCTCTCCATCCCTCCCTCTTTCCCCTTTATCCACTCCCTTCTTTCTGCCTCATAAATGTCCTAAGGCAAACAGCCATTAGCCAGGCAAGCCCAGTATGTGCATACAGAAAAAACTCCATTATGTCATTGATGAAGACTCTTTTAGAGTGAGACTCCCAGTGTAAAAGTCAGAAACTGGAATCTTCAAGATTAATAAATGACAGAACTCATTTGTGTCTAGTTGACCTCAGTTTTAATTGTATTTCTGACATTTACCCCTAGATGGCACCAAGCACGACATGTGAGTGTGTTGACGGACCTCTGGGATTATTTCTTTGTCACGTTGCTGTGTTGAAGGCAATTTGCTTTACAGGTGGTAATCCTGCTAAATACATACATCATACAAATAACAATATAAGATCAAAAATAAAATGCAAAAATAAGACTATCAAGCCAGAAAATCAAGAACTGACTCAATAAGAAATCTTTCAAATGTTTCTAAGAAAATCTTTTGCCCTCATTACTGTTATTATGTAGGTTTTAAAAAGTGTTTTGAAATGGTTGAGAGTCTGGGCAGCTCTTATGTATAAAGGTAAATTGTTCCAAATATTAGGAGCTGCTACTGAAAAGCCTCTGTTGCTTCTGCTTTTAAGCCTGGATCTAAGAATGTCTGAGAGCAGCTGGTTTGTAGACCTCAGTGCTCTGGTAAGATTGCAGGGTTTCAATAGTTCTGTGATGATGTTTTGTGAAATATTTAGAAGCACTTATCTAACTATGTTCCCTTTCAGTCGATTCACTCGGTACAACACGTATAATATGGGATATCACGTCCCCATGTGTCCTGGCACCTGTATTTACACCTTTGAGGCATATGACCTGTGATGACATGTGCACATGCTCCCTTCCCTTGTTAAAGCTGTCTCACTCATTTTCTGTCACTAAGAGCCACCCTTGTTCCCTGGTGAAGGAATGGAGGGTGCACCCTGTGGGCTGATTCCAGGTATGGGATCTTCTTTTCTTCAGGGTCAACACTTACTGCCTTATATTGGTGCTGGAGGCCCTTTGTGGGCCATTTTGAACCCACTAGATCTGTGGATATGAGGTTTATTTCATACAAGACTGCATTGCTTCTTGCTTTGGCTTGTGTAAAGGAAGTGGGTGACCTTATATTAAATTTTTATCTATATGGTACCAAATCACCTTCATGACTTATTTGTACACCCCTTATGCATACAGTTCTCTTCTGAGGGTCTCAAGGTTGCATTGCACCCAAATGGCACATATTTACCAAAAGGTTATTTCTGCAGCTTGTACCTTTATGTCATTTGAGCTTCTGAGGTGGCATTCTCTGGGTCTGGTGTGTTTGTGCTACATACCTATATTGACTGCGCTCAGGATGTGTGCTTATGTGACCAGTCGCTCTCTGTTTTGCTATCCAGCTAGAAGTAGAGCTCTGTCTAAACAAAGGCTCTCCCACTTGTTAATGGAAGCTATCTCCCTAGTGTAGGGCACCAAATGTCTCTCTTTGCCTCAGGGAGTAGGAACACATTCCACCAGTGGAATGGCAACTTCATGGGCGCTTTTTAAAGGGTTCCCTGTGAGTGTGCTATTTGTACTGCAGCTAGCTTATCATCACCACACACTTGTTTGGTTTTATTGTTGGGATGTTACAGCCCATTCAGTGGTTTATTCTGTCCTTTCTGCTGGTTCTACCATGTGGTGCTGGTCTGATTCCATGTATATATGTCCCATGCTATATGTGTTGCACCACGTTAATCGACTGAAAGGAGACCAACAGTTGTGCCTATAACTTTGGTTCCCTGAAGGAGTTTGGCACGGTGATGAGCAGCTATCAAACTGAGGAATGACTGATGACGGGGGTATATGTGTAGGCAGGGCCACATACGTTATTGCAAGTCATCTGCCTTAAAGGCATGAATATGTTCAGCCAGAACATGCAGGGGTGTGATATTCCATACTATGTAGGGTTGCCAACCGTCCCTTAAAATACGGAATCGTCCCGTATTTCGAAACAAAAGTACACGTCCCGTATTGAGCTAATAAGGGACGCACTTTGTCCCGTAATACAGTGAGGATCAAAAGTAGTCTATAACTTTTAATGGAATTAACGCTTTGTTTGAAAACATAATTCCCAGCCCCTCTCCTGCTTTGTGACCAATGAGCTGACAGCACACTTACGAGTATGACAATTCAGATTACCACTCATCTCATTGGTCGAGGAAAGGTCGCTTACGGAGAAAATACCGGAAGACAACAAATGACCACAACAAGAAGCATGGCCAACAGGGAAACAAACGCAGACACTGCGGTGCAAGACTCGGACGACAGTAAACCTAAAGCTGGGCAGACACTGTGCAATTTTTTTCAGTCACGTTATTCAGCTCCTGCTCAAACTGCACGATTGACTCGCAGTTGGTAGGTCACGATGCAGGTCTCACACTATACCGCCCGATGCTCTGATGCGACCTGAGTGCTCACACTGTGCCTCCATAAAATGAAGGTTATAACAGAAAATCTGTCGCGCTCTCTCTCTCCGTCTTACACTCACACAGACACACACACCACCACCATCAACTTTGCTAAATTGCTAATGAAAAACATTGATCGGGCAGCTGTGACTGAGCAGCAATGTAAATCCAACTATTTTCACGGTTGTTGTGGTCGTGATAATTTTGTGATGCCACATCGAAAAGGCTCGGATGAGCTTTCCAAAGTTCTACAAGTTGTGCCTCCATCGCTTGTGTCCAGATCACAGGCTGCACAGCCGTGCTGCTCCGTCTTTTACACCAACGTTTACGTGTTTGCGCGCGAGCAGTGTGAGCGGCTGTGGTGAGACCCTCACGAGCGATTGATGATCGGGAGCTGGTCGTGAGGTGTTAATCACTTCTCGTTACCCCACGTATACTACACGATGCACGATGAAGGCCAAAATCGGTCCGATCACTCAAAAATCGGCTCAAAATGGGCCTAAAACTGCACAGTGTAAGCCCAGCATTAGAGCAGCAATGTTTGTTCCCCTCAGAGAAAGGGAAGAATGGGAAAAGGAAAACACCTGGCTGGAAAAAGTTAATATGGGCATGTGCAGTGAATATCAGCGCTATGTGGCCAGAAGTGTGATAATATAATTTATTTTGTGTAATAAACAACTGCAAGAATAGATGATTACAACAAATAGATGACTAATACATAAAAGTAATACATAGATGAATAATGATGATGAGTTAAGATGCGTAATCATGGGAGCAAGTGGGTTTACAAACAGGAGCAGCTGATTAGCATTAGAAAAGCTGAAATAATACCTCAACTGAAGCCAATTGTACTAAATGCACTAAATGTGCACTGTTACAAGAATGTTTTTCTTTCTATTGTTTTCTATTATTTTAAGTTAAGCAGGACAGAGTTCTTTTAAAGAAAGATTTACTTATATTCTCAAAAGTTAAGCATGACAGGCTTCTGTTTAAGAAGACCTGTTTTATCGTGTTAATGTTGTCATTTTGAGCTAAAAATAAATGGCTAAATGATCATTTGTTTCACATGTGTTCATATCACAAAGAATACACATCTACTTAAATCAAATTCAAGTCAAATGGTTAAAAAAATAATTTCACACACAAAAAAAGAGCTAGAAAATTCACCACACTGGGAAGGGTGAAGACAATTGGGTCGCCCGGCCCTGGCCACGAGGTGTCCCTTATTTATTTTTCAGGGAGTTGGCAACCCTAATACTATGTGTTGTACCTTCATCTCCTTTGATGAACAGAAGATATAACTGTTCATTTGCTTTGTCTGTAACTGTACTTAGACCCTTTCTAAGATGTCTTTGCTCCAGATTTAGTGAGTGAAATATTTATTAATATGAATTAGCAGGCCTCATTGTCAATAGATATACCATGCTAGCAAAGCTAAACATTCAATAATGACTTAGCATTCCACCCTCTCAGCCAACTCCCCCCCCCCCCCCCCCAAAAAAAACCCCCCCAAAACACAAAAATGCTAAAAATACGACTTTCAACCTGAAGTTAACAAAGAGGCGACACTTTGGTGATAAATTCCAACTTCAGTATAGTCAGTGTTTTCGCTAATTAGCAAATGCTAATCTGCTAGCACGACAAGCTAAAATAGCTAATAGTTATTGGATATGATCGCTTTTTAACCTTTAATCTCTAACTATAGTCTTTTCACTTGCAATAACACACTGGATACTACATGTCATTATGTGTTTGAACGAGTTAAAGTATAAAAAGTGTCTGCAAGAGCCAGATATCCAGCAAACTCATGTCCAAACAGAATGGGTCTTTATTCAGGAAGTGAAAGAAAGGAAAAGAGATTGTAATCAACACCCCATTTAAATACAAAAACAAAAATAAAAATAAACATGATATTCATTTTGCATATCAAAGAACCATTCAGTAATAATTACAATCCAAACATCTCATAAACGACTTTTGTGAAGCTATACACACAAACTCTGATTTAGAAATTAGTCACTTTAACAATAAAATTACAAATATTTAGCTTTAAAAATAATTAAACTCAAAATAATATTTTAGCAATTAGCATCTTTAAATTATATATAGTGTTTTTCACATAAAAATACAAAATAATACCAATGACATTTAAATATGAAAAATTATTCCAAGAACCTGCTACTATCAAATAAAAGAAAATGTGGGAAAAAACAAGATGAAAAGAAATAGAAATATGCATGAAAAAGTCTCTCCTTTTGTTAGCAAAACACTATCCAAAATAACTACAATCATTTACATCAGTACAAAGATATCTGGATTTAAAAATACTTGCAATGAAAAAACGGGGTATCTTTTTCTGACAGTAAAAAATGACACTGTGGATCAGAAATTTGCAAAATATGCAATGAAAAAAATAAATCTGCATTAAAAAGGTTTACACTGTAGTTCTTACTTTTATACAAACATTAGAAACAGTATTGCACATCACAACACAGATTCGAGGTTAGTCAGCCTTTCAAAATGTGTTATATTCAAGTTTCAGAGCATCTACGAGGACAGGCAGCTGGGGCCTCGATGCAACAGGGGAGAATCTCAAGTGTCTTCCCAGAATATAATAAAACCTTCATGTTTCCTTCCATTAAATCAAACGTGTCATGTGTATCAAAATAAGAATCAGCTGTATATCAAAAACTTTGATGTTACTAATGATGTGATTCTTTGTCAACCAAAACTTTTGGACATAATTAGGGGTAAATAAAATCGAAATATCAGTCCTATTTAAATAGAAAAATACAATCAAAATCAACTCATTTTTTCGTCTACAAAAATAGTGAAATAAATATGATTTTTACAAAAGCAAGGACACATACAGAACCAAGTAACAGTGTTTAACATAGAAAATAGAAGCTCACAAAAACAGCACGAGTCAAGTGTTACAGGTGACGATATTCAAACATTATCAGACGCCATGAGAACCAAAGCCACGAGGAGGAAGAGGGGCCAGAGCGGGAGCCCAGTCTTTAGCTTTCACCTCCCATCAGGTTGCAGGCCGCGACGCCTTTCCGACTCCCGCTCCTCGTAACACCCGGACCATTTTAGAATATATTAGAAAACATTTGCTTTTTGCTCTACTCACACAAAACATAGCTAACTTAAGACCACTGCTCCACGCTACACTTTAAATAAGTCATTATGGGGAAAAAATATGATAAATTCTACCTATAAATAGGTGAAAACTTTCATAATTCGCTTCTAAACACAAGGGGTGAAGGAGACGGAAAACGAGCAGGGATACAGAAAAGTAGTGCATAATGTATATTATATATTAAAAAAAAAAAAAAAAAACAACATATTGAAGGGCCAGTGATGAGTAAATTGTTCACACAAACAATTTCAATTACACAACTCAACTAGTCTCAGTTCCATTAAGGTTTTGTAACAGTACACAGTTGACGCCTGAACACTGATACCGAGGAGCACACACACAGGGGCATGAGACACTAAAACCACGACAACACGAGAGCGACACACTTGTACAGTACCAAACAGACGGCTGGGCGACCGTCCTCACAAAAAAGATTGTCCCTAAAGAGTTTTTCAAGGGTCGAGGAGGAAATTAAACAAACAATAAAAAGAAAAAGATCATCTTTAGCGAAGACCACGCGTCACTGTCTTCATCGTGGACAAGTGTGGTGAGGAGATGTGGAGATGCTTCATCTTCCGGTAACTGCGTCAGTGTTTCCTTGGATTTATGGAGCTGCAGCCACACAGCATGGAAGCCTGACTGTTACATTACAAAATAAGCAGTTTAGTGTGTTTGAACAATGCTCAATAACACGGAGCACGCCAAACTGACAAAGTCTTTCATTTGCGTCTGGTCTGCTGGTGAAGCTACACCAGATTAGCCTTTGGAACCACACAAAGATATGGATAGGAAGAGTGAAGGTGGAGTCATTCTTCTCTACGAAATCTGTTGATAGCTAAACTAGAGCCTCAGTCTACACTAACAACAGTCACACAGCACATGGACGACACACAAACACAAACCACTGAACACCACTCTGCTTCTCAATGGCATTTTTTTGTTGTTTTTTTTTTGCTATACAAGCCACCACGTGACAACGTGATGGCATCCACTAAGTCTACAGTAGAACCAATATCACTTTTTGTATTGTTAGTATGTAAACAGATCAAACAACAGAGAAACATCAAAGCATGCAAGTTTAAATATGTTTTTTTAACTCATTTATCTTAGTCTGATTTTTTTTCCCCTCTTAGGCATTTGTACTTGATGATCATGCTACTCATTATAGAATTGTTACGTCTTGTCTGCATTTATTATTTCAGTGGTTTGTTTTTTCCTGACATATATCCAGCATGCTATTTGTGTAGCTAAGCCTATTGTCATTATATGCACTCTTAAATCTTTCTATGGCAATGGGGGCCAGAAGTGTTCGAGTGCATACTGCATTTCGTTTTACATGATTCAGGTTTATAAATGGCATTAAATATAATACCTACACATCTATTCATATATATGTATATATAGCAGCAAAGCTTCTGAAATAGCTCGGTCAGTATAAATGTTGAATACAGTTGCAGAAAAGCAGATTTTGTATTTTGAGGTATCACTCTACGGGTCAGTATGAGCGCAAAAATAACCCTAGTGTCTTCTTTTTTTTACATTTCAATAAACTCTCTAACAAGAAGAAAGAGCCCATGGCAAAGTTAAAAACAAACAAACAACGGTTTGCTTTGTGGCAGAAAATGTGTCAATTTTAAGCTTCCTATATTTTTTTCTACCTTTGGTTAATGACCCGGGGCAGGCGTCAACATTATAGAATCGAGGTTTTCCCAGAAATAAGTGTGCACTGAACGCACCGTGGGGTGGCTAGCAGCAGACAGACAGACAAGCTGCCCCCATGCAAAAACATTCCCGTATCTACGTTAAATCTCACATACAAAAATAATGATAATAAAAAAAGCTACAAAAATCAATCTCTTTTTTTGTTTTTTAAATCTCCTCTTAGAAAAGATGAAAGTACCACAAAAGAGTTGTAGAGTTGTCAGAGCCTGAGATGTGCGGGGGGTTTTGGTGAAAAACTGAGGCTTGTGGTGTTTGGCTGCTACAAAAGATATATAGATATATAGTATATACTGTATAGTGTTATGTACTTGATTATACTGATAGCTTAGGAAGCAGGAGAGGCTGAGCGATGCTCTTTTTCCTGTTAGCCAGTGTTTAATTTCCCTTTCCCCTAACTGTGTTACCATGAAATTGGGGGTCGCAATCTCTAATTCCAGCGGAAGTGAATCTGGCGAGGGCGGTCGGCGCCTTCTTTAACCAGAGGCTTGTGAAACTCCCGTCCGGCACGGGAGTGGATGTTAGCCCAGCAGAACTCGCAGTAGTACTGAAGACAGGTGACGTTAGCACAGAAAAAAGGAGCAAATTTCCCTCCACAACGAGCACCCTGGCACTCATCACAGAGCTGATCATCCAGGACGTAGGGCTTCACCTCCACCTGCACATTAACGAGACATAATGTCAGCTGTAACGAAGGAAACAAGCTTAACGAAGCACAGGCAGAGAGAAAACCTTATTTAACCAGCCCTAACAAGCGTTTGCTTATCATAACAACAAGCCCCTTCTTCTCTGTAGGGATGCTGATAACACACAAAAAGATGCAAATACACACACACTTGCACGCGCGAATGGCATAAATTACACATCACCATGACAACTATGTCATATACCATGAATCCTACTGATTCCTAAAGTCTGAAAAGTTTAATTTACGGTAATAAAATATCTCGAAGCCTTTTATTTGTGATCGTTAGTAAAATTTTGAGATTCTGCTTATAAATAAAATATTTAGTGAAATATGTATCATACTGTAGATTCCTACCATCTTTTGTTCCTTTATGGAATTAGTATGTTATCTTATGTTCTTGCATACAATGTCACAACCCACAAATGTGCAACATTAAAGCTAGAGAAGTTTGGCTGATTATGTCTACATTGTAACAAGTGGGAAAACCTGTTTATTTCTCCTAAACGGTGCTACATTTCTAAGTAACATACATTTGAGGGTGGGGCAGCAGCGTTGAGAATGTGGGTTGTGCCCATGAAAAACTTGCTAAATCTTCTCTGCCAATGCCAAACACCTTAATCTACTGAAGTTCGATTGGTTTCATTTATTTGAGTGAATGATTGCTGATTGTAGAATGGGTTGGTGTTTCCACATGCTACAGGGGCCTCTGTTTGTTAAATTAGCACATTTTTAAATTGCCAACATGTTTTATTTCTTTAGTTTTTAATCATCCAATCCAATAAATGAGAAGAAACAAGAGCCAGTAGCAGAAAAAACTGTTTGCCATTGACAGATGCAAAATACCAGCAACACTGAACAGTGAAACAAAGTGCTTCACTGACCACTACACTGAGCACAGAGGTTTCTATAAACCAAATGACCACATTCCTTTGATAGTGTGCTGCTTTTCTTGAGGTTTCAAAAAGTGTTACATTTAATTACAAAAAAAATTCTGAAACCCTGATATACACTAAAAAGTCGAAGACGGGGGAAATATTAATGAAAGGAGGGTGGTCATACCCTCTTATCAATGTCAGCATGCTGCAGCTGGACGAATCTCGCGCTGATGGCAGCGATGTAACTCTGTTGGTTTGAGAAAGCCACTCGTCCTGCCCCCTTTGGGTATTTGAGCTCTGGATCTGTATCAATTCCTGCGTAGCACACTCCACCATAGAGGCGATCCATAATCATGGCCAACTCGACTAGTAAAAAAATGAACAGAGGACAAAAAGATGAATTTAAATATGTGAAAAAACAGATACAAGATGTGGATTTGAGAACAGAAGAGAAGCTATCAGAAGCTTATTTTTAGTCCAAGTTATCATTGCACGCATAGCTTGAATTCATCTCTATTAAGATGCAATACTAGTCGTAGAGAAACAAGTTGGCTATATTTACTTGCTCTCAGAGGACGAGGGACGCCGCCCACAAAGATGGTCTTGCGGGGATCAAGAGGCTGAGATCCATCCATCACAAAATCGCTGTCGCTCAGGTTCCAAGGACGAATTTGCACCTGGTGTCAAAGTCTAACAAGATTAGATCACCTTTCCCCCCTATAGGAAAATTGTGCCCATATAGCTTCTTTTCACAGCGAGCTGGTACTGCTGTGCCACAGAGTATATTTAAAGATGGATATTGCTATATTTTCTGCTGCTTTAACCACATGTGCCTGCAATCAAATCAGTCCCTCGCTCTGGCTGTTAGACACAATGAAGTCATTTTAAGGTACTTCCATGTTGGCATCACTATTCAGACACAAAAGCTACACCCATCTTTTAAATTATTATTATTTAAGTGTTTAAAGATTTAAAAGCAATTTTTGAAAAACTCACAGGTTTGTCCTTGATGGTGGGGCTGGAGACACACAGGTAAAGCTTCCCATCCTCCTCCATACAGGCTTCAATCAGAGCCTGCACCGAGCTCTCTTCCTGGAACAGCAGGAATGCATAGCCTAGGAAACGTATATAAAAAGCTTCAGTGTACATGCATATAAGAACAAGAGAGGGTATAACAAAGGTGCTCACCTTGGTTTGTCACTATTCAAATGACATTCACTTATTTGCATCATATCATAATACCGTGCAGGCTCAATGTAAATACTGGTAACCAGCCATAAATAGGTGAGCTTGATGCTTTTGCTAATACCTTTAGGCGGAAAGTAGGATTTACTCTCTGCTTTGTGTGGCCAGTCCACCACAAGGTGACCAAAGCGGCGGAAGCTTGAGGTTATTTCATCTAAGGGAATTTGACATGTGACACGTAAGTAGGGAGATAAATCATAGAATTTTTTTTTTTAAAGGACTGGCAGTACAACACAATCATGAAATCATTTCTTTACTCACCTTCGTCTATGTCAGGAGGCAAACCTCCCACAAACACCTTACGAGAGAAGCGCTCGATGCGTTCCCCGTTTTGGTGAGGGTAACAGTTGGGAGAGCCAAGGACTCCTGGGACACCCTGGTTGCCATGGCCATCATCAAGGAGATTGTCATCAATAGGGAAGAGAGAGGAGCGGCCTGGTGGACAAAAAAAGGCAGGCAAGGCTACAGCAAATGTCAAGCATGCTATTAAACATTCACAAGCAGAAACCCTCACGAACATGTTTCCAATCCCAGTCACATTTCCTCTCCTTGAGGCAATGTTACATCTCTGCTATGACAGGGACGTACTGAGATGAGAGGCTTTCTATAAAATAATGTTTCTGCTTTTATTGCACTTTATTGCTGAGTGGATGTGAGGCCAAGCACCAGCTTAAAGTGAGGATTATGTACAATTTGTTTTTTTACAGATCCGAGACTGGGACACGCAATCATGTGTGCTCCACCCAGAGCAGCGTGGCAGATAAAGCGTGTGTGGAAAGGCAGGCCGAGTGGAGCGAAGCTGTTAACATAATGGCTAAGCACTATGGAGTCCCAAAGTGTTCAAATATATACCAGACGACACAAGTTATTTTAAAAGAATAAATAATGAATTAAGTTATTCATTATATAGCAAATATAAATGAAATGAGGGGATTTCTTTAGCACATTCTTTGCATTATATTAGATAAAATGTGAATTATTGGACCAAAGTCTTTAGCCAGCAAAGGAAAGAAATCAAATTAATCTGATTCAACTAGCAGCTGCTTCTGTCAGAGCATAAGGACAGACGCAGCTTACAAGCCAAAAAAGTGAAGCCATCACAGAAGTGGCTTAAAAGAGGATTCTTTTTATGAGCCACCAGGGGGCGACTCGTGGTTGCAAAATCAAAAAACAACAAACAAAAAAAACAACAACCCTCACTTCCCTTTATTTGTGGTCTCAGTAGAACACTTTCCTGCAGGATTTATGGGCTCAGCTGCTAGTTTAAGGTCATACTGAAGAAAATATCAAGACCTTATTGTAAATTACATATTGATTATTCAGGATAATAATTTATCATTGACAAGTCGTTACCCTGTTAGCTTGCCATTTCACAGTCGAGCACATCTGGTTCAGAAACACCAAGATGTAGATGGTTAAAATACTGAGCTCGGAGGTCCATAACAGAACTTCTCAAACAAACAGGTGGTGTCGGGGTTTTGGAATAAAATCACTGTTATTATGAACATGAATGATATAATAATATTTTAGAAGATTAGTATATTTTAATAATTTATTATTTTTAGAAACCAATGGGATGTTTCTACAGGGTTTTGGACTTCTGCAGAAAATAAGCTCTGTGGGAAATAAAGGTTCTCTTTAAAGGTTTGCGCGGCTCCTCGTTATAGGTGCCGAGTGATTTCAAGATAATCTTCACATATTCAATCCATTTTCACAGTTTTTTTTAAGTGTGGATACATTTGGCAGAAGTAAAAACACATATTTTGAGGTATAAATAAGCTGCACCCTAGCAGCATGACTTCAGCCTGACTATCACTAACCTCCTTTGTTTGCTACCAAAACTTGAGATACAGTTTCAAAATTCACAAGTGGGGAACAAAACGTGAAAATATCTAAAGTTTGTGTAAAACACAGACCTTATTTTAAGCACACAGTCAAAAATCTATACAAAGTGCTACATGCTAACCTATTTTATTTATACTTTGGGTTTCCATAGAGCAGAGGCTATAAACACCACCAAACATGAAACCCTAAACTTAATGTATGTCTGGATACTGAAACAACACATTTTTCTTTGTATATTTTTTTAATAGTCAATCAGAAATTTGATGAGCAAAATTCTGTGTTCCCAAATTTAAAAGCAGAAAACAGTGAAGTCTAAGTCCAGACTTAAGGCCTCAGTTTGGTATCTATTTAAGCAATAACACATGCCACAAGGAAAAAGCCACAAGTAAAGAGACACGCTAGAGAAAGCTGAATTTACCTCGACGCCTCCCATAGCTCCTGGCTGCATGTAGAAAAGTACAAGAGTGCAAGTTTCAGCTATGAAACATTTCTCAGAGGGCATTTGTAACTGTAGACTTTAATCTGCTGATCCAACCCAACCAGCTTTTATTCAAGTCACCGACTAATGAGCTAAACTGAGATACTTTTAAAAAAGGACTTAAATCCTCCTGAAACCCAAAACAAAAATTATTATTTTTTCCAAACTTCCAAAATGCTGTGGCAAGGAAGCCTGAGGGGCTGCATCTGTCATATACTTGATGAAAGCAATACACAGAAAGCCCAGAAGCCTATAAATGACATTTACACAAATGTTGTTATTTTGCACAAAAAGGTTTTAAATGCGATCAAAAACCAGAAAAAGGAAAACTGTTTAAAGGCCAAAGCCCTAAATATGCTCTGGCAGGGACAAGAAATCTAATTACACACAGCAGCATAGATGGCGTTGAAAAGGGGACAAAAATTATTTTCTGATTATTGAGTCTCAGGAGGAAATGGCAACCAGAACTTATTAAAAACACTCATAATTACTCCCAAATGTTGTCTGACCCCGATTTATGTCTCGCTAATACTGTTACAAAACACGGTTTTATTTTTTTGACAACTGGATGTGTCTCCAAATGTGAAGCTAAAAAAACAAAAACACAGGGACTATTCAGGGCAACAATTATTCTAATTAACACAAGAAAATTTAATTGGAGGCAACCTGGAACAACCTTTGTCATTCAAGTACTACACAAAACGAGCACAGTAAATTTTCAGTTATACCACATAGCCACTTTAATGCCAACAAAACAGTTGAACAGCTGGTTAAAAAAACTGAACCCATTTAACGGGTACTGTCAGATACTCTGCAGCAGATGCAGCAGAGGTGACACTGCGTGGCCTTATTGCACCACAGTGAGTGCGTCTAATGAGGCTAAAGAGTAATGGTGGGAGCATCATGAGAGCTGCAGACACAGGAGGATGGTGCTAGGAGATAATTACCATTGAGCATGAGTAGGCCGTCAGCCCCGGGGTTAGGGCATCCCACACGGCCTGATGTGAGAAACAGACACACACACGCAGAAAACACACACACAAATAGGAATGAGACATAGAGCAGATGGAGAAGACAGGGCAAAGCCAATGCATGTACATGGGAATAACCACACAAAAATGCACGCACACACATAAACAGAAAAAACAACTGTCTTTTCACATGTCTAAGTTGAGCACAAACAGGAGCAAATGTTTTTTTCCCCCATAAATGACCACATACTGTTTCAGCTTTCCGACCAAACTACAGTGGAATTACTTGTTTTATTTAAGGCGATAACAACGTCCATTTAAAAAAAAAACAAACAAACATTTTAATGCAAAGACCTAGCAAGTTCTGAGCTGAACAAGACAATTTCTCCCCTTTTTTTTTTTTACATTCTGCTTTGGAAACGATTGAGGAAAAAAAACACTTGTTATAGTAACCCAATTTCCCATCATATTTAGTTTTACAGTGGTTTCTCAATCGTACTAATGAATCAAAAATCACAAATACCAAATTCTAGATCACAGCATTCATTGTGAAATGTCAGATAAATTAAGTCACTAATAAGATACAAATATATTAAAAATGTGTTGCCTTATGAGAAGCTACATTTGGAGCCGTTATCCAGAATGCTGTGTTGTGTTAACCATGTCAGTGCTATAAATGGCAGAGCGGACCCCTGCAACCCCCCCTTCCATCTCACCTCTCTTAGCTGTCATATGCAGCGTGTGAAAGTGTGATCACATCTAAAATTAGAGTAGACCCCCCCAACCCCCCACGCTTTGCTGTGCACACTGGCCCGTGTCCTCTCCATCTGCTCCGGCAGGAAAAACAAGAAACTCGCCCAAGAAAGGAGGGCGCAGGTTGAGTAATAATCTTAGCCAACTGCAAATGAGAAAATCCACACAGGAAATTTTATACGTGTTTGCAAACCTCAACTGTTTGTCTTTTAACCAGTGATGAGTTTTTCTTCTTTGTAATATTTTAAAGTGAGAGTGTTTTTGGCTTGTCAGGCTGTAAAAGAGCTACGAGCAGCCGTCAGTAGGAGCTGTTATTTGACACTGCTCCTCTGATGTCCAGCAGTTGAGCACAGGAGGCCAGGACAGTGTCGATCTACGATAAATTCTCTGCTTGGTCCTGCCAAGAAGTGAGGAATAATTCAGCAGTTACACAGATCCGTTAATATATTTTTAAGGTGTAAAATACACATGTTTGACAGTTACAGATGTTTTCTGATATTAGTAAAGAAAAATGCCATGGTTTCTCTTTTTCCTGACCTCCAGCTCTGAGTCAGATCAGTGTGCTGTTCAGGTTAAGTAGGAACAGGATCAGAGCTGGAAGGTCATGTAAATGTGCAGCTGGTGGCACAAGTATTAAGCTCTCAGCACGGAGAAAATAAGCTGGTGTGTGGAAAAACAGCACAGCTCTGGGAGCAATGGGCCTGTCACTTCCCTGCACGATGTCGGGTTGCCTCCGCGAACACGATCGCCTCCCTCTGACCCCACGAACTGAGACTGAAAGGGAAAGGCCAGCTTACCTTTCATCGGATCCTGCTCAGCTCGCATGATGTCAATCAGAGAGCTCTCCAGGGAGTGCATGTTCAGACTGTCGTACATCCTGGTGCGATCCTGAAAAAATACAGGTGACATTTCTTTTTTTAATCATCCAGAGTTTGACAAAACAAACAAACGTCACGGTGCACGAATAAATCCTCACGTTTCTCACACACCTTCGGGATTTGGCTTATGAATAATAAAACCTTTGAAGCACAGGGTATTTGGCTTAACATGCGCCTCACGCTCGGATTAACATTTTTTCCGTATTTATTCACTTCAGGAGTCTAAAGGTAAGTTTACAGGCAGCCTACACAACGGATTCCCCAAGCTCTCTGGACTGCTTCCAAGATGCAGACAAAGAGAGAAAATGGAAACTAAAACCAGGAGCGGCATTTCACAATAGAGCTGAGATGGAGGTTGGGAGTTTGTCAGCAGAACAGTGAAGTTGATCATCTTATTATTCTAGCCAGAGTGCCAAGTCCACCTTATAACACACAGCACAATGACAGGCTAATGTCCCAACTCTATGATAGTTAATAGCAGCATGTCGCTTCTGTGTAAGCAACAGTAATTCAGAAAATGATCACACGGTAACTGCGCAAAATACAAAATGCTATCAAAAAATTTACAATTAAAATGCAATAGCATGCAACTTCTTGCATTTGTGTTGGTCAAGCTTCAACTTGAACTTCATTTCAGGTAAGGGGACAAAATCACAGGAAGTCAAATTTCACAAGGACGGCTGATGATAAGTGACAACTGTGCTGGTGTAACCAGAAACGGTTTCCCTGCATTGTACTAGAGTGCACTGTCATGTGAAAACGTTCAGGTAGATGTAAAAACGCAGATTAGTTTGAGATCGAGGTTCACTTTAGCGCTCTGTTTCAAGTCTGGGGAGTGCTTGAGCGCTGCAGAGCTTCACAGTGAGACAATCCTGAAGGGGGCCAACTTTAAAGTGAGTGTTTTTTGCTTTTTAATAGTTTTGGAACTTTTTGACCAAACCCTTTCACTGCTGCATTATGAGAATGATTAACAGGTTCACACTGGTCTTTATGTGTCATAAACCTGCCAACTTTAGAGACGAAGGACAGCGACTTTTGCCTGCTTCCTTGCCAAAGGGGATGGGTGGCCAAATTTCAGGCTGGATGTGGGGATTTTCAGGGGATTTGTGTCTCCAGCTGGAATTGAACCAGGACCTTTTGCTTGCCAGCGGACCACTAGTTAATTTAAATTGGCTTAATTTTTTTAATATCCCTTTCCTTCACAGATTTTTTCATGTAAATATTCCAGGCTTGAAGAAATCTTGGTGATATTTCTATCATCACATCAATAGTGCACGTGTTTTTTCTTTGAAGTGCTAAACAGCAACCTGTTTACTGTTGATCATTTAGTTTGAGTAATTTTCATGACAGGCCAAGGATTCTGGAGGGTTCTGTGTTAACAAGAAGACTGATGTAATGGGTGACAATGAGCAATGGGAAACCTGACGTTGCTGGATGATCTTTTTTCTTTAGCGTCATAGTATTTTAGGGTGATCACATCAGTTAATTGCAGGAAACTTGCAGCCTTTCTTAGAGAAACAACAAGTGACTAGCCCCACTAAAGGCTAACTGAAGGCAGAGGTGCTGTTCCTTTTGTCCCCAGTTTACCTCTGTGTTATGTTAAAAACATGACACAGCAGAGATACAGTCTGTCACTGACTGCCAAACATTAAACAGAGAGGAAGGAAGGAAAAGACTTGGAATCTGAAAAATTCCAGTAGTGACACTGTTTATGGAAATTAACAATCCATGCAGTCGCGTCTGTTTCCTGGAATAGGAAGCGCTGCACTTCTTGGCACTGATAATACTAATAATTTGAGCTCATAGCAACAGTCGTACCATTTGGTGACACCATTAATAAGGTGATATCATTAGATCGGTCTGAATGAGTCACGGCCATACCCGCATTAATCTTAGAATTGATTCAGGCAAAGTCGCTCATAATCTGAAAGGTTTTGTGGATTTGATTTTATATTAATTGTGTGTTGAGGTCCTTAAAGGCACATTTAAACTTTTAATCAATTGATGCACTTTGAGTGTCCAAGCTGTGCAGTTTTTAACATTAAAATGTCTCTTACATGAAGCCTATAACTGAATGATTTTATAGAAGAATTCAACAGCAACACCGAGCTCTTTCAATGCAAGTCGCACTGGAAATGATAAACTATGACAAAGAATGATATTAAACATGGAGTTTCAGGGAACAATACTGCCTCATAAATGTTCCTAAGAACTCAGTAA
Source organism: Maylandia zebra (assembly GCF_041146795.1). NCBI lineage: Eukaryota > Metazoa > Chordata > Actinopteri > Cichliformes > Cichlidae > Maylandia > Maylandia zebra. The sequence goes on from NC_135188.1 coordinate 9,574,262, forward strand.
TATCAATTCAAAACAAGTAAAACACTGTTCAAAGTGCCTGTATCCCAGGGGGAGATTTTCTGAAGGCTTTCCTGACTATGACTCCATTTCTTTGCAGGCACGAGAATCGAAACATCAAATCACAATGCAAATTATGTTCTTTGAAAATAGCAACCAGTCTCACGGCACACGCAGACGTCTCTTTACACTTGGCAAAGATCTAGGCTTCGCAATCTTCCACATCAGGTTACTTTGCTTTTTTCTGCATTCTGTGTAAGTTTGATTGCTAACTTGAAACTCCAGGCAAGGTTTAATTCAGTGTGTGCACGGGAGGTGTGTTACTATGACGATCACAAGTGTCTGGGTCCCATTTTAAGAAAAATATAAAGTGACATATGGGGCATCACTTGAATTGTGCTGCAAGCCTTGGTTCTGAAGCATGTGCTATAAGCTATGTGTTGTACAAAAGTGATACATTCTGAGTGCAACGTGTAAAAGTTAAATGGATGACTCTGTGTGTGGTTCAATGCATTAATTAAAGATAATTATACACAAATAAACCGAGCACAAGGCACTACATAAATGTCTTCAGGGGTTATAAATCAGTTCATGTTTTTAGTTCTGGTAAAAACATTTTTCCTACACAGGAGGTAACTGTAATAAAATAATCTTCCTAAATCAGTTTTGTGAATTGGGATTTCATTTACTAACACACACAACAGACGTTCTTGTTTAAGAAATAGTGAGAAAAAGGAAAATTTTGTTAAATTAGGTAAGTCACTGTACTTAGTCATCCCACAGAGGCCCATTCTGAGCCTGGAAAAACACTGTATCAGCGACACGAAAGAGACAAAGATTAATCCAATTTTGTGAACAAATGGGAATTTTGTTTTTGGCAGGAAAATTAGAACGATGTGATTAAAATATGACTAAACGATGACCATCTGGACCCTGAAGCATTAAAAGGGGAAAGTAGATGCACTGATGATCATAGAGTCCCTCAGTTCATTTAAGTACACAAAAAATATATCATTAATGTTAGAAACGTGACAATATTCAGAAATTAGACACATAGGCAGCATATTGTAGTGTCAATTTTCTGATGAAGATATGGGAATGGATGTGGTAATATGTTGTTTAGACATGTATAGAGAACATTTGGAATGTGCATTTACTCTTTTGATGTCATTTGCTCCACACGACCTCGTTCTTGTTTACTGTCAGTTCTGCCAAGCCAGGCTACAGATGCCTACCCAAAAGAAAATCCCACATTTTTGGTCATTGGGAGAAACACATCTACTTTTAAATATCATTTGCTCTTCGAGAGGCCTTTTGTATTACACAACAAGTCTATTTAAGAAGGTATTTAAAGAAAAGAAGGAGTGAGTTTGTTACCTAGAAAACTTAACTTTCATTAGTTTCATTGCAAGTACCAGTGAAATTGTAACTTTTCATTAGCCATATAAAGACCATAGTATAGACACTTGTCTTTCTGAATAATAGCAAAAACCTGAATATTTTATGCAAGTAAACAACTGTATTTCTGATACTTTCATTAGGTAGACCACAACTTGGAATATGACCTTTTAAAGTTTGGCAAAGGAGCAGTTTTAGTGGCAAAAGGCGTTAACTTCCTGAAAATAAAGCAGCCCAGCCGAGATCCTCAGATCTAAAAACTCTTGCTTATGTTTCTCCTGTTGATAGAAAGAATTATTATCCCCTTTTAGTTTATACCTCATCAAGTAAAGTTAAGTAAAACTATCCCTTCAGAGACCTTCATCATTTAATTTGTCTAACATCTAATTCGTGTGATTGATTTAACCTCTGTCGCCAGCTCTTTCCCACCTTTAAACCCACTGATTCTCACACTGTCAAACAAAAACCCTTCTGTTACCCCCCACACACACCAAACCAATGATCCTACAAAACCTACAAAACATACCTGCAGGGGCAACAAGGTGTTGCTGTTGCTGTCTGTGCGAAACATGTTCTCCTCTATCCAGGACTTAGGCCCCAGTGATCCGCCAGAGCGTGGGAACTTGGGAGGAGCGATGACATTGCTTGAGAAGGGCTTCTTCAGGGGTGAGACGTGACTGACTGAGCCAGGTACACCCATGCCGCTCCCTCTGCGGTGGTCCCGGCCCCAGGACATCCCCCCGGAGCCCCAGCCATTGCCTTGGTGACTACCCCAGGGAGATGGTTTCACCATGGGCTGTGCAAACATAAAGATAATATGGAGTTAAAGAGAACTGAGAGCTTTATCATGTCTGTAATACACAAATATTTTTTGTATTTACAACATCCATTTCATCCTATCTTGCCTTTCTTTCCTTTCACAGCCACAGCTTGATCTGCTCCTGTAACGGGTGGCTGGATAAGAAGATTTAGGGCTTTAAGACTAATACTAAGTATCCCGTGCGCTGCAACACCACCTCTGTAACTTACACACAGTCTCTCTCCACCTGGACCTTGGGTCCCCTCTTAAGCATCATGCATTGGATTGCATTGTGCTTAATCTCACATGTGAATCAAACACAGAGGAGAAACAACTTTCTGTTTCTTCTGCACTCAATGCTTAATGTAAACTGAAAACCTTTGGACTCACTGGCATCGTCCATGTTCTAATAGTGCTGTATTTGAGGAACAGAGTTAATAATCTAAAAAAAAAAAAAAAAAAAAAGGATAACAGAAGTGCTTTTAAGCAGAATCATAAGAGAGAGACTCAGCACTCTGAGAAAGGGAAGTGGAAAAATCTATGAGCAAAGTTGAAAGAACGCTCTTTTTAAAGCTACTGTTGGGAAATCCATGTCCTGGTTGCCACTGAAATTAAAGTTAGTTTAGATGAAGCTTCCAAAAAACAAACAAACAAACAAAAAAGATCCAATAAGCACCCAGAGACATTTCAAGATGGCTGCCGAGTACCAAAACTTGCTTCTAGAAGGACATTTACATGAAAAGAGGCTGTTTTAGAGTCCTGTTAGAAATGAATGTACCAAACCTCACATACAAAAAACACGATTCACAAAATATGCATTTAGTAACTAACAAAATAGAAAAGATGCAGCATTTTCTTATGTTTTTCACTTTAAAATTGAACTTGCACGTAATGGTGGGGATCACCTTTATGCGGTTGTCTGTGTTGGTTTCATGAAAATATATTTACATAGGACTCAGAGCAAAGGGCTAAAGGTTAGTGAAACAGGAACACCACACATGCACTACAGGCACACCCAGTCACATACATACTTCCATGCACACACCCAATGTGCAAATTGCATTACGGAGAAACCTGAAGCTGAAGGCTACAAACCCCCAACTGCTGCATGACTGGACTGCTCATGTGAGCTTCTGCTGTTGCTGCATTTCCTCAGGGCATTGCAACCGACAACCATCACACCACCAAGATACTGGACGCTTTTCATTTCACCCAAATATAAGCACCCATTTACGACAACAAACCCTGCAAACCTTTGTATTCCCACTGAGTGCACCACAAGGCAGGGATGGCCCTGTGCCATGTGACCACATCCCACAGCCAGCTTCCAGGAGAGAACAACAGCTAGATTCAGTGATGCTCCCTTGTAACCCTGTTCACCCCTCCCTCTCTTTGCCTAAAGAGTAGACTTGAGCCCTTGCATAATGCATTATGCATTTGTCATTATGCATCAAGATAAAAATAGTTTATTATTCAAGGTAAAGATTATACATGAATTCACATACACACATTAATCTATAAAGGCTTTATAACTACATTGTGACAAAATATCCCCAACCTAAGGACGTGCCAGAGTCAGCTTTCACAAAACTATAGACCTAATGGATTGGCTACAGATTTGGAGAGTCTTAATATCTACATTCGCTTATGATAGTTACATTAATGGGAATAGGAGACCCGGCCATGCTCCCCAGCAGCTCACCTGATGTTGGTTGTAGTTGTTCCTCTGCTGCAGGAAGGCGCCCTGCTGGGGATGCATCTGGGGACTAACGGGGGACCTGCGACTTTGCGGCTGCTGAGGGACGTTTATCTGGGGTGAGAAAGGACCGCTGAAGCCCTGCACGTTAATCCCGGCGCACGGATTAGCTGACACCGGAGAAAAACTCTGGAAGAAGGCCGGGTTGATGGAGGAGGGGATACCTGGGTAGAAGCTGTTGTCAGAGTCCGCGTTGGGCATATGGTTAATGGCGTTCGCGTGGATGGGGTTGATGGAGTTGGGTGCGGGCGGGGGAGAGGAGCTGGTCTGAACGGACCAAGGGGTGCCGAACCCAGGGAGGGAAGGTGAAGACGAACCCGCACTGGCGCTCTGCAACTCCTGGGTGGGGAGGTTCGGGAACGCGGCGCCGAGACCTCCGGACAACATGTTGCCGGTGCTGCTGCTGCTGCCATTGCCGTTATTTATATGGTGGGCGATAGGGGAGTCCATTTGGATCTTGTTTAGGTTTACGGAAGTGGGCAATGGCGACGCGGCATCAGCTTCAGCCTCTTCCACTGGAGAGCCGCGGGGGTCAGCGGCGCTGAGTTTGGTCTTGGAGAAGGGCTGCCTCTGCGGCAGGTGACTGAAACGTCCCTGGGGTGGGGTCGGCTCTGTGGGGCTGAACTCAGTGTGCTGACCTAACTGCTGATGTATTTTTCTGCTGTGCTGAAGGTCACAGATAGACTGCGTCGGGCAGAAATGATCAGGGAAAGCTATCTTCTGCTCTACGTGGTTATAATCCGGCGTGAACGAGCTCAGCTGGCCGTCGTTGTGCCTGTCGGTTTGGTTCGGCTGCTTTCCGGGTTTGCTGACCGGGCTGCTGCTGCGGTCCGTTTCCGTGGTTGACGGGGGTAACTGTGTGGTTGTCACCCCCACAGGGTCATCCTGCATGTTTTACTGATGCGCAGCAACTGACAGAAACAGCAGGGACGAGGCGACGCTGCTGAAAGGCGAAAAGAGGGAGGAAAACCGGTAGGACGAGGCGTAGTATCCGTCCGCCGATGTAAAATACTAAATTCGACGTTTAAATAAGGCAAGAAATGCCGACGAGAATATATTTAACCAGCGTTCCTAAATGAGGTCTATTCAAAGAGTGTGTGTGAAAAGGCTGCAGACTACAGCGCTGAGAGGAGGGGGTCTGGCCTGTGCAAATAGTCAGCTCGCTCGATGCCTAATCTCTGTTTCACTCGGTGATATTATCATCTGACTAAAGACCGAGCTTTTTAGGCCTTGTACACTAGCCTAGCCTGTACGGTCCATTCCTGTCCGACCGTTCTGCCCCCTCCTCTGGTTACCGGCTGTGCTGCTGCGGCAGAGGATTAAAGATCCCCGACTCAATCGACGTCACGACCGCATCACGCCTGTGCGCCCGCCTCGAGCCCGAGCTGCAAAGAGGACCGCATTGTTTACGTCACTTTTTCATTATTCATAAAGTGCAGTAGGCCTAAAACCCTCAGCAAAAAAAGGCCACTGTAGGCTGACTGTGGCCCTAATTATGACCAATAATTTTATGACTAATACTGCCGCGTGACTAATTTGTATGGCCATGTAGCGAAGTGACCCTATAGCAACCATTGCAAACTACTAGTCAGTTATCATATTCATATTCATCGTCAACTATTCAAGAGCCAATAACCCTTTCGTATTTATATTTCACAATACATGGTGTTAATTTGAAATATTTTATTTCAACTAAAGTGACATTCAGAAGCCTAATTCAAACGCCCAGCCAGGATACATTACGCACTCTTATTGAACTGGATGTTAACGCCACTTTGGCCTCTCTATTCTGCATGTCTCCCCAATAGTGCTTTGAAAAAAGCTCAAGCATTTCCAGGGTACACGTTGTACAGTTTTCATCCGCCCGTGCCTATCAGTATTCAGTCCACAACCATCGTGCGTGCGTCTGCGCCAGCGTCACTTTACGCATGTACGCCGACAAGCTAAATATAGTTTTCTATGTCAGCGCGTGTCAGGGGAGATGAATCTTCTTCGCCTGCACTGAACTCAAAGCTGACAAGTAACCCCAACATATGATTTGCCACCAGCAGCAGCTCTATGTGGCTACTAGGTAATCTTTTTCTTTTTGGAGCGAGTGAGAGAGCGCATCCCGGGTATGCCACCAACTGACTGTGTTTTAGGACACAAGGCAGAAACAACAGAATGTTTTAGATGGTCTCTTCCCTCAGCAGCTGAGTGGTAGATGCCTTTAATTCATTTTAAAATACAAAACAAGCATCCGTTGGGAATTGGAGGTATACAAATGGGAAAAAAATCCGTTCTTATTTCGACAGAAAGCCCACTTTCAGTGTGTTACTCCACTGCATTTTCTATGTTAGCACAAATATGGATGAAGAATTTCACTTTTTTAAAAGAGTGAAACTGAATAAATCATCGCGGCATCACTGTTTGAAGGCGATTTTTAACGAGGTAGACAAATACCAGAGTAGCAAAGCAATGTGCATGATGGACCTACCATCTGGTCCCTGCTAATGATGATAGCTCACATGACACATAGCGTATTGCTTGAAAACGGTGCTGCCAATTCCATAATTTTATCAAGAACTTGATAAATATTTTTGAATAAAGCGTTATATATATTTAACTATTACAGTCACTGGTATGTGTGTATACTGGAGAGTGAATCTCTGTCTTTACAGTCAATCTGAACTTAAAGTAAGACTGAAAGTGATCACTGAAAGCACTTGACCCCTATCACTGATGTCTTATTTTTCCTCCCCCTACTCACTGCACCTATGTCTTTTGGGCATAAAGCAGCAGAGAGAAGAAGCCCCCCCGGAAATTCCCTATGATAAGGTCCCAGATGGGACAATCCCACCAGTGAGGGGGCAGGTGTGGTGGCCACAGTTGGAGCTGAGCACCAGTGATTAGCCAAGCCCAGTAGTGCAGCAGGGAGTTAAATGGGGCAGGCTGCCAGCTGCTTGCGCCTGATGATGATGATGATCATGATGATGATGATGATGAGTTGGGGGGGGGGGGGGGGGGGGGGTGACACGGTGGGGGTTACCCTGGTAGATGGGGTGGAGGCAGGGTTGGTGTTAGAGAGAGGAGGGAAGGGGGTGGGGGTCTTTTCTGTGACTCTCACCTGGCCCAACACACACAAAATTTGACACATCTGTCCAAATACTGTACACAGTTCTCCATATTTGCATTCACTTTCAGATCGAACTGTCTGAGTATGTTGAAACATCGAGCCAACAAGTACAAGTATAATGATACAAGCAAGCATATGTCATTGGATCATGAGGGTGCATCATGTGGCTAAAATAAAGTAGCTACGCTCATTCAAAGCAGGTTTTGAGAAAGCACCTGGCCCACTAAGCAATCTCAAATTTCACCATGTTTATAAAGCTTGATCTATTTAGGTCTCTGTCAGAGAGGATGGCAGTCACACTGCAGCTGCAGTCGTCATAGCAACAGGTAATCTGCATTTCCTTTTGTGTGCTTGATTAGCCTGTTTGACTCAGGGCTCTCACTCTCTCTCAGTCTGTATGTTTTGAAGGGTTGGGCCGATGCCACTGATCAGCTCATTCTATCTCACGGATGCATTCATCAGCGCTGATGACATTGTATTCTGAGAGTCACGAGTGTGTGTGATTCAGGTTTTATAATCCCATCCCAGCATACAGGATGTATGCCTTTTGCATGCCACGCAACTATTCTTTCAGGGCTGCAACTGTTTCCTTAGACAGAAGCACCAACAACCCTTTGTTTTTCAGTGAGTACCTGGAGATTCAAAATGTGTTCATGTCTGATCTGTAAATACATAAATGCTAATATTAAATTCAGATCAATCTGAATGACAAAAAAGATGATTTTTTTTTGGGGGGGGGGGGGGGGGGGGTTGCAGTTTTTAAGATATATAATATTTGTTTAATTACTAAAATATAAAAAGATTGGCATAATATAGTTTCTCTTACTTACAGCATTTAACTTAATGCAAAAAAGTAAACAACTGTTTACCTTTCTAGAGTCAGTCCCTCTTTAATCTTGCTAAATGAAAGACCTTGCCACGGGCAGTTTTCATTGGAACAACTTTCTAAAACTTAGCATTATACTCAGTAGCTTGGTTTAGGGCAATATGTGCACTGACTGTAGAAAGGGATGAGGTTTTAAAGTGTAAGGCGTAGTGGCCCTGAGGTGCAGGACACACCATAAACACCACCAACAAAAATCCACAAACAAAAAAAGCATTTCAAAAAAACACTGGTCAACCTTCCACTTCCTTCAAGTGTGCTTTCAGAGGCCAAAATGATAGTTTAATGTTATCTGTTGAGAAGAACTGCATTACATGCATATCCATATCATGAACTTAGAGCTGTATTAAATAATAAATCAGCTTCCCAAGCTTTTTCATAATAGAGTAAACCACCATAATTGTGAGCCTCTGAATTAACATGCTTGATGTCTTGCTGAACATTTCCATAACAACTTTAATTTGAACTGCAATCTTTTCTTTCTGATTTTGAACAAAACAACTGTCAGTTGGTAATTTCCATAAAAATGACAGATCAGAGTCCCCACCCTGTCCTCTTTTTTGTTTCCTCTTTTATTTGCTAACCCAGCCTCTATTCTGTTCATTTATTTTGATACCCAGCTGAGTTTGGGAGAGACTAACAGAGACCAATTACTTAATTACTTTATGATAAAAAAATAAAAAAATAAAAACTGTTTTAATAACAATAAAGAATTATTCATTATGAAAGGAGGAAGAACCTCAACTGTGTGTGAGCCCCTGAGTTTGTGCCAAGAATATCCATTGGATAATCTGCCTCAGATTATAGAAAATCCTATATGATAGTCCCATAACATGTTCCTATATAACTGAATCAGTCTCTTCTTTCATCCTTTAAAACCTTTTGCACATTTTAATGATCTTCTAAAATGGAAAAATAAAAGGCTGAAAAATGAAGCTAACTTGGAAGCAAATTCCAGTTCCTCATATAGCTGCTACACTTCTCCACAGACTACTATTTTAAAATTCCCAACTTTAATTCAGAAAATGATATGTTTACAGCCTGTTACAAAATGCATCTTTGGTTTCTGGAGCTAATCTAAGGCTTAAAGGGGTAAGATCACTTGTATTGATTGGCGTACTAGCACAGGCGGTTGTCATAAATATCCATCCATCACTTCTTACGGAATAGCACTGTGTTCCCAAGTAAAATAAACCCTCTCTCTGGGGGAAAGTCTTAATACACCTTGGAAGAGACTTCTTTCATCTGCTTCTATTTGCAATATCATTCATTAGGTCCCAACTCACAGCTCATGGTCATAAGTGAGGCCAGGAACGTGGATCGACCAGTAAATTGCCACAACAGAGCAGTAAAGCATTCACTTTGCAACAGATGCTGCGTCAATCCGAACTACCACTTCAGCGAGTTCTAGTCACCAAACTGGACCTTTTCACCTGTTGTTGTGTTACACACTTCAGGACCTTTGCAAGCAATGTGTCAGCTGATATCTCTAAATATGAGTAAGTATTATAAGCACATGTACAGCTGGATATCACTGTGTGTAAACAGGGAAAAAATAAAATTATGGCAAACTGATGCTTTATTTTGACATTTGTCTTGTTTACCAGAGAAACTGAGCACACTGTCTTGTTGTACCTATGCTTCCAATTTAGCATCCTATCCTAAATTTATAATACCAGCACATAGGAGGGCTTTCGTTCCAATTTGCACCCGGCATGGCCTCCAGGATGGAGGTTTCTTTGTTGCGCTAAATTGTCCCTTTGTTGTGACTCTCTGTGCACCGAATAGCTCTTTGTGTTTGCTGACTGATAAAGCTTCTGCAAACAGTTATCTTAGTCACACACACGTGCGTGGACACAGACAAACACAAACACCCAGTTAGAAGTGTTGGTAACGATGTTACATCCATGTTAGATCACAAACTCACAAACAAACTGACATACAGCGTGATAACAGATGCCTTGATAAGCTTATCTTGTATCCAAGCAGGGGTTTCTCAAGACTGGTCATACCTCCTTGTAGCCACTGTTTCTTCAGAATCAATCAAAAACGGTCCTCCATCTATGATTGGTACTATTCTCTGAGATGAATGAGGGCAGTATTATGAACGGCATATATTTGCATTTTATGACCCACTGCAGAAGGCTTGCCACACTGATTAGGTGGCTCGTTTCTCCAAGGCCGGAGAAAGACCATGGACATCTGTCATGCTTTAAACGTATTAGAAGTGTGACTGGGTGTTATCACTAGATTAGGCTGTATATGACCTTGCAGCAATATAGCAAACTTCAAAACCTCAAATTATGAAAGCTTTTATCATATTTGATCAACCCCATTCTGTTTTCTTTGTCTAAGACTCTCCTGGCTCTTGTCACTAATCTTATTCCCAATATTCTCATGTGTGCTCTCCAGTGATCATGTCCACATCACATCTGTCTGTTCTCTTTGCTTCAGCTTATATGTGTGTGTGTGTGTGTGTGTGTGTGTGTGTGTGTGTGTGTGTGTGTGTGTGTGTGTGTGTGTGTGTGTGTGAGAGAGAGAGAAAGAGATGCAGTTATCTTAATGTCAGGGTAGATTTCCTTGGCTTGTTGCACAGAAGCCAGAGCTTTGTTGTAACAGCAAACATTAGCATGACTAGATAACATCCTCCAGCCTTCTGTTTTCCATCCACCGTTTATTTGCACACAAATACATGAATAGGATGGACACAGACGCTAATGTCAAGCCTCAACAGGGGTCTCAGACATATGGGGATGCCTTTAATGATGTTTGAAAGAGAAACAACGAGGGCACCCGCCTAACCACACACACACACACACACACACACACACACACACACACACACACACACACACACACACACACACACACACACGCACAGTTTGTGTTTTCTGAAAGCACCTGTTTGTCATTGTAATGCATTATTGCAGGTAATGCAGTTAGGTGTGTGTCAGTCTGCGTGTACATCTGCATGTGTGTTCCATAGATTGTAAACCAGCGTCTCAGATGTCACCAGAACAGAGCTACAGCTGGGGGTCAAAGGTCATCAGTGCCAGGTGCCTCAGGGCTACAGATGTCTTGGGGAGAGAAAGCAGGTGTAGTATTTGTCACTGAAATAACAAGATCATCATTTTTATTTTGTGAAACCTCATCTGAAAGAAAATAAAAGACAACACTGCGCATGTTAGGTTTAGTGCTCCTGTTTTTAACATCTGATGTTCTCATGTCCCGATAAATAACATTCATTATCATTTTAAAAATAAATTTGTTCTTTTACTAAGAAAAATGATCTAAATGAATTTTTCTGTGTGTCACACTTTGGAGACAAGTGTGAAGGAAATGAAAGGTTTGTTACCAATAACAGTAATAGGAAACAAGGAAAAAGAAGAAAATAAATCAAACCTTATGTAAAATAAACAATAATTTTGTTTAGAAATGCAAAATAAAACAATAAAAAACAACAAATACGAAACAAATTAATTATTAATAAATAAGTGAGCAAAATAATAAAAACTGGAAAAAAAAATTCCACTCTCACATTAAAAATTCTGGGACAAAAATTCCAGATTAAAAACGGAATATGTGGAAGTAGTTAGTTATGTATCGTTAAACTGGTTCTCCTGCTGGATGAATGTGGAAAATTTTAATTCGACCTTGGAAAATGAACACAATGACCACGTTCTCTTTACTGCACAGCTAAAATGGCAATAATCGTCACTTCTTTAGATTTGTTTTACTACTGTACAGAACCTTTTCTACTGGAAGCTTACCCTGTATTGTATATAGACTAACCCTGCAATAATGTTGTTTTTGTTATATCATTATGATAAATTTCAGATTTATCAGAAATTTCCATGACTACATTTTATTTGTCGAACTCACAATAAACCCACTCATACCTTATACCCACCTTAATATATTTATATAAATATTAATTAAAGTGCACACAGAAGAATTCTCATGTGGGTTGATGTTATTCCATCATAGGGGAACTGCTGTGCTTCATCAACAAACTATTTTCATTAACAACACATTTAACATTTTCACAGATTTTATTAAGTGTAAAAAATATATCAAAATGGTTAAACATTTAAATAGTTTTGTTTGGGCTAAACAGTGAAATGAGATGTTAAATTCATTATCACAGAAATCTGGATAATTCTGATCACTGATAAGTGATTGAATAACTTTGCCCAGTAGTTGTGAGGAAGGAGAAACTTTGCACATTACTGCCACTTAGTGGTATAAGTAGCATCTGCGCTCTCTCTCTCTCTCTCTCTCTCTCTCTCTCTCTCTCTCTCTCTCTCTCTCTCTCTATCTATCTATCAGTGTTGGTCAAGTTACTTCGAAAAAGTAATTAATTATAGTTACTAGTTACTTCTTCAAAAAAGTAACTGAGTTAGTAACTGATTTACAATATAATCTCAAAGTAATTAATTACTTGCAAAGTAACTATTGGTTACTTAAAAAAACAAAACAAAAACGTTTAACCCTCTGGGGTTCAGGATATACTTGGCCATTTGAACTACTTTTGATTTTCCCTCTACATTTTACCTTTAAAAACTATTTACTTTGCCTTGTTTGGTATCATCCTTTTCAGCACGTGTCTGAATTTACAGTTATGTTTTCATTTTGACATGCTGTATTAACACAATTGATCTAAAATCAGACAAAAACCATAAAATCTGAGTATAAAAAGTTATATTTTTTTTTTACTATTTCAACCACAAACATGTTTAATGAATCATATTTCATAACATTAAATGCAAATATAAATTGTCAATTTTAAAATCATATGCACAAGTTTTGCAAACAACAAAGTTATTTGCATCCATTTACCTTTTACCTTGATTTTTTAAATAACCATTTCAAACTATTTACAGAACAATCAGCTGTTCTGCGTTCAATAAGATGCCACACAAATTATTTGTGCCACTCCAAAAAAATAATTTCTGTCCACTATAAAGGACAACATCACAGCCTGATACCTGCAGGTCTGACAGCAGCAGGTGTACCACTCCTGTTTCTACCTGGAGACAGCAGTCTCCTCATTGTTCTGACACACAACACAAAACTATCCACAACACTACACACTAACTACACAAGACAACACATTAACTACATGCTCCAAACATGCTAAACGTTAGGGTTTAGGTTAGGTTTGATCGTGACCGTCCGCGGGAGCGCGCGCAGCTGCTTAAAGCTTTAGCGTCCAGATTACCTAAGTAGTCAGCTACTTCCGTACAACTGATATAAAATGCTGTAAGCTGAACACAACCATCTGTTTGTTAAAAAATAGTAACGGACCGCATTTTCTTCTCAGTAACTGTAACGGCATTGTAACGATAGGAATAGTAATTAGTTAGATTGCTCGTTTATGAAAAAAGTAACGCTGTCCTATCTATCTATCTATCTATCTATCTATCTATCTATCTATCTATCTATCTATCTATCTATCTATCTATCTATCTATCTATCTATCTATCTATCTATCTATCTATCTATCTATCTATCTATCTATCTATCTATCTATCTTCAGAGGAAAACTGGTATAACTTGTTGTGGTAAAAAACACTTGTTCTTGCCTTCCTTTAATAGGCTTTGCCTGTGCACAAATGACCATTTACCATACCACATATCATCACTAACCTCATATCACATTACAGGCACATCAAAGCTGGCTACAACGAAACACAATGCAAATATTTTAGCATCTAATAAATGGATGTTGTAATTACAGTTTTTCTCAGTCGCTTTGGTGCGTTCCTCAGAACACCATTAACATTTGCACAGCAGTTAGTGCATTTCCCAAAACAATTAGTGCAAACTGCAAAACCTAGTGGATAGCCTGCAAAAGCACGTCACATGCACAGAATTGATTATCCATACCTCAAAAGCAAGTATCCATGTCAATGAAACTGTCAGTGCCATCAAAATGAAAAGTCTTGACACCATCTTTATGAACAAGATAGTCAAATGGCATTGTCATGTTTCCACTATGACAGTTTATAATTTCAGTGTTTCCCATTGCAAAAACAATTGGTGACACCTGAAAATGCTGACGACAGCACTATGGCCTACCTGTACAGCCATCTGAAATGTGCAGTAAAGTCACTGTAGATGTTATGGGAGTCTTGGGAGTAACTAAGACACTGAATACGTACGTTTCACATTTCCATTGTGTAGAAGTGTTTGTAATCCTACAGAATTGTGCAAAAGAAAAATATGCTACAGTCACTTGTTCACTGTAGAATACATGTAAACATAAAATCACCCATTTGGTAGAGCCTCCTCATGAGTGACAGCTGTAATTCACCTGAGATCAGTTGTTCAATTTCGGAGACATTTCCAAGAACAATGATACAGAAAGGTATAGGATTTGCTTGACAGATGGCCAATATTTGGCATGTGATAACTAGTTCAACAATTTTGTGTGTGATGACTTAAGCAATGGATGTATGACTATTAGTTTTATTGGGAATGACTATTCAGCATCCATAGGTATGATTACTTTTGACTGACATGACATAAGCAAATGGAAATGTCAGAAAGCAGCAGGGAAATGTATGGAAGCAACTGATTCATGTCCAAAATCATTTGCAGTTTGTTCAGAGAGAGGAGAAATTGCTACTATGATGTGCACAAATGACTGAGTATTGTGGAGGTTGAACTAATAGTTATGAGAATTTCAATTCTGATCTGAGAAACGCACCAAAGCGACTGAGAAAAACTGTAATGTAAGACTGTTTGTTGGATTGTGTGTACGTGTGCTGGAAAATGTGTGTTTATTTTTAATGTGTTGTTTTATTCAATTCAAATGTAGCACTTTGTAACTGTGTGGTTAAAAACATGCAATACAAATAAATGTATTATTATTATTATTATTGTTATTATTATTATTGTTATTATTATTATTCAGGCAGAGGATGAATTGAGGGACTGCACCATCATGCGATAAATAAGTATCATTTTATAACATGAAGTTACAGAGTCTAAGAAAAAAACTGTTGTACTAGAATTGAGTTTGATAAGCCTCCTTTTAAAAAAAGAGAGGAAAGGATAAAGGTTTAAGTTTTTTAAATTTTCAGAATATTTGAGCCAAAGCTCATCAATACAATCTATACAAGCACTTATGGTTTGTTTTATATTCTTGAGACAAGACATGTGCAAACACAAAATTCTCTTCACAAATACCCTCAAATTTAATATTTTGAAGAACTCCAAAACAACCTCTCACTTGAATATGCACAGTCCAGGTGACAGCCATGAAAGGTCAGACAAAAGAAACAGGCTTTATCTGACATAGTAAATACCCTCTTTCCCTGAATAGCCCACCTCTCTCTTTGGCTTTGTTGACTTGTCAGCTTCTCAGCTTGACAGTTTCTCCATTGAAGGTGCAGAGAAGGTTGGGGAAGGTGAATGCGGAAAAGCAGCTGAGCCAGATGGTTTCCCGAGCAGGTTTATGGAGGGGTTTGTATAAGATGCCTTGATAAAGTCAGTCAAAACTAGATTAGTGTCACAGTCATTAAATGCTTGTCAGGTAAGGGTTTCTTTTAGGTGTGCCTGTCACTGTCAGAGACACAAACAGAGCTAATATTATTCATCACCTGTCACCTGCCACAAAAATCATTCTTTCTTTAAACATATAATGTGGATGTATGAAAATCCACATAATGAAACAAAGGTTTGATTTAAAAAATGTCACACCTATTGCTGGGGTCATTAATTATGATAAACACTGAGTGTGTTTATAGACAAGCACCAGCACCAGTACCTTGATAGAATATTTGATGCCTGTATTCATTAATCCTGTCCATAAAAAAGCCTTAATTAAAGTAATTCCTATATAAGTGTTGTTTTGTTTGTTTTTATCTCTCTTAGTGTTTCCATCACAGGGGAACAAGGGAAACAAGAAAGGCAAGTTTGCCATAAAAAGTCTGTTTTTAGATGAAACCCGTAGATTTGTCTGAGCTTCGGGGGAACTTTTACAATTTTTTTTTACACACAACAAAGACTCTTAAATTGGCTGCCTCTAGCAAACAAAAAAATTATGGAACAGCATGTGGGCGGGGCTTCTGTGTTCACAGCAGGAGCTGTGTGACCATATAAGGAATATCCCCCCTCAGCAACTATGCACACAGCCAAGTGTATAAAAAGTCTCTCTAACTGAGAGTCTAGATCAGTTTGAAGACTGACTTTTAATCTGTAACAGATTAACTTGATATTCTACTATTAGCATCATGTGAGAAAGAGAATGTAAAAGTATATCGCACACTAAGCCATGCTGATAGATTCTGTTTAGACTGAAGAGGATTTCTCATGGCAGCTCCTATTGAGTCTCAGTCTAATTCTCCCGTCATTATCTTTAATGTTTATTATGCCAGCTGAGGCCTGACTTTTCTGGGATGTCCAGTACTGGGAAAATTGTGGCACTGTGTTAATATAAACCTGAATCCACTAGACCTGAAAACTGCAAACAGTTACACCTTCATGCAGACACTCAAACTTGCTGATGATTAATTAATAAAGTGCGTCTGATTAGCAGCACCTGCCTGCTACTTACACTCTTCATTCCTGTGACAGTAGTAGGGGGTGTACTGTTTTTTTTCAAAGGACTGTTTAAACTATGAGAAAAGAAGAATATTTAATAATTGAACATAGATACTGAAATTGGAAGCTACAGCAGTGTGGATGCAGATATATAGAATGAGGTGAAGTTTGATGAAGTCGATGTACTTTATATGTTGCTTTACAACATAGTTCCAGGTAAATTTATGTAGAACTGAGGATTGTTTGGCGTTGTATTTCTAAAGGATCAAATAGAAAAAGAAAAATATTATCTACCCTCATATTTAACTGTATATATAAAGGTCATATATGTTTTAGATGACATTATGTGGACATTCAGAGACTATATTATATATTACACATATGTACTGGATATCTTTTGAGACATTATGTCAGTACTGCTCAAACTTGTATCCAATGGGCCCTTAATTGGTGTAGATTTTGCTATTGTTGTTTGTGGAATAAAGTTTCTGAATTACTTTGTGACAAAGTAATTTGTTGAGAAACTATACGGGAAAAACTAATGACTGCTTATTATGATTGTGACACTTCAAAAATAGATACAGTGTGTGTCTCTGGCCAGCAGGGCGCAGTGTTTCCCTTCAGATATCTCAGATCTTGTTCAACAAATTGCCTTAACAGACGTGACAGTACAGAGCACGGACTAAATTCCTCAAATCCCACTTCAGCTCTTAATGTGCCCACATTAAAGTCAATGAGACATCTTTTTATAATGCATTTCGTCTATATGTTTTTCAGACCAGTGATCTGAATATTTCTCCACGGCTGTAAGCGTGTGTGTGTGTGTGTGTGTGTGTGTGTGTGTGTGTGTGTGTGTGTGTGTGTGTGTGTGTGTCTGCTGGGTAAATTCGTTCATCTCTAGTAATTCATATCAGAGCTATAAAGTTGGCTTGCTCCAGCAGGCTGTGATATTGTTGGAGGAATGTTCTCTGAGAGGATTTTATGCTCTTTCCCTGCAACTTCTCCTAAGGGACCGACTGAAAATCTTCCTCAATAGTCAGAATGTTCAGTATTTTTGTAGAAAGTCCCCCTTGACAACCACAGAACAAATCTAATAAAGCCTGAGCACCTCGCTGGGCTTTGTCAGGTCTCTGTGGTGATTGCAACATTCATTCCCTGCATGATAGAAACTTTAAATCTGTGTGACACTCGTGCTTAATCGACTTTTGAATCATCGTTATCATCATTTGTTTAGCATTATGATGCCTTGTAAAGTGCAAGTTAATGACTCAGCACTGAATTATAATACCTTTGTTTTTTTGCTAATTTATCCACTTGAAAATGCAATGCAGGTTTCTAGTTTTAGCTGCACCATAAATGATGATATGTAAATCCAGTGCCTTTGAAACTCTGGCACAAAGAGAAACACTGGATTAGCACAGCAATGCCATAAAAGGATAATCTGTTTGTTTACCAGATTAAGTTGAAATGCAAAACTTGCGAGGAATTTCTCAGTTTCTCATTTTTGCAGATGCGTTTGTATGTAAATCCAGTGCATTGCCTGATTAATATGGGTTTAAAGAGATCATTGAGCTAGTACTGGTAAGTATAAAAGTACTTTTACTTCAGTGTATAACCTTTTGTGTCACATTATGTGATAAACGCATTATTATGCAAATACAATTTACTAGACAATATATTACATATTATGACTTTTATGATTGATAGCTTGATTAGTTAGTGAACGGATGCATGTAAATGTGACATAATTTAGATTTAGAAATTAGTGGTATGATATGAGATGTTACTATAAAAAGATCTAGGAAAAACAAAAAACACCAGCTGAATGAATATGATGCATATTAGACAATGTTATTTTGTACTCTATGAAAATTGAGGTGATTGTTTTCAGTCATAACCACAAGTTCTGGTGCAATGCTGCAGCCAGTGTTGTTTGAGCGGCTACTTTGTGTATCAGTTTACAGTGTAGCCTAAATAAGCTACTGTATATGTAGGCAATTTGAATGCAGGGCTGTAATGGCGACAACGATTAACAATAACAACTACTTTATATAGGAGGCTAATGTAAATACATGTAAAGACTATGGCAGAGGATAGAATAACCTTAAATGGTCTCTGACATCTTAAAGATAATCACTTGAAGTTTCTGTTTAGAGGACAAAAGTGTGAACACCGGTTGTGTAATATGTTACACATGATGTAATGTTTCTAGTTTGTCCTCCTTTCGCTTGTAGACAGAAAACAGATTGGGGAGAGCAGATCCTCCTCCACTTGTCTCTGCCTCCTCATGACTGTGTTTACAATGGGAATACCATGCCTGGAGCAGCTATGCTCTAGAGTTTCACTAAAAAGGCCCAGGATAGACTCCTGTTAGAATCTCCCTCGGTGCGTGAGTGATCGTGAGACTAAAAGTTTGCACTTTGTTTATTTCTCCAGGTCCCTTGAGTATTTCAGGCACCACTACCATCCATCTTTCTCTCTGGATAACAGGATGAAGTTGGACACTGACAACTGCTTCTCTCTTATTGGATAATGAGAAGACGTTAGATGCTGACACGACATTCGCTCTTTACTCTTGTTGCCTTTCATCTGCTTCCAGTTGTGGCTTTTAGTCTTCTTTTTTTTTTTGTTCCCACAAAAGCCAAAAGAGCTTTTGAAAAAGAGAAGATGAGTGAATGAGGGAGTTAAAAGATGGCATATAGACTAATTTTGGAACTGCTCACAAAACCTAAATGTTTGTAGGTTTATCCGTATTTGTCTTTGCAAATTTAATGGAGCTCTTTAACATAAAAATGTAATAAAATCCCTGTTTAGGTCTGTCTTATCTCCACTCATAGGTTCATTTGGTACGAGATGATAAAGGTATCTGTTAAAGGCCAGGTGGGTACACGATGTGGTAAAACTTGCACGGCCCAACTTCCCGTTGCATCCTTCCCTCCCTCATTCTTTCCCTTGAACTGTAACCTTCTGCCTCTCCTCCCACTCTATCTTGCTCTGATGATGCCTTCGGTATCACTCAGTGTGCAAAACTGCATACTTTGACCACTGTATCTATTAGAAAAAAATGAGAAGATGTGTACCATCTTTAGCTAGGTCAGTGTTTGTCCTCCCTGCACCCCTTAACAAGACACAAGAGGGAAAAAATGATGGGGGGAGATGTTTACAGAGTGGTTTATCTGGAGAAGGCTCTCAGCTCCGCTGAGTTAATGATGAACTCCGTTTTAAGTAAGCAGACTGCTAAAAGGCAGACCTTGTCACCTTTTTGTAGCTGTGACAGAAAGCCTCCCAGACAACTTTAAATGGATTTGAGGTGAGTGGTGCAGATTGCACCATCAAGACTCTGCTCAGCATCATATAAATGCATTTCAGTCCAGTAAGATTTTACTTTCTAACCTCCCTGCATTAATGGATTACCTAAGTCGTTGGGGAAGTGTAAGGAGATCAGTCAGATGAGGCAGCAATCAGTGACAGAGTAATCCCCAAAGCAAACACTGAGGATGGGTCCAGTATATAAAGACCCTCAACATGCATCTGTTGTTTAGACTGACCTAAGCCACAAAATACTTCACATTTTCTCTTACATCATAAACCTAAGACATCAGTTTCCATTAGAAAACCTCAGTCTAAGGCAGTGGCTGGAAATGTAAAAGAACACCAGTTGCTGACGTTTTGATGCTACGAGAAAACAATCAGGATGGAAAACAAGTTTGCTTGAGTGTGTGACTTGATATCCAAAAGCAAACATGTCAGCCCCACAAAGTTTCACGCTGATAATAAACCACTAATCCTTGCTGAAGTTCACCGGGTTAAGCTTACATAGATAAAAGCCTGGTTCACACAAATTATAAAGGCCATTATTCTCACTTACCACCATTAAAAAAATACAGTTTTACCAAGAATGTGTCTAACATAAATGTTATTCCAGTTTCTATGGACAATTCCAACAATAAGCTTTAAATGTTTTTCTTTGGCTCACACTTTCACCACTATGGTTTTGAAAATTCTCAACAACTACAGGATTTATTACTTTGAAATTTTGCGCAGGCATTCATGAACTCCCAGAGGGTAAGTCTTTGCTGACCCACTAGTCATACTGCTTCTCTACACAGGAATTGGCAGGGGTTTGCTAGAGTCTGAAATGTAAAATTCCTCATCAAAGGATATACGCAAAGATCACCATCTCACTAATTTTTTTTACACTACATTATAAGTACACCAACTGTGATGTGTCATTTGAGCAGATTTCAAGTACATGCACAGAGACAGCTGCTGACTGCATGAATGAGCGGTCAATCCTATTTTTCTGTTACACTTTTTAAAAAAGTTCTGGTGGAAGGATACATCCACATCTGTTGATTTGTGTCTCAACAAAATGTAGAATGTACAAACGTCTGCACTGAGCCTAATAATCTGGTTCTGTTGGAGGTCTGTTCCTGTTTAAAGGGAGTTCTTTCTTCCCACTGTCACCAAATTGTTGGAGTTTTCTCTCTAATAATCTAGGATCTTTACAGAATAAAGCACATAGTCATACAGAAAAAAACGACTTGAATTTATTGCTGTAAAAGATGCTTTTATAGACTCACTGAAAACAATAGTCTGCCTCACCGGGCTGGGACGAGTGGGGTGATACACAGAGATAAAAAGAAAGCAAACAGTAAACACTAAGTACCATAAATACCTGCAGGAAGCGAGGTAATAAGGAGAAAAATACATAAATCAAAGAAAGAAACAAAGATGATGACATGTAATATTACCATAAGTAAAAGTTGGTGAACATAGCAAATGCTCTACTTCCTTAACTTCACCATGTTAGCCTGCTTGGCTGTACAATCTCATCTTAGAAGAAATCAGATCAAGTTAAAATGCACTGAGTCGAGATTTTGCAAGTTAACAGTTTCAATTTTACTAAATAATCCTAGTTCACAAAAATAGGTTGTCTGTTGAGATGTCTTCTAAGGAAGGTGGTTAATTCCACCAATGTTTGAGTGAACCCGCCCAGTGAGCATATGTGCATCTACTGTATGAGACGTGCACGTGTGAAACAGGGCGTCGCTACAAAAGAGCACGAGTGGCTCCGCTGACTTCCTGAAAAGGGTGAAAGGTCAAAAATGTGTCTTGTGTGCAAATGTTTAGTAAATCTAATAAAATTTGACTGATTCAGTCTCTGTAGTTGAATAGTGCAGAGGGATTAAGATTACAGGAGCGTTTTCCACCCCCTCCCTCCATCTGTACTAAACTGTCCCTGGTGTGGATATGTTTTCAAGATTCTGGCATGTAGCCGGGTCACTGCATGTGTGTGTGTGTGTGTGTGTGTGTGTGTGTGTGTGTGTGTGTGTGTGTGTGTGTGTGTGATTCTGGGTTATTGTGAATATACGTGTCCCCAGAGTGGATTCGTTTTCACTGCTTTGTGGTGGGGTTAATAACAGTTTGAATTTGGCATCTATTTTCATCTCAAGGATGTGGAAGTCACAGCAACACTGATCATAAACCCAGGCATCACACACCTGTGTGGGTTACATCTGTGGTGTCAGTTTCTGCATCACAGAAAAATGCACTTTTATGATCTTATCTTCTCTCACTCTGTATATATTGTTTTTTAAAGAAATGATTTCCACTTGTGTGTATTGTTTAAATGTAATAGTTTAAATGCTTTTTTTGTTTCAATCGCTTATTGTGTGCCACTGTTGTCAGCATCTGTGTTTTTAAATCTGCTATGTAAAATAATCGTCATGACAACTAAACTGAAACTTTTCTGTGCTGTGCAGTCACTTGTGTTCATGTCCTTACAAACGTTTGTGTCCTGTGTGACCTTATTCTGGTAAACGCTAGATGACGCTGTTGTACCAAAACTGTCGTTCTTTTTGCTGCCAGGAGTTTGCGACACAGCAAATTTGTACCAGTATGTATGCTCATTAAATCCAGGATTGTTTTTCTAATTTTGTCAAATCATAGAAAACATTATGAAAATGATATCTTTATGTTTGTCGGTGTCTCTTTTTTCATTCACAATTTACTTGCTCTCTGTAAAGATTAAGCCTCTTAGTGCAGCTACATGCACTGGTTAAATCTTCACAAAACTTGTTTTCTATGAAAACATAAACCTTTGTTTTCGACAACTAGTAGGAAGCATTGATGGGAGGTCTGGTCCAACCTGTAGATGAAGGTGCTACTGTTGAACCAGCAGGAAGCAGCGCGAAACCTGCAGCCGCTCATGTGTGAAGATGTGCAGATACACCACTTTAGAGACGGTCCTGTGTAGGAAGCTCAGGAAACGACAGCTTCCTTTAGATCTATTGTCTTGTCATCAGACACGGACACCCATCAAGTCATAAATTTCGGACAATTCATTTCCGAGACAGTCAAGAGCTCTTATCTTGGATAAATATTTGCTTCCCAGGGCTTCAACCCAGGAAGAGACAACAACTCCAGTAATACCTCCCTGGGAATTTCCACAGTTAAACCCTGTGTTGGTGCAGGTTCACTGTCACATTCCACATAGAAAATGTTATGTCTTTATTTTGTTTTGTTTCTTGTGACGCCGTTAAAGCTGTGTGTTCTGATCATGTTTTTCACGCCCTCCCAGGTATCATATTCCCATGATGAAACTTGCCTGTAGCCCCGAGGGCTGCGTGACTTCAACAGGGCGCTACTGCCTAAACTAATAATTTAAAGAGAGCATCACAGTAAACAGCTTGCAAATAAAAGTATGTGGGGGGAACCCCGGTCTCTAAAAACCACGAGTAGTTAGAGTTACGCTCAGGTGGCATCTTGCTGTTTTCAGCAACACACTGCTTCTGTTCATCTAAGATTTTTGGCTTGTGGATTTGTTTCCCTCTCCTTATATGCTTTCAGTATGAGGGCCGGTCACACCTGGGAGTAATACTCAGTCTGGTCCTTGCTGGGATATTTTTTGTGGCTTGCTGCTGAAAGAGTGGGCTGGTTCTCTGTCTTGGAGCGCAGGGAAGAAGAAGAAGTTCGCACTAGTTTTGCCTCCAATCCAGTGGAGGTTTCAATAGCAGCGGCGCGGCAGGGGAGGGACGCACTGCCAGCACTCGGGATACCCACTCATACACACTCGCGCACACTCTCACACACACTCCTGCCCACCAGAGACCAGTTCAATCCACAAGAAAACTGCAAGCACGCACCAGAGTCGTCTAATCCGATTGATAGACACCAACAATAGAAGTGAAAACTAAAGGAGGGGATACTGGACACTGCAGAGGACAGCGCGTGTTTTTATTTTTTTTTATTTTTACATCAATCGATTTAGTTTTAAAGCACTTTTGTAAGAGTTTTTTTCTTTTAAAGAAAAACAGACACCATTCTGCAGATAACGTCGTCGATTCATATTGCTAGAGGTAAGACTGTCTCTTGTAAAGATTATGCATTTATTTTTCGCTTGATTTCTCTGCAGTGTAGCGGTTTGTCCGATTCTTCGAGCAATTATATGAGAAAAAACTTCTTTATTTTCTTAAACTTTTCTGTAGCTTTATTTATTTATTTATTTATTTATTTTGTAATATGCATGCAAGCTCCGCATGAATTCAGAGTCGGACTCTCTGAGTAAAGTAGCTGGTGCCTTTGAAACGGTTTGCGGTTTACAACTCCAGGAAGTTAAAAGTTTCAAACGCATTTCATTCAAGCCACAACTCGCATGCTTTTTTAATTCTAGTTTATTTTGTTTTGGGCTTTATATCACACGGGGCAGATGAGCTGATGAACTTTACGAAAATCCTCTTGTTTTGTGCCTCGCGACAGTTCCCATGCTCCCAGGGGTGACACAGCACCCAACACAGGCGATTTTTCTATACATGCTGTATTTCTAGCTACCTGTGCACCAATTGTGGTGTTTTCACTCTGTTCGCTTTTAGTTGTAAAATGTAAAAGTTTTATATAAGGACTACAGTTTTGATAAATGTTAGTTTCACCGTGTCACTACTGGGTTCCTTTTACGCACCTGTAAGAGCCCAGACAGGCTTTAGTGAAGCGCGTAATGAAGAACTGCTTTTTAATATAAGTGAAAAATTGGATTTATTTGACTTGTCACCGTCTGCATTGTTTCAATTAGAATTATTCCAGGCAGATTAATGATAATTTAGCTGGTGTTGGGAGTTGTTTTCCTCATTCGGTCCATGTGAGAGGCTCTCAGTCGGTGTTTAATGAGAGACATACCCGGAGTGGGGATTTGAATAACTGTATTTAGCAGCAGGGTGAAGCCACACTGCCTCCCTTCTACTTTCTCAGGAGAATGAATCATGAACAAAAAAGTCTTAAAATGGGAAGGTCTGCGTCGCATACCGTAACTAAACCATGATTTGCATATGAAAACTCTCTGGCTGAAAGAATTCCGCCAGTGTTGCTATAGCCGTTTTGCGTCCAGAGAAGTGACAGGCTTCAGTGGTGTATATACAGTCGCCTCTCCGCTGCCTTTTGTCACATATCCAGAGTCAGTGGTGGAAGATTAAGGGCGCAAAGTTTTTATTTCCTTGTTAAATTATTCATCATATCCACACACCATGCGCTTCTCCTCGTCTCCCCCCGCCCGGGCACGCTCATTGCAAAGCTCCTCATTATGCTCCCTCAGATGGACACAAGAAGAGGCAGAGCCTGCTCGCACTAGCTGCTGAACAGGCTTTCTGTGCTCCCCTTCTCTGCCTCCTCAACCAAGCACAACATACCGGATCATGATTGACTCATTTCCCACGACGGGGCCAGGCCCGTGCATGCGTACACCGGATGATGGGCAGTGGGTGGATGACTTTCCCATGGGGGGGCATTTTCTCTTGTAATCTTTAATCACCCTTGCAGCCACAATGCCAGCACATCAGTCAGAGACACCGCCACTCCCCCACCCTCAATTCTATTTGAGTTGTTTTTACACAGAAAGCGCCCCCGCGACCCCCTCATAGAGAATTTCCAGGATGCAGAGCTAAAGGCAGGGATCAGAGATGAAATATAAAGGAGCGAAGAGGAAAGGGGAGGGTAAGAAGGAAAGGAAACTGGGCTCTGGTTTCCATGATGCTATTGTGCCAGCCTTAGTGGTTCTGATGATGTGGATAGCTCAGAAACTCAAACTGCGAGCGATGTTGTGGATGGCGAGGAGTCAGGTCCTGAGTGATGATTTAGACTTACACACAGAGTGGAGCAGAGGAATGCAATGGTTTGGACCCGCATATGTGTGCACGTATGGACACACACACACACCAGATTAAAATCTCCACTGTTGGATCAGAGCGTTTACCACAGTCTCTACCAATTTATTAATAAGCTGTTTAGCTGTCCAAGAGCACCAGACCTGATTTGGTTTGGCCTGCCTATAGAACAGGTCCAGGTCCTGTGTGGTTCCCTCTTTGGCTCCTGCATATACTTTACTTACTCTAATCTCCACATTGGCCCTGAAGTGACAGCCATGATGGAGCTCGCTACCGAGGACCCGCCATAAATCTAGACTTCCTTTAAGAAAACACACAGAGGCTTCAGGTCCTGCGAGCTCATGCCAGGCGTCTTGTTGGGTGGAATCCGAAATGTCTCTTTATTTGTGTTGAAATTAAACTGTCTTTTATTCCCTCCCGTTCTGTTAATGAGCTCCATGTGGCAGCAGGCAGGAGGCTTATCCATCTTGACAAGGGGCTGGAGGGAAGGAGAGAAACAAAGTGAAGTGAGAGAGTGTAGGTGGTGGTGGGGGGTGTTTTGCGCACACACACGTGAGCATATACGTGCACGCACGCAGGACAAGGCTGGGGGTTGCATGGATATAGCCTGCCTTGTGATCAGAAAAAGCCCCATACGTGAAAATCACGTGCTTATAATCACCATGTTCTTGCTGAAAATACGCTCCTCTCACACATGCACACAGAGTCGATCAGGTGGATGAAAGTTGTGGCCAAATGGTTGCATGTAATTGATATTTTTCTCACTTTAATCTTCAGTGGATCGTAAACGATTTTGATTCTGCTACGGATTGATGTCGCTGAAATGATTGCATCCATCTGGGAGATTTAAATACAAAGTGTGAACATTTTTGTTTTGGCTGTGCACATGATTTGCTTGTAATGACCCCAAATTAGAGCTGGGTCAAAGTTGTTAAAGTAGAAACTCAATTGATAGGATGCAATTCTACAGATTACACAGGAAGGGAAAGGAGGTGGGGGTCCTTTCTTGTTTTATTTGTTTAAGACTGATACTCTAGATGTGTCAAAGACAGCCATGGGAAAGAAAATTGGGACTATTTTCACCCATTGTAAACTCCTGCATTTGTCCTTTAATCCAGTTACACAGTTCTCTAAATTCCACAGCTTGCCAATTAGAAAATACACAATGTTTTCTACAGAAAATACTTGGCAAATACCAATGAAAGTGAAACAAAAACCTATAAATATATAAATAAAGAGATGAAAGGCAAAAGCAAAACAAAGTTGACACGACTGTGGGTTACTTTGCCTTAAAATTATCCATTCCCTAAATTGGGATCATACATTCTTCCCCATTCTAATTAAACATTAGACTTTATTTGTTCCAGATGCAGCTTTTTTTAATGTGTTATTTTCGTAAGGGAACTCTGTGGCATGAGAATGGTGCAGGCCTGCATGTAAAAGCACATCCAGCGCCGGCTGTGTGACCATGTTGACTCTGCGCTGGTCCATGCAACCACAGTGACCCAACACAACTGCTCTGATATTTAGATGTCATCTCCCTGCAATATACAGTATGTGGTGTCACATGTGAAGAGCACGAGGAAGGCACGCATCAAATGTTTAAGGCAGCGGTGATTAAAAACCTCAGTGTGTGACTGCGGCGGACAAAGCCGGGTGAGGGGATGAGGCCCTCGTTGTGTCTGTGGAGTGTTTTGGGATCTTTGAAAGAAAGGCAGCTCTGAGAAATGCTGTGCATGCTACTGAGAGACTCTGCGCGTACTACCTCAGCGCTGTCTTAAGTATTATTAGACATGTCTTTGTTCCAACTGACATGTTTCTGAAGTGGAATGAGACAGGCCGAGGCGATAAGGATCTCAAGTCTCTGTGTGAGTCAAACCTCAAAGTACCACTTAGGCGGCTTTCCTTTTGCTCTCTGAAGTCTGGCGGTGTGACGGGAGGCTGAGCTCAGACAACAGCAGAGACACTGACAGGAGCTGTCATGGGCTTTTTTCCCTGCTTGTGTTTTTAAAGGACTATAATGTAGAAATGAAGCCCTGTGTGTAGTGTGGATATTCGTCCATGCCCGAGTCCTCTGGTTTTACTTATCTGCCTCTGCTGAGGGAGGCGGTGAAGGAGGAGAAAGCATAAAGACGAACCGAGAGGAGGGGATGTGTGTGTACAAGTGTGAAAGAGATTATTTGATGAAAAAAAAAAACTGTGATCAAGGGAAGGAGACAGACAAAGGAGGGCGAGCAGAGAAAGGGAGAGGGGTCATTAAAAGGACACCATCTCACTTGCAGTAAATGGCAGTAAAGTATCTGGCTAATCTGCCATCATTACACTGATTAAATCACCGGGGATTTGGCATTCCCATCAGCTGCAATCAATGGGCAGAAATCAATAGACAGGGGATACGTGAGAGCCTCTCAGCCACATTGGCTGCAGCTCCAACTGTGGATTGCATCTCCAAACATTTTTATATTAGTGTCAATAAAACTTAAACTACATGGATTTGGGGATTTTTATATTAAGCGTTTTATGAAACGGCGTGGGTCCCCGGAGTGCCAAGCAATATCTTTTCCTTCACACATTCCTGTTTAAATCTAATCCCCCTTCCTCTCTGTGGCCTTGGGTACTCATTCAGGGGCTCTTCGTCTCTGATTCGTTCCCAGATGGTGATCAGGATTTTAAGTTAAATGTTAATTAAGGCTGAAACTAGGAGGAAAACATGGATAAGAAGCACATTTTAGCATAAAATATATTACATTGCGGACAAAAGCAGAAGCTCACTAAAACACTGTATGCATGTCACAGCTCACACTCATTAACATCAGCAGTTTTGAACCAATGTCAAAATAAAAGGAGAGATAAAACAAGGTTATTTAGAAATTCCATTAGAAAAACAGAAATCTTAGACATACTTTAGCTAATATGAGCCTTTAATATTTCCTGACAGTGTGCATTAACGCACGAGGTACTCAGTGTGGTATACAGTTTCTTGCTGAGAAGAGAGATTGATATTAATTTTATGCGCGTAAGCTAAACATCAAGTTTCGGCCTTTTCTGTAGTCAAGTAGCATAGCTTAGCATAATGAGACTGGAAACAATGAAAGCAGCCAGCTCAGCTCAATGAGGAACACAGTGGCTCAGTAGTTAGCACCGTTGCCTCACAGCAGGTGGTTTCGAGTTTGTATGTTCTCCTCTGTAGCTTGTGCATGGTACTTTAATGCCGCCAGTGTTAGCGGTGGCCCAGGGTACTTTCAGATCGAATAAATGTGAAATAAAAATGCTTAAACTTTTTCTTTTATCAAAGTTTTTTTTAATTTTTCTGTAAACTAATAATTAGAAATTTTAGGAAGAACGGTTGATTAGTTTAGCTTAGTAAAGAAAGAAAAGAATAAAAATAACCCGGCTAAAAAAATCGTTTGTGCAGGTTTTTTGTCTTTACTGTGACACATATGGAATTTCTTGTGCCAATCCAAGTCTGTATGCTAATATTAACTCAATAATCGAGGGACATAGCCACTATGACATCACACATTGGTTATGGACTCTGTATTTTGAAGTGTCAGCTGTAGCATTTTGATCTCGCCACTGTATCGGTGTGTTTTTTTGTGCCAGAAGTTTCCTTATATGGAGAAAAGGGTGGAATGCTAACATTAGCAAGCTTGGTTACCGAGCAAGCAATTTTACTCGCCTTTTTTACTCACCAAAGCTGAAGCATGAACTTTTAATCATCTGACTCACACAGCAAGCCATAATATTAGATAAAATGCTCCAAAAGGCACCACCACCACATACACAGTGAAGCGATCCGGTCTATTGATATCAAATGGCAGAGACAGGACTAACAGACAATGATTGGCTCCAGCTGTCTGTTTCGGGACACCTGTGAGTCAATGCAACTGACAAGGTTGTCCGTGTTGTGGTTATATATGTATAGGTGTGTCTATATGTAGGCATATAGACTGAAACATGGATGATGAAAGTAAACGTTATGTGAAGATGAAGGAAATTTAAACTAATGGGCAAATTCACCTGTAGCATATCAGCTTTTTGCTAACATTGAATTTGTCTTGTGGTATAAGGTCATTCACAGACTCACCTTGAGTTGAAAAGGTTTCTTATTTGTAAGGAGTCAGGCAAAGCAATGATTAACTTATTATACTCAAGAAAAGGCTAATAAAGTGCTACTTAAAGACATCTTTGTGTCATGTGGTTTTCACATCCTCATTTAAGAACCATAGAAGAAGAAGAGTGAATTCTTTGCTCAGACGATCAGGAGCATCTGCGAAAAATCACAAAACACTGAATGAAACTGAAGTCAATTTTCTGTGTCTTTCAGGATGAGGCAGTGTAAAGGTTGGAGCGTGGTGGTGCTGCTAGTACTGTTGGGGCTGGGATCTGTGGCCCAGAAACTGCCTACGAGAGATGAAGGTCTTTTTCAGATGCAGATCAGAGACAAGTCGCTATTCCACGACTCCTCAGTCATACCGGACGGAGCTGAGATCAGTGGCTATCTTTTCAGAGACACACCCAAAAGGTAAGAGCTCTGTGAGACAAACAATATCAGGGTGGTGGTTAAAAAAATGAGCCAGTTAAACCGTGTGCTGGTGACTGCTTCAATCATTGAAGGAAACATTAAACCTGGTGATGTCTACTTACTGTAAATAGATAGGAAACATCAGATGTTACCCTGTAATAGGATCTATTATGTTGATGCAAAAACTAAATAATAGATGAGAAAGTCTTTCTCCACTCAAGGAAAAACACTATATGCCACCACGTGCTTCACCTATTATAGTCTGCTCACGCCTTTACTCCACATATTATTTAGGATAATGTCAAACTATGATGAACACTGGTGCTTATATCTGGCCTATTATTTTCACAGGTACTACTTTGTGGTGGAAGAAGACAACACACCCCTGTCTGTGACCGTGACACCTTGTGATGCTCCTCTGGAGTGGAAACTCACTCTGCAGGAGCTGCCAGAAGACGCCAGCGGAGGAGGATCAGGTATAACTGACATAAGGCAGCAGTGGAAGAGGTTAATTACACGTTATCTGGAAATATGACTATCCCCACACACAATTAACCTACGCAGTGATGTTAGGCTTTGTGTTTTCGTGGGTTTTAATTAAGTCACAGATGTAGTGTCTAGTCTGACCACTTATGAGGTCTGACTCGGCCCAGTTTGATGTCTATAATTTCAGTGGTTTTCTAGTCACCCTAAAGAATCAAAGACATTACATCCCTTTACTTAGGTCGCCTCGGTCTTAATCCCGCTACACTCAGTCTGTTTGTCTTCTTTTTTCCCTTCATTTTTTCTGTTTTTCTGCTTCACATTAAAACCTTTTCCCATCTGGAAGGTGTCCTTTCAGCAGAGGAGATCTTGCCAGATGACTAAAGCAGTGGTTTAGAGCACTGATGTGTGATGTGAGCATATATTTGAATCTCCAGACATGAGCACCTGCATGTGTGTCTTTGTTCCTGTCAGATCAAATGGGTAGTTACACTGTTGTGGACACTGACCGCGCTTCAAGTGAAGAGAATTCATCCTGAGCTGGAAGAATAATGACAAATTTGGACTCATGCAGTGGCAGTGACTTCACGAAAACTGGTGCAGAAACAGAGCAGCTAGTGAAATCTTTCCTGTCTTTGCAGCCTTTTCCTGCTAGAAATCTCTATTGGGAGTTGATCTTTGAGCTTAATTTTTAGTACACCGCTGAGCACACTCTCTCTGGTTGACAAACATAATATTATGGTTTCTTGCTCAAGCTGGAGTAAGAGCTTAGACTGTCCCTCTCACATAGAAGCTACAAGGCGCCTCTTTGTAGCAAAACTTCCCTAGAAAGGCTGAGTGAATGCTGGCCTGAGATCTTTGGGGATGTTTGGAGTGAAAACATGGCTTCCATGGGTGTGGGATAATGATCCATGAGGCTTAGTCATGATCTTGCAGCGTTAAACAGTTTTCAGTTTGGGTGGAAATTTTCTTTCATCAAAGCCAAAGAAGAAAAGAAAATATTGCAAGGGTTGTCTAATTTGGTGACTAAAGCAAACAGCTCATGTTGTGTGTGTTTGGTTTTTATCTTCCAGGAGAGCCTGAACCTCTGGACCAACAGAAACAGCAGGTGACAGTAGATGAAGGGACGGAGCTCTTCACCTACAAGGGCAATGATGTGGAGTCCTATGTGGCCACAAGCACGCCTTCTGGTCTCTACCAGCTTGAACTGCTGTCCACTGAGAAAGACAGCAACTTCAAGGTGTACGCAACCACGACTCCGGAGTCTGACCAGCCCTACCCAGAGCTGCCCTACGACCCCCGCGTGGATGTCACTGCACTTGGCCGTACCACCGTCACACTGGCCTGGAAACCGACACCTACCGGCTTGCTGATGGGCCAGCCTGTGCAGTACTGCGTAGTGATCAACAAGGAGCACAATTTCAAAAGCATGTGTGCTGCCGAGGCTAAAATCAGCACTGACGATGCATTCATGCTGGCTCCGAAGCCCGGCAGAGACTTTAGCCCGTTCGACTTTGTGCACTTTGGCTTTGACAATGGTTTCGGCAAAGACCGGGGCCTCACAAGTAACAAGATCTCACGGGCATACGCAGCCAAGCCCAGGGTATCAGACATCCAGAAGGTGTGCATTGGCAATAAAAACATATTCACGGTGTCAGACCTAAAACCAGACACACAGTACTACTTTGATGTATTTGCAGTAAATGCTGCTACCAACACCAGCACAGCATATGTGGGAACCTTTGCCCGCACTAAAGAGGAGGCTCGTCAGAAGACAGTTGAGCTGAAGGACGGCAAAGTATCAGAGGTTTTCATCAAAAGGAAGGGCAGCAAGTTCCTGCGCTTCGCTCCCGTGTCTTCCCACCAGAGGGTCACTCTTTTTGTACACACATGTCTGGATGCTGTGCAGGTGCAGGTGAGGCGAGATGGCAAGCTGCTGCTCTCCCAGAATGTGGAGGGGATACGGCAGTTCCAGCTACGGGGAAAGCCAAAAGCCAAATACCTGATCCGTTTCCGTGGCAGCAGAAAAGGAGCCTCCACTTTGAAGGTGCTTGCCAGCACCCGACCCAGCAGCAAACAGCCTTTCCCTTCACTTCCGGAGGATACACGCATCAAGGCCTTTGACAAGCTGCGCACCTGCTCCTCCGTCACTGTGGCCTGGCTGGGCACGCAGGACCGCAACAAATACTGCATTTACCGCAAGGAAGTGGCTGACAATTACGGCGAGGAGCAGCGGCGCCGGGAACAAAATCAATGTGCTGGACCAGAGACCCGCAGGAAGTCAGAAAAGGTCCTGTGCAAGTACTTCCACAGCCCGAACCTGCAGAAAGCTGTGACCACAGAAACCATCACAGGTCTGGAGCCAGGAAAGACCTACCTGCTGGACGTTTACGTGGTGGGACACAGTGGCCACTCAGTAAAATACCAGAACAAACTGGTGAAAACAAGGAAATACTGCTAAAAGACTCTGCAAAGAATAAATCTATTATAAATATATATATTAAATAAGTTTATTTAACTCTAAGTGATATTCTACTAAGGAGTGTATACAGACTGACTACTCACACAGCTGATGGGCCCGTGGCAGGGACTGAACTGTTTGTAGAGAGAGATTTCAACCTGTATATTTATGTTTACATTTCATTGTGGCACGTCTGGGTGGCCCATAGCGTGAGGTGCTTTGTTACCAGGCTTGTCATCTTGACATCATGCTGCCACTGGGAGGGCAGAACTTCAAAGAAGATCCCCCTTTTTCATTTTCTCTGTTCCTTTGTTGCTGCATGACTTTCGCTTTTGTCTGTCATATTTGTTGCATCCTTCGGTTTCAGTGTGTCAAGGAGATACAGTAGCTGCCCGCTTTGTATAGATCTGTCACCGCATATTCATGACGCATTTTAGGAGGAATTTAAATTATTTTATACTTTTCATCTCTCTTTTTAATTGTCTGTTTTATTGATGACAATAGTAACTGTTACAAGAAAATTCCAGTTTTATGAGGAAGTTGTCGTAGCTCAGACATTCCCGTGTGTATCTCAGCCAGTGTTTGCTCTAGAGCCCATCTTGTAAATGTGTTCTGTGCTGGAGATCTGTGTTATTATCACTGTATCGCTGTGTATGTGTGTGCGTGTGTATGTGTGTGTGTGTGTGTGTGTCACATGTACAGAGCTGTCCTGCCAATATTCATGTACATAAAGACTAAATATAGAACATGTAATCCCCGTGTCACCCTGGGTGTCATGTTCTTTTGCCAAGCAGTTAACATCCCTATCATGGCTCTCAGAGAAAGAGCTGAACAGCATATTGTGATTATAGACTCAGACATCTAAATCAGGGCTGCATAAGCACAACCTAATACTAAGAGGGATTTTGACATCAAAACATGACCCTCTAAAAGATTTGCAACAGCAAAAGAACAACAACAGATAAGATATATGCTGTAAATAAGCTTAAAAAGAATAAAAAAAAAACACCCCTTGATATCATCACAAGTGGCTAAATGAGGAAATGAGCGTATATCCTAATAGATTTAGTTTCAAGTGTATTTCTTGATTTTTTCTGGAGAACAAGTTATTGTCTTGATGATCTGCAAAGAGCCTGATCTGATTTTTTTTACCGGTGGGAGTATGAACCATCTGTATCACGTGGTCCCCGTGTAATCTGTAATTTTATAAAAAGAGTATAAATTAAAAATCGTCATACAGTGTTGTTGTTCTGTACACTAGTGCCACTGTAAATTTAAGAAAATGGAGAGCATGTAGCTTGCTTTGCTGATGGAAGATGAACCAACCATGAAAGGGAAGTGATAAATTTATGTATAAAATGATGTAAAAAAAAAAAAAAAAAGCTGTAATAGGTTGAGCATCGGATGGGTGATTTAAAAATCCAAATTTGTACTGCAGTAGTTCTGCTCACATTACCATACATATGACATATAATAGATATGATATATCTGGTGTTTCATCTTATGTTCTTTTTTAATGAGAACAGAATATCTATGGTGTAACCGAAAGCTGCCTTAATGGCCAAATTCCACCCTTCCATAGAAATACTTGGCCTTACAGCAAAAGGTTTTCCCTTTAGCATCAAGTAATCTCCCAAAGATCTACTTCAAATAATGTCAATGCAAGGTTTATGCATATCATGACAAATTTAACCTTCTAATGTCCAATGACACCCGTTTTTGCATTTCAAACACAAATAGCCTGCAGTCTAACTCTTGGTCTGCTACTAAACATTTTTCCTAAGACATCAACATGAACACAAGAATGTTTTCGGTGAATCATAAATAAAAAACAGCCTCTGCTAATTTTGAGTCGGATTTTGCCACCTGACTTTCTGTCGCTCTGTTTTTCATTTATAGTCAAATCAATCTGAAAATAAACATGATTTAAACCAAATATGCCAGAAAGAAACAAACAGGATAGCCTTTTTGTGTCAGTTTAATCGGACAGTTTCTTACTACAACAAGTTTATGGAACTGAAATGAATGATTCAGATTGACTGTAGCTCTGCTACTGCAGCACTGATTTTGTCAAGATTAAAAATATCAAAGAATATAAACCCAAAAGTGGTGACGTCAACAAACTAACAAACTAATTACAATAGTAATTAGCTACAATAATACACTCAACAAAAATATAAACGCAACACCTTTGTTACTGCTCCCATTCCCCATGGGATGGACGTAGAGACCTAGAATTCATTCCAGATACACAATATAACCATCCCTCCCAAACAGTGGTCACAAATCAGTCCAAATGTGTGGTAGTGGGCACATCTGCTATATTGAGATAATCCATCCCACCTCACAGGTGTGCCACATCAGGATGCTGATCTGACATCATGAGTAGTGCACAGGTGTACCTCAGACTGCCCACAACAAAAGGCCACCCTGGAATGTGCAGTTTTGTCTCACAGCAAAATGCCACAGATGCCACAAGCAATGAGGGAGCGTGCAATTGGCATGCTGACAGCAGGAATGTCAACCAGATCTGTCGCCCGTGCATTGAATGTTCATTTCTCAACCATAAGCCGTCTCCACAGGCGTTTCAGAGAATATGGCAGCACATCCAACCGGCCTCACAACCGCAGACCTCGTGTAACCACACCAGCCCAGGACCTCCACATCCAAGATCGTCTGAGACCAGCCACCCAGACAGCTGCTGGAACAATTGGTTTGCACAACCAAACAATTTCTGCACAAACTGTCAGAAACCGTCTCAGGGACGCTCAACTGCATGCCCGTCGTCCTCATCGGGGTCTTGACCTGACTCCAGCTCGTCGCCGTAACAGACTTGTGTGGGCAAATGCTCACATTCGATGGCGTCTGGCACGTTGGAGAGGTGTGCGCTTCACGGATGAATCATGGTTCACATTGTTCAGGGCAGATGGCAGCTGAGAATGTCCCAGTTCTTGCATGGCCAGCATACTCACCGGACATGTCACCCATTGAGCATGTTCGGGATGTGCTTGACCGGCGTATACGACAGCGTGTACCAGTTCCCACGAATATCCAACAACCTCGCACAGCCATTGAAGTGGAGTGGACCAACATTCCACAGGCCACAATTGACAATCTGATAGACTCCATGCGACGATGTGTTGCACTGCATGAGGCAAATAGTGGTCACACCAGATACTGACCGGTTCTGGGTCCCCAGACCCCCAATAGCGCAAAAAACTGCACATTCCAGGGTGGCCTTTTGTTGTGGGCAGTCTGAGGTACACCTGTGCACTACTCATGATGTCAGATCAGCATCCTGATGTGGCACACCTGTGAGGTGGGATGGATTATCTCAATATAGCAGATGTGCCCACTACCACACATTTGGACTGATTTGTGACCACTGTTTGGGAGGGATGGTTATATTGTGTATCTGGAATGAATTTTAGGTCTCTACGTCCATCCCATGGGGAATGGGAGCAGTAACAAAGGTGTTGCGTTTATATTTTTGTTGAGTGTAGCTATCAAAAATTAGCCACTTATCGCTAATAGTCAAACCAAGTAACTCTGTGAACGTAATCTTGATTATATTTAAGTGGGGAAAAATGCCTTGCTCTAAAGCAAAATAAACATAAATACAATCATCAGAATCCTACTCTGGACTTCGCACTTTCCAAATGGTTTTAACTACACTATAAACATAGTGACACTGAACAGGCCACCCTCTATGAAGCAATGTCGCTGTTCATTTCCACTTATTTTTTTAAGTGCTTACACTCAAAATCCAGGCTTCAAATTCGAGGGACTTGGTGCAATAGTATTTAGTCAATAGACACATTTAATCACAAACAAGCAAAGAGAAAAGCCAGACGCACATGCATGACCATATCTACATGTACTGAGTAGTCTTAGATGAGTGGAAATGGCACCTCTGTTGAGGCCAAGAAAAGCAGCTGTTGTTTGAGAATTGCCATGTTTCCATCCCGACCCTGATTGTGGGTAGCTGCACTCCAATTCATCAACACAGTTCACTGTCAATCAAGTGCTCCTGGTGGAGTGAGGCTCCACCTGGCTTCCATTAACCTGCCATTACCCCGAAATAATGTAAAGGAGCTTCCAGAGAGCTATGGGACTGTCATAGATATCCCTGTAAACTGCCACTAATAAAGCTGGCCAGCTCTGCTCAAATGTTATCCTACATGTGTGAATAATATCTGCTGTGTGCTAAAAAAAAAAAAAAAAGTCCTCGTCTTTGGTCCACCCAAGAGGTTTAAGATGGAAAGAAATATACAGACACTTCTATTTTTCTAACATCTTTCAGGAGATCTCCTCACAAACACTCATGCAAACATGAACATACAGAGAAACCTCTATCCTAGAGCTAACCATCTGCAGGGCTTCCCGTGTTTATCTTTTGCGTGGAATCGAGTGCAGCGCTTTGATGTATGAGTTTTGTATATATGTGTGTACATGAGTAGGACGAGGAGTGGAGACAGACATGTAGGGCCTGGATAAGTGGTGTAGTAATGACAGCAGTGCACGGAAGAGCTGGCTCTGATTCTGGGGCTTATGTGAAGTGATCAGTGTATGGAATAAAACAAATAATCTGTACATAACACCTCAATTAAACTGTGGCTGGAAATGTCATAAAATGTTAGTTGCGCCCATAGAGCCAGATGTTTGAGCTCAAAGGCTTTTGATGTCTCTTATCAAACATTTTAAACAAAGAGCTTAATTTAAAAAATAATCCAGCCGTCCATTTTCCATCCATTTTCTTCCACTTACCCAATTCAGGATCACGGGGGGGCTGAAGCCTATCCCAGCTGTCATGGGATAAAAGGCGGGGTACACCCTGGACAGGCCACCAGTCCATCATAGCACTGGAATATTATATTGCTGGTAATTTTCTGGTGGCTTAGGCGCTTTATGTGGCACAAAAAAGAAATCCTGTATGGAGGAAAAATGAACCCTCCTACTGTGTTCAAGTCAAAACTGACCTATTTTAATTTGAAATATTTCATAAATATTATCCTTTGAAAACAGTGATGACATAAAATAGATGGCTGTCGCCAGAG
This sequence comes from Maylandia zebra, assembly GCF_041146795.1. Taxonomy (NCBI): domain Eukaryota; kingdom Metazoa; phylum Chordata; class Actinopteri; order Cichliformes; family Cichlidae; genus Maylandia; species Maylandia zebra. The sequence continues at coordinate 9,612,441 of NC_135188.1, forward strand.
CCATCATCCATCATCCATCCATCACCATATTGTTTTAGCCACCATATTTGGACGAGAGGGTGGAATTCAAAGGCATCAGCCAATAACCTGCATCAATAAGCTGTAGCACCAACAGCATGAATTCAGTGGAGAGGTCCAGCTGAATAACTGATTTGTGGAACGGAGGCCTAGCAGACAGAAATCAGCTACAGTGGCCTGCGCATAATCCATTTGGATACATTCAGTATCCAGATAGATGAGAAATAACAAAAGTCATCCACCATACTGCTGCTTTGAAGGGGGAAGCTATCCATATAGAAGAGTCTATGGAGTCTACGGAGAAGAACTTGTTTTTGGAGCCAGCCTAAAGTGACAGTTAAAGAAACTGCAATTTTTGGTTCCTTCACCCCAACGGTTGTCCCTTACTTTTCACTAAGACATCTAGCTAGTGGCCGAGCCTCTGGAAATTAAAGCAACAGTCACAAAGGGAACCACTTTTCACTGGGAAAATGCAAAAATTAGTGTTCCTCAGATGATAAGTGGGTAACTGTAGGAGGTTGTTTGCTAGTCGCAAGCAAACCTCCTGCAGTCGTCCTGCTTGTTGCAAAGAGGTGTATGGTACCACACCTAAAATATCCCAACTTGATCTGAGGTTGCACAGTTTGAAAGTTGGGCTTTTTAAAATGACTTGTTTTCAGCTTCAAACTTTTACTTTGAAAGCAAACATTCTTTTCAAGTTTAACTCATGCTTGGTGGTTAGCGAGTGTGTGCAGGCATGCCATTATCTTCTCTAAATACTGTGAGCAAGCTTGGCAATATGCTAGCAACCAAAGCATTCACACGGAGGGTTTTGTACATTGCCAGGTGGGGTCGCCAACCAGTCTTTATGCCTCTGTGACTGGAGTCTAGGTCTTCTTTCGTCTGTTTTATCGTAGTTACAGAGAATACAGAGCTAGGTTCTTCTTATAGCTAGCTAAAGACCCATAGTTTGTGGCAGTGGTATCACTCAGTGAGTCTAATGAACGTCTCTTTCGCAGAAATCAAAAACGCCATTTTTGAAACCTGGCATTGAGAAAAATGGCAACACTGTGGTCTCTGAGTCTGTCAAAAGCCATTTGCATAGCAGCAGGTACACCATCGACTTGACTTCCTCCATTGTTGTGGTGTTCATGTTGCACAAATGATGTCACAGAAATATCGGCTAATTGGCACGCACATTAAGTGGAACTTAATTGTAATGGAAAACAACATAAACCGAGTCGAGTCACGTCAAATCAACCAGGTACTAGTGGAAAAGGGCTTTATGTGTTCACCCAACTTAGATCTAAGAAGCCCTTCTCACTTTTACAGGGCAGTGTACCATCAAAAGGAATTTTAAGCTAAAATTGTTTCTTAATCAAAACTAAAAATTGTAAAAATACCTTTACCCAAAATGATTATTTAACTGCCAGTCTAACTAGCTAGCAGTTGCTAGCAGCATGATAAATAAAACTGCCTCCTAGAGTTTTAAAGCTCACCAGTGACCATTGTTAAGGACTTTACACACAAGACGCATAAAATTCATGTGAAAATTTTGCATGTTAGAAATATCTTTTGAACTCACCTAATCTTAACGCAGCCATTCGCACCGACTCTGGAATTTTGTTGGATGAATTTGCAGCATTTATTTTTCAGATTTTTTGCATGAAAATAAACAGATCTGACCAATCAGATCTTTTTGAAGATTAATTTAACAACTGAGTCAGCGATTATTTATCGCCACTCTAATGAATAATTTAACCTCATTCTCAACAAGAAACGCAAAAAGATTATTTTAAAAGAATTTCAACTGCTGTTAAAGTAGTGTAACATTTCAGCAGATGCAGAGGCCTAAGAAAATAAACGTTTGTACTGTTAAACTGAGCAAGCCAATGTAATGTCACAGATGTGCTTTGTAGTCCTATAGCTGTTAATTTGTTGCAGAATTTCCATCACCCTCTCTTCAGGGAGGTTTCAGGAGTTGGCATTTGTGCGAGCGTTTTGTGTAAGTGTGCATGAATGCACTTGCTGCTCAACTTAGAGCTGAGTGACACTTTTGGACAGAGATCGTGAAAAGAGAGTCGAGGCTCGAACAGAATCCAAACAGAGACAGACAGCAACCAGACGGGCACGCTGGGGGGGCTTTGACTCCAGCTTCTGTTGTAGAGAAAAGTAGGGAAACACTGTTTTGTGTAAACTCAATAGCAAAGTGAATGAAGGGCTTCTGCTATCTATTGGGTTGGTACTATACTTGTGGGTGGTTAAATTAAATGATTCAGTTTCACACTGGTGCAATGTGCTGCAAATCACCAAAGTAAACAGTGTGAAATGAAATTATAATGCTTGAAAACTTGACACATGCACACAGAGGGAACCCCTTCTAGGGACTAAAGAGGCATAGACCATGATGAAAATGATTCCACTTCAGCAGTTCCAGGGATAGATCATTACCAAGGCTCAGGTCCAAACCAGCTCTACAAAGCTCTGATTTAGCAGAGGGCCAGGCAAAAAAATCGGAGGCTTCCTTCCAAACCCATCCTGACCAAGAGCCCATTCCCAGGAAGGGTGGAGAGGGACCAGTGGCCCTCGGGCATTACTCGTCTCAGCCGATCTCCATTAGGATAACTCAAGCAGTGAAAAAACACAATGACTGGCTCCTGAATATGACTTTCATTTAACTCCACCATGTACTTAACTGTAAGGTCAATTTTATTATCGTACACAGAAAAACAATCCTCAACACATGATACGCATTTGAGGATGAGGAAACTGTTATGGTGCTGATTCATCTGCACTTGAGGGAGATATGTGTGTGTGTGGGGGGGCATGTGTGTGTGCGGATGTGTTTATATATTAACACTGTGCACATGCAAGGCCATGTGTGTTTGTGTACTCACTGCCATCGGTCCCTCTTGCCTGCATGGGGGTGGTCCCTAAGCTCTCTTGTGCTCATGAAATCACTTCTAAGTGCCTGTAATTTCTCACGCTTCATCAGTACTGTAATTTCAAAAGGCTCCCTCTGAAGACCCTCCTTTAGCGGCGACCTGGGGTTGTCAAATGAAAACATCATTTATCCAGTGACCTCGGAGCTTCAGGAAATGGTTTGCTGGCTATTCAACGACAGCCTTGAAATAGGGAGCTGTGGTAAGGAACTGTGGGGGTTTGTGAAACATGAAACAAAAGGTGGTCTGGCCCCTAAATCTACAGTATCAGGTTTGAGAGATTTCAGAAAAATGCACCCATCCATTTGGAAAATCTTGTGTGGAACCATTTGTATGTTTGCCAAACTGAGGCTTTTTCCCCAGTGAAAATATTTACTTAGAAAAAAAGGAATGCTGAGAGTATTTATTTCAATGCAGTGCTTTCCTTCACTGTGCCCTAAATGTGGTTTCTGTAGTTTTTGGCCTTCAGAGTCTCAACCAGCAGCACAGCAATGAGTGGCTCAGTTCCAGGGCTGGGTACGTTCACGTTCAAAGGGAATGTCCTATGGTGACCCTAACCCTCTCTTTTGGCAGTATTTTTTTTTTAAAGTCCCCCCCGTTTTGCATTGTTTTCTCATAGCTTTAATCTTGCAAGGCATGTTGGTTAAACGGGTTGGTCCATCATTTATCGTGTGTTGGTGATTTTCCTCCAGCATTTTCATAACTGACCTGTCCTGTTGCTGTAATGACACAACTTTGCAACTTTAAAGAAACAGGCCGAGGAAATGTAGACGAGGAAGTTTGGTGTTAAGTTAGGTCTGGCAGAATGACGGAACAAAGTCATCCTGAGGAACAGGCTGTGGTGGAGGAATTGATCTATTTCACTTGGAAGACACTTTTTGTTTGACTTTTTTGTAATTTAGTTGGATTATTTATTTATTTTTCATCTTTTGTTTCAGCTTTTAGTTGAAATGAACTGGTTAAGATTAGGACCTGACCATTGTTTGGATTAAACTATGCCTTTTCACAAAAATCATTTGTTGTTAGAAAAACAAAAAAACCCCAGCTATAACTGAGTGAAGCTCAGCCATAATCCCAGCAGATCAGCTGATCTCGGTAACCCACAGTTTCTACAAATTTGCAGCCTACTTCAGCAGAGAGATTTCTTGTGTGCGTGCTACTGTTTAACTTGAAGCTCTGCTGTGATGCCTTACTGAGCTGCTAGCATGTCTGTGGAGTCCTGAGCAATTTTCCCATATGAACTAAAGGTGGTGTTTGTCTTCAATCAGGTCAGGATATTGTTAATATTTCTTATATTAAGCATACAACAATAGATCTGGACTGGATGTGTAGTGGCGAATTTCTGTCCCAAGCTTTGAAAAAAAAATTCTTTCACTTCTTAATATGAGCTGTCCAGATTTATTTCTAACTTGTACATACAAACAAACGATATCACGGTCAATAAACTATTTGCTGCTACAGCGCACATTTCCATTACCGTCCTGGCTCATTCTAACCTGCTACCACACATGCGCTGTGCATATATTCTCTAACCACATATTATACAAAATCATACATGTAACATAATAACTGAAACAGTATCAAAAATATTTCTCTGTAGATTGGCTCTAACATTTCCAGCCCCCTCATTGGAGGGCGTCAAGACTGACAGTTAGCGAACACTTACAAAAGAGCCAAATAACGTTAACACTTCCGGTATCACACAAAATATTTCTCTATAGATTGGCTCTAACAGGATGTGTTCTCACTGAAATACTGTTTTTGGTTTAGGGAAGGGTTGATTGTTAAACAGAGTGCAGAAGCTTCGAAAGATAACAGCCTCAAGCACATTGTGCATCCACTGAACACTTACCTGAACTCTTCTCAAATGAGTCCAAGAGTGGATTAGACTTTTGTATTTACCCATGCAGCACTTCTAGGTAAAGTCTAGAAAGATTTAGAGGTGTAGTGCATGTGTGAAATTGGCCTTCTCAGTGTAGTAGTAGTAGGCTAGCAATACAATGCTGTCCTTCGTTTTTGTGCTTAAAAACGCTGATGGAGCACATTTACGGACAGAGCCTGGCCAGTTTTTTTTAGACGACTTATTTAGCAAGTCACAAATATACCAAAAAGTAGTACAGATGACAAGTTTGACAGTTTTACTACTATTCATGCAAACTGCTGCCATCTTGAATTGTGAAGTTGGTGTTGGTGGGGCTTCTCCAACTTTCTGACTGGAACTCTGACCTGAGGGGTCAGAATTTAGTAGAGCATTGCAGGTTTATGCCTTGAAGAACTATCTGCACTTAATCTAGCTGATTTATGTCATTTTGCTTCATAGATGACTACAACTTCATGTCATCTGCATGACATCTAGGCACTGAACCCTGTGCAACTCCATGACTATTTTATTAAACGAGGACAACTTAAAATCTAACATGAAAAAATTCAATTTTCTCACATTTAGTAGTAAATGTTTTGAGATTCTTGCTTAGACCATGGGATTTTTGGATGATTCCAGTATGCCTAAACTTAGCTCAAGATACGCTAACACCAAAAATATTGAATTATCTGTACAGACCACCACAGACTCTCACTGATCCTAAAATAACGTAATGGTGTCCCTGCTTTCAGGGAAGACTCCTCTGCGAGCCTCTTTGTGTCTTCAATGCAGGTGTTGGGGATAACCAAGGGATCTTAGTGAAAGCCGAGTGAAAGTTAATGGGTTTGAGGGTCCTCAGAGGGCACAGAGGGAAAAAGGGGTCATGACATTTGATCGTCCTGCCCTGACAGGCCAAGGCACTGACAGAGAGGTCGGGGTTGGAGGGGGAGCAGAAATGTACCAAGAAGCACATGGGTGGGGCAGGCACGCACAAAGACCCTCTCAGTGCAGTGATCAGGCTTGTCACCCAAGTGTAACCCTCTCCTATGGCTTAACTCTCCGGAATACACTGGGAATATGACTCCAAGCCACTGATGAAAACATTTCGAATACAAAAGTGACCTGGGAGGAAAAAAATCCCTATTGAAGGACATGTTTATCCCCGTTTTGAAGCGCAAATCCTGTAAAAACAGCAGTCGAGACATTCAAGCGCACCAGCTCATTGACTCTGATGTAAACGCGTACATCATGATTCAGTCTTCTTCGTAGCCGTCTACCAACGCTTGTCATATGGACCAATCATGGAGCAGTTGGGCATAGAGCCACAACATAACAGGAAGCAAGTGGCATAAACACGGGCTATAAACACAGTAAACAAAACCAACAGAGCACTGACATGCTGCTGATTAAAAGGGTGAGACGTTTGCTGAAGAGGTGTTCAGAAAAAGAATGTACACAAACAGTCGGTGATTAGAGATGATACTAATCTCTCTCTGCAGGGCGAAAGTCAACAAATCAAGGTGAGGGGGAGATAAAAAAAAGAACATAATGGAGATAATGCGAGGTCTGTTACTTTCAGCGTTTCCACAGCACCATATTCAAGAGTTATGGTTGTTGTGAAACCACAACCAGTGTTGGCTGCTTGAACTGTTTGTCAGATAAAGAACAAAAGAAAAGTCATCTGGCATCACTTTAAAGAGCTTTAATTTCAAATGTCATGTATTCGCTTTACACTGATCCAGTCTGAAGTCCATTTTCTCAGCCTCCTCAAATAATAGTGATGCTATTCAACGTTGTTTTCTTTTTTGAGAAGTAAAGTTTTGACTTGCAGTCCATTTTAAATGAACATTTTTACAATTACATAGTTAAACCAGCACTTTAATAGGACAGTAATGCTGCTTTTACTGGAAAACAGAACCAATAAGATAATAATCCAATGTTCCCTTTGAGGAATAATGACTCACCGGCCACTTTATTAGGTACACACTGATAGTATATGGTTGTACCCTGGAACTACTGCAAACATTCATTTTGATCCAAATTGACGTGACAGTATCACACAGTTGCTGCAGACTTGTGGGTTGCACATCCATAATAGGACTCTCTCGTTCCACCACATCACAGAGGTACCGTTTTTGGATTGAAATCTGGTGACTAGAAGCCATTTGAGTACACTGAATTTATTGTCAAGCACAAGAAACCATTTTTAGGTGATTTGAGCTGCTGGAGTTGGTACACTGTGGTCATAAACGGACGGACATGGTCATCAACAATACACAGCCGGGCTGTAGCTGTAGATGCTCAGTCGACACTAAGGGAACCAAAGTTTGCCAAGAAAAGATTCCCCACACCATTACACCACCGCCAGCCTAAACTGTTGATACAAAGGAGGATGGGTCCATGCTTTCATGTGGTTCACATGAAATTCTGGCCCTAACATCTGAAGGTCACAGCAGATATTGGCACTCAGCAGACAAGGCAATGTTTTTCCTCTTTCTATTGTCCAATTTTACTGAGCCCATGTGAACTGTAGCCTCAGTTTCTTTGTCTTTGCTGCTGTAGCCACATCTGCTTCAAGGTTCGACATGTTGTGCATTCAACCACAGGACGTTCAACGTCACTTAAATAACCCGTCTTCTCAATTCTGATGCTCAGTTTAAATTAAGTGGGTTGTTTTGACTATGTCTACATTCATAAATGCACACAACTGCTGCCACGTAATTGGCTAATTAGATATTTGCATTAATGAGCATTTAAAAACGAGCCGGTGAATGAAAAACATATCAAAAGAAATATAATCTGTTTGATTTTTAATTTATATATAACAGAAAGATGTGAATTAAACAGGCCAAACACATATGTACCATTATTTTGTTTTATTTCATTATTATAAAACAAAGGTTCAAAGACGTTGAGATTATGAAATGTTGGACATCATTTACCAACAATGGAAAACCATCATCCTCACTTGCAGGACACTGTCTACTTTGAAATAAATGTTTGGTTCACATGGTTGTTGAGCATTGTGGTTGAGTCTATAACAGACATCTAGAAATCTGTCTTAGCAGCCTGAGTTTGTTGGTAAACTGTGGTTTCTGGCCTGCTGTTAGGACTGTTTTAGACTGAAAGGGTCTGTCAGGCCTCTGGTCTTCTGCTTGTTGGTACAGTGTGGTTTCTGAATTACAGAACAGATATGTTCAAGCCAAAACACACAGAACATCACAATATTGTGAGGTTTCTGGGGTTAATGGAGAATGGAGTAATTGAGGGGGGCTGTATTTCTGTGCTATGTGAAGTGCAGGATTGAAGTGTATTGCAACATTTTTCTATGTAATAACTAATCTCTGCGAGCTAACGGTAAGTAGTTTTAGTGATGATCAAACTGGCACATGAAGCTCCTACAGTCTACACAACAACTGCATTAGTGTAATATATTTTCTCATTGGATGGTATGTATGAATTCATTTCAGTCTTACTTAAATGGGCAAACAGATGCTCAATAACATATCCATCTAGTTACCCTTTATGGTAGTTACATTGTTACTAAGATCCAGCATTTGTATATAGAGAATACTCAGTGCTAAAATACAACTAAGTACATTTACTCAACTACACAAAATGACTCTGAAGTATTCTGTTTTATATTACTTCTTTTTTTTTTGGGTGGGAATTATTTCCCACCAAACAGTAACATCTGTTTTTTTTTTTTTTTTTTACCTTATTCTTGCCATATAATACAGTGATAGTGCTGCAACCTCATATTTAGTCATGGCCAAAGATTCAAATAATGAGGTCAGTGTATGTATAAGTAATCCCTGAGAGCACAAAGCTCAAGCTTCAGTCTGCTCTTTCAGCGGTTGTTCTGGTCTTAGCTCTGATGATCTCAAAGAGAGTAGATATCACTCAAATTATTTAGGCGCATGAGTCCTACCCACCAGCTTTTCAAACCTTTTTCTTGCTAGTAATAGCCAATCAACAAAGTTGGCTCAAAGGTAAAACAGCTTGTACGATCTGAGGGACTGCACCAAGTATTGGTGTCAGATAACCACCGATTACTTTAACCTGGGAATCATGAAAAACTACTGTTGTAATGTATAAGAATAAACATATAAATGTGGAAATGAGCATAAGATGTCCACTTAGAGTTAAAAATTTGCAGAACATTAAATAAAAGTATGGAAACTTTTATCTATTCCTAAAGCTAAAAGATTCATTAAACTAATCCATGAGCTCTTAATGGAGCCTTTCATTAAGTGAGCTGTCTTTATTAAATAATGTCATTACTTTCATTTCTGTAGCTCCTCTGATACTCCTGCACAACCATCGTCAGACTGGGTAAGCTGGGAGTGCAGGCTGAATGAAACAGGCAGCAGCGTGTTGCTCGACAGAAAAGGTAGCTTCTGGTTACAAACTTTGGACCAATCAGGGCGCTGCTTCGCTTTCCTGCAGCAGGAGCAACAGAAGTTCAACCTGGACCCCTTCACGAAGAAACTATCTGCTCTAAATTCATACTGACAATGCCTTTTCACTTCCGCTGACATATCTGATAGCCAACTAATTGTCACCGAAGGAAACATTTCCGAGCGATGACAATGTTGGGCATGTATGTGCCAGACAGATTTTCCCTGAAGTCGTCAAAGGTCCAGGATGGAATCGGTCTATACACGGCGAGGCGAGTCAAAAAGGTTTGTAGTTTCTGACTCGGGCAACTTTGTAACCAGGTTTACACGCGAGAAAAGTTTCGTGTTGCTTTTTAAGAGACTCCCAGAGGTGTAGATACTTTTTTCTGTTCGCCTTTTCCCACTGATAGTCGCTGTCAAAATCTCAGCCAGAAGCCAAGGCGTCTGTGACGTGAAGTGCCACGTAGCTACAGTAACTGCGGCTGTTTCTCCGGGTTCACTTCACGTATTCCTGCCTGCAAAGAAGGCTCGTTCCGCGGATAGACATCCATGTTAAATCCAACGTAAAGATTTTAACTGTTCACGCCAATTAACTTATACATTCACATTCATGTCCCCCCACCCTTTGTTGCCATATATGCAGAAAAGGAGGTGGGAATGTTGCGGAGGATGAGTGGGTTGAAGTGTCTGTACTGGGGATGTTTGGTCATTTAAATGTGTGGTAAAAGTTGCAGAGTGTGAACATGAATACAACAAGAAGAGCGGCACAATTTGACCACGCCCCCTGGGAAGTCAAAAGGAAAAATGTCCGTACTGAGGGACACATGTACATGTCACATTAAACAGTAGGCGGGCCCACCATCCACCCAACACTCATCAGTGCAGAAATCATGTCCTCTGGGGTGTATTATTATGGTTTAATGTCATTCATTTTTGGCTGCCACTGTTTTCTTTAAAGGCATCGTGTTTGACAAGTGATCCCTCTGTTTGTGTTAAAGGGAGAAAAGTTTGGCCCCTTTGCTGGTGAGAAAAAGCTGCCCAGTGAGTTGGATGAAAGCTCGGACACCAGGCTGATGTGGGAGGTGAATGCGCTTCTTTTTTAAAAATTTAAAACCTCAGGGAATGGAAATGCTGAATCTTCAGCCAGTTTGACAGACATCCTTCAGACCAAGTAGTTTTAACTCCAGAGTTCCCACGACTGCACCTCTGATAGCAAAAACCAAACATGTAAAATGCTGTAACGTACCCGAATCTTTCCAATTACTACAAAAGTGTTATTTCTGTGATGCTGCATAACACGACAGCTATAGCTACAAGCTATATTTCAGAATAAAATCTTATGTTTAATAAGAATTTAACAGATACCGCAATCCAATACCCTGTTCAAGATTAATCCGGTATTTCTCTGCATTTTGGCCTGTGATTTTTAACCATAATAATCAGGGTGTTGTGGTGTCTTGTTGTCATGTTTAAAATGTCTGTAAGAAGTCAGTGTTGGTCTTGTCACATGGTTTCATTTAAATTTCTGTTCAAAGTCCAAAGAGATACATTTGTCAAAAAATGTCACCACCCCTGACAATAAATAGTACCCAATCCTGCAGTCTCACAATGTCAAAGCATCATTCCAAAAAATCTTTCACTGGATTGGGATCAACTCCAAGTGTTAACCACATTGGGCCAAGACCAGTCTTTGGTGAAAATTTCATTCAAATCCATTTCTAACTGGATGAGTAATCTTGCAGTACTGTGCAAACATCTATAGCCAGCCCTCATTTCCTTATCCTTTGCTAGGAAATTTGGAAATGGGTGTAACAGTTTATTGAAACATGTGCAAACATACAAGGAAATACAGTATAAATAACAGTATATATTGCATATATACATTTTGTAAGTCAATATTTGTTATGCCTGCCCTCATTCATCATCACAGTCAGCACTCTCTGATTCATGACTGATAGTGTTGCACATCTTTTTAATCCAGTTATGCTTTTACTGTATTGAAAGTGTGTTTGGGATCACTGTCACGTGAAAAAATCAAGCTGTTGCCAATCACACTTAACAGATGGTACTGATGGTGTCAAAATCCATCAATTTTGACAAGATTCCCAATGCCACTGGGTGAAATGCAGCTCCAAACCATGACAGCCTCCATCCCGTTTTACAGATGGATGCAGACGCTCAGTGTTGTTCCTCTCTACTGACCTCCATAAATACTGATGATGATTTGAACCAAAAATTACAGGTTTGGATGCAGGTCTTGTGTAACTTGGCATACCTCAGTTTTTTCTCCCTGGTTCCCTTTACTAAGAATGGCTTCCTGACAGCCACGGTTCCACTGTGACCATTTCTGGTGATGCTTCAGTGAACAGTAGATGGATCAACTGAAGGGCCAGAGGCACCTCTCAGGTCCTTTGTCAGGTCTTTGCTGGATTTTTTTCTATTTCTTAAAGTCATTACTTTCAGATATTGCTTGTCTGATGCCTAACATGTCTTCTTTTATTCTCCACTTGTCCTATTTCCACATATTTTTTAAGGAAACACTGCAACCCATGCCAAGTTTTCAGCTAATAGCTCTTTGAGAGCTATTATTTGGTCCATAAAAACAATTTTATGTCTTTCAAACTGTGTTATATTTGGCTTTTCCCGCATAGATTCAACTAAAGCGCCTAAAGATGTAATTTAAACTTGGTTCTTTGCTTCTTTTAGTTATGTTGTAAGCTTTGTGCCTGTTTATGCTTGAATGAGTCAGTGTTTTAATGCTGACCAAACCAAACTAAACCAAAACATTCCTTTAAAAATGGTCACATACAAGGACTGGACTGAAAATGAGTGAAAAAGCAGCCAATGTTCAGATAAAAAGTTCAGAAAGTCTGTAGAACTATTTCTCAAGACCACTTTAAAGAATTACAAGAAAGTCTGGATCACTGGAAGCTAAATTTATAGAAAGGTGACTCAAGACCTTTTGCACAGTACTGTATAAAAAAGGAGACAAACTGAACCAATCAAATAACCGCTCTGGTGGAAGCAGCTAGTCAACTGTATTAAGACCAGTTTAACCATAAACAGCTGCAGCGGAGAAAACAGACACATAACAACTTTAAGAAACATGTTTTTGTGTAGCATTAATACAACTAAACACAGTAAATATTCTTATAAAAACCTGTATGACAATTCAATGCAAAAAAGCCCCAGATCAGTCCTTTATCACACGATGCAGCTGCTTGTGGGTCTGTCTGAGTACATTCTTGTTTTTTCTGTGATAAAGGAAACATTTAATTACGTTGCAGACAAATGAACCATAATGCCTGACTGAAAGTCAGTCTTATCTCGTCTTGTGTAGAAACGCTGTGATGTAGTTATCTGTAGCTGCCACACTGGTGTTCATATGTAAGGCCAGCACGCTTTGATGTACAGAAGACGAACCTTCAAAGAAGGCAATGAGAGCAGAAGAAGAAGAAAAAGAATCAGTTGTTCTCATCTGACAGCTCATGTCGTTGCTGTTTCTTTTTTTCCCCCTCTCTAGGTCCGTGGCAGTAAAGGAGATGTTCTGTATATTCTGGATGCGAGCAATCCCCGCTATGCCAACTGGCTGCGGTTTGTCCATCAGGCGCCTTCACAGGAGCAGAAGAACTTGGCAGCCATTCAGGTACATTTCCACTCTGCAGACAATGAATCCCTCAGACCTTCCTGAAAGAAAGAAAATGATAAATATTACAGACATCTGTCAAACCTCCAAACCCGAAGTTCGAAATTATGTAAATTATTTCAAATTTGATCTCAGAAAATACGGAAATCTTATTTTCTTCTGGAAAAAACCTTGAAAACAAGATCGAAATGACAGGCTTTTTTCAGCAGCTATTTATTGTTTTTGTTGTGTGAAAAATCACAGATGTGCATGCGAGATAAAGTAGTTGCAAAAGAGCAACGTTAGTAGAAAAAGCACGGGTAAGAAAAAAGTCTGGAGACCTACAAGCTGAACTGAAATGGAATACTGCTTGAAAATTGATTGTTTTTCTAATGATTAAAGGTTTAAGGCAAAAAGGGAAATTTCTGCCAAAAAAATTCAGAGTTCATTTATATTGCAAAACAAATTACTTTGGCTCGAAGTCTCTTTGTTGCCAGATGTTTAAACTGTTAAAGGCTGTTATTAACGTAAAAAGGACATTAAGTTGGAGAAAGAGAGAAGTGTATTTGTTTCTTTTCTCTGTTTTTATCCTTGGTGTCCTTAGGATTTATACATTTTTCTGGATTTTGTTGAGGGAATATTTTGCAGCTGCAAAATTCCTTTTCTTAATTTATTTCCAAGACCAGCTTTTATAAAGTTATTATATTGACAAATAATGTGTTAACTACAGTTATGCGGGAAATGAGAATCGGAAAATATGCAGAATTTTCCAAACGCACAATGTCGATTTTCACAGTCTTGTGAATACAGTACAGTGGATATGGGAAAGTTCAGCTTCTGCGCTTCTATGTGAAAGATGAAAAGAGGTTATCCGCTCATCTTGGGAGAAAAATGAAAGTCCAAGGAAGAGAAGATGAACATTTGAGGTCTGAGGGCCAAGTTGCTGCCATTAATAGTTGAATACACGGAGTGATCGGTCTTTTAAAGGTCACACATGTGAGTTAAATCTCTGTGTTTCATCAACGGTGACATTTATTGTGTAGCTTTCATCCTCTTAATCGTTATTTATGTATATTTAGGGTCCCATAGTTAAAAACCAAATGACAGTTTGATTTTATTAACATGACCTTTAAGGCAGGGAAGTGAATGACAATATTTTTAAGAGTTTCACCGTTTGACCTGTGGCCTCAATCAAGCATTAACAGACTGCTGTCAGGGTGTAATAAGTTCAGCTAGCCTTACCGCAGAAGGTTAAAACTGTTAGCAACTGACTTTAATTTTTAATTTTTTAATTTTTAATTTTTAATTTTTAATTTTTAATTTTTAATTTTTAATTTTTAATTTTTTTTTGTCCCGTTTGGATCTTTAGCCATCAGAATTGTTGTCTTAAGGCCAAGAAAGATGCCAAGCGGATTTATTTTACCAAGTGGATCATCATGGCCTTGCCATATTGGTCCATTTGATTGACCTTTATTATAATTATGAATTTATTTTATTTTCGGTTGCTACAAACGGGACAGACATGACTGGGGGATAGGACAGGGAGAAAGAATGAAAGAAAGAGAGGGAGAGAAAGCAAACCAAAGGGGAGAAGAGACGGTGAGAAAGGGGGGAAGAAAGAAAGAAAAACAAACAAAACACCTGGATCACCTGTATGGAGAAAAAAAAAACAGAAGAGAAAGCAAACCAAAAAAAGAGCAACATAATAAAAAAAGCAGCACCATCACAATAAACTAGCTAGCAGTAGATAACAGTAGATACTAAATATTAAACGATATTATGCAGCACGCAAGATAAACAGCGCACAATGTGCTTTGAGGCAGCAGCCAAGAAAGCTGTAGTCCGCGTCTGTGAACACCCGTCTGTACACCTGTGTGCATACCTGTGTGGATCAGCATGCTTGTATTCCAAAGGTTTCTCCATGTAACGATCTGCTAGGGAGTGTGGGGAGCCATAGCCCCGTCCACCAGGGTATGAAGCTCCCCCGCTGACCCCAGTAGGCACCCCCACACTCTGGAACCCACCAGGGCAAGGGGGCCCAGGCCCATCCGGACCGGGGCCCGCAGCAGCAGCACCGCCCAGCCCCACAGAGTCCGGGGCAGCCCACCTGACTCCACCCCAGAGAAAACTGCACCCACCCCATCATCCAACCATCTCCCAAACTACACAAGACAATAGACACCCAGGTTGAGTTCATTCTCCACCTCTCCTATATCTCTCCCCCCACCTGCAGAGTGAGCTCCTGTAGTGAGGAGACCACCTGCAAAGATATAACAACCTCCCCACCAGTTAGAGAGCCCCCTAGTTGGGCCGATGCACCAGAGGTCCCCTGCACCCACCCGCCCACTGCTCCGGCGACACAACAGCCAGGACCCAAGCCCCCAAGGCCCGGCCAGCACCCCAGACCAGGGGGCGGAGCACCCCCAGACCCCCAAGCCTCCACGCCCGTCCCGGACCCCCCCAGGGGCAGCCAGGCTTAATTTTTTATTTTTACATTGTTAAATATATCGAGTCACGTTCAGCCAATGTTCAGGCTGTGTTTGTGTTTTTTTTAGGACGGGGAGAACATCTTCTACCTGGCTGTGGATGACATAGAGACAGACACGGAGCTCCTGATAGGCTACCTGGACAGTGATATGGAAGAGGAGGAAGAAGAAGAGGAAGAGGATATTAAAGATGAAGATGAGAACAGTAAAGAGGCCAAGCACCTTGTAGAAATGGGTACAGTGGAATGTTTTAGTTTGCCTTCTTATGTATACACATTTACAGGTGATCAGTTTATAGCACACACATAAAAAAAAAAACTTGCCCTACAGTATGTCGTACTGTGTTCATTAACCTTAATAGAACTAGTAATAAAGAAGGAGGACCACCCCTGCTTGCTGTGTGAGAGCAGTTTTCCGAGTGAAGAGATCCTGGCTGCCCACCTCCAGAGTCTGCACCAGAGGCCCAGCACAGAGGAGAAGGAGTTCAAATGCAGGAACTGTGGCAAAAAGTTTCCCATCAAACAGGCTCTGCAGCGCCAGTGGGTTTACTCTTTCATTACTTCTAGTGTAGTTTTATTTCATGCTCAACGTTTCTCTGATCTCTGAGAAGTCTGAAGTTTGAAGAGATGCTAAATCAATCCAGGGAACTGATTAGATTATGTGTTAGATAGATAAAAGTTTGGCCCAATTTTTGATTTCGAGTCGAGGATGAAGTATGTGTATCACTTTGACCCCACAAAACATTAATATGGCATAAAGCAACAGTTTATACGCTATTATTTGACACAATCTAACACAAACATATAATAACATCAAGTAAATACATTTGATCACATTGCACAAAACACTGGCCAATATTTAAAGCCATAATCAGGTAAAATTAATGTCATATTTCATCTTTGGCCCAAAACTGAATTAGCAACAGTCTTTGGTGCCTGGCTATTACAAGTCTTTACAAAATATTTAACATTAGTCTGGGCAGGCATAGAGACCTAGAGGCTTGAACGTGAGTGGTTAGTGGAGGCATTCATTCTAGTTTTACCTTTTGAAATAGATATGCTAACTGCTCTCCCTTCTTTTAACTCTTAATGCTAATTTAAGCTAAATGGGTGCTAGCTTTAGCTTTATTTTGCAGTATTTGAATGAAGAGTCTGTTTCAAAAAATGTTTAAATTCAGTTTTTTTTTAAAATTTACTTAAAAGAAGAAAATAATTTGACTTTTTTCAGTGGAAAATCTTTTAATAATGTTACGCTGATGTTTTTCTGCTCTTGATTATTTGTGGTAGTCATCCTGGACTTGTTTTTATTTTCAATCCTCCCCCAGTGTTTTGCATTGTTCTGAGTCACTAGACCCATCAGCTGACTCCAAAGCCCATCAGTGCTCCCTGTGCCATTACACATTCGGCTCAGAGTCCAGGTAACATGCATCATCCAAACCATAGTACAGGACAGTGTAAAGCATGCAGTTGCACCACTGTTACTCTGTAACTCATAACTCTTCCTCTTCTCCTTTCGTCTTTGATATCTCTGTGTGTGCAGTTTTGAACAACATAAGGAAGCCTGTAAAGGAGATGCCAGGTTTATATGTAAAGCCGAGAGCTGCGGCAAAAGATTTAAGAGCAAAGACGCTCTGAAGAAGCATAAAGGAAATGTTCACACAGGTTGGCACCTCTGTCTCTCTCTGTTTCGCAGTGTTTCTCTGTGATGTTCACTGCCTCGTTCTCTCTGTTGTACACATGCGTAGCACTTTCATGTAATAAAGATAATCGTCCATTAGCAGCCTCAGCACTCAAGGAACTGCAGTTAGAGTGCATGACCTCGATCAGTTAAAATCTCTGCGATGTTAAGACACATCTCTAATTACTTGTGTTCCATAATTGCTGACCTGTGTGTGCTGGGGCAGCTCACTCTTTCAGATAATTGGACTTCCATAGCTATTTATGATGGGATGTAGGGCAGTGGGAATCTGTGCAGCCTTACATATCAACCCGAGATTAAGACATTAATCTGAGAGGCTGATGGAGCTGAGATCTGCGCCTTTATGTTTTTTCCCAGTGCAGTCAGAACTAAGTGGTGTGTGTGTGTGTGTGAATGTGTGGGCGAAGGGGGAAGTGGATCAGACGCAACAGATGTGGGTCATGTAATTCAGACGGGGATAAAGGGAGGGTGTCACTGGTCCCAAAATGGTGGGATCACTGGGGCTATGAGTAAGGGAGTTCAATGACAAATAAAACATTTGGTGTTTTTCTTTAACCACGTAATGATGTGTTAGTGTACCAAAATTGTTGTTCATTGCTAACAGCTCTGTACGTGGAGTTTTGTAATGCACTTTGTTTGTTTCTTTATAGGGAGTGCACGACGGAAACTCACATGCACCATATGCAACAGAAAATGCTCCTCTTCCCTGAATTTACAAGAACACAGGAAGGTGAGCTTCTCTAACATCTTCTGTACAGCTCAGTTTATCCCAGGCGGATACTTTGCATTGGATCTGAGAGGATTTGCTCAGCTTACGCAGTTTTGCATGATCCATTTTTACAGCGATGTCTCTTTGGTGCCGTTTCTCGCTCTACAGTGGTATCCGTCAATCTCCACTGTTTCTGTAACCCAGTCTAACCTCTTAATCTTGCGTCTGCTTCACATGCTTTAGGGTTCATTTATTCCCTCTTTACGATCAGGTTTAAACTTATTTGGGATGACAGAGCAGAGAGAGGACGGCGGTTTCTTTTTCACTAGCTCATCCCACAGGTCTGTTGAAATTGACGAGGCTCTGCTTGCCGAGCACAAGGTTTTAACAGGGTCCCCTTTCTCACTGATGGATTACAGATTTGAATTTAGCTGTTTAAATAGTTCTTTAAAACATTTTTATACAGCTAAAATTAATTTTATTGCTGTGTATATAAACCCTTTTTCAGTACATGATTTTTCTATGTCTAACACATGCGATTAGACAAGTTTTTCCAAGCTACATTCCTCTGTTGAGTAGGCTAATGGGTCATCCAAAGATGTATTTTCTTTGCAATTACATTCTATTAAATTAATTGCATTAACTAGTTATTAATAATGTAGCTGACATGATTGAGGGGTTAACGTTTGCTATGACAATGCCAAGATAAACACTAGAGAATGGTATTTATGTAAAAAAAGTAAATGCGTGGTCACACTACAGCTATTTGGCTTTCGCTTATATTCTCTTCTATTTATGTGTAAATGCTGCAGTAAGAGCAGATGTGGCTGAATGTCTTGATTTGCCAGATGGGCTTTAAGGCATGTAAAACATGGTGCACAATATTTGTAAAGACATTAGATATTATCATTTTATTTTTTATTCCAGCCTGTTTTGCTACATTTTTAAACATTTTTATCGTCAAACTATAGACTGTATATAAAAAATGGACACAGCCACTGTGACATTACCCATTAGCTGTGAAGCTCTGTTTTGAAACTTTGATTTTGGCACTTTGGATTCTTCTATGCTGTTCTTGTTTTTTGTGAACATATTTTAACCAGATGGTGATGTGTTAAATTATTAGCTAATGCTAGCATGTCTGGTTATTAAAGTGATCCCTGGTACTTAGTATAATTAGACAAACGCGTTCAGGATCACATAGTTTGTGATGTTTGCTGACGACATAGTGATCTGTAGTGAGAGTATGGACCATGTGGAAGAGAGCCTGCGGCAGATGGCCCCGCCCCTCCCTGAGCCTGGTTCTGCTGGAGGTTTCTTCCTGTTAAAAGGGAGTTTTTCCTTCCCACTATCGCCAAAGTTCTTGCTCATAGGGGGTTGCATGATTGTTGGATTTTTCTCTGTATGTCTACCTTACAATATGAAGTGCCCTGAGGTGACTGTTGTTGTGATTTAGCGCTATAAAAATAAAACTGAAAAAAATTGAATTGAATTGAATTGAGGTGGTGGTATGCACTGGAGAAAAGAAGAAGGAAAGTCAGTAGAAGTGAGACAGAATAAATGTGTGTGAATGAGAGAGAGACAGTTTGAATGGTGAAGTTGCAAGGAGTAGACATAGTGAATGTGGATGAGTCAAATACCTGGGGTCAACCATCCACAGCAATGGTCAGCGCACGAGGGGGAAGAGTGTCCAGCCGAGGTGCAGCAGGTGGAAACGAGTGCCAGGGGTCATTTGTTACATCACCCCTTTGTTTACAAGATGATAGTGAGATCTGCTGCGATGTATCATAGCAGATTAAAATGCATATATGCAAATATCAATTTGGGGAAACTATCCGTTGAGACCAAAAAGGTTATACTCATGCTGGCCATGTTAACATGGGAATCTATGACTGTTCTAGTTTGTGTCCCTTCTGCATTAGCATAATGTGAACCAGCCTCGGACTGCAAGAAAACTCAAAACAAAACAATCTCAACTGCTCAAAACAATCTCTTACCAGATGGTCTTATACGCCAGCACAAGTTGAACCTGTTTAAGCATCTTTGCTGAGCTCAGTCATATTCAATTGAAGAAAAAGATGCCTTTTTTTTTCATTCTTTACACGCCGGTCAAGCCAGATCTTGATTTGCAGAGAAAAGTCTGAGGCATAAAATAAGCCTGCTGCTGTCAGCAATATCAAGCTGCTTTAATATTTTCAGTTGAAGACCATGTGCTTTTTTTGTGTAAGGGTCATGTTGTATGACTAGGCAAACTGCTCTCTATCCAGTTGTATGCATTTTATATATAATAGTAAGTCAAAGGTGTTAAGGAAAAACTATAATATCTTAGTCTACTGTTTTTTGTGCTAATTATCCCTTCATTTTAGTCTTGAGAACCTATTTTGTACAGCACTTTTCAGTGATGTTGGTTAATAAATTAGTTTGCAAGTTGTCTCAAATAATTTGTCTTATTAGAAGTCATTCATTAATTATCCCAGTTGGTGATTGTGAAATGTAATTTTCTGCTGTCAACATCTATCATCCAGATTAATCAGCTGACATTGTTCCATCCCTGTCCACTCATTCATCAGCAAGCTTCTTCCAAACCGTGCAACTGTTGTAAAGTCACCTGGAAGTGACACAGTTCTGCAGAGAATCATTTAACCTACTTCACCTGTCTATGCATCGGTATTCTCCAGTTTCAGATCTCCAAGGGGTTTTAAAATAGGAGTGTGTGATATTCCTGTGTGGCCTCTGGATCTGTCTGTGTACCAGTTTTACATCTTCTATTATAGTAAATGTGTTTTCTAATCGCACACTGTTGTCTGAAAGTAAAGTAAAGATGTTTCTATAAATTTAGGCCACAACCACATGGGGTTTATATAAATTACCTATTTTTTTTTTACAGTAAGAATCAAGTCCCATTAAAAGTGTTATTTTAAATATGTCACATTTCTGACAAAAATCTGACATGTTCTTATAGCTTCAATCAAAGCCAATGGGCATTTAGTATTATTCTTACAGAAGAGAAATCAAACTTTCCATACTGATAATTTGGCTCCAAAGCAGCTTAAAAACTGCCTTTATCATCATTTAGCTGAACAAGGTTTTGCAGAAGCAGCTGACAAGAGGAGCTGCGTTACATTAGCATATGCTATTGTAGCTGTACGCCGGGGAGCTATTGAATATGCAATTACTGGAACTGTGCTGTGAAGCAGAAAAGGGATTGAAAGTTTTCATCACTTTAATTGCTTTTCCGTCTGTAGACATCAGTCTAATGAAAGCGGACAAGATTTAGTTTCAGTTGACCATCGCACACTGAGATCCTTGAACTTTCGCAGCTCATTTCCCCTGAATTTTTTCAGTGGTCAGCAAGAACAAAACTTCAAATGCTCTCGCTCTGTTTTTTGCTCTTGTACCGTAGATACACGAAATATTTGAATGCCACGCTTGTGACAAAAAGTTCATCTCTACGAATCAACTGAAACGCCACATGATAACACACTCGGGTAAGACGATGACGCTGCAACGATGAGCTGACCTTTTTGCTTCATGCGTTCTCTCTGCTTCTCGGAGATAATCTCTGTTAATCTGTCACTGATCAGAGAAGCGACCGTACACCTGTGAGATCTGCAGTCGGTCATTCAAGCGTTTGGACCAGGTGACGGCTCATAAGATCATCCACAGCGAGGACAAACCGTACAAATGTAAGCTGTGTGGGAAGGAGTTTGCACACCGGAATGTCTACAAGAATCACAAGAAGGTGAGCAAGTGTATAAGATGTGAAGATCCACTTTAGATTTTTATGTTCTATAATTAGGTAAATTATGTTAACTATACCACTGTATCCAGACGATCGGTGCTTTCAAAGAGGAGATACTCCTTAAAAGTCAGTGTCACTTCAAAGCTAGAATTATTAGTGAAGCTGTGATCAATCAGGGTCTCGTTGGTTGCTGTTATCTGTGGGGTCTCTGGGCATTTCCACCCTTGAGGTTCCCTGTGTTTACTTTTGGGATTGAGCTGTCACTCAGACAGATATGTGGGGGGGGGGGGGACAGACGGGTGTCGCAAAAACAGAAGCACTTTGAATCTAAAGCCCCTCAAGCTGCTTGTCTTCATCAAGTCAACAAACTTAATTGGCTACGGAGCCTTAAGCAAAATCCTCCTGCATCAATTTACGAAGCCTCCCCGACGTCCACGTCGAGGCGGGAGACGGCTTGTGTTACACTTTATAAACATGCTGCTCGATTCTCTTTGCAGACGCACTCTGAGGAAAGGCCTTTCCAGTGTGAGGAATGCAAAGCGCTGTTCCGCACCCCCTTCTCTTTACAGCGTCATCTTCTCATCCACAATAGTAAGTATAACCATTTATGTGTCCATCAGACTCCTCAAACACTGTTGACATAGAAACCCCCTATCTGGGATGATAGTAGTAGATAAATCTGCTACTATCCAGTTGAAACTGCTGAAAACTGCTCCTGTGCACATACATGAGTACAGCAATATGACCAGCTCATACATTTCCTGGCTAATTGTGATCAGCTGCAGTGGAAACACAGTTACTCCCACAGGTTTCTGTTCAGGATTCTTTGAGCTCCATGTGTTCTCCTTATAATGCCTCAGAAGCTGTAAGTAGATATCTCCTTACAAAACATAGACATCTTTGATCTTAAAGTGACGAGTTCGCCACATTCTTTCACAACATTTTAAAATAAAATTGCCCCGTTAAAACCAGCCTACTAAGTTTTACAGGCTATAGTCCTGTATTTTTACTGTTTTTATTGCCGTCTCATCCCTACCACTGTGGATATTTCCAGACGCTGTAACCCCATCAAAAGTCTCCCTGTTAAGACATCAGTTGTCTGATTGTCTGGTCCCCCCTGAATGCTTTGCTTTGACAGAAACTTTCTCCCTGGACAGTTGAGCTGCAGATGAGTCTTGGCAGGATGCATTAGTCGTCCTCAAACTGTGCCAGATAACAAAAGGATTGTAAAGCTCAAGGCATTTCCTGCTGCTGTCTCAGGCGGCAAGAAGCAATATAATATCAGGACTTTTATTATGTATCAATGGGATATAGGGCTTGAGGATTGGATGTGTGATTTCATTGTGCTCTAGGCGAGAAAACAGAAATAATGTACCAGTAAAGCTATCCAGTAATTGGCCAATGAGTAATTTTCAAAGACTTTTTTTTAAGTGCTTCTTGGTCAGTTGGATCACAGACAGAGAACCAAGACACTCAAGTGTTTACACCTGAATCTAATATGTGTTACTATCAGTATCGCTTCCATAAGAAGGTCAAAAGTCTTTCCTCGAGGTCTCTGTGTTCACCAGTGAAGTGGCAGATTTTTGAGCAAAGAGGAGAAAATGTTTCGGGGAGTTTGCCCATTTTTGGACTTGACTTTTTAAGTCCTGCATTGATGGTATATTTTCCTGCTTTTCTAGCTGAGGATGTAAAATTTAACATAACAAAAGACATGTACACGCGCGCTTTAAAACCAAGTGTAAAAACCACCCATTTCTCACATTTTGCTCAAAACTGCAGAACTATTGTGTAAATGTGCCAAAAGAAACAAAAAAGGCCATATTTTGGGGTTATTATTGTGATAGAATAACAAAATGTGTTTCAGTATTTTTCAGTTGTTTTATAGATATGAAATTATTTATTAGATCTAAAAAATGCAATTCCAGAGATTATAGGTAGATGTTGCGGTGGTGGAGGGGTTAGAAGAGAAAGCAGCAGCATATTTATAAATGTATACTTATACATTTTGCAGCATATGTGGACCATCAAATTGAGAGGGTGTGTCTGGCATATGACGTGCCTGACATGAGAGTGTGTGTGAAGCAGTGCAGTTGAAGCTACCTGCCTGAACTGGCTCACGGGCTTCGCTCTATTTAAACCTTTGGTTCTTTCATATTATGTCATCATAATTCTTAAATCCCACATTCTTTAGCCCTTTTCTGTACACGACTTTAAAGTTGCAGTGTATTCGTAACAACGTGACAAATCAGTATGTAGTTCTTGCTTTGGGTAGGGCACATTTATGTGTTTAGACCCCATTTGTAGACCTTTGGCATAACCCCTGCGTGTGTGTGTGTGTTTGCATCTAAATTAAAGTTTGTGCATGCTTATGTAGGAGCGTGAGTACCTTATTATCAGACTGAAGCCTTGCTCTGTGTTTTCATGGAATCACTTTGCGAGTGTGCCGTTGACGTTAATTACCATCACGAGAGTGTTTCCATCTAAATTAAAAAACAAAGCGAGCCTCAGCTTTCGCTGGTGTTCCTTTTCACTGAGCTGACCATCATCTGCCTTGGTAATAGGAGAATGAGTGCAAGCTTGTAACCACTTGCTCCCTCCATCTAAACTACTCTGTGGAAATTGAATGATCTCCATATAATTGAAACATCTTTTCTTGAACAATAGAAGCTGTTGTGTGGAGGCAGAGAGCCGAGGCGTGAAGGAAAACATCAGGCTTCGCTATCCCAGCAGCTGACATAACTGTCTAAAAGCTGTCTGTCTGGAGTTTTAGGCCTGTTCAGGGAAATGATTAATAAAATAGGGCATGTTTTTTAACTTTTTGACGTACAGGCCAAACATATGGCAGAGTATTTTATTTTATTGTTTACTTTGGCGTGTGTTCAGCTACACATACACAATAAAAGGCAACCAGAGCTTTTTAAAAGATGGTTGTCTGGGTTTTCTTTGTAGTTATCTGCCCACACAATAGCCCTGGTGAAATTGGGTCCCCTCTTGTTGTGCGTGATGACTCTGTGTTCAGACGTTTAACAATA
This sequence comes from Maylandia zebra, assembly GCF_041146795.1. Lineage (NCBI taxonomy): Eukaryota > Metazoa > Chordata > Actinopteri > Cichliformes > Cichlidae > Maylandia > Maylandia zebra. Next base: position 9,636,933 of record NC_135188.1, read on the forward strand.
GCTGAGGCTCTTGCAAATGTTCATCTTTTCCTTGCTGCAGGTGAGAGAACATTCAAGTGTGACCAGTGTGATGCCACCTTCAAGAGGAAGGACACGCTCAACGTCCACATCCAGGTGGTGCACGACGGCCACAAGAAGTACAAGTGCGACCTGTGCGAGAAGGCTTTTGTCACTCCTTCTGTCCTCAAGAGCCACAAGAAGGTGGGTGAAAAGAGCTGGAGCCAGACGACCTCAATCATACGCGGTGATTGCACGTCTGCTGGGGCTTTGTCCTGAAATTGAGTTCAAACACAATTGTAGTTGCATTTATTTGAAATGCGCACAGACATAACAGACATTCTGTCCTGCTCCTTGCCCCTTGACACTGATTTCTCTAACTATACTAATATTTCAGACTATTGAATCTGCTGGAAACATCCATCTTGACCGTTGTTGCCTAAGCAGGCTTGGAAATCAGTTCATATGTTGATTAGAAATGGCAGTTAGTCCATTAGCGCCGCAGGCTTTCAGAGCCCCGAACAGATCTCGCTGCAGATTGCGAGCCCTAAATCTGACAACGTCCGGTGCAGTTATGGATCAAGATTGAAACCAAACAGTTTCTTGGCACACGGCAAAAGAAAATGTCTTGGAGGTTGTCTCAGAACAGTAGGGCTGAAGACAGGCATGTTGAACTGTCTCAGTGCTCGGGGTGTCTGGAGGCTGCTGAGAAATCTGGCGTTGATCAAAGTCAGGTTGTTGAGGAGATGACAACTTGCCGACTGTGTTTACACGCGTGGAGCAACCCCACTTTTGGCCGCGTTATTGTTGAAGTTGTTTTTAATATGCACTTTGATACTATGCAACTGTTTGTCTCTGCAAACCTGGCTTCACAAATAATTATCACACCCACGCTCTAACTGGAGCTCCGCTCACAATTCGGAACATATGACGAGAATCTAAAATATATGTAGAAGGATACGAATCTTTCTTAACCTCAGGAAACGTGTGAGTCAGACTTCTTATGATCACAGTAAGAGCTTACTTCCCTTTTTTAACTACCAAGGTCATGAGGCGTTTATGCAGGGCTGCAGCTGCAGGTTGATTAGAACAGATATTTTTCAATTACTGTCGTTCAGTTGGAGTTTTTGAAAAAAAGAAACTGTTAAACTTAAAAAAACACACACACACACAAAAATAATCGCTTGTTTATTAAAACTAGTTGCCGGTTATGTTTTTGTAAGCTGGCCACCATCTGACGTCTTTTAGAACAGAAACAGAAGCAGCCATTGAACTGGAATAATTTGATTTAGTTCATCAAGTGAATGAATCAGTTTCACTCATCGTCCGCGTCATTAGGTACCCATGCTCAGCCAGAATTTGCCATAAACAGCAAACACCACACCCTGAACTCTGTTGTCATTTGGTAGTTGCTTCAATTCTTTCTATTAGATATAAACTGATATATCAGGTTATAATGCCAAATAAAGTCATGTTTTTACAGTGTTTATCTGTTGTGACACATTAGTTGTGCTAAATATTCAAAGATGAGGAAGAATATAACCACTTATTTCAAGAGGCAAGGTAAACCCTGGACAGGACGCCCAATAAGTGCATGTCTTTGGGAGGAAGCCGGATGACAGGAGGAGAACATGTAAACTCCACACAGAACTCAGGATCTTCTTGCTGTGAACCACCATGCCACCCATGTTGAAAGTTTCTGTTAATTTCTAAATCAGTGCATCCCTACTCACTAGATTCAGTGAGTAGTTTTTTTAAATTCAGTGAATTCAGCATTGCTGTAGTTCTACTTAGTATCAGAAATAGTTAAATAAGCACAAGAAATGTGTGTGTTTGGTTTCTTTAACACATGTAGCCAAAAACCACAGGAAACAAGGGAAAGTATGAGTTGAGTGCTTGACCCTCGAGGGTTAATCAGTGTGAGTTTATTTAGTCGGCGCAATCGTTATGGAAACATTTCGTTTGACAAATGCTGTCATCTCACCTGAACCAAGATTTTATGTTACAAGAAGGAGGAAAAATCAAATATTTCAAGGTTGAAAGTGACACTGATTTGCTGAAACAAACAGTTTTTGCTTTCTTTTCTTCTTTGCTTGTTCAAGCAAAACTGAATGGATGGCATGAATTTGAGCTTCATTTTATATTGTACAGTGCAAATGTCTCGAGCAACCTCTTCTTTCTTGATATTGTACTTCCAAGCAGTAAGACTTTCTTATCCTATTTTAAAGTGGTCTTGAGCCATAGTTCTCCAGGCTTTGCTTAAAAATCCAAGGAAACTTACCGAGTGGAAGCGGCAGGCCTAAAAAGCTATTTGCAGCAGATAAACGATATGTTTAGGTTCTTAAGAAATAGAGAAATAGTTTTGGGGCTGCTTTTAAGCCAGTGGTTTGGGAATCTTGCCTAAATCAGATTTTTATCCATGAGGAAAGCATCTGTTTGGCAACAGCTTCATTTATCAGTATGACAACGATCCCAAACAAAGTGCCAGTGCAGTAAAAACATACCTTGGAACACACAATGGAACATTATAAGTCATGGACTGGCCTCCCCATTACTGAAGCAGTGACAGAAAATGGAATAAAAACCACCCAAAATCTAAAGAAAAGCTTTGAATGTCCTCCGGGAAACCTGGAAAACTATTCCTGAAGACTACTTAAAGGCTTGCCTAAGAGAGTCTGGGCTGCGTTAAAGAATGAAAGTGGTCACAGAAAGATTGACTTTGAAGCTCATTAGAATTTTTGCCTTATTTCCTTTGATGTTTTTATATGTTTCAATACATTGCTGCCCCTAGTTCCCATTTTCTGAAGCAGAATATAAAGAAATGAAGGGTGACTCAAGCACTACTCTGTGTGTGTGTGTGTGTGTGTGTGTGTGTGTGTGTGTGTGTGTGTGTGTGTGTGTGTGTGTAATGGTAGCTTATGTAAATGAACAGTAATGTACATATCTGGCAGAACAGGACAGCGGATTCACTGAGCTCTCTTGTATTACAGTAAATACTTTATCCTCAGTGAGCCTGAATTTAGGTTCTACATAGGGGGTGTGTGCGCTTGTGTGTGTGCGTGAAAGCATGTATGTGCACACAATGTGTGTTTTGCAATCTTATCTCTTTTAGTGGCATGCTGGAGGAATGTACAGATGAATGAAAATTGCCGGGTTACTCTGAATAGATACAGACATAAAAATCATTGTCATAAAAGAAATCCCCAGCCAATTGCACGTTTGTGATTTGAGACGTGATGTTCCCATGTGAAATCGCAGACGTCACTGCGGGCTGTCTGTTTATAAAGGTAGAATATGAATTGTATTTTCTCTGTTTGTATTAAATAATGCAACATTGCTCCATCTGGGATGCATGTGTTCATATAAATGGATTTGTTTGTGCTTGTTTGTGCGAGACTGAGTGTGTGTGTGTGTGTGTGTGTGTGTGTGTGTGTGTGTGTGTGTGTGTGTGTGTGGATGGAGCCTTTGTAACGAAACACCAGAGGTGTCAGAGGGACACAGTGGGGTGACGGAGGAAAGGATGGGGGCAGAGAGGAGGTGTTCCTGCATTGTTGTACTGCTGTTGAAACTGTCGCTCTGAGTTTGAGCCTTTCATACTCACGATTATTCTCGGGAATTTACAACAGGCCAGCAGGAAGAATTTAGAGTGTACTTTTCAGCAAGGAGCGGAGTGAGGGGGGTAGGGTGGGGAAAGGTAGAGGAGCTAGTGCACTCTTGCCACATGTTCTTCTTCTCTGTTTGCATGTGCGGCCCTTATGGGTCCATGGAACTCACCACGGTGGACAGCTGGGAGGTGAAGGGAGAGGAAGAAGAGGGAGAAGAAAAGGTCTCTTGGGTTTTGGACCCTGGCAAATGTGTATCGTCTGAATTCTTTGATCCAGCAAGCTTGCAGAATCAACTGTCATGTGAACATGAGCATCTCCATTTACTTGCATTATGAGAACTTGTTTATTCTGGACACAGTCATATAGTTCTGGAGTTGCTTTTACCAAATGAAAAAAGCACTAAAATCTGAGAGTGTTTGGTTGAACAGATGTATTCTAAGACCCGAGTATGAAAAAAAGCCCCTTAATTATCTTTTTTGATAACTTGGTTATGGACACATGTTCTGACTTTGAAATCCAGTTATTACCATTGATCACATTTTACTTTGTAATGTAGCAAAGATGTTAAAATGTGAATTTTCTAAATTTTTTCCTTAACATCCACCATATGTCTCTTTTATCATTTCTCTGCCAGACACACACGGGGGAGAAGGAGAAGATCTGCCCATACTGCGGGCAAAAGTTCGCCAGCAACGGCACGCTAAGGGTCCACATCCGCAGCCATACAGGTCAGCGGCCCTCCGTGGTTCAGTGCTTTGTTAAATCGACTTTACAGCCGCTGCACCTGCATTGGAAGTTGCAGAGTAACATATCAGTTCAGATTAGTACAAACTGATTAATTTGCAGTGCTTTCATTTCACTGAACTTTGTTTCATTTACTTTATTTATGATTATATTAAAAAGGTTAGTGTTTATTTAAAGTGTTTGGTTGGAAATTTGTTACCAACGTTATTCCTGAATTGGTTGGAAGAAGAGGCGAGCGCCTTAAAGCAGGACATCAGAGGCAAGTGTGTGCTTGTTCAGAACTCAAATGCTTAATCAACAGGCTGAAGTCATACGCAGGTTGACAGCTAGCATAGCAAGGAATCCAAGCGAAGAGCAGGCAAAAGGTTAAATCCAGAAATCAGGTGAAAGTCATACACATGCAGAATGAGATGAAACAGGGAACTGTGTTGGAAAAATACACAAGGAAAAAACTAGAATAAAAATCAAGAGAGGAAGGAAACCACAAGCAAATTCCTGTGAAGTACAAAGGCAGTCTGGTAGGGAGCAAATGCAAGCAGGAGAGTCCATAGAGTTTTGATTACTGGGCATACGTGATACCATTTGGGAAGAAGGTGGGAAATGTAACCTTGCAGAACTTGCTCCATAGAGTTGCATGTCCTGGGAGATCATATAAATGTGCTTTAAAGTCAGATTGTGAAAACAGAGTTCACACTGTAGCTGTTTATTATCTTCACATGCATGACTTGGTGTCAGGATTTCTGCAAATGAATCCATCTTCTAGGTCACTTGTATGTGAAGTAATTAAAAAAAGCAGAAAATAGCAAAAAAGCATTACATCATGCACATATTTTATGGTTTTACTTTCTGAGCGCAAAGTTAGATGAGAAGATCAAAACCACTCTCGTGTTTGTAGTTAAATATGAAGCTACAACCAACAGCTGGGTAGCTAAGCTGAGCATACATAAACCCTGGAGTTAAGGACAAACAGCCTGGCACCGTCTCATGGTAACAAAATCCAACAATAAGCACCTGCAAAGTTCACCAACTGAACATGTTTTGTTTATGTTATCCATGTTCACAGCCAAGAATTAGTCTAGCACATACATTCTCATAAAACCACTACTTGTAGTTATTTTTGTGCACAATTAACAAATGACATGTCTTATAATCTGCTTGCTGTGGCTTTATATCGAATGCACCCACACGAGATAGATGTTGTCTCACAAACAGACCCGTTCCTCGTTTGTTCTTCGTAGTATCCGTAGATCCTGTAGATCCAAACGCTCCTGTCCTCCCACCTTCGCTCTGCACATGTTACATCTAAGCAGTGAGACGGAGTGCATTTTAATGTTAGAAAATGGCAACGTGTTGGAGCGCTGGTTGCACTATCCTTTGCACCACCACAAAAATAAAGCCCTGCATGTTCATTAAACTGCCTTAAACTGGAAAGCTACACATTCCTGTGCGTTTCCTTACCAACAGACTGGTGCAGAGACCTGGCACGGCCACACACACACTTCTTGGCCTCACTCCCTCTTCTTCTTTCTGTCTGTCTCTGGAAATCTTCTTTTCCTCACTCCAACTTAAACTTCATCCACTGCTATTTTTTCCTCAGCCGTGTCCTCTTATTGTTGTCTGTCTATTTGAGCCTTACCTGTAGTAAGCCTCTTAAACTCAGTAAATGCAGTTTTTTATGAAGCCTACCTAATGTAATCAATGTTTAAACCCATTAAAGCTTCATCTTCCTTGTAGCGTTAGCTCCTCAAATTTAGGAATATTTGTGGAAGCCTGTTAGACTTTCTGTCCACCTGATGTATGTTTGAATTGCCATCCACAGACAAGCGTACCACGCTTTGTCAACAGCCCCCTTTGTATCTGTGTGTGCGTGCGCTGTGTTTGTGTGTTTGCGTACATGTGTATGTGCGAAGGACAAACCAACAGAAAGGGTGAATGTATACCAGTGTGGTCTGCAGCCCAGTCTGATCGTATTTATATAGAATAAACAAAAGAGAGGAATGCTGGGGGAGGGGTGGGAGCCTAGGGGACACCTAAAAGAAAGAAAGGAGGAAAGAGAGAAAAGACCACTCCAAGAAAGCATCTAGCCGGATGACCCTTGACCCCGACTAGCTGTAAATCTGTCCCCTCATTCTATAGGCCGGGTTTTTTGTTGTTGTTGTTATTTGTTGTGTTTTTGGGCAAAAGGGAAAAAAAAAAAAGCTCTGGTGAACAGCGTGAGTCGTTCCCTGAGCGACAACACTAACAAGAATCATCTTGTTCTCACACAGTGAAGAGTGATTTCACACAGCTCATGTAGCTCATCTGTGAATATGTAGATAAAATGAGCCTGTTAGTGTAAGTACAGATCTCCACAACCGCTTTCTGTTCCATGGGTGATCTCCTAAGAAGGCCACTAGCTGAGTTAGATGCCTGTAAATCGGCAGCTCCCCTGGATGGAAGGCGGGAAAGCTTGATCTTGTTTGTCTTTCCTGCTTCACAGGAACAAGACAGCATTGATTGTTTACCTGCTAAACACAGAGGACTTTGTAAGGATTCCTTGGAGATTTCCGTCCCGTATCACTTTACCATCAAACACTACGGAGCATTATGAGAGAAACAGGCGAATAACGAGGATAGAAAAAGTGTGAAATGGATTAAAGGGAAAATTGAAAGAAAATCAACCTGAGAGCATAAAATGTTTTGGAAGAGATGTAGCGCATATGTGACTTGGATTTAGTTTTAGTTTAATTTTGTTAGAACATCATGTTGGGCAAATTAGTTTTAGTGCCACAAAGACAGGCATCTTCTCACAGAGCACCCTTTATGAGATCACCCATAAAATGCGAGCTGTCAAAAAGCTGGATGAGGACGCTGTAGAAGTCTGTAGTCATGATGGATGTTTCTATCAAATTATTCTGTTTGGCCCTGTGATGGAGCGAATATGTTCTAATCCACATCACAGCTCAGTGAGAGCAGATTTTCCCACCACGTGTGCCATGAAGTGGTGAATAACCATAGTGGGGTCATGAAAATTATTTGTGCCAAGGGAAAATGTTGACAGAGCCCAGTGACTTGCTGTTATACTGACATCATAGGACATTTCAAGTTGGCAACGAGCAGTGTAAGCCCATGAGCTGCGTAACAACTAATTGGAGTGTCATTTTTAACCCTTTAACCCTTGTGTGGTGTTCGTATTTTTGTTACTCAGCCAGTGTTCATGGGTCTGGTGGACCCGCTAGAGTTTTGGCTTTCCAAATTAACACTATCAAACAATTTTATGTTAAATTACTCAACAGATGTTTACTTCATCCCAATTACAAGACATATGAACAGCAAACATGGTTAATTTTTTCCCTTTACCTTTGTTAGATCACATTTATGAATTAATGTGCTTCTCGTTTTTCTTTTATATAAAATGTTATAAATAAATCAGTTATAATCAAGTGGAGTGAGTGGAAAGACACAACACATTTACACGTGAAAAAATAATTAATTGTTTAATTTTTCTTTTGAAAAAAACTGAACACGGGTCTCACAGACCCGAACACCATACAAGGGTTAAAAATGACACTCCAACAGTCAGACTTTTGACACGTGCACTGGTCTCCAGTGTGCCATTCCTTTTTGACCATAAAGGAAATTGTGTTGTAAAATTAAGTTCATAATCACCCACATAACCAACTAATTACAAGCACATTTTTAATTAAATTTAACAAGAAGAAAGAAGACAACAAAACATGAGCTTTAAAGCTGACCTGACTTTTCCACATTTTCTGTCATACATAGTGTGTGCTCAGTAAAAATGGCCAGTTTTAAATAGTGATGTCAGCTTATGTGCAAAGGATCCCCTGTGAGCTAAAACATGAGCCTTCAGGTGCTCTAAATGCTTGCCGTTTTGCTCTATTTGATGTCAATTAGTGGGATTTTTGGGGTACATTTTAAACAGCACCCGTGTGCTCAAGGTTCTGCGTAAGATTTTGGCTTGAATATGTACAAGATTTCAGAAGTTTCCATTCCCAATTAAGAGTGAGGAATGATGTTCTGCTTGCAGAAGCCATGCGATAGAGGTAGCCCATCCAAAGAAAGATGACCTAGGCTACGCCTATACTAATCTGGATAAATTTGAAAAAGGTGTTTTCGTCTAAAAATGCACCACGTCCACACTATCGTTTTCAGTCATTTCTGAAGAGTTTTTCATCCACACTGAAACGACTGAAAACACTTACTTTCCCCGCGGATGCATGAAACGTAAGAGGATTCGACCTGCCTCATTTCAGTCTGCCATTTATTTATGTTCCGGCTCTTTGAAACATCACGGCAAAATGTCAAGGAAAAGCACCGAGTTTTTTAAATAGACTGACAATGAGGTGGAGTTCTTGCTGCGAGTAACACAAGAGTACAAAGTTGCAAAAGCGAGTGAGAATATAGACTGGGAGACGTACCAAATACACTGAAATTAACATTCCGTCTTCTTTGAAGAAAAGCTATGAGGAGCATGTACAAACTGATATCAATCTTTAATAGGGCTGAGAAAAATGGGGAAAAAACAAAACAACTGCCGTACAATGCCGTCCGCCATCTTAGTTGAATTGGTCACATGACTGCATCATATGACTAAAATGCGTCATCGTTTTTGAAAGCCTCCGTTTTTCACAATCCACACTGCAACACGAAAACAGCTTTCAAATGTATCCACTTTTGGGAGCGTTTTCAAAAAGCTCAGTTTTCCTTGACCAAAAACGCCGTCTCAGTGTGGAAGGCCAAAACGGAGAGAAAAAGATGTGTTTTCAAACGAAAACGTATTAGTGTGGACATGTCTTTAAAGGGAGGTTGGCGTTTAGGAACGTTTATTGTTGCCGTTGTCACCCTTACAAATGCTGCAGCCAGTTTGTTATTTATCGCAGTTTCAATTATCTATCAGTGTAGGTGCCTAGAGATTCCCAGATTACATAGTTGGAAACATCCTGAGAATGTGAGGAGGAAAAAAAACTCGGAACAAACATGGAATAATCTTGCTTCCTGTTTCATCTTTCTCTTTTCCTATACCACTGCTGATGCAGAGATCTTTATCTTAGTTACAGACATTATAGTTTTCACATGCAACAACTAATGTGGTGACCACAAACAAGGATTTAAAGGGTGGCTGCAGCACGCCAGGGAACAGCAGAAGATAAATAAGGATTAATTTGAACTGAAAATCATGTAAAACTACTCTTGTTGTTGGAGCTATAAGTGAGCGCAATAAGTCCTGTTTAAATGAGATGGGATGCATCAACACCACTATGTGTCACCTAGCACGATTGGGTTAAAAGGAACACATTAGCCCTAAATACCCTTAGATTAATCAAGTACTGGAACAGAACAAGGTTAAGCACACAGAGAGACATTGGAGAGAAGATTACTCTAATCAGATTTCTAATTTAAGCATCATCTTGTACGGCTTAAAGAAAACAAATAGTCAAGTTATTTGTAAGAGAGGGATCTTTCTTAGAGCTCCTTTTCTTAAAAAAATATATTTTCTGGTTGTGGTGCAGCTCGGTTCAGAGAACTAAGAAAAGCATCAAACCACCATAGCTGTCTTCATCTTTGTAGTTTTAGCTTTAATTTGTGTCATCTGGTTGGATAAATTAGATCTAAATAGATTAAATCACTGCCAGGCTTTGTGTGCGCACCGTCTGGTTATATGCATTTGTGTATGTTTTAATAATCCACATTAAAAATATGAAAATGATTCGCTAAACAGAAGCTTGACTTTAGCCCCTCATGCTGATAATAGATATTAATTAAGGCTTAAGTGACAAAACATCAATAACATTACATTTTTTCAGCTTACTGTAGCTTTTCTACTGTATGACTTATATCTATTTCCACAATCTGAGAGCCAGTAATCTAGTCTGCTAACTTAGTCTCTGGGGACAACTTTTAGGTTTTTGATATCAGTGGTCAAAGCTTCCTGTTTGACCTGTTGTTATAAATGTTGCTGTATTGTTATATTTAAATCATTGCCAGATAATAACCAATCAGTGTGCGGTTACATTTTGACAATCACAGTCCCTCTTTTGCTCACCGCACATATTGTGCGTCTCCATGCAACTTAATCGTGATTGGTCAGTAGAACTCACACTACAGGCTACAAATAGATACTTTGTATTCACAGGCGTGTATCTGCTTATGGAGATTACTCTTTTCATTAAGCACATTTACATACAAATAACCTGTTAATGTCATCATGTTTAACAGCTTGATGAACCCTGCCACGCCGACAATTTGAAAAGCCTGAGATCTCAGCCATGCAGGCCACCAGATAATCATTAGTGCCAAACACTGCATTCTAATATTAACAGGTTGTATACAGTAGATAATGTAAATACAGCTCTCTGTATATGGTTTCCACAGATGTAGAGCAAGGGCCAGTAAATGCTAGCATTTACTCAGAGGCGTGCGCTGCAGTTGTGTGCTCTGTATAACGTTGGTAAATCATTGCCACCTGAGTTTTGTAACATTTGTATAATTACACAGATGGCCGTGCCAGAAAACTAATATTCAATGTGCTTTTTTTAAACACTGGGTTGCTGTAATAGAGATTGCCCCCTGGCACAAGATAAGAAAGGCTCTGTTCTTTGTACAAATAAGTTTCTCAGCGAGACCACAAATTATATTAGAAGCAATACACATAGTAATACTATAATGTTTTAACTTATACTATCCATACTGCTGGCACAGCTTGGAGGTTACTAATTGTCTTGATCATGGTATCATTTTTTATAGTAATTATATGCAGCCCATATTTTGATGTTTTTAAAGCTACACGTTTCAGCTTGTAGCGGTCTCATGCCAGAACAGCTGCCCCTGAACTGACATCTGGCAGAACTCTGGAATCACTGAACCTATTTACGTACAGATGACTTTGTTTGTCTTGACTGTGGTCATGGTTACAATCTTGTAAAGCAAAATCACCATGTAGTGAATTATTGTTTGTCTCGATGATGAATAGTACGTCACTGTTGCATGGGTGTTGAGATGGTTAATTTGGATTGAGGGCTTGGTTTTGAGGTACGTCTGGATCAGATCTGCACCATGTGTGGCGAGGCTCGGGCACGGACTCGTCTCGATAGAGGTACCTTGGTATGGTACTTTGAGCGAATTGTTTGAGGAAGTGGTGAAAACTTCTGAGCCCTTTGCTATAATGGAAAGGTCAAGTGTAAAAGTTGTTGGACGTTCCTATGGCTCATCAAAGGCAATCTCTTATCATCTTTAACACACTGATATCACGTTACCTCCCTGGCCCCTGTCGGCATGTGGCACAGAGCGGAGAGAAGGACAGCGGAGGGCCACTGTCTCCCCCAAACTGGAGGAAGCCAGGAATTAATTTCTGATGGACAGCGCTAATGTCTTTCAGACTGGAGCCCCGAAGCTACAAAGCATTCTCCATAACACGAACGCCGTGCGGCAGGCAAAACGACAAAGCCGACCATCTGCTAACCAGATACACGGCCGTATGCGCACACATATACAACGCACGAGGGGTGCCAAACGGATCGATTAGCAGACAAGGAGTGTGAGGGCCACAGCAGGGGGCTGGGGGAGACACCCAGGGTCAAAGAGATGGTGTACTGTTTCAGCACATGCTAAATCAGTTACCATCTCCACACACATAAAGCCCTGGCTCAGTGCTGCAGCCACCCCTCATAATCCCCAAACAATCTGGCTCAATCTGGAGAATAAGTGGAGGGTTTCTAGTTACAGTAACACTCGGCAGAACAGACGCTGAATAATAGAGACCAATGTTCCAAAGTTACTGCTTTGGTTTCCAAGTAGCATTTGTTTATTTCCTGTTCCGCTAAGAGATTGAGGGGTTCTTGTTTTAGTCCAATCAGACTGAAACCCTGGAAAAGCCTTGACTGTTGAACAGAACTGATTTTGAGTAGGGTGTTTGAAGAGACCATATTTATTACTGACCTCTTTTTAAAATATTGGATACCATCAATTAATCTGTTTGTAGTTTCTTGATGAAACACACATGTTCAGAACCAAACAATGTATAGGTTAAGTAGGTGAATTGGTATGCACTTGTAGCAACGCTCAGTGTTAGCAGGGTGTGGTTGTCTGTGCTGTATATTTGCTGACAATAGCCAGCTCCTGGGAGGGATGTGATCCAAGCTGCAGAGTACACTAGCACTCTGTGCTCTGGTGCTATTAGCACACTAATGCCTTCCCCAGGACTCCCCAAGGCTAGCGCTGGGCCTTAACCTGATACCACACATGCTACATAAGACATAGGGTTTGTCTGAAAACACATCTGGGATTCAGATTTTCCTGTTTGTCAACAAAAGGCCTCCTAGAGGCTGAAATTGCTCAGAAGGGGATTTTGGGACAGAATGCCGAGCTGCCCTCGTGCACATGTTTCAGTACGTGTAATCAGTTCACATATGTCACGTAAATCCTTTGCACACCAACCTGAGGTTACACGTTGTATTACTAGAGCGCTCTTCCTCATGCCTCTTTAAAGCTGTCTTGCGGATGGGTGGGTGGGGTTATGGTGTGTTTAGAGCCCAATTTGTATGTTTTGCACATGACAGCTGCTGTAGCTTTAATGTTGAAAGATGCAGGCTTTGTAGGATGTATTAAGAATAAAGCCCTCGACCTTCTGTTTTTGTAACTTAGTCTTTAGAAAATAATATAAAAAAATTGCCATACCTTGCCCAAGCTTTCATTGTTGAAACAGAGATGGACCTAATGGTAGAAACAGAAGCACAAAATCACCCCAACACAGTCCTGTTTATAGCGGTAGGATAATATTACTCGTCTATTCCCGAGATGGATTTTCTGATTTAATAAGCATCTCTGCATTTTGAATCCCACGGAAACACGGCTAATTAACCTTATTACTTAAAGGGGTAAAACATCTCCCCCATCAATAAAATTCCTTGCTTGCCTGTTCAACAATTATTCACTAAAGAGAGATTACTGTGAAGCTGATAAGAAATTAGATGCTTGTAGTGAAGAAATGAACAACAAATGTGTAGCTTTAGGTATCTGTTTTTGATAGCGTTTCATTAAATAGTACTGTGAGCACTTGCGGGCAGAAATATATATATATATATATATATATATATATATATATATAAATTCAGCCAAGTTTCACATGGAGAAAAAAAATCCTGATCACTGTGATTTCCTGATGTATCTGTTTTCTAGACATAGGGGTGAATTTAATGTTTAGTTTGCAGAGTATGAATTAAATTAGGCAATAATGGAACCTGCATTTTTTGTCAGTTTTTGTACTGTATTATCCTGTCAGAATCTTTAATTTCAGCACAGTCCTATAGGTTACCTCATATCCCTTCTATAGATTAGAAATCCATTCTGTGACTCTTATCTGGCCCGTCGATCAGTGCAAGGTAAACAGATCCATGTGTCAGTGAACCGTTTGACTGACAGCTTGTCACTTTCTCTTTGTCATCAGCGGTGTGTGCTCAGATAGGATCTGCAGGAGGTTGGCTTAAATGTTTTTGATCCAACCAAGAGAAGCCACATTGCCTGTGATGTGCTCCTAAATGGTTGGCCAGTTGAAGCTAAGATAGCGAGCCAACACAAGCTTTAGCTCTGCAGTGGAAAGACAGTGTGCATCACAATGAATGAGAAGTTCTTCACCAGTAACCAGGTCAAATTTGTATTGGGGCAGGACAAAAACACAGTTTACTGAATAGGACAAAGGCAGCAGAATATATGAATAAGCAGGGGTAGTTTTAGACATCAAACCCAGCGTCGAGAAATGGTCAGAATGGGGAAAAAGTGATTTAAATGATTTTAACCTCCTAGGACCTGGCATTGACAAATGTGGACATCACATTTTGGGATGTCTAGACCAAAATACTAAATTTTGCTCTACAACGGCCTGATATCCACTTACGAGGACATTTTACTGCCACTGTTCTATTGAAATTTCAAATGAATGTCCTCTTATGTGGATCTCATTTTTCTCAGAGACAAAAATCAGGTAAAAAAAAAAAATTCTGGAAATTCTTTGTTTTTACATTCATCAGGTCCCAAACAGCCCAAATAGCAAAGAGAATTTATTTTTTTTATTTTTTTATTTATTTATTTATTTTTTCGCCTGTCCCATTTGGTTCTTTAGCCATCAGAATTGTTGTCTGAAGACCAACAAGGATACCCAATGGATTTACTTTGCCAAATGGATCATCGTGGCATTGCCGTATTGGTCCATTTGGTCGATCTTTGTTTTTATTATTTATTATATTTTATTTTCAGATGTTACAGACGGGACAGACACAGCAAAGAGAATTTAAAAATGCATGCCATGTAAGAGTTGGGGTCTTAGGAGGTTAAACATGACATGGCTGTTTGGTGTCTGAGTATTTCAGAATCTGCTGATCTACTACGAATTTTACTGTAAATCATCTTTAGGGTTTACAGAGAATAGTCTAAAAAAGACTAAATCTCTGGGTGAAAATGCCTTCTTGATGTCAGAGGTCAGAGGAAGAATGGTTAGACTGCTTTTAGCTAATAGCCAGGCAACAGCAACTGAAATAACCACATGTTACAATCAAGGTATGCAGAAGAGCTTCAAATAAACAGCATATTTAACCTAGACGCACATGAGCTACAGCATGAGAAGACAACACCTGGTGCTACTCTACTCCTGTCAGCTAAAATCAATCACAAGTTAGGCAAATGAACCTGTCGATATCTGATGACTCCACTGTAGTTTTCACAGTTTCCAAAGCCATCCACTGGGCCAGATTAGTCACATGTTTGATGGTCCCAATTAAAGGCTGTACACAAAGTAGTTACTTTCATGCCATTTATTTGCATGTGCAAGAACTAACTGCACTAGTTCTTGCACTGATGGTAGCTGTATCTCCCGACCTCTGTGCTGCTAGCGCTAGCCTTAAAGTGAGCAGCATACGTGTTCTTTCATATTTTCTTTGTGGGGTTCTTTACAAGTGATGCCTTACTGATATACGTACGAGTTTCAAAAACTGTTTACTCCTCTGTGATGCCATATCAAATTCATATACATATATGATGTATTATGGTGTTCCTTTCCTAGGTGAGCGCCCATATCAGTGTCCTTACTGTGACAAAGCATTTAGCAAGAACGATGGCCTGAAGATGCACATCCGCACACACACTCGTGTAAGTTTTTCCATTTCTTACTGAATTTTTCTTTCCTGTCTTTCCTAGTTTTGTATTGTTCGTTAATACTAACCATTGTACACGAAATGAAGCTGTTATACTCTTGGCTGTCACAGACAAAAGCTGACTGTTGTGGATGAATTATGGCGATGCCCAAAGAGCGGTTTCCAGACCTTTACCTTGTTTGCGTGTATTGTTTTGCCTTTTGTAGTATTTTTATGACTAATTTATGGCTGGCACAAACAAAAGATGTCCTTCTTTATATGTCCCATCCCACATTTTGAGACAATCCCCCCCAATTTTCTCAAATGTGGGACATTCTATAGCACATGCACTTTTCTAAAGTCTGGCTTTTAAGATAAGATAAGATAAGATAACCTTTATTAGTCCCACACGTGGGAAATTTGTTTTGTCACAGCAGGAAGTGGACAGTGCAAAAGTTATGACGCAAAAATTAGAATACAATAAGAATAAATACAGTACACAGCTGTACAGAATAGAATAAAATAATATACTATATACAGTAGAATAAAATAGAATAAAAATATACAATAAGATAACCTATTTACCTATAAAGGGAAAGCTTTTTACCCCTCAGCTGTCACCCTGTTGGGCAAAAAACAACATAGAAGTTTTAAATTGATACCTTAGGTGTATCAGCTAAAAATGTTAGACATGTTTGAATCTCAATGAACTCAACTTTAAGGTCAGATACAAAGTCTCCTCAAAATCTTGTGAATGCAGCATCTCGAGAAGGAAGTGACCTTGAATTTGGAAGTTTATACTATAGGTGCATCTACTAGGAGGCTGAGGGGTACTACAGACTGCCAGTACTTTTATTATAGTCAGAAAGTTAGTCTGTCTAATGCCACCAAGGAAATGTCCAAATAACCAAAAAAGCTGTGCAGATTTTGTTGAATATCATGGAAACAACAAGTTATTTTTCAGTTTTACACAAGGGAAAGCACTGTGTGAGGAGACTCGGCATATGTGTGTCATAATTGGATACAATTCTTAGATATGGCTCAAAAAAGGTGTGTCAGTCTATGGATACTTTCAAACTGAAACCCAAAAGTGTTATTAAACAGAAAAGCAGCAATAATATATTTGGACTGTCTGGTAAAATGGACAACTTATTGGTTTTTTTAGGTTAGATATGAACATTTCAGACTCTTTCAGCCTTGTTGACGTGTCCAACTTTGTCCCACACAAACAGGGTTTGACGAACATTTTAGTTTGTAGGATCTGGTCACCCTAGATTGTGCAGTTTTATCAGCCTGTTATCAAGTAGTTGATATGTGTGCGTGTGAGTTGTACCTGCATAGTTGATGAATGCAGCTTGCTAACCAAGTTAGCTAGCGGTAAATGATAAATTAGCATTCTAGCCTATAAGGTAACTTAAGTC
Organism: Maylandia zebra; assembly: GCF_041146795.1. Classification (NCBI taxonomy): domain Eukaryota; kingdom Metazoa; phylum Chordata; class Actinopteri; order Cichliformes; family Cichlidae; genus Maylandia; species Maylandia zebra. The sequence continues at coordinate 9,653,823 of NC_135188.1, forward strand.
CAAAACAAAATAAAACCAACATGGCAGCAACCGAATGTTAATTCTGAGAAGCCACCATCTCTATGCCTACCTTTTATACCGTCTATATTTAGTGATACAGTGGAACCCCGACTTATGAATACCCCATTTCCATTTAATGAAAAATTCAAGTTACGAAGGCACTTAACAGCAATATTTCTGCCCGTGTTACGGCAAAATGCCCACGTAACGAAATCCGCTGGCTCTGATTGGCTGAGCCCAGAATGCCTTCCGAATCATGTGACAACCCCTTGGCTTTCGTACTTGCGCTTCGCTGTTCCACTTGAACGAAGTATTGTTGTTGCAGTTAGCAATTAGCCTATAGCCTATCGTTCACTCAAAAGGAGCGATGGGTGCTTCGACTTACAAAAGACCCTCGGGAACGATTTAATTTCGTAAGTCGGGGTTCCACTGTAGTTTTGAAACAGTGGTCGTTTGTCTCAAAGTTGCCCAGAGAAAAATTTCCTAGAAAAAGCTGCACTTGGTTGGCCTAGTTAGCACTTGCTGTATATTTTAGTGCTACATCCCAGAGCAAATCTTTTGCCCAACTTCAGAGTTGTGTGGCTCCACGTCCGGCCATCAGACACCTTAACATTCTTTCTTTGCTAGATTTTGGCTACGTTCACACTGCAGGTGTTAATGCTCAATTCCGATTTTTTGATCAAGTCCGATTTTTTTTGTCTGCTTGTTCACACTACAAATAAAATGCAACAGCAAACGCTCTCTAGTGTGAACGCTCAAAGCGGCCCGCATGCGCAAAAGAAGACGTCACTCACAACGCGCTCTGTTTAGACCCAGAGCAAACAGTATTATTTAACTGATGGCCCTTAATATAAAGACTTTGGACTTTACGTTTCCCAATTTTTGCTTTAAGTTATTTTGTTATTTACATAATAATGTAAATAACCTAATAATTATCCTTATTGCTGTTTTAGAGAGAGGCGGTGCTTCAAAGGATAGTTGGTGATTTCTGTCAGAATCTGCAGATTATACAGTACAAATAAAATGTTCACGTTGTCTTCCCAACAGTTTCACTAACATCTACACGGGATGGCCAGGAAGCGTTCACGATGTCTTCTCCGGCGCTGATAATTAGCGTCTGTCTTGTGTCAGTGACGTAAAAGATGGATTTAATGCGACATAACCATTCAAACAGCGGTCGCTTTCTACAACATCGGATATGTATCGGATTCAGTACCGCATACGAAAGTGACCCAGATCGGATTTGAAAATATCGGATTTGTGCCGTTCACACTGTCACACCATGATCGGATATGGGTCGCATAGGATCAAAAAAATCGGATTTGATGCGCTTTCGCCTGCAGTGTGAACGTAGCCTTTGTCAGGCCATTGTCTGCTGCCAGTTAACGCATAATTACACCTCTGTCAGTGGTTTGCCATTCTCCAGAAGACATAATCTTTGCTTGTCTGTCTGTGAGGTTTTTTTTAGGTTCACTGATATTATTAACAAGCCAACCAGGTGGCTGGTACTATTCTTTTTGACCTCAAAAAGTAAATAGATCAGCATATGTGATGTCTGCTTAATAGACATTTGACCTGCCATGCATAATTCAGACGGATTAGATAAAGGATGATAAGACAGTGAATAGGTGCAGACACAGAAAGAGTGAATGGGATGCCGGCTCTGTTCCACGGTTACCTTGAGCGCACACTTTGGGTTTTTCTTTTGTGTACCACTGTGTAAAGTGCAGCGTTTGCATGAAGAATGAATTAACTCTCACACACCTTGCCTAATGCAAGATAGTGTGAGAACTCCGTGTCTAACATATGTGACTTTCCCAGTAAATTTAATTATAAGGCAATAACCACCAGTTTCATAATTTGTCCAGTAAGGCCTATGGATAAAAAGGCAGCAGTGGTGTAGTGAAGACAGGAGAGAGAATTGGAAAAATAATGCTTGCACTTTGCTTTGAACACATTCAGAGATTTTTTTTTTTACTTCATTATAAACAGACACAGCTGTTTGAGGATGTAGAAAATTCATAACAAGCATTTGTTTTATGGTGTGAACATGTAATTGCAAAATGAGGCCATGTTTGGGATGGAGAAAAGAAAAGGTAGGCTTCCCTCTAAATGTCATGAGGTCATTTCCTGTGCTGGGACACGGCTCATTTTCCTGCGTCATTTCTCAACCCACTAAAGTTCTCTGCCAAAGCGACACTTTCCATGCGCTCTTTGTAACCATCTGGATGTGTGCGTTAGTGTCACTTTTGACGAATGAGACCTAATATGCGTTTCATCATAGACTTCCATCATCAGTTTATACAACTCTGACTGTGACAATCGAAGCCTGTCAGCATAGTTAATTTCAAAGATTTGTTCTTCTTTAATGCTGTCCAGAGCACATCGCTCTGTTACACTGTGCCGATAATGAAGGTAACCTGCCCAGGTTGCTGTGACTCCGTAAGAACATGCAGGTATGATTTTGTAGCGTGCAGCTGATTAAACTGACTGATGTTTTGTTCCCAGCGTCCCAGATCTGCCTTCGCTCACAGCGCTCGGAGAAATGGGCTGAACAGTTACACACAGCAGAGGCAGATGAAGTCACTGTTGAGAAAAATTAATGTCATTTGGCTGAAAGAGCTGCAGCTCACTGTTAATGTACAGATGATGTGAGATGGATGTGACTAGAGATTGTGTGATTTGTGTTTATACCGCAAACCACATCATCTGCAAACCAAAATGGAACACGTCTGATGACGATATTTTGGAAGTTAAAGGATTTTTAAAACAATTTTGATCTTCAATGAAAACTGATATGGCTGTTTGTTCTGTGGTTACAGAAACACTAGCCAGTCATCTTTCAGCCATATGGAATAGAATTTCCAATTCCCCAGTTTCCTATTTTCTAAATGCTAATGCTTTATATGTAAGTTTAATAAGACTAATGTGTCACACTAAGGTTTACTCATGAAATTAGCCCCTTTCACTTTTTCCCAAAAGGCAAAAGCTTTACCTGATTCATGCGTGAGTCTCAGAGGTGATCTATTATGCCTTTCTTTAGTTTCTGTTAATATGTATTTTGCCAGTGTGGATGCTCATACTAAACATGGCCAAGTTTCAAAAAGTGAGGTCTGTAAATGTACAGTTAATTAATGTGAGAAATACAGTACATTAAAAAAATAGATAGAATTAAAAATGAATAAAATTAAATGGAGTTGAGTTAAAACTGTTTGTTTAAGATAGCGGATGACCTGAGTGGGTGCATCAAGCTCAATTAGTCATTCATTCATACACGCATTCATCCATCCACTAACAGTGCCGGTCTCAACCTTTCTCTCCTTGGACATCTCCTCCAGCTCATCCAGGAGCTACACTCAGGCACTCTCAAGCCAGCTAAGAGATATAATTTCTCCAGCGTGTCCTGGTTCTGAATTATTTATCTTTCGGATTCATCTTTCATTCAAAAGATAAATAAAGAATAACTTTAATAATTAATCATGCAAAGCTACTCTAGTAGAGATCAAGAAAAAGCTAGAGCTATGCTTGTCATTTTGATAATGTCACCACCTTTATAATTAAAACAATTTTAAGTTAAACCACAAAATGAACGATGTTGAATACATTCAGTTTCTCCTTGTTTTCTGGGCAACATCTTAATCAAGTCAGTTTTTGCACATTAACTCAAAGCTGACACTGCACCTTTGCAAATTTTTTGGACCGACTAATATTGATTAAAGCCATAATATCATAAAGACCTGGGTGAGATTTCTTGTTTTTGGCATTTCACTGTGAACCACAATAATACAATCTTGTTGTGGTTCTAGACAAAAAAGGACAGCGCATGTTTGCACAAAAGAACACGGCACTCCATCCAGTATTTGTTAAGATATTCCGTTCTCGATCAAAGGAGAGGAAAAAAACAACCAAGCAGACAGACTGGCAGACTGACACAGCCTGGAGCCGTGCTGCTAGCATGTCTGAAAACCATTCAAACCTACAATGGGCTGTTTGTTGATATCTGGTTGGAGCCTGAAGCCTAATAGAGTACAACAACGTGCCGTTGGCATGCTGCTTTACAAATACCAGCTTTTCAAATGTCATACGAGAAGATGTGCTCTGTCGGAGTAATTAAACGAGACTCCATCCTTGCATGTATAGATGTGCACATTTTTGGAGAGTGGTCAGATCCAGAAGAATGGCCAGGTCAGATGTCAAAGGGGGAACAGCTGCTGAACAGTGAAGGCCACCAGGTACAGATGTTCAATGTTACCGGGGTCGTAGTGATGCATTCTGGGTACACCACATCACCTAAGTCCATCCATGTGTTTCGGGACCTTTGAACACTGACCTTTTCAGTCTTTCATAGAAGAACCCTCCTCCCCTGATGGAAAAAGAAGTGAACTTGTTATGGCTGCAGGTTTAAGTGGAAATTTGCATCACACTGATCAAGACAGAGTTTGTTTCCTTGAGACGGCGGTCTCTCGCCCACACACACACACACACACACACACACACACACACACACACACACACACACACACACACACACACACACACACACACACACACACACACACACACAGATCCAGCTTTATCGTCCCTTTTATTCAGTCACATTCACACAAACTGTTGCATACTTAAAGCCGCTCATGCAGTGGACCTGATCTTTACCTCCTTTTGTGTCCTGTGTCATTGGGCGCTCCTTGCCCCGCCCACATGATAGTGCCTTTCCCAGGACCCTAACTTCCTGCATTCACCCTGTTCCCATGACAACTAAGCTTTAAATGGGTAGAGTCGCTGCTATCAGCCAGACTCGTCAAAAACAGCTTTCCAAAGAGTGACACTGGGAAACAGCTCCTCGCTATCTACATGCGTCTTACTTCTCTTCAAGTCTTTTAGGTGTCACCGCCGTTTCCCCTCGAAGTGGGGAGCACACGCCTACCGTTCGACTGTACATACACACACAGGCATACTTGGGAGATTTTTGTGAACACACCCACTGTGATATAGCAGCTTTGACTGACAGTGAGACAGGCCTCCGAAAGGCATAGAGGAAATGTTCTTCGGTAAACCGATGAGGTGTGGAGACGCAGGAGTGATATTCTACAGCCCCAGAGTGCCAGTGCACTGATACGCGTTCAAAGAGATTTTCTCTCCTTTGTTTTCCTTTCTCTTTTGAGGAATCCATGTGTTTTTGATGGCCTCTATGGTGCTCATTTCCTCTCTACTGCAGGCACTGTACAATCTTTCATTTCATATCTTCATAAACGCACAGGGAGACCGCTGTGGTGTGAAGTGAGAAAACATCAGTGCGTGAAGGTGAATGTATGTGTTTCCACATCTTATTGTGTTTTCCACTGTGCTGTGCATGCCTGTTTGTACATATGTCTGTCATTACACTTTTCCCTCCAGATTTTGTCCATATGTGACCAAAGCTGGTGAATTATTGTTTAATGTATTTTTCTGCTGTACACTGACAGACAAAGTGCCCTCTTTAAATTTGTGCCTTTGTGTGTTTTTCACTGCAGGAGAAGCCGTATAAATGCAGCGAGTGCAACAAGGCCTTCAGTCAGAAACGAGGACTGGACGAGCACATGAGGACTCACACAGGAGAGAAGCCTTTTCAATGTGATGTGAGTGCGCAGCTCTGTGGAACACTGCAACTGCCTAAAATATATAAATTGACTCAGTAAATTAATTATAGCTATAAATGTGCCTAAAGAATTAAAAGAAAAATAAATTCAACTAATTATTCATCATTTATTTCAACTTTGTGTCTATTGGTTGACTGATGCGAGCATCACAACAGAAATGGAAAATTAATAAAAATAAATACAAAGGAAATTTACTCAAAAAGAAAATAAATGGGGGAGTTATTACAACATTTATTTCCCCAAAAAACAAGTTAAACCAGAAATATCAATTTATGTCATATCTAATTCTTAATTTAATTACATTTTAAACAATTTATTGGTCTTTTTAAAAAAATTTGGCGGTTTTGGTCCTCCGTACCATCAACCACTGTCTGTTCTTTCTTGTTTTGCTGGCATAGGGCCAGATGTGTGGAAGAGTTGGGGCTCAGTTAGAGGCAGATAGCGATCTTTCTTCTTTAGAGGGGCCCAGTGGGCTGATTCACATAAACACATTTAGAGGATCAGAGGGAGAAATTACTCTCTGCTTATAATGCTGCAGGAGTAATAATTATTCTCAGAGATTGAGGAGAGAACACGCGACAGAATTTGTTTTTAGTGTTTGGAAAAATTTTCTCCCTGCTTTTGTTTTTGTCCAATTTTGTGTTTTCTGTTTTTCATTTATAAAGCCACAACTGTCCTGGAAGTTGAACTCGCCGAACTATGGTGCTGGCTAAACAATACAGGGGTCTGGGTTGCAGGACACCTTTAAACATTATTAACATTGCGATTGCTTTTTTATTCCCAAGCAACGGTTTACAGACTTTGAAAAGAAAGTTATTTTGTTGGAGCTTTTTCTGTTGATTTGACCTGGTCACAGAGACACTCATTCATGTAAGCCGCTTCTGCTAGTCATAACAGTCCAATCTGTACACACAGATGCTACACATATTTTTTTGGTTTAGTGTGACTAACACTTTCCAAGAACATCATTATCTCTCATGTCTATCGTGAATAAATATACATAAGTCTCTTTGAAATCACAGAAAAAGAGATGTTATTTAAAACTTGCCTAATAATTGTGAGGTTTTCAAGGGATTTCAGTATGAAAAGCAGTTACTGTTTCTTGTTTATTCGTCAGTACACAACAAACAGGAGCTGAAAATGCCTTTTTTCAAAATTAGGAATGTAACTCTGAAAGCGAAATCATGACACAAATCTTCACCGACTCATCAAGCAGGTCCATTTTCCCATGTGACAACTCCCTTAACTCCCTATTTTCTTTGCTTTCATTACCTTCATATTACCTTCACAATGGAGCCATCAATATGACATTGATGTATTAAAAAGTGCAGCAACTTGGTACATAAATATAAACATACATAAAACAGTAAGAGGATTAGGTGACAGAGACATATCAGTAGGATCATGTGACAGCCACGGCAGAGAAACAAAGGGGTTGCGTCACTGCTTCAGCAAGCGTCAGCAAATCATTCATCCATCCATCCACAGTTGTGGTCTGAAGTTTCCATACACTCATCACGAGCCTGAATGTCATGTTAATTTGGGGCTTTTAATGACTTCTTTGAACTGTGCTTTCTCCAGGGTGGAATGATTATACAGAATATATTATTAATTACTAAAAAACAAATTTGAATTTATTGGGGATTTTAATTAATCCACACAGGGTCAAAAGTATAGATACACACTGCAATATATACATACATCCCCCCTAATATTTGGTTAAATGCCCTTTAGCAAGACAGTTTTGTTAGCCATTAACAAACTTCTGGCAGAATTTTGGTTGGATATTTGACCACTAAGTCATTTAAGCTGGCTGTATCCTGGGTGAATTTGGTGGTGGTCAGCGGCAGAGGCCTGTCTGACCCCCACCTGCCAAAAATGGCTACTGGGATATGAAATGAGAAACAGTAAGAATTAGTAACCTGCATTATATAATAAAGATAAACCATGGCATGTTTTCATGTTGCTTACAATAGTTTTCCATGTGGAGTTGATAATGCATATTTAAATCATTCTAGTCTTGTGAAATATGAATGTTTATTTCTTATGCAAATTTATTTTAGCCTAAAGTTCAACAAAAACATGGCCTGTTACAGTAGACCCTAAAAATGCTACCATTGGGCTCAAGTTGAAGCAAATATTGAGCAAACTTATGCTATGTATAAAGAAAATAAAACAACACAATCACAGGAAATACAGGAAAAAGCTCAACACTAAGAAATAAGGTGAGTGATCTAACTAAAAAGAGACACTGACTAAAACTGCTACAAAACCAAAACTATGATAATAATACGACTCGCATGGATTTTCCCTGTGCTGAAAGTCTTCAAGGCAAAAGCTCAGAAGATTTCAAACTGATGCAACTTCTGTTATCCCGTTTTTGTTGACTTTTGATGTGGACGCTGAAGTCACGCAGAGTACTTTAAGCTCGTAACTGTAGATTCCAAGCATGTCTTATTCAAACAAAGCTTAAAGCACCAGTCTGGATTCCTAAATTATCATTTGAGCTTTAACACGCCACTAATCCTCTATCCACAAGATCATTGAATTCTAAAACAGCATATGCGCCCATATTCACTGAGAATCATCTACAGTTGTCGTTTGAGGACACACAATCAGTATCCCATTCATCTCCAGTGAAGCATCACTGGAACGTGTCTCTCGGCAACATCAAGCGTTCATCTGGATCCTTTTTCCCAGCTTTGGAAGAAATAATTCAACATATAAACTATTAGAAATAATAGAAATAACATGTGGATTTTATTTTGGGGTGGATTTTGAGTCAGACAAAGAGATCACACAGTCCCAGGAACATTTTCCAGACGAGCTGGAGGGGTTCTGAATGCAGCGTCTGTCAAACCAGCATTAAAATGTTGTCGAAGCATCAAGCAACATCTGGGATACCATGAGAAGTGGAGGCCCCTCTCTCTCTCTCGCTCTCATCAGCTGCTGTCCTTCTTTCACTTTGCAAAATTGAAAATATTTTTCCTGACACAGCAGCAGATTTATAGATTGCTGGAGCAACATAAATGACAACATGATAGCGCATCAATGAAAATGTGGAAGTCCACCTGATAAACTATTGGAATGGTATCATGTGATGGTTCTGCTGTTTTCATTCATAGCTTCTATATTTGCCGTTCACCCACAGATGTAAGCTGTCTGTGAGATTTTCTGAATGTAATTCATAGCGCTGACGTTCTTCGCAGATGGAGCGAGGAGGACACATGCTGCGATTCTCCAAGCTGTATGTTAAACTGCAGCTGAACGCCAGCCATTGGCGGATTATCCTGATTGATAGAGGGCCCTGAAGTCATTTGTACAGTGTAAAATGCCTCATTTAAGATGGATGTTAAGTTGCGTGCATCCCCCCTCCCCCTGCTACCAGTGTGGAGAAAAGAGACGTTTCTGTTGCCAAGTGCGTGTCCCATTTTTGTTGCACCGAGGCTCTACAGTGAGCAGATATTGCCAGATTTAAATAAAGTGTGTTTAAATAGTGTAATTATGACTCCTATAATCCTCTATTTGTTGTTTTCTGTAGGTCTGCGACCTTTCATTCAGCTTGAAGAAGATGCTCAGCAGGCACAAGCTGACGCACAACCCCAACCGACCGATGGCAGAGTGCCAGCTGTGCCACAAGAAGTTCACCAGGAACGACTACCTCAAAGTCCATATGGAGAATGTCCACGGGGAAACGGAGAGTTAGAGCCAATTAAGGAAGCACTGGCTAAAAACGAGATCTTATTCTTCAGATAAACTTAAGTCTTGTGCTCTAAGATGATATGCAGATAGAAAGATAGCAGAAATGTTGCTAATAATGATACATGCATGTAGGACATGGAAAAGATTAAGGCGAGTATTTCAAAATTGAAACACTGACTGTGTATTTGTACTTTCTTTCGGTCATACTGTTTCCATATTGTTTTTGGAGATCTGAACAAACAGAATCCCAGATATGTTTGATCTGCCTCCGGAGCCTCTGTGTCTGCTCCGGTCTTTCTGAACTCTAACCAGTGTTACTGTACATACTGCCACAACATGACCCATTCCACTGTTCTCTGAATACCTTACTGTACAGTTGTGGCCAGTTGCCAAATGATGAAGACAAGTTGTGACCAAAAACTTTTCTGTGCACTTTAGTTTTATCTGTACACTTTCTACATATTTTCCTGTTGGGAGGCTAAACCCTTTTGTTCAGGAGGCAAAACAAAGCATGGGTCTCAAGGGCAGAAAAATAAAGCCAGCGAAGTGACAAAAACTGCAGGCCTCGGCTAAAATTGTTTAGCTAAATGGAGCCACTAAACTAGATTCTGACCATATTTGTGGTGTTGGTGCTGTTTTGAGTATTTGAATACATTTATCTGACAAATTTCACAGCCTGGTCTGTGGCAGAGAAGTGTATTTCACTTTTGGTGAGTAAAATCTAGTAGTTTATTAATTTATCGATATCCATAATCTATGGATTTGAATGTCAACTTAACACTTTAGTCTTTCACCCAAATATTGTCGTTTTTGGCTCCAAAAAATAACAAACTCTAGTAGCCATAATGGTGAATTACAGGCCTTAAAACAGGACAATGATTGGTGTCAAGATGTCCATGTCAGTTGTTTTTTATGCAGACTTTCTATTGAGCTTTATGGTTCCTATAGCAACACAGAGCACAGGCCAGAAGTCTTATTTAAATTAATAAACACAAAAAATTCATTCATTCACTTCATGTTTTACTGATTTAAATGGAAGATTATATGTAAAGATGAAAATACAAGGCACAGGTCCAAACCTGTTCAGATGTACTGTACTTTTTAGAAGCATGCTATAGCATTATGAGTTCTGAAAATGCCTAGAAAATCTGAAATAGGTCCTAAATAGTTTTTACACAATAGCTGTAAACATATTGCTATTGCATCTTTCTTGAAATCTGTTTTTGGATGAATGTGTTGGGTGTGACCTTCATCTTTACCTTGAGGAATGGGTTGAGCAGTTCCTTCGTTTCCCACACCTTGTTGTATGAAAACCAGCGGTGCTTAAAGCCTGTTAGCATACCTGTGTCACAGATTCTGGACAAATGTTTCCCAAATCTGGGGCAAATAAAAAATGCAAAGTACTGTTTCTGTTGATTCTGGTAATGATTTGTAGAGTATGGTTTCATATAAATGTCCCAAGGGTTTTGTGCCTTAAAATATGTGTTTACATTGTTCTTTTTTAAATCATTGTTCAAACCAGAACTTCATGCATTTCAATAAAAGTGCACTTCTTTTCTGTTTTTTCCATCTACTTCCATTTGCTCCTTCAATTACTCCCCATTTGATTAATGCCCATTTTCCAGCAGTTTATTCTGAGACTGTGAATTGTCACTTCACACCTTTGTATTTTAAAATGTATAAAACCTCATCACCTATGAAACATCCATTTCCTCTACTCTTTGTAATTATGTGTTTGTAGATTGTTGACATTAAGGTGGGGGTGGGTACAAGGAAAAAGAGGCTTTGAGAGTTGATTAAAAGTGTTCAGTTCTCGTTGTTAATCTATCCCCTATTCTTAGGTTGGCAGTCTGCTGGGAGTGAAGGCTAATTAAGGCTTTTTTTTTCCCTTTCTGAAGCCACAGTCACCACTTGCCTGATCTGTAAAACCACACACTAAAGAGTGCCTCTGATGGTTTCTCTCTGTGGATGTAGGGACTCTTTCTCACATCTGTCCTTGTGCAGAGGCTATCTGGTATCCCAGGATATGACTGTGAGAATCGTACTGAAGCGGGAGAGCTGTGTGTCTTATTCAAACTTGGTAAATCTTGCCACATGTGCCTTTGGCTTCCTGAAATCATACAAATGTTGCAGTATGCTGCAGTAAACTTCACATTTTAGCTCATGTGCATTTTTTTTAAAACTATTAACTAATTCCAGGTATTTGTGTTTAGTTACATTTTAGCTCCCCTGCACATAAATATAAACTTGCAGGGTGTCTCTGAGCTCCTGACATGCTTCGAGGGGAGCATGGTTAGTGAGGATTCTCAGATCACATGTGGCCGGGTTAACTGGCTTTCCCTCTGGAGTTTGGTTCACCACATGGGCATGCAGGGCATGGCCTGAGCCGCCCGGCCACGCTGAGGCCCACGCTCTCCGCGAAGCTCGTGCTGTGCACCGTCTGCTCTTTAGTGGCGAGGCCTCCAGGCCATACTGACGCAATCTTAAATACAGTGGCATTTATATTGCATCTTGTAAACAGTAGTAATAGTAGGGATTTGCAGCAGTGGAATATTATTGTCTGCCACATATCAAACTAAAGTGGCTGACAGGTCAGATTGGGTGTTGAGATGTCCCTGCTTTTGATTATCGCTCTGCTCTCTTAAGCTTGTGTCTGTAACAACATGTCACAGTCCATGTCTCTGCTTTTCCATTTTAGTCTTACAACACTGGATTTTCTCATGGGACTTTCCCAGTGACCCAGTGATCTTGTCCTCCACTTCAATCACTTAAAAAAAAAAAAAAAAACCTACGTGCATCCCTGCCTGCATGTGTCTCTCCCTTCCTGATGGGTGTATCATGCCAGAGCTCCCAGTCAATGTGTTTCTAATTACATGTTTTTACTGGAAGCCCCAGTTTCCTGTGTTGCCTCCCCATTTGTGAGTGTGGGCCAGACTGGGCTCCAACCAGCGATCACAGAGCCAAACACCAGCCACGCCCACTGCGCAGGAGTATTATTACCGTGCCGGTACAGATTTATGGCAAACCACTGTCATGTTAGGAATGACACGGACACGCTTGTCTGACCCGTGTGTTTGGCTGGTGTTTCGTAGCAACAGGTACCCTTCCCGTCTATAGACTAGAATAAAGTGGAATGTGTGTGCCATGCAGAGGAATTTTAATACGATTGGGCAGGGTGTGTTTGGGTATTCTGGGTCACCCTTTCGGCAGTGATGGACATGCCCTCAAGCCATATTTCCATGGAAGCAGACTGTGGCTCTTGAGTACCTAAAAATCCTTGACACTAAAAAACCAGCAAAGAGGTCAAATGCTTGACACAAGAGCCTCAGATGAAAACCTGCCTGCCTGAGGAAATAAAAAAAAAAAACACACTCACCATTCTCATAATATTCTTTCTCGCTCTGTGATTTACACGATGGTTTTAATTTAATCTCCAAACACCACTCCAGGCAAAAAAAGTGGTGTATCACTGCAGGTAGATGGGAATTATTTCATTAGGTGGAAATTAGGAAGGGGACCATCATTAAAAACCAAACCCTCCACCGCCACCATACTCAAGATAACCCAGCACTTAAACATGAGTTCTTCCTTCCTTTTTTCCTGTGAATTGTTTACTTTGTAACACTAAAACTATTGCTTGGTTTTATAAACCAGCAAACAAGGCTACCCACCAAACATTGTCATAAAGGTGACTTTAAAAAATGTTGTAGACAAACTTCCCCTTAACAGAAAGTAAATGGCCTGTATTTGTATAGCGCTTTACTAGTCCTTAAGGACCCCAAAGCGCTTTACACATCCAGTCATCAACCCATTCACACACTGGTGATGGTAAGCTACATTGTAGCCACAGCCACCCTGGGGCGCACTGACAGAGGCGAGGCTGCCGGACACTGGCGCCACCGGGCCCTCCGACCACCACCAGTAGGCAACGGGTGAAGTGTCTCGCCCAAGGAAACCACGACCGAGACTGTCCAAGCCGGGGCTCGAACCAGCAACCTTCCGATTACAAGGCGAACTCCCAACTCTTGAGCCACGATCGCCACAAAAGTACAAGTATAACAGTGAGAAGAAGGTGTGTGATGTCATGAGGGCTGGTAAAGCTTTCATCATGAAATTACTTTTTTCAATCAACTTAATCAAAAGAAAGAAAACAGAACAGGATACAGAGTAGAAACACACACAAAGTTTACAGAAAAAATATTTACATCATGGACAATAGTTACAAAAACAGTACTGTACAGTTATTAAGTTTAAAGTACAGAGTTTTTATATGAACTGAGAAAAATAATCTAAGAGTTATAACAGTAGTAGTTGTTTGGTTGATTAGTGCAAATTACAGCGCTGATGTAAACATTTATGTTTGTTGGGAGTAGTTTTGATTGTACAGTCTGACAGCTGCAGGGAGGAAGGACCTGCGGAAACGCTCCTTCATGCATCTAGGATGCAGCAGTCTGTCACATGCTAGAATACAAAACAATCTTGAGAGCTTGAAAAGAAGACATCTGGACTTCTTTAGTTTTTTGAAGACAATCACTTCTCATCCAAGAAGATTTTTCAGTTCTAGAACAACTGGTGGAGAGACGCAGGTAATTAACCCCTAATGGGGGCTGTCCCGTAACAGGCAGTCCTGAGGGTCATTAACCCACTATTGATCAAGCGAGTCTTCACATGACCCAAGGTGCGAAAAAAAAGCATGGGTCATTACCATCACTGGGGCCGACAGGTGAAACCTCTGAGACATTGCTCAGCCCGCCATCAGGTGAGCTATTGAGGTCAATTGAAGCAAGGTGTGAAAGGAGATTGAGACACCTGGGAAGGGATCTCAGGATTGCATTGAAGTTGGCTGGTGTCGTAAGCCACCACCTCAGTTCAATGATGGTCATTCTCAGTGGATATAGATGGCCTCCTTTACTCCTCTCTAACACTATCTGTCTTCTCTGTACAAAATGTGAACATCGGCATCCTCAAAGAGAGTCCTTTCTTCCCGACTAGAAATACTCTGTTAGTAAATGTGTTAATAGGTCAGTTTTGTTTTACAGCCTATTTCTACTGCACCAAACACATCACTCCATACTGGCTTGAATATTGATCTACTGTTCTGTCATTTTGCATCTGATTGTGTTTCCATCCATGAAAATCTTATTCAAAAACCAGAAGTATGGGAAGTGGCATGCCCTGGTTGTTTATGTTTTAACAGCCTTCAGGAAATGTAACCACATTTAAAGCTCTGGAGCACAATGGTGCCTTGGACACCGAGTCGTGAGAAAGACGATAACTTAACCGAATACTAAAGCAAAAAGCTGGCCAGGAAATGCTCCATAAGAATAATAGAGAATTAACTCATTTTCACATTTTTTGTCCTCTTTGGGAAGGAAAACCCTGTAAGAACGGCTCAGCCTAAACCAAGCTGATGATTCCAGTAAACAAGAATGTTTATTGGAATTTGCTGACTTTTCCTCATTGTGAAGAAAAACACGCGTTAAAAAGCCCTGCAGTGTGTTGCTGAGCATAGAGGCTCATTTTGAAAAGCTTGAGAGTTAAAGAGATCAGTCAGCGTGCTGGTCCACCTCTGGAGCTTTAGCGTTGGTCAGTTCTGTCAGCACGTTGTTGCTGTGAGCGATCACTCCTCGGCCTCATTAGGAACTACAGCGCTGTCTTCACTTCAGACATGCTGAGCAGCGTCTTGTGTCCATTACGTGGCCATGCATTGCACTGTAGCAACAGAGTAAATGCAAAAGCTCAGAAAACTCTCCGGCACAAATTCTGCGAGCTAGCTCGGCTGTCGAAGTAGAAATTCAACTTGGCAGAAAATGTTCAACAAAACAGAAAATCCAATAAGATGTTGACCTATTCTATGGTTCATTGTGAACCGCAGAGGAGAAAAACTCTATGATGGACTGCCAGAAAACCAAATTCAACCCATTCTTTTCATTATTCAGTGAATATTTGAAAATGCTGTGTGAAAAGCACCCTTCTCTTGCAGACAGAGTCATCTCTCTAGATCTTTACTTCACTACCAAGAGCTGCTCGGGGATTTATTGTTAGCTGATTAGTGATGACAGAGAAGACTCAACTAGTCTAGCCAAAACATTTGTGCAAATGTGTTGAGAGATATGCCGTAATTCCTCTCTTTCTCTTTGTTCTGATTGCTGCTCATCCTCCCCTGTGCAGTTGTTGTCTCAGCCCTCATGATCCATGATGTTTAGGGAGACCTGCGTTACACACACAAATAATACCAATCTCCTGCTGAGGTGAATAACCTGGTGTATAGGAACTGTAAAGAGGATTTAGTTTGAATAGATACGAAACACAGGGAAAATAAACAATTAAACAACTCTTAAAAACCTTTGAGGCTCTGATATATGCAAACTATCTCAGTTTTTTTTTTCATAATGCAAAATTGAAATACTTGGAACAGAAGTGAGTAATCTGTGGCATTAAATTTAACTAGTGACATAACATTGGCCTCATTGTTCCCACTCATGCTGCATTTCTGTTTTAAATTTTGCACCATGTTTGAAACCGAGTCCTGTGTGGGAGCTTGGAGAAACCATACACCGCAGCCAAGGTCTGTTTCCTGTCAGAGCAGCAGGAGAAGCAACACTGAGATACACACCTTTCATGTGCTGATTTAAGTTTCAGTCCGTTGCACAATCACACGTGCGCACACACACATGCATACGCAGGCAAAAGTGCACTGTGTTCCTGCTTTATGGAGCGAGGGCTTCTAGTGTGGGTGACCCTTCTGAAAAGTGTGAGGTGGAATTGGGGGTTTCTGTCTGGGCCCTGTGAATTACCCACCCGGACCACACACACATACACTGAATGACGCACAAACATGCGCTGAATGACAATTCCCTCACCACACAGGAATATCATGTGAGGGGAATGACTATTGTCAGAGCGAACAGCTGCTCAAGCCAAAAGACATCTATCTCCCACAGGAAGTTATTGATCAAACAAACGTAATGAATCTGTTGATCTTGCCTTGTTGACCGTGACCCTGTCTGTCTCTCCCTCACACACACGGCCCAATTGTACAATATATGTGCGCTCAAAAAACAAAACAGAACAAACAAACAAAAAAGAAAAAGTGCATGTTTGTATTTTCACTCTCACTTCCTCTTTCTCTCGCCACTTTAAAAGACATGGTGGTGAGGACAGATCGTCAAGGTCACTTGAATAAAAGATGGCTGGCTCACTTCCAAACTCATTCCGTTTCAGCACCGAGTCAACAAATGCTGTAGCAGTAGTTTGTATAAACATGCAATATGCACATATAGACAGTGTTATAAGATGGTTTATTAGTTGTAACAGGTCCTAATATACATATGGTGTCACCTAGTCAGTGGTCCAATAGAAAGAGAGTAGGCTGCACATGTGTTGCTCCCTTTTCTGTCGCAGAAGTATAAAAGTTCAAGTACAACTATTGAACTTTACATAAAAATCCAACAAGGTCAAGATGGATTTGAACTTTTAAGGTGTAGCAGTTTTACTCAAAATCTGAATTATTGATCAACAGTAGTAATTTCTGTTTTTAGAGTACAGAATTATAGCCTTAAATACTTATTAAGTTGTTCAATTAAAACACCCATCTGGAACTTTTATGATGTGAAGGCAATAAAAATTGATCTTTTTAATGTAACACTTTGTCATATATAAATAATAATAATAAATTATATATAGAAAGTAAGAACAAAGTATTATTAAGAGAGAATGAAGTCTTGGTTTTAGTGTAATGAAGAAGTAAGTAAGGTCACGTCGGATGCCACTGGGATTACAATGTAAGGTGTAAAAATGTGTAAAAGTCAAGATTTTAGACTTTAAAAAAAAAGAATCAATTATATATTTTATGTATCTATATATTATGTTTAGACTTTAGTACAGTGAAAGTGGCAGCTTGTCTAGTACACTAGTCTCCTATCAATTTCCTGTGAAAGACTAGAGGTTTATCCACAACGTGCATCTGCAAACAACCAGAAAAAGCTGCAGGCCTCACAGCTAGACCAGCTCAAGCCTTTGTTAACAGGACAGGCACATGATAAATGGCAGATGCTACAAGATTCCTATGGCTCCCAGTCAAGCAGAGTTAATGCTTGCTTCCAGAGACAACTGCCAACCGTGGTCACAGAAGGCAGTAATCTAAAGGATGAATGCAAACAGTTAAGACTCTTTATGAAAGAAAAATGTTTGCGGTAAAAGGAAAGAGATTTTTCTTTTTAACTGCAATATGTGTTAAATTGATGTCTGTTTTTACATTTCACTGGACAAGCAGTGCCTTTCTTGCCTTGCTTGCCCTGATAGAACACCACTATTTCTTTCACACCTACTATAATGACACCCTTGAAGACAATGTGGAATATTTTAGTAGCTTTTTATTGCTACACTGACAGAAATCTAAAACAAGAGAAACAACTGATTTCCCCCTGCAAACTTTAATAAAAACAACAAAAATAAAAAGACTGTCACCAAAAAAGTGCAGCTCAAGAGATACCAAAGGAACTGACTTTGATGAACTTGCTAACTCGACTTCAGTTCACAGACCAGAGGTACCAGACTTGAACTTTAAACATTTCCATTAGTATAACTTACCAGAAGACGATTGCTGAAATAATAAAGCAACTATCAACCAATTAAGAAGTCAATTATTGCCCACTCTACGCAGGTGTACACCCACACAGAGCCCTAAGAGAGGCTCAGCCTGTCATGCTTCATTTCTTAAAGGCAAAAAAATGACGGCACACATGTAGAACATCAGACGATGCTGTGCCTTCCTGCCTCTCGGCTGTCATCAGGAGCAAATGATTTATAGTGGCCCTTGTTCATGTTCACTTGTTGGAGGGCTGATAAAATAAGGAAGTGCAGATACCTGTTCCCCCGAGCGGTGCTCTGTAAGACATCAGCCTTGATCCCATAACTCCAGGAGCCCAGCCCTGTCAAGCTGAAGAATGAGTGAGTCTGACCTGGGTTATGGAGTAGTCAGGGCCTTCAGATTCTCATAAATTACATCCTTGTTATAAATAAAATCCCCCGTGCAGAGCGAAACTGGGAGAAGCAGTGAAATCTGGCATTTACAATGAAAAGCAAGGCATAACACAAGACAGAGAATAGTGCTTTTGTCTACAGATACACCATGGTAGTATTGACTTTTTGAGACAATACCTGCACCAAAGGGACAAAAAGCCTTTCTTTCTCTGAAATAAAAATATCTAGATAGTGACTCAAGAAAGACCTCACTTTCTTTCTCACGTTTCAGAGTGTGTTAGGTCTGAGACAGTTTACCTCCGTGTCCTTGAATGAGCCTTTGATGATATAACCTCTAGTCTTTGTGGCTCAGTAGCACACAATGATGTTTGTGTAGGACTTTCCGCTTGTTTCTCCTGGCAAATGTGGGCAACCCGTATATTTAACCTCTGCATCAAATCTTTACAGCCACTGGTCTCACATCCCCCTTATCCGTTAAGCTGATACAATCACAAGGCTATGTAAGCACACCAGAAGCGGAGAGCCGCTGACACTATGAAGGGCTATCTGGGAGTCATTGTGCTCCAAGTCCTTTCAAAGCCTCTGCTTGTGGCAAATGAGCGAGGCCATCTTAAGCTCCATTAAGCAGAGGAGGGGTTATTTACTGTATTTGTTTTCTTTTCCAGAGCTGTGTACGCGACCAGCCACAGGTGCAGGCTGAGCTCTGAGACCTTGAGGCAGTGGACCACCAAACACAGCAGTCTCTGAGGGGAAAGTAATAAACCTTCCTGTTTGTCTGACTGGGAGGACGCGGCTGAGATACGGATCATTTGAATTTGATTTTTGCTCCCTAAAGAATTGTGTGTCATGTTGACGTAGAAAGGATGATGTCCTTTTCACCTGAAAGAGCTTTAATGTCCAAAGGAATGGTACTGTTGCGACTTTCATCCGTAAATAAAGCCGCGGCCGGCTGAGTTGGTTGTGTCCCTGTGACGCGCCTCCAATAATCCATAATGAGTCGTACTTGTACTTTGCGCATTTATTTTAAGAACAAAACAAAAACAAACATTTGCGTTTTCAATCAATTTACAAATAGCGCATGGATTAACTGGTGTGCCAAAAAATGACGGTCAACAGACCAACACCCAACACACCTGCTGCAAACGCAGGTAAATAGACTGTGACCACACCCACATACCATCACCTGAGACGCAGGTAAAGCTATACACCTGTGCCACCAAAACAAAAAGGAAAAACATAAACATTGACTTTGGCTCTTACAGGTACCTTGGGATTAACCAATTGTTTTAAGGAAAAAAAAAATACTTATAGGCTTTCATGTCAAAACTTTGATAAGAAGAAGAAGATGGTGGTATACAGAAACCTAGAGTTAGCAGCAGGTTGACTTCCCTTAGCATAAGGTGCATGTGCATAAGGACTTTTAAAGGGTAACAACTTGATGTAGTTTAAAATATACAGATATTTTTAACTAAAATTAACCATTTTGAGAATTAGAAACATAACTATTTTTAAATCATGTTAGATGTGTGAAAAACCTCATCTTTAATGTCA
The DNA here is from genome assembly GCF_041146795.1 of Maylandia zebra. Lineage (NCBI taxonomy): Eukaryota > Metazoa > Chordata > Actinopteri > Cichliformes > Cichlidae > Maylandia > Maylandia zebra. The sequence continues at coordinate 9,673,697 of NC_135188.1, forward strand.
TATCATATCGTATCATATCGACACTAATTAGTCTGCCAAGTCTTGTACGTAAAGCAGAAGATTTTAACCCAACCCATTACAAATAGCCAGATTTTTTGGAACTGCGATGTTTATTAACCCTTACAACAAAATACACATTTTCTTTTGCTATATCATTTTTTGGATGATATATTTTTATTATATATTTATTCATTTTTTTGTATCACATTTGAAACACTGGGAATTTCTGGCAACTTTTTGTTAACAACAATGTTAATTTTAGACAAAAAAGAAGAGTTTTGTCCATAACATTTTGAAATTATGGCACATATTGATCACGTTGATGTCTCAGAAACTCGTGTATCAAATATGATACAAAGGGCATTATAGGGTTAAGACACTTTGTGAGTACCCCAAGCACAAAAGAGCCCCCAGAAGTAATTTGCTGAAGCAGTTTTAATGATCCATAGTTGCTTTAAACTGAAGCTGCTTCCTGTACTGTGTAAATACAAGCATGTAGAATCTGCTCTAGGTTTAAACCAGAAAATATAGTTTTTGTTTCGGTTAAAATAGACCTTTGGACAAAGCCTTATCCTTCCTCTGACCCTGACCCATAAGTTTAAACAGTGATTGAAAACTCTGGTTTGAATGATACTTAAAATCCAGTGTCAAAAGTTGGGTGTGTGTTTGCTATCTACTTTTGATCTTGCTTTAAATATCTGTTGTTTCCGATGTTTTTACTACATAGGGTGTTTCAAGTACCGGCAACGAGGAGTGAAAACAAATATGACGGTGAAATTTTTGGACATTTTGAGGATTATATGCCAACATTTTTTAAACAGTTTTTGTACAAACTAAGCAAAGAAGAAATTCTGAGCTGCGTCTCTGATTGTGATATCAACTTCCTCTCTAAAATCTCTGTAAGACTGCAGCCAAGCATTCACTAGAAGGAAGAGCTATTGATTTAAATACAGCCATTTTTAAAAGAAAAATTCTACAAGTTAAAATGTTTTTTTTGTACATCTGGTTAACTTGATATGAGAAAAAGAGCTTTTGATTCAAAAGTAAGATGCAGTTCATTCAACTGATATTTAAGCTGTTTCTTGTCTTCAAAGTGTTTCAAGGTTTCAGTAGCCTCAGTTTTTTGTTCTTACATCTCTGGAGGCAATAAGCAAACTAAACTGTAGTTTATCCATATGTCACAGACTTTTCAAAACAAACTGTAATTCTAGATAGCAAAGGCACAAAGTCTGGCTACATTTGCCAGGCTGCTTTGCAGTATTTCGGGAACAGGACGCTTCAGTGGGGCCTTGTTTGGAGTTGGCCTTTTGTGAAGAGCTGGTGTTTAAAGCTGCGAGCGTGCCTCGGCCCGGGTCACCTCTGCAACAGTTTTCGATTCCCCCCTCTTTGTTCTCCAATCAGAAACGCGCTTCAGTTTGAGTTTCATTAAAAGCATGTCCTGAAATTGGATCCGTTTCTTTGTACACCCAGCGAACAGGAACAGTGTGCGACCTAACTGGAAGCAGATCATCCTAACCTTCATCAGCGGACCACGCTGCACATGTTAAATATCTTTGAGTGTGTGTGGCGTGTGGGTGTGCACCTATGTTGTCTGTGTGCGTATATTTTGAACGTATATATTTCAGCGTGCTTGTGAAAACCTATATTCCAAAGTATCAGTCTCCCTACAAATGTCTCCCACAGCTTTACCACAACAAGTTGTATATTCACTGTGCATGACATCATTTACCCTTAAGACATATTAATGATTATTTCATTCTCTCCTCTTGCCAAGGAAACTCCCTTTTCTGTAACAGTACAGCCCATGCAAACATTTTCCACAGGAAACAGAGACTTGAAGAGGCTCTCTTGCTGCAAGTGTCCAGAACATTTCATGCTTTGCTTACAGTGGATGTTAGCATGCCATCAAAAATGCCACAGAGCACCTCATCTTTGTCGACTTAGAAAAAATAGGTTTCACTTTTCTAACATTCTACAAAGCACCAAGTGTTAAACACTCTGGGTCTCAAAGTCATTTGCTACCATTTTGATCTGCCCGTGTTTTTCACCTACTGAGGAAACCGATCCCGTAAGATCGAGGGAGGAATGTGTCCTGAATGCATTCATTAGCCCAGAACTGTTAAGTACAAATCTCAAGTCTCATTTTTCTACATCATTACAGAAGCTTCACAATCAGGCCTCCTGGGACGGGGAAAGTGAGCAGAGAAACGTCTATGCATCACATGTAGGGAAGAGTTTCCAGATGTAACATGTCAGCATTAAAGACACTCAATGACGAGGTGAGGATGTTGAGGGGGTTGAGTGACTGACGGGCTCTTGGCGCGATCGAAAATATCCCTCCAGAGGAGAGAAAAATAGTCACCTTTGCAATAGTAAACTGTGTTTATGTCTGCTAACATTTGAATGATTACATTTGAGTTTGTGTCCATGTTTTGTGGACATCATGTGATGTGAAAATGACATCAGAACATGTGAGTGAAAACATGACACACCAACAGAATCACCATCACACGGCTTTTTATATCCTATGTATACACAATATAAATGGTTAGGTCGAGGGAATGCATTACATAGTATATTCAATATATAGATACAGTTTAGTATCAAAATCACTTCTCAATCATGTATCTTTGTGATAGTGTTGACGCTGGAGCGCTGTATTTATGGTCCAAAGAATTTAATCTTGAGAGTTCAAAATAGAAGAAGCTGTTAAATCTCATTGGCAATGTAATATCCTCTGTTGGTTTACCGAGTTATAAGAAAATGAAATAAAGGTGCCAAAGTCTTTAATGTAGAAATCATACTCTCTTTAGAGACCTTTACTTTTCTACAACTGAAGATGGATAAAATGCCAAACATGAATATCAGAAAAGCAATATAACATCAGTTAACCAAAACCTTGTGGCTCTGATTTATTGTATCTCACTTTCATTTCCATTCGTAAATTACCTTCAAATGATGTGTGCATGTATTTCAGTATTTAGCAGGTTGCAAATGTATGTTATTGTTAGAAGTAAACACAGGCTCATTTTTGCAAATGGTGTAATGAATAAAATAATTAAAAGCCACAGTGGATTGTTTACTGATCAACTGGAGCTAAATAACTTTACTTTGTTCTGCTAATGTGTGGAAATCTACTGAAACCGTGTTCAGCATAAAATCTGATTGTTAATGTCAAAACAAAAGCGTGTTTGGCTGCCCTGTAAACAAAAATGGCTGTTCTGTTATATTTCTGGGAAATGATGCTGAAAACTCAAGGACTGTAACTAGTAAACCATTAGTCTCTACATCGTATAAAAGATGATAGCCCCTGAACCCCAGCCATTACTTTCTGGTCTTAGCATTTTTGAAGCGATGATATTGGAATTGTTTTTATAGACCAGAGGGTGAAGTTATCAGTGAGCTGCATAAACTGTACAAGTCCAATCCATCCATCCGCTTCCGCTTATCCTTTTTAGGGTTGCAGGGGCGCTGGAGCTGTCATAGAGCAAGAGGTGGGGTACACCCTGGACAGTTCACCAGTCTGTCACAGGGCTAACACACAGAGACAGACAACAATTCGCACTCACATTCACAGCTATGGGCAATTTAGACTGATCACCTAACCTATGCCCACTAAGTGCACGTCTTTGGAGAGTGGGAGGAAGCCGGAGTACCTGGAGAGAATCCATGCAAACACGGAACATGGAAACTCCACACAGAAAGACCCCGGCCTGATGCTGGAGTTGAACTCAGGAGAACTCATCTCTGGTTCTTTTCCACAGCATGTCTTTTATCCTGTTTTCCTTCTATCACCCCAACCGGTCGCGGCAGATGGCCGCCTCTCCATGAGCCTGGTTCTGCCGGAGGTTTCTTCCTGTTCAAAGGCAGTTTTTCCTTTCCACTGTCGCCAAAATGCTTGCTCATAGAGGGTCATATGATTGTTGGGTTTTTCTCTGTATGTATTATTGTAGGGTCTACCTTGAGGTGACTATTGTTGTGACTTGGCGCTGTATAAATAAAATTGAATTGAAATTGAAAATGGGAGCACACAATTCTTCTATGGGGTGTACCTTATGGCTATTTTTTGACTTTATCCCATTAAAATGCTCAGACACCATCTATTGGCTACAGCTTCCTATGCTGACTTATCTGTCAATCACAGCTACTACACCTGTAATTTTAAGCCCCAGTAAAACCCAACTGAGTGAATAATAAGAAAGTGTAGCCGTGATCAGTTGTTAGGAATGAGAGAAATAGTTGCAGAAGACAAACCTGTTCCTCCCGTATCAGGATGAAAACATATTATTGTCATGGTGACGAGAATCTACGGGGACTGTCACTTTTGGAGCCAGCCTCAAGTGAAATACACTATTTGGCACATGACTTTGGTGACTTTTTCAGCCCTGGAGGTTGCTGCTTGGCCTACATAAAAAGCTCTTTGCTTCTTGGAATGGCACTTTTAGTTGGCACTGGAAATAAATGGTGAGGTGCGGAATCGTCCATAAGATCTGATAGGTGTGTCTGATGGAAGTACTCATCTTTGTTTGTTCATTACTGCACACTACACAAATACTTAAGTGTTGTAGGTCTGTTTGTGCTTACCATTACTGGGCCTGTAGGCCATATGCAATATACTGAAAGAAACCGGTGCAGCTTAAAAGAGCAGAGATTCAGTTAGGCCCAAACATGTGCAGGAAGGGACCTAATCTAATTCAGCCACCAGGTCCGCTTCATTACCTAAGAAGCATGACTTAGACCACAGCGATTTGGCCAAATGGGCAGTGGAGCGTTGATCAGGGCCGCAGTTTCCTGCTGGGCACAATGTTGCTCTCACAAGCATCGAGCCATATGTCAGCCAGATGCTTTTGGCCTCACTCCCCTTCAAAGAAACAATTAAACACAATTATCACAACATATAAATGAATTTCATCCATGATTAAAATGTTTGGGGTAAGGGGCGAGAAGGACGCACAGCCAGGTGGTTGTAATCTCAATGGTAGTCGCAGTGGGCTTCACCCTCAGAGGGTGGAAGAAAGAAAAACCTGCTGCTCTGTTTATTCAGGCACTTGAACGTCTGGACAAGTGCTCTCGCTCCCTCCTTCTCACTGCATGTTTAGCCTACGAACAAAGGCATCTGTCCCTTAATACCGCTGTAATGAAGGTCATTCATTTTAATGGAGCCTCATTTCAAACTCCTGTCATTAAAGCTTGTAGTGCACTTGACTGGGAGGTTGTTGAGATACTGTGAGAGAGCAAGTTCTACAAATAAACAGTTCCCCCTGCAACCGAGCGGGCATCTGAACATGATAATCCAGTTCACAGCGGTGGAAAGAGGAGAAAGCAGCTCACCTCGGAGGAGAAATCCAAACCATGTTAGAAAGATGAAAACCACATTTAGTTAAGTGGTAAAAAGGATGACAGGTGGCTCCAGCATGTTCCGAGGATAAGAGAACAATCACGAATAATCAGGTTTGAAAGGTTGAGAACACGAAGAGGGACTGAGGATACAATGAGATTCTGATGTCAAGTGTTTGTCAGGCCACAACTGGAAACTCAGATCAAACTCAAACTGTCTGCGAGTGTGAGCTGTCATTGGGATGTTTATAGCATCCTGGAGGGCAATGCATGGAGCCACAGAAAAAAAATGGCCTGTAAGCCGAGGTGAAAGATGAAGACCTATAAAGTCATTTCTCTCTGCCTCCTCTGCACAAGATCATCAAGGTCTGCTGAAAAATCACAGTGCGGTCGATCTTAAAGAGACACGCGCATGCAGCACGTGGTGGAGATGTGAAGATGATGCATTTTGACTCCCAGATGAAGAGTGTGATGAAGGAAGCTGCTATATATGTACTTGTCAGGCTTTCAAGTCCCAGTAGTCCCAGTAGGTAAGTGACATGTTACTGTCTCTCTCTCACACACGGAATATCGCCATGGTTAAAAACGTCACAGGACATGAGATGTGTGTTTAAAAAATATATATCTATCTTTATATCTAAGCTTTAAAAACTGTATGTAGAAGTGTGCGACAAGAAAAATCTCAGCTAAATTGAAACCTACTCCCCATGCAAGTGTTTAAATATATCCGTGGATAATTTATGTGTTTACTCCTCAGATTAGAGAGATCCATCTTCCTAGGTGTGTCAGCTACCCAGCATGCTTTGCTGCTTCCTGGCGTCAGATGGAATAATGTTGATGTATGACCTGTAAAGAGGAGTCTCTTTTTTCTCTCCTGCATGGTGACATGGTAAGGTTGTTTTATCTCCCTGTGAGAAGGAATGGGATGCTCAGCCCATCTCCCTGCCTGCTGAGGGCCTGATGAAAGCACAGGGCCACCTTGTCCAGACGGCAAACATCCATCAGAGGGGCAACATGTCAAACGATGAGGGCAGTGAAGAGTCATCCACAGGGCAAAGGAACGCTATAGGCCTGGTCAGACAGAGGTTTAAACCTAATAAACACCACAGAAGTGTGTGTTTGTGCAGCTCATAGTTGTTACTTTTTATGTATAAGGGCATTTTATGCTAAATCAATCACGTTATTACATTATCTATTAATACTAGCTATATTTTGTTGTGTTTCCAGAAAAATAAGAACAAAGAAATCAAGCAGAAGTCTGTAAAAGTGATATAACCTCCAACTCTCAGCAGCAGAGACACTATGAAATACTAAAGACTGTGTTAACCTGATCTCAAAGAAATATTAAAATGACCAAATTAAGACAGAAACCAAGGACGCTGCACTCTCATACTGTAGCATGTTGTCAACCACAAACCATGTAATAATATCTATTTAGCTCGAAATGGGACAACAATTACATTACACCACATAAATACAAATTGAGCATCATAGTGCATTAAGTAAGATGAGCAACTAAGGCCACAACCAGGTTATTTACTGAGCTAATAAAACAAGTGAATATTAGAATCAATTCTATGCAATATGATGTTGTTTTTCCAACCACAATACCTGTCAGCCACTGGAAAGAATGCATGGTTAAGGTATGCATGGGCCCTTTATGCTCACTGTTTGTGCAAATAAGAAGAAGTAATGTCACATCCATGGGACCATATTGCACTCCGGTATAACTTCAGTTGCACCAGTTTCCTCTCTTCTTGTAATCTTGCATGGTGCCACTGTTGTCATAGCCGTGTTAAAGACATAAGTGGATGATTGTGTTGTATTTTACTGCCATTTTAATGTTTTCTGAATGCAGAAGCTCAGAGATTTACAAATTATATAGATGACTAGAAGATGATAGGCATCACTGAGGCGGCAACACCTATCTTTCAGAAAGAGAAAAGCATTCCAAAGTGAGTAATCGTGCCCATCGAGCTGTGGTGATGTCACGTTTTTCACACAACATGACCAATATAGTGAGTATAATGGTCCATTAGGCACTGGCTTCACACTTCATATACAGTCTATAATACCATGAAACTATTAAATGCATTTGCAGGTGGAGCTTGGCAGTAGTATTAGAATTTTTAAAAAACAGCCGAGTTATGCTGGTGTAGACTCAGAGAGACAATCAAAAAGAGTAGATGATCTGACAGAAAAGTGACAAGGTTGGTAGTAAGCAGCATACTCCAGGACTAAAGAAGAAAATCAAGTGCAGTTAACTGCAGTTTTTTCATTGCCACTCGAGTCCAAGTTAATAGAGATTAAAATGTTAAAATGTCCAACTTTAGAGAAGAAATTAAAATGTTTACAGGCAAAAAAAAAAATCTAATTTCCCACCTCATAAAAATAAAGATGATATTTATAACTTACCTACTGAAATTATATAAAATGTTGGTAGTGTCGGTGCCGTTATCTACATGCACTGGCCGCATTGTTATGAATACTACTTGCAGATATCCAATCAGCTCATCACATTGCATCACCACATCCATTTAGGCATGTAAACATGGATAGGATGACCTGCTGATGTTCAAACTGAGCATCAGAATGGGAAATAAAGGTGATCTAAATAACTTGTGATGATCTACTGGGATTTTCCCACACAATCATCTCTGGGGTTTACAGAAGATGATCCAAAAAGGAGAAAATATCTAGTGAGCGGCAGTTCTCTGGGAAAAAATGCCTTGTTGATGCCAGAAGTTTGTCGAGAATCATCAGACTGCTTTGAGCCTATAGGAAGGCAAGAGTAACTGAAATATGCACTTGTTACAATGACAGCAGGCAAAAGCTGTTGAGCCTTGAAGCAGATGGGCTACAGCAGCAGAAGACTACACTGGGTGGCCACTCCTACCAGTTAAGAATGGGAAACTGAGGCTACAATTCACACAGGCTCACCAAAGTGAACAAAGATTATTGGCAAAATGTTGTCTTTTCTGATATTTCTCAACTTCTGCTGTGAAATTCAATGGTAGGGTCAGAATTTGGTATAAACAACTCCAGCTCCAGGTTGACTATGTCACTATGTACACCCAGAGCCAGACACAGTGTACCCATCTAATGATGGCTGCCTCCAGCAGGCTAACACACAATGTCGCAAAGATCAAATAGTCTCAAACTGGTTTCTTGAACATGACAAAGAGTTCTCTATGCTCAACAGTCATTAGATCTCAATCCAGTGGAGCACCATTGAGATGTGGTCGAACAGGAGATTCACATCATGGATCTGCCGACAAATCTGCAGCAACTACAGCAAAAAATCTGATGCTATTGTCCTGGACAATCCAGACCTTTTAAGTAATCAAAAAATGAGACAGAATTTATGTAGACAAACCGAAATTTGAAAAGAAATTTACCAATGAATTTTGAAGCTCTGAAAATGGGTGACTGTGTGTAAAAATGGCTCTAATCCCTAAACAGTTCATGCAATATTCTGTTAAAAAAAACAAAAAATAAAAATAAAACAACCGCCCCTGCTATGTGTTCCATACTGTGCGTATTCCCTGCGCACAGTATTGAGAAAGCACTTTATAAATGAAAACAAATGAACACAAAGACATGAAAACGATCAGAGCTTTCTCTTGTTTTTCTCCACTAAGCGATCAACACACCAGCACACTTTGATGTGGGTTTTAAGGGGTAATGATCGGCACGTTGCACGCTCTCACAAACCAAATGTTTCTATTTTTGTAAAGTATCCCTCCCCCTTGCCACCCCCAACCCCCCCATCTCAGCAAATAAAGACAAAATGCGACATCCATTTGGAGGCAATTGCCCAAGTAGGCCGATCATTTCAGTTGGGCCTTTATACATTTCTATAGTTTATCCTCGAGGCTTAGTGACATTTGAATCTGTGATCATAATTTCTTTCCCTCTCTCTTTGTGTGTTTCCTGATTGCTTCCACACACTCGAAGCCAGTCCAGCTGGAGACTGTAAAAATAAACTTCATGTTCAAGAATGGGTAGATTAGCCCTTTTAAATTGTTTTCTTTTCATGTTTTTGCTTCCCTGTGCGTCCAACCTGGCAGGAGCCAGCAGGCTGAGAATATAGACTCAGTGTGTGTGTGTGTGTGTGTGTGTGTGTGTGTGTGTGTGTGTGTGTGTGTGTGTGTGTGTGTGTGTGTGTGTGTGGACTGTATGGGAACACAGAGGAGTCCAGAGAAACACTAATTGGCACAAAAGACATGTCACCTACCAGATGTTTCTTTAAAAGCAGTTAGCGAGGCACAGGTCCATAGCGAGGTGTTGGAGGCCTATATATGCATCAGAGGGAGCCGTCAGGATCCTGGACCACTCCTGCTGGACACCTGGCTTCCTGCTTCCCTGCGCAGCTGTGCACTGGCATGTGCTACATCATACTCAGACTATTCCGCTTTGTTCACGTTACATATTGTTCATGTTGTCAGCTTTTGTTCAGTGTTAAACAGAGATATCACGCAGAATTGTTTTTATTATTGCATCAAACACATGGGAACGATAAGTCCGAAGAAAGACTTTATCTCATTCTGAGGTTTATTACATCATAACTTTGCCTTTGGAGAAGGCTGCACGGGAGACGTGTTTGGATAAACAATGAGAGAATGTATTTCTAACCACACTCGAAATGTTTCCGGTTTCCCTTTTCAGTCTTTATTGTGCAGCCGGTGCTGTAATTACATTGTATAATCATTTTGCATATGGCATCACTAGAGGGGTAAGATCAGGACAGTGATGATTACAAGTTGAATTTTTTGAGCGCGCGCTCTCACGGCCACCTCTTGTTTTTCGACAGTCTGTCATTTTTCTGTGGCACATTTTGAAACCTATTACTCTTCACTCGTCACTTTTAGGGAGACAGATGGAGAAAGAAGCTTAACACGAACCTCAAGCAAAACCCATCTGGGAAGCTTAATTACAAGTAAGCTCTGTTTAATAAGCGGTGGATCACATATCCTGGTTCAGCATGTAGAGCAGGAGAGAAGAACCTCCAGAGGCTCAGGAATGTCAGTGTTTGTATATGATTGCACATGGTTGCATGCCGGCAGTGCTGCACATAGAAGCTGTTTAAAGTAGGCACTGTAATCCATTCTGACAGAAAAAGTTTGGCTACAGAACATGAATGAGTAACTCTCCCCCTTCTGTGAATGACTGTTGATGAGGCTCTCTTAAGCAAGGCACTTAACCTTTGATACACCAACGATCTCGGTGTAAAGATTCAGATCTAGACATATTCTGAAATTTGTTACTCTCAAAGAGGGCAAAAACTCAGCTTGAGCGATAAGAGGGGATGGATGGATGGATGGATGGATGGATGGATGGGCGTAACTTTGTGCAGAACACTGGGGGGGTCAAGATCTCTGTCTAAATAAATAAATACATCTGGGTAAATTCCCAGATGTTTAAACATGCAACTATTTTGCTGGTAATAACTGAAATGAGTAAAGAAAATCAACAGCCTATTTATGCAACATAACTCATAATTTTATTGGGCCATAACCCCCCCTAACCCCCCGGGAAATTACGCCCCTGGATGGATGGATAGATGGATGGATGGATGGATCCCATGAGACCTAAGTGTTGGGACTAATTGTAGTAGCTCAGTAGATGCAGTGCATTTCCCTCGGTGAATTGAGTGGTTGCAGCTAGTTCAGTAAAAGAGTTAGAGTCCAAATTAAAAACAAAAAAATCGACGAGATCATTGGATATGGGAAAATACAAGCTACCATAATGCAGTGCTCCTGTTTCAATCTCAGATTCCACAGCTCAGTCACATAGTCTCTCAAGAAGCTATAAAGAAAGACCTCAAATGGACACTGGATACTACAGCAAATCATCAGGTTACACAGTAAAAACCTCCGCAGAGAGTGGTGTCACAGGAGTGTGACCTATAAATGCATAAATTGGGTGACTTCACATTCTGCAGAAAAAAAGAAAAACATTTATATATATATATATATATATATATATATATATATATATATATATATATATATATATATATATATATATATATATATATATGTATGTAAACCCAAAGGCCAGCTGCGGATTCACGAGTGAAAAAGGATCTGTAAACCAGAACTCTTAGGTACAATAGAAATCACATGTGCACTTTTAGCCCCCGATGCTGTACAGTACTCTATTTATGTGTCCCAGTTATGTGTATCTTGCATGCTGGTAGTTTAAACTTTCAGGTCATCTTTGTTTTCAGTGAAAATGAATATGGCTCTTGTGGTTGTGGTTGCTGTGATGACATCATCCATGGAGCGGTTTCATGTTGAACTTAAACAAACATTAAAGTTTTGCTCTTCATTACAGAGGTTGCGAACGTCGTATTAGTCCAATGCGGCCTTTCTACGACAACCAGCATGGTTTTATATGACACCGTTCTACCCATCCAATCTAAACTACTGTGAACAAAAATAATGGCTTTAACATGGCGTAACACTCACAGAGGGGGATTACCAGGAAAAATATAAAGGCATGCAGGTTTTATAAACTTTGGTGTATGCGATGTGTGACAAGACAAGAAAATAAGCTCCCCCATCAGGAGAGATCTCCATGACATCACCTTGCTTCCCCGCAAACTCTTTCTCAAATCAGATCTAGTGAAAGAAAGAAAGGGGGAAATAAGACAGTGCTTTCTTATCCTCTAGATTTAAACTTCATATTCTCGTAGTATGACAGACAAACATCAATGCTCTACAAAAGGTACTGAATGGTAATTTATTACTCTTCTTCTCAAGCTGCCAGGATCCAAAGAGAAGAAAATCTTGGCACCTCTAAACAAACACCTGGTCTTTGGCAGTGTGGATTTCAGTGTGCCTCAGGAGAGCTGCTAAAGACATCCAGTCCTTCAGATTTCATACACAGACCAGATGCTGTAAACACTGATCACACTGCCTTAATTTGATCCCAGGTGGAGCATATACACCGATGGACCCAAACATTATTGTAGCTTCATCCAGTACTTTGATTTATCACCAAATATGTCCTACAGAAGTGAGAACATTCCCACCAGCTTCGACTAGTGCTAATTAGCAAGTGTCAACTTTCTAAAATGCCAGGCTAAGACATGATAAACAATACCTGCTAGGTGCTGGCATGCTTGCATTGTGACTGTGAGCATGTTAGCATGCTGACTTTAGTATTCACCTCTGCAAACTTCCACAACCACTTCTCACTTCCAAGTTGAAAATATTCCATCTTTCTTAGGGAAACTAGATCCTTCCAAAAGCGTAGGAGTGATGTTATGTCACATGTAATCTTAAACTATATACCGTATTTCCCGGACTACAAAGCGCACCTGAATATTAGCCGCACAAGCTAAAATCAGGGGAAAATCCTGTTTTGTACATACATTAGCCGCACCTGACTAAAAGCCGCAGGTGTTTCAATATTGACTTATCATATGTAAGAGAATATGCACAAAGCGAATTGTCAGGAAAGAGATGGCTGTTTGGAGACACATCCCTTTTATTAATATTTTGAAAAACAAGTTATGGGTACATATTTGCATAACTTTTTAGGTATATGTACAAGTAGCGGTAATTACAAGTAGGAAACATGTACTGTGCTTCATAAATGAGTAACAAATGTAGTACATAACAATAACCTAGGGCACACCAGAAAAATAGATTGGACTACCTTTTAGGCTCAGGTGCAGTGACATGGCTTTAACAAGAAGAAAAGTCAGTCATTCACCACCATCTTCCTGCGCACTAAAACCACCAAAGTCCTCTTCTCCAGTGTCGGATACGAACAGGCTCAGGATGGCTACGTCATCCACTCTCAGCTTCTTTCCTTTGTTGTCAGTGTCAGAGTCGAACACCCTCTGAAGGGCCGTGGCGGTGTCCTCCTCTCCATCATGCAGCAGTCCAGCCCTTCGAAATCCGTTGGTGATCATGGATGTTTTTACACTTTTCCACGCTGTCAGATTCCACCGGTGGAGTTGGGCATAACTTGCTTTTCGCACGTTTATCGCCGCACATCATCCACGACTCCCGCTGAACGCATAGCACTACTTTGAAGTTTGTTTTTCGCGCTACTTTTACGGCACTATGTTGCCTGGCGGATGGACATGTGACCAACATACCACTTTTGAACCCGATACTGTGTGTCTGATCACATGCCCTTCCGCCAGGCAACGTAGTGCCGTACAACACCGGAACAATCAAAACAAATCGTCTTACAATATGACAAAAATCATGGACAATCCATAGAAAAGCCGCACCTGACTAAAAGCCGCAGGGTTCAAAGCTGGTGCAAAAAGTAGCGGCTTATAGCCCGACAATTACGGTATATTAAATGCTTCTCAACAATGGATGTGCACAGGAGGGACAGTGGATATGTTTGGCAAAGGCTGTTTAACATGGAGCTTCCAGGCAGTAGGAAATAAGGAAGTAAGATCACAAGATGATTCATGGCTGTAGTGAACTTGGACGTGTAGATTGCTGGTGTGACTGACTGAGATTTCCTGCTCCACAGGAATTACATAAAAGCCTGACCGTCTAATTCAAGCTACTGCTGCTAAAAGTGGTTATACATGCGATAAAAGGTATTGAATCATATACTTAGTTTTCACAAGACTGCACCGAGTCCCTTGAAAGCTTTGCAAGGTGCAATTTAGCAGTAGAAGCTATTTATTTTGTGAAAAAAAGACAATAAATTGGATGAAGAATAGCAGCAGGCAGACTAACATCCTGAAGGATGCATCAAGGTGCGGGAGATACAAATCACCAGATAAGCATGTGGTGGTTTGTGAGCCTTGCACAACTAATATGATAACATGAGTCCAACTACGTCAGTGGGGAGAGCTGTTATGTTTTGTTACCCTATAGGATTGTCATCTGATCATTTGGCTCGATCACTCATCCCTGCAAAGTGTCAACACACCTGTAGCTAAATAACTGCCGCTCACCATCACTGGAATTTCCAAAGGAATCCAACAATCCAACATTTGTTTTCTCTTGCTGAAAAACCACTCCAACAATATTCATAGTAATGCAAATGTAGCTGATTTGTCTACATTTTCATTTAATGGTTTGCAAGACCCTTATGAAGAAAACATTGAGGGAACAGTTTACCCTGCCCGGGATAGGGTTACCGGGGCCCTGCCCTGAAGCCAGGCCCGGGGAGGGTGCCCGAGGGCGAGCGTCTAGTGGTCGGGCCTTAGTCCATGGGGCCATGAGGCCCTGGCGGACTGATCCCCGGCTGCCAAGACTGGCAATTGGGACATGGAATGGCCCTTATGAAGAAAACATTGAGGGAACAGTTTACCCTGCCCGGGATAGGGATACCGGGGCCCCGCCCTGGAGCCAGGCCCGGGGAGGGTGCCTGAGGGCGAGCGTCTAGTGGTCGGGCCTTAGTCCATGGGGCCATGAGGCCCTGGCGGACTGATCCCCGGCTGCCAAGACTGGCAATTGGGACATGGAATGGCCCCCTATCTGGTGGGGAGCCTGAGTTAGTGCGTGAGGTTGAGAGGTACTGGCTAGATATTGTCGGGCTCACCTCTACGCATGGCTTGGGCTCTGGAACCAGTCTCCTGGAGAGGGGCTGGACTCTGTCTCAGTCTGGAGTTTCCCCTGGTGAGAGGCGGCGGGCTGGGGTGGGTATTCTAATATCCCTTCGGCTTGCTGCCAGTACGTTGGGGTTTTTCCCGGTGGATGAGAGGGTTTGTTCCCTGTGCCTTAGGGTCGGGGAATGGGTCCTGACTGTCATCTGCGCTTATGCGCCAAGTGGTAGTTCAGAGTACCCAGCCTTCTTAGAGTCCCTGGGTGGGGTGCTGGAAGGTGCTCCACCTGGAGACTCTGTTGTCCTGCTGGGAGACTTCAATGCTCACGTGGGTAATGACAGCAAGACCTGGA
This sequence comes from Maylandia zebra, assembly GCF_041146795.1. NCBI lineage: Eukaryota > Metazoa > Chordata > Actinopteri > Cichliformes > Cichlidae > Maylandia > Maylandia zebra. Next base: position 9,688,921 of record NC_135188.1, read on the forward strand.
GGGGCGTGATTGGGAGGAACGGCCTCCCTGATCTGAACCCAAGCGGTGTTTTGTTATTGGACTTCTGTGCAAATCACAGTTTGGCCATAACGGACACCTTGTTCGAACATAAGAGTGTCCATAAGTGCACGTGGCACCAGGACACTCTAGGCCGCAGGTCGATGATTGATTTTGTAATCGTATCACCAGACCTGCGACCATATGTTCTGGACACTCGGGTAAAGAGAGGGGCTGAGCTGTCAACTGATCACCACCTGGTGGTGAGTTGGATCAGGTGGCGGGGGAGGACGCTGGACAGAACTGGTGCACCTAAACGCGTAGTGAGGGTGTGCTGGGAACGTCTAGCAGAGGCCCCAGTCCGTGAGACCTTCAATGCATACCTCCGGCAGAGCTTCAACAGCATTCTGAGGGAGACTGGGGACATTGAGTCCGAATGGACCATGTTCAGTGTCTCCATTGCTGAAACTGCTGCATTGAGCTGTGGCCGCAAGGTGGTTGGTGCCTGCCGTGGTGGTAATCCACGAACCAAATGGTGGACACCAGAGGTGAGGGGAGCCACCAGGCTGAAGAAGGAGTCCTATCGGGCTTGGTTAGCCTGTGGGACTCCGGAGGCAGCCGACAGGTATAGACAGGCCAAGCGGAATGCGGCTCGGGCAGTGGCTGAAGCAAAAACCCGGGTGTGGGAGGAGTTCGGAGAGGCCATGGAAAAAGACTTTCGGACTGCCTCGAAGAGATTCTGGCAAACCGTCAGGCATCTCAGGAGGGGAAAGCGGTACTCTACCTGCACTGTGTATAGTGCTGGCGGAGCGCTGCTGACTTCGACTGAGAAAATTGTCAGGCAGTGGAAGGAATACTTCGAGGACCTCCTTAATCCCACTGACACGTCTTCCGAGGAGGAAGCAGAGTCTGGGGATGAGGAGAATGACCCGCGAATTTCTGGAGGCGAGGTCACTGAGGCAGTTAAACAACTCCTTGGTGGCAGAGCCCCTGGTGTTGATGAGCTCTACCCCAAGTTCCTGAAGGCTTGGGGCAGACCGGTGGTGGTCCCCATCTTTAAGAAGGGGGACCGGAGGGTGTGTTCCAACTACAGGGGGATCACACTCCTCAGCCTCCCTGGGAAAGTCTATGCCAGGGTGCTGGAAAGGAGAGTTCGTCCGCTAGTCGAACCTCGGATACAGGAGGAACAATGCGGTTTTCATCCTGGTCGTGGAACATTGGGCCAGCTCCTTATCCTCTCGAGGATACTTGAGGGTGCATGGGAGTTTGCCCAAGCAGTCTACATGTGTTTTGTGGACTTGGAGAAGGCATTCGACTGTGTCCCTCGGGGTGTCCTGTGGGAGGTGCTGCGGAAGTATGGGGTGTCTGGCCCATTGCTACGGGCCAATGGTTCCCTATACAACCGTTGCAAGAGCTTGGTTCGCATTGCCGGCAATAAGTCGGACTCGTTCCCGGTGGGTGATGGGCTCCACCAGAGCTGCCCTTTGTCACTGATTCTGTTCATAATTTTTATGGACAGGATTTCTAGGCGCAGCCAAGTGGCAGAGGGCTTTCACTTCGGTGGCCTCAGAATCTCCTCTCTGCTTTTCGCGGATGATGTGGTTCTGTTGGCTTCATCGGGTGAAGGCCTCCAGCTCGCACTGGAACGGTTCGCAGCAGAGTGTGAAGCAGTGGGAATGAGGATCAGCACCTCCAAATCTGAGGCCATGGTTCTCAGCTGGAAAAGGGTGGAGTGCCCCCTCCGGGTCGGGGATGAGTTCCTGCCCCAAGTGGAGGAGTTCAAGTATCTCGGGGTCTTGTTCGCGAGTGATGGGAGAAGGGAGCCGGAGATCGACAGACGGATTGGTGCTGCAGCTGCAGTAATGCAGACGCTGCACCGGTCCATTGTAGTGAAGAGGGAGATGAGTGTAAAAGCGAAGCTCTCAATTTACCGGTCGATCTACATCCCTACCCTCACCTATGGCCACGAGCTGTTGGTAGTGGCCGTGGCTACAATGTAGCTTGCCATCACCAGTGTGTGAATGTGTGTGTGAATGGGTGGATGACTGGTTGTGTAAAGCGCTTTGGGGTCCTTAGGGACTAGAAAAGCGCTATACAAATACAGGCCATTTTAGTGACCGAAAGAACGAGATCGCGGATACAAGCGGCGGAAATGAGCTTCCTCCGAAGGGTGGCTGGCCTCTCCCTTAGAGATAGGGTGAGAAGTTCGGCCATCCGGGAGGGGCTCAGAGTAGAGCCGCTGCTCCGCCACATCGAAAGGAGCCAGCTGAGCTGGTTCGGGAATCTGACAAGGGGTTGGCGTTCCGGGCATGCCCCACCGGGAGGAGGCCCCGGGGCAGACCCAGGACACGCTGGAGAGATTATATCTCTCGGCTGGCCTGGGAACGCCTTGGTGTTCCCCTGGATAAGCTGGAGGAGGTGGATGGGGAGAGGGAGGTCTGGGCTTCTCTGCTTAGGCTGCTGCCCCTGTGACCTGGCCCCGGATAAAGCGGATGAAGATGGATGGATGGATGGTTTGAAGTACCTATCTTGTAAATCTCAAACTGGAATAACAAGTGGTTTCCCTGTTCTTTCAGCTTCGACATCTATCACCCCAACATGGACGTTTGACTTTAAAGCTGTTTGACTGGGCCAGATTGGTATGAAATGTAGTGTTCGCAATCAGTGCCTTGTGACACTGACTTTTTTTCCCCCTATAGTGCCCTTGAATAAATATTATGTCATCTGGGCTCTGAAAGTTAATGCAAGCTATCTGGCCTCGTCTTCTTGTTAAAACTTTTATCTCAAACTTATTTTAGCTTTACATAACCAGTGTCTCTGTTAATCTGCTATAATTTAGAGTTATCGCTTTGTTGTCTGCGAGTCGGGTCAGTCTGCCGGCACTTCAATTAGTCTGCCGTCCTGAAGTTTTGTTGAAGGAGAGATGAAGGATTTCTGACTTGACTAATAGGCTGAGCTCTAATCTGGGGTGTTGATTGACACTGTCTTCAATGGGCGTGTTTACACACGGCTCCGCCGTTAGCATCTGTCATCCAGTCACCTCTCATACATGTCATGAGGTGCCCGTGTCCCCTCTGTTTGGCCCAGAGTCAGTGTAAGATACACAAACACGGCTTCTGTCGTCACTAACTAAACTTCCACATTCTCTTGAAGTCAAACGCAATCACGTTGTGTATATAGATCACATTCTTTTTGCAGTTTGTGTCTATTGCAGTGGCTGCTTCACTGTTTCTGCTAACTTGTACACCCAGTCTGCATTCATGCTTTTTCTGTGCATGAAAGGTTACAAGCGGCTGAGGATCTGTATTTATGAAACTCACAAATTAACACAAACTGTTGGCTTAATTTTGCCAGATTTTTACAAGTATTATGGAAGCGTGGTGCATTTCTTTTTCTCAGCTAAGGCATTTAATGAGAAAATAAAATATATATAAGTAGTAGTGACTTTTCACGCCTGTCCAGGATGTTTTTTTTTAACATTTTAAAATTAATTAATTTTTCCACCAGAAGGAGCAAGTGAAATATCCATGGGCAGTATTCTACTGATTCACAGCATCGTCCTTTCCAGGCAAAGAAACAGCACTCACACTATGTGTCTCTGTGCTGTGCTCAGTGGATGAGTGAATCAGAATCAGAATCAGAATCAGAATACTTTATTGATCCCTGGGGGAAATTATTTTTTGTTACAGTGCTCCATTTTAAACCAACATTAAGACAAGACAGACAATACGCTAACTAAGAATAGTACAATATATACATATATATACATACATACATACATACATAAGTCACTTATAAATAAATATTTGGAAAAGAAACATGTGTAGTTGTAGCAGCAAACAGTGTGTTAAGTGGATGCGTTGTACAGGGAGATGGCCACAGGCAGGAATGATTTCCTGTGTCGTTCAGTGGTGCTTTTCGGTAATCTCAGTCTCTCACTGAACGAGCTCCTGTGACTGACCAACATGTCATGGAGTGGGTGGGAGGTGTTATCCAACATTGTCTTTATCTTGGACAGCATCCGCCTCTCCGACACCACCTTGAGGGAGTCCAGCTCCATCCCCACAACATTGCTGTGGGGATGGAGTAAGAGTAAGGCTTCAAGTATCGACAGAAAACTGTTGTACACAGTTCATCTGAAAATGTGAGAGGCTCTCCGGCGCTTCAAACTTCATTGGGTAAAGTCTGATTACAGGTGTGAAAAAGTCAGAAAAAGTTTGAGAATCGCAGGTCTGCTTATGTGGGTAGTGTCTTATTTTTCCTCACAGTAGACCATCCACCAAAATGTTCATTAAGACATCTAGCAGAAGTTGGGATAACATTGAAATCATGTGCAAAAGTCATCCTTTTTCTTCTGCTTTTCCAGTTCAGAGCCTGGAGTCTATTCCACCTGTTATTCTGGGTAGTGTGGAGTGGGGCAGGGGAGCACATACTGGGCTGGCTGCTAGCCTATCGCAAGTTTAACACATAAAAACACACAAACAGCCATTCACACACACATCTATTTAGAATTGCCAACTCGCTCAAAACGCTAAATATATGATTGTTTTTGAACGGCGGAAGGAAGCATGAATACCTGGGAAGAACCCACACTGGCACAGGGTGAAAGGCCCCAGGTGGCCAGTGGATTCAAACCCAGGACCACCTTGCGGTGAGGCAACGATGCTAACCACTACACAAACCATGATGCCCCTCCCACAACGTTTCTTTAAAAAGTGTGCAACATACCCTGAGATACATTTTCTGTTTTTTGTTGGGTGTGTCAGAAATTCTATCTATAATTTACACATAGATGCCACTTTAAAAAGGCAAACACACACACACACACACACACACACACACACACACACACACACACACACACACACACACACTGTACTGACTGAATAACAGTTTAAAATCGATGTAGCCTGGATAACATTCTGGAAATTACACTTTTCATTTTAGAACTATCTTTAAAGCATTACATTTAATACCTTTACACTCACACACAGCACTGAGCACTTTTCTGTGTGTTTCAGAGAGACAGAGGTTAAACCTGTAATTACAGCACATATGTTTACATTGCAGGAATTTAAACGACACCTGTACTGCTCTTGGATAGCAACAAAGGCAGAAAAAACCCTCATGAATATAAAATAAAGTCTGATCCACCTGCCGTGACACTAAGCCGCTTTTTTTTTTTTTACGTACTTTTAATACTTCCCTCATTTGTCATTCGCAATAAATGTCTTTTTTTCTCAACTCTGTTGTAACACTGTTACAGTATGTGAGGTCTGACTGGTATATTGAACTATACTGTGTTTTCCAGTCCTGTAATTACACAACAGGAGCTTGCATCCCCACAACCCCGAGGATACGTCGCCATTCCTCTCTGGCGATGGGAATTTCCCATTTCGATGCGCTGCCTTCTGTTTCAGGTGTTCAAACAAGTTTTAATATGGAATATCTCCCAGAAGCCTTTGCCTCAACTTTGCCTGTGCATTGTTGAAGCAGGGTTATGGTTCCGCTGGAGGTCTTTGATGAGTAATACGTGCCCCTCGACAGACAATCTCTGATCTTCTATAGTTCAATCATCAAAGTTTTTGTGCTTCAGACGCAAAAGATGCAAAATTACGATGGCTGTGAGGAAGCAGCCTATCAAAACGAACAACCTTAAAGTGAGGGTGGCAGGATCAAATGTGACCAACCGGTGTGATGATGGGAAAATAGATGGAGTTTCGTGGAGGAATAATTTAACACTTCTGGAACTTTTCACGTCAAACACATGGCCCGGGCAGCACTCCGCCAGGGGAGGGTTTTATTTCACTTGCCTGTACCTGTGCACAAAACTCTGCCATCAAAGTTTCCCCAATTCTATGGCTTCACTTTAACTTTGGGCACCACAGAATGCCTTTGTGCACTGTGGAGCCTTTGTGGGAATACATTTAGACTTAAATGCTTTTGATTCAGCGTTGGCAGGGAATCAAGCAGGACCCAGTTTTTTCCATGCTGGGGACCACAGCCATGTTGAACCTGACCAGACATGACCTCATGCAGTAGACAGATGCATGTAACAGGCAACATTGCACGACAGCATTTCATCTCAGCCATTACGTTAAGTATCTTTCACATTACCTGAGTTTTGGATTACTTGAAATCAAGATCACTTCCCTGCTGAGTGAAAACAGGATGTTTGCGTTTTGAAGGGTTTTTTGTGTAACGTTTAAATAGAGTGAGGTATTAACTGTTGCTCTAACAATAGTAGGACTTTGAAAGATTACATGCTTTCTGAGTTATAGCCTTCACCAGAGGTTGTGGTGAGGACATGTAAATGTCATTATACTGTATATGGAATTGCCATGAACATATTCTATGTCTATATTTTTATCACGGCTCAATCCGTGTGTTGATTCACAACATCTAACTGCTTTATGTATTACAAGAAAGGCTGCCATTCGCGTTGCCATTCTGAATATCCAGCATAACACTACTGAAGTGTTTAACACCGCCATGTTATATTTGATCATTCATTTTAATATCTCTTGCTTCTATCAACCAGGTAGCTCATTATTTCCTGTTGGCAGGTTGACCAACTTCCAATTTAGAGGATATTTTCCTGTGCTTGGATGGATTCATGGTCACTGGCTTGGGCTGCAGCTTGCAAATTTATTCTTTCATCTGATCTAGGGAGATCCACCCTAGCTGTAAGGCCACTAGCCAGAACTTGTCATATATGAAAACTTATTTAAAAATTGGTGCTGAGCTCATCAGTGCTGCAGAGAAAAAGAAAAGAAAATGCCTGGGGAGCATGCATAGTTGATACATTGTAATGTAAATTCTGCAAGAATGTGTCCGCGGTCACAAAAAACTGACAGGAATTTTACAAATTTTTACAAATTTTACATCACTGGGACCCGAGCAGACACTACCAGTCTTGTAGATGTGGAGAAAACAGACCCTGGTTAAGAAGGTAATTTCTGTCCATAGCTGGTAGGAGTCACCAGAGAGGAAGCTGATTATTATTTATCAAAAAGGTGACACATTTACATTTACTCAAATGCCTGCAGGTACAGCAAATACTGTGGAAAACCTTGTGTTTTTACAGTTAATCTATGCAGTGGGTGTTGAATCATTCAGTCTAAAGATTAAAGAAAAAAAATCAGCAAACCTTAGAAAACCGAATAGTCCGGACCAAAGAAGTTGACTGAAACAAATTCTACATTATTAAAAGTATTTTTAGAGAACATGACATGTGTTCGCTTGAGATTAGTTGCTATTGAAATGAAACATGCCACTTTAGCAAAATACTGTTGAAGTAATAGCTTTACGTATGTTGCCTAGATGACTAAATGGAGTACAGCTGGTAATGTATAATCCTATTTGAAAACATTTCAAAGTCATTCCAAAGAGAAAAACAGAGTGAATGAGTGGGTGACGGACAGACAGAAAGAATGAATAAACTGACTTTTAGGATTATGTCTTGATGAGTGTAAATATTATTCAAAGCTTTATTTATAAGGGTAATTAGTTCTTCTTCTGTGTTTTCGTATAATCTGCTTTCACTCTGTCTGAGAGCGACTTTTGGCAAAAAAAATTCAACACTGTTGCTTCAGTCCTGACCGGATAATACCACGTCCTTTCCTTTGTGTGTTTTAGCCCATCTTCTTTCTGCCAACGAGAAGTTACAGACAAATTAAGCTGTTACTTCATCTCGTCTTCCACCGCTAACGCTACTTTGGAGAGTCGTACCCTCAGCTGTGAAAATCATTCCTGTGTTTAGACACAGCCCTGTGACATGGGCTTTTAGCACACTGAGACCAATGAAGTGTTGCCAGCTGTGCAACGTGGCTGAAGAGTTCACAGCTACTCAACGCACAGGCGCCAATGGCAAAGTCAGACCGCAGTTCTCATTCAAAAAGTCCCGCACCAACACAGTTACCTCCTGAAAGACATCAGTGAAATAAAGCACTGATTAAACACAAAGACTTTATGGCAAAATTCTGGAGAGCACATTACGTCTCTAAGAGTCCCCAGAGGACAGGCGATAAAGGACGTGGTACAATGCAGAGGCCAATCCATCACTTAATGGGTCACGATCCAAAATTCCTCTTTTGAACACAGATCTCCGGTATAAAAGCCTCCAGACGAGAACTAAAAGTGACTAAGTGTTTCTATTTGAGTAAGTGAGGGGGTGCTTGTGTCTTTCTGTCTGTGTGAGTCAGTGTGTGACTGCAGGCTGTACAGTAGATAAGAAAGGGCAGCGAGAGGCACCGGGGTATCCATTACTCACTGGATGCCTATGGAGAGCAGAAGAAGCGGCAGCTGAATCTAGTTTAATGGTGGAAATGGATGCACAGTCTCCCCGTGGAGCGATCCCCTTTATGACCAAAGCTCACCTGTGATATATGGAAAGAAGACAGATGCCAGCGAGGGAGGCAGTGGGACACCAAGGTGATTGGACAGATTCTTCTGGGTGATGCGGAGGCTGAGTGTAGCTTTGAACTCTTGCCACAGTCCAGGGTCAAGCTGGGGGTGATTAAGTGCTGCTGCCGTGCTCCCGTAGGACAGGAAAAGGATGAGAACTTATTTTCAGCGAGCAAACAGAAAGAAGATGATCTGAAAAGGCCAGAACCTCAAACCATGGTGTTTGCAGTGCACTAAGGCATCGGCTTTTAAAAGAATCAAAGAAAACATGCCGTAGCCTACCATCTGTAAAATTTTATTACATTATATAAGACTTGTGTCTGTACTAACGAAGATCACATGGAACTCCATAGATTCTGTAATGAATAAACATAATCAAGATAAATTTCTGATGATGACAATATACAAAGTGTGATCAAAATCTTACTAGGTTAATAAAACATTTAAAAACCTTACTGCTTTAAATTTGCCCATTCTTCCCTTCAAAGTTCTCTTCTAATGCATTTTCAGAGTCCTCCTTGCACTTGCACACCCCTGCAATATAAGGAGGGTGCTGAGCAAGTGGTGGTTCAACACCCTTTGGCACACAAGTGCAATGTCAATGACTACGACTATGACTAGCAGCATGCTTGTCAAAAAATGACAAACATGCTGCTAGCTGTGGTTTTCTGCTGACATGCCATCTTCAGGCTCAACTGTGTACCCTTCAACTGAAATCTTCTGGCCCATATCCAGAGACCCACCAGTGATGATCCTTAACATAAAAACTTTCCAGTGAAAGATGGCCAAGTACAAATATTAATACGCTGACTTACAGGATCCGATCTAAAAACACCAGCCACAATGAAAATGGCTTGACATGCACAAGAAAACAATCTTAAAAGAGAAATAAGGAAAGATTTTTACATTTTAAGTTATAATTTATTAATATATTTTAAAAACATTCAATATCTGCTTAAATCTCTGTAGGCCAAATGCTAACATCAGACAAAGTAGAACCGAGGCTGATAGAAACATCAGTTCATCATATATTTAGTAATAAAAAGTAATAAAATAATGAAAAGGGAGATAACATCATGACATCACAGCCACAAAAGTCACTGACTAATCTGATTGTAAACCAACAGATATCATTCAAATGTCAACTTTGTGGTGGAGCCAGAAGAAAATCTGAAAACTGCACATTGGCAAAATGTGCAGTTCACTATCTGAAAACCAAGTTCATATGACCTAGAAGTGGTGCTTGGGGGGGGGGGGGGGGGGGAGTCATTAGATCACCAAGGTCACAAAAATCGATCAACTACAGTAGGCACCATAAATGCACCATGAATAAAATATGATGGTAGTGCATTAAATAGTTGTTGAGATGTTTCAGTCAGGACCAGAGTGGTGGACTATCAACTGTCCAGCTTTATCATGGCCAGAGCTACACTGCTAGCAGTGCTAGAAATAATGTGTTTGCTTACAAAAGCCTTAGCATGCTATGAGTGCACAGCGATACTTCTCACGGTTCATCTTTGTTCATTGTAAGCGTTAGCATCTAAACAGCTGATATGATAAGCAGAATCTTCATTGATGTATAACTTCAGAAAGTATCAAATGAAATTCAAGCCACTGAGTACGTTTTCAGTGTCTGGCCTTGAGCACCGGTTATTGTACCATCATGTGGTTTTATTCGTGAATATAATCAACGTTGAAGTAAATAAATAAATGGAGCGGGCAGCAGTTACCTCCTCATAATTTCCATTGTTGACGTATTTCTGATCATATTACCTCATGAAAAATTTATAACAAAACAATAAGAAATATGAAAGGCAAAGTGAGAGTAAAGACATTTGCCTTCATACTTTTTAAATATTGACACATTTCTGTAGGACTGTAATAAAGGAAACAAAAAGTAATATCCAAAGCATCTGGGAGAGGTCCTGCAGGCCAATTCATATACTTTATAATCATAGTCAGGCTGTTTTTGTACGTGGGTGTACGTTCATGGTGATGACACATACGCCTGTTAAATAATGGATATGTTTATGCCACAGCCACTTTGCATTTGCATCATAAAAATATTGAATTATTGCTCTCTGGGTGTGAAAAACTTCTGCACAAGTTGAAATGATGGCGCCGGTGAGGTCGGCTGCCGTCACGACTGCTCCGACCACTTTTTCTTTGTCTTTGTTTTTTAAGTTAGTTTTCAGCGTTTCTAAATCGGCAAAATCATCACCATTGGGTACATTAGGTATGACAGTGACACTCTTGTTTCTATTGGTATACAATGTACTCACAATTCGAAGTTTTTAACTCCGGATCCGAGCTGGCCGAGTGAGATCTCGAGGGAGAACAAAGGGAAGCGGCGGCGGCCTAGAGGGAAGCGAGCCGGCGTCAGGAACAGGCTGAGAGCTTGTGCACACCGCACACCTCTGCCTAGCATCCTGCTCGCCAACGTCCAGTCACTGGAGAACAAGCTTGACGACCTCAGGGCCAGGATAAAGTTCCAGAGAGACATTCGGGACTGCAATCTCCTCTGCTTCACCGAGACATGGCTGAACCCAGCGGTGCCGGACCACGCCATCCAGCCGGCCGAGTTCTTCTCGGTTCACCGCATGGACAGGACACGGGACTCGGGGAAGTCAAGGGGAGGCGGCGTGTGTTTAATGGTGAACAACAACTGGTGCAACAGTGCAAACGTTGTTCCTCTCACACGCTCCTGCACACCAAATCTGGAACTACTGTCCATCACGTGTCGTCCTTTTTATCTACCTCGGGAATTTACATCGGTCATTGTAAGTGCCGTTTATATTCCACCACAAGCGGACACGGTCACCGCCTTATGCGAGCTGCATGAGGCACTCAGACAGCACCAGACACAACACCGGGACGCTGCGCTTATTGTGACGGGGGACTTTAATAGCGCCAACCTCAAACGCGCAGCGCCGAACTTTTATCAACACATCACCTGCCCCACCAGAGGTGAAAGGACACTGGACCACTGCTACACTACGGTCAAGGACGGCTACAAGGCACAATCCCGCCCCCCGTTTGGCAAATCTGATCACGCCGCCATCTTCCTCATGCCAAAATACAAACAAAGGCTGAAACAGGAAGTTCCGGTTCAGAGGAAGGTCGCGCGCTGGACGGATCAATCGGTGGCCGCGTTACAGGACGCACTCGATGACGCAGACTGGGGCATGTTCAGAAACAGCTCCGACGATGACGTCAACGTGTTTACGGAAGCGGTTGTGGGATTCATCGGGAAACTAGCGGATGATACCGTGGAGACAAAGACTATCACAACGTTTCCCAACCAGAAGCCGTGGGTGGATAAAACCATCCGCGACGCTCTGAGATCCCGCACCGCTGCCTACAACACGGGACTCATGACGGGGGACATGGACCCGTACAAAGCCGCGTCATATAACGTGCGGAGGGCGGTGAAAGAGGCGAAGCAGCGCTACGGGAGGAAACTAGAGTCACAACTCCAACAGAGTGACTCTAGGAGCCTGTGGCGGGGACTAAGGACAATAACGGACTATAAAGCACCAACAACCGGTATGACGAACGCGGCCGTGACTTTGGCAGACGAGCTGAACACTTTCTATGCTCGCTTCGAGGCTGCAGCTAAGGTCTCCAACAATGCTAGTGTTAGCGGCGCTAACGGCTGCAGACAGGAAGATACTGCCAGCACCGGAAACGTGCTCGTCATCTCCGAGCATGAAGTAAGGAGAGCCTTCAAGAGAGTGAACACCAGGAAAGCAGCAGGACCAGACGGCATCCCAGGTCGTATCCTAAGAGACTGCGCATACCAGCTAGCTCCTGTGTTCACTGAGATATTCAACATCTCTTTATCTCAGTCAGTGATCCCCACATGCTTCAAAGAGTCCATCATTGTTCCTGTCCCAAAGAAACCCCACCCTGCTTCTCTCAATGACTATCGCCCTGTAGCCCTCACCTCAGTAGTGATGAAGTGCTTTGAACGCCTGGTCAGAGACTTCATCATTTCTTCACTACCAGACACACTGGACCCACTACAGTTCGCTTACCGTCCAAATCGTTCCACAGACGATGCCATCTCTCATCTCCTCCACACATCACTCACTCACTTGGACACTAGAAGGGGGAATTATGTTAAAATGCTCTTCATAGACTACAGCTCTGCATTTAACACCATAATTCCCTCCACACTCACCACCAAGCTGGAGCATCTGGGACTCAGCTCATCTATGTGTCAGTGGATCTCCAACTTCCTAACTGGCAGACCACAGGCAGTAAGGATGGGCGGACATGTCTCAGCCTCCACCACTCTCAGCACTGGAGCCCCCCAGGGGTGTGTTCTGAGCCCCCTGCTGTACTCCTTGTACACATATGACTGTGTGGCCACTACCAGCTCCACCACCATCATCAAGTTTGCTGACGACACCGTCGTGGTGGGCCTGATCTCTGATAACAATGAGACGGCCTACCTGAAGGAGATTAGGAATCTGGAGAACTGGTGCCAGAGGAACAACCTCCTTCTAAACGTCAGTAAGACAAAGGAGCTGATAGTGGACTTCAGCACTAAGCAGGAGAGGAACTACCAGACCCCCGTCATCAACGAGTGCCCAGTGGAGAGAGTGGACAGCTTCAAATACCTCGGAGTTCACATCACGCAGGACCTGTCATGGTTCTGTCACATCAACACCGTGGTGAAAAAGGCCCGACAGCGTCTCTACCACCTCAGACGCTTGAGAGACTTCCAACTGCCCTCCAAGGTGCTCAGGAACTTTTACTCGTGCACCATAGAGAGCATCCTGGCGGGAAACATCTTAACCTGGTTCGGGAACAGCACCATGCAGGACAGACGAGCTCTACAGAGGGTTGTGCGGTCAGCTGAGTGCACCATCAGCTCCGAGCTCCCTGACCTGCACTCAATCTACAGCAGGCGGTGCTGGACCAAGGCCAGGAAGATCGTGAAGGACCTCAGCCATCCCAACAACAGACTGTTCTCTCTGTTGAGGTCAGGAAAGCGATTCCGCTCCCTGAAGACCAACACAGAGAGACTGAGGAGGAGCTTCTTCCCGCAGGCGATACGGTCTCTCAATCACACCACCACACAGTACTGACCCACACATATGGTTCTTACACACACACTGGACTTTCTGGACATTGGTTTTGCTCAACACTGGTCACTATATTCTTCATTTCCAGTTAATTGTACAGCTGCTGTTATTGTGTATATATTTATTTATATTTAGATTTCTTCATACATTCTTATATAGTTCTATATTGTGTATTTTGTTGTACAGTTATTTTATTTTCAACTTTAATTTATATATTTTATCTTATTCTTTCCCAGTTAAATTTACCCTTCATTCTAATTTGTGTTGTACAGTTATTTCATTTTTAACCTTAATTTATATTTTATTCCTTCCTAGTTAAATTTACCCTTTTTAATTTTTCATATTTATTTTCTATCTTATTCATAGCCTTTCCTTTTTTGTTTTCTTTAGGTCACGAGCAGTTGTCCAAGCATTTCACTACATATCGTACTGTGTATGACTGTGTACGTGACAAATAAAATTTGAATTTGAATTTGAATTTGAATGAGTCAATCAGTACTTCACACACACACACACACACACACACACACACACACACACACACACACACACACACACACACACAGGCTAGTTGTTAGCAGTTATGATCTGTCATAGGACACCCCCACCCTTCTCTTTCACACTGGCGTTCAGAGGGGGAGTAAGAGCACAGAAGACTCAACTACCCAGGCTTTTTATTGCTTTATTGCTTCCTCCCAAAGTAAAGGAGCACAAGAGACTGTGAAGCTATCCCCTCCCGACCTCTCCGCAGCCCCCATCCCCACAACCCCTCCCCGCTCCTGCTGGGAAGAACAGGACTGTGGTGGGTAGGAGGTCTACCGCTTTCTAAAGACCAGTCCACCGAATAGTTGGCCACGGTCATCGTTATCCTCCCAATTAACACTCGTTTGTCTGCGGTGAATTCAATTAGAGCCATATTCATGAGCGACCAGCAGGGGAGGCGTGCATGTGGGAGGGTGGGTCACTTCCCTGGACCACATCAGAGCGCTGCAGGTCAGCTCTTGTTCAGCCAAAGCATCCACACATATGTGAGTCAACCCCTTTCTCTGGAGAACAGAACAGAGCAATGAGGCGCGAGGGATCATGCAGAGTTTACAATCAATGCAGATTACGCGATGGAAATTTTATTTATAAATTCATGTCTAAATTGTGAGGTGTGTGTGAGGCTGACTGGCTAAAATCACTTTAGTTACATTCATGATTATACTACTTGGTCACCGTCTTTATCATAACATCACAACGTTGTGAAAGACAGCAACGTGTGATTTATGAACAAAAAAATTGTAATCTATCACAGAACTGAGAAAGAATTTATGACACACAGATGAGGCAAAAATATTGTGTAGTCTAAACCCAGCATTGGTTTGTGGATTAGAATACAAACAGTTACAGATACGATTTCACAATTTCATCCTGAAATATAATTTATTTTTCCAATATTTTGTTATTTTGTTACTTAGTGAATGAGTGGGTGATGGACTCTCATTCCGTCAAATATAGCAACTGAGAGACACAATTAATTTTATTGGATACAAAACTGACTGAAGAAGTCCGAGCAGTGCTGCTAGAAGTTAATGGGATCTTCTGATTTCAGTCTACACAAAATTTTATGGTGATCTATCCAATAGCTTTCCAATACTGTCATTTGCATCCCTACAATCATTCTGCACGTAAAAAAAGAAAGAAAGAAAATGTTACTTCTCTCTTCTGACTTTTGACCTTCATATTGCTAAAGTATCAAAATGACCATTTCTAAAGCAGAAACACTGCTGAGTTTTTTTTTTTAATGCATGCTGAGTAGAGCGCATTGTAAGACAGCACTGCTGAGTGCAGGTTCTCTGGTGTTGCTGGCTCTGCTCTTAATGTTACTGTGAAATGCTGCCTTTGCATGCAATGAAGACTGGATGTGTCCAAGAGCCTGGATCAGCGTCTCTGTGATCAATGCCGTGTCAGCATGGGGACACGATGATCACACTTGCAGCTTCTGCACCCGACCCCCGTCTCCACAGGGGGAAGAAGGGTGTATTTCTGAGGTGCGAGGCAGAATGAGTGAAGTGTTTATCCTTCTTTGTGTCTAACACTGAAGGCGATCAGGAAGTCAGATAAGTTGACACTGAGGCTGAGCGACTCTGACGCTTTAATTCGAAGGCCTGCTGTTCTTCATGAAGCATGAGATGGGGTCAGGTTATGAGTTTTCATATCTCCGCTTCATAATGGCAGCATGAATTTTAACTTGCAGTCAGTCCAAACCTTTTTTGTGGGTCGGACTGCTTTTTCACTCTAAAAACGTGACGTCATTGTTAGATCACGTCTTGATAAACCAGCTGACCCTTGCTTTAAAACGGCAGTGGGAATTCAATTAGCTGAGACTGTTGGCTGCAGTACAGTTCAGTCCTCCATGAGCTGATCATGCAGACTGACAATATATGTAAGTTAAATGCTTCAAGAAAAAAGTGCAAAAAATAGTCATGAAAGATAAAAAGAAGCATGGATGAGAAGCAAAGACAATGGCGATGATGGACAGTTTTAATTGTCCACCATCATTTACAATTTGTCTATAGTTACTTTTCTCTTCTAAGCATGAGGAGGCAAAACTAGTGTGCTTGAGCTTTGTCATACAGGTTTATCTTAATTCTTCATTCAGCAGGTCTGGCAGTAATCAGGCCTGGTGTGACAGTGAAATTGGACTCAACTTTCCAAAAAATGTCCTTGAAAGTTCATGATTTAACAAGGGTCAGGAAGGATTGAATATTTTATTTTGCTTAATAAATTAAATAATCATTTAAAAACTGTGTTTTGTATTTAGTCAAATTCAAATTCAAATTTTATTTGTCACGTACACAGTCATACACAGTACGATATGTAGTGAAATGCTTGGACAACTGCTCGTGACCTAAAGAGAACAAAAAAGGAAAAGGCTATGAATAAGATAGGAAATAAATATGAAAAATTAAAAAGGGTAAATTTAACTAGGAAGGAATAAAATATAAATTAAGGTTAAAAATGAAATAACTGTACAACACAAATTAGAATGAAGGGTAAATTTAACTGGGAAAGAATAAGATAAAATATATAAATTAAAGTTGAAAATAAAATAACTGTACAACCATTAGTTACCATTAGTCCATTAGTTATTTTTGTCTAATATTAAAATTAGTTTGATAGCTCAGTAGGTAGAGTGGTGGCCCCGTCATCAGAAGGTCGGGAGTTTGAATCCACTGAACGGCTATCCTGAGGTACCCCTGAGCAAGCTACCATCCCTACACACTGCTCCCCGGGCACCCAATGGCTGCCCACTGCTTCACCGAATGAATGGATTAAATGCAGAGAGGAATTTCTCCAAGGGGATCAATAAAGTATACATTATTATTTAAAAAAAAATTACGTGTGACAAAAAACTAAGGAATACACTAATAAGTTTTTGTTTGAAAACATCCTTTTCTCTCCATTTTGCAAGGAAAACTGAGCTCTTTTGAAAACGGATACATTTGAAAACGCCATTTTCGTGTCACAGTGTGGACGGCGAACCCGGAGCCTTTTCGAAAACGATGACGCATTTTAGTCATGTGATGCAGTCATGTGACCAATTAAACTAAGATAGCGGAGGGCATTATACAGCAGTTTTTTTTTCTCTCTTTAATTCTCACTCGCTTTTGCAACTTTGTACTTTTGTGTTACCACCTCATTGTTAGTCCATTTAAAAAACTCGGTGCTTTTCCTCAACATTTTGTCGCGACATTTTAAAGAGCCGGAAAGTAAATAAACGACAGACAGAAATGAAGCAGGCCGAATCTTCTTGCGTTTCGCGCATGCGCTGGACTGTAAGCGTTTTCGGCCGTTTCAATGTGGATGAACAACTCTGTGAAAACGATAATGTGGACGTGGAGCGTTTTCAGACGAAAAGGGCGTTTTCAAATTTATCCGGGCCAGTGATGTAGCCTGAGGAGCCCTTTTTCACAGCACTGCATCTGCTGCAGCTACAAATGTCACTCAAGTGCTGAGTGGGGACCAAAACAATAACACTGCAGACCAGGAAAACCAAAACAAGAGATTAACAAATTCTTTCAGGTTCTGTAGATCTGAAACTATATCCTGTTCCCACGGCTAACACGGATACCTTTTCCTGTATTTTCATTACACCAAGCCAAGCAGAAATGCTCCAGAGCTGAAAATGAAGGCGACACAATGAAAGAAAAAAAATTGGTTTCTGTAGACTCTTATGTTAGAGTGTGTAGTTTTGCAGCATTAAACAGGGAGTTTTCAGCTGGGTACCAAAAATGTTTTTTGGCCTCTATGGATAGTTTCCTCCTTCTTAATTACACCTAAGAGTCACAGTTAGGTGAATAATTATAATAACATAACTACTTTGACACTTGGACAGATCAGCCAGGGATGAATCCATCACCCTTCCAATTGCCAAAGGCCCTGTTTTAAAACCTGAGCCAATGAGAGTGACTACATCCACCTTTTATCCTATGAACTCAGAAGAGCTTTGAATCTTGTTGTGTTCACCTAAACAAACAGCAAAAGAAAAAACAAGCAGTAAAAATATCACCAGGGAAAACTGAAAAACCCAGCAAACATGGTTGAAACTCCCGACGTCATCTCCCCGGTCAAAACTGGTCGTGGGGTTAGTGGCTGTACCATTTTCAGCATGCTTTACTCTACCGCTCAACAGCACTGCTTTGTGCAGCAAATGTGCGCTTGTTAAAGGGCAGGACCACGGGAATGATGTGTGGTGGTG
The DNA here is from genome assembly GCF_041146795.1 of Maylandia zebra. Taxonomy (NCBI): domain Eukaryota; kingdom Metazoa; phylum Chordata; class Actinopteri; order Cichliformes; family Cichlidae; genus Maylandia; species Maylandia zebra. The sequence goes on from NC_135188.1 coordinate 9,707,161, forward strand.
TGGTGAGTGGATCTACCCTGGTGGCTTTCTTTTTCCCAGCCTTCTCTGTAGTCGTTCTTGTTATTATCATGATTTTTACTCTGCATTTTAATCCTATAATTTGAACCTTGCGACTAATCCATTGCCAAGTCATATTTCTCCAGTAGCATGAGAAAGATAAAATAGTATTTATAACTTCTTATTTGTATGAGTTGATCTCTGTTATTTCTGTTCAAACCTTTTGAAAACATTTCAAACATTTTTACAGTCGTAGGTGCGTGAACGTTAAAAGCCTGCTGTGGTGCATTCCAGCTGCTGCCTTGTACCCTCATTCAGGCTGCAAAGGATGAGCGAGTTGCCTTAATGTGACACTGAACTAAATCATCATGCTTCACAATTTCTAAGATAATATCCTGGGAGATGTGCAATCATATCGCGGTGCGCATACTTACTTGCCTGTACATGTAGCCATGCCTGAATGTTAAGCAGCCTTGGTGAACATTCATGTCATTAGCCCTCACAGCTCCAGCGTGTGCGTCTGTGTGTGAGGTCTGCCCGCTTTGAGACCCCGTCGGCCTGCAGCCAGGGCGCGCAGGCCCATGCGTCTCCTGAAATCACCTTCATGTGGAGTGACTTTTTGCTCCACCGGCGACAGTGCAATCCCACTCTTCATTTAATGGCTCATAATTACTTCAGAATAGTTTAACGATTGCACTAAATTCAAGCTGAAGTGTTTAGGCCTCTTGTCTCCAGGATACTAGGCAGGCCTGGTGTTGAAGAGGGAAAGTTTCCTTACTGGATCCGATACAATGGACTGGCAATCGCTCTGTGTCTTCACTAGTGGAAATAATAATCAGTAAGAACTACATTATTTTCAGTGCATCTTTTTCCCCCCAAAAAAATGTCAAAATGAGCAACTGAAAGATTGTCCTCCACAAATAGGATCATTTTGGCACAATTTCAATCCAAGAAATGAATTAATCTTACCCGGTGGAATATAACTGCCTGCAGTTAAGAAAAGACGAGACAGTTTTAAGAGGCTGGAAAGTTTTATGTGACTGCTGTTTTTATTAAAACAAATGTATTTCATTCTGAGAGACAACCCTCCCTCCTGTGATATGCTTTTCTATCCTATAACCCCTGTATTCTAGTATTTCTCAGATGTAACCAAGGCAGGAGGTTAAGAAAAAACAACAAAAGAAAGTTCTTATGATTACGTGCAATCCCCGTTAAAGCTGAACGTGTAGTTCTATACCAGCACATGTGAAGGCAGCAGAAAAAAGGAGACCCTGGTTGAGAAGTAGGGCATTTCTTCTTGCACTAATAAGCTTTGCTGATGAGTTCATTTATGTAAAAGCATGAGCTCACTTCATAGTTGGCACATATTCAACCCAGTCAAAACATAAGGAAACGGGTCCAAAAACAAAAACAAGCTTGTGCACTGACATTTGGGGGTGTTCAAGGGATCACACCACTGCCGCTCTTTAAAGGTCACAGGGTTTTGAGGAAAAAAGCCCATCTGGAGGAACCTATGACACAGGGGTGCAGAATATCAGGTAACACTTGGGTTGTATTTTTTCCACAAGTGTCAACTTTGGAAACGCTCTTGCACGTCTGACAGGGTTTCATTTCTAAGGTTCCCAACAGGCTTGTGTTTGACTTTAACAAACACCTCACTTTGTGACTCTCCGTAGAAATGCATGTGAAAAGTGGCTTCTGCGGGTAGAAAAACAATATCTGAAACTACCGCTGTTTTCAAAATGTTGTACAGCTTTCTTTCTTTTCTTTTCTTGAATAAGCCTTAGCGCCTTAAAACAACACAATATCTTTTCCGGTCATAACGGTTTCTTTTATCTCCATTGTGACAAATAGCTTTGGTAGCTGTGACAGCGAGCAGCTCAACGGGACACTTTGATTGTATGAAATTAAATGCAACCAGCTGCGGGGCTAATCGGGGGATATGCCATTTGGCTTTAATTACTGAAATGTCATGAAAGAACCACACTAGAACTGTGGAGCTGAAAGAAAGGGAAAATAAAAGAGAACCTTGTAGAGGCTGTCTCATGTAGATTTGTAGAACGTTGGAAAGGATTTGGGATTTATGACTGGAAATGGAGAAAATGCCTCTCTTTTCTATTCTGAATGACCCCAATCGGGGACATTTTTTTAGATTCATTTATTCTTTTCTGTACTTTGAGCTTAAAAACAGAACAGTATGCATTTTTCTAGAGCTGCACCAGTTAGAATTTTTCTTGGACAATTCTGCTTTCCTCTTTCAAAAAAAAATATGACCACTAATTAGGATCTTTTGATTATTTTCTGAAATATAACTGACTGGTAGTCAATCAGGGGTCACAGACTAGTCTAACGACAGTACTGGACACATACCTGGGTAATGTTAGGACTGCATCTGGTGTAAAAAGTCTGTGCCAAATCAAACAGGCAGATTCATCTACTGTAGCAGCTCCTTGCGAAATAGTTGAATGTACCCTTACACCTAAAATCCAATAGAAAATAAACTGCACTTCAGCTGTTGTCAGTGTTAAACAGTGAATTTGCTATGCTGTGTTCAGCTTCTTCTAGTACTTCAATGCTAAGCGACCATAGACAGTATAAAAGATGGACATAGCTACTGGGTCTGAAAAGTAAAGAGAATGTGGAAGTGTCTGCATTGTATGTAACGTCCACCAGGAGGTGATACCTGTGGTTGCCAGTGGACTCCCAGCTTGGAAGATAAACCTGAACTATGGGGTCAATCTCAATTTAGGATCAACTTCAGGAACATAAGTGAAATCAATTTCTTAATTATGGTCATTCAGACAGTCAAAGGATAATGACTAGTGATTGACAAGTCAGTAGCCTGTGAGCATGTGTTTTCACTGATCCACCCCTCGCTTGTTTGATTTAGTGTGGCAGCTAGTGAAAATGCTCAGTTTAAGGCTTCACAAATGCACTTCACAAGACAGCAACTACATACATCTTTTACACTATGAGACAATTGTCAGACTTTGAACTAATAAATGTTGCAAGAAAAATTTCTGGCACAACTCGACCTTCTTCCAAGGTGCATGGAGAGGATGAGAAACTGACAACGTAGGAACTCCAGCAACACTTAAAGGTAAAGAGGAACAACTTTATTAACTGACCAACACCTTTCACAGAATGTGATTTACCGTTCACTAGTCAGGTACATCACCTGGAAAACCAGCTAATTCAAGTCAATGGATCTTCGATTAGGCCCTCAAAAAACTGTCACATACATAATCAATGCTAAAGATTTCTACTGGATTGCCTATTTGCACAGTATTGATATCAAAAGTGTCAGCTTTGCCTCCTCCAGCTGACAACACTTCACACTGGTTAATGGATAGCAAATTACAAGCTACTTTGTGATCCTTATTGAGAAAGGTGCTAGATAAATACATTTTACTTACATATGACTGCTGCAGACTGGCAGGAAAACAACATGTTTACAACACTGAACAAAAATTTAGGAGGAAGTTTGAGAGCTCAGTAAAGCAGTAGGCAGCAACATATCAGTCCTGCTCATAGCAGTTCTGATATGTAGTCTTAGTTTAACAGGCTACCATCTTTATTTGGCTATAAAACCTGTTAGGTTTCTCTTATAGATCCAGATTGAAGCTAAAAAGTTTACCACCAACTAGACAAAAAAATGAAAGACTCCATTTAATCAGAAGTGAAAATTACGGAGCCAAAAGCACAGCCTTACTTCATAAAACTTAAAAAAAAATTGCTTTTTTCTGTTTGCTTTGTGTCACATGGCTAATATAATCTTAAATATTTGTCATATATTACATATTTGTCAGTATTTGTGTAACACTGGGTAAAACCCAGACTTTTCTTGCAGCCAAAGCTAAGGACCTGTGTCCTAGAAATGTATGGAAAAAAAGTAGCATGTGAAGTTAAACAAGTGTGGTTGTGGAATTACCCCGAGACAGATGCAGTGGATTAGGGGTGGAGCGGGGCCACACCCGGCCAGGCTCAGACTCATTACATTTGATTGATTAGTATGTAATTAGGCTGGTTGCTGATCACTGGTTGACAAAAATACAAATCACATCCTGTGCGCTGTGGACCAGAGAGCCACAACTATAATGACACAACAACCAGCTCACACAGTAGCATTGCAGGAGAGGAAAAAGTCATGCCTCTGAGCTTTTTTCCTTTTTTCACATGTGACATTTAGCAAAGCACGGGGGAATTCCATGCGGTTTTCTGTTGACAGCTGTAAGTGGACATGGATCACATAATGCTAGACAAAGCAGCTCACTGTTTCGTGATGGTGATGCAGTGGTAAGGTAAAAGGGTGTCCGATAATAGATAAGGACGTTAACCAACCAGAGAGCATGTAGACCACAGACAATGACTATCAACGCCTGAATGTCCAGGTCACCTGACTACAGCAAATGCAGTAATTCAGTGATGGTGCGGTGTTTATTCTATATGCGGCTATAAAAGCAGCCACTTAGTTGGAAAACAAGCAGGAATAAAGGCAGACCAATCTTCCAGAGCCATAGCACAGTGCTCTTTTCTCTCAGTTTCTCAGTATTTACAGGCCTCAGCTCAGCGCCTACATAGTGGATTCATATGAAACTCGTATGATCCTTCTTTCCTCCTGCCATTACACATGGCTGGAGGAAAGCCGGTATGGTCTGAGGGTTCCTGTTGAACCCAGACAGCAGGTGAGGATGGCGAGTGCTAAAACTCTGGAATCCAACATCATAAATAACAAACTGTTTAAACGTGTCTGACTAACAAGACCATGTGACCAACTGGAGTTTTCCACATTCCTCCACATAAACCGATTCCATATTCGCCCCAGAACAGGTCTAGGTTTTACTGCCAAACATAAACCCCGGTAATGGCACACTGCTTTACTATACATAGTATATCACCCATGTAAACATCTTCAAAATAAAGCATATGTGAGTATATGGTTTTCATTGGTTTCACTGGATTAAAGTTACAAAAATGTTTCCATAAGTAGATTAAACTGTCAGCATTCACTCCGAGAGTCTGGTGTGTTCTGAGTATCGTAGTCTCATGTTAAAAGTGAGACCAACTTTCCTTACATTAGAGGAAAGGATAGAAAATATTTATCTAAAACATTTGATATCTTTTTGTATTATAAATCACTTATAATTGCTGGTCTCACTGAAACCACTTTTTACTGTAAGTGTTCGACAGAAAATGTGGAAACTCTTATAAATCACTGTTACTGTGAATTTATGAGAACAGTTGCAGATTTTACTTCAACAGCAGTAACACACAGAACTAAAGGTGCAGAGAGTGTCATGCATTTTAATGTAAGGCTTTAGGTAAATGATTGTGGCTCAAGTGTAAAACGATAAAAGCCAGAAAGGGCTTTAAGCCATCCTCACAGTTCATCACATGAACCTCTGTTAATAGTTTCCTCCTTTACAAGCTCAAAATTAAAATTAAAAGTGCTAAACATATAGATATATACCGAATTTCCCAGAGGAACCCACCCGAGGGATTAATAAAGTTTTATCTTATCTTATATACATAAATGCAGGTGATGATCAGTGCAAAAATGGAACAGATCCAGAGAACACAGTATAGGGTCATGTGTTTGTGGTGGGAACAGTCTTACGGTTATTTTTCATGAGTCCAACAGGAGAGGGGATCTTATGGAGAGAGGTTCTTGTCATTACAGATGAAAAAACATTTCAAATAAACCAAGTTTACTTTTCCTCAGCCTGAACTTTATAAATCTATCAGTTAAATATTTCAAAAGCCTGTGTTGTTTTATGGCTGCTACATTTTCTGGAAGGCTCCCCAAACTAACCCCATCCTCACTTCCTGTCAACCTTTCCATGCCCGTCTTTAGGTTAGCAGACATTCCTTATAACCCAAGAGGTAGAGGCTGGGTGGGGGTCCTGTTGCACACATGGTGGACCAAACACTCTCACACAACATTACCACATCACAGTGTCAGGCAACTTAAGACATAGGTCAGCAAATACCCATTACATATTTACTAACAGAGGATAGATGTAGAAGAATAGGCAGTATTCTGTGTAGTGTACTAAAACCTAATATAGGAGACCAGTGACTGAATAAAAGACAAGTACTAAAAAAAGTGCTAGTCCTCAATCAGAACTACTGATATCAGTGGCTATGGGAGGGGTCCACTACAAGAAATTCACTAATGGTTTACCTAATTTATTAATCAGGTGTTTACTACAGACATTATCGTCATGAATTATGAAGGTATTGCTTTAAAACCCTCTTTAAACTTTAATAACCCAAAGGAAAGACTCCTAAAAACAGCGTATACACCAGTGTTAATGAAACGGTTTATGTTAACGCTACCGACCAACCAGTGTTGGGAAGGTTACTTTTAAAATGTATTCCACTACAGATTACAGAATACATGCCCCAAAATGTATTTTGTAACGTATTCCGTTACGTTACTCAATGAGAGTAACGTATTCTGAATACTTTGGATTACTTAACATAGTATCATGCTTTTTACAACTGCATGAATGTACTATTGCTGTGTGATTTATTACTATTACTGAAGGTCCGCGGCTCCGAACCATAGTAAAGGGACCTCTGGCTAATACGTCGGGTTCCCTGTCGGGCTCGTAGCTGGAAACTAGCTTTACTTTGTTGTCTCGGTCAACTTTGCTAGCCAGAGAGAGGCGTTGAAAGGCTGCTCCAATGGAACTTATTGTTTCGGAGGAAAACACGAACACAGTGTACAATTGAGTCTTAATAGCTTACTTACAACTGGGTTCGTCAGGCACTCTTCTTGGCTGCAGTGGTTATTATTATATTTACATGCTTCCAGCTCCCGTTTCTGCTCGATGACTGCTCGTACTTTTCTACTTCCTTTTTCTCCCTCCTCGCGCTCAAAGACACATAACGGGTATGGCGGTCCATTCTCCCTGCAGCATGGACTACACTGCCCATGATGCTACATTCTTTAGGGCTATGCCTGTAGCATTCTGTAGCTTAGCACAACAACAACAACAAAAAGGCGCTCTCTCACCCAGGAAACACACAGTCGCAGAGAGCGTCACACTGTAACCATGGCAACCGTAACGCTGCCGCCTGGAACATAGCTGTCAAAGAAAACTCAAACAGTCCTGACCATTGACTGTAGAAAACAGTCAATGGTCCTGACCCGCGACAATATGAAACAGGAAAATACCGCCGTGTAATCCATTTATTTCAACAAAGTAACTATATTCTAAATACCACCTTTTAAAATGGTAACTGTAATGGAATACAGTTACTCATATTTTGTATTTTAAATACGTAACGGCGGTACATGTATTCCGTTACTCCCCAACACTGCGACCAACAGCTAGCTGAACATTAGCCCATGCAGGGCTCGCAAACTCGCTAGCCGGACATCCTGGGGCTAGCGATTTTTCCAGTCGGGCTACCAAAATCCATTTCAGCCCTGCCCGTTGGGCTATCATAGGAAGGAACGATATGTCACTGCTTTTGCATTCTTTCGCAAATGTAGCTGAGTAATTATGTCATCGGCATCGATGAGCCACTGTCAATATGTGACACATTGAAATCGCGTTTGAATTTGCGCTTGTTTTTTGCTTTCACTTTCACTCTGCGATCGCGCGAAGTGTGTATAGAGAGCGGCAGCACTGATTGGTGAGTCACAGATTAATTGCGCACCAATTCCTCTGACATCGTCTTATCAATCGTTAGCTTACTATCAAACATGACAAGTGAAATCTCCTGCAGCAAGCTTAAACATGTGATAGAGGTTGATTGCGCAGAGAATTGCTGATCGTTATGTAAGTATGTGTGTAAAAGCAGATGGATTTACGCAGGTATTTTAGTTCTGCAGAGCCAAACAAGACAGGTCAGGGTGAAGAAGGGACAGCAAAGAAAAGCCTACCACAAAACGGAAAAGTTATTACAAATCAGACTATGAGGCAAAAGGAAAGCGCAGCTTTATGGTTTCATGGACAAAAGAATTTATGTGGCTGGAATATGACGAGCTAAATAACATAATGTCTGTTTCTGTTCAATTAGAACCAAATATTTGAGTTGATGATTGTAATTTGTTGTTGTAATTTGTGTTTTAAATATTTTTAGATTAATGTATAATATTGTAAAGGAAACAAAACATCAATCAAAAAAATTGTCCTCTTTTTTTTATTTATTTTTTTTATTCAGGCTACTTCAATTTATTTTGGGCTACCAAAAACTGAACAGTGCCTGCCCGAAGGGCTACCAGGGATTTTGAAATTTTGCAAGCCCTGCCATGGCTAGCTAAAGAGGCACTTGAAACAAACGTTCCTTTGGAGCAGGGGTGGGCAACTTCAGGTCTTGAGTGCCAGTGTCCTGCCGGTTTTAGATATCACCCTGGGTCAGCACACCTGAATCAAATGATTAGTTAATTACCAGGCCTCTGGAGAACTACAATACATGATGAGGAGGTATTTTAGCCACTTGAATCAGCTGTGTTGGATCAATGACACATCTAAAACCTGCAGGACAACGGCCCTCTAGGCCTGGAGTTGCCCACCCCTGCTTTGGAGAGAGGATTGACCAACTTCAACTTTCAGCAGTGTTTGATGTGATGTGTCTGATCAGGCCATGAAAGTAAATTTGGAAGTAAGGATTCATTTGTGCACAATGTAGTCTTACACCTCTTGGAAAAAACATATTTTGCCATGTTAGGTCTAGATCCTACAAATCAACTGTCAAAAATAATAGTTTGTGTGTGTGTAGATTATATTACATCCTCTTTAACATGCAGCAGTTAAAAGTGCCCTTGCCTTTGATGTGACTGGGCAAAAAGGCTGCAATACAACACTACCCAATACTGATGGAAGGAAAAGCTGTCCTCAACAAATCTAGTAATATGATCAGCAAAATTAACAGCATTATTGCGACGGGTAGCTGTACTGAATTAGCTGAACTAGGATGGGACATTTGTTTGTATCAATGCAGCATGGACACAGAGCATTGAATACACATTAATACAACCAGTAAACAGTCAGCACACAAAGTCAGTTTCTGTACTGAAGAATAGACCTCCTAATTCTAACCTTAAGTTATTTCTAAGCCAAGTGTAAGCACCCCTGCAGTGGGGAAGCTCATTAGTGATGCAGTTTGAAAAAGAAAAAGCGCTGAATAAATCTACTGTATGCGCTTCATCTGATCCATGTCCCGGCAGAAATACGATACTCACAAATCTTCTTTTTTTTTTTTTTGCCGCCTGTCCCATTTGGTTCTTTAGCCATCAGAATTGTTGTCTGAAGACCAACAAGGATACCCAATGGATTTACTTTGCCAAATGGATCATCGTGGCATTGCCGTATTGGTCGATTTGGTCGATCTTTGTTTTTATTATTTATTATATTTTATTTTCAGATGTTACAGACGGGACAGACATGAGTGAGAGATAGGAAAGGGAGAAAGAAAGAGGAAGGAAAGGAAAAACAGAAGGGGAGAGGGACAGTGAGAAAGGGGGGGAGAAAAAAAAATAAAAATCTCCTGGATCACCTGTTGAGAGAAGAATAGAAAACAAGCAAAAAAAGACAAAAAAAAAACAAAAAAACAAAGCAACTCACAAATCTTCTAGAGAAACAATGTGACACCCGACTTTAATATCCCCTCAGTGACGGCGCATGCAAGCGTGAGCCACAAGCCCCTACAACGCCACACACTTTTGCCATTGAAACCTTTAGCGGCTATTCTCGTCTCCAGCACCATGTAATTAAGTTCCTGTCGTTCTCCGCTCTGAAAACGTTGCTTAACATAAATGGAGGCCTAGCCTGTTAATTAGTTCCAGTGTGCAGTCACGAGCCACTGCTCTTAAACGATGAAACCAGCCCATTCTCAATCTGAAGCTTGGTGGTGGAGAAGGGAGGGCCATAAATGAAAGTGGAACATCAATCCTGAGGACCCGATGGGAGAAAGTCCATGTCATGTTAATAAAGAGAGCAACGGAAGCCAGTCGTAACAGTGGTCCTGACTGTGGGTATGCTGACTTCCTGAATTAATTATTCTTTCTGCCAACTCTTCTGCTGTATAGATTTTTAATGTAACATTTCTAAAAATATCTGTGCTGGAAGGAAGACATATGGTTGTTTCCATATTTGACAGAAATCAGATAAGAAAAATTGGTGAGGCAACGAATGGTACAGGTAGGAAGATGGAAGTTGCTCAGCTTTCATTTTCAGATGCAATTACTGTGCTATGGATGGGCAGCACTGATTAATGCAGCCTCATGATATACAGCACAGCAAAATGGAAAGGCATATTTATGAAGTTCTTTAATCTCCCTTGACAACAGTCTCATACGAGCCAAAAGGCTCATCTAGCATGGCCACATTAGGCCAACGGTTCTCCTCGCCACCGTGAATTACTGCTGTCACCTGTCGGAAATTTCACAGGACAGCGCCTCATTTGAGGTCAATTTCTGTCTTTCCCGGCAGATCAGCGGGTCCAGCAGTGAGGCAAGCCGATAAAGTTTGGGATTTTGAGCAGTGCGGATTATAGGATCAAAAGGCAATGGCGCTAATCCCTCCCCGTTATTAAAGATGATAGCGCTATAAATGACAACACATGCGAAACTTCTCCCAACTCCAAACTCTTGGTAGCGTATGTAAGTACTTAACAGAAACAGGCTCAAGGGATGGGGCCGCCTACAAGCTGGATTAGAGATGGGATGTTGATCCTATAGTTACTCTCTCAGTTCCCCAAGTTTCTTTTTTCAGTCTTTCTATCTGGAAGTGCATAAGTGACAGTAGAATATAGATGGGAATGCAGCAGCAGCAAAGTTGTGTGAGCTGCTGTCTCTGCACTGTACACTGCAATTATCTCCAGAAGCTCAGGAAGCTAATTGGAAGAGATGTGGGATAAATCCCAGCCTGGGGGAATTGTGCTAATTTTCCACTTTCATCTGACCTAATAAGAGGGACATCCACTGCCACTGGAATCATGTTATATTGGAAGAGAGAGGGAGAGAGAAAGCAATACTACTGTCATGTTAACATGCGTACTTAATGACCCTCACACACTGGAATCTAACTACACAACACAGATTATATTACATCCTCTGTGTTTTGAGCCTTCATACACTTACACAAGCATTCTTCTAAAATCCATGTGCACAAGTGTGTTACTTCTGGGAACTGAGCCCAGTACCTCTCCAGCTGACACTGCCCTCATATTACTTTGTCCAACGAACATCCCAAACAGCACGGACACTCGCTTCACGGATTCCTCCCGAGCAGTGAAGTGTGCACAACCACAGTCAAGGCTCCTCTGCGCATATGACAAATCTAATCCTCCTCCTTCAGAGGTCTAACTGGGAAGTCTCTATTCAGACATGAATTTAATCACATTAACCCCCTTTTTTCCAAACGAGTGCCAAACCTGCAGCTTGAACTTGGTTCTTGGGCTCCACTGCGTCGGGCAAAGCCCAAGCAGAGGTCGTACAGGAATTCAAGCCCTGCTACACAGCCAAGTTCACAGACCACAGTGTGTCAGTGAAAATCTGTTGTGAAAGACTTTTTTCATGGACAGGAAGAAATAACAACAGTGAAGAAAGACTTCCAACGTAAACTGACAATCACGAGTAAAATCTAGCATAAAGTTTATGTTCTGAATTAATATGCAGGTAAATCCACAGCCATATGAATTTGCAGTCACTAAATTGTGCACAATCCATTGTTTTGGCTATCTAGGCTACTGTTGTCCCCAGTAAAGTAACTGGAGAGCAGAACTGGATTCGTATCAGTCCTTTCCATTCACAGAAATACACAGAAACAATGTAAAATGTCACAGCAGTGGCTGCACATGAATCTTTTCCACTATTCTGTTCCAGTCAGTTGCACCAGATGTTTATCTTTGGAGCTAAGCCTTGTCATAACTCAAGTGTTTTAGAAGATGCTAGTTCATCATTTTCAAACCATACAGCAAAACTAGAGCTAAGAATCACTTACACTTGATTGATTAGTGTGTAATTAGGTCGTAATTAGGGTTCCAGAAATTAAAGTTAAAAAAAAAAAAACAACAAAAAAAACCAACAACAACATGCTTCTGTTGATGGAGATCTTTCATTATAGTTTTGAGATTTCTTTTTTTTATATATATAATAAAAAAAACCCCCAAAGAAACAGCATTCTTGACATGTTTGAACATGTTCACCGTACCGGTATTTACTCTTGGTAACTAAGGAATTATTACATAAACAAAACAAATACAGTATGCTATTGAATCTGGAGGACTTCACCAAAGCCCTCCTCAACACTTGAACCTTAATAGCACAAGTGCAACCTGGAGAATGTGAGTATATTTGTGTGTGAGTCTGGATGGTTCAGATTTTAGGTTATGTGCATTATCAAAACAAAATGATATTTCATCTTATTTTGTATATCCCCTCTACTGTGTCTCGTTTAAAGTTCTAAACACAGAAAATAATTATTATATTTGAGGATCATCAGAAAAAAACCCCAAAAACTAGAGAACCATAAACAACAAATGGAAGCAATGGCATGCAAAACATTTTCCAGAGGTCGGCTCATAATGTCTTTTAATGGTCTTGTTTAACAAGCAAGGGAAGTGGTTTCCCCCTATTACCCACAAACCCCGAATTCTTGCCCAGCTAAGGACAGGGCTATCCCAGAGTTCAGTGGGAGAACCATCAATCTTCTTGTCTCCAACGTGTGCTTATTCAATAGGGAAGAATCAGCTGAGATTGGACTGAGTCTGAATTCACTAAACACGTATCACACAGCCTTTGCTTTTCTGGTTCAGCCAAACCCCTGAAATGCCACCAGAACAAATCAACTGTAATTGATGTTTTTTCGAGAGCAGTCTCAGCACCACAGGATAAATTCAACGAATCGTCTGCACGCTGTCTGGATTCCCACAAAGAAACTTCAAACACTTGGGATGGCTTTATTCCCAACATATTTGCTTCACGATGCGACTGCAAAATTTCAAAGCAAAAAAGTTTGTTACAGCTATAAAATATATATATATATATATATATATATATATATATATATATATATATGCATTCATACATATTTCAGTTAGGAGCACTATAATTAAAAGAAAATGTTACTTCTGTCTGCAATAACGTATATTTTACGGCTATGTTTTAATTTTCTTTTCAGAACTTCCTAGTAGAAGGATGGATGTGTTTGGGTTGCAAAGCAGCTTGCAGATATGTAGCAACTTTAAGTAGGTTAACCCTATACTAAAGCCAAAGTGCCCGATCAAAACTCCAGAGAAACTAAAACTGAGTGATTATTATGTATTTAGTTCACAAAGCTGGTTTTTTTTTTGACCACCAGAGATCTTAACAGAAACACAGCAACTCCACTTATTATATCCAGTGAAGGGTGATGAGATAAGGTTTAAAGGTACAGAAAATGCTAATACCTACAGTACCTACATATTTTGTCTGATTAACAATGCAGTTTCAGTTCAAGATTCAATAGCTTTATTGTCAGTACAACAGTATACAGTGTGCCGAAATTCTGTTTCACCCCAAGCCCCAAATGGTGCATTTACAAGTATACAAAAGATATATCTCCAAGAGATATAAAACTAGAAATAAATAATGTGCTAAATGTCTGTAAAATTAAAGGAAAAACAGGTACTAATTACTAACTATACAATACTATAATGATAACTATACAATACTAACTGTGCGATAAACAAAGACAGGACAGAGACAATACAAAGTGGATTGTGCAGTGGTATTGAATACCAGGTTTAAGTTATTGTCAGGATATTATAGACGAGACATGACAAAGACATGTGCTAGATGCAAAATGTGCAAATGTACTGTAGTTTAGATATGTTGCATTATAACATCCATGTACTATGTTAGATCTGGTATTATAATTTTATTCCCAGACACCATGAGAGGTTTAAAGAGAAAAACAAAAACAAAAAACAAAACAAAAAAACTTTTCTTCACTCTTAAGAGCATTTCATAACTTTTTAAAGTCTGAAAACTGTGCCCCAACAATTCTCCTGGTTCACATTAATGCTCAGAGTTTAAGAACTAAAGTCACACTTTCCAACTTTCTATTACAGCCACAGTGAAAGGGTGCAGTAGCTTAGAGTTGAACTCCTGTCATATCATTATAATACGACCTTGTTTAAATCTTCAGCTACTACAGGTTCACTCTGTATTTCACTTGTCAATTACAGCTAGTTTTTTTTTTTCTTTTCATTTTTTCTTCTTTTTTTATAAGCACATCCTTCATAATGTGATAAAATACAGATTCACAGGCAGGGCTAGTAGCTCACTGTAGAAATCCTCTGATGATAACTGACATTTATGACTGGGGTTCATGCAATAAATGCTTGTCAGCTCACATCCTTCTCTTTATTTTTTGCCTGATGGGTCAAACTCACCTTCACTACAACTATAAGGACAATAAAAGTCTCAGAAAATAGGAAGGGAGGGGCAAACCTTTAGCTGGGGTCATGCTGATGCATGTATTTATAGCTCTGTATTCATAAAACTAGGTGAAGATGAACTGTATTCACTGAAGCAACAACTCTTAAAGCAGCAGATATGATGACAACAATTAGCTTTTCATTTAAAAGCTCAGAAAATACACCATATACACATCGTTTCCGGCACATATTTCACACCACCAAACAAAAATGCCAAATGCCAATTTCCCCACCACCAGGCATAGTGGAATTGGCTCTGTTTGTCCACCAGTATACCTTTTTTGCTTTCTTCTGACCACTACTAATGCTAGGGCCTTCATCTGGATCTGAATTTTCTCCAGGACACAGGTCACACCTGATCATTTCTCACGGCACAGGTATGTGCTGCGGCACAGTGGTTGGGAAACACTGCTATACAGAGATGGGCAGTAACGCGTTACCTTAATCCGATTACTTTTTTCAAGTAACGAATAAAGTGAGGGATTACTATTGCAAAAAAGGTAATTAGATTACTGTTACTTTCCCGTGAGAACGCTGCGTTACTAAAACCGTGATTTTTTTGCCAGTGTCTCATGACAATAACATAAGCCAGTGCAAGGTTTGCGGCAACAGCTGTGTGCAGATTAGCATGGATAATATAACGTGTGCGGGAGAGAGTATTAGCGTGCAGCGTTTAAAGCTGGAAGTACTGACCTTACTTTGAGTTTGATTCCGTAAAAAGTGACAAAAACATTAGCTTCCGCTGTTCACTGCCTGGGAAGAAAACTTCTTTTTACAGCGGAAAAAAAACCCCTAAACTTCTGCGCATGCACCAAGTACGCTGCCACGGGAATGTGAAATTCACAGAGAAACTGCCGTATCCTTCCACCCACTGACACAACGGCGGCTGCGACACACCTGCACCAGGGCAAACCTCCGCCTGTCCCACTCCTGCTAAACAGGTGAAAACAGAGCAACGGGACCGCTGAGTCTTAGATTTTATTTTCTGCTGTGTTTTACTTGCATCTATTTGAAAGAGTGAGTGTAAATACAAAAAACTATTTTATTTTATGTGCTGGAATGTGCAGAAAATAGGTTTAAATGTTAAACAAATTTCCTCCAGTCAGAGAATGTTGCATATAATTAAATTTTTTCTTGATGCATAAAGTTTAAAGATTAAAACTAATAAAACACGTTTTAAAAAGATACTTTTTCATTTGATTACATTTTATATGATGGATTAGACAGAAAACGTGGAATTGGGCTGAAAGATCTATCGCTTTATCACCTATTCAGGTTGTAAATCATGTTTTTAAAAAGTAACTAAGTAACTAATTACTTTTAAAAATAAGTAAGCAGCAACGTAACGGGGTTACTTTTTGGGGAAAGTAATCAGTAATTAGTTACTGATTACTTTTTTCAATTAACTTGACCAACACTGCTGCTATACATAGTGTAATTTTTTTTCTCCTTTTCTTTTTCTCTTTCTTTCTGAAGTACAGGACCAACATCAGGGACCTTTTTCAGGAGTTTCACCAGTTTCCTCCAGGAGCAGTTATAGGGATCACCAGAGAGATGCAGCCAGTATACAGGTAAGCAGTGCAGACCTACAGAGCACCTACTAGGGAAATCTGAACCTGCCAGTCGTTGGAAGCTTCAGACTGACACCAGTCTACTGCATCTTGACATGCACATGAATAAAAGTGAGGCTCTCTGCTTTTAACTTCAGTGCTCTTGCTTTCAAGTGTTCGCTCAATAAGTCAGTATAATTTCCTACATACATAGTATAATTTCTAAAGGGGGATGGGGGACGGGATGCTGTGCTACCCAAGTGTACCTAATAAAGAGTCCTGTGACTGTCAAGGTTTGCTGTGTGGCAGGCAGGATAGGACCCAAATGCAGGACTCGTGAATCGAAAGAGTAAACTAAAAGAGGCAGCTTTATTTTGGCTGTAAACAACTTCAAATACAAAACAAAACTAGAAACTGGGAACAAGTAAGTCCAAGTAGAAAACAAACCAGGGACTGGAGACTAGGAACTTGCTATGAACACAGACAAGAAAAACACAGCATTATGAGGACACAACACAACAATTGACAGAGAAAAACACAGGGCTTAAATACACCAGCAGGACAACGAGACGCTGGGGAATAGGTGGGAACACAGCTGGGCCAAATTAGACCTAACGAGGCAAAGAGAAGCAAGACTAGATACACTGCACACAGGACAAGGACTATCAAAACAAAACAGGAAACACAGACCGAAACTCAGACTCAAGACACGCAAACTTAACACAGTGACTGGAACGACATAGGGAGCATAGCAACAAGGGTGATAAGAAACGTGAGACACGGGAAACGCATGGAGTGGAAGTGGGACCAGAGACTCAACGCTAATGGCAGGCAGAACAAAGATCACTGAGAACTAAAGCAAACCAAAATCATGAATAACAATAATCAAGGAATATAACTTAAACACACACAAAACACCACATCACAGACCCAGTACCGTGACAGTGACTATAGATATAAAAGTAATGCAGTTGACAGAGCTTTCATTTACAAGAACCCCAATCCCCAGTGTGAATGACAAACAAATCAATAAGCTATGACAGAGGCTGCTATTTAGGGAAGACCACACTGGGAATCAGAGGTGAGTCCCAACGCTGGCAAAACCCTCCTGTAACACAGAAACAAGAACAACACAATGTGTGGTAACAAATAGTTTTTCATAGATCAACAACCAGAAGGAGAGTGAGAGTGGCCCCTACCCTATCTGGAATTCAGATAAACAATGTCTAAATAGCTAATTATCACTTCTAATTGTTTGTAATTAGGTTGGTGCTACTGTTTTAGCTCAGCTAGAATCCCACAATAGTTCCGGTTTCAGATTAGTTTGTGATGCTGAGAGTATCGTGACAGTGTCTTCCTTTCTACAGTTTCTGAAAATCACACAAAAACATTTTGCCCTGTTTCACACAGGATTCCTTTAAAAAACATTCCTTGACCCAGAACTGTTAGAAGGTATTAAAAATTACATTTACGAGTCATTAGGGGAGCAGCTAATTTAAAGACAGGTGGGTATGGAGCTAACATAAGTCACTGAACCTCTTTGTTGTGCTTATTTGGCCTTTTATTTGTGCAAAATACAATTAAATAACAAATGATACGACTTCCTCTATGGTTAACCTCTTTGGCTACATTCTTTTGGCACACTATGGATTATAGTTTAGTGTTTATGCCAAAAACATTTGGCTGTGTAACTTTCTGCAAGAACCAGATTAAATATACATATAAAAACGTCAAACTTTTGATTTAAAGGCATATAAATTAACTGCGGATTTAAATGTCATTTTTGACCTTTGGTAATAGGCACTTATTATTTGGGAGCCAGTCAAACCACATCCAAATTTCAACGCTTTGTACCCAACTGAAAACATTTCGGTTCAGCGTCACTGAACAAAACAACTTGAAAGCCAACTCACTGCTCATACTCAGTGTGGGATTTTATAAACTCAATATATGCCTTCAATTTGTAATATCCGCTCTGCTCCAAGGAGGAGGAGAGGAAAGGAAACATTAAAGCAATCCCCCGAGGTTTCCTAGGAGGCACAAAGACACTTTAGGCATTATTGCATTGTATAGTGCTTTCTGCATGAACCACTTATATTTTCTAAAACAAACTGCAGCCCGTTCCTTTAAAATTCCCACATGAATACAAATTAAAAATGTTTTTATTATTTGTCTCCTGCTGTTTATTTTTCCAGATACTGGTAACCACGTTACCACGTAAAAGTTTAAGGGTTTTTCGGCTTCAGTTAAGTTTAATCTGTTACCCGGAATAAATCTAGAAGGATAAAATTCTGCTTAGCACCAAAAATGTCTTTAAGAAAACACTGTGTTTCCATTACACCTGTGCGTTTCACATTTCACACAAGTAACAGCTCTGCTTTCCCCTTCTTCTTCCTCTCGTCTCTCCTCTTCCCTCTATCTGTCATGTTAATGATCCTCCCATTTGGGGTTTCTGATATAGAGTTTAGAGCAGCAGAGCAGTTTCCTCATTGATTTTGTATCTGACCTTCCTGTAACCTCGAGTAAAACAATCGCCTGTCTGCCCAGTGTCTCCCTACAGCAGGAAGAGTCCAACAAGCCTTCACTGGAGACAGTCAAACATAGAAACAGGCAAAGAAAAGAGGGGGGACTGTAACACTTCCCTCCTGGTGGCAAGAGGGAAGTGTGATAGTGAAAACACAAGGGAGACAAAAGAGTCACACAACGTGAGTATGAATGGTTGTTTTATCCCTGGTGGACCTCTCTAGGTACTTTTTGAAAAGTGTCAGCACGAGTCTTTCTTCATTACATGGAGTGAAAAATGTCCTGTATTCTCCAAGGATACCCATAAATTAAGCAGAGATATAGGAGGTAAGCCAGGAATTTCCAACTGTGTACTGGCCTGAAAAACAACACTGTGCCAAACCAAAGATGACACACAATTCAAGGGTCATTACTCTGTGATTAAATGTTGTATGCGTTACAAATCAGATCTGGAGTAGCAGAAGGGAGACTGTTTGTAATATAAGTTCAGGAGGAGTACACAGTGTTCATTGTGATCAGGGATCGCCATGCCTTTTCTTTTCTTCTCTTGAAAACCTTGCTAATGAATAAAGGTGTTTGCTCACCTTTTCCATTATCAGCACGCACTTGGTTCACCTTTAAACACATCTGTTTCTAGGCTGCCTTGTTATCACGGTCCTTGACCACAGCAGGGAGCTCGCTCCATAATAGAGATCACGGTGATGGATGAGCTGGAGTTTGGAGAGACCTCTGGAAAGAACTTTGGATTCTGTTTATGAAGTTTGACAGGAGTCCAAGAAGCCCTGGAGGGAGTCAGGAAAGGTGAAAACCTCAGGCAATGAGGTTATAATCAGGAGCGAGCTAACTGCTCATTTTCTCACTTTTTAGGGATTAAAAGCTGTACTCTGCTATCCATGACCGATGCTGTGATTGTCGCTGAGCTTAAAGCGATATGCACCACAAAAAAATATGCTTAAACTAGATATTTTTAGTTTAACTGACACAAAAACAGGTACACACGGGCGTGTCCTAATAGGAATCACTGAAATGTAATTGCAAGGATTGTTTTTTGGGATACAGCCTCGATTTTGGATGACTCCTAGAATGAACTTTTCCACCTTGGGCCATGATCCTAGGGTTTTTGTGTTCTGGGAGTTTCTGAACACAGCATGTCAGCTATTTTCATGCTTTTATTTTTTATGATTTCTTCTTTAATTTTGTTGTTATGTGTATGTAGCTATGTGTCCAACCTCCATATTTATGAATTGCTTCATGATCTATTTCACAGTAATGTGTCCCTTGTGGTTTGTCTTTAGTTTTGTTTCCTGTCTCATTAACTTGATTATGTTCAGGGGCCCGTTCTTCGTACCTCGCTAAGTAGGTTAGCCGGATTAGATTGTTGACGATTTCGCGTGATCCTGGATCAGTCGGTTCCCCGAAGCTCATCCGGGACTTGCTGTCATAGCAACAGAGCCGTAAGCGTAAACCTGCTCGGGAGCAGGTTTACTTTATGTAAACAGGATTAGATCGCGGCCACGCAGGTATGTCCGCTTCATTTATACGAAAGCAACAGCGATATTTTTCCACTGTTTCACCATAAATAAATATTATCAATGTAACTAAAGGTAATGCAGCACTTGATCCTTTTATTGATGTCACACAGATACATACAGGTCATTTCCTAAAAAAGGGAAATGAACTATTAACATTCTATTACATGTATGTGATTATTACAGATGTAATTCATATTTCAGAGTAGTAATTGTAAATTACTTCGTGTAATCAAGATGAGAGACCACGGCTATAAAAGTGAAGGTGGATTTGGGAAGCCTGTCGCAGCCATGTCCTGTCCGTATACGCGACCAACCCATTGCGGAAGGTGCAAGATTGATAAGGAGAGTCCTCAGAATTCAGCGTATATTGCGGGACAGACAGGATCCTTTACCTCAGCGCGACAGTGTGCTCATAGAGAGATATCGATATTCCCGTGAGGGTATTATTTACTTAACCAACTTGTTGACGAGGGGGTGCAGGACCACCACCTGTCTTTTTTTCCTCTGCCCTTTTCTTGGTTGCTGTTATGAACAAACTAACAGAGTATTACAGGCCAGTATTACCTTGCCAAGAGACGCAAAGCAATCTAAGAGATAAATATTACCATTCTGTAGAATACTCCTGTATTCCACTTTTACTTGTTCCCATTTTCTTGTGGGTCCTGTTGTGGCTCTAATGTGAAAGGGGATATAATATAACATATTATAATATAATATAATGCCATATGATATTGGACAATATAGTGTCATATGATAGATCTACCCTACCGCCTACTGGTGTTGGCCAGAGGGGCCGATGGTGCGATATGGCAGCCTGGCTACAACCGTAGCTGCCTCCACCAGTGTGTGAATGTGGGAGTGAATGAATAGTGGTATCGTAAAGCGCTTTGGGTGCCTTGGAAAGCGCTATATAAATCCAATCCATTATTATTATTATTATTAAATTACCTACGAGTTTGATTTGTCAGCAACTTTCTGCCAGCCCTCTCTCCTTGCTTTTGCAGCCTTTGCAGTGTTCTCTTGCGTTAAACTCTGAAACTCCTGAAATCCCTCACTCATGAGTTCTTGCTCTGCTGCCGGAAAATACCGAGCACGCCCCTTCGACATTTTCGCCGACCAATCAGCGGGTTGCCGATCAATGTTTCTACTATCGATGCGTAGCCCCTTTTACGACACCCAGTGATGTCACATTCCTGCGTCCAGCTGTAGTAATCGTCAACAGCAGGTGTGTTCGGGGAACCGGATTAGCGAGCTCACGGTTAGCGCGATGATTTGATCTTGGATGTGTCATTTGATCTTGGATGTAGTAAGCGACGTACGAAGAACGGGCCCCAGGTGTGTTTTGGTCACTTTGTGTATTTATACCCTTTATCTTCCTTCAGTCTTTGTCTAAGCTCCTATTTATTGTCCCGTTGTTTAATATGTCTGTGCTTCTTTTTGGACTTTTGCTACTTTAGAGTTTTCTCTCTTAGTTTTGGACCTTAAACCCAAATTAAACATTATTTTTCTATTATTATGGTTTCATCTGGAGTCCTGGATTTGGGTCCTCTTTCTGCTGTTTCACTACATCTTTGTGCTGAGATGAGACCTTTTTTTTCTCTAACTACTTTCTTTTCTCTTTTTTTCTGTGTATAATCAGAGGTGAGGGTGTGTGTGAGATTCCTCTGGGCTCATTATTATTGCTGTTTGTGGGACAATAGCTGAGGCAGCTGTTCAAACAGGGGTCAGTGGTGAACCAGCAGCTTGCTGCTTTTTACCCGCAGATATTTCATCACCTACACTGCCAATTCCATTGTGACCTTAGGCATAGCTTTCACTCTTTAAGTCTATTTTTCTGTATTTTCTATGATAAACTACAGTGATTGCGGTTTGGGCACTGAACACCTAGCAGTATTGCTAAAGCTAACATCAACAATAAATGTATTTACAGCCTGCTACAAAAAGTGCATTTGGTCACTCTAACTAATTGGCCCTCATACTAAGTATACAGGGGATGAGTTTGTTATTATTCACCCTTTTAAGCTTTATTAAAGATTAAAGTTAGGGGCATTGCCACTTTATTTCAGTGTCACATACTGACATGGCTGTAAATGCCATCTTCAGGTCACCATCGCTAATTCAAGTAATAGAAACTAGAAATTCTATATCATGTTTATGATGTTGGTGGGTTTGGAGTATTTTAACTGAATTATCTTAATAATATTGCCTGTTGCTAAGTCCAAGAAGTCCACACTCTCCACATCTTGCTGTCAGATGCAGTTCCTAGTCAACCA
Organism: Maylandia zebra; assembly: GCF_041146795.1. Taxonomy (NCBI): domain Eukaryota; kingdom Metazoa; phylum Chordata; class Actinopteri; order Cichliformes; family Cichlidae; genus Maylandia; species Maylandia zebra. Next base: position 9,729,475 of record NC_135188.1, read on the forward strand.
ACATACTCGATCGGCTGCGGCTGCTTCGGCCTCATCCCATGCAATGTCTATGGCACGCAAGTTATCGATGAATGTCCTCCGCCATGTTGTACGGGGGCAGCCAGGTTTGCGTTTTCCATGGGGTGGGTTCCATGTGATGGCGATCTTGGGCAGTCGCTGTGGGGGTTGACGTAGAACATGACCTTCAAGGTTCAAGGCTTTTTATTTGTCGCATGCATAGTTATACAAGTATAACACACAGTGAAATGTAGCCTGACACGCTCCTCGACATGTGCAATATATATATATATATATATATATATATATATATATATACACATATATACATATATACATAGGGTGAATGTGCAGTAGTAGCAGCAGCAGTAGTAGCGGTGTGTCCAAAGCGCACACGCCGCTCAGACACAATGTCCTGGAGGGGACGGGTGGCAGTTCGACGGTGTACTTCTTCGTTGGTGACATGGTCCCGGTAGGAGACCCCCAGGATCTGTCTTAGCCATCGCTGCTGGGCCACATTGAGTCTTCTGGCGATTCTGGCTGATGTTTTCCACGTCTCAGAAGCGTAGATCGCGGTAGGTATAATGATGGAGTTGAGCAGGCGAATCTTCGTCGCCAGATCGATCTTTGGGGTCGACCAGATCGGCCGGAGCCGCTGAAAGACCGCACATGCTTTTACAACATTACAACATCTTCACAAATTAGTAGATTTAATGATGAGCCCTCTGTCCATCTTTTATATACAGTCTATGGCATGAATACCTCCTTTGTAGAGATACAAGGTCAGTGTTGCACACTCAAAACACACTTAAAGCAAAACACACTTAAAGCAAAACAGTTAAAGCAGGACAAATCTTTAAATCAAACCCAGGTATGTCACAGGTTACTCATCCATGACTGTCTGTGGTTGTATTTATCCACACAGAGGCTTTGCAGTGTAGATGGCTCATATTTTATTGTTTAACTAAGGCTTTTCTGTTGATTTTTAGATTTTGGTATTGAGGGTATGTATTTAGGCTTAGACCCTAAATCTACTCGAACAGACTTAACATTTGCCTCTAGACTCATTGAGTTTATTTTAGATGTTAAAGGACCCCTACTGAACCCAGCTCGACCAACCTGCATGTCACAAGATTATGCTAAAGGGTAGAAAGTGTGTTAAAATGCTAGGCTGGTCCTGAGAAAGCATAGTCATGTGGTAAGATGCACAAGTATGTTTTACTGGATTGACATTGTGCTGGATTGCAATATGTTATGCATGTGTTTCCATATAAGGCCTGACAGAAAAGTTAATTTACATTGTAGTAGCTCCATAGATGGATCTAAAATTGCTACATGCTATAGCTGAACTTCACATTTATTGCTTGTCCTCTTTCATCCCAGCATAATTTGTCCTTTTTTATGGTGCCATGCTAAGGTTGTCAAAGGTCTGTAGAAGCATAAGCATCCTCACTTCTTAATTGCTTTTCTTTGTCAAAAAATAAAGAGATGAGAAATTGCTCACTCTGCACATTTGAGATGACGTTAACTCCTTTTGACTCTCTTTCTGTCATTAGCTTTGCTGCACATGCAGCACATTACCATTACTTCTTTGGAACAAAAATGTGCGACACCACCACGAGTAACTGTGCACAGACAGGAATAACCAACGCCTACTACACATAAAAGGTATTTTTGTGAAATTGGAAGCTGAGGGTTAAAACTCAAACGAGACATTCCTGCCCTGTATCAAGGTCAGGGACTCTGCTGTAAGAAGCATGGAGGGAGAGGTGTGACCTCTACACTGAGATGTCCCCACTCAAGGTATGTTCAATGTGTGTTTTTAGCCTTACATAATGATATTACAGTAGTTAACTGTCTTATGGATGTTCATATCTGTCACAGCTGAGTCATACCTCATACAGGGTGTATTATCAGTATCAGCTTATCAATTAAGAGAGTGCTGAGAAAGAGGGTTGATATATATTTTTTATCTTACAGAAAATAATCTAGTTGCTTTGTTTGACCTTTGCTCTTTCCTCCAGTAAATACTATGACATAGTGCTCTGTTAACTTCATTTCAGTTCAGTTCAATTCAGTTCAATTCAATTTATTTATATAGCACCAAATCACAACAACAGTCGCCTCATGGTGCTTTATATTGTAAGGTAAACCCTACAATAATACATACAGAGAAAAAAACGAACAATCATATGACCCCCTATGATCAAGCACTTTGGCGACAGTGGGAATGAAAAACTCTTTTAACAGGAAGAAACCTCTGGCAGAACCAGGCTCAGGGAGGGGCAGAGCCATCTGCTGTGACTGCTTGGGGCGAGAGAATTCTATATAAAGTCTTTCTTGGCAGCTGTGCATCTGCAAAATCGACTGTTGTAGCCAATGAAACTTTCAAGAACCTCACTGCAGATTGGAGAAGTTGGCTTTTTTAATTTAATTTATCCCTAAACCTAACTACACAGTTTTACTGCAACAAAACAGCATCACAAAAGTCAAAAACAAGTTCAAAAAGAAACTGCAAAGAACTCATGAAGGTTTTTGTCCTTCAACATGTTGGAAATTTAAAAACAACAACAACAACAACAAAAAAACGGTGTCTTGAAAGATATTTGTCAAGCTGGCACCTTGTACCTTGATAATGGAACTAGGTGAAAGGGATTGCTAAAGATATCATCCTGATGTAAGCATGAATATTTGCACACGAAAATGAAAATATCATCCTTATTGTGTAAACGCCAAACAGGAACCATGAACGTCTGTTAATGGCAATCTGTTATGGTCCTGGGTCGGTGACCCAGTGTTTTTTGAGTTTTGTACTTTTGGTTTTTGGTTTCTTCTCATGGTGTCAAGTTCCTTAGTTTTTTTTTAGTGTTTCTTGAGTTCTAGTTTTAGGGTTTGTTATGTGGCGTCCTTGTGTTCTGTGTTTCCTGTTTTATTGTGAAGGATGTGTCCTATGCCAGTGTGTTCAGTTTGCATTTCCCCTGTCTCGTCTTGTCAATCAGAATCAGCTGTGCCTCCCTCCTGTGTGTCGTTTCATCGTTCCCATCTGTGTATTTATAGTGTGTGTTCTCTCGTGTTCGTCGCTAGTCTGTCTGTCTTTCTGCCCTGTGTTTTCTCCCAGAGTTGCCAGTTCAGGTTTGTTTTGTTAGTCATTCCCAGTTTAGGTTATCTTCAGGTTCTGTTTTTGCTTGCCGAGTTTCTGTTTGTGCTACCAACGTTTAAATAAAGCTCGCTCGCATCCAAGCCAGTGCCAGCGTTTGGGTCCTCTCTCACACACACCACACATCTGCCACCGCAGCCATGACACAATCCAACAAGTTTGAGATATTTCAGTAGAATGGACATGAATTGCTCCATAAAGTCATTATTAGTATACCTAAAGCTAAAGTTGGGTGAAAGATTAAAAGAAACACGAGAAAAACACATTATAGTAAAGCTTTGGGCCATTGTGTGCTACCAGAACAGACCGTCTTGGCATTGATTTGACAAGTTTTTAGAACTGGACTGACTTTATCTGTCAGGCCAAAATCTTCCACAGATGTTCATGAATTGAGACCTGATGAGTGTGGAGGCCATAATGTTGACACTATTTTCGTACTCGTCAAACTACTTAATGACCCCCCTGTGGATGGGGACACTGACACCCTTGAAGGCACCACTCCCATCAGTGTCTTATAATGGGACAGCACTTTGTATTGATTTACACAGCTCTTGCACATAAAAAGGGACCATCTGACCAAAATTATCCCAGCAGAACAACCCGATACGATAGCAAAATGTGCAATAGACACGCCGGTCCACTGTATCCATTTCACGCTTTTCGTCTCAAAAGAGCAAAATGGACACGCATTCAGAAGTTGCATTACTGCATGCAGAAATTGCATTACCAGTGGGGGGAGATAACATATCCAAGCCACGAAGTGAGTAGTGAGCAAAACATGCATGAAGTACATTCCAGGGTCCTTAATCTCCAGAAACGATTAAGCTAGGTGGCTCATATGTATTTACGTGTATGTAAATTCAATTCAATTTTATTTATACAGCACCAAATTGCAACAACAGCCGCCTCAAGGTGCTTTATATTGTAAGGTAGACCCTACAATAATACATACATGTGTTAATAATGTCGCTTTAAACACTTTCCAGTGATTATGTTCATGTTGGCTTGAAATAAAATATCTCCCTCTGCTGTTAATGCAGATTACTGCAAATTCTACACGTGTGTCTGTTTGACGATTGGGAGAGGAAAAGCGTGAAATAGACACGGTGGACTGGTGTGTCTATTACATATATTAGTATCTTTTGCCATGAGCAGAATGCCCTCCTACATTATAATGGATCCAATGTATATGATCATAGGGACCAAGGGTGTTAGGATCCCTTGGTTGTGGGCCCATGGCTTGGTGTTTGTAACTTCTTTATAAGTATTTGGGTTTTCTGTTCCCATCAGTTTTGGAAATCTTGTATGTTTTGTTAGGCTCTCAATATTTGCTTATTATCTTTCATGATCTCTGTTCCCCCAGTCAGACCCTTGTAGCTGTGTGGTCTTTGTGTTTGTCCCTATATGTATCTGCTGTCTCCCTGTCAAGTCTGTATGATTTAGTGGCTGTTTTAGTATTAGTTGTGTTTCCTATTTTATTGTGATAGTCTCTTAGTGTGTATTGTTTTGAGTGTTACGTCCCTTGGCTCGCTATCTATGATTTGCTCCTGCTGTGTTCCCATGTGTCTCCATTTCCCCTAATCACCTACTATATATATTATTACATATCAGCTTATTAAAGGGATTCCCCACAGTTAAACCTCCCTCTACCTCTGCACCTTTAATTTTGGGTCTCGATCCTCATACCATGACAAAGAGTCTCAGTTTTCACAAATTTATCAATACAATGTGTCGAGAATGATGAGGTACACAGTCTAATGTAGATTATTCTCAGTAGCATTCTACTGGGTCTTAATATCTTAAACGTTTGACGTCATTTTTGGCTTCATTTACTTCTTTTTTTTTTAAATCTTATCTCTCCTGGGACTTGGAACCTTGTTTAAGACTCAGGTGTTTCTGGCCAAAAGTATATAAATACCATATGTTATCAGAGCCAAAGATAACAGGTGATGGCAGAAGCCAAGCTTCTGCAAGTCAGCTGTGTCATTGGCTTAAAGTACTTTTCTGTAAATCATTGATTAAATGAATAAGCTGGAGTTGTACAGTATTTATTGCTGTACAGTACTGTAACATTTGATTTTACTGGAGGTGACACGCACTCATGCAGGAGTCATACCCACGGAAGGCAAAGTTTACAAGGTTATATTTAGAGAAGTGAATTCTGTGGATATTTTAGACATCAAGCAAATAAACCTCAGTTGGTTCACCCAAACTGGACCTCCCTAAATGATGAATGAACCTGTGCAGAAGGTGCCAGCTCTTAAATCTGAGCCTTTCAAGGAGTAGTTGCACTCATGACGAAAGCCTAACAGAAGAGGATTACAGATGATTTAGTAATAAGACTCTTATGCACAGGTCAAGCCTCCTTTTTTCCTTCAGATCCGCAAACAAATCTTTTGAATACTTGCACTGGACGTGATACAAATAGTCAAATCCTCCTGTGGAAATGCTATATTTCTGAATGAAACCCAGATGTCTTCTCATTTGAAGCGTCCTCATCTTTTCCCATCCATGTTAGATTTCAAATCTGTTTAGTTCATCCATCATGTCTTTCCCTTTGCTGTTTCGATGTCCTAGTCACCCCGCCCTCTTGCTTCCTGCCACCCATTCTTTTTTCCACCCCTCCCTTCTACTCTGTTTTTTCCTCCCTGCTATTTGTCTTCTTTTCCAACCCTGTCCCCACTTGGGCCCACCTCCAAGACCTTTTCCACTGCAGCCCTATCACCTAACGCTAATGAGGATTTTAATCATTTATACAGAGGAAGAGAGGGATCGCGGCATCAGATACTGTGTCTGCAGAAAGAAGAAAAAAGCACAAGAAGAGAGAAAAATGCTACATACTCATTTGCAGAGTGATCATTTAGCCACACCCTGTTTATGGCTGCATAGTCTGCACATAGACACTTAACATACAAAGAGTTAGGACCTTCTCATCTATCTGAAACAAATGCAATGTTTAGCTAACTTGCAAACTGCATTGTGAAATACCTTACCCTTTACCTTAAAGTGGCCAGCCAAATGAAGGCATGATGGAAACTAACTTTTAAATGAACAGATTTCTGACTAGAAGTAATATGCTGCCACCCAATTTGGCCTTAGCTGGGCATGGTCTGCAGTTTTTATACACGATAATGTATGTGTGTAAGGCTTGTGTCCAAGGAGAGAATCCAGGCCCAGACACCATAGATCTAGGGCCAGAGTGGGTCTAGTGGTCCCTGGGCTCTTGTAAAATTAAAAGTAATTGGAATGTGAACGCTTAGCAGAGGGAAAGAGCTGCATCTATGCAGCAGCTCAGCTGGGACCAGGCTGGCGGAGAACACCTGTCTCTTGACTGGACTGTCCTGCAATCTCTGAGCCTACATCGTAAACAAAATGTTCTGTGTGCAGTTGTGTGTGTGTGTGTGCACACATGTGCTCACATAAACAGATAAATTAATACACACACACAAAAAACCCACATCTGTTCAGGCTCATAAAAGCTTCGCTTGTTCCTGATTTTTGGATCAGATTGGAGTGTAGGATCAAGAAATGTTTTTCAGTGCGAGTGATGTTTCATTTTTAGTGCAATGACTTTTCGGCACTAATGGAAGGAAGTCGCGTATACTTAAGATTTTTAAATAACTATGTTTAAAAGGTTTATAACACTGTACATAAGATCCACAATATTCAGCTCAGTGCGTACAACTAGCTGGTACAGTATGCATTATTTCATCTGTAACTTTTGCTAACATGCATAATGCGAATATTTATACTTTATATTTTTATATATTTGTTGCTTTTGTTGTCTGTTTTCATATTGAAAAAAAATTATAATGCTCCAGAATTGCTCATTTTTAAAATTGAGTTAGGGACAATATAATCTGTTATGGGACTCCCACGTACAGATGAAACAAGATCTCAGTGACAACAGACGTTATATTGATTTAGTCAGGCACAGCATGCATTTACCATATGGATACACAAGGTTAACAGCTGAAATATTCTGATATGGGCTAGTGTTGAGATCAACTAGTCTGTGGCTGAGCTTGACTTAATGCTCCTCATGTGCTAAAGCTCTGTTTTAATTATTATAATTATTCTATTCTACAACAAATAATTATACAATGGAAGAAAAATAAGTGATGGCTCATTGAGATAAAGCCACAGAGAATTATAAGACTCCACTTTGTAGTTTGTCTTTGTGTATTTTGGCTCATTTATTTGGTTCAGTACCATCACTCATAAATCCAGAGGCTTTATTTGCATTACCTCCGCGTTAGAGATAACAGGTCACGACAGTGTTTGTCAACTTTCCCTGTTAAGCCAACCTTTCTGCTTCAGTCTCTGAGCCACCTACTCTAATCAGAGATGTTATCAGGTTATGGTGATCCAACACAGTTGCAAATAAGATGAGAATTATGCTGCAGATAAAACAAACATTTTAATTCAAGTTAATTACTTAATCTGTGTGTCCATGTGCTGCTGTTTATTTCTGAGGTCACAACTACGTGTTTAAGATATGAAACTTTAAACTGAAACATATAAACATACATACTTACTGTGCCACAGTGTGATAAAGGAGATGGCTCTTTAGTTTTCCAGCAGGTCAAACTGAAAGTAGTTTTATTGACTGAACAGTAATTCCCCGTGTTTGTTTATGATGTAGTAGCTGGAATATCAGGATTTTAGAATCAGGTATCAGAGCATGTCTGCATTTTCTGAATCGCCCAATTAATACAAGTACATTCCTGTGACAAGGCAACGCAATTTGTAAGGTATGGCTTAACAAGTTCCACATCACACCACACCACACACAACTCTCCATTTAATCATTGGTTAATATCATTCTCCCTGAGCTGGTTCTGCCGGAGGTTTCTTCCTGTTAAAAGGGAGTTTTTTGTTCCCACTTTTGCGAAGTGCTGTCTCAAAGGCAGTTGTTTGTGCTTTCTGATACAGTTTTTGGATATATAAATAAAACAAGTTGGGGGGGGAAATTATTGTATTATAAAATCACTGTCACTTTAAATGGTAAATGGCCTGTATTTGTATAGCGCTTTACTAGTCCCTAAGGACCCCAAAGCGCTTTACACAACCAGTCGTCCACACATTCACACACTGGTGATGGCTAGCTACGTCGTAGCCACAGCCACCCTGGGGCGCACTGACAGAGGCGAGGCTGCCGGACACTGGCGCCACCGGGCCCTCTGACCACCACCAGTAGGCAACGGGTGAAGTGTCTTGCCCAAGGACACAACGACCGAGACTGTCGGAGCTGGTGCTCGAACCGGCAACCTTCCGATTACAAGGCGAACTCCCAACTCTTTAAAATTTGATATCAATAAAACAATCCCTGAAAATGTGGGGTTTTGAGCCGACCTTAAACCAAAACTCTGCTCTCAAACAGGTTGTGCTGAGAGCACAAGTTACCATGGTGATTTAGCCAGGTGAAAAATCAGCCACTTTTGTGACACAGAAAACTCTGATTTTAAGCTCAACATAGCTCACTAAACCGTTAATCTCATTTCTTAGTGGCACAAGATAACATAAGATAAAACACAAAGAAACACACACACACACACACACACACACACACACACACACACACACACACACACACACACACACACACACACACACACACACACACACTAACCAAACAGCTGGCAGAAAAACTTAGCTACCAGGTACAATGGAGCATTTAGCAGATTAAGAGCTAGCTGTTTCCCTGTTGTGGTAAAGGGGAAGACAAAGCTAAAGAAAAGTAAATATTGGACTTACATTTGCCACTAGATGGCCAGTCACATGACTCCAAAGACAAGCCAATGCTCAGGTGACAATTTGTCAGTGATCTGATACCATTTTTCTAACAGACCTCATATGGCCAAAAAACTAATTTAATAGATGTTCATATAGTTCAATTCAGTGTATACTTCATGTTCTGTTATGATACAATGAAATCTTATTAAGAGCCACTCAGACAGTACACAGTAAATATCCTCGAAGCCAAAAAGATACAACTTTATTGGCTACAACACAGCTGTCATATTTTCCACTGCTGTTGGAAGTGCCCTTGCCCTGCAACAATAATCACTGATTCCTGCGTTATTGGTTTTACTACTTGAGGGCACAACATTACTTATTAACTTCCAACAAATAGTGACATCTGGGTGCTGCAAAATGGCCCACATGCCAACCCAAGTAATGATTTAAAGTTGTAACCAGGGCAAAAAATGTTTAAAGCTGCGTTTATGTCCGTTTCTCATGGCGCGAGGGTGTTGTGTTTATTATGTCACATTCTTTCGCACGAAGTGAAAAGGCAGGGGTTTGGGAGTCCTTGCGTCCATTCAGTGAGGCATTACCATGTTCTTTGATGGACTTCATTAGGCCCAAAGGAGAACGACGTAACCGTGTTTATTTAAATGCACAGCTTTGTGGGCCCTTAAATGCTGCTCTGTCTTCGTTCCTCGGTCACTGTGCTTCCATTAACAGCAAAAAACAAAAACCTTTGACCCCTTTTGTCTCCTTCATTTGTTGCTCCATTTGATTGCTATCTTTGGGCTTCATAGATTTCTCAATTTAACAATTTTCCAGTTAAATGAGGTCGTTTCTCTTTAGACCTGCCTTTGGCTTTCCTGGCTGGGTTTGTGTGCCATTCTGGTGGGAATCTGCACCTAAAGACCTCTTTTAGCTGTGACGTTCCGATGGGAATGTTTGCCCAAGTGACATCGGCATAATAGATCAGAGTCTTTCTGCTTTCTCTTCTCAGCTTGTCACAATTCAAACTGTAAGCAAAGACACAAATCAGATTCCCAACCTAGCACAGAGTTATTCCTATTTCAGATAATAGCAGGATTAACTAATTGAGAATGGGCCATTATTTGGGCTAATACAGTGCAGGCTTGACAGGTCAATCTCTCTGCACTCTGCAAGATTATAATATTTCATTTTACAAAAGAGGTTTTAAACTTAATGTTATAATTCAGCCCTCTACTCACTCTTTCTCTGGCACTTCACTCAGTTAAACTACTTTTGGGTGATTCATGGGTCATCTTTTAAAGCGATGTCATTAAGTTCAAACTTTAAGAAGGCAATTTGATATAAAGTTTTAATGCAGTCAGGTCGAAACATATATCAGTTTAAACCCTCTTTAATCACGTGCACTATGATGGTCCTATTCAGGTGCAAAGAACCACTGGCACGCTAAATTGTTGTCTATATAATGCAGTTAATGCATTTTTGTGTAGCTTTGAATGCTTTTATGTATCTGGGCTGCGCCGCTCTGTTAGTGTCAGTTTATGGGCAGCTTTACGAGCTAGTTGCAGCTCTGCTCTCAGAGAATGATGGAGAGGCCTTGAACGGTGCCATTGACTGGGCTAACTGCAGTTCGTCTACAGCCAGCTAAAATCAACACCAGTATTATACGCTTTACTGAAAGACCTGCTAGTAAAACACGTCGTCGAGAAAGACTGTTGTGAGCAGTCCCTTTGCGATTTCCTCCTCTCTGCATTAACATTACTGTCAGTAAAAAAATGCCTCCAATCTGAACTATTGTCACAGAATACACAAACAATGACAGCAGAGAATATGGCCAACACCCTGTTTTAATGACCAGTGCATCCAACAATCTTGCACCAATTTTGGGTTTTGGAAGAAAATATGACCTCCTCCTAGCTGCCTTAAATTGTGACCCACCACAGAGAGGGTGTAAAAAAGGCTGAGGCAGAGACAGACAGGGAAGTGTGGTAATATGAGGTGTTTTATGATACCGCCAGGGATAGCCTGATAATCGTGAAATACTGTAGCAGCGCTGGGGCCAGAAATTCAGCCTTCAAGAGCCCGGGCACTGTTTCTCTAAACAGGATCATAAATTAGTCTTGAAACTGAGGGCCACACAAGACAAGGACCCAAACTGAGATTACGGCTTCTAACTTTCAACCATGGTGCAAAACAGTTCACTTCAGATGTTGAGGGCTGAATGCTGCTGGAAGACTCAAATGAGAGTTTGCAAATGAAATAACTGAGGTACACTTACAGTAAGGCCCTGCGATGGACTGGCGACCTGAACAGGGTGTACCCCGCCTCTCGCCCTATGACAGCTGGGATAGGCTCCAGCGCCCCCCGCAACCCTGAAAAAGGATAAGCGGAAGCGAATGGATGGATGGACACTTACAGTAATTAAAAGAAAACCCAGGTGTGTGCAATGAGTCACTTTTGTTCGTTTTTAAAAACATAAGATACATTTGTGACACAAAGCACGTAAATGCAGCTTTATTCTCGAGTGAAAATGTGTGTGCGTGCGTGCATGTATGTGTGTGTGTCTGTCTGTCTGAGTGCGTGTGTGAAAAAGAGAGACAGAAGGGGCAGCTTTAGAAAACCAGGGGCTCATAAAATGAGCAGGATTTATATGGAGTGAACAGTTTGTCCAAGAACCACTTCTGAGTTATGTGTCCTACAGAGACTTGTCCTTAGACACAGACCAGGGAGGAGCACTAATGAAATTCAATAATCTGCTCTGCGTTTAGCTTATTCAGTTCTCAGGCAGGGCCTCCTGGTGGCAATAGGCAAGAAGCTACAATTTAAATAATTATTAATCACTGACTAACAATAGAAACTCACAACAATGAAATCTGTGTGTACAAAGGTTCACAAAAAACCTGAACCTGAATAAAGAGATGACGTGAAAAGAACATACATTTTGTAGTGTTAACGCAAAACCTGATATGCTAAGTATCTTCTTTTTACTGATAATGGAACATGTGTGCAATTCAATATACAGTATTTGTGTAAACATCATGGCTCACCTTCATCTGTCTTGTTCTGTGGAAAGTATGTGGTAAAGTGTGAAGATTAGACTGTTTCAAGCACATGCTGGGATAATATTTAATGGTAATAATCAAATAAAGCAAATGATTAACTTTCAATTAAGAAGTTAACCATAATGAATATTTAATATCAGTGATGATTAACTGTTGTCATGGAGTCTTTCCAACAAAACTTGGTGGAATCTACTTTAAACTACGTTTGTCTTTCATCCTGTCTTCCTTCTCCCACCCCAACCGGTCACAGCGGATGGCCCCGCCCCTCCCTGAGCCTGGTACTGCTGGAGGTTTCTTCCTGTTACAGTTTTTTCTGATTGCTTAAGCACATTTTTTGTAACTATTGGCTAATTTTGCAAAACTCTTCACACAAATAAGAAAACCTGTCACCCAATAATCAAAACATTGTAGTTCTCTTGCAAAAGCAAACACAGCTAGATTAACTCTTCACACCTTCGTAAAAATGGTGTTTCCGTATCAAACAGTACACACAGGCCATCATCTACTAAGCACACAATGCGCCAACTGCACACTGATGGTATGAATACAAAACACATCTGGCTTTTGCTTTCTCTGTGCACAAGGTAGGCTATGTCAGTTTGAGCTCATACTTCTGTCATAGATCCATAAGCATAGAGGGATCCAAACTTCAAGTACTGGTGTTTATTCACACACATCAAAACAAACACAAGTGTTTATTTCCAAGTATAGGATTATTTGCAATCGCCATAATGACTATATGGGTTACTTGGTCTGCAGTGAACATGCTTCCTCTGCCCCAGCATCTGGACATCTAGCAATTCTGTAAAGTAACAATTTCAGTATTTTTACATCAATGGTATTGGTGTGTTTCTCATTGGCATATGGCAGTGCTACAAGTCTTTGTGCGAAGTGACTGTACTCAACGATTCTCATTTCAAGATGTCCTTATGATGCTTGCTACAGTGTAGCGGCTCGAGTTAGGCTGGACCCGTTGGCCAGCTACCCTCAGGGTCATTCCACGGTTGATTACATGGTCCACTATTGTAGCTCTGATGTCATCAGCAATTCTATTTCTTACTCTTCCTACCCTTCCTCTCCCCCCTCCTCGTCTTCCTCTTGCTCCTCCTTGTCCTTGTCGTCCTCTTCATCCTACTTCTTCACCTCCACGTCCTCTTCCTCGGCCTCCTCTACTTCTCACTCTTTCTGCTCCCTCCATTGTACTCCGCACACACAGCTTACCTGGATTATAGTGCTTAGGCTGATTGCAAAGTGAACTAATTATCTAAAAAAGTTTTCACATGTGAAAGTGTGCCAGACAGTTGGCAAATTAGTGTTAATGATAGCCATACATGTGTATACTTTTTCTAGGAGTGTGTTGGAAATTTGGTAATTGAGTGTTGTGCAGTGAATTGTGCCTACAGTTTTGCAAAGTGTGTGTTACAAAATTGCAAACTGAGTGCAAAGCAGTTTTTGTGCTTTTAGTTTTGCAAACTCAGTGAGTGGTTTTGCTATAAGTCTGAATAGTTTTAGAGATTGTGCTACAGGAATCACAGTTAGGGTTTAAGCATTCAGAAAAAACTGTAAAAGGTAATTTTTCCTTCCCACTGTCACCAAAGTGCTTGCTCATAGGGGTCATATGATTGTTGAGGTTTTTTTCTCTGAATGTATTATTGTAGGGTCTACCTTACGCTATAAAAAGCGACTTGAGGCAACTTTTGTTGTGATTTGGAGCTGTATAAATAAAATCGAATTGAATTGAGTTGAAGTGAAGTGAATTGAATTAAAACCATCAGTCTCAGTGCGTAAGTTATTCACAGAAGAAAACCTAAATAATCTAAGAATGTGCAGAAATGTATTAGCTGTTGGAAACGGTGGCCCCATCTGGCTTCCAAAGTAGTTGGAATATCCCAAATCCCTACTTTTACATAAACATCTCAATTTTGATTGAAGGCAAGCTCACAAAAAAGTAAAGCCATTGGTCCTCAACACTAAAAGGAGCCAGACAAGGTAATCCAGCATCTGAGTTGGATGCCTCCTGGAAACCTCCCAGGATACGTTGATGAGGTGTAGTTTCTCAGCCGGCTGAGGGAATATGCTTAAACAAGCTAAACAAATGAAATCTAGATTCAAAACAAAAAACAAAACAACATTTTTTCCCAAACCATCTATGGGTCACAGAAACAGCAGTCTGCAGAGAGAAACCTTACCTCCTACTCCCCAGCCACCTCCTTTAGCTTATAGTATTTTGTCATTTTTTTGTACACCCTTTGTCTTGTTTATTTTTTCTAGCGTTTTTTTCTAATATATCGCTGATTCAGTTTGTCTCCCTGCTCCTGTACCAAGTGAATTCCCCCAGTGTGGGATTAAATAAAGCCTATGTTCATGTCTGAAGCCAGTCTGTAGCCTTCATTTCAGCTCCAGCGAACATCAGTGTGTGACATCATTGCCTGTTAGGTAAATAGATGATGTGATGCTTCTTTTTGTAGTTGTAAAATTATGATAATCTGCAAGTCATTTGACTTCATATGCGAGTGATCAGCTACACATATACACCTGGTCTCAGTCACCACACAAAATTCAATCAGATGTTAAGAAATTAACAATTACAAAAATATGAATGGACATAAAACTAAAAGCATGACATGTGCAGTAGAACAATGGACAGGCCTGACTCAGATAGGTGGGTGAGTGGTGAGCAGGGTTCATGACAGTTAGGTGGAGCAGGTCACAGGGAGGTCAGCGGGACTAGGTTGGTGGTCTGCAGATGCAGAGAGTGACAGTTAAGACCTGGGATCTCTGAGGCTCAGCGAACGCGCCAAGGTTATCGCAGTCACCATCGCACACTTCCCAGGTTCTGGTGACATGTTATGGCTATCACTGACAGCGGCTTTAAAGCAGGTTACATCAAATAAAGCGCTCCGGCCATGCGTGTAAAAGCCCTTTGCAGCAACATATGAGCTAAATTAAACCGCTGCTTGGTTTATTTTCTGCCTGAAAGGCTCTGTTATTTCGGTTTTTTTATGCGCTAGCAAAGGTTACCAAAATGACACGGCTTGCAAGAGAAAATTGATATCTGATCAAAAATTATGTGATGTTTGACCAAACTTTGGTCACACTTTAGCAGATTTAAATTTCAAATTCGAGTGCATGCATGCAAATGCACACATACACATCCGCTGAAGCAGATCCAAGACATTTGTCCCCACTTTTTGAAATCCCTGGGACTTTTTTAAAGTTGTTCGTCGAGCAAGAATGAGTCATTGGCCTCACAATGGGCCACAGTGACAGCCCGTCCTCCGCAGAGCCCTGATAACAGGAGAATGCCACTCAGGGAGGGTTTAGTCACTTTATATTCTCTCCACGCTGAGGTCCTAACCCCCCTGTGTCGGCCCCCTCACCCCTCACCTCTTGTCTCCTCTAATGTGGCTTTATTGACTGTGACACACTGAGCATGGAGACGATGACCAAACAATTAAAAGTGCCCCCCAAAGGAAGGCCTATTAGAGTCCCAAACCATTCTACAGGCTTTGTGTGCATGAGTTTGCGTGCCTATGTGCACGATTTGTGCATGCTCCTAAGTGTGACAATACCCAAGGAGCAAGTGAGGTGGGTAAAAAGCCTCACACCGTACCCCACCCCCAGTACCCCCAATGCCACCAGAAAAGGACACCAGAAACACATTTCTCATTTTGGTCAAATTTATCAGAAGATCAGAAGGATCAAATGATCACATCCTGCTGATAGGAGTAACTCTACCCTTAAAACTTTAAACCAAGAGTTGCATACCGTTCTTTGCCAAGATTACTTTCTGACACTTTCTATCGCACATCTAAGCCTCCACAAACTGGGTTATCAGTGAAATCGAGCTCACTAAAGCTTGGCAAACATCTCAGAGATCAACTGGATTATGATGAATTTCAGACTGGGGTGTGTTCAGCTGCCACATAAAGCTTGCTCTCGGTAGAGATAGATCTTTAATGAAGTGAGGGGAAAAGTTGGCGTGTGACTAATGCTCTTAAAGAAACACCCTTGCATACGTACAAATATCACTGCAGAGTGTTTCTGACTTGCTTTGACGGGTCTAGTTTTTGCTCTGGTTCTGTTCTGTCTGCACCATTTAAATGTGAACCCCCGTAATGAGGCTGCTAATGGTGTGCGCGACCTCTGACCTGTTGTTTCTCTTAGGGTCTTCACAGGGCTACAGGCCAGCCACATAATCGCTTCCATAGACTACTCAGGGCCCATCCAAATGTGACTTTTAGCCCTGGCACAGAGTTAAAAGTTAATTTTGTGAAATACAGCTAATGCTCTCCTGTCACTTGTCGTCAGGTTTGATTATGTTCGTGAGCTGTTGTTTGTCCTTCCTTATTAGTTTACAGCGCGATGAAATGATCTGTGTTTCATTATGAACTCCTGGAAACAATCCTGTCGACAATTTAGGCACACACACACACACACACACACACACACACACACACACACACACACACACACACTCTCTTATTCAGAGCCAATGTCCAAACAGTATTCAAATGGACTAAAATGAAAGTAGGTAAAAGACCAAATTAGTTATGAACAAGATGATTTTCAGTACCGTTTCCTTATATATCCTGTGACTGGCATTTAAAAAACTTCATCAAAGAGTTCAAAAATCATCTGGCAGGAGTATGTTGAAACATCTTACCTATTAAAGCCTGTCTTTCATGGTTGCCATCTGTGCAATAAATTCTTAAACCAACATCGGTGCACCCAGATATATCAGTAAATTTCAACCATGTTAAACATGTGCCAGATCTCCCCCCCCCCATGCTGAGACAGTTTCATTACTGTTACAGATGACATCATCAAAACAACCGGCTCTTTTATCTTAGTTAGAAACAGTATCAATTGGATCTGCTGCCCTTAAAGAAAATTGGAAGAACATGAGCCTGAAAAAGAGTAAAGCTTTGAGAGGCACGGTGCTAACAGGTATGAAGAATTCCCCTTTCCTGTGTGTGTGTTTTTGTTCACAGAGGAAATCTTTAACTTATAAAACCATTTTGCTCCTTAGCAAAAGTTCAACTTGACATTTACAGGTGATACACTTTTGTGAACTCAGCAGGAGACCAGTTTTCTTTTGTTGATTATCAAAGTTGTGAAGCACAGATTTTCCAGATATTTCACATTAAATATTCTTGATGCTAAAAGTCCACCCAGTGTACAAAAACAAACCCCCAAAAAAACAACACCCAGAAATATGATGCTTCATGGTAGAAAAAATTAGAGCACCTTTTATGTTCCTTGGCAGGGCCTTTTTAAAGCCTTTCAGCTTACTGTCCAGACATAGCAAAGCCACTGCTCACTATCTGCATAAAACAAAGTTGAAACAAAGTTGAAACACAGCTGACCATCAGGACTCTTGGGCACTTGTGGGGGCAAGGCAAAAACTAGGGAGACTAAGCCTAGTACTAGAGTTCAACTAAATAATATTAATCTTGCACTGAGAAGCAGAAAGATGCCTGCCAACAGCCTGTCAGACGTATCCTTATTTAATCATATCTAAGTGGTGTGTTTATGTTCTCATCAGTAGTAACAATTTTCATTTTTAACATCCGCGTACTTACCGGTAACGCTATTGATGTTGGCACAATAAGAGGGTTGACAGGTTTGTCACAGCCTGTACAAATAAAACAAATCGCCGTCTGCAGTGACAAGTTAATTGGTATAATTCAAAACCACATTAATAAAATTATGCAACACTCGTGGACAGAAAGATTTAAACAGACAAAATTAAATATTGGCAATCAGCTTCCTTGTTCCTTGTTCCTGTAGCTGTTCCAATCAATGCAGTATTTGCAGTATTTGCAGTATTTGCTCCTCCTGATGTTTTTTTGATGTTTCTTGGGTTTTTTTTAACAGTTAGACTTTACAACTTTCTGACTGCTGAGATTGAAAATGCTCATTAGAAGCAAACTACATAACTGAAACCAAAGTTGCCGTTCTTCTAAAATCAAACCTTGCAACCTGGCAAGACTGAACCCTGCTGTGCTTAAATAGGCTTTACTTAAATGAACCTTGAGTTAAAAAGCAAAAGCTGTATGTAAAATAATAATAATAATAGTAATAAGAAAAATGACCAATCAAATCTGGTTTTAAAAGATGTATGCAAAAGACTTTGCTGATTTAAAATAAGATTTTCAAAAGTGCTTTTCTCTTAAATGGGTTCAAGTGAATATAATCATTACAGTTTTTTACAGACGCTAGGACACATTTCTCAATACTTAGGTCACGTTTGCAAAACTCCTCACACAGTGAGCACAACAGAAGTCTATGTGGGCTAAACTGAGGACCAGTTATCATTGTTTTGGCACAAAATGCATTCAATGACTACATCTCTCAAATTACATGAATCATCTTCTCACTCAGACACAACAACTGCCAAAAAGCTTTGTACGGACAGGACATTTTGCATGTGCTTACATACTGTTTTCAAAACTGTTAAACTTATGGCCAAAACAATAACACAATGCAAAACTTGAAAAGACAGCAAAATGCAACAGCAATATTTTACTGAAACATATTTTAGATCTAAAAATGCAGTTTAACCAGCCATAGCTGATTCTCATTGTGGATGAACATCTACACAGGTGTTACTCCTTCAATTTTTCAACTCCTTCAATTCTGGCATGCCAGAAGATTCTTTCCTAGGTGTGTTGCCCTAGATGACATAAGATGTGATGTGGATGAGAACCTGTGGCCAAATGGAGAAGACCGAGTAGATTAGCATTACTATTGTATGTGTATCAGTGGATGGTGTGTATACGAATTCTTGTATTTTGGGATTACTTAGTGCAAAAAAATAAAAATACATAAACAAATATTAACAAATTCTGCATGATGTCTGATTCATTCCAGTAACATATATTGAAATTATAAACAGAGATGTGTCCTTGTTTTACACAAGAAAACACTGTGTAATGCTACATGTTGTTAGTGTTTTTTAGGTCATTGTTTTGTGGGTGACAAAGTGTGTTTGTCGGCTGCCAACCTTTGCTAGTGTTCTGGAAGAATGAGTTTATTTGAGACCTGAATACAGTGTTTTGGTAGTTGTAGTGCATTTTGAATGTGAAATGAACTGCTTTGCCAAGCTGAAGGTCAGTTAGGAGGATTGTGTGAAGTGTTTTGCAAAAGTGACCTAAGTATTGGGAAATGTGTCCTAGTGTCTGTAAAAAACTGTAATGTGTAATAATGAATCAGTAATTCAAGTGTTCAACTACTTTGACTAACAAATAAAAACAATTCCAAATGCAATCAGCAGTCAAAAACCTCATTTGTAGTTACCTACTACTACCATCTACTGGACACTGATTTGCTATGTCACAGCCACCTGCACTCATGACTGCATTAAAGAAGGATGACCTTCTTGGGTTTCAAGTGTTGGAACCACAATCAGCACTAAACAAGAAATTATAGCCCTAAAAACGCAGCAGAAACTGAGGAAATCCAGCTGACGTGACAGCAAAAACTCCCAATTAAATTCTCAACATGCTGCTCGGGAGGATTGTTACTCCGTTGTCCAAGTATGATCTCAGAACACTTGTGTGAGTGGGAAGCAGGATTAGCCAAAAACCAAGAATAAAGCAGCAAGTGTGAGCCACATGAACACAGGAGCTGCTTGCTCTGATGAGGTCAGGTTTCTCTGGACATTCTCTTGTTGCCAATGCCTTTAAAATGAAAAACTAAACAAAAAATGTAATTTCTCAGGTCTAATAAAAAAGGACTATTTGAATCACAGCTCAAGTTTTCCCTACGGATTCACAAATTAAGGCCTATGCTTGCTGTGTAGCTGAATAACTAAGCTGCCCTCACATGTTAGAGATAATTGCCATGTAATAAATTAGCAGCATTATAGGAACAATTGTTATACGGACACTACTAATGTACAAGACCTTAGTGGAATATTCTGCTTCATCTTTAAAAAGGGTAACAGCTCTTGGTGCCAGATGGCAATGTTGTAAATTCTCATGCCTTTTTAGACAGTGCCCCCCTCTGGATCAACTCAGAGAGCTCATCCAAGGCCTTCAAGTCAGTATAGGCCACACAAACACTGTATGTTCATGTGCACATGTATGTGAACAGCGTGTAGTGTCACTTACTGTAAAACAGGTGCACGTCTGTGGGTGGCAAATGCTGTGAATAAAAACAGCTATTAGGAAATGAATAGCTGGAGCTATCATAATAAATCCAGTGTTTCAGTGGAAGTTGCTGTTCACACCTTTTCCCTCTCTGCTTATAGAAAAGATTAATACAGCTCACACTTTAATTTGAAACATCTGCTATGCGCTAAAGAGGATGTGGATCCTGTCATAACATTCCTCAAACCAACAGCATGTCATTCCCTAATCAGATGACTCCGAGCACATCCATTGGGATTTGAAGACATTCCCAGTCTGCTTTCATCACACCCAAAGACTTACATAAGCCCAGAAGAATTTGCATGAAGGGATTCATGGGGAGACAAATGGGCCACAAAAGGTATTATATGAATTTGGTCTGGTTGAACCACACAAACGTCACGGACGCCTTTAGACAGACAGCAACATCCCGGACTCCAGAGATCCAAGAAAGAGTCCGCACCTGCTCTTATTAGCCGTTTATTAAAAGAACGAGGGGGGAGAGAGAGAACTGTCAATGAATGAGGCTGCTACGATGATATAAATTAGATGAAGGCCTAAGATGTAAACAAACAGCTGATTTACCCTGGATTCAGAACATAATCGTGCGCTGAATTTTAAGCCAGTGCTAAAGTCATTTGTCTTTGAGGCAATAATTTAATACATATTCACCATATTATCAGTAAATATGAGGGCAAACAGCCGGCCTCTCTCTGCCCAAAGATAACACAAATCTCTTATTTGTTTAATTCCAGTTTGTGCCAATAGCAATGTCTTCCTTCGCTCAGCTCACCTCGCTGCACAGCACACAGAAGTGCATGCATACAAAACAGATTTTGCACTTGTGCATGCCAAAGTGAAGTTATTTTAATGCAGATAGCTCCAACTACACCTACAAAGCCAAGAGAAACTATCAGAGTAGTATTGATAGCATTGTCTTTATCTCAATTGTTAAAAGTAAAATCATAAAGCTGTGTCAAGATTGCCACGTTCTACATTTTCTCTCACCTCTGGCATGTAGCTTGTTTGTATCTACTGCAAGTTTGAAAGACCCTCAGACTTTTCCAAAACTTCTCAACCCACAGTCACACTGCATAATAATACGATCTTGATGTGTCTTCTTGGACCAGTACATGCAAAATTAGACCTCAGCAAACACATTGCTCATATTCTTAAACGTAGATCCGTATTATTATTGTGTGACAAAGGTTGTTTTTGTTTGTTTGTTTGTTTTGACCTTTTCCCACTTTTATGCTAAGCTTTTATGCTAAGCTAACCACTCTTCACTGTATAGCCACCAGTGTTGGTCAAGTTACTTGAAAAAAGTAATCAGTAACTAAGTACTGATTACTTCCCCCCCAAAGTAATCCCATTACTTTACTGATTACTGGTTACTTAGTTACTTAGTTACTTTTTAAAAATATGATTTACAACCTGAATAGGTAATAAAGCGATAGATCTTTCAGCCCAATTCTTTTTCTGCCTAATCCATCATATAAAATGTAATCAAATGAAAAAGTCTCTTTTTAAAAGTTGTTTTATTAGTTGTTATCTTTAAACTCTAAGTATCAAGCAAAAAATTTAATTATATGCAACATTCTGACTGGAAGAAATTTGTTGAACATTTAAACCTATTTTCTGCACATTCCAGCACATAAAATAAAATAGTTTTTTGTGTTTACACTCACTGCAAGTAAGATGCAGGTAAAATACAGCAGAAAATAAATAAAATCAAAGACTCAGTGGTCCTGTTGCTCTATTTTCACCTGTATAGCAGGAGTGGGGCAGGCGGAAGTTTGCCCTGGTGCAGGTGTGTCGCAGCTGCCATGCCAGTGGAAGAATCCGGGAGTTTCTCTGTGGCATGTGTGACATGTGACATTCCCATGGCAACATACTCGGTGCATGCGCGGAAGTTTAGAGGTTTTTTTTCGCTGTAAAAAGTTTTCTTCTCACGCAGTGAACAGCGGTCGCTAATGTTTTTGTCACTTTTTACGGAATCAAACTCAAAGTAAGGTCAGTACTTCCACGCTTTAAATGCTGCACGCTCATACTCTCTCCCGCACTCGTTATATTATCCATTGTTGCACACAGCTGTTGCACATTACTTGTAACGTGCTACAAGTAACGCGTTACTGCCCATCTCTGATAACCACACTGAACAGAAAAAAGTGAGATCGGCATCAATATTTTTGTCTAACCTACTGACAAAAAATAAAATCCTTTTCCCCAAACTGGACAAACATTTCCTTTAAGACATATATTGATTCATGCTGCTGTTGCATAGCTGTCCTCTGCATAACCTTTTCTGAAGCTTAGGAAGGAATGACACTAGTTCATGGTTGGACCTTTGCATGACTAACCAGCCAATCATCAACTGCTCCAGGTCCCTGTTGATAGTGGTGGTGCCGGCACCCAGCCACCTAGACCTCAGCCGCTGTCATCTCAGCATACACAGAGGAGTGGTAAAATCACTAGCACATGGGTCATAACACACACACACACACACACACGTACACACTCCACTTACGTTTGGAAAAATGGTATGCTCAACACCACAGTCCTGACCTCCACTATACTTTTAAAATAATAAAAATAAATCCACCTGGGAAACATGAGATGATTTAGGACATATTTAAATATTTACAGGAGAAATCAAAAGTCTTGTATATATTGTGAATATGTCTGCAAGATCCTAATATATTGTGTGTTGCTGGGTTCTGGGTGCATATGTGTGAATGCATACATATTACACAGAGAGCTCTTTGTGTTTGGACCTAAACTTCAGGAGGCACCGGCAGCCAGAAAGCACTAACTTTACGTCAACGACTTTTCAACAATATTTATATAATGTTTGCATAAAATTATAAATATACAGGTGTGTTTACCTGCACGGACAGGGAAGGGGGGGGCCCTTCTTGCCACGTCGTCTTTGAGGCCAGGCACTGTGGAGGTGGTGTTGGACACATTAGGGCTGTGATTTGTATGTGTTTGTTTAAGCCTTGGGTTTCAGGTTGAGCTGACTATGCGTCATTTTCATTAACACATCGATGCCGCTGGCCATGTGACTGCAAGGTCATCTAGAGTTACACGCCCTTTCACTTTGTGGTTACCATAGCGCTTTGATTTTAATGCACTAGAAAATATATACTGGATAACTGTATATTTGAGAGCTTGACGCTTTCTAAATTGCTCATGTATATCATGTCAGTTTTTTTGGTGTTTTATTTTTGAGCAGTTTTCATTTGCACCTCTGTCACTTAACTATTTCTTGGAATCATTCTGCAAATCTGCCTCTTTTTCATCATTTTGTATTCTTCATTGTATTACCATATTTGTTTTGAAATACAGGGCCCACAATAAATATATTATTTTTGTGAGTGTGCAGCTGGAGTGGCCTTCTCTCCTCAGCGGTCTCAAAACTGCACCGTTAGCCACGTTGCAAGAGATTTATGAACTCTTCACAGTTCAGTATATTAAACCACTGCTGCCTGCCAATTTACAGAGGTGTTGCAGGTGTCAGTGGATGTGTGAGGTGCGCTAAAGCTGGTCAATGGCCCCATTATGAACCCGACACATTCAGAGAAGTAAAAAAAAATCCTAAGCTTCTAATTTGATTAAACTACCTAGTCTGTGTTTATGCATACAGCCATTCAACACACACTTTTTGTACACTTCTGGGGAAAAGAAACACATTTAGCCTCAACTTCAACCAACGTTTTCATCAGCATTACCCTACAGGTACAAACTCACAAAGCCGCAGATGCCTGCAAAGTTGCAGTTATTGCATTTTCTTGAAAATGTAACTCCAGAAAACAACACATAACAACAGAAAAAGTCTTTGTACATATCCAGCTTTGAAGAGAAAAAGGCAAAGAATATGCTGCATCATTAGCGGCTGTTAGAGATTGTTACTAATGCATCGCAGAGCTTTGAGCTAAATTCTGCAAACAAACCCACAGCAGAGTCGAGAAATGGGAAGGTTGGCAAGTTCCTAAGGGGAATTCAGCAAAACATTCTGTGTTACTTAAATGTGCTAATTATATGTATTATTAGTATTTTAACTTGAAAGTTAGTCTCTCATAACCAGATAGCCCTGTTCACATCTGTTGTCTGAGACTGAAGATGGTGCAGGTAGTACTTGTTCTGCTCTTTTCCTAAAAATGTATTTAAGATACTGTTATTATATTACAGCAACAATCACTTCAGGGCTTTTTACATTGTAAGATGTTTAACATTATACTATTATAGAAGGAACCTAATAATACCTACTGAGCAAGCTGGAGCACAAGTCTCTTCCAGAAATCATGACCTAGTTTACTAAAAACAAAACAGGAAAATAAAAACAAAATGAAAAAAGAAAAACCTTGTCATGTAGAAACTATTTCTGCGTGCTATCGACGTCTGCCAACGCCTGTCTGTTTTCTGTAGCCATTAATGTTTACATCCTGTCACGCTGTCACTAGCATGAGCCTTTCATCTCAGTTAGGTGCAGTTTAACAAAGGAGACAATAGTTCCTACATGAAAAACCTTTGTGGATTTGGTTATTGTGTGTGTAGCCAGGTAATGACTCGTGGAAGAGACACTAATGTCGAGTTTTCTTGCTTAAGCAAGCACAAGGTAACTGGGTTTCATTATTCCATTATCGTTGTTTTTAAAAGAAGGCTGATATCTCTGTAGCCCACGTCTCCAAATTGGGTCAGCTCTAACCAAAATAATCTAGATGTATAAATACCACTACAGGCCAGACCAAAAATGCAATCCTGTGCTCCTCTAGTGAACATGTGGAGGTTTCCTTGGGCAAAATACTGAAGCCTCACTTGGATATGCGCAGTGGATAAAGTGCCTAAAGTGCATAGAATAAAGAGAAGTATTAATGTGATTTTAAAAAGTGCTTAGGGTGCTCAGTAAGAGTTAAGGTACCAAAGAAATACTAGTCCATTTAGCAGTCACGTTAAGAGCTCTTTTCTAACTCTTGACGAAAAGGTCATACTTCTCAAATAATAAATCTTTGTCTTAAGAAATATTTTGGTTTCACAGTTATCATAAAAATAGGGTCTAGGTGATATTGAGGGTGCCTGACAAAGGAAAGAACTTCATGTTTTCTTCCATTACTAAGTGTACAAATGAAACAAAAGGGTTTTGTTTTGGATGTGATTGACATCATTGACTTTCCCCGCAATTTAGAACAGGTTTCAAATCAGTGTGTTAGTCATAATTATAAAGCATCAAGCAGAAAATCTTAAATAAAAATCACAATTTGCCATAAATCCCACGGTGATGCTAAACAAACGTATCAGGGGATTATTGGAATTCATCCTCTTGGAACCACAAATGGCATTTCAGCGACTGTCCAAACAGTTGTTACGATATTTCAGTCTGGACCAAAGTGGTAAAACGACCGAGCGTCATCATCACAGAGATAGAAATGTTAAGAAAGTTAAAATGATCATGTTGAGACTCTGAGGGTGTTTGAAACTTAAGTGCAAGTGGTTTTTCCATTTCATTTGAAGTTTAATACCAGCATTCAACATCTTATAACAAAAACACCATGATGAAAAAGCACACACTGACTATGGAATACGGAGGGCTAATATGTAGGGAGGGCTTCTTTGTTATTGTCCGTCAGTCACAGCCAAGAAACTTAAGCTTCTCGGAGACGAGACTAAAAAGGAGCTTTCCCTGTCTGGTGTTGCTCTGTCATGATCCCCCTGCTGGCATCTTAGAGTTTCACTCAAATCTCCCTTTGAAAGTAATATTCAGTAGCATATTTCATTTCAGCTCGGGTAGGTTAGTGTTAAGCACCGAGCTCTCTAATCAAACCCGACAGTTAATTTTGGGGTCATTAGCCATCAGAAAGTTGACGATTAAACCTTATTATGTTGTTTTCCTTTTGATGTCGTGGGCCCTGAATTACAGATCTGTTCACTTCAATTCAATTTCACAATAACCAGGTGGCACCTCTGAAAGGTTAGTGCCAAAAAGTGTTACTCCAGTGCTACAGTTTTGGTCGCTGTTGTGCAAGATTGTGTTTCATCGTCAGAGTCAAAGTCGCTCACAGCCAGATGTGCGGGCGTGCTCCGTCAGTGTGGTAGAACTGCGCTCCACAAAAACAGCAGGCGTCTCCTTTTCACTCAAATGCTTATATCACTGCAGAACCAGTGGGTGAACCCGCATTTGATCAGTCGGTTAAAGGAGCAGAGATAATCACGGTGCCTCTGTCTGACACGACCAAAGCACTTTGTGTTTACGTGCTTGTGATGGAAACCAGTGCAGGGGGCTAAACTGTTTTTAATTTGACCAGTGAGGTTTTAGTTAGACAGAACTAAAGGGAAGGAGGGAGCGAGAGGAAGTAAAATGGGGCAGCAATGAATCCAAATGAAAGGTGCCTTGACGTTCTCAAATGGAGCTGATTATAAGCAAAACGTAACTGTTGCTGACCTGGCCAGCGGGGGTCCGAGATGTTAAGGTTGGACTGTCAGACATGACGAGGATTCTCTTGCCTGCCCCAAAAGGGGGAGGTCTTTGTTTATTTGGTTTAAGTTTCCTTCATCTTTCATTACCAATTATTAGAAAGGAGTCTAATTGCCTTGTTGTGAATAACTCTCCTTTTCTTTGTTGTGTCGGCTTGAGGGTCCATGACAGGCAACAAAGGCTTTGCTTTGTAGTTGTTCTTCCTCTTGACAGTGACCTCAAAATCAGAACAAGACATTTGAGGGTAAAACAAATTTGGCTTTGATTGTATTTCCCTGACTTTGCTTTGTTAACATCCTGGGGTGATCCAGAGATGACCTCAACCTGAGCACTGTGGCCAAATTGGAGCAAATGTAAAGCGACATCTAAAATATATAGCAGAGAGGTAACAGCAGTGTGATTTAACATTCTTCAGATTCTTTTTGTAAAGTATAAGAAATGAAACTGAAATCAGAAACCCCTCGTTCGGTAAAGTCCCATGAAACACAGCACATAATCTCCAGTCAAAAAAGCTCCTGCAGAGAAAGACTGTGCAGCAAAGTGTGAAATAAGGCATTGCTTAAAAAAAATGACTCTCGCTCAACTCTTCATGGCTGAGTAAATGTTTTAAAAAGTACTCAGAACCAACATCTGCTGCAATAATTAGATAAAGCCCATCCCATCCATCCTGACTGAGAGAAGGAACAGCAGCAGGAACAGAGCAGAGAGGCTCAGCAGCTAAAGAACAGGGTTACATGTCGAAACGGCAACCCGAAGGCTAAAATTTATGCCGAGCTACAAGCAGACACAATCATCTCTGACTTCAGCCTTCAGGCAAATTTCATTCTGCTTCTCAAGCTTCAGGAACCTGAAAAAGCAGGAGAAGTGGGATGGTACCCAAACAGCTCGTGGGCAGTCAGAGGAAACACAGATTTTATTATTTAAAAATTGAAATCTTTGAATTCAAATGCAAATCTATGGACTATAAACCATATCCTTTATGAGGAATACTTTTTTTTTAAAAATAGAATAGAAGATTATTGCCTCATTTTAGGTATTCCAGTAATGTTACTAAACAAACTATTTCTTTGTTTTGTTTTTTAGTTACATAAACAACCAAAGGACGAATAAACTCCACACACACACGACATTAAATGGTCTGTATTTGTATAGCGCTTTACTTGGTCCTAAGGACCCCAAAGCACTTTCCACTATGCACAATCATGCACCCATTCACACACTGGTGATGGCAAGCTACATTGTAGCCACAGCCACCCTGGGGCGCACTGACAGAGGCGAGGCTGCTGGACACTGGCGCCACCGGGCCCTCTGACCACCACCAGTAGGCAATGGGTGAAGTGTCTTGCCCAAGGACACAACGACCAAGACTGTCAGAGCCGGGGCTCGAACCGGCAACCTTCCAATTACAAGACAAATGCCCAACTCTTGAGCCACGATCGCCATTCCTATGTTTGTTCACAGTTAACAAGAGTCACTACTCCAACAGGATTGGTCAGAATTTGATTCAACTTACAAACAATGATCATATAAATAGGTCTTAATTCAAATAATGGTCAATTAAGTGTCACGTTTGTTGTTTTATAGGCAATAACCTGTGAATCATGGATCTGTCGGAACTGTCTACTCCGTCATTGATGTCCTCTGTTGTCAGTATTTTTGCACAAGCTAACAGGTTACTTGCTGTAGCTTGTTCAGAGGTTGAATGGATACGATCATGAGTTTATAAATCAGTTTAAATCAAAACAAACTGAGATGAAAAGCTGTGACATTATTTAACCACCGTCTACATAACACATACAAGCAGAGCCTGTCCCATTTGGTAATAGAACTTTGCCCCTCGAGATGGGAACGTGAGAAGAGAAAGACTGTGTATCCAACAGAGTATTTTCTTTTCTTTCTTGTGCTCCCAAGCACTTGTCAGTCATGGTGAAGGACAGCCTATCAATGGGTGAAAACGCAAGCTCAACAGTGCCTTGCAATCTTGGCAAGCTATCGTTGTTGAGCGATTAATAGAATCAATAGAAAAAATAACTAGCAATAGCAATAATAGCAATATCAGAGTTTAGTCAACTTTTCCTAGAGATGATCTCATCTCTCGCAAGTATTTTATTTCTCTCTCTGTCATCTCTAAGGTCCTGCAGTAATACATCACTGACATAGTGGTAAGAAAATTGACCCGCTCATACGTGACAAGCCAAAAAGACACTAAAGTTCAGCAGTTCAAAAGTCTTGATAAGAGATCAACAAGTGACCAGTCAGTTTTCTGGACATTAGGAACACAATCCTGGAAGATCCCTCAGACTTTATTGTGAGGGGACAGGGTTTCCATCTTTGTCTTTCCCTTTATGTTTATCAGCATGAGATGTAGCTTCCTGTGAGCACTTTTCTTACATTCCTTAATCTTTTTTGTGTTGACTGCAGACGATTCTACAGCAATATATTGGCCTATAAACTCATTATACTATTACAATCCTAAAACGGAGCACTTAAGCCTATGTCCTTTTTATATTTCTCCTTTAATTGCTCTCAGATCGTTTAACATTACAAGCTGCTGGAAGACTGTTTAGCACATTTTTGCCTGTTAATTTAACAAAATGCATGACTGTAATTACATGTTGGATCTTCCCACATCTTAAAGATGCGATGCTAATAAGCATATTAACATGCCAGTTTTCCTTTCTGTCTTCAAATGAGTTATTTATATAATGCTTTTCCGGGATTAAATTTCACACACACAAACACACACTGAATGCTCTGCTCATATGACTGAAGTGCCATTGTATTTTTCCTAGTGTTACAGATTGATCGTCTTCATAAAATATCTCAGTCTGCTGACAGTAGACCTGTCCGTGGTTGTGGCTGGTTATATGCTGTTAATGCCATCTCATGCCCTTGTTTGACTTTTTAAGTTTCGTGTGACCTCTTCATCCGCCTTATCGGCCAGATAAGGAAAAGATAACTTGGCGATGTTAAACTTGCTTCCCAGCACAAGCCTCTGGTTCCATCCAAAGATAAGAAAATGCCCTTCAGCACCTCTAAAATGTACCAATTAGTACTTTTTCTTTTATTTAAACAAAAAATAAAAAATAAAAAATATTGATAAGTAAAAATGAATACTGCCTATTCTGCTCTTTTGGAAAATGTATTCATTGGAAGATCTACTGAATGGCTTTGAAAAAAAATGTTCATGCATCACATTTTTCCTCTCTTCTGGTGAAAGATGATATTGTATACTGTGCATTCATTCAACCTATTTTATGCCTTCTATTAATGACTGTCAGTGGCTGGAAACTGAATATTGGCCACTTGATGTGACAGAGCAGTAAAGTGTGATTTATGCTTCAGAGCTCTAATTGGCAGCATTTTCTCAGTCTCCAGGCTGCTCCACTCACATTTTTGATATATCTAAAAACCTTGGGAGATATATACTTGGCCTTAAACTGTGCTGGCTGCTCTCAGATAATTTATCTCTGTCTTGAGCTACCACTGAATAAAGAGCAGACCTGCTTCTGTGGCTGTATTTCTCTTCGGAAATATCGATTTACATAGTTCAGCAGAACAATGCCTCGATGGAATTTTTTTTTCTACATTTAGGAAGAAAAAACAATAAAAAGGTTATAGCTGTAGGCAACTTCGAAACAGCTCATATAATTTTACACCAAACTATATTTTTCCATCGATTTTATTATAATCTAAATATATTATGCTATAAAATGTTATGTAACACGATACCACGATATTTTTTTTGTTAATGTTGGAAATGACTGGACTTGTTTTTTCAGTGTGGCTCCATGGATGTCATTGTTGGTCTATCACAAATGTTTCAGAAACTGGAGTTCATTGCAGATATTGATGCCCCAGCATCCAGGGCCAGGGTATGATTTCTTTTACAAGTTCATGACCAGATGCCTGCAAATGTTCTATAAAACTGTTTCCATTTATCCAGATTTTCTTTGGAATCTGACAGCAGCTGGTTTGAAAGTTATTTATTTTGCATGTTTGGGGATAGTTATAACTAATATAGCATTGCTGTGACTGCCTGACAAAGTTATTAGCAAAGCTATGGCCAGTGGTATGATGTGACCCGCTCATTTACACAAAGCCAAGCCAAGAAGAACACCTCATTGCTGTGTGTTGTTAGCAAATCAGATTTTAAGCATCAAAAGTGAAAATACTCATTCTACAGAAAAATGTTCCATTGCCATGTCATATTGCATCTTTTTGTAGGCTTTCAGTGCATGTTAGATGCACTACTCTTGTTTTGTATTGTTCTTGTTCTGTTTGCTATTTATTCCCGATGTCTTTACGATTTATATTTCATATTTTTTACTCCTGCACAGCTGGCGTGGAGCACTCATAATTTCATCGTACATGTAGAATGACAATAAAGGGCTATTATATTCTATAATATATCTAAATAATGCATATTTAATGCACCCTTACAGTAAGATGATGTTAATTCATAGGATGGATTTTATGGGACAGAATGCTGTTTGACATGTAAAATGGGAGTTTGTTTTTCCAGTTTGTTTTTAATGATGGTTTCTGTTAGACTTCACTGCCCACTACAATACTCACCTTAAAATTAAGATTTAAAGATTTTTATCAGTTGATGTTTCTAGCTTTGAAATTTTAAAATCATGCTGAGTGCTTCTGCTGATATATTTTTAATTTTAAGTATTTTTTTTATTCTACATTGATCTCCTTTATATAACAATGGTGAAAAGGAAAATGTAAAGGATTGTGTGGTATGTTGGCGCTTGTTAAAATGAAGATGTGAACACGTTTTTCAGCTGATTTTTTTCTCCCAGCAGTGTTACTTTGAAGTTATGATCGATTATTTTGCCGGCGTGTTTAATGTAATTTTAATATAATATTCAGATCTCCTTTTTCACAGTGATAAAAAAGAGACTGCAAAGGTATGTTGGCATGTTGACCTGTGCTTGTAACAAAAAACATCTGTAAATATTAAAAGTCAAAGTTTATTAATAAAACGACTCATTGTTGCTTTGTGATTGAAAGTCTTGCTGCATCTTAAATAACAGTACATCACCAACATAAAAATGATTTAAAAGTGTCAGTGATTCCTTTTCACAGTTTAGTTTCATAGAATTTATTGTTCCCTCGCATTCATCCATATTACATGCTAACTCCCTCCTGAGTCACCTCCAGTAAACAGCATAAGTGGTAAATTCAGTGAGAGCTGTGAGTTTCTCAGTCCATAATCAGAATTATTCACAGCTCCCTATGTCACTGCTGTGTTATGCAAACATACAGCACATGCCTGATTCATAAATCGTTATACCGTATCTATAAGGAATGATCTTAACAGAGCAAGAAAATAAGTGAAACCATTTAGCTGTTTGGGGCAATATCGATTTGATTTGCTCTCTAAAAGGGGGAAATTTATGGATGCGAGGAGTCTTCTCCAGAGAGTGATATTAGTTTCCCTCAGGAGAAAAGGATACTGTCTGAGTGAGGCGTGAAGAATTGGGTCCAGATTCAGCAGCGTGGGCCCCTTCGTGAATGTATTACATGTTATTAAAGGAGAGAAAGTTGTTACAGGACTGTTTCTCTTGAAGGTAACCCAAAGCTATCCAATTCTGTGGTTGCTGGAAGAAAATGTACTTCTCGCAGTACACTAAGCTCCGGGACAGCTGACGACACTAAAACCCTTGTCTCAGTTTCTGCCTGCTTTTCTTCTTCACTCACCCTGAGCTGCTTTCGCAGCTACATCCATTCTCGTTTTCACAGAGCCCACAAATTTACTCTGGGAACAGATTGTCTGAGCAGAAGGGTTTTGGTTTTTTTTCCTGTTTAGCTGAATTTTTCAATGCAGTTATTTGCAAAGCTGAGTAGGCCTTTTATAATAAACAACATTAATAAATGGGCAGCGTTGGGGAGTAACGGAATACATGTACCGCCGTTACGTATTTAAAATACAAAATATGAGTAACTGTATTCCGTTACAGTTACCGGTTAAAAAGGTGGTATTCAGAATACAGTTACTTTGTTGAAATAAATGGATTACACTGCGGTACTTTCCTGTTTCATATTGTCGCGGGTCAGGACTGTTTGGGTTTTGTTTGACAGCTACGTTCTGTTGTTCCAGGCGGCAGCGTTACGGTTGCCATGGTTACAGGGCGACGCTCTCTCTCTCTCTCTCTCTCTCTCTGCGACTGTGTGTTTCCTGGGTGAGAGAGGCCTTTTCGTTGTTGTTGTTGTTGTTGTGCTAAGCTAACAGGCAGAATGCTACAAGCATAGCTCTAAAGAATGTAGCATCATGGGTAGTGTAGTCTGTGTTGCAGGGAGAATGGACTGCCATACACGTTATGTGTCTGTGAGCGCGAGGAGGGAGAAAAAGGGGAGTGGGAAAGGTACGAGCAGTCATCGAGCAAAAACGGGAGCTGGAAGCATGTAAATATAATAATAACCACTGCAGCCGAGAAGAGTGCCTGACGAGCCCAGTTGTAAGTAAGCTATTAAGACTCGACTGTACACCGTGTTCGTGTTTTCCTCCGAAAACAATAAGTTCCGTTGGAGCCTTTCAACGCCTCTCTCTGTCTCTCGCAAGAAAAGTTGACCCACACAACAAAGTAAAGATCTTTTTCGGCTACGAGCCAACAGGGACCCCGCCGTATTAGCCAGAGGTCCCTTTACTACAGTTTGGAGTCGCGGACCTTCAGTAATAGTAATAAATCACACAGCAATAGTACATTCACGTAGTTGTAAAAAGCATGATAATATATTAAGTAATCCAAAGTATTCAGAATACGTTACTGTCATTGAGTAACGTAACGGAATACGTTACAGAATACATTTTGGGGCATGTATTCTGTATTCTGTAATGGAATACATTTTAAAAGTAACCTTCCCAACCCTGTAAATGGGAAACATTGAGAATTCAACTTTTTGGAGCAGTTATTTGCTGTTAACAGTGGAGTGATGATATTTACTATTTATTGGTTAAAATACGAGCGGCAGAAATGGGCTTCCTCCGAAGAGTGGCTGGCCTTCCCCTTAGAGATAGGGTGAGAAATACGGCCATTCGGGAGGGGCTCAGAGTAGAACCGCTGCTCTTCCACTTCGAAAGGAGCCAGTTTAGGTGGTTTGGCCATCTGACAACGATGCCTCCTGGGTGCTTCCTGGGTGAGGTTTTCCCGGCATGTCCCAGGACATGCTGGAGAGATTATATCTCTCGGCTGGCCTGGGAACGCCTTGGTGTTCCCCCAGACAAGCTGGAGGAGGTGGCTTGGGAGAGGGAGGTCTGGGATTCTCTGCTTGGGCTGCTGCCCCCGCGACCCGGCCCCGGATAAGTGGAAGAAAATGGATGGATGGTTAAAATAGATTTTAAAAATGCATAGCTAATAAACGGCTTTGGATTTGGATTCTTATTAGATATTTAAAGATGGCTAAATACTGTTTGGTGCATCTATAAACTTTATTTAAAAACCTTTTATAATGTTGAAATTTATCTTTCTAAAACCTATTTTAAATATTTAGCATTTTTTATTCTCTTAAGACTTTTCAGGTCACCTACAATTTTTAGTCTTTTGGTCCACATCTACCCCTTTATATCAAATTTCCACTGATTTGGCATATCCAAATCTTACAACAGAACAAGTTAAGGTATGTTAAACAGACTTGATTTGAAAGGTGACATCTTTTGTTTCCTGAAACTAGACAAAAATACCTGTCTATTACCCTTTTTATTTTATTTTATAACTTTTCACTGCAATTTTAAATATTTTATGAAGCCCAAAAAGAGAATGCAAGTCAGGGAGGACAACTTAAGGATTTTGGTTGTCCCAAAATCTCGGCTAAAACATAGAGGAGAACGAGCCTTTTCAATTATGGCTCCCAAACTTTGGAATACGCTGCCTTTAAATATTAGACAGGCATCTTAGTTTCCTGTTTTTAAGTCGCTTTTGAAAACACATCTTTTTTCGATAGCGTTTAGACTGGTGTGAGTTGATATGCTTATTATGTGTATTATTATGTGTTTATGTGGGTGTCAGTGGTTTTTATCTTGTGTTTTACCCCTTTGTTTCTGTACAGCACTTTGGGCAACTTTTTGTTTTTAAATGTGATATATAAATAAATTGGATTTGGATTTGAATAAACAAAATAAGCCAAACAGAGAGATAGCCGAAACAAAAAAGAAGAAAACAATTTCACACCATCGAACCAAGTTAAGAACACCTCTGAGGAGGTAGGCATGCCATTGTCAAGATCTATAATCAAAAGACAACCTAATGCTTGGAAATAAGAGGGTTTATGACAAAGTGAAAAACACTGCATGCTTTACCAGGTAACATCTATACAAACCTGTCCAAACCTCTGGACAGAGCAAAACAAGATTAACTTGTACCAGAAAAATTGATGAAGAACTAAAGAAACTACTGATGATCCAAAGCATACCACATTATCTGTCAAATACAATAGCAGTAATGCTATGGCATGGGTCTGTATAGCTGCCAATGGAACAAGTGATTATTGATGATGTGACTGCTGATAGAAGTAACAGGCTGAATTCTGATGTGTATGAGGATATTCTCTCGGCTCAGATTCAGTCAAATGCAGCAAAATTATTGGATGGTGCTTCACACTGCAAACAGATAATGATCCAATGCTATTGCAAAAGTAATCAGAGTGTTTCCAAGGCAAAGAAATTGGATATTATCAAATGGCCAAGTCAAGTCACCTGGCTTGATTTCAACCCAACAGAGCATGCTTTGCAATTACTGCAAAGTGGACAAAAGTGGAGAAAGAACCGCAAACACGAAGCACCAGTAGGTGGCTGCAGTGAAGACTTAGCGTAACATCGCAAGGCAGGAAAAGCAGTATTTAATAATGGCCTCGGTTTCTAGACTTTTAAAAACATTCCTTATGTTTAAAAGGATGTTGGTCTGTCCAGATGCGTTTGACCCTCTAAAAATGGAAGGACTTACAATTAAAAACGGATTCAAAATTGATAAAAATTCAAAATTATAAAGTTACAAAAATTGCAAAATTACAAAAGTTGTGTCTCTGTTGAACAAAGTATGATTACTGTGACTGTACAGGGAGTGCAGAATTATTAGGCAAGTTGTATTTTTGAGGAATAATTTTATTATTGAACAACAACCATGTTCTCAATGAACCCAAAACACTCATTAATATCAAAGCTGAATGTTTTTGGAAGTAGTTTTTAGTTTGTTTTTAGCTTTAGCTATTTTAGGGGGATATCTGTGTGTGCAGGTGACTATTACTGTGCATAATTATTAGGCAACTTAACAAAAAACAAATATATACCGATTTCAATTATTTATTTTTACCAGTGAAACCAATATAACATCTCCACATTCACAAATATACATTTCTGACATTCAAAAACAAAACAAAAACAAATCAGCGACCAATATAGCCACCTTTCTTTGCAAGGACACTCAAAAGCCTTCCATCCATGGATTCTGTCAGTGTTTTGATCTGTTCACCATCAACATTGCGTGCAGCAGCAACCACAGCCTCCCAGACACTGTTCAGAGAGGTGTACTGTTTTCCCTCCTTGTAACTCTCACATTTGATGATGGACCACAGGTTCTCAATGGGGTTCAGATCAGGTGAACAAGGTGGCCATGTCATTAGTTTTTCTTCTTTTATACCCTTTCTTGCCAGCCACGCTGTGGAGTACTTGGACGCGTGTGATGGAGCATTGTCCTGCATGAAAATCATGTTTTTCTTGAAGGATGCAGACTTCTTCCTGTACCACTGCTTGAAGAAGGTGTCTTCCAGAAACTGGCAGTAGGACTGGGAGTTGAGCTTGACTCCATCCTCAAACTGAAAAGGCCCCACAAGCTCATCTTCGATGATACCAGCCCAAACCAGTACTCCACCTCCACCTTGCTGGCGTCTGAGTCGGACTGGAACTCTCTGCCCTTTACCAATCCAGCCACGGGCCCATCCATCTGGCCCATCAAGACTCACTCTCATTTCATCAGTCCATAAAACCTTAGAAAAACCAGTCTTGAGATATTTCTTGGCCCAGTCTTGACGTTTCAGCTTGTGTGTCTTGTTCAGTGGTGGTCGTCTTTCAGCCTTTCTTACCTTGGCCATGTCTCTGAGTATTGCACACCTTGTGCTTTTGGGCACTCCAGTGATGTTGCAGCTCTGAAATATGGCCAAACTGGTGGCAAGTGGCATCTTGGCAGCTGCACGCTTGACTTTTCTCAGTTCATGGGCAGTTATTTTGCGCCTTGGTTTTTCCACACGCTTCTTGCGACCCTGTTGACTATTTTGAATGAAACGCTTGATTGTTCGATGATCACGCTTCAGAAGCTTTGCAATTTTGAGAGTGCGGCATCCCTCTGCAAGATATCTCACTATTTTTGACTTTTCTGTGCCTGTCAAGTCCTTCTTTTGACCCATTTTGCCAAAGGAAAGGACGTTGCCTAATAATTATGCACACCTGATATAGGGTGTTCATGTCATTAGACCACACCCCTTCTCATTACAGAGATGCACATCACCTAATATGCTTAATTGGTAGTAGGCTTTCGAGCCTATACAGCTTGGAGTAAGACAACATGGATGAAGAGGATGATGTGGACAAAATACTCATTTGCCTAATAATTCTGCACTCCCTGTATGTGGACATCAGCTGCTGGTTACAACCTAAAATTATTTACAGATTTTAATGTCAGCAAAAAAAAAAGAAAACACAATTTTCAACTTTACAAAATTAATTAAAAATTTAACATCAACCAGATATTTACTGTGGTTTTGTGTATGAAGTGACAACCCTAACCCTAGGCAAGTTATGCAACTACATTTTTTCCAACAGTTAGAAACTGCTTTTCCTATTATTGCAACACCATATAAATGCGTAACTATGTGTGAAGTCTTTCTATTTTTATATTAATGGATTTCACTTAAGACTAGCTATCTAACTGCACAGGGGAAAAACAGGTTTCATAACAGTCTGCCTGCAGCAAACCTTTTAAGACTTTAGACTAAAAGTTCATTTAGTGTTATTATACGAGCAGACTCCCAGTTGTAAAGGAACTGTTAAACTATTTCTCTTTCAATGTGTAATTTTAAATGTTAAATAATATCTAGAGGTGTCAAGAAAAATGTGTACCCCCTTAATACCTGGTGAAGGTGGTCATGTTTTACATTCAAAGGCTCCACAACAGTGACAAATTTGAGCAATCTTTTAAGATTGCTCAAGAAAACGCATGTTACCATTGTGCTTCCCGTTTCTTTTGTGTCTGTGTGTGTAGTGTTGAAGTAATTCAACACAAAAAATTGTATGGATTAAAATAGAAGTCATATAGTTATGCACTGTAGAATTACTGTGCAATATGTCATTATATGGACTGGAAAAGTTATAATAGAGTAGAGGAGTATTTAAGTTTTTGCAAATATATTTAATGTGTTTAATAATAAAAAACAAAACTGGTGCATGCGCCTGGTTAGTAGTTGACCCTGTCCAAGGCTATAATTATCCTCTGTTGCCTTTATTTGACAGCTGTACTTGGATCAAATGCTTTACCCACCCAGACAGTTGTTTAGATTTTTTTTCTTTTGGGGTCAACCGCTTTTCAGGTTTTGCGGCGCTATGCTGGAATTACTGTATATGTTTAGTCGTCATACTAGGAGGAAATGAGTGACTGATGGCAGTCGGGTGGGCTGTAGGTTTGATGGATCATAATACATTATATTTGACTAAACAGTCAAAAAGTATAGTGAAGACTTTGCTTTACATAAACTAACTCAAAATGTTCGCTCAATCTGCATAATGAATACTTATGGTCCTAAAATGATATTTTTTAGATACATGTTTCATATTATTACTTCATTATTTTTAATATAGAACTCATTTTTTTACACTTTAATATCATTATTATTATCTCAAAATGCCTAAAAGCGTTTTGAGTTCCAGCAAATTCAAAGTCTGTTGCACTATTTTCACAGTAAACCACCCATTTGTCCCCATCAGCAGGCAAGTCAGCAAAGACCAACTAATGCATCTGTGGAACAGGAAGGTTTTTCTCAGCTACAATCAACAGTGAGACTGATAAAAGAGTTTCACAAGTTCAGTGTAATCTGCATTTGGGTTGATAGAAACACTGAGCAGGTATAAAAGAACTTCCCCGAACTGAACTACCTCTCACAACGACAGCATGCTGCAGACACTGGTCCTTATGCTGCTACAAGCAGCATATGGTAAGTAGTTTGGTCTGGTTAGAAAAGGGAAAAGTAGTTCAATTCTTACAAAAGACAAAATTCAGATACAAATTACATTTTAGTTATATAATCGAATATAATTGTAGTTTTTAGTTGTGGTACACCTGCTGTCCAGCCCAACACTGGTAGGGTTGTAAATGGAGAGGATGCCCATCCGCATAGCTGGCCTTGGCAGGTAATTACAGTTTGTTAATGTTTAATGTACTTCAACTATTGTTTTGTTTAGAATTACTAAATTGTCAGCTTCTTTTTCTCAGATTTCCCTGCAGGTGAAGCACGGCAGTCGTTACCATCACACCTGTGGAGGGACTCTGGTTGGACCTCGCTGGGTACTGACCGCTGGACACTGCATCTGGTGACTAGCTAAGCTTGATCAAGGGATGAGAGTTTAGAGCATAAAGACAGAAGTCGGGGACTGTGTAAAAAGCACACCAAAAGAACTCTGGCATTCAAAAGTATAAGGAGAAGAAAACTGATAAATCCTAAATGGTCAAAACTGTCTTACAGGCCAGGAGATGTGTACCGTGTGTTATTGGGAGAACATGACATGAGCCAGCAGGAGGGAACTGAACAGATCATAGATATTCTGCGCATTGTTGTCCATCCTAACTGGGACATCAACCATGTCTCTGATGGGTAAGTACATTCTGAAAGCTGAAGAAAATGCATTTCAAAAAGCAACTGCTCTCACACAAGACTATAAAACAATCTCGAAGAAGCATTTTAGCTGGTTTAAGAGATGCCTCCTTTCACCTCCTCGATCAGTAAAAATCTATGATGGTTCTCTTCCAGGAATGATCTTGCCCTGCTGAAACTGGATAAGAGCCCCATTATGAATGACAGCGTGGGCATTGCTTGTCTTCCACAGGCTGGAGAGATCCTCGCCCATGGAGCCCCGTGTTACATCACTGGCTGGGGAAACCTTTACAGTACTGTCTCTGTCTCTTTTATGTCATGTTAATAACTGCAGGTCATTGTCTTGTTCCATCTGTGTGAAAAGGTTCAATTTTAGCATATGCAGTCTGCATTTTCTGCTAATTTTGGGTAGTAATACCTTTTGTAAAAACCATGTAACTGAAGTCTCTCTTTCAAGTGGTCATACATTATGGTTTAGCAAGGAATGGGACATGCTAGCTAGCAAAGGTTTTCAGGGAAGAATGTGTTCAGTGAAGTTACAAATCATAGACTATATACAATAGATGGCAGTAGGCTCTGGAATGCCAACAGTAATTAGCAAGTGTTTGCAGACAGCCTCTTCCTTAATCACTGTGGGTGATTACAGCAGTCTGCCAGTAAAGAAAACAATCACATGGAGGATTTTAGTACAGAACACTCTTTTCAATCAATGTATCCATCCCTAAGATAAATAGTTTGCAACCTTGAGCAACCGTTTCCCAAATGGTTGGTGAATATACATTTTTCATGACATCGATGCCAGACCACTGCTGAGCAATGTGCACAATGTCATGTAAGAAACCTCAACAGAAGTCAGTGAGAAGGCAACCTCTCACCTGATCCATCCCCATGAGTTTAGAGTTTTAATTACTAGTTTAAGTCTGATTTCAAAAAGCTAAGATGATGGCAGCAAAAAGCTTGAGAGCTCAGAATCAGGCATTCACAAACCAGTGGGTGATGTCAAACTTTTGTACACAGTGTAGGAGAAAACAGCAGTGCACATGTGCAGTGGATGCAGTTAAACCAAGAAAACACATTTGGCTCATGCAGCCACGTGTTTATGATGTCTAGCTTGCTAATATTGCCCAAGGATGGCCCTGCATGCAGACGTAACTTTAGTTTAGAAAAGGTTTCATAACACATTTGAAGGACCTGCCTAATAAGGTAATAAGTAACTGCTTTTGGTGCAAGTATAAATAATAAAGCTAATTAACTGCATGTAGTACTAGTAACAGTAATGAGCACTGGCTTTCAAACAACTTGTCTGATTCCGCCTGATGCATGCAGTATACAGTGTGTTGTATTTACGCGTTGCTGAGCAGCTCTATCCTCTCTGTGTGTCAGCTCATGGTCCCATGCCTGATAAACTGCAGCAGGCCTTGCTGCCTGTGGTGGAGCACAGTGTGTGCAGCCGCAGCGACTGGTGGGGGATCAACGTCAAGAGCACCATGATCTGTGCAGGAGGAGACATCGTATCAGGATGCAATGTGTGTGAAGCATCAAAAGAAAGCAGCTTGTACCTGTCAGAACTGAATTACCTGCAGTGAACAAGGTCAGCTACTTCATGCACCAATCCTTCCTCTGCCTCTTTGTCTCTCAGGGAGACTCTGGCGGTCCTCTTAACTGTGTGGGTCAGGATGGTAGGTGGTATGTCCAGGGTGTAACCAGCTTTGTTTCCTCCCGTGTTTGCAACGAAGTGAAGAAGCCCACAGTCTTCACCCGTACCTCTGCCTTCACCGAGTGGCTCAGCGAGGTAAATTAATGCCGCTTTCCATTCTGTTCAATCTATAGAGTTTCCTCTTCCGTGCATGAGTCTGTCTGTTGAGAAACAAATGCATTTCAGCCAGTGCCACTGATAAATAAAGTATTTCATCTGTCAATAAATGATCTTGTTTCTTTAGGTCATGCTGAAGTACTGAGGATCTGCTGGATACCAGCTGATCAACTCCAAAAAATAATGAGATCCCAAGTCAATATTTCTCCCTACACGGGGTGATCTCATTTACAGGTTACACATTACAATCAGAATTTTGTAACAGCTCCAAAAAAAAATCCAAAACATAAAAAAAACCATTCCATAATAAAATTTTCTTAAAAATGAAATACTTTAAATTGCTGTTTTCTTCATTCCTGCATTCTTGTCAAAATCACCGACTGTCTCTGCAGCAACACTTAATACTTCACCTCTCCTGCTGTGTGATAAGAAGAAAGAGGAATGGATTCCCATCAGTGTGTGTGGAGGACTTATGAATCAGCATTTCCTATCAATCACTACCAAGGTCATCCAAGTTTCGGCACCAGTGAATATACTGGCTGATGGGAGCTGAGCTGGAAAGCAGGCCTTAACATCAGATAAATAACAGCAATCGGTTACTTTGATGCACAGCGCTGGTGGTCTGCTGCATCAGATAACAGGAGCGTTTTGGGACACTTTTGACAAACATTCATCCAGTTAATAAGACCAGACTTTCTTATTTTTAGCACAACAACAATAATAGCTTGAGTGAAATTTAGTGTTTCTACTTGTTTAGGCATCTTTGACATCTAAATGCAACTTTGAGACAATGTAGACACTGGCTTTAAGAATTTATGTGCACATTTGTATTTTATCATGTATGCAAAAATACATTTTAAAGATAAGGGCATGTTTTTAATATCTAGTTGAGCTGATGGCTTCAAGACTGACAAATAAAAAAATATATATATTATAGAAGTAAAGCCTTCAGAGTATCGTCTTCAGCATTTAAAGTACCCTGTGTGATTGAAATCTGGCAACTGGCTTATTTATAAGGTTTTCCAACTTATTTGATAATGATAAAATCTTTGGTCCCACACACAGTGCAACTGGAGCCATACCCTTGTTGTGGGATGAAGGTCCAGTAATGAGAGTGAAGCGATTTCTAATGATTCAACCAGAAATTGAGCCAGCCCCAGATAAAAAAAAAAGACTTAATTGAAAAGAGACTGATCCTTAATTATTTAAAAAAAAAAAAAAAAAAAAAGCTAATGCAGGAAGGCAAAGACAGGTAGCATAGTAACACACATGAGAATAAAAAAAACATCTATAAAGACACGGCCAGTAGATATACACAGAGGAAATGAGACACGGGTGGAAACAATTAAGACGGGACAGAGAAACGAGAAAGGGTGGAGGCAACATAAAGTGGGACACGAAACCACACTGAGTAACACCAACCATGAGAAAAAACATCTTTTAAACTTAGGCAGTAAAAAAAAGGCAAAAACTTAAAAGTAATAGGCAAGGAAGCATATGGGCAACACACAGGTAACTAGATACACAAGTTCATTTATATGGAGCACATTTAAGCACAACAATCAGTGAAACAATTAGGAAACACTGGGGGAAAACAAAATCACAAAACAGCAAGACAACATAGTTAAAAGAATAATTAAAACATAATTACAAAACACAACAAACTGTTAAAACAGTTACAGAACTTTTTTATCTAAATTTCTTAATATTATCCAGCTAAGACTAAGCCAGTTTTGCCCAGGCCTCACAGCACCTCCTCCAGGTTTGACAGAACACATGAAAAGGATACTTCTTGTCCTTCTCACTTTGATCTCATGTTTCCATGGCTTCTATGGAGCTATTATCTTGTAATGTAGCCTCTGTGATTCTTGTGACTCTTAACTTGTCGCAGACATTTATGAATTGTGATAAACCTGAAGTAGATGCCACAGAGTGTTTATCTTCACAGCTCGAAAACAACCTTCAGCTGTTTCAGCATCTGCATTCACATCTAAATATTAA
This sequence comes from Maylandia zebra, assembly GCF_041146795.1. Classification (NCBI taxonomy): domain Eukaryota; kingdom Metazoa; phylum Chordata; class Actinopteri; order Cichliformes; family Cichlidae; genus Maylandia; species Maylandia zebra. Next base: position 9,772,709 of record NC_135188.1, read on the forward strand.
ATACTAATATTAAATACACTTAAAAGTACATCTAACGTGTGTAGTTCAGCTGTTATGCTGCAGATGATAAACTTTTAATTAAATTAAACGTTTTAATTAATTTCCCGATTGTATTTTTTATAGTGTGTATTTAAGTTACACGAATAAAACGTGTCTCTAAAAATAAGCTTCTTCACAAAACAAGTGCACTTCTATAGAGCGCATACTTGTGTTTCTACCGCAGGACTGTTGTTGATCGAGTGCACACAGAGCAGAAAACAAGTAAACACTTATTAACCCTCACTTCAAATTCATACAGTGAGCTCAGCCTTAAACAAACACTGTGTTAACTGTGTGAGACCAAACATTAAGGCTTCCAGGTTTGCTTTTAACCATGACACCAAGGCCAACCTTTTGGCATTTATATGTCCCCATCTACTGGTACACGTGTGAACTTCATTTCATAGAAGCTCCATCCTGGGGACAGAAAAGAAGAAAAGAGGATTAGGACAGATTGTGCATTGACTCCTGAGGGGGGAGACCTGTAGACACAATGTGAAAATATTTCATCGCTGCATGTTATTCAGCTAAAAGTGTGTGTAGTTTTAAAAAGGTGGCTAAAGTGCAAATACAACACAATGTATCACTCTAAATTTTCTCCAACAGTAAATGTTTGTGTTGCGTATAAAGTTTTTATGGTTCATATTATGAAAGCGGCCCCTTTCTCATGGATGTCACATAGCATAATGTCAGCTTGATTCATATTCATTTATTTATATTGCATGTGAGAAATTAATGAAATGTGAGACAACTAAGTCCTGTGAGATAGACACTGCATACAAAACAAAAGCAATTAAAGCTCTTTCTTCAATTTTTCATGTTTAGCAAACAAAACTCAATTTTAAGGAGACTTAATAAAGGTTTGCACAGGGTTTTTTTTTTATATATATCAATATGAAGCTCAATAATACATCTCATCATAGAAACTGACTCAGTCATTTTAAATCTAAAAGGTAATTCATAATATAAAAGCATCATACTGTAAGCTAACAGGCCAACAAGTGTTGCTAACTAAGTAGCGGCTGCAACCAACCAATGCCCAACACCACATACACTATACCAAGTAACATACATCAGAGAGTAATTAATGTTTCTACAGAGGCTGCTCCATCAGACACAATGGAAATTTGCACACAGCCTCTGATAGGTCCATTTTAAGATGCCTTGTATCCATCAGTCTCAGTCCACACTATGGCCATGTGGAGGCAGCAGGGTCTCACTCAAGTCAGTGCAAACACAGTGGCGTTAGGCTACTTTCTTTCTATTAAGGATTAACTGCAGTTTTATGTAAGATGTGAGGGGGTTTTCCTTTATTTCAGCAGCTCCAGACACCAAATGTTGCTCTCTATCTCAAGCAAACAGAGGCTTTCCATGCTGCAAAAGGTCAGTGTGAATGATGTTATTATGATGATCAGTCTTCCAATAAGCCAATTTAAATACAACTTTAGTGTTTGAACTTTTAAAGAGTCCCTCTGGAGTAGTAAGAAACCTTTAGATAGACACCAACCATCCATCACACTGTTGCTTTGGTTATAACCTTGACAGTTGCTCAGGTTTACCACCCTCAGAGATTCAACCAGTCAGGACAAATTCTAACAACAGGGTTTTATTGTTTTATAGATTGCAATTTACTCACGGTTAGTACTTGAGGGCGGCCCTCCTTGGCCATAACGAGAGGGCAAGCTATTTGACCCCCTGTGGACTGTGCCAGCATGGCAGATAGACGGAATCAACTCAACAGCTCTTCGGGCAATCATTGACTTTGATACCATGACCATTCTCATAAAGAAAAGTATTTAAGATGTGTTATACAAGGTGTAAGAAAATATTATATACCAACTTGTAAAGGGATAATATTTTGAGATAAATTTTTTTAAAAGGTAAAAAACATATATATATATATATATATATATATATAAATTTTCCCCCATATATACACATATTTGCAGACATGACCACAAAGTATTATATTAGTATGTGGGTGGAGGAACGATCAAAGCAGAAGTCCAAAGTTTAAAGGAGAGTCTCAGCTGATTTTTCTATCATATGTGGGTCTGTTATAGTCACAAGGGGAGAACGTACCGCATCAAACCCAATGGGTTAGTCAATAAATAACCAGGCACACTGGAAATATATGGCTACTTCATGAGGCAACTTCATATATGACAACATGCTTTGGATCCTCAGTCTCGCGCATCACATGGATAGTACTAATTAGAGTGTACACTGTGGTCTGAGCAGAAACACAGTTAGAGCCAATCAAATAATATTACTGCTCATAACTGCACAGAAGCTAAGCCTCCAGGCGCAGAGAACCATGCACAATCATCAGAGAGATAAACAGATATTTAATCAATAGTCACCTCAGGATAAAGTGCCCCACCAGTTTTTATGTCTTTTATCTAGAAAATAATTAAAGCAGATACGAATTACTCCATTTGAAATGTAGCAAAGGAATATTTGATGGAATAATGAAAATGTGTTGGTGATTTACTACCTATACAGCCGGCAATAACAACACAAAGAAAATATTTGTCATGTGATAAGTTCAAAATAAGATTTAAGGTTCATTTGTTCAGGTTCAGTGGTGCAGTGGTCTCGTGACGGCACATCCACCGGCTGGCTGGAGGCTTTTCTGTGTGGTGTTTGTGTGTTTTCTCTGTGTCCTCTTTGGGTTCTGTCCAGATACTCAGAACTTCCTCCCAAAGACATGTATGTTAACTGGACTTTGGGTGTGGATGAGTGGCTGTCTCACTATGTTGGCTCTGTGATAGACTTGTGACCTGTCCAGTTGCACTGTTGGACCTACGACAGATTAATAAGAGAATGGATGAGTTGTTCAGGTTCAAGGTGCATCTGATGACTGGTATAGAAAAATAAAGTAGCTAACTACTTTCACATGTTAGTTTAATGGCTATACGATATTATACACAAACTTTGTTCACTTTTAAACATGGAGCTGTTTCTTCTGCATATTTTATTGCATTAAATTGTCTGTGAAATTAAAAAATTATTTTTTGTTTATTATTTATCTGATCTTTTTTCTTTATTTTCATTATTATTTCATTAAACCTGTTACTGTATACCACGCAATGGCTTCATAAGGCACACTGTAACTCTTCAATCAGTCAGACTTTATTTGTTTACCACTTTTTTGCAGTTTAGTGTGGTTCAAAGGGCTTTACAGAGGACCGATGAGAAGCTGATAATGTGAAAGAGTCAGATGTAATAAAACAGAACCAAAATACAAGTATAAGTATATTAAAATCAATTTAAAAATGATTATAGAGTAAAATAAACCAAAACACCCTGTAAGATCACTAAGATGTCAAATAATGAGAAGCTACACAAACTCAGTAATGTAGATTAAAGACAGAATGTTGCTTTGTTAACACGTTTTGCATGCTTGCTTGACTATTTTCAGCTCTCAGAGCAGCTTTGATTTATTTCAAAATTTTGTTTGCTCATTTGCGTTTTCTTTATTTGCTAAGAGTTTCATATCATGCAGTGTGATATTAGTAGTATTTGTGATTTGTATCTCAGCCTCCAGTGTCACATCATATTTTCTTTGCAGGTTTGCATGGAAGTAAGCGTTTCTTTTGTGGGTATTTCACTATTAATAGTCTTAATTTGTCAGTGCACTTGTTTGGCTGAACACTGTGTACCCAATACTGCCTGCAGCTGCAATCATCTTATTGGTTGTGCAGTAATCAAGTAGTACAGTATAGTGATTGATTGTAGGCTATGGGCTGTTTTTTGGAGCTACAAGATACAGGGTCAGGTGTTTTTAAACTATTAAAGGAAGCAAATGAAAACACAAGAAAATAGAAAAAATAGTTTTTTGATTATTATAAATTTTTGTAATTGTGTTTGTAATTTTGATAGGTGCATTCTTTTGGTTATCATAAAAATTGCAGTTATGTTTTTTTAAAGCACCCTATATGTGCTTGGAAATGCTTTTGAGAATGTTACAAACAGTCCTGCTAGAAATTACTGATTACTCTCTCTCTCTCTCTCCATATGTGTGTGTGTGTGTATATATATATATATATATATATATATATATATATATATATATATATATATATATATATATATATATATATATATATATATATATATATATATGTGTGTGTGTGTGTGTGTGTGTGTGTGTGTGTGTGTGTGTGTGTGTGTTTTATTTCACGAAATATTACTTTTGTATTTGTTGTAAAGTATGGGGTTCATGTATTTCTTTTGAAACATGCAATGATAAAACCATCAAACCTTATATTGGTTCATTAAACAAGAGTCGTTCAACAAGATTTCATTTTGTTCTACATACATTTTTAACCTGTGTAGGATAAATTCAAACAAATTTGGCTCTACTTACTACTACTCTACTACTACTTAAATAAAAGGCTTGAATTTAATTAAAAGAGAAAAAACTGAGCTGATGTAATCTAATTAAATTTAACTAACAAATGAATGGGTTTATTGTACGTGACGTCAACCAACACATTTTTTTTCCACAGTACATTTAAAACTTTTTAAAAGTGCAGAAGACGAGCTAGACACACTGTGAAACAGGTGCTGCCAAACATCTAAAGGGATCCAAATCTAGATGGAAAAATAACCAGTAACCAAACTGGATTTTACGAATAAGGAACTCTTAAGGGAACCTTTGAAATCCATTTTCATGGAGTAAAGTTCAGTCTCAAAAGAAAACACAATCACCTAAGCCAAAGAAGCCTGTCCAAAATCTACCAGAAAATCAGCAACTGCTCCTGGATTTTCCACGTTAAAATCTAAACCAACAATAGCAAGATGGGCAATAATTACAATCAACTCAGTGAACCCTTTTTTTTTATAAGCTAGGTAGTTATTATTTTATTGCATGGTGGGAGTAACTGTAACATGATTGTTGGTTAATCATTTGCTTATATTCACACCAGTTATTATAATGCAGTGCATCGTTAAAATCCTATCTCTGCGTATCTCTCACTATAATCTCAGACTAATGTAGTGACCAATAAAGACAGGCAGGTAAAAGACTGTGTGTGTGTGTGTGTGTGTGTGTGTGTGTGTGTGTGTGTGTGTGTGTGTGTGTTATCTAAGAAGCTGCGCGTGGCTGAGTGGGTGGCATGAGCGTATGAGTGTGTGCAGACAAATGCTTGGGCTTCTTTGAAGATTGTGGAGATAATGCATGCAATTACAGTTATATTTAATATTACTTGTTTTAAGTTCTGTTTATGTTACAAGTACAGTTGCGATCAGTCGCTGTTGGTTTAAACTGAAATAAGATCAGTGTGTTACAACCCGTAATCCTTTAATATAGTGAAATATTTAACGACACAGTGCATGACATCGTGGAAAGACCAGGGGATCAACACGATGATTAATTTTCACATAAATAATTGGTTTATCTGAAGAATGATGAAACCACCTAATGTTAAAATAAATTATCAAAAAGACAAAATTCCAGGTGGATTTATTTGAAACTTAACTTGGTTTTATTGCCATATGAGAAGAATTGCCATTTCATGCCACCAGGGGGAGCATGTTTGAGTTCGTTACACCTGTACCCCAGCCCACAGACTGAAGACAGGTGGAAACATTTTGTTTGTTTGTTTGCGTGTTTGTTTTGCTATAAGTTCAGTAGACGGTTAATAGTAGACATTGTCAAAAACATAAGGTCATAAAAAAAACTTTCTTTAGAAAGACGAGTCAAAAATAGACAAATTAACACCAAAAAAAATCCATCTTTCCCCCGTTGAAAACCGTGAAATGTGTCAGTCTTAGTTTTTAGTCCCTCAGAAATTCAAGTCATGTCTAACTGGGTTTATCTGCCCCCGCCTGCAGATGCAGCATGCCTGCTGCACATGTGTGCGTGATCTTTGAACTGTCAGCAGCGGGTGTGCGGGTGTGCGCTCTGCGCGGCGCTATAAAAGCAGCACTCAGCCTCGGAGTGAGCAACAGGTAACTCAGGTGAAGCCTCCTGCTCCCCTCTCACAGATCTGGACACAAAGGCGCTCCGCTGCAGGTGCGTACACCGGCTGCCATCGTTATCTTTCTCGGCAGGACCGAGGCCACCTGAAATCTTGAGGATATTTGCGAGAAATAGCTGGAGGATTCAGTGGCTTGCGTTAAATATATCCGCTATTTGGACAGATGTTATTGCTGATTGTCTTTCACGGGTGTAACAGTGCTACCACTATTGTGTTTCTTTGTTGTCTTAATTATGATCAACTGCTGAGCAGATACAGATGTGGTAAAGCTAGAATTTCATCTTGGATTACGCTGACTATTGCACAGCTGCTTAGTGGACAGAGTAAAAAGTGTGATAGATTGCTTTTGGGGGATAGCCATTTTATTTTTGAAAAGGTGAATAATACAGACTAACACTAAAACTATTGAAACTCTTGCCTTCTTTCTGTTTCTCAGATAGTCATGGCTCCTAGACCAGAAGTAGAGGGAGATAACTCCTCCTCTATCGGTATGTCCTTTTCTTGTGGATATTTTTGACCTCCTCAAACTGTTATTGCAACTTTAGTTTCTCACAATTTCCCCCCGCAATCCCTCTCTTAGATGAGAAGTCTCTGTCTAAAGAAGAGCGTCTCCCACCGGCTTACTCCACTCTGGTCCTGGTGAAGGAGAATGAGGAGGCTGCGGAGGATCCCTGGGATCTCCCAGAGCTGAAAGACACTGGGGTCAAGTGGTCAGGTAAGGCAGCACGCTTTTGCGACTGCTCTATACAGCGTGGATCTCTTCACAATGCCAGACTGATTCAGTGCTTTGTGTCTTTTTTGCTAACAGATCTAGACACAAAGGGGAAGATTTTAAGAGTGTTAACCGGTATTCTGAAGCTGGTTCTGCTGCTTGGACTTCTCTACATGTTTATTTGCTCACTTGATGTTCTCAGCTCTGCTTTCCAGCTAGTGGGAGGTAAAACAAACAAACAAACAAACAAATAAATAAGCAAACAAAAACAAACCACTTCCAGGTTATGTAATGTGCATGGAGAGCTGTATTTTTACCTGTGTGTACAGGCCGAGCCGCTGGTGACATCTTCAAAAACAGTGAGGTGCTAACTAACCCTGTGGCTGGGCTGGTGATCGGGGTTTTAGTCACAGTGTTGGTGCAGAGCTCCAGCACTTCCTCCTCTATCGTGGTCAGCATGGTCGCCTCTGGACGTAAGTAGAAATACATGGAAGAGGCATGTGCACACATTTTACAGTCCGGTATACTCAAACAAATGTGTCGTAAACTCACAATAGAACCTCAAGGTGACAGTTTCAAAAATGCTTATTCTGAGAAACAATCTAAATGTTTAATGTGTGATATTTATATCTTAAAATACTAACAGTGACTGCAGTGTTAGTTTATTACACGTGAATGAAATGTCGATTATCTTTTTCAGTACTGGAAGTTAAAATGGCAGTGCCAATCATTATGGGAGCCAACATCGGAACATCTGTCACCAACACTATTGTGGCTATGATGCAGGCAGGAGATCGGAATGAGTTCCGCAGGTAAACGACAGCATGCAAACATAGAGATATTACACTAACTCTACAAACCGTTTCTAGCAGATGTTAGACCGAGTGTTCTTGTTTTTCAGGGCATTTGCTGGTGCTACAGTCCACGACTTCTTCAACTGGCTTTCTGTCCTGATTCTTCTGCCGCTGGAAGCTGCCACAGGCGTTCTGTACAAAGTCACCAAACTCATCATCGATTCTTTTCATCTCGAGTCCGGAGAAGACGCCCCCGAACTGCTCAAGGTCATCACAGACCCTCTGACAAAATCCATCATCCAGGTAACTATAAGACCGGGCCATGTTATCAGTATCAAGTATGATTGCCATTTTTAAAAATTAAAAAAAACTGTTTCTTCTCTTAGCTCGACAAATCTGTTATCTCTGCAATTGCCACTGATGACAAGGTTGGCATGAACAAGAGTCTGATAAAAAAATGGTGCAAAACAGAGACCAACACGGTAAGAAATCAACAAGACCTATTTACAAAACTAGTATTTACAGCTGTAAAAACACACATAAAGCTGTGGTTAGATCAGGTTTTCTCTTGATGACTAATGTTGCCTTGTGTTAGCTCATAAAGAGGTTGAATAAGATTACGCCGTACAGCTACAGTAGCCACTGCGTCGAGGCTTGCTTTTGTTCTTATACTTTCTGCTTTCTCTTTCAGACTTTCTGGAATGTGACAGTGAACACCTGCCCACCAGGTGACATCTGCTGGGAGGAAGGAAACCAGACTTGGACCCAGATGAATGAGACTTTTACCAATTACATAAAGAGATGTGAGCATACATCCATGCCATTTCTGAAGTGGGAAAAAGAAAATTTACAAAGCAATTAGGATTACCTGATCTGCTAAAGCTCGGTGAAATATGAGAGAGCCATTCGGCCACATCAACCTCTTTAGACCAGATTCTCCGAAGCTGAGACAATGACCACCTTTGAGACGTTACAGTGACTCAGCAAATACTCTCCCTTAACCCGTCTACCTCCTCAATAGGTCCATTCATGTTGTTTGGCTGAAGTGTCACATGACCATAAAATGGATCACTTCTTCAAAGCATGCTGTTTCCAATTAAATGAAATGGTTTGATGCTTGAAGAGGTTTTTGTTTAGAAAGGTTTTTGTTTACATTTACATAAAATCATAAACTTATGTAGCTTGTTTCTCAATTCTTAGTGTTTACAAGAGCTCGGTTTACCAGAGTTTACTCTAAATGTCTGTCTCTTTCACCATCCTTTGCAGGTAATCACATCTTTGCCAATACGACCTTGTCAGAGTTGGCCGTGGGCCTCATTCTGCTGGCTGGGTCTTTGTTCGTCCTCTGCACCTGTCTCATCCTCATCGTCAAGCTGCTCAACTCCATGTTGAAGGGCCAGGTGGCTGTGCTGATCAAGAAGGTGCTCAACACAGGTACAAAACCAGCAACGAGCCTTTTGCATGTGATGTTCAGCCTGTTTGATAGTCAGCACATCTGCTTCTGTGGTGATGCTTGATGAGCGACACAGGCACAGCCTTCCTGTTGCTTCTGGCTCACGTTCAGGTCGAGCGGTCCTGTTGTGTGATGGAAAAAGCTCAGACACATTTACTATTAAGAATGAAATGCTTGTTTTCTCTGGTCATGTAGATATAATGTTCACATCATGTGTTTCTTTTTGATGGCAGACCTACCCTTCCCCTTCACCTTTCTCATGGGCTATGTTGCAATTTTGGTGGGAGCCGGGATGACCTTCCTGGTTCAGAGTAGCTCTGTCTTCACCTCAGCTATAACTCCTCTTGTTGGTAAGCCATTATGACGCCAGTTTTTTTGTTTGTCTTTTTAAATTGTCACCAGATCTTATATTTTGTTTATCTTTTTTGTCAGGTATCGGTGTTATTAGCCTTGAGCGAGCATATCCTCTGACGCTGGGGTCAAATATTGGTACAACAACAACATCTATACTTGCTGCTATGGCTAGCCCTGGAGAAACACTAGAAAACTCTCTGCAGGTAAGAAACAATTAAAAACTGTTCTCATATGCCTGCTTACAGCTATGCTAGGTGATGCTCATTGGTCAGTTGGTTCAGACTAGAGACTGTTTATAAAAGGATGTTGCCACAAAGATGTCACTCAGTGGTTTGTGGAGTTTAGCTAGCAAACCCAGTTTGCCCAATTCACCAAGAATCACTCACCAGGTCTAAAGAAACTGTCAGACCTTCACAGCAGTCTGTGTTATTAGACAGGCTTTAAGCCTTAAACAAGTTAAATGTGTGAGATGTGATAAAATACAGAAATAGCCTAGTGCTTACTATGAAGGGGGAATTATCCACCGTTATAGAAAATGCAGTGTTTGGCACTACTCTGTCAGCACCACTTACACGACAACATTTTTGGTTTTCAGCGAGACAAAATTATTTTGATGCATTTGCACAAATATTCCAGCTTTCCAAGTGATGCATTACAATAACTTTAATCCCTTTAAGCATATATTTATCAAAAACAAAACGAAATCTTTTTAAAGGAAAATCCATTTATTATATCCATCCTTTATTTTTTATTTGAAATCACACAGTGGTTGTCTTGTTTAAATCCAATCTTTCTATGCTTTTTTCTAGATTGCACTTTGCCATTTCTTCTTCAACATCTTTGGCATTGCACTGTGGTACCCGATCCCTTTCATGCGGTTGCCCATCAGGTTGGCAAGAGGGCTAGGGAACAAAACTGCCAAATATCGCTGGTTTGCTGTCATCTACCTGATTTTCGTCTTCTTGGTTTTCCCCCTGACTGTCTTTGGTCTGTCAATGGCTGGCTGGAAAGTACTGGTCGGCGTCGGTGTGCCTTTCGTTGCTTTAATTATCTTTGTGATCGTTATCAATGTGATGCAATCTCGCTGCCGACGCTTCTTGCCCAAGTTCCTCCGTACCTGGGACTTTTTACCCCGGCCCCTGCATTCGATGGCCCCGTGGGATAGCATCATTACCTCAGCTTCAAGCTTTTGTTGCAAACACTGCTGCTGCTGCTGCAAATGCTGCAAGTGCTGCAAGAAAAATGAGGAGGAGGAAGCGATTGAGACGAGCAGGAAGCCAAGTCTGGAGATGTACGATAACCCAGCCATGTCTAAAGATGAGGACACAAAGGAGGCCACTAAAGGAACACAATTTTAGTGTATTTAAGTTTAATTTGTATCTATATGCAAAACTAAATGCAATAATGTATTTATGATACACTTGTAATTGTTCATCACTTCTCAGGTTGTGATATATTATTGATTCCCTTTTAATGGGCGATACACTGAGCATTGTAGTGAACACTGGTGGAGAATATGAACAGAAGTGTTGCACATATTATGAACTGACTGTTGTTGGCCATGTGATGTTTAGTTTTATGATGTTTTTTAGTAAAACATCATAAGATTTACTGCTGGTAATATGTTAATTATGGATGGTTGTGAATGTTATGAGTAATTTTTTTTTATTTCATAAGACACGTTGAAAGAGCCTTAAGTTGTTTTTTTTTTTCAACATTTCAAATACAGATGTTTATTGTAGCATTTCAAATGTATCGTTATTAGCAAATTTTATGTTATCCCTCAGTATTTAAGACTCTGAAATATTTGTAAATAAAAAATTGCTATTTTTAAACGGCACTGTTGTCATTATGTTCATCTTGTTATCTCACTGACATCACACAGTCTTATAGTCACTGATATATGTATCAACTCATCTGATATTCAGCTCACTCTTGTGCAACATGTACATTCAAGGGTACTAAATATAAGAAAACACATTTTCAAGTGCATAATTGTCACTTTTGATTTAGTTTCATCACTCATGTTGATAACATACCCAGAATTCCAAGTTATTTATAGACTATAAATAGATAAAAATGTCCCATCCCTAGTTAGGGATGGGACATTTTTATCTATTTGCAGGACAGTCATGTTTTATGAGAGATCACAGGATTCATTGTAAGGTTGCAAAAAGAAAAAGTCGTCCTGTAGCTGGGTTTCATATCTGATGATCCTTAGAACAACAAGTGTGTGAAAGAGGAACTTCTCTCAAAACAAGCAAAGTTTAGCTTCTGTACAGTCACAGTACAGCTTGATTTGATTTGTTTCAAATGTCAAGAAAAAAAAGTGTTGACTGTCTCTGAAGAAAATGTCCTGTAAGCTGGAGTCATGAGTTCTAAAGTAGCGTTAATAAAGTATCAGTTTATCTAAGATTTAGATGAAGATTGGATTAATTAAGGCCTAGGACAGCCAATAGTGGCTCTGTCTGTGCTGTAGTCCACTGATCTTATGAACCCTACCTGCTCCTCCCTCACAACCGCCCACACCTGATTATTGCCTGTCCTCTATTTATGACATCCAGGAGTACCAGAAGACTTAAAGTACAGAGCATTCAGATCAAAAGGAGACTTTAATCCTGCATTTTATGGTTTTATATATTACTAAATCATTACTAGTACACATGAGATATCATGTCAGATATATCAGCCTCTGTATTTTCAACTTTTAAAACTTTCAATAGTTGTGAGCATTTATAATTTCTGACATTTAGCTTGGTACACGTCATCCATTTGTCAGCTTTAATGAGCGTCTGGTGTTTTTGTCACATTACAGTTAAACATTAGGATGATTTAGTGAGCGCGCTGGTGACATAAACATATAATTAAGTCCAGATATTTCATCTATTTGTGTCAACAAGTGCCTCACTGCTCTTTGAGAAACAGACATACCAGGAGCCGAAGAATGAGCGCAGTCAGATACAACGTGTGTGTGAGCCAAGTTTTGTTGCTGGCAGCTTTTCTGTTATCAGTATTAGATTCTGGAGATCAGGTAAAGTGTAGCACATTTTAATCTTTAGTTCTCTGGATTATTGCCCCGTTTATTGCTGTTACACATGTTTTAGGTATAGCTGCCCAGTTCAAAAATAAAAGCTGGAGAGCACTTTAAACTGACCCTTAAAAACAATGATAAAATAAATAGCACTGCATGAGAGTGTAAATATGAATACTGAAATGTTATGTGGAACAGATGGTACTTACAAAAGCCACTGAGATTATAAAGGTTTATGAGCTGTGAGATATATTCAGTTTTACAGTAGTTATTATTATTAGGATCCAAATCAAGTTGCTTCACAAACGTTCACACACAAACACAGTCAGCAATCTCAGTGCAGCTCAGGAATGTTTACAAAGGGTCTGCATGGGTAACATATTCCAGCCGCTTCAGCACCACATGACTTTCTCCAATATGACATCATTCAGAAGGCATTATCTTTGATTAGCATGCACTGAACATATTCAAATGTTCATTAAACTTACAAAGAAGTATGTTTATGATTTGGTCATGATGAATTTGAACAATCTTAAAAACCGCTCTGAAGACTGAGTTAAGAAAATAACACTTTTACGACCTGGAAAGTTAACAAAGGTAAATATTCAGTAGTTTGAGAGATATCTCTCTAGGACTCCATTCCTAACAAGCAGTAAAGTGACTTATTAACATTCAAGGTCATCATTATGCTATAAACTCATTTAGCACTTGGCAACTCAAGGGATTGGCTGAGGACAATAAAATGTGTTTCTAGGACTACCCAGACTTTCTATATAAATTGACTCGTAGAAAAAGTATATTTCTAATAACTTGACATCACTTGGGTTTTTAATTCCTAAACAAACAAACTGTCCTCATGAACTGGAAAAATAAAAACAATCTTAATTCTAACCAATATAGAAATTATCTATTAGATTACATTAGTTTTGATACAGCCTCGGCCACCACATCAGATCAATTGCTCTGGGCTCCTTTGATCGGCTCCATCACCTAGTGGGGGTGGGGGGTCATAGTTTGGTCCCGCCTTCAATGTTGTGATTGGTGTGGGGGTAGGGACAGGCTTAGGGCGTCGGGGGGTTCCCCGGAGGCATCTTCCTTGGGGGGCTCAACCCGGGGTAGCGGTCATGTCCGGTTGGGGGCTCTTTTCTGACCATTTCCTCGTGGCTGCGTGCAGCGGGGCTAGGGGAGGGTCTGTGATGATGGACGTGGGTTACTGACCTGGTAGCCTGTCTGCCCCTGGGTGGGTCCGGGATGGGTGTGAGGGTCTGGGGGCGCTCCATCTCTGGGCCGGGGCCCTGGCTGGGCCTCGGGGCCTTGGGTCCTGGTTTGTGTGTTGCCGGGGTTGTGGGCGGGTGGGTGCATGGGAGCCCATCCCTGGCGCAGGGTGCCGCCGGTGTGTCGAGTCGCCTGTGGGGCTCTTCAACCGGTGGGGGAGATTGTTACACCTTGCAGGAGCTTTCTTCCCCTCAGGAACTCTCTGCAGGAGGGGGAGATACAGGAGAGGTGGAGGAAGATCTCAGCCTGGGCGTCTATTGTCTCATGTAGTCTGGAAGACGAGTGGATGGTGGGGTGGGTGCAGTTTTCTCTGTGGTGGGGTTGGGTGGACTGTCCCGGGCTCTGTGGGGCCGGGGGGCGCTGCTGCGCCTCTGTGGGTCTTCCTTGGTCTCTTGTGTTCTGGGGGCCTCTGGATGTCTGGAGTTTTGATCTCCTCCATACCTGCTTGATACCATAGAGGACAGGGCTGTGGCTCCCCACACTCTCTAGCAGATCATTACATGGAGAAACCTTTGGAATGCAAGAATGCTGATCCACACAGGTATGCACACAGGTGTACACATGGGTATTCACAGATGCGGACTACAGCTTTCTTGGCTGCTGCCTCAAAGCACACTGTGCGCTGTCTATCTTGCGTGCTGCACAATATCGTTTATTATTTAGTAACTATTGATATCTATGACTAGCTAGTTTATTGTGATGGTGCTTTTTTTTTTTTTTCTATTATTATGTTGCTCTTTGTTGTTTGCTGTCTCCCCTGTTTTTTTTTTGTTTTTCTTTCTCTCCATACAGGTGACCCAGTAGTTTTTTTTTTTGTTGTTGTTTGTTTTTTTTTTCTCTCTTCCCCCCCTTCTCACCGTCTCTTCTCCCCTTTGGTTTTCTTTCTTTCTCTCCCCCTCTTTCTTTCATTCTTTCCCCCTGTCCTAAAAAAAAAAAAAAGGATGACAAAGGATGAACTGAAGCTCCGCCATCACGTGATGTCACATGCTGCTGTTTCTGATGTCACTTCCAAAAAAAAAAAAAAAAAAAAAAAATAATAATAATAATAATAATAATAATAATTCCTTTTTTTTTTTCTTTTTTTTTTAATAATAATTCCTAAACAAATGATATTTAACTTGACAACAAAACTGGACAATGAGTGACCAATGATGAGACATCCTATTTTGGTGAGTAGCAGACATGGATCAATTTTCATTTGCAACCACAATATGAATGTAATACTAGAAATTTACTTTTAGTTTACTTTTAGTTCTGCCTTATCTGCTACGACTCAGATCCACATGTCTTGGTTTTGAGTGTTAACCTCTGCCAAGTATTGATCCTATTCCTGTGTTAAGTTAATAAGCTCACTCAGAAGACGATACTGGGAATCATTCTTCTGTGGCAACATTAAGGGTGACTTTGCAAAAAAATAAATTAAAATAAACAATGAAATAAGTACATAAAAATGCAATTTTACTGAATTTGTTATTTGTTTTTCTATGCAGCAAATGTATTTCCACTACTCTCACGTCAGCTCTGTTTGAGTCATTGCTGCCTGCTGCTGCTATTTGTTGTCATGGCATTTTCTCCTTTCATTGCTCTCACTGAATAGAGCTGACAACACACAGATGAGACAAGATGAACTCCAGTGTTACTCAAAACATAAACTGAGTGAAAGAAGACATCTCACTTGACCACAGTGAGCAGTTGAGTAAAAAATTAAGGCGAATAAACAAGTAAAAATACCTCAAAAGTGCTAACCCTTAAGCTGTGAAGAAGCTATTAGAGCCTTCCACGCTATGTTAGCTTTCTCACCACTAGTGATCAGTGCATAGTAAAGTTAGAACAACATAAACACTGACACAGGGACCACTCAGCAGCAACACAAGTAAAAATCTAAAGAAGAAAATGCAAGAGTAAAACTTTATTATTAAACATAACTGAGGATAAGCGTTGCAGAAAATGACATAAATAGAATGCAGTAGAATGAGAAAAATTACAAAATGAAGCAGGAAATGACTTTGACAGTTTTTTCTTTCTTTGTTTGTTTGTTTTTTACATCAACCTGCCTTATAGTCTCATCTTCACATTTCTAAAAACTCTGTGTTGTTGTGCACATTTGCAATTACAGGCTGCTCTTTCTCTCTTTTATAAAACTATGACTATACTTGACAGGGTTTTTTTTTTTAGTAAATTACTACTGCACACTCTGGGATACACTCTGCCACTAATTAACAGCTGTAGTCAGTGCATACGTAGTAACAATAAAGCACGTACTCTAGCCTAATTTAAAATGGCATATTGAAATGCTACAATTACCACAACTTCAGCTGAGAGGAAAAAGCTCACCACCGTCATCCAAAGAAGAACTTAAAAATAGACAGCAATCAGAAGTACTGCAGTGTTTTTTGTTCATAAGAGAAAACAATCTACAGTCCTTAACTAATGTTTCCTGTTTTACTGAACAGAACGTAGTGTAAGTGCTGTGTGCTGTGCATTTGTCCGAGTCCAAATCGATGTTTTCAAATCACGCATCTTACGGTCAGCATTTGCATACATGTGTGAAGCATTTCCCCTTTGTTTGTTGTGCGAATGCACAGGTGAAAGTCTCTGACAGTGTGAACTGTGCATCTTTTTACTAACAGCATTAGCAGTCACATCATCACCAGTCTGTTGAAAGGCCGGTTAATCTACTTATTATCTGCAGTTCTGATGGTTTTACAGCATACGCAGGCTAGTATGTAATTACGGTGTGCTGACGGGTAAAGGTCCACAGCAGCTAAGTAACAACTGAGCACACAGCGGCCGTGGCTGGATATGATCAATTTTTCAGTGTCGAGGGGTTTTTTTTGCAGCTTTTGTAAAGTCTGCATGGGCACATGGTTGTTGTCTGAAACTGCAACACAAAATGATATTTTAAAATGATGCTGAACTGACACAAGATAAATTGGTGTTATTCATGCTTGGTCACTGAGTTAGTTTACCCTTTTTTTCTGCTGGTGAATGTCAAAATGCCAATATAAAGCTGTATAAAGCCAATTTATATGAAAGTTTGAAGAGATGGAGATCGATATATATATAGATGCACAGACAGACACACAGACAGATAGATTTGACATTTCAGATCTCCAATAAACATTATTTTCATATTCAGGAGATTGTGTGAGGATGAACAATCCTTCAGTTCAGTGCAGTTTAGCTTATGTTTATCAAACTGATTAAAATCACTTAATTCACTTGTGGTAAAAACAGAAGGCTTTGAAAATTGTATTATTTAAAAACAATTAAATTCCCAGTATATTTGCTTGTCTGTACCCACAATGGCTAATTTTTGCAGGCCTGGCTGCTCTATCAACTCACTATCTAAACTCTTTATATAACATCATCATTATATTATATTATCTGTTGCTCTCTTTCCAAAGTAATAGCAGATACAATTATAGCTATATGTAAATGAATATTTTAGAAAAGCTATTAACATTCAATTAAGCCAATCAAACAAAAATCATCAAACAATAACA
Organism: Maylandia zebra; assembly: GCF_041146795.1. NCBI lineage: Eukaryota > Metazoa > Chordata > Actinopteri > Cichliformes > Cichlidae > Maylandia > Maylandia zebra. The sequence continues at coordinate 9,789,860 of NC_135188.1, forward strand.
ACCTATTACAATGATAAGTTCAGTAAGGGTATTATAATTAACAAAACAAAATTAAATGTAGATTGAAGTTAGAAACAAAATATATATATCAAGAAACACCCCTATATTATAATTGTTTTAAAAACAAAAAATAAAAACTTCATTTAAAGCTAAACATTTTTCAAAAATCAAATCTAAATTGAAAGGAGCACATTAAACAGACAAGAAAGTAAAATTCTTAAATCCAATAAAATGATCTAATGGTAAAACTAAATAACTCTGTTCTGTTTAAAGGTTGTTCCTCCTCTGGGCTAAACAGGGTAAAAGGTGTGCTCTGCTGCACTAATAACACCTAATCACCTCATTAGGAGCCTGGCATATACTTACACATGACAGGGTGAGAAATTAAACATGGGAAGCCAGAAAAAAAGCTCTTTTGACCTGATACAAAAGGTGCACTTTTACTGATATAGTTCTGTTTTGTTTGGGTTTTTTAAAAGATATGTTTGTTATAAATGTATCATTTCATTTAAAACACACACACACACACTTATTTTCTATGAACACTGATTCAGAAAACAACACTTAGCACAAAGTTGCCAGTACGCACCAGACTGCTACATACTTGTTCCAACAAACAGCCTCCCACTAAGTCTGACCTTTCCCTGGCTAGCTGCCTTCCCTGAGCATACTCATACTTAGTAACTCTGCACGCACTGGCAGTAAAGGCTTTACAACTTCTATTCAATGTGAGCAAAATCACTGTCCACTGTCTGAGTAACTGTGACAAAATGTAGCTTACTTTCACTGACATGGGCGGCGACATGTTTTCTCCTTGTGCATGCCCATAAAAACTCAGATTCTGAGATTCACTCTGATGAGGATGATAAATGGTGGATCTGGACTTTGTGTGCCAAAAACATTCAGTACTTTTTACTAACTGATGACATTTTTAGGCAAACAGCTTCCATGACCTTGAATTAGTCAGAGCAGTGTCATTTTTAAAATGTTGTGTGAAATTTCTTTTTAAAAACAACCCGAAAGCCCTGACAGCAGAAACCCTGTTAACATTGGTGACTTCTTTCACATTGTACCTTTGTGGTTTTACTCAATTGTTACATTTGCGCACATTAAAAATCATTTGTGCGTCCAGCAGCCAAGGAGTGCTGAGGGCTTGCCCTCTAGTCAGCCGAGGCTAAGGCCCAAATGGAAAATTCTGGGTCTGCATTGCAAGAGGGAAGGTTACACTGATTTAGACAGATCACTGTAACCTGTGGCTACAGCTGTAATGAAAATTACCCATGATGCAATTTCCCTGCAGGATTATTAAAGTTGTTTTTTTATGTGAATTAAAATTCTGATTACTGCCACCATAATGAGCCAACTGTTTGTATTCTTTTTTTGCCACCATGCAGTGAGACTAAAGCGACATTATTGTTACATGTTACGCTTTCAATTTTACACAAAAGATAAGCTTCACTGAGGATCTTTGTCATTCTCAGATTCAGACAAGCAGGGATCAAACTCTTTTCCAGGCAAGTCTTTTTCATTGCTTAATAAAGTAGGCCTCCCTCAAACATTTGTGTTCCATTTTTCAGCTTTTACATTTCAGCCAGTGATCTATACTCATTAATCAGAATCAGAATCAGAATCAGAATACTTTATTGATCCCTGGGGGAAATTATTTTTTGTTACAGTGCTCCATTTTAAACCAACATTAAGACAAGACAGACAATACACTAACTAAGAATAGTACAATATATACATACATACATACATAAGTCACTCATAAATAAATAGTTGGAAAAGAAACATGTGTAGTTGTAGCAGCAAACAGTGTGTTAAGTGGATGCGTTGTACAGGGAGATGGCCACAGGCAGGAATGATTTCCTGTGTCGTTCAGTGGTGCTTTTCGGTAATCTCAGTCTCTCACTGAACGAGCTCCTGTGACTGACCAGCATGTCATGGAGTGGGTGGGAGGTGTTATCCAACATTGTCTTTATCTTGGACAGCATCCGCCTCTCCGACACCACCTTGAGGGAGTCCAGCTCCATCCCCACAACATTGCTGGCCTTACGGATCAGTTTATTAAGTCTGTTGGCATCTGCGACCCTCAGCCTGCTCCCCCAGCATGCAACAGCATAGAGGATCGCACTGGCCACCACAGACTCATAGAAAATCCTCAGCATTTTCTGGCAGATGTTGAAGGACCTCAGTCGCCTCAAAAAATAGAGACGACTCTGGCCCTTCCTGTAAAGTGCTGTGGTGTTTTTAGCCCAGTCCAGTTTATTGTCAATGTGTACTCCAAGGTATTTATAGTCCTCCACAATGTCAACACTGACCCCCTGAATTGAAACAGGGGTCAAGTGTTTCCTGGTCTTCCTGAAGTCCACGATCAGTTCCTTGGTCTTTGCCACGTTGAGCTGCAGATGATTCTGCTCACACCACGTGACAAAGGAGTCGACCACAGCCCGGTACTCTGTCTCATCATCCCTGCTGATGCATCCAACCACCGCAGAGTCATCAGAAAACTTCTGAAGATGGCATGTCTCTGTGCAACTGGCTTCCCGCTAACAGCGACCAAAACTGCATCGGTTGTTTTCTCCTTCTGTATACGAGTTGTGACAGCCAGCAATTGTACTGAAAAAAGAAAAAAGAAATATGCAATATACCGCAAAATAAAATGTTATCAAAGATGTTTTTGTAGAATATGAATACCAGTGTTATTTTGTGACCTATAAATGGTTAATATTACATTGGCCATGGTAAAATATTTAACTTACACCTATTAGTAGTATTGAGACTGGTATGGCATGCAGTCTGGTTGCTCCATGCAGATTTTGGGGGTAAAAATGGCTTAAAATTAATCTTGTGATGGTGAAAGTAGCTAAGCAATTGATAAAGCATGGTTGTCTATAAATCACTAGTGATCAATAGCCAAAAATACACTCACAAAATACACTCACACACACCTTTGGTCAAACTAAGTCTGCACCAGCTGGGATGTCAGACACACACAAAAACAAAAAAACAAAACAAAAAGCCTTACTTTGTGGGATAACTCTGGAGTTAAAATGTTCTGCAGGTGGTTTTTAATTCTTTTTCATTCCCTTTTATCACCTCAGCGGATTATTGTTTACCATGTTGCTAGCCACAAACACTGCCAAAGTCCATCTAAGATTGCATGGAAATATATGCTATTTTTAGGCATATTACAACTGAGCCAGGGAGTATATCATAAGCATGCAATTCCTTTATCTTACTCTTGTATCTCTGGAGGGTTTTATTAAGCTAATTAAAACGTGGTCAGGAAGCCGGGGCATTTGCTTTCAATATGTGTCCCATTTAAGGCCGTGAGTAGCTCAGTTTGCAGATTATTGTTGAGCAAACACGTGATGTTAGCTGGGTTGTACATATGATGCACTCCCAACATTAGACTTGCATTTCTGAAAGAGATGAGTCACTCCCCGACCCTGACGAAGAAAACATGCAATGTTAATGCTGCCTCTCTGGGCTCATGAAACTCTTGCAAAAAAAAAATTGGAGTAATCTAAGGAGTTTCACTTTCTTATTAAATAAAGATTTATTTAAAAAGAAATTTTGAATGAGTGTTTTATGAGATATTTAGTGCCAGTCACTGTCTTCAAAAGCAGAGATCACATTGCAGGAAGTGTAGCTACTATGAGGGGTCAAAATTCTGTTAAATGCTGGACAAAACGTCTCTTGTAGATCTTCTAGAGAAGCTTTAGTAGAGTTGAGTTTCTTCGCAGAACTGTTCTTAAGAGAGATTGACCTGTAAATATTTGAGAAAAGGAAGAGGTGGTGGAATGCCCTACAAAACCATTCAAAACACCAGAGTAAATTTGAACTTTAAAATATTGACTCCGCAATCCAAATATTAGTTTCTATCGGAACAAGAATGCAGTGTGAAAGTTTAGATTCCTTCATAATAACCAAATAATGAAGAAGTTCAGTGAGAGTTCAATTCGGGTGGAAATGCAGGAATGAAATGCAGAGTGAAAGCTGCATTTAGCAGATGAGTTACAGAACTATTCGTGTGACACATTTGTGTTTTGGAGGCTTGTGACAGGAAGGGAGAAGGAAAAGAAGGTCAGGTCAATGCTGGTAAAGTGTTTTAGTCACATATGCAGTACACAATGTGACAATTCAAGGTCACATAAACCAGCAATCAGCCTATTAACCAATCCAAAAAATTCCAACAATCCTAATCAAATGTAAACTGCAGTTGAATCATACCCGCGAAAACAGATTTACTTCATATACTGTATCTTAAATGAAACCACGCAGACGTACAAAAATCTAAAACTAATGAAGTGAAAACAGCTGCACGTAATTTACTGGATGCTGAGCCAAAATTATGCTGTGAGTCCAGTAAAGATACTAATGAAATGTTTGTATGGTCAGTAAATCCATTTATTTAGGCCATGAAGTGATAAGGATGAGGTCAATGAGTAACAGTAATAGGTGAAAGTGCAGCAAAGATTCATTACAGTAACTACACTGACTAACAAATGTGGCTTTAAAACATTCCTGAAATATTTACTTGGGTTCTTAAACCTGCTTTTATTGAAATATCGTAGACAGCAACGACAGGCTGTAAAATTTTGACCAGGCACACCTTAAATCTAGATAAGTTAACAAAACAATGCAGTTCTTAGGTTGGCAAACTTAAGCACCAGGTAAAGAGGTGGGCAAGAGTGAATCAGGAAATAATACCAGGTGATGTAATTAGAACACCTGTTGTTCATTTGCTAATTAACTTCTTCTCTCATTCAGTTTGGTGCTGGGAGCTGAGAAAACACCGCTGCCTGCCAGTTTACAAGAAGTCTGAGTTATGGGTTATAGAGTGCGACCTGGGACCTGAGCATGTCCAGCGGGGCATGTAATTCGAGTATAGACTATCTCTGTCTAGGTGAACCCACAAGTAGTGAAGTCATGTGTGACGATTATAGGAGAGTGCCTATTAAATCAACTTAAGTATTCTCAGTTCATCTGAATATATTTTAATGGCTCTCTCTCTTATGAAATTAACTGATCTGAGGAAATAAGTGAACAAGCACTCTTGTATTAACAAAACCCGATGTTTCTCAGTCGTTTTTTAATTGTACAAAGGTGGTGTAGCACTGTAATCCCACTCCCTAAGGCAGACACGAGTAATGCACCTATTTTGACGTCAGTGACGTAGCAGCTCATGATCCATCACAGTTCACAAGTTATTGCAATGTTTGAAGTCCAGATATAAGTGAGAAGTTTTGTTGTCATTGGCTAGCTGCGTAGCACAAACTTATGAAAATTAAAACTCATTAAGGAGTCAAGGAGGCTCACAGTAGGAATTATTGTGAACTGTTGACGGATGAATGATTTGGCATCACAAATGCTTTAATGAAAAGTCCAACTTTACTTACCATATATAAGTATCACCAAGACAACATGATATTTACATTTACATATTCTTTTGGCAGTGAGTCGAGTGTAACTAACACACTTCTGTGTTAAAAAAGTGGATAGTCATGAACCCAGAAACCCATTTTACTCATGGTGTCACAGCTTTGCTATTTTAACATGAAGGTAAACGAAACCTGAGCAAATAACTCAGGATGACAGAACATAAACAGTAATTTAGTTAGCGCTTATAAGTTCCCACTGCAAACCTGGAACTTCTCTGCCGAGCACACCCACGGACTGGATGTTTTTTGTATTATTGTATATTAAGATAAGATAACCTTTAGTCCTACACGTGGGAAATTTGTTCATTCAATATCCAAATAAGTGCAAACTGTAACAGAAATACAAAAGACATAAACAGAAAAACTATACTGTTGCATGGCACTATGGAGCAGTTGCTTTCACTATTTATCACAACCAGTGAGGTTCTGTGATTTGTTCAGTTTGTTTCAGACTTCTAACAAAGTTATGAACCGATTTACGTGAAAATCCTGCCAGAGGTGTTTGACCTTGGTTCAGCTTGATTACCGCTGTTTTACAGAGCAACATATATACTGCATTTTATATCATATCTTTTCATATTCAGTTGAGGTAAGATAGAGTGAGAGGTCTCGGTTTGATGTTCTCAGGGAAATATCTTTAACAATAATCTGGATCCGTGTGTTCATACAAAAAGAAGGAATCTTCAGCTTTGGTTGGAGGTATCCACTTCTGATGTTGCGGCACTAGTGGGATAAATGGTTACAAAATAAATGGACTAAGCTTTGACAGAAACAATAAGTTTAACTGTGGCCTTATTCATATTTTTATATTCTGGTAACTGACAACTGGTAGAAATGAATTGATACCTTATTTTGCTTAACAGCATGTTAAAAAAAAGTTGTTTTGTTTTGACTTACGTCCTATGATGACCTTCACAAAAAATTTCTACCACATAAACTGCAGAAAACACTAGCCTAGAGATTACTGCAGTACGTGTAGGCAGTGTTTAAAGCCAGAGATAGACAACATCGTGGACAGAGATAGCTGAAGGAAGAGGGAGATCATTAGTCCATCCCCAAATTATACACAGACGTCACTCTACACTGACGGAGTGCCACATGGAGCTGTTTACACTGTGAAACTCCTTATTTAACTAATGACAGCTCAGTGAATACCAGCTATAAACTGCACATCATCACAAGTCACTCAGAGCTGTAAATAACTGTTATGAACTGAGTGACACTGCCTCTTCCTCATGTTCATTGGCAGCCATAGAAACACAATCCCTCAAAGGAAATTGCCTGTTATCTTTATGAATGCAGAAACAACAATACCACAGAGGCGCATTAATTTTTTTTTTTAAACACTCCAACACATGCTCTAAAGTTGTGTTTGAAGTGTAACCAATTGTTATACTAACTTCCTTTCCAGCCAAACTCTCCTTAGTGATGGCGAAAACTGAGATATCGACCAAAAGCAGCAGCTTAACAGAGACTCAGTCAATATCAACTGAAATTCCACTGCTCCGGTTGTATACTGGGAACAATAGTTAAGTGCCCTGCAGGCTCATGCTGCATGTCTTGTCTCCTGAGAGACATTTATCATCAACATGCCGCTGATAGGACCAGGGACAAGCCTTAATAGTTGACTTATTAAAACACAGCTTCTGGTGTAACGTCTTATCCATCAGTGATTGATTATTGCTTTTAAATATACATACACACACACACACACACACACACACACACACACACACACACACACACACACACACACACACACACACACACACACACATATATACGGAACGGAGCAGTTGTCAGCCACCTCCTGTACATGGATGACATCAAGCTGTATGCCAAGAGTGAACGAGACATCGATTCACTGATCCACACTACCAGGCTATACAGCAATGACATTGGAATGTCGTTCGGACTGGAGAAGTGTAGTCGGATGGTATCAAAGAGAGGGAAGGTAGTCAGAACTGAGGGGATTGAACTACCAGAAGGCAACATTGCAGACATAGAGGACAGTTACAAGTACCTGGGGATCCCGCAGGCAAATGGGAACCATGAAGAGGCCGCTAGAAAGGCTGCAACCACCAAGTACCTGCAGAGGGTCAGGCAAGTCCTGAGGAGTCAGCTGAATGGTAAGAACAAGATCCGGGCCATCAACACGTACGCCCTGCCCGTGATCAGGTACCCTGCTGGGGTAATAGGCTGGCCAAAGGAGGAGATAGAAGCCACTGACATAAAGACAAGAAAGCTCCTTACCATGCATGGAGGGTTTCACCCCAAGTCCAGCACCCTGAGGCTGTACGCTAAGCGGAAGGAAGGGGGCCGGGGACTGGTGAGTGTCAGCACCACAGTCCAGGATGAGACAACGAACATCCAAGAATACATTGGGAAGATGGCCCCAACTGACCGAGTGCTCAGTGAATACCTCAGGCAGCAGAAACCCAAGAAAGAGGAGGGAAACGAGGAACCATCATGGAAGGACAGGCCCCTGCACGGTATGTACCACCGGCAGATAGAGGAGGTGGCTGATATCCAGAAATCCTACCAGTGGCTGGACAAAGCTGGACTGAAAGACAGCACAGAGGCACTAATCATGGCAGCACAAGAACAAGCTCTGAGTACAAGATCCATAGAGGCTGGGGTCTATCACACCAGGCAAGACCCCAGGTGCAGGCTGTGTAAAGATGCCCCAGAGACAATCCAGCACATAACAGCAGGGTGCTGTGTATATATATATATATATATATATATATATATATATATATATATATATATATATATATATATATATATATATAAAGAACTGTCACATTTATGTTTTTTATTATAAATAATAAAAACATCTCTAGATTCAGATTGTATGGTAAGCATTTTATTTTCCACAAATAAAACAAAAAAAATGATTACAGGAGAAAAATTATTAATTCAACCAAAGCAGCTTGCTCACAACCTGACCTTCTTTTCCTTCTCCCTTCCTGTCACAAGCCTCCAAAACACAAATGTGTCACACGAATAGTTCTGTAACTCATCTGCTAAATGTGTGCTCTTACAATATGTAGCGTCTGAGGCTTTTGCTGTGGCTATGGGATCACTCTTCTTGGTATCTTATGTCATGAAAGATGATAGAGGAGTGTGGTCCAGAAAGCACACAGGCACACGCCAGACGCAGTCACGGCCAAATCGCTGATCTGTCGCAACCACTGCTCCCCATTCATGGTAAGCCTTAGATTCCATGCCCCTCTGTAGGTTCTTCCCATGGTGCCATCTTGCTCCCTGTTCACGACGCCGCCATTCCTTGCCCTTAGTGTATTTGTAGGATTTCTGTTCCCTGTGTTAATTTACAAAAGAGGGAGGATGAATGGTTGTAAAGACACTTCCAGCAGCAAACATGACACTGACAGTATATAGATTATTTGCAAATTTGCAAATCATAAAAATGGGTAGTGTAAAGCAATGTATAATGAAACTGCACCATCTTGTGGCAACCACTGGCAATTAAGCGCAGTAGTGAACCACACAAATACTTACCAAGACTGCTCTGCAAAGGCACCACAACAGCAAAGATAAGGACAGAAAGAAGAGATGCATATGCCTACAAAGGATTACAAAGAAGCAGTTCACATTTCCATTCACAAAACAAAACGCCATACTCATGATGAAGATAAAATTAACATTTTTGCATTTTTCAAAAACTGAAGGATGTTAATATTCTGTAGTTTGTGAGTGCAGCGTGTGGTATGTTTCCCCTTACTACACACAGCATGAGTATATCGCCTTATGCTTACCAAGAGGAGCTGTGCACCATTCTGAGTCATTCTCCTCAAGGCTTTTCCCATCTGGAGTCCAAGCAGAGCTAAAGAACAGGGCGTCACTGCCTCTTCAGCCTCCATGTCTACACATCTTAGGAGATAAACATGAAAACTGTGTTACATGAGATAAAAAATATAATATAACACGCCCTCATACCTATTTAGAAATAGCAGTAGAAGCCCACATTGAACGAGCAGATTCAAACCACTGACAGATGAATAAAACTGTTATCATATAAAATCATGTTATTGGAAAATTTGTGTCCTGGCATTAATGCGGATGGCAGTTCGCTTGAAATATTCCACTCGTTTAAACATTTTGCAGACGTAGAGTTCTCATTAAAAGATAGACTGCAGCATCACTGTAACATCACCTACTGGGCTGTGGTCTTCTCTTTTGAAGTCTCACCACGAGCATTTTAGCTGTCACTATGTTGTTATTTTGTAAGCAGACATGACAAACAGGGGGTGGATCTGAGTGAGACACCAAGGACATTGCACGCTCATAGCAACTTGTCCATCACAATGTGTCTATATCCTAAAGCATACACTGTGTATTTTGTCTTGAATGGAAAAAGAGGTTACATAATAAACCTCATGTATTAAATAAGAGTTGAACTGAGATAATAAATTCTGCCGGAAAATGTCTCGGAGCTGGAGTGTGTATCCCTCTTTTTATGTACTGATGACCCTGACCTCCCTGTCAGTGTGCCCTGCCTCACTGCTTTGATCCAGACTCCTCAGTTTCCGATTCAAGTGAGGATCTGTTGGATGTGCTGGAACAAGCTCCCATCCCCTGAGCCCCCAGGTGCAAGACACCGCAGGATAACCCGGGGGTCTCATGTTCCTCTGAAAGATCAGAGCTGTTTTAGTTGTACCAGAGCGATGCACCAGTCGGTTATCACTCCTCGAACACTTAAAAATAGCAAAATAGCTGGCATGTCTCAGTTACACAAACAATGTCCTTTGGCTGCAGAGTGTCACTTGCTAGACATGTCAAAAGCATGTCATCAACCAAAAGGGTCTAAAGTATATATTAACCCTAACTACAATCTTTTCCTAAACCTGAAAAGCATGTGAAAGTAAAAGGCAATGGAAACTGAATGAAACAGCAAGTGTGTAAGTGCAAATGGGCATAACCCCCAGGCTGATAAGCCCGCGACTAATGACGCTGCCATCTCTCGAACCTTTTTTAATGGACTTTGTAAACTGCTAAAATAGGATTATCTGTCTGTTAATGTGTGAAGGCACCAAAGCCAAATGACACCTTATGCATCATGGAGAGATGCAGGCAGTATTTAGCATTTTGACATTTGCATCTTCTTCCCGTGTTTGCGTGAGTTCTCTCCAGGTACTTCAGTCCAAAGGCATGCATGTTAGGTTAATCGGTGATTCTAATTGGCCGTCAGTGTAAATGTGAGTGTGTAAAAATGTGTACACATACACACACACACACACACACACACACACACACACACACACACACACACACACACACACACACACGTAGGAAAATATTTAGTATACACATCCAGAAATGCATACACTATTATATATTGTACATATATTTATTAGTTTCAGGTTGGCCATTCTTGTATTTTGCTCGTTTGTGTTGTTGTGTTTGCACATCTCTGTTGCTTGTGGGGCTCGCACCCAAGAATTTCACTCGCATGTGCTGTGCCAGTGTGCCTGCACATGTGATGTGACAATAAAAAGTGATTTGATTTGATTTGATTTGATTTGATTTGTGAAGGGTTGTCTCTCTCTATTAGCCTTGTGACAGACTGATGACCTGTCCAGGGTGTACCCTGCAAGTTGCCCTTTGACAGCTGAGACAGTCTCCAGCTCCCCCTGCAACCCTGAACAGGATGAGTAAAAGAAAATGGATGGATGGATGGTTCTGACGCTGTGGCTGATAAGTGGGAACCACTGTTGTTAGCTAACTGCCTTTGTCAAAAACTTCAGCTCAAACTAAAGACAGATGAGCAAAGCCGGCACAACTCCACAAGAAAGGTGGATTTAGCAGTGCAGACAGACAGGAGTGGTAACTATCATTTTATCTCACACATGGCAAGAAAGTAATTTAAAAAATGTACCACTACAAAGCTTCCTGAGAATTTACATTAGGAATATTAAACCTTTGTAGTATTGTTCAAATGGCAGTATTTCAAAGTTTTACCAACGTACTAGAGATCCCATTAATGACCATCATTATTCACTGTGGTTGTGAAAGCTGATTAAATTTTAAAAAGCACCTTTTTAGGATCTTCTCCATCACCATATCCAGATCATCGTGATGCGAAACATTAACGAATCTGAGGATGCTCCGGGGAAGACTGTGGCCTTCTTGTGCCAAAACAACCAAGTTGTACATTCCCTGTGAGCCAATATGAAAAACAAAATCATAACAGCAATGATGGCTTATTCACCGAGAAAGTATCTAAATAATAACACAATACAATGCTGTTTGTTGCTTTTATTGCAGAGGGCCAGAGCCTGTGGAAGTTTAATTAAGTTTATCACAGGGTGATGAGATTATAGCTGAAGTAAATCTGTCACCTGAGGGCTGCCTGCTAGTGCTGCTCTGCTATACATTGATATGGCCTGCTCAGCCAAGGATAATGAGTCCTCTTGTGTGCCGGGGGAATGGTAGTAGTAGTAGTCTCCCATTTTCAGTAGAGCTATAAAAGAAGATAAATACTTTCTGTTCAGTGACCAGATTGACAGGGAAAATGGATTTAAAGCAAAATGAAATGAGAAAAACTCACCGAAAGGATGCGGGTCATAGTTTAATATAGAGTAGTTATGATATCTCCACTGACATTCATAACCGAGATTCAGCTCCTGCATTTCGGAGAACGAGTGCACAGTGACAATGATGATTTTAATAGAGGAATTATGTGCAATTTGTTCATCAGCTTCAATCAGAATTCCACACGTGATTGCAGGATAATGACGAAAAGCCCAGGCTGTGTTTTGTTTTAGGGTAGTCATAATGGGTTAAACCGGTGAAAGAGCATGCACTCACCTCGCACAGGTGTGCAACATTGCTTTGGGCCAAAACCAGACCAGTTTGAGCTGCCAAAAGGTACTTCACAAAGGCTTCCTGCCTGTTGGAAACACAATGAAACAAATGTGACGAAGCAAAGACAATAATAAAGAGCAGCGACAATGATTAAATGAGGGCATTTGAAAAGTAATTGAAATTAATGTTTCCCTACCAAGAGCCCTGGAGGTAGGCCTGAAGAGCCTCTCTGATCATAAATCCAAGGTGTCCATTTCGCTCACAGACCTTTTTCAGCAGACTGCATAGAGGTTAAAGGACACCTGATGTATTATGGGATATAATTAACTCCACCTAAACAGAGAATATTTTAATGTGATCTAAAAATAGTTCCAAATTGTTGAGGTCATTCTAAACACAAGCATCAACAGCTGTAGGAGGAGCCTCTTTAAATTCATAAGATACCAGAGGAACATTGGTAAGCAGAATCTCTCTGCGCCAGACAATAATGCGGTGACAGTGGCTCTTATTTTTAGATATGCAAATACTGGGTTCTGACCTTGAATTAGCCACTGTCATTGAAATTAGATGCCACTAAGCTGCAGGCTACAGTGCAACAGCCCATAACAAAGCTTTCTTCAACAAGCTAATGAAAGCCCCTTACATTACAGCTCTCTTCATATCCTGAGACACCCCTTCCAGGCTTCCCATCGAAAGGTACCGAGCAGCTTCCACTGATGCAGTGACATGACCAAACCGAGACGCGTTGAGAAACTGCTCAAAAGCAGCACTCTGCAGATCATTAAAAAAAAAACAACACAGTTTGGCTCGTTGATCATACCTGGATAAAAATCCATTTCTGAAGTTGTGGAAATCAAACCTCATTTCTCCAGGGTCTATCTGGGTCCATCCCACTGAGATGATAAATCCCCAGGTTGAACATCCCATCATCGCTCCCGTTTAAAGCAGCTTGTTCAAAGTATTTCGCTGCATTTTTGTGATCCTTCAGTACAGTCCCATGATACCAGCCTAAACCATTCAAGGCGTTAATTGAGCCCTAAAGCAAGGAAACAGACGCCGGTATTCATAGCGAATTCACACACTGTAAACACACCAACTGACTTGTACACTCTCACCATTGCTGCTGCTTTTCTCAGCAGCCGAAAAGCTCGGGTGTAGTTTCTTTTCACTCCCTGGCCCTGAACGAATCAACATCAATCAGTGAATCGATAACTGTCAAAACACAGACGTCGCACACACATGCACACATCGTTCAATTCAATTGTAAAATAGCCATTTTTACTATCTTACACTACCTTCATCAGGAGGATGGAGTAGTCGTACATCGCAGAGGGATCCTTCATTTGCATAGCACTTCTCTCAATCCATTTCGCCGCACTCACTATGTCCTTTGAGACTCCATTTTGTCCCCAGTACAGCATTGTTCCCATGCGTTTCTAAAGTTAATGGAGTTTTTATTAGCCTATTCTGAACACTGACTGTGCTATTGACCACGAAGGAGAAATTAAAGTATGACTGAATTTGAACGGGTCACATGCACATATTTCAACAGTTCATCTTGTCAGAAGTCAAAAGATTTCGTGTAGCTCACATACCTGAGATTCGATGTCTCCTCTCTCTGCTTGGAATTTCAGATACTGGAAATCATCTTTTGTCTCATGTGTCAGTCTGTTTAAATCTTCTTCATTGTTTAAATAGATATGTTCAGTTGAGTGTTGCTTTAGAAAAGACAAACAGATGTGTTATGATAGTAAACAACTGGTGATACTAGCACTATGAGTAAAAACGCTACCGTCACTATATTTGACTACTACAGTTACAGCGGTTAATTTACCAGCCATCAGAAGACGGGTACACTGTGGTAATAAATGGATGGAAATGGACAGCAACAATACTCAGGTAAGTTGTTCTGGTTGAATGATACTTAATTGGTACTAAGGGGCTCAAAGTGTGCCAAGAAATCATCACACACCAATACAAGGCAGGATGGATAAGGTTCATGCTTTCATGTTTACACCAAATTCTCATCCTAACATCTAAATGTGGCAACAGAAATTGCTTCCAACCTCAAATTGTCCATTTTTGATGAGCCTTTGTGAACTGTTGCCTCAGTTTGCTGTTCTTAGCTGACAGGACTGGCAACCAGTGTTGTGCGTTCAGAGAAGGTCTTCTGCATACCTTGCACGTGTCTTACTTTTCCCTTCCAATCTGCTCGAAGCATTCTAGCCAGTCTTCCCTGTTCTCTGATATTAACGAGGTATTAACACCCAGATATGAAACATTTACCCCTTTTTGGAGCATGTAAACCCTAGACACGGTTGTGCGGTAAAATCCCAGTTGATCAGCAATTTCTGAAATACTCAGACCAAGCCATCTGCTACTAGCAACCATGTCACGTTCAACATCACTTAAATCAGCACTTTTCCCTATTTTACAGCAGATTGTTCTCATTCAGTAGGCTGTCTCAACCATGTCTAAATTCTTAAATGCATTCAGTTGTTGATTCTGACTGACTGATTACAGAATTGGCTGATTTATGTTACTGAGCAGTTTAACAGGTATACCTTAAAAACGGGCAAATCATGATTATGTGGAAAAATAATAGACTAGAAATGGCTTTTATACCAGTCTATTGACTGAACTGTAATTGTAAAGTTAATAATATATAAATAAAGAGTGAATTGGGGATTTAGGGAGCTACAAAAGTAAACAAAAGTTGTGGCGTTGAAAGAAAAAGCCACAGTATAATTGGAAAAAAAAAGTGTAATCTTGTCGTCTTGATTATCTTATTTTCATAATCACTGGAAGATAAAATTGTAATTTGAATTAAAATTAAAGACGCTGTGTTTGTGAGTTCGAGTTTAATGGCCTTTTAGAGCTTTTTCAGTAGAATGCTGCAGCTTGAACAATGAGAGCCGAGACAGAGAACCCAGATTGTGCAACACTTTTTTTTATAGCCACTTTAAATAATCTCAAGATACAGTCAAAGGTTAAAAACAAAAGAAACTAGCAACTAGCTTTTTCCTTTTTTTGTTTTCAAGTTAACAAATCAAAGTCTGCCCAAGCCTGACTGACAGGCAACATAAGCTAACAACCCAGCACAGTCACAACACTGAGATTTAAATAGTGCTGAATCCTGATTGGTGCACAGAAGTGCATGACATCATTGTTTTGTCTTTAAGCTGAGCCCACACCACCGAGAAGAGACAAAACAACACGAAAAGAAAGAGAAAATAGAAAATAGGTTTTCGTTGCTTTTATCAAGATTGGATTCAGGGGGTTGTTGTCAGCTCTTAAAAAGCTCGGTCAATATGCCACGGAAAAATGATCACTACTTGGCTTGCTACAGTTGTTTTCTAGGTGCACTGCCTTGTTGAAGCTGGAATAGACAGTAAGGTCTCTCTGCTGTTTTCATGTACCTCTGTTCATTAGAAGCATGCTTATTTAAATACTCGAAGAATCAACAGGAAATCAGTCGGATGTAGCCTTTTCTCATAGTGCGCTCCTCATCTTTCAAGTGCAGTTCCTCCATTCATCAACACAGCTAAATCATTCACAAATGGCTGGACTAACAGACACATTATTATCATATTCTGAAGGCAGAATGTAATTTCCACAGCATGCGTGCATGTTTGTATGAATACATTTGTGTCTGAATGGCTCTTTTCATACTGCGCTTTGTGTGTTTTTAAGCTAAGCTCGCTGTAGTTGCATATTCAATACACGGATATGAGAGAGGTATCAATCTTTTCATCTTATTCTTTAAAAAAAACTTTAAAGGAAATAAATACGCAGATCTAGCTTTTTGAATATACTTTAACAAACTGTATGTTATAGCATATCTTATATGAGCCCATGTAACAAATTCCCTCACCCCATATATAAGCCCCTCACCCCAACCTCCCTCCCCTCAACCCAACTGGTCGTGGCAGATGGCCGCTCCTAGTTTCTTAATGTTAAAAGGGAGTTTTTCCTTCCCACTGTCACCAAAGCGCTTGCTCATAGAGGGTCATATGATTGTTGGTGTTTCCTTTGTAGGGTCTTTACCTTACAACAGAAAGCACCTTAAGGCTGCTGTTAAATAAATACAATTGAAATGAAAGATGTAATTATATTTTTGTTTCGGTAATACTGTTGTATAATGAAGAGGCAAAGGTAAGCAGATAAGCAGCAGACAACAGAGATAACCACTTGATACTGATTAAGTAACACTATGTTAAGGAGGAGCAGGGATGAGGCGGAGGGTTGCAAAGTGGCTTACAGAGTCAGTATCAGCAACAGACAAGCTAGAGCAGCATAAAACTGAAATATACTTTAATTATCCCAGGCTTGATTAATCATTTACTGGAATAAAATATTTATAGTACAGCCTACAAGAGATCTGGCTATCTAATGTTCAGATGATTATCAGCTGAGTGATTCTCTGACGTGTGCTGGCATTAAAATTAGCTGCTATCAGCTAATCTGTTTGAACTGTTGGCTCAGCTTGACTTCATGCCCTGCATGAACTAACGCCACTCTCAACTTACACGAACTCCTCTATTATCAAGGCTATTATTAGTTATTCAAATAAAAACACAAATTCAGAAGTGATCTTAATGATCTAAACATACCTTGTTTTCATATATCCTGGAACTGTCGATACAGGTCTGCGTTCCAATGTTGGAATAGTAGCTATAAGCCATTTCCAAGTCTTTAGGAAACCCATCAATTCCCATCAAGTGTTTGTACCCTGCATGCATCAGGGCAAAACGGTCATCACCTAAGGCACCAATCAAACTATAGACGTGACCCTGAAAAATGCAAGGGGGTTAGTATTACCTGTTACATGCAAATTGCTTTACGTGCGATAAAATAGTAATTAAGATACAACGAAGGCACTGACTGTACCTGCTCATAATTGACTGAATGTCCCAGGCCGGAGAGATGGATGGTGGCCAATAAGAGAGATGCTCTGTGATTTCCTAAGCAGGAGGATTCTTGTAACGCAGCCATTGATTGGGATGTGATTTTCATTTGTGCTTTATCCACAGAGAACATTGTTCCGACTGTCTCCTCAAACAAAACGCTCCCGAGATCCTTCAAGTTTAAAGACCCTTCAGAAACAGATAGGTGTTTATTAAATAATGTATCCTCTATAAATCAGATATTTTATGGTGATTGAGGTTATAACCAGATAAAAAATATCTACCTGTTCTGATTTCCACCTCCTTTCTTAGCAAGAGCTGAAAGAGAGTGCTGTACTTTATCTGTGTTTCAAACGTCCATGTTTGTGTGCATGTTTTCTCTTTTGATGCAAACTGACCCAACAGCCTTAAGAAGTCGGGGGTACAGACATCTGAAATGAAACAAAAAAAGGAACCTGTTCACAGCGTTCTTTCCATACTCAATGGGTGCACTTTCAGTGTATTGACACACTTGATATTAGGTCTCTTAAAGGTCGCTCCACCCAGAATGGTGCAACATGGCTTTTATAGGAAATATAAAAAAAAATTTTTTACCTCTACTTACTGGCGACAGGAGGTAATTCTCATTCACTTCTTGCATAAAAGCTTTTGTAAATGCTCTTATTTCCTGACACTCTTGGTGAATCCTCTGCAATTCATTTAATGTTGGCATGGAGGGAAGTTGGTTTTTGATCTGTGATATGAATAAATCTGTATTTGAAATTAGCATTAACAGGCATAAAACAGAGGAAATAGGAAGTATTAAGCCTAGTTAATGGTCATCATGACATCACCGCAGCCTCATGAGTATTTATACCGTCATATGAGGTGTGCCAGACTCACTGCAGTCTTCTCCTGAATGGTAAATGTCATCGCCTTGAAAAAATGTATGCGTCACCACTTGTACAAGAATGGAAAAAGTCGCAATCAAAAGCTAACGTTTTTTTTCTCAGTTGTTGCAATAATGTGTCATCTCTTCAAGCTATTGCAGCATCTTCATCTCTGTAATCTAAGAATATCTGATCTGTACTGATTTATAATTGAAATAGTGATAAAGTGATGTTGTATCAGTGGGCAAAAGATTAAGCAAACAATGTCCCTCGTGTTTAGTTCTATTTTGGTTTGGGTTTAAGATATTTAGGATACAATTGTCTTTAAAATGTAACTACTGTGCTCTTTTCCAGTTTTGTTTCTTTATTCTTATCTTTCCTTGATTCACAGCCTAAAATCGTAGCAATATTTTACTGGCCCTTGGTGCATCCTCTTGGTTTACCCACTATCTAATACAAGCCGTTATAGTTCCTCTCCCTTTATACACATTTTAGTCTAGATTCATATGATTGGAGGCTTGACCAGCAAGTGTGTGGGGTTTCTGTGCTCACAGTGAGAACTGTGCTTGAGATGACCCTATTACAGATATCAGATGACAATGACATCATAAAGATTCACAAGCAGGAAAAAACTGTCTGAAAATGAATGTTCAGAGGGATTTGGCCTCCCTGAAGACTTGACCTTTGGCTTGTAGGGATTATTTTCACAAAAACCATCATTGTTTAAAAGTTCCATCATTGCTAATAGTATGGTGGTCAGACGTTTACACTCATCATGGGCATGAATGTCATGGTAATGTGGGGCTTTTAGTGATGAATACTGTTGTTTTTCAAGGCTGGAATGATTGAACAATATATCTGTAATGGTTGTAAAAAAAATCACACATATACAAAACACTCATTTAGATCTTTTAAAAGGTGGTTCAGGAGGTTCTATCTCTTATTCTTGTTTAGAATATTTACTAAAACTAGTAGTTTATCCTTACATGCATAAAATGATTTATTTGGCAGCACTTGCTGGATTACCAAAGCTCAGAACTTATTTAGCATCATGCTGCTGGTTACTGATACACTGCAAAAAGTGGATGGAATAACGAAGAAGGAGAACTACCTCAAAAAAAATTACGTTTAGCTCAAACAGCTAGACAGTTGAAACTTGTATAAAATTGGATATTCCAATAATGATCCCGAACACACATCAGAACTGGTTTTGGAATGGATATGCTTCTGCAATGGTTTTCCCAAAGCCCCGACCTCAACCTGATAGAAAATTTGTGGGCTACACCTACAAGCCTGATCTGTGCCAGTAAAACCAACCAATTTGTAAGAACTCTCCCAACTCTGCCAAGAGGAGCAGGCAAATATCCAGCCGGAATTCTGCCCATTTGAATTAGAATGAAGTTTCTTGATGGCTACCAAAAGTCCAGTGGAGGTGCAAATTTCTGAAGAACCATACACCCATCCATTTGCTTTGACTTATCCAGGGATGAATAAATGAACGATTAAAGGACATTTAGCAAATAATTAATCAAATATTAGTCGGGGTGTATGCATATATTTCAACTGGTATGTATAATTTTGATCCTGTGTGGATTAGAAAAACTCCAAAATGCATCCAAACTTGTGTACCCAATTTTTGAAACTTTTTAAAAGATGACTGCAGTACAATCAATCCAATCCAGAAAAGAACAGTTCAAAAAATAATTTTAAAAAATTATCATGACCTGCATGATGGGTGTGTGTAAAATTCTTACCAAAACTGCATATATATGGCAGATAATAAGGAAAAACCTACAATGTCCACTAATGCATATGATTTTATCACTGCCTCATTTCATTACCTGTGTACTCTTACACGTGGTCAGGCTGTTTGCTGACATAATTTGGCATGAAACATTAATACTTTATGACCTTGAGATCATAATACACTGTTTTAGAGTGAGGCTGTGCTAGAAAGCAAAGCAAATGAATACATTTTACCTCTTTACACTTACCTGTTTGGTTCCAAAACGGTAGTATCTGATAGGCCCAAAATACCCACGGATGCCTTGTAAGTAACTGCCTCCTCCAATCACAAAGTATCCATCTGTGTCATCGTAATGAATGCTGTCCTGAAATCTATGACATTTAATACCACTCAAACCAGCAATCACAATCACTGAGCAAACAATATTTATTTTCCAGAAACTTGGCAACAGTGTGTTTTGCTTATTTTATACCAAAAATCATAATCGTACTTGTATAAATGTTTCTGAGTTTGACCATCCCATGTGGTTTCCAGCAGCACCTAAAAGTCAAACATAACAA
This sequence comes from Maylandia zebra, assembly GCF_041146795.1. NCBI lineage: Eukaryota > Metazoa > Chordata > Actinopteri > Cichliformes > Cichlidae > Maylandia > Maylandia zebra. Next base: position 9,810,221 of record NC_135188.1, read on the forward strand.
TACATGAGTCCTGAAAAACCTGCTCAGCTTTAAACAACTCCAAATTGCAGTACACACTGCAATCGCCTGGAGTTTCCCAGCTGGAAATAAACCATCTTTCAAGATCTTACAGCTGTTCCAAAGGGAAACAAAAGCTAGAAGTCCAAAGAAAACCCAGCAGAAAAAGAATGACTATAAGATGTTGCCAGAGCATTATTTTGATTTTTATTCCTCATCCCACCACCAGAGTCATTCTTTGGCGTTTTACCTCTGAGTCCTGTATGTAATAGTCTAATCTAATCCATTTTAAGAGAGGCAACATTGCTTGGACTTGAAATGCTTCATCTTCTCCAGTTATCTTTCGTGCCTGAATTATGATGTTCCCTGTACGGCACATATGACAGTCGTGAATTTCACCACAGGAGATCCAAAGCTCCTTATTAATACATATTTTTTGTGCTAGCAATATTAATAAATCACATCTGCGCAAAAACCACAAATCTTCACTCACAATCATGTTGTGACACTTCTTTGTAATCCCCTATCAGGTGTACACATGAGCTGGCATGACCCACCTGTGTTCGTAAGCTGCATCAGAACTGTGTCATATAAATTTTTTCTATTGACATGATGGATGATCCCACAGAGCTTCTTCTGACACCATTTCAGTAGGTATATCCACACAGATAAGGTGACGCTGGAAGCCAAGCAATGAAACATGATTTGACAAATCATTTCTTCATCCACTCAAGCATGAGGTTGAATTTAAAACGCGGCGCTGTCTGTTAAAAATGCCTGACCTCGCTGTCTTTCATTGACCGTAAGTAAAAAGCTTATATGCTCTGGTGAAGCGGCTTGGTGAAGCTTGTAAAGTCATTTAAAAAGACACTGAAGTAAAACTAAAAGTAGAGTGTGTTCTAACTGATGCCTGCACTGAAAAGGAAATGATCAGTGACTTGTGACCTGTCATTCTGCTGATATAAACACAAAGCAGAGCTATTATGTACTTTATATTTGAGGAAAATGGGCCGGAGAGTACCTTTGAAACATATAATATCAAACACTCTGTTTTACTTAATCCTTTGATTCAACATTTGGAAACTCAGCTGGAGATTTCATGCTGTGTGGCTGAACTTCATACTAAATAAGTTCCAGCTAAAATGAGGTAAATTAGAAGTCCAACCTGGGCTGTGTCACAGCGTGACGCCGGGTTCTCTCTAGAGCTCTGTCAATAAAAGGCTGGAACCTGCGGATCACTCCAAAGCGCTCACCAGTACTTGCCAGAGGGAACTTTAGCATATCGATTATGTCTGGGATCAAACAGAACAGCGAAAGGCTCCATTTGCAAACACTTGCATGTGTTCTTTAAAAGCTTTGGAGATAAAGATGAGACATGCAGAGGAAATGACAATGTGATTAAGGGTCAAACCTGATTCATGTGGACACTGATGGATTCTGTGGCTGGTCATCTGCCACATTAGTTGAGCCGACCATGACGGGCAACCAGTGGGAGGTTTACTTGGCCGCTCAGAGGGTGGAATTATCTGCAGCGCTTTATAAATCCTCAACATGGAGCTGTGGTATGTGCTGAGTTCACTGCCATTTTTAAAGCTGCCCAGCCAACCACGGACTGTCACATTCTGTGTGTCCAAAATGTTCCTGTTGAAAAAGTCGCGTTGATATGAAATGGACGGAGGCAGTCTAAGCAGCACCTGGTGGATCCTGTAGTCACGGAGTCTGCTGCTTTTCCATTTTCTCCTGAAGACCACTAAATCTGTCTTCTGCAATGTGGACACCACCACCTCAACTGCAAGCTGACATTGCCCAGAGCACTGATACCGCACGCGGACCACCGAGCCATCTACCACTTTGTCAGGGACGGCGTCAAACCCTATAAAATTGTCAGGCGGGGTCTCACTGCTGTGGGCTGAAATGACTTGTGAAGCACACTGTCCCTGGGTGAAGAGAAGGAAAAGAAATACACTTAAATGAACATAAAGGGAAAACAGACTTGCATGAAGTTTCATTCTCTCAACCAAATTTGAAAAATTTATCACCAGTTAGTTACTAACTGCTTGTAGTAGTGTATATCGAAAAACGAGAGCAGTCTCCTGTGAGCAGAATAAGTGAGTGAATAAAATTGCTTACCATTAGAGCAGAAGCAGTGAAAATCTGTCCAAAAATGATGACATGAAACACATTCATCTTTTGTTGTTGTTTAAAACTGAATAAAAACCACAAGCAAATTTGACATTCAGAGTGGTAAGTAACATTGGCTCTCACTGTTTGACACTTCCAGAAAACATTTCCAAACAGCCGTGCAATGGGTGTACCATTGCAATGCAGCATTACCTGAAATTCTGGTGTTTCAAGTTCAGTGATTAGCATGCTTTTAAAAGGCTAGCGCCCATGAGGGCTCGGCTATATTTACTCTTGATGTGTAATAAAAGTGTTGTTTGATTCACTTTATTAGTGATTGTATTTGGGACCTTTCCATAAGAGTGAAGCATCAGAGCTGACTTAATCTGATGTACGTGAGCCAAGACTTTGTCATCACCCTGCGTCCTCTTTGGCCAACGCGCTTACGCAAGACTTTGAAGAAATATGATCTGAAAAACAACCTGATATGGCAGCCAAAATTAATTACCCATGGGCCACTGACTGTTTATGTTTCAAAGTCAAGGGCATGACATGTGCTAATGTTGCTGATGGGTTGCTTTAGGTAGCCACACATACACGAACATGGTCTATATAAAAGGTGGCTGCTGTTTTCACACACATATGTTCTTGATGGCATACCTATGTGTACAAGAGAATAGCTTTTGAAGGCAATTTTATTGGATGTTATTGAAGAGTTGATTTTTTCAAGCAAGCAGAAAATGCTGTAAAAATATGCTTTTGTAGCTTTTTTCTTTTTTTGGTGTACAAAATCATAGGTCATCACTTTTAATGGCTTTACAGGACATATGCAATTTTCAGTCTGTCTTTGAGGACCGTCTAACTACAGAGTATCCTGCAGTGCCACATGGAAAAAAGATTGCTTCCAACTATGTGAGTGGTTTGCCCTTTAGCAATAACAAAAGTTTGTTTCACTTTTATATTCCAGTGGCAGAGTACTTAGATGAAAGTCCGATACAGTTTGGGCAAATCAGCACAGTCCAGAACTGCAGCGCCGTCTCATCTGAAGACCCCTTCTTAACATCCTTCTCCTTGCCAACATGCCTTCCGTTTGCCTCTTCACAGTCTGTGCCTCTGCCCTTTCCCATGGCTCATGGCACCACCACCTTGGCGTTCATGTTCCAGGGTGGCGTGATGGCTGCAGCAGACACTCGTTCCAGTTGCTCAGGCCTCGTCGCGTGCCCAGCCTCGCAGAAGATCCTGCCCATTCACAGTCACTTGGTGGGCCTGACCTCAGGCACTTCAGCCGACTGTGCGCTTTGGAAACGTATTTTGGCTCGCGAGCTGCGGCTTTACCAACTTCGCCACGGTCGACGGTTGTCCACGAGTGGAGCTGCCAAATTGCTTTCGTACATGCTTCACCCTTTCAAAGGAACTGAGCTGTGTGTGGCTGCCACGTTGTGTGGGTGGGATGGAGGAGAGGTGGACGATGGATGTGATTACCATGGAGGCACAGAGACTGGTCCTGGTAGTCGAGGAGAAACAACAAAGAATCAAATGACTGAGCAGAAAAACTTTGTAGATAGCACCAATGCAAAGGTTTCTCTGGCAAAGGATGAACGCTTTTCTTTCTCTCAGCAGTGCTCCATCAGAAAGAAAATGAATTTATCTGGACCAAGGCTTTTTTATGTATGCAGTGATGGTACTCGCCTACGGGGAATGCTTTTCTCTGTGGGCTCAGGATCCCCTTATGCCTACTCAATTTTGGACCAAGGTGTTCACTGGGGGCTGACAGTAGATGAGGCCAAGTCAATAGCTAGAGAAGCTGTGTACAGAGCTACGTATAGGGATGCATATTCTGGAAACTGTGTGGACATGTATCACATCACGTCAAAAGGCTGGACACGCAGAAACCGGGAGGATTTGAAAGAGGAATATTACCGAGAAAAGGAAAGGCGAAAGCATGAGAAAACAGAGAGGCGGGATGTGGCTTTTTCTGACTGAAACAAAACATGAAACAAACATGAAACAAACAAAAATGGCTTGGGAAGCGAAAGGCAAACATTGGGGAGTATTTTGGAGAGACGTGATATTATGGCATCTTTGCAGCAGTTACTAAATTAATGAACAGGACAGGCAGTTGCATCCTCCAGGCTATTTCTCAAATGATTTGGGCATGCATATCGTTCCCTCTAATAAACAGCTGATGTTTTGTTTGTGCTGATGATAAAAATGTATTCTAAGAGCACCCTGCTTGCTGGCATTTTGATTTAGATGTTAAAGCATTATGAATCATTTCAAGAATGTGAGATAATTACTACCTACTCCAGCATGCGGGTAAATCGCATAAACACAGAGTAACAGAAAATGAATAGTCTAAAAATCTAAATGGCTGGAGGCTGAAGGTCATAATGTATTACTGTGTGTAAGGGAACACGTTTAGCCGCAGCAATAAACGGTAAAGGGGCTGTAAACTGATTTGTGCCTGCTGTCAGAAGACTTCTGAAGTTCCTCTGACACTTCAATAAATTAATGAATAAAAGGAATTTTGCTGCCTGCTCATTTTGTTTGAGCGCTGTGGTCATAAATAAAGCATAACTGTAATTACTCAACTGACAATGACTCTATATTGCCAAGTATATTAGGGTAAAAGGTACAGAGCTGTCCATCTTCATCCTCAGTGTTCAGCTATGTTCTCTAACTTTAGTGAAGTCCATGATGGGGGACAGTTTGCAGTGTAACATCAGTGTTGTGGCACACTGATTATACTACATGTCAAAATGTTGTAATGAAGTGTATGATGTCCTGTTTCCATATATTAAGTATTGCAATATATCGTATATGAATGCATTTTTTTAATGACTAACATATGCATATGTGTGCAGCGAGCATGTCTTATGTGTTATTAACGGCATAAAATAAATTACAGCCTGGGATGCGTGACTGCAGCATCAGTGGGGATGCGCACTAGTACTACTGTATGATTGACTGCAGCTGTGTGAGTAAGAGGGGAAAGCCTCCCATTCTCCCCGACCTCATGCATAATTCCCATCTTTGGAAGTTCATTAATGGCAGAATTATTGAGCGAGTGAAAACAAACAAACAAAAAAGGAGAAAGAAAGCATTTGGTGGTCTAGATTTGAAGTCTTGCAGGGACCGACTCTTGGGAAAGTGAGTCGGCGTTATTTTTATAGCACCTTAAAAGAGCATATGTCACAGAGCGCTTCACAATAAGAAACGGTTAAAAAGCAAAATATGAGGCAGCCAGACATTAAATGCACACAGGCAGATAAAAACACAAGGCGAAACAAGGCCGAACCTAAATCTAAACAAATTGCTTTCAGTTGCTTTCTAAAGGTGCCTGCAGATCTGACGTTTAAGAGATATAGCCTCAAAAGCACAGTCTCCTGTCATAGTCCGAGAGCAGGCAGGACTCAAATGCAGATTCAGAAGGCAGTTCGGAGAGTTTATTAACAGTGATGTGAAAAAGCTATTTGCAGTGCCTTTCAAAAAAGGGAAACATCCACAGTCTCTATGTACAGTATCCAAGTCGATGGTCCGATAGGTTCCACTCAGTCTTTAGATTCGATAATGAAACAGACTTCTCTCTCCGACTCACACACACAAATCCTCCTCGAGGAAAACAGGGAAGACTGCTGGACAGAAGAGAGATGGTGAGAGGTGCACACATGGAAACAGGTGAGCAGACTTACGTAATGAAGGTAAGCATCTGCCGTGACTCAAACACCAGATGAGGAGCAGGTGAGTTAATTACCACAGGTGTGCCGGAGGGCGGGGACCAAGAGGATCCTGCCCCTGCAAGGGCGTGCACGCACGCACACACACACCCACACCCACAAACAGACAGACAGAGGAGAGAGAGAGTCATGGTGGAGAGCGAGGAAAACTGGCAGGAGTACCACGAGGACTGAAGGACTATGACAGTCTCCTTTCTTGTTGAGACTGGAGCGAGAAAACAACCATCAAACCCTAATCGGAGAACCTCTCCCAGCAAACATTCTGACATTCAATGACTATTGTTTGCATGTCTATTCAAGCCATTCATGTCACATTATGATTGAAAACAGCTACATAATGAAAGGTGTACAGATAATTAACCTGGCTTTCTGCCTCAAGTTCCTTCAGCAATGTTGACTTTCTATGTCTTTTGATAGACATAAAGATAATTAGACCGAGCACTAGACAACAAATGCATTAAAAATATAAAAGATTTGTTAATTTGTATTTTAGGGCTCAATGATTATAGCAAAAATCACAATCTGGATATTACATCAAACATTCATTAACTTAAGCACGCAATATGCATTTAGTGGCGTTTTTAAAAAAGTGTCTTTTTACATGAGATTTCCATTATTCAAATGAAAAGCTAATAAATTAATGAAAAAAGAGATGTCTGCCAGTCCACACGATCGGGTCCATTAGACATCTGCAAGTGCAGTCTGTGGTAAAAGAAGCTCATGCCTCAGTGGACTCATGCACCTCAGGAAACCTGCAGTGAAGCCTGGGGGCGAAAATGCTGGAGAGCTGAAGCCGATGACCAACCAACACCTCCTCCTCCTCTTCTCATGCTGAAAGCAGAACAAGGATAAACCCTCAGTGATCCCAGGTGATAAGGAGTCAAAGGCAGCTGCAGGCAATCACTAATGATCCCTCTACAGGATCACTTACAGCAACCTGCTTCTTCTAGATAAATATTTTCAACCACAAACCTCCTTCTGTCATCTTGCCTTGAGTTAAACTAAACTGTGAGCATGGTTGAGCTTTTTAGGGACGAGCACTGTAAAGGCGGCTGATTCATAACACAAAACAACAGGTTCATAGCCAAAATTCATCCAAATAACTGAAAGTTTTTATTCAGTTATCTTGTTTTTGTAATCATTAGAAGCCAAAATCAAAACTGAAATTCAAATCACTGACTCTAAGGCTATGTTCACACTGCAGACGAAAGCGCATTAAATCCGATTTTTTTTTTACCCTATGCGACCCATATCCGATCATGGTTTGACAGTGTGAACAGCACAAATCCGATATTTTCAAATCCGATCTGGGTCACTTTCGTATGTGGTACTGAATCCGATACATATCCGATGTTTTAGAAAGCGACTGCTGTTTGAACGGTCATGTCGCATTAAATCCGTCTTCTACATCACTGACACAAGACAGACGCAAATTATCAGCGCCGGAGAAGCACCCGAGAAGACATCGCGATCGCTTCCTGGCCATTCCATGTAGATGTCAGTGAAACTGTTTGGAAGACAACGTTGGAGAAACGTGAACATTTTATTTGTACTGTATAATCTGCAGATTCTGACAGAAATCTGCAACTATCCTTTGAAGCACCGCTCCTCTAAAACAGCAATAAGGATCATTATTAGGTTATCTAAATTGTTATGTAAATAACAAAATAACTTAAAGCAAAAATTGGGAAACGTAAAGTCTTTATATTAAGGGCCATCAGTCAAACAATACTGTTGCTCTGGGTCTAAACAGAGCACGTTGTGTGTGACGTCTTCTTTTGCGCATGCGGGCCGCTTTGAGCGTTCACACTAGAGCGCGTTTGCTGTCGCATTTTATTTGTAGTGTGAACAAGCAGACAAAAAAATCGGATTTGATCAAAAAATCGGAATTGAGCATTAAGACCTGCAGTGTGAACGTAACTCAATTTAAAAGAAAAGGTATGACTGGACAACTGATTGGCTGGTTGGAAAGAATGTCACTATCTAGTCTAGTTATCTGTTTTAAAATCACTTTGCAACTATGCAGACAAAATGTTACCATTTTAGGCCAGTTGTCACTAACAGTTTCCTGCTGGTATTACTAAGCAACAGAGGTTTTTTATATAGAGAGGTATGTGCTGACCGTCCAAGGCTCTGAGCACAAGACTTTTGAACTTGACTGAATTTAATAGGAAGCGAGTACAGAGCTTTGTGCTTTGAGGAGGAAACAAGGACAGAATAGTAAATCAAAGTTTGAGTCTACAAGGAGAACTGAGTTTCTCTTTGCTTGGCCTCTTCAAAGCTTTTTGTTCAATTTTGGTAGTTTTTTACTTTCATGCAAACTGCAGCTGAGAGCGGAACAAGCTCCACTAGAGTTGAGCAAAAAGCACAGTGTCACAGACCCAGCCTTACATCAGTACATCTGTTTTGTTTTTTTAACTTTGAAAATATATGACCCTAACAACCAGAAGATTGGCAAAAATTCGCTGACAGCTCCCCCCTCATAGGCTAATTCAAGAACATGTTTTATGCTTAGAAATCTTTCGCTGTGAGCTCTCACATCCTCAGCACTAGATTGATTACTGCCTGGCTTTGTTTTGTGCTGCCGAAGTAGTTTTGACATTAATGAACCTCCATAGAGCCTGGTAGAAGGGATCTGAGGAGTGACCTCGGGGTTGCAAGCTTTCTTTCTAGTCATATCACGGAACACTTGTCTCATCACCACTTGTTTAAAGGCTCTCTTGTTTCTTAGTCATCAGACAGAATTCAGGCTAAGACATGATCAAAAACATGGTTGTGCAAATGAAGGCTGCACCCTGTAGATGATTACTTTTTACCTCATTCAGGTACTGAAATGCATGTTTCTGCTGCAGTGTGAAAAATAAATTCTTTTAAATTAAAAATATCCAAAACAATTGAGGGATAAATGAAGCACAGAAAACACACAACTGTAAGATTAACAATTTAGCATTCCTGTTTTGCAGTGGTTTTGTTTGTCCTTGAAAATTTGCACATTTCTAGTTGGAAGTTACTCACCCAAAAAAACAAAAAACAGTCACCACAAAAATCAGTTTAAAATTTCAGACTGATGTTGTATATGGAAAACACATCTCAAACTGAAATAAAATATGCTATGAAGTGTGGCGAGGGTGGTAATTACAGTCGCACAAATGTTTTTAGCAAATGAGAGAACGCAGCTGGCAAAAATTCCTCTTTTAATGCATCTCTAAGTGACAATTTTCTGGTCCTGCTTCTAGGTGAAGCAACTGGGAGAAATGCAAACTCACTGAAGTTGATTATGCAGACTAGCAACATTTAGTCAGATTAAACAAACACCACACGGCTTTCAAAGAAGCCACAACACCTAACCAGGAACTACTGAAGGCAATTAAACAACACCTGCTATGTTTTTGAAGATATTTTGTCATAGATGTCGATTATTTCAGCTAGGGACGCAGATGGACAGTGGTGATATTTACAGGAGATGCATTTGTTTCTACCAATAAAAAAAAAAGAAAGACGCATAACAATTAATTGTTTTAAAAATTGCTGTGACAGTTCTCAGTGAGGCACCACTGCCATCAACTGGTGCAAACCTTTTTACTTCAATTTTTTTTTTTAACACCTGGGACATGATTAGAAATATGATTATACACAGCTTTTTCATCTCAGTCAGCAGCGGTACGATGTCTTCTCTCTTCTGGCTCTATGCACACGTAGACAGGTCGATAACAATGAAGGTGCCAGAAAGAAAAGGAGGAGAATCAATGTTAGTACATTTTTCTCAAAAAAGTAAGTTGTAAGCTACTTTTTTTTCACCTTTTTGCAAAATAATACTGCCTGTCCATCTGGTTTTGAGATAGACTGCGTTACATAGGTGAGATGTATATGCAGCAGATTTCTCACCTGCACATCCATGATGCTTATCTCCCATTGACTCTAATCCTAAAGGTGATTTATTGCATTGAGATCTGGCGACTGTAAAGGCTATTTATGTACAGTGAACTTATTGTGCTGATCAAAAAAACAGTTTGAGATGATTTAAGCGTTGTGACAAGATGCGTTATCTTGTTTGAAGGAGGTATTACAGAGTGGGTACACCGAGGTCATAACAGGGATGGATATGGTCAACAACAATACTCAGGTAGGCTGTGGCATTTAAAAGACGCTCACTACTAAGTGAGCCAAGAAAATATCCCCCATTACACCCCCAGCAGCAGCCAAAATTGCTGATATGTGGCAGGATGGATCCATGCTTTCATGCTGTTTACGCCAAATTCTAATCCTGAGTGGTTATTTAAGTTTCCTGTTTCCTTCTTATCAGCTCGAAGCAGTCTGGCCATTCTTCTCTGCCCTTTGGCATCAATAAAGCATTTTCACCAAGGGACTTGCAGCTCGCTGGATAATTTCTCCTTTCTGGACCCTTCTCTGTAAACCCTAGAGATGTTTGGGTGGGAAAATCCCAGCAGATCGGCAGTTTTAGATGAGTTAGTCTGGCACCGACAACCATGCCACTTTCAAAGTCATTTAAATTACTTTTCTTCTGCTTGTTTTGAACCTCAACATGGCCGAATGCACTGCCATGTTTGCATTAAGACAAAACTGAAGAGGTATACCTAAAAAAGTGAATGAACTCAAGCAGAAATCCAGCTGAAACATATCTGAGCTACTGAATAGGAATTCATAAATTTAAGTAATTCATCACGGACACGTGCTGTCACACGCACATTTGAGCAGGTTCCACCAACAAAAAGAAAAAAGGCACGAAAGCAGCTTGATATCACACAGAACTGTCAGTCTGCTGCACTCTGACTCTCCCTGCAAACGGCAAGAAGGACAGAAGACTTAATCATCTGCACATTTGTGTTGACTCAGCAGGGATAATATTAAATGAGAAAAACGGGGAATGATTTGAATTCAACACAAAATGCCTAAGAGCCCGACTGCATGATCTTTCACTATATGTTTACCTGAAACATGTTTTGTTTTTGTGCGTGTTTTCCACTGTACTAATAAATACGCAGAAATGATGCAGAAAAAAACAGAATGAAGCAAATTAAGAAATTCCTAGGGGAGGACCCCATGCTCCTTTACACGATGTCGCCAATGCTCAAGCGAAATCTATACCCACATATTTTGTCCAAGTACACCACTATGAGACTAACAGTTTGTCTTTGTGGCACTCAGTGGCCGCTATTTCAAAAATAGTAGGCTTTTAGAGTGACTATGGTCGTTGTGTGATAGTTACAAAGTAATGGAGAGAGGGAAAATAGAGAGAGGTATACAGAGAGCGAGGGACGGAGGAAGGGAGGGAGGGTTAGACGTAGAGAGCGAGAGAGAGACTGGGCTAAGTGGACAGACCTCACGTTGAGCTCAGATGAACCTCGGCATCCTTTCCCACGTTGGATCATTTCAGCCCCGTTAAACCAGAAGACCACCGGAGCAAAACCGCAAACACACGGTAAGCTTCTCTCACAATTGACTTTTTTTCTAAATCTTCAGAATTCAATAGTTGACACAGACAAGTTTCCAGCCTTCGCCTCAGCTCAGCTCTCCACTTTATCGTCCAAATTCTCGGCGTTTTTTGGAGGCTTTTAACCGGGTCGAGGCGGTTTCCAACTGTTTCTCTGTCAGTTTAAAGCTGTTTGTAGTAGATATCTGCGAGCTGTTTAGGTGAAATAATGGTGGGCTGAGAGAAGGGTCTGGAAAAGCAGACAATTATTTTGGGTGACTGAACTGAGCGCCAAGCTTTGACAGATGGTACGGATGACGCCGTGCTTTCCCTCTTAATTTCCCGGCTAGGTAGGTAATTTTTGTCTATGTGTGTGCGCGCGCCGTTCGTACTCACCTGCCGCGTGCACTTTGGCGCGGGGACGCTCGCTTGCAAAAATGAATGAGGTTGCTGGACCTTGGTTAAGTTGCCGAAAGCGGAATTTGGGGGACGTTGCATTCATTATAATAGTTAGCCCAAGTGTGTAAATCACATTAACATGCATCAAGTAGGTCATTTTTCTGGCTTCTTCCAGCAAGACAAGGTCACGCTCCGGGCTGTTTAGTATATCTCTACTAGATATGCTAGTGAGCGGTCCAGATGTGAGTGTGCGCGTGCATGTAAACTGGTTTGTGTGTATCCGTGACCAAGCAGCTGTGTCACGTGTTGTGGCGAATGTAATATCAGAGCCGATCAGGGAGAAACATTCCACTTCCCATCTATCCCACTGTACGAAAATTGGCAGCAAGTCAGTAGGGGGCGCTCATGAGATGGTGCTCAATGAATAGAAATGAGTGGAATTACGTGGCTAGTCCATTTATTGTTTTAGCCTTTTCTAACACGGTATCAATAATTTTCTGAGGTGAAATACAGAACAGTGCTTATGTCCTTGCGTTTTTCTTATAATGAAGGTGATTTTTCCGATAAAAAGCTAGAATTTCCCAATACTTGCTGATTTTTCTGTTAAGGAGTTACTACAGGCCACGCTGCCTTAACGGCAGCCATTGACAGATGATAACTATATTATAGACGAGTGGTTAGAGTAAACCATGAAAGAAGCAGCTGGTTGTGCTGGTCTAAATGAAATTCTCTGTAAATTATTCATATTGCAGTGCGTAACACTTACAGAAAAGTGTTTTACTTGAGTTAAAAGTGATTACAAAAACAAAGTTAAAATGGAGCTGCACCCCTTCTGTCAAAAATATGGTAAAAATTGTTCCAAGAAAATGATTTACATTTTCTACTGCTCCACAGGGCTCCATTAGTTCTCGACTCTCTCAAGAGCGCCCCCTATAAAACGGAGTGTGGGAGTTGACTATCATATTTAAAATTCTCTGGTAATATTACACTGCCTCTTCACATGACAAATAAAACATGGCTAAACACTGACTTATCACAGGGCATTTGCTCACTTAAGCTGTCTGGTGTGTCAAACCTTGACAATAATGAAGTGACTGATGTGCTGAGTACAGTGGGCCTCTCTTCACCAGTCTGACTTGGATAGACTTAAGAGATTTCCCTGTGTGCACTGAGCCAGCGAGAATGGATGAGAGGTCTGTGGGCATTAAGACGAATGGCAAAAGGAGGGTAAGCCAGAGATGTTCAAATGGAGCAGAATCTGTCCACATCCTGGATGTTTAAGCCACCCATCTCCCCTCACCCCCCTCCCCAGTGTACTTCCACTACCACTTCCCCTGCTCTGCCTCCTTTATGCCCCCATCTCCCATTTTTTTCCTATGTAAGAGGCCTAACATGCACAGGCTATTTTTAATAAAAACGGAATAGCCTTGTTGCAGTGAAGCATCTCGATGCAGAGTGAAGTGAGACTGAAACAGCGATTTGCAATTTAGAGCTATGTCACCACTCATCATTCCATTCTGAGCCAGCAACAGCAAATCGTCCTCACGCTTTCATCCTCTATCCCTTGCCTTACATTTCACACATATCTTACACACACACACACACCCTTACTCTAAAGACTTCAAACAACGGTGAATGACATGTACTGCTGGCAACATGGGTTTTGGACCAAAGCTGGCAGAGAGAAATGTAAGCCGTAAGCTCAATCTATGCTAATGCACAATAGCTGAGGAAGACAAAAGTGTTTTGGAAGAGCCACTTTTTGTATTTCCATAGATTTGGGAAACCGGCAAACAGATGCCGATGATGAACATGAAGCATTACATATGGATGACTTGATAAATTTGGTGCGCAAAATGCAGCAAAAATAATTAAGGGTGGATTGCCATTTGAGGGGAAAATAATGACGTAAAAAGGGCAGAAATTACTTAATATTTCCTGTGATCAAAGCTCAAATTGTCTCTGTTCTCAAGTGTACTTCTTTAAGTGGGTCACTATCTGCAGAGAAGAAAGAACATTGGCTTAATTTTAATGTGCCCATGCAGCATATCGTATCAGAAAATGTTGGGGTTAAGAAATGTTCTGGTTCGTATTATAGAAACCATCAAAGCCTACTGCATTTCTATAGGCCAACTTTGTGCCACGTTCCCTCAAAATTTATCAAAGTACTTGGTGCTCTGTACATTTATTAAGTCAGATGAGGCCAGGGGATTTAGTCTTCCCAGTGTGCACTGTATTTTATGTCCTCTAGCCAAATTATTGATAATTTGCATGAAATGCAGGGAAATCTCTACATTATTTTTAAGAATTTTAGCTTCCAAATCTGTTCAGAAGAGAAAGGCATGAAAACTTTATTTACATATGTTTGAAGACTACCTCCCTGTGTACCCATGACTCATGTATTTTGCTGTGCAAAGATGATCATGCACGCCTCCATGCATGCATAAAGGTGAAAGCAGCTGTCAGAACGTTCATTGCAGGGAAAAAGTGAGCCAGAGCGATGGATCCATGTGGGACATGGATGCACTGTCGTATAGTTTTGGATCTTGTTAAGTTGCTGACACTTTGCACTGCATCAAGTTTCAAAGATCAATGGCCAGAGATCTGACTCAAATACTGACAAAAAGCAGATCATTAAACTTTAGGGAAATGAGGACAAGTCATTGATTAAATTATTTATGAGCCTAATTAATCTCTTAAGGGGAACTTGTTTCAGAACTGGGCACTGAAGCATGGGTAGCCCATCTTTAGGGATGGCATCAATCACCTGCTGTCCAGGCAATTGTGTGTGACAAGGAGCAGTAAAGTACCTGAGCTCCACCTCATCGCCGTACCTTCAGGCTCTGAATTAATTGAAATTTTTTAGGACCGCACTTACCTTTCTGAGAATGAGATCAATAACCAGAATCACACAAAACGCCAATGAGAGGAATATCATCAATAGTATCAGGTACAAAGCGAATTGTCCTTTTCAGGTAACTTCTTATGAGACGTAATTATCATAGTTTCTGTTCAAAACTCACAGTTATTTGCACAGCAGCTGGCAGAAGGCTCAGATTAGCAAACAAAGCTGTTGAGCAAACGGCAGAACAAACATTTATCTTTAAATATGTCCTGAAATAAATGTCGTCTTCATATAATGAGTGTGATGGCAGACTTTTTTGTGTCTTTTCACTTCTGTATCTTAAAGCACTTGTTTCTCATAATAATGAATATAGTCAAGATCGCACTAATTATGTCTTCTCTCAGGTGATCCTCTGCAGCATGTGCACTGCATGGGAATATTTGAGTAAAGAAGCCGAAATGAAGACAAACACCAGGGAGAGGGGCGGAAGAACCGAAGCAGGGGCAGGACGAAGGCATGCTGGAAATAAACCATCATAAAAACCGGCAGCTGATCAGCCCTTTGTCAGCCACTTCACAAGACAAAGTGATCGGTGAACCTCAGCAATGGCAGCACATGTTGTGCTTCTTTTTCTTTTATTCTGCAAATGGGAAAGACACGGCATCTCAGAGGCTGTCGGCCTTTCAGAGGAGGATCCGGATTCTCAAGTAATATCAGACAAAAAGCAACAAGTTTTACATCATCCAAAGTCCCTGGACAAAATTTTTATTGGAATCAAAGAATTGGAAAGCCATGTACAGGCTTCAGAGAGTGATGCAAGAACTCTGCCAAATGTGGTTTTTCAACTAAATGACGGCAAACCTAATGATTCTGACTTTAAGAGCAATGCAGGAAAGCAAATCGACATGAGACTTAAACCTCCAGATTCTTCTGCCAAACCTCTTATACCTAAACATAGCTCTGAACTCAGTGTGAACCGTGAGAAAAGGAACAATTTGACTAATGGAGAGGTTGAAGGTGTAATTAATGATCACAGTCTAGTGCCAAGCTCAGAGGAGGAGTACGCTCTCCAGCCTCAACTCTATTTGGAGACAGGTGTCGGTGACGTTCAGCCTGAGAGGCTACGGGGCCTCTCTAAATGGGTCACAGAGTCTGAACATAGTCAGTCAGAGCCTTACCAGCTGCCTCACTCTCGCCGCCGTAGGAGCTGGCTCTGGAACCAGTTCTTTGTGATTGAGGAGTACAGAGGGCCTGAGCCTGTGCTCATTGGACGGGTAAGCTGTCGGCACAACCAGTCAGCATGCACATGCGAATCACCTGAATCTCACTGTATTACAACATAAATGTAAATTGCGCCTTATTTTTGAGAACCAACAAATATTTTTGCAAGCGCAATCATTTTTATAGATAAGTTATTGCCACGCAAAGGGTTTAATTGGAGCAAACAGAAATCTCTCCTGTGCTCAATACATGTATTTACATAAATCTTTTCTGTTCGCAGTGCATTCATTTATTTACATGTTTTTCTTTGTCCAAATAATTTCCCAATGACAACCTTTCCACTCTGCTTCATTTATTACCTCTCTCATCCTCTGCTCTGTGTGTCCCCAAGCTCCTGTTTGAGCCTCATTCACTGTTCATACACACAAATCGGTGCTTAAAACCTGCACACAAACATACTACACACAAAGCAGGGATTCATTAAAATTTTCCTACCTGTAATTATTTACGCTCTACAAAGTAGAAATGCCCGAGACTATATATATATATATATATATATATGTGTGTGTGTGTGTGTGTGTGTGTATGTGTGTGTGTGTGTGTGTGTGTGTGTGTGTGTGTGTGTGTGTGTACAGAAATAACAAGATCGACATAAAAACATGTTTAACTAGCCACTATTAATAAAAGAAAAGGGTTTAAAAGAAAACAATGTTGAAAGCTATTAATTTGGACTGGCCAAATATATTAAACATAAAATTGATGGCCTGTCATGCTTGCTGTGTGTTATCACTTTCCCACTTATGGCTTTTGTCCAATGGCTGGCTATCAGTCCTCCACCTATTTTCTTCTTTTTCCTTCTAGTCTGTCTTTTATTCATCATTTATCATTTCATCCTCTCTTATTACATGTTTTGTTTTTCTAAATGAAACAACCACTAACATTTGGTTGAGCTTAGCGAACGGATAATTCTCCACCTGAGCAGATTGTCAGGAAATTTGGCCAGCGATTTTGGTATATATAAAAAACCTATGAATTATTGCACTGCTAACTGACTTATTAGTCAAAACAGGAAACTAAAAATAATAAAAGATAATGTTAAACTGCGTATATGGTTTTGGACACATTTTGATCACAGGAGTAAGGCTGGCCAATGTTGGAGTTTTTGAGCCAGAAGTTATTTGGATGAGAAGATGGCGTGCTAAGTTATCAGCTTACACAAAGCTGCATCTATAAAATGTATGGACTCAATGCACACCCACACATATCTTTTAATTAGTGCTAAGTAACGGACCAAAAATGTATTACAGTATCCTCGGAAATTTCTTGAGTGACTTCACACAGCAGGTCATGTTATTGATTATATAAATCCATTAAAAACACCATAAACAGTGGCGAGGTCCAGTTCAGAGATTCACTTTATTAGAAGTTGGGCCTGTTAGACTACTATTGGCTAAAGCTCCCTTTGTTGGTACATGCATCAATTGTCTGGGCATTTATTTCTCAGAATTTAAATTAGTGAGCTTTCAAAAAGACATATCTTGCAAGCTTAATGAAGTACAGACAGAAATGTATAAAATTAAGTTTATAACCAGTACCATCAACTAATTACGTGTATGCCTATGTTGACATTTGGCAATTCTTAATGGATGCATGTCACCAATGAATACTGAAGTACTAGCGATTCAGTTGCAGGAAAATCTGTCATATAAAACATTAATTATAAAAATGGCAAATTTTGCCTCATGTTATTCACAAAGATATTACAAGGAAAACAATGTCTCGATATTGGTACCATGTATATTAAGAAAATACACCCAGCCCCTCCCCCCCAAAAAAAGAAAACAAAAGTGAACAATCTACAGTCCTCTGCCACTTTATTAGGTTGATATGATAGCAATTCAGTACATTCAGACACGTAGACGTGGTCAAATGTCTTGTTGAGACTGTAGGTCAGAGAAGACAGGCTGGACTGCTTTGAGCTAATAGGAGGGCAAGTGTAATTCAAATAAGCGCTCATTGCAACCAATGTATGCAGAAGAGCATCTTTAAATGTGCCACACATTGAACCTTAAAGCAGATGGGCTACAGCAGCAAAAGACTACACCAGGTGCCACTGCTATATAGAATAATAGGAAATTCACACCGACTCACCAAAGTTGTCAAGAAGAAGATTGGAAAAACGTTGCGTCCCAATTTCCATCTTGCCTTGTATCACACTTCGGGCTGATAGTGGTGGTGTAATGGTGTGGGGGCTATTTTCTTGGCAGACTTTGTGCCTCTTAGTACCAACTGAACATTGTTTAAAAGCCGTTTTCCACCTGAGTATTGTTGCTGACCATGTCCATTCATGACCTTTATGTCATATCCTTGATGTCATATCCTGACCGTGTACCCAGTTACTTCTAGCAGGATAAGACACGGCATCACAAGCTCATATAATCTTAAACTTAAACGGCCTCCACAGTCATCAGATCTCAATCCAATCGAGATGTAGGATGGGATGTGACAAAATTCCCATCGTGGATGTGCAGTCGACAAGTCAGCTGCAAATGACATCCAATGCTATCGTGTCAATAGGGTCCAAAAGTGTCTGAAAAATGTTTCCAGCACCTTGTTGAATCTATACCAAATAGAATTCACGCAGTTCAAAAGGTAAAAGGGGGTGCAACCAATTACTAACAAAGTTCACCCAATGAAGTATATTTATCTTCTTAGCATTACAAAAATTTCTCTCAATTTACAATTCATGTGCTTGCAAAACAAACAAAAAACATATTTGCAATGTTAAAAATGTTCCATTGCATGCTTGAGAGTGAGGCACAGATCAGATCGCACTCTTTATGCGTCACCATCCCCACTTGTCAAGTCACATACTTGAGTTTTTACCATCAGCACACCAGCAAGCCTCAACTGCTGTCTGTGTCGCAACATGAAGAGTGTCTGAGATGATTTAATCCACTGCACACCTGAACCATTCAATCCCAGGGGTTTACTTGTAGCACTTCACAGTTAGAAGCTCCACGCTAATGCAGCTGCTGGCAGCTACGGCATACTCAGAGTTGGATTATATCAGCTGTAACGCTAACAGGGAATTCTGCCAACCACTTTGTAGCTCGCAGTATACTTTATAGTGACAGTCTAGATTGGATTCTTACCAGTGCGGTATACACCTCATAAATGTTTAATTTTCCACTGTGGTTGTTATTGGTACAGTCAGGGAGGGGTGTTAAAGCAATCAATAGACACGCGTTTATTTCTCTGCAAGTAAAGTCTTGATGTTGATATTCATGTAATAAAGCATGCTTCCATTGCGAGGAGTTCGGAAGCACAGTGTTTTCTCTCAGAGGTAGCTCATTTTGTTTGCCAGAAATAGAGAGATGATCATGTCAAAGCCATTGTCGGTGCAAGGTTTGAGGTGAGCTATCAACAGTTCAAATCACAGGTGCCACCACCCGTGCGAAAGAAGAAAGAATTTCTCTTGCAAGGAAAGCAGTGTGAAGCAGATATAAACCCAGAGGTGTATGTACTGCATGAGTGAGAGGAGGGGAAAATTGAGATTACAGAGTGAGAGAGAAAGTGACAAAGGGATTGGAAGAGACAGTTCCCTCTTTTTCTTGCTTTGCTTGTACGGGGTGGATAAATTTCTTCCCCACAGTGAGAGTGTTTTTCCATGCTGACTGAAGCGCAGCAGGACTGAGCCAGCAATTAGACAGTGAGGAGAGGAGGTCTGGATAGAAAGTGGGAAGCAAGGGGGGGCAGGGGAGCGAGGTGGGCACAGACTCTGACAAAGATGTCTCTCGTGGTGAAGTGTGGGATCAAAATCAAAGCTAGCTTTAAAGAAGAAAGGAGGGAGAAGGGGGTGGGTAAGAGATGAATAAAAAAAAACCTGAATCCCTTATCTAGCAATTTGTAGGGTATGCTATCGTGAGTATGTATAATCCCAACTTCATCCTTCCAACACATGCACATCACATATACACACACAATATACACTAATCTTATATTTTTCCTTGATCTCTGCTTGAATGCTGTGCTGTGGGGCAGACAATAGTGTGCAAATCTGCACTTTAAATGCATTTATGTGCAATATTTTCCATCACATGTTCTCACTTTAAGGTGGGCAGCTGTCTTAACCACACAAATGACTCTATGTTAATCATTATGTAGGCAATTAAACTTGTCTATTTTTGTGTTGCACATACAATTTTTTGTGCCACAAAATGAATAAGCCTGGCAACAATCGTGTGCAATTGCTCTGCACATTTGTAAACAGACAATGTTGCAGCTTCAATTGAAAGTCAAGGCTCTCATGAGTATCTAAGGTCCACTGCAAAGATTGTGAATAAGCCTTGTGGATTATGAACATGTGCAGATGGGCCTTGAGGATAGAGAAATGTGAAGGTTCTCGGTCAGAAAGCTCAGTGTGATGAAGGCTGAGTAATCTCTTTAGCTTTCTATTTTTGTGTGTTTGGCCTTTTACCTATCAAGCTCACACTAATATCCTCGCTGCCATTAAATACCAAACCACTATTCTGCACCACGGAGCAAAACAGCCAGACAGAGGGAGAGAGCGAGAAAGAAGGAGAATTGCGAGCAGATGGGCATTCTGAGTAAGCGAGGTAAGTTGATGAAAATGGAGAAAAACAAGGACTGGAAAACGAGGTGGTTTATAAGGTAAAGGCAAGTCAGGCAGATGGATTTACGAGAAGGGGAGGAAAGAGACAGATGGATAGAAGAGACAGAAAGATTTACAGATGGATAGTGCTTGAGTTAGCAGAATGCATCTGTGAGCATACATATATGACATTTGCAGCGCCACTGTCCACACTGATGTGGATTTGCCCTCAACAAACCCCCGATGGCATGCTTGGTCCATTGAGTTAATTAGCTGTATGCATCCACACCTGGTGCCATTCATTTTAGATTCAGTGAGCCCATCCTGCCTTAGCATAAATCACTCATTTCACATAGTCAGGTTTGTGGTATCTGCTAAACAAATGCAAGTGTTAAAGAGTGATACCTGCATCAGCATCTGTAGGTAATGTTGCATGAAGGTGTTACAGCCATTTAGTCTGTACGTATTTGTTTTTCCAGCTGCACACGGATATGGACAAAGGAGACGGAAGCACTAAATACATGTTGGAGGGAGAGGGAGTGGGCTCTGTGTTTGTGATCGACAGCAAGACGGGCAACATACATGTCACCAAGTCTCTGGACCGAGAGGAGAAAGATGAGTATCGTCTCGTCGCGACTGCTACAGACCGTGAGACCGGCCGAGCCCTGGAGCCGTCCTCTGAGTTCATCATCAGAGTTCAGGACATCAACGACAACCCACCTGTCTTCCCCAATGAACCTTATGTTGCCATGGTGCCGGAGATGGCCAACATAGGTATGCAGCAAACAACATTGCAGTGCAACCACACAAAATCTCCTGAGAGGTGATCAAATGTTAGCAGTGTTTTACCCAACAAAGGCTTTGTTCTGAAAAACAAAACAGACACAGTCTTTTTCACTCTGTAGCCAGGGGAAAATCTCAGACATCACTAACAGGTGTCGAGAAACTCAATTGTAATTTTTGCATCTGTTAAAGACTTTTGCGGAAGTTATCTGTTACCTGTTAGTCAACTGTGGGAAATTATATCAGTCAATGTAATAACATAATGAGTTATATGGATCTGACCAAAAAATATATCACACAACACCAAAGCTAGCCCAGCCAATGGCTTAAAAGGAAAATTGCCTGTAGCTGGCTAACATTACAATCGAATTTTACAATTTTAGAGGAATTAAGTTAGCATCCAATGTCTAGTTAGCTACAAAGTCATATAAAACAATAAGCTTGCTTAGCACAGCTTAGCTGGCCAAAATATCAACAGTTGCTATGTTATAGGATTCTTTTTTGCACCTTTAGTTGAAAAGCTAATGCTATCCTGTTGTTGGAAACACACTGCCCATTACTCATACCTTTATGAATTATCCACATTCACAAACTGTTATAAAATTTGAACTTTTTAAAAATGCTCAAAGTAGATATTTGGATATTTGACTTGTCAGTCCATCTTTTATATACAGATTATGCTTCCTGCTATCAAGGCTAGAAAGAATGAATACTTGAAAAATATTTCTGCTTCTAGATCACCTCGCCAGCTGTCTATTCATTCTCTGAGTACTCTGCAAACAATCGTGTTTTTGCCAAAATGTGGATGTGGCTGAATGCACTTCTACTGGCACCATTTCAAGAAGAGAAACTGAGCAATATTGTAACTGGGAATGGATCTGTATTTATTCAAACAGCATATGTATTTTGGAACTTTGTGTGTGTGTGTGTGTGTGTGTGTGTGTGTGTGTGTGTGTGTGTGTGTGTGTGTGTGTGTGTGTGTGTTGTGAGACAGCAGAGAGTTGGATTATATTTGTTATATTTGCTCAGTTTTTGGGTGAAGTATTCCTGCTACATGGCTCATTAAGCAGCCACCTGTTTTAACGTTCTTAATATGCAAGAGTCCATTGACCTGTCATCTGTATCATGCTTCCCCTCTTCTACAGGCACGTCAATAATCCAGGTCACAGCCAGAGATGCTGATGATCCAACATATGGAAACAGCGCTCGGCTGGTGTATGCCATTACTCACGGCCAGGACTTTTTCTCTGTGGACCCTCAGACAGGTCTGTGATATCTTCCAAAGTGCGGCTCAACCTTTTTAAAAGCTGTTTCATAACCTGACTCTTCTGCTGATGTTTACAATACACATAGCTAATCCTGGCACTGCTCTCACTGTATATATTGTGCGCCGTATCCCTTTCCACCTTATGTCCAGTATGGATAAGAACATTTGCGTGTTCCTGCATCTTCTGTGATCTATTCAAAAACAGAAGTGGCCTGAAGTTACATGCGTGCAGCTTCCTAATTCTAAAATATGTGCATCTGACTCGCGCTGATGGTAATTCAAAGAGGCGCGGTGTCACTGTGAAATCTGTTGCTGTTTTGATTTTGTTGCTGCATGTCCTGCTCTCCTCTCTCCACCAGGCATTTTGCGGACGGCGGTACCTGACATGGACAGAGAGACTCAGGATGAGTATCTGGTCGTCCTCCAGGCCAAAGACATGGGGGGCCATCTTGGTGGATTATCGGGAACTACGACCGTCACAGTGAGGCTGAGCGATGTCAACGACAATCCCCCTCACTTTAGAAGGAGTAAGCAGATCAACATTTAACTGTTGGCTACTTTCAATATCTGTCGCTCTAGGATGTAAGTGTGTGTGTGAGATATCTAAGGATGAAACATCTTGTCGTGGCATTTGTGACAGCAGTTTGATATTTTAGCCTCCTCTGGGTCCAAGTCACTTTGACAGATTCAAGATAAGACCTAAAGCCCTCTCTGTTTTGTGCACTCTTCCTAATCATTGTTTTTAGCATCAATTGTAATCACATAACCTTTGCCAAGACTACTATTAACGTTGATATAAACACTCCCATTTGGTCCCTGAGGTTTAAATGGATTCTGGCTTGACGTAGAAGAGTGAAAGATCATGTCCACTTTTCTTATCCAAGCTTTTCCCTGTTCCATGATATTAATATTTCATCTTAAAGTTCAGTGCTTTCTGCTTCAATAGACAGTAAAATCACTGCAGAATGTGTCTAACACTTTGAGACACATACTGCATTTTCCCCGTATACTACTTCATCTTTGCTGGCTTTTTCGTCTTCTTCATCTCGCAGACTGTCTATGCTTACCGCTATTCATCTTAATGTTTAAAGCCCCTTCTCCTCACGTTGATAAATTGTTCTGCAATACAATGTTTTATAGAAGCTATTTAATATTTCCAAATGTCAGCAGCCTGTTATTTATTTACTGATATCTGACTACATCTTTTCCCCCCTTACTGCAAGTCGTTATTTTCAGTTTGACAATAATGCCACAGTTTACGCAAATGGCTCATTTAGTTTTTGAATGCAAGAGTGGAATATTTAAATCTTCGTCATTATGCGGAGGAATTGAATGATTAACAATCAGCAAGGTAGATCTGCTTTGATTAAAACGAAAGCATTTCCCTAAATGTGCCACGCAGCATTACGAGATATGTGCAAGTCACCAAGTAAAAGAGACCTGCCTCAGATCGCTGTGCCTGCTTTCATGCCTGCTAAAGAGATGCGCTCTAATCCTAACTAAACATAACAGAAAAACAAATTAACTCTGTAATTCTCTTTTTAATAAATACAATAAATACATAGCAAAGTGGGAAATAACTCTCAGTGAATTTGAGGCTTTAGAGTCTTTTTACTGTCTTCATTACTGATGGGATTTATTAGACAAGTGTAGCACCGGGGCTGTTAAACTGCTTTCAGTATCAATTGTGTTGTAGTTTAAAAATGTCAGTCAGTAAAATGTTACTGATGGCTCTGGGATGGTTCTTAATTGTGCATCAGTTCAAAGATCTAAGATATTCTTTAGATAGGAAATAAACTTTGCATTCGAGTAGTTTGAGTCATCAAATGTTTAAAGTTTTTGCCTAATGAAGTCATTCGAACCATTTTTAAAAATCGGTCAGAAAAGAGAAAATATCTAAATTGCCGAGCCTAATTTGAACGTCCGTATCAGCGTTGATAGCAAAAGACCGTGCTAGCTGCGTTGACATATTTCCGATACTTGAATGGTTTTTAAAATGGGGAACACATCAATCTACAGTTTGTACAAAACACAGCACAAACACTTGAGGTCCAAAATTACTCTGGTTCTGATTCACTACAGATTCTGATTTCAGATTTTACTGATTACTTTGAAATTACTACATGCTACATAATACTCCTAATACCTTATGTCACCCAGAACCCCCTGAACCTTTAAGATCAGAGACTCATTAACTGTTACTGTTAAAAGGGGATGATGCATTCACTTGTTTAGCCCCAAAAGCTGTGGAACAAAGCTCCTCGTACTGATTGTGTGTTTTTCATTGTTTTTTAATTCTATTTTTAAATTAGCCTGGACTAGCCTGTACTAAAGAAGGGAACTCAGGATAGTTTCATATTTTTGAGTAGAAGTACAGGCACTTTGGTGTAAAGTTTCTCCTGTGTCACCTTTTCTACAGCTCGGCTCAGCAAGGTGAAAATGTAGATTGCCTCAAAGAGAAAATTCCACACTAAATTTCCAGTCGCTTTGAAGATATTCACCTTATTGGATGTGATACGAGCTTTAGTTGAGTCTTGAAATTCATTTTTCCACTGAGAACTATGACTGTCGTGGCCCAGTTCTTACTCTGGAATTGCATAAGTAGGCAATCTGGATCCGTTCATTGATTACAGCAGCCGGTACTTATACTTTCTGAAAATAATGTCAGCGCACCTTTAAATCTGGTCGTGAAATGTGTGTAGAAGTGCATGCTTTGATATCAAATTGAGCCATCGTCATCAGCATTCAGTTGCAGCACTGAAACTGTTAAACTCTCTGTTTTCCTCCCTGCAGGTGCGTGGTCCTTCTCTGTATCAGAGCTGGCGGCTCCAGGTGTGGAGGTGGGCCGTCTCACTGCCACTGATCCTGATCTGGGAGAAAATGCACAGCTGGAGTTTACCATCCTGGACACTGAGGAGGCTGAAATATTCAACGTAACTGGAAGAAATAAAGAGGCTGTCATTGTGCTGAACAAGGTGAGTGGCTGGACGCAGCTGCAGCAGAGGTGTGCAAAGCAGCTTTACTTTATTGCCTATACCAATTTTCATAATAGCTTACTATTTGAAGCCGTATGTAGGTGTTTATGCTTAAATAGCCACATAATGAGAAAAACATCTCCAATTTGCAACATTTGCGGTGATTAAAAAATGTGCTTTGGTCAGGTATTTGCAAATTAATTTGTTATAAGCAGATAAACACTTCAGCACCCCACTCAAACTCCCACTGTTGCTGATAGGTTCAGACTCCCCGGGCTCTGCTATGAGCAATTAATGAGTAACAGTGAACGAGTAATCAACTGTAGCTCACTTGAAGTGTTAAAAGCAGCCAGTGTGAAGTTGTCTTTTTACTTTTAAGCGTTTTAAAAGCGTTGGACATTCAAACATAATTATTGCACTTTGGAATCTTAGATTAAGAGGTTGCAAAGAATGTAGTAAGACAAGAGGATGATGATTAATTTCCAAGAAATGTATGAAAGCCAGATAAAAAATGAAAGTCTAAAATGGAAGTCGTATATTACACTCAGAGATAAATGAATAATGAGGTTTTGCATGTGGGCAGTAATAAACAGCAGATCCATATTTTAACCATATATGAGAGCTCTTAAATAAAGAGTAACTGCTTTATTCTTTGTTCAACAGATCCTGGATTATGAAACACGTAATTCGTATACTTTCTCAGTGGAAGTTACAAACCCTATAGTGGATCCCCGATACATAAGAAAAGGTCCCTTTAAGGACCAGGCAACAGTCCGGGTCATGGTCCTTAATGCTGATGAGCCACCGCGATTCTCCCAGGCTCTGTACCATCTGGATGTTTCTGAGAACTGCCCCCCTGTCTGCTCTGTCGGTCGGGTCTACGCCGTGGACCCCGATACAGGACAAAGCACCAACATTAGGTAATTATCACACCAACACTCTCTCATTTAGTCACCTGCTCGCTCACTCAGGGCTCTCTTTGCCCTTCCTATTCTTGATGGTGCCTATTACTTTATCTCAGGTACTCCATCGATCCCCAGTCAGACCCCGAGGCTCTGTTCCGCATCGCCTCTGACACTGGCTTTATCAACACTGTGATGGAGCTGGACCGTGAGCAGGAGCAGTGGCATAATATCACTGTCATCGCCACACAGAGGGGTATGTCAGACCTTCTGCCCTCGGGCGCTCAGAGCAGCAGAGCTCACCAAAGTAATCTTTCACTGAAAGCGCTGCCTGCAGTAGGGAATACAAAGTGTGTAGTAAAAATGATAGAAAGTCTGTGCAAATTTTTTAACATTAGTGTCAGTCTCTTGTTTTTTTCTTTTTTTTTTAGACAACCCAAATCTTGTGTCAAGGGTTGTGGTTGCCATAGAGACACTAGACCAGAATGACAATGCGCCGGAGTTGGACAGGCAGTACACGACGTCAGTATGTGACTCCAGTGCCCCCGGTCAGGTCCGTTCTTGTTTTGTTTTTGCCTGTTATTTCATTTAACTTCAGACTGTGCTCTTGTTTTTGTTCATTCTGTCTCAAACTCCCGCAAGTGATTGTTTTTCAAAGCCTGAGCAACTTTCTGTCCCACTTACAGAAGTAGAGACCAGATCACCTTTTACCTCTCAGATGTTTGGGATCCCTTAGAAAGCAAAGCACATTTGTCTTTTTAAATCCAATAGAACAAAAAGTGATTAGAGATATTGTAAATTAAATTCAGGATTAATGAAATAATTCATCATAAATCCTTTAGGATTTTTCACGGCGCATCTCTGTAGGCGTGCAGAGGCCCATTTTTCAGCAACCATCATGTGCTGATCATGGTTGCACAGCTGGAAAGAAGTAGATTTTGGCTAGTCCAGTGTGTGGAGAACCAGCCTGTCTCTGGACTCCTCAGGGGATTTTGTTCTAAGAAATGCTAGCATAATCAATTAGCCTTTAAACATGATAGGCTTGCATTAGGCAACAAAATATGCCTTTGATGGTTGCTGACAGTGGAACTTTGCGATTGCAATGACATTATTATTAGTATGATGAATTATTCCACTAATTATGATCGTCATTTACAACATATCTTATCAGTGTTTAGATAGCACACATTCACAACAGTCTTCAAGGTTCTCTATGTAGAAAGGTAAAGTACCTTACAATATCACGGGGATGGTCTATGAGCAGCAGTCGGTGACACGGAAAGGAAGAACATTCTTTTAACAGGGATCTCCAGCAGAACCAGGGTCAGTAAAGGGGCTGTGGTGTGCTGAGACCAGCTGGGGGTGTTAACAACAACAACAACAACAATCTTTATTTATAGAGCACATTTAAAAGCCTTGGGCATACCAAAGTGCTTTACATAAAACAATAAAAAATAAAACAGTTCACACATTAACATCAAATACATAAAGGTAACAAATTATGTTCACAGATAAAAGCCACCAATAAGAGTAAACTGTAGCACATAGGTTATAGCAAGGTAAGACTGTACCACCATGATAAAAGACACCAATAATGGAAAGATAGCAGAGAATTTAATACAATAGGTCAATAGGTCACTGCAAGCAAGCCAGCATTTAACTGGTAGAAAAGGCAAGTTTAAAAAGATATGTTTTTAGCTGTGATTTAAAAGAATGAATAGAATCAGACGCCCGGATGTCAATCGGGAGATTGTTCCACAGCTCCGGTGCAACTAGAGCAAACGATCGATCACCTCTAGATTTCAGTCGAGATCTGGGCTGAACCAGCAGTAACTGTGAGGATGACCTTAAAGCCCTAGCAGGAGCATATGGGTTTAAAAGTTCCTTAAGATAGCTTGGTGCAGTGTTATTGGTAATTTTAAAAGTAAACAACAAAATTTTAAATTGAATACGATATTTGACAGGCAACCAGTGCAGATCAGCAAGGACAGGAGTAATGTGGGCAAACTTCTTGGTTTTAGTTAGAATGCGTGCTGCAGCATTCTGAACTGTCTGTAATCTATGTAAAAGGGAAGAGTGGAGACCACAATAAAGTGAATTACAGTAATCTAGCCTTGACGTTACAAAGGCGTGGATGAGCTTTTGAAGGTCTTTATACGGGATATAGTGCCTGGCCTTAGAAATAAGGCGAAGCTGGTAAAAACTGGATCTGACAACAGCAGACACTTGTTTATCAAGTGTAAATGAGCTGTCAAATAAGACACCCAGATTCCTAACAGTGTCAGAGAAAGAACTAGTGAGAAAACCAAAGGCATCCCGAAGTTAGGGGGAAGAAGATGGGAGACAAGGATAACATAGAGAGAGCATAAACAACAGACAAGACAAAACAAAAACTATCTGAAGAGAAAAAGAAGTTACAAATCAGGATTGAAAAGAGGGAAGTGTAGGAGTGGTCAGTGCATCATGGGAAATCCCCCAGCAGCCTGAACCTGTAGCAGCATAGCTAAGAGATAAGCTATATCAAAAAGGAGTGTTTAAATCTTAAAAGTATAGAGAGTGTCTGACTCCAAACTGGGAGCTGGTTCCACGGGAACATTTCTGGTAGCTGATTGCTCTGCATCCCATTCTAATTTTAGAAATTCAAAAAGCAACAATTAAGCTTCCAGTCTGAGAGTAAAGCGCTTTATTAGGATAATATGGTACTATTAAGTATTTAAGCTATGATGGGGCCTGATTATCCAGGAGGTTGTTTGGAAGAGGAGCTTTTGTAAAGTAAATGTGAAATTTAACAGGAAGCTAATTAAATATTATGTACGAGTAAAATCACTGTGATTAAAAAAGACAAGCTCAGATGAAACTCACCCTCAAACGTTCGAGTAGCTGAGTGCATTTCCAAATATTATAATAACCGATTCCTAATTTTAATATGGATGACTGGTATTCCTTCAAAGTGGACCTTCATGCTAATTCTGTTGCACGGAATTAGGAAACTTGAAAAAGCAAAGCATTAGTGCGACTTTAAAGCTGTAATTCTTGGTTGGTTGATTTGACAGCTAGTGCAGCAGTGTGTTTTAATAAACAAAGGTCAGTCAGTAACAATTGCAGCTCTGATCTAATTTAATTCTGAACATTTTTTAAACTGATTCGCTGTTATAAGAAATAAATGAGCGGTCAGTTTTTGTTTCCCGTGACTGCTTCATAATTAAAGGCCTCCCTCGTGTTTGCCTGGCTGGTTGCTTTTATAATAAGACAAATAATAAACCTGATTTATTGGGCAGTTACAAAACAATCTTATAAAGTGCTTTTCATGGATGAAGCGCACATTTAAAACAATAGGCTAAATAAAATCACTCATCCATCCATTCATTTTCTAATCCAATTGGGGTTGCAGGGCAGTTGAAGCCTATCTCTGCTGACTTTGGGCAAGATGTTGAGCGTGCCCTGGACAAGTAGCCAGTACATCAGAGGGTAACACAGTGAGGCACCAAATACTCCTTCATAGAACCAGGAAACTGTAATGTGTACCTTCAGCAATTTATACCACAATCAGATCACGGCCATCACTCTTTAATATACATATGTGTCTATTCTGTTTCACTGATTTAGCTAAAGTTCTCCAAACAAATTAACAAATTTCTATTTTTTTCTAAATAAAAATTACGTTGTAACTAAAAAGGAAAGAGACCAACCTGCCTGTTACCAATGCTCATTTCAAAGGCCTGAGTCTCTGATGGTATGCAAGTGCAGCTTGCACATCTGGAAAGACACCATTGATGCTGATGATGGTTTTAGAGCAACATCTGCTCAAATTCAGATGACGTCTTTTTCAGGGAAGGCCTCAAAAAAAGACCAGAAAAAGATGCCAGAAAGAAAATGCTAAATCATATATTGCATGCAGAGCAGCATGGCTTTGTAGTGGAAGAATCTGGGTGTTGAACTGGGCTGCCTGCAGTCCAGATCTTTTGCCAACTGAAAATATTTTTTGCATCATGAAACAAAAGAAAACCCAGGACTGTTGAGCAGCTAAAATCCTCTATCAGCAAAGTCCAGCAGCTCGTCTCCTCATTTCCCAGACGTTTACAGACTGTTGCTAGAAGAGGGGATGCTACACAGTGGTAAACATTTTATGCTGCTGTAAAATTCAAAATTGTCTTTTTTCTTCTTAAAATGCTTTCTTTTTGTTTTTGCGTTCTTGTTGGCTGTAGCTCAGGTGGCAGAGCAGGTCAGCCACTAATCAGAAGGTCGGTGGTTCGATCCCAGGCTGCATCCTGGCTGCATGCCAAATATCCTTGGGCAAGATACTAACCCCGTGTTTGCCTACTGGTGGTGGTCAGAGGGCCCGGTGGCGCCTGTGTCCGGCAGCCTCGCCTCTGTCAGTGCGCCCCAGGGCAGCTGTGGCTACAATGTAGCTTGCTATCGCCAGTGTGTGAATGTGTGTGTGAATGGGTGGATGACTGAATGTAGTGTAAAGCGCTTTGGGGTCCTATGGACTAGAAAAGCGCTATACAAATGCAGGCCATTTACCATTTGTTGTTTTTTTAAACATTTTATACGTTTTTACGTTTTTTGTGAATAAACTGGGAGTTTGTGAGGTTTGCAAATCATTGCATTCAGATTTTTCTTTTCTTTTACACATTTTACACAGTTCATTGCAACTGAAAGATAAAGCATGAAGAACTTTTCAGAACATGCACAGAGTGCAGATATGAAATGGCAATTCAGATGGAGAGCTTTATTCCCCGCTACCATTTAAGTGTGAGAAAGTTTCTATGTAAAAGTGCAAACAGGGGGAAAATGTGCATCCGGAGGTTGTAGAGGCTGGACTAGAGTCAGACTCATGTTCCATGAGTTCCACAGTCACCAGTTATCCTGACATGTGTGTAGAGAAAACACACACAGGAGCACGTTTGATCCAGAGCCTTCGGGTTACAGTTTGACGCTGCTAACTCCTGTAGCACTGCCTGCAAATAAAATCAGGGATGTAAAAATAATAGAGAGATTTAATATGATAATTCAATACAGCACTATACAGTGAACATTAACGAACAGCACTAAAATTAAAAACAGTAATGTTGGATCATACGCATCGTTAATTCCTGTAAACCCCCTGTGTCAGACAAACACTATAAACAATAAAAACATCTGTGGAGGTAATTTCAGAATCTAAATTGAATGGTTTTTGCTGCAATAATGAAAACAAGAAAACTTATAAAACTAGAAGTACACGTTTGAATAAGAAATTTTTATTTGATTGTTTCATTTGAACAAATTTAGATGTTTTTGTGAAAGACAGAAATGCTTTTTCAACCTTTAATCATCCTTTGATTTATTTTGTTTCTTCTTAGAGAATTCTAACCTCCTTTGTATTATTAAAACAATGAATTTTCATCTGTGATTTCTTCAGGTGGTTCAGGTTTTACGAGCCATCGACAGAGATCAAGGAGGACAGGACGCTTTGGTTCACTTCAGCATCCCTCCAGAGTCCAGCTCTGCCCTCAACCTCTCCATCAGAGAAAGCGGAGGTTGAAAACATTGGCCCTATTTTTATTTTCCATGCAAAACCCAGAAAACTGACACCAGCCAAAAGTGGTGCATGTTTGTTGTGCAGTGACCGTGTATGATGTGTGTGTGTTTTGTTTTTTTTAATTTTTTTCTGCCACTTTATCAGGTGTGACAGCCAGCCTGGTGCTGCAGACAGCCTTAGAGCCCCTGCCTGGCTTCTCCTCATCTTTACTCACCCTTTACGTGCCAGTCGTGCTGCGCGACGGGGCCTCGGGTCTAACCAACACTGGCACAGTCACCGTGACTATTTGTCCCTGTTTGCGGGGGGGCATGCAGACTGAGGACAGGGGCAGACAGAGGGACAGGAGATGGGAGAGACACATGGTTTGTCTTCCCGTGCCGTCCGCCTCTCCGTCTCTTATATTCAGTTTGGTGACATTACTGGCCATGCTGGCCTGTGTCACAACTCTTCTGGGTACGGTTGGTCAGTTCTCTGAAGTCTCTGAACTACTTTAAACATTGTGTGTTGTTTGTCACTTTTTTTAAAGACGTTGAGCAGTTGTGTCAGGTTGCTTCTGTAATGTCCAAAGAGTATATGGTCATGTGTCTCTTTTTTTTTTTTTTTTTTTTGCCCGTTAGTGGTGTGTGCACTCTCGCTGTCATTGCGCCATCAGAAACGAGACTCCCACTCAACCTTCGAGGAGGATGATGTCAGGGAGAACATCATATCGTATGACGATGAGGGGGGAGGGGAAGCAGATACTGCAGCTTTTGACATTACAGCGCTGCAGAGCATGCACAGAATACAGCACATGCACAACAACCGAACCATGTGAGCTGATCCCAGAAATAAAATAAAAGTTTATCCTGGCTTGTAGGAAGTGTGTGTGTGTGTGTGTGTGGGGGGGGGGCGGGGGGGGGGGGGGGGGGTGTGTACATGTTTAGACATCTTTGTGAGGATAGAAAATTGGCATGCCACTATACTTGTGGGGACCAACAGTCACTTACAGGGAGAAAAGCCACATCCCCACAAGTTTGAAGGCATTTTTGAGGCTCAAAATGTGGTTTTAAGCTACAGTTTGGTTATGTTTAGTTTTAGGGTTAGGCGTTCATTTTTGATGGTTAGGGTCAGGGTAAGATAAGATAAGATAAGATAACCTTTATTAGTCCCACACGTGGGAAATTTGTTTTGTCACAGCAGGAAGTGGACAGTGCAAAAGTTATGAGGCAAAAATTAGAATACAATAAGAATAAATACAGTACACAACTGTACAGAATAGAATAAAATGAAATACTATATACAGTAGAATAAAATAAAATAAATATACAATAAGATAAAAATAGAATACGAATACTATATACAACTGAGTAAAAATACAACGATGCTAAGCGGCTAAGGAAAGCATTTCTTCAATTAGATGTCCTTACTAAGATATGAAAACGAGTGTGTGTGTGTGTGTCTTTGACTGTGTGCTTCTCTGACATTTATCTCTTGGTGCAGATGGTACACCCAGCAAAATCTGCCAAGGGCCAGGACGTACAGCTGGAGTCGTCACCCATGCCCAGGCCTGGACTCTCAACAACGTCCGGGCTCCGCTCCGCTCTACGGGCGCTTCTGCTACGGCCTCCACACGCTGCCTGTTCTCAGAGATTATCCAGCCGGGCCACTGGAGGCAGGTCTGCAGCTAACTCAGCTGACCCACGGGCTCACCAGAGGTCATTTCAGCAATTCCCTCATCATCCAGAACCAGAACACCTTTGAGCCTGTGCTGCACTCTCCTGAGATGAGCACCAGTAGTTTCGAAGCAGAAGGCATGGTGAAAAGCAAAATTACAGAGCGAAATGAAGGCAGTGAAGCAATCGCAGCTGGCACAAAGGAGAATCAGGACCCAGCTAAGGTCAGACAAGAGTGCTGAAAAAAAAACATGAAATTTAACAATGGTTGTAACAGTTATATGGATTCAAATAAGGGATTACCAACTTAAATGAAAGTTAATAGCTAACTGTGAAATTATACACTTGTAGGGGACCCATTCTGCTGTGTGACGCTCATATTAAATATAAACATTATAAGGCTGATGCTTTAAACTGATCTAATGCTCAGTTTTAGACAATTTTATCTGTTCTTGACTTTGTATGATAGCAGAGAAAGAGAATGCCCTAATATGTTGATATTCTGTTTGCAAAGGGTAGCCAATCAGAAGAAAACTGGCTAAAGAGTTTAAAAGAGTGGGTAATCTGAGGGCCCAGTAAAAGACTAGTGGATACATTTAAGAATTATTTTAAACTGTGAATCAGTGAATGATTATGTGATGTTTAAGTGTCCCTTTATGATTATATCAGAAAGATCTTATTTTTGGCGTGCGAGTCTGAGACTGCACAGCCTGTTCAAAATAAAAATAAGTAAAACCTTTGGAAACTAACATTTTTAAAGTTTTTAGAGTCACGCAACCAGTCTTTCAAGATACTGCTCAGATCAAACGTCTCAAAACCACATACTGCACATAGATGAACTGATGTCAGAACAATCAATTCAGGGGTGTTTCAAGTCCAGAATTAAATATTTAGTGGTGTTTACTGGAAGAAAGTTGAAAAAGTCACTCCTTTGATTCCATACGTTTCTCTCTTCGTGTCTTTTTAAATCATCTCCTTGTTTTTCCAGACAAAATCAACAGAACCAGAGTCGACACCGATCACCAGCATTGTTGCAAATTCGACCTACTGTGACCCAAATGAGTCTTCATGCCAAAGTCACACCAGCTTCTCATCAAACCAACAAGAGGGGCGACCGGGGTCATCCCAGACTCAAATCAGCACTGGAGCCACGAGCTGCACCGTAGATGACATTGATACTGATTCTTCTATTCCCTCCATTTCCGAGCAAAATTATTCAAACAGCAGTCAAATGAGCTCTGTAAACACTCCTGTGTACCTGAAAGGAGACACATACAGCATTGTGGGCTCGCTGAACCCAAACAGCCGAGGGACGTGTATGAATGGGACTAACAGCAGTGGGCTGCACCCAGCGGGAGTGCAGCTACTGAACATGTGTGGACTCCAGGGAAAGGATTTGACCCCACAGTCTTTGCCCTTACCTGAGGGGATGTTTGGCAACAGCAGAGGCTGGGCAAGTGGGGCGGAGCCGGCGAGAACAGAAACGACCAACCCGCAGCCTCTCAGGATGGAGGAGCTCTTGAATATTCGTCTGGACCAGGTCACCTTTGACCTGTCACAGCCACCATATGACTCACTGCAGACTTACGAGTTTGAGGGCCGTGATTCAAGGGCCGAGTCGCTGAGTTCGCTGGAGAGCGATGGAGAAAAGGATGAGGGGAGTGTGGTGGGAGGGATAGAGGAGCTAAACCAGAAGTTTCAGAGGCTGGTGGAGATTATCCGAGAGAGGAAGAGGGAAAAGGAAGGAGAAGGAGAAACACCAGCGCCAGAGCGAGGCAAGACAGCAGAGACCACTCTCAGTGAGACTCATAAACAAAGTGAGGACAAAGGAGCTAAACTACAGAGATGGGATTTCTAGACTCCAATAAAAGAAAAGTTTCAGAGAAGAGAACTATGTTGGCAGTGATGGATTTTAAACACAGCAGGGGTGGCAAAATACACAGCCTCTGACAGAGATCGTCTTGTTGTTTGCCCCCTGCCAGGAGGGATCCAGGAGGCTGACAGTACAGTGAAGATTTGTGGCGCAATCAGTGCACAGCATATAGTTTTCACCTCCACTGAATTTTAGCAAATGCATATGGAACCTGTCACTTTTCACACTTCTCTTGTAACTGATATTAATAATGCACTTGGGCTTTCAAAGCTAACATTATGAAAAATTTACTTTTATGTAAAATATTGATTCTAAGCCCTGAAAGCTGCATTGTTAGAAAATAGGCCTCATCAAATATTGACTAGAATTGTGACATTTAATATTGATCGTTTAATAGGGGCACACGCTCTAGATAATCCCTGAAATTTATAAGCATTTGGTTGGAATTGGAGAATTTTAAAACACGAGAATTTTAAACATGCCGTGACACACACTGCCGCATGTTTACAGAGCCTCTCCAATGAGTCGAGTTGTATCATGTAGCTCTGCAGAGAGACTCCTGCAAGTAGTCACCATTATAGTAAAACCTGCTCACTATGCAATTTGCTCACAATTAGAAATAATTAGACTGTCACTGTCAGACTTGTGTGTTGTTGTGAAAGTACAGTAAAAAATGTTCATATGTAGATAAACATCAACCTCGACTTCAGTGATTATTGCTGGATATTTACTGGAATCGCCTCACGGGAAATGCAAAGGACTGATTTTCAGTTAAACTGTTGCAGACACGAGCTTACACTATACAATTCCCCGTAATTTCTCCCACGCAAGATTATTTATAATTCACCATTGTGTTTGGCCGTCTAGAATTATCTCCAGAGGCTTATTTATCTTCCACCTTTTAAAGAGACAAAATTAGGCAAAAGCCATTATGCGACACAGTACACACAGCCATTGTTCTTGTGATGAGCCCAGAACACAGGCAACAGAAAAATAATCATTTACTTTGAGATTTGGTAATGTTATTCAGGCAGTTTGTCATTCTGACAATGACTCATTTCTATAGCTATTTCAAACCTAATTTATTATTCAGGGGGTATCAGAATGAGTTATTGAAATAACATTATTTTCTATAACATCGTAAAGCAATTTTTACTTTCTTCAGTTTTTCCCCTGTCCTGGCTTCCTCTGTAGTGGGAATTTAGGTCTTAATCAGCCTCAGTTTTAATAAGATTGGATTGCTTCTCGAATTAAATTTGACAGAAAACCTTTGGCTTTCTGACAAGGAAAAAAAAAGAGGCAAGACAATGAAATGCAGAATAAAAGGAACGGGCCAGATGATAAATCGCCATCACCACACAGCATATTATCAGGATGCTGCGCATCGTCTGGCATGGTACTGCCAGATATTGCTGTAGCAATGACACGTTTCCTCCCAGATCACAAGAACGCACTGAATCTAATAATCAACTAAATATAGACACAAGTTAGAATGAGAAAGTCGAGCTGTGCTTTCACTTCAAAAGTAGTCAGACAAAAATAAAATAACAGTAAATTAAAATATGTTTGAAATTCAAATGCTTTAAAGGTACATTTATGCACACTTTAAGGGATGCTGAGAAAAGTGCTGTGAAGAATAAGACCCCAGCGTTGGGCCAGGAAACAATATCTGACAGTACAATGGTGCCACCTGAAGTTAAAACATAAGGACTGCAGCTGGAAAATTACAAAGGAAAAGCTGGAAATAGTTACTGATAATTAAGAAGAAGAAAATGACAGTTCTCTTGTTTTTTAGAGCTAAAAATTCATAAAATTCAAAACACACTTCAACTAGATACAAATCGGGCAGTGTGAAAATTATTCAGCAAGGGGATCAGAAACGAAAGAGACTTAAAGCTGTTTAATTTTTTTATCCTCCCACACTTAGATTATATTTTCTAATAAAATAGAAAAGCTTATTAAAAAAAGAAAGGTAACTATGTCATACTTCCGGTCATAAAGGTTAATTTTACCATAGCAACTAGGCCCGGATAAAAGTATGTGTCGGTAACTTATGCTTCATTGAAAATTCATAAATACCTTGTATGCTGCAATTGCTAAATGGCACCGCGAGATGGCGCCACTTTCCTTGTAGTTGCGTTAAATTCTGGTTGAAAACTGTAAATTTAGGTCGATGTGATTATTTCTTCTATGATTTTTTTGGGGGGGACTAAAAAGCCAGCTCTTAGCTGATACTGGAGAAACCAGTGAAATGTGGCTAGTTTTCTGGTTTGTTTGTTTATTTAATGTTTTGAGGTTGCCGGGCATCTTCTGATTATTTCATTCAGGTCCCTCGGGGTTATGTCCATTTTCCAAGTCTGGTTTTAAGTATTGTCTTGGGAGGGATATCTCAAGAACATTTCTCGAGATGTGGTCTCTTACGATGGCCGTGTTGCCTGAGCCTCCGTCCTCTGTGTTAAGTATGATATAGCTGCTCATCTGTGCAAACCAGTTTGAATAAATACAGCACCCATCAAACTCAAACCACTCAAACTGTTCTCATAATGGCTCACGCGGTGACCTTTTAGCACAGAAAAACCTTAATGCTTGTAAACACCCTAAAAACTGTTCCCTTGAATCATGGGGAAAAAAACAATTTTTACAAAAAGCTTTTTTTTTATTTTTAGGAAGAGTAATCCTTTACCCCGGTGGAACCATCTGGAACTCAATATATGAGGGATGCTAAGGGTCAAAAACAAAGAGAAAACCTTTTGTGTTTTAAGGATGGCACCTATAACCTTAGTGCATAGCTTGACATGGATTTTAAGAGTAAGAATACCAAACAGAGAAAGTGAAAAGGCCAGGTCAATAAAATGAGGAATCAGAAATTTTCATCACTGTCATGGCTGCATATAAAGTTCTGTATTTGCTTTTTTTTTAAAAAACAGTTTGCCCTTTTACATATAGCATATAGCATGTTTCCTCCAGAACAATGGCCACAGCATTGCTGCTATGGGTCCTCCTAAAAAAAAAATCTGCAAACATCCCTTTGGTCACATTATTGATTAACAAATGGGTCCAGTGTGTCTGGAAAGTTAACTTAAGTTTCTAGAAAGTCAGCCTGCATACATATAAATAGAAATATCTTCTGTTTAGTCAGATTATTTATCTGTATAATTTTATTCAAAGTCAAAAACAGATTTGGAAAAGTTACCACAACCCTTAGAGCCATATGAATGTTTAATAAGCTGTAATTATTCTGTAAATTAGAATACCATCAACTGGAATTATTTCTGAGTTAGTCACTAAGTCTCCTTGGGCAAGTTACTGAACACCAAGTTGCTCTCAAAGAGTTCATTTGAGTGTGAATATTAGATAGAAACCACTTCGGCATGAAAAAAAGTGTTTTTGTGAATGGATGAATGAGGCAAGTTGAACAAAGTGCTTTGAGTGCTCAAGCAGAGTAGAACAGCTCTATATAAGAACCAGGTCATTTACTTTTTACCACATGTTAACTTAGAAGTGCCTATTTAGTGGTGTTATTGCCCCTCTCTAAAGATAGACATCCATAAATGTTACCACTGTGGCATCAAAACTGCATTTATGAAACCAAATATCAAATGTGATTTTTAAAAATGTTCAAATGTTTGGTGAATTTGCACCAGATAAGCTATAAAGCTCTTTTTTCCACCATCAGCATTAAGACTTTATTAGTCTTAATCCAGTAAGTGCCAACAAATTCATCATCTCTGCTGATCCCATGAGAGCACCGAACGAATGCAGCTGCATACAAGCTACAATTTCATTAACAAGTGGATTTACCTGCCAGCACAGAGCTGTCAAGCGCTACTGAGTCAATGCTGCATCGTGATTGGCTCGTATGTTTCTAGGTTTAGCTGTTGATTGGCTCTTTGGTGAGAGGGGTGGGATATTCAACATCTTTACAGAACTCTGAAGAAAAATCTATAGAGTGTCACATCGTCTTTAATAATGTCTTTTATGTTACTCGGAAATACCAGTAATATGACCAGACTCTTTACCAGAATTACTGGTAACAGTTTACTACCTGTGAAAGGTCACCGGTGTTAAATCATTTGAGGGAAATGCCCTGCAGGGAGGCAGAATACAGCAAGTCAAACATTGCAGTTTAAACACCTGTTCACACATAAGCTTGAAACTTTGTACCAACACAGAGTGCAGATAAGGAACCATGAGTGGTTTAACAGAGGATTTTATTGAATTCCTTCAAAGGTAATCATAAAGCCAGGCCTCCTAGACTTACAAAGGTAGGAATGAGCCTTCTTCATAAATGGGACCATTTGACTGGTTGTAAATGGTTAGTATATAGACCCCACTTTGGCAAAATATCTTAACACAACCCATCATACAGAGATCTTTGATAAATCATCCTTCAACACTTTGGTTGAGGGGAAAAAACACATTTATTTGTAAAACGGCAGTTAAATAGTGTGAAACACTGGATTTGTTTAAGGCAGCCTGTGATTATTGTATTGAAAGGCCCAGCAAATTAACATGTCAAAACTGAAATGAATTACATTAGAAACTTTAAAGAAAACCACATAATTTTTCACACTGTGGCACGGCAGTTTTTTTATAAGAGCACTTTACATCTGCGTGAATCGCTCATCGTCCGAGAACGTCGAGTTATAAATACCGTCATTTGCACCGTTTTCAGCCGTTTTCACCCCTGTCTCTTCGTCGCTGTCCTCGTCATCTGCATCCATGTTTTTCTTCCTACAAAAAGAATGAGCAGATCAAATGAAGCTCAGTTATCATATTTTCAAAAAGCTAAATTAAATACATCCACAGTCATCTGCTCACAGTTTTCTTTGGACCAGAGGATACACAAGCAGGGCGATGATGCCGACGCTAACTGCACCCATGACCACCCCGAAGACAATGAGCCACGGAGGGGTGTCAGGGGAGACCGGTGCTGCCAGAGTGGGATAGATGCCATCGAACTCCAGAGTTTTATCTGTTAGCAGAAAAGCACCGTTGATTCGATTTCTCGATTTTCTATTGGACAAAAAAAAAGATTTCATTTAAGGGGATTATTCTGGAAAAGGCAAAACTGCACTGACTCTGGACAGCAACACAGTTTTTACAGTTTTGCCTCTTTACACCACCTAAGTTGATTAAATCCAGTAGATCTAGAAATACTTTTCTCTTCCCATCGTTCTGGTTGTCCAAACATTTTCTTAACTTTAGAAACAATTCTGTTATCATGCACTTCATCAGTTATCTTCTGTGGTCTTTAGGGTCTTTTAGTGTTGCTGAGCTGGTCTGTGCATTCATTCTTTTTAATGAATCTCTCCCTGATGGATTTATTTGGACGTCATGTTGAGCATTAAGGCCACAAAATGCAAGTTATTTCTCAACTACTTGACAGTCAGTTGTCCAATTTCTCTGAAAATACATAA
Organism: Maylandia zebra; assembly: GCF_041146795.1. Lineage (NCBI taxonomy): Eukaryota > Metazoa > Chordata > Actinopteri > Cichliformes > Cichlidae > Maylandia > Maylandia zebra. The sequence continues at coordinate 9,850,983 of NC_135188.1, forward strand.
AAGTGGCTGCAATTGAGGTTAATGCAGCTTTAATTAAAGCTGCATTTTTATCATATCCAGATAAAATCCACTGTAGTGGTGCGCAGAGACAAAAATCACAAAGTGTTTCATTGGCCAAATACTTAAAGATTTGCAACTTTGTGTCAAAAACACAAGTATGCGGACGTTAAAGTCACACTTTTGCTCCACGTGTTCATGCAATAGTGTTTCAGTAATGCTTAAATGTAGCCGATTTTAAACTCTTTCCTCCGGTCAGGGTCATTTCTCAGTACAGTACATCCTCCAGGGGATCTCTAAGTACTTCTTAAAACTGATGAGTCACACACAAAAGCATTTTTTATCATGAGTGATAAAACTGTTTTTAACTTTTAGGTTGACCTGGGGCTGGAACTGTTTTTTGGAAGCTTTGAAACCAGTTTGTCGTCTTAGAACTTAGCATCCCCTGAAACGAATGCATTAAGGAGGCAGACAAGAGGAGGTGGTGAAAGTATGCCAAGTTAACACAGCAGTGCCTCAACAGTGAGTGGTATACACACTGCGAACCCATTAAGTTAGTTTGCAGTTGGCCAGTTCCTCTGCAGGACCTGCTGTACAAGCTGGACACAGAAGCTACTGAAGTGGGCCAAGGCTGCCGAGGATCAGAAATAGTAATCAATGCATTCTTACAGGTATTAAACTGTATAAAAACATTGGCTGTAGTTTGAATTCAAACTACAATTTTAAAACTTTTTTTTTTAATTAGCTGACCTTATCGTTCCTGTACAGGAAAAAAAGCTTCAAAATACCCTGACTTCCCACATAAATTCTACAAGCTGGTGAATTTGTGCCAGAATCTTGGGAAATCTGTGATTCCAAAGTCTGCCTGTGAGTCTCCTCCTAGATATGAGCCTGGAAAACCTCCAAAGATAAGATGCCAGCTGGAAATAAACACGCTAGTTGACCAAACATTTATGAAGTGACTCATCCCAGTACAAAGGAGTAGTGGTTCAGTGCAAAGTCCCATACAAAATTTGAGCTTCATAAATGCTAACCGTAAATGTTAAAAACACAAAAATGGTGAAGAGCACCTGCCTTAAGTTATGCTGCTCTACATAACACATGCATTTACAGTAGAAACAGAGGATTTGTTTGGCGCTTTTTGGGGGGGTTACTAAAAATATTTGTTTGCTTTTTAAATAAATTCTACTGCTTTCTGTATCAGTTAGGCTGGTTGAGGCTGGTTGTGCATGAACAGCCGTCTCTCTCTGTTTCCCCTGTAATGGACTGGTGACCAGAAAAGTGTGATGGACGGATGGAAATGTTTAAATGAGAATGCTCATTACCCACATGAGGGAAATTATGTTCACTTAAGTACAAAAATAACCTGTTACTTCATAAAAATAAAAGGGATCGACTTAGTTTCTATGGCCACACTGCATAACCCAGGGTAAACCTGCTCATGCATGCATACATAAAATAGATGGTGTTTGAAAGCAAAGTGTTTGAAGTGTTAAGGTTAGTGATCAGGTTTGTGGTTTATGGTTTAGGTTGGAGCTTTGAAGCCTTGTTCAAAAGAAAACAAACCTCTGGCAGTGGCAAATCTTGTGTGAGAGAGTAACCAAAAGCCATGACACTGGCACACGTGTTAAAGCAAAATATAAAAAATGTCACGACACACCTGTTCCTGCGCTACATAATCTAGAAAGCTGCACTTTCGCACCATATGTGAGCCAAACATTCATTGGGAACATAATTACGCCCCCATTCATATTTATTTGGAAAACCCATTAGTTATTAGTCATTTTAGAATTTTCTAGGAAATGATAAAATGGGTAATAAATGTTTAAGAAAAATACTTTAACATCCATTATTTACATCCAGCTAAGAAGAAAATATAACAATAATAGTACCAATAACTAAAACTGTAGCATGTGATTACTTTATAGCCATCTCCACAGTTCCTTTATCAACAAGATCCATGGTTTTCGGCCTCGTCACCACAAACCAGAAGGACACTCTCTGAGTCTCGTTACACGGATGGATGTCTGAAACCCTGGTGAAGTTTTACAAGACAATGAAAGCGAAGTTATAAAATGTGAGTCACCTATCGTGTTAAGAGATGTTCTATTATGTTTTTACAACTGTTTAAGAACAGATGACACAAAAACAGTCTTACCCAAATTCTTCTCCGTTAGTGAAATCCCTCATGGCAAAAGCCAGAGCGGCCCGGAAAAGGAACATTTCATTTTTGTTCCAGGGATACTGCAAAATCAGCAACATCAGATTAGGGACTGTTTTTCAGCAAAGGTTAACTGTTCGCCACATGGACCTTGGCCTCATATTAAACAGTCACATGCACTTTAAGAGAATTCTGGATAATATTAAGCACTTGATTGTAACCATGACTCTAAAATGATGGCGTGTAAAATATTAATAAAAGCAGAAGTTAATGATTTGGAAATTAGTTAATATTGGTGTGTGTGTGTGTGTGTGTGTGTGTGTGTGTGTGTGTGTGTGTGTGTGTGTGTGTGTGTGTGTGTGTCTTAAACTTCATACCATCAGCAAGTTGCATTTAAATTGGAAAAGTAGCATTTCTACTCCCTCTGTAAGTATTTGGAAATTTCCCAACACTTACTGCTGCTGTGTCCCTGCAGATATTTGAGGCCTCCTCTGTCATATTTGTTCCCTCATAATGTGCAGAACGGTTATAATGCCTAACAGGTCTGAACAGACGTTTAATCTCTCGATTCTCGATTTTATCTGCTGCAGTACCCAACGAATGTGCGATGTGTTCTTGCTGAAATAAGCAAGACTTTCAATTTTAAAATCTACGTATGCAATCGTGACCACCTTATTAGGTACATCTGTTTAACTGCTCATCAGCATACATATCTAATTGTCCAACCACACGCAAGCATGCATGTCAGTGGCTTTTAATGCCACACGTCCGGGTTCTGAGTAGGGTATTTCAGGAATTTCTGATTTGCTTAGATGTTCGCACACAACCATCTGTAACAAAAAAAAACAGTCCAGAAAACAGAGAGAAAATATCCAGTAAGCAGCAGTTCTCTATGTGAAAATGCCTTGTTGATGCAAAGGGTCAGAGAACAATGACCAGACTGCTTTGAGTTAACAAGAAGGCAAAAGCAACTCATAACTGCTAGTTACAACCACACAGAAGATGATCTCTCGACGCATAGCACACCAAATCTTGAAGCAGAAAGCAGAAGACCACACCGGGAAGCACTCCTGTCAGCTAAGAGCAGGAAACTGGACAATAGAAGATTAGAAAGATGAGGATTAATAAGGTCAGAATTTGGTCTAAATCAGGGGTGTCCAACTCCAGGCCTTGAGGGCCGGTGTCCTGCAGGTTTTAGATGTGTCCTTGATCCAACACAGTTGATTTAAATGCCCAACAGACACCTTTGGAATGTGCAAAGGGAGATTCACATAATGGATGTGCGTACAAAATTTGCAGTCGCTGCATAAAACTCTGAAGAAATGTTTTCGCCGCTTTGTTGAGATAAAGGATTAAGGCAGATAGAAACAGGTCCTAATAAAGTGGCTAGTGAGTGCATCATTGAGTTTCAACGGTGCCTTTAAAGATTTGCAAGTTGCCCATGGTATCTTCACAAAAGCACTCAGGGCCATCACAGATCTTAAAGAGGAAAGCTGTTCAGGAGGTTTTTCCTCTTTGTCTCAATCTCTTTTGAATGAGCTGCATAAACGGAGACAGCAGCATCTCTGGATCTTGTTTCTGCATGTATTTTTTATTTGCATGGTACACTTTGAACTTTCAAAAGTATTCCTGAGCCCATGTGGTGATGTTCACTCCAGATGGTCAGAGGAGAGCGAGGAGGCTCTTAAGGACTGTTTTGAGTCGACTGTGTGGGAGGTGATCTGTGACGACCATGGAGAGGACATCGACAGCCTTACTACATGCATTACTGACTATATTAATTTCTGTGTGGATAACACCGTACCTACCAGGACTGTACGGTGTTTCTCCAACAACAAACCTTGGATTACCCCAGAAATTAAAACTGTCCTCAAGCAGAAGAGGAGGGCCTTCAAATCCAAAGACAAAGAGGAGTTGAAAAGGGTGCAGAGAGAGTTGAGGGGACTGATAAGGAATGGGAAGGACAGCTACAGGCAGAAGATGGAGAACCAGCTTCAGCAAAACAACGTTGGTGAAGTCTGGAGAGGCCTCAGAACCATCTCAGGCCACAAACAGCAGAACTCTCTGCCTGGGAGGGATGTGAGGTGGGCAAATGAACTGAATCATTTCTTCAACAGATTTGATTCAACCATGAGACAGTCTACAACATCGGCTGCAGACTCACCCACCCCCACTGCTGCTGTTCCACCTCTGACACCTCAGACACTTCACACCTCCTCTATTCACCCTGCTCACTCCCCCCCCACCCCCAACAACAGCATCCAATACACACTCAACACAAGGCTCCAGCCTGTCTCTCTCAACCACCCAGGTTAGGAGGGAACTGAGGAGGATTAATGGCAAGAAGGCAGCGGGCCCAGATGGCATCAGCTCGAGGGTCGTCAGGTCCTGCGCGGACCAACTGTGTGGGGTGATGGAGCACCTCTTCAACCTGAGCCTGAGGTTGGGAAGAGTCCCACAGCTCTGGAAAACCTCCTGTGTTGTACCAGTGCCAAAGACTTCACGCCCCAAGGACCTCAACAGCTACAGGCCGGTGGCTCTGACATCCCACCTGATGAAGACCCTGGAGCGGTTGGTCCTGGCTCAGCTTCGGCGCCTAATAAGCTCATCACTGGACCCACTTCAGTTTGCCTACCAGCCTGGCATTGGCGCGGATGATGCCGTCATTCACCTCCTACATCGTTCCCTCGCTCACCTGGAGACCGCTGGAAGCACTGTGAGAATCATGTTCTTTGATTTCTCCAGTGCCTTCAACACTATTCTTCCCTCGGTTCTGAAGGACAAGCTGGAGAACTCTGGAGTGGACCATCACCTCACTACCTGGATTTTGGACTACCTCACCGACCGACCACAGTATGTGAGGACTCAGGGCTGTGTGTCGGACAGGGTCGTCTGCAGTACGGGGGCCCCACAGGGAACGGTTCTGGCTCCGTTCCTCTTCACCATCTACACTGCAGACTTCTCCCACAATTCCACCCAGTGCTTCCTGCAGAAGTTCTCTGATGACTCTGCAATAGTCGGCCTCATCACTGATGGGGACGACAAGGAGTACAGAGGACTGACTCAAGACTTTGTGGACTGGTGCCAGCTGAACTACCTCCAGATCAACGCCAGTAAAACCAAGGAGCTGGTGGTAGACTTCCGCAGGCACAAGCATTCTCCACTGCAACCACTGAACATCCAGGGTATGGACATTGAGGCTGTGGACAGCTACAGGTACCTTGGTGTTCATCTGAACAACAGACTGGACTGGACTCATAACTCAGACGCCCTCTACAGGAAAGGGCAGAGCAGGCTGTACCTGCTGCGGAGACTCAGGTCGTTTGGGGTGGAGGGCCCACTCCTGAAGACCTTCTATGACTCTGTGGTGGCTTCTGCTATCTTTTATGGTGTGGTCTGCTGGGGCGGCAGCATCTCTGCTGGGGACAGGAAGAGACTGAACAGGGTGATCCGAAGGGCCAGCTCTGTTCTAGGATGCCCTCTGGACCCAGTGGAGGTGGTGAGTGACAGGAGAACGGCGGCTAAGCTGTCATCCCTGATGGACAACATCTCCCACCCCATGCAGCAAACTGTGACAGCACTGAGCAGCTCCTTCAGTGGGAGACTGCGGCACCCACGGTGTGGGACGGAGAGATTTCGCAGGTCTTTCCTCCCCACTGCTGTCAGACTCCACAACAAAGACTTTAACTGAACAAACACACACATCCATACATATGCAATAATACTAAGTGCAATAATCTTTTCTGGCATCGTTGTATTTTTACTCAGTTGTATATAGCATTCGTATTCTATTTTTATCTTATTGTATATTTTTATTCTATTTTATTCTACTGTATATAGTATATTATTTTATTCTATTCTGTACAGCTGTGTACTGTATTTATTCTTATTGTATTCTAATTTTTGCGTCATAACTTTTGCACTGTCCACTTCCTGCTGTGACAAAACAAATTTCCCACGTGTGGGACTAATAAAGGTTATCTTATCTTATCTTATCTTATCTTAGATTCATGTCTGATTTATATTAAAGTGTTCTCTGAGGGCATGACAGCCATTCAGCAGTGATTTGCAGCCCTTTTCTCTTGCGTACAGAGATTTTGCTGGATTCTCTGAAACATTAATGATATTATCTATGATCAGTGTACTGTAGAAGATTAAAATTCTCTCTGTTTCCTCTTTGTTCCACAAATCTGTGCCAGAGTATTGAAATTCTCCCTGTGTCGAAAGACTTACCCTGCCTAGCATGGTTTTTTTTTTTAAACGTAATCCTGTTTATCTAATTACTAAGCTGTGTCCAAAGCAGGTGTTTGGGGGTGTATTGCTTGTTTTTTTGTTTTTTTTTAGCATTACACAACTTTTCTGGTCTATTGTTGCACCTGGAACTTCAACTGATTGTAATGCTGGACATGAATGATCACATTTCTCAGTTCCACCACATTTTCTTTGTAAATATAGGTTGGAAATCATTACTTTCTTTATTTATAATTCACAAAACATTCAAATTTTTTAGGGAACGGGATTGCATTCCTGTTTTTAATATTATGAAGTCAGAGCTGTTTATGGCAAGAAGAGCGATCTGAGGATGTGGAGGAATATTTAAATATATACATACAGCTTGATCTCCCAGTGCGGTTTTGATGCTGAATCGAACTTTGTAGGCTTCTCCAACACCTATAAAGATAAAACAGACTGAAATGTCCTCTGCGTGCCATGAATTGCTGTGCTAGGCTTTAGATGAGAAGTGTAGCTGCTGCAGTTTATCTTTCCTATGCTGATAGACTGAATCCCAAGAGCAGCAGCGTCAAATTTAGTCTCTCTCAGCTATTTCCTCATAGTTTGGTTGTAGATTAGCAATTTTAGGATCATTGTTCAAGTCTACAATCACGATGGAATGAATGAAACCCTTGTTGTGAGGTAAATGCTAAGTTATGTGTCTAATCTGACTTTGTTCCAGTAAATAGATTAGAAGCTGCATTCCACACTCACTTCTGGGCTAAGAAGGGATAAAACTCCTGTACACAAAGCCTGTGTTTACTCATATTAATGAATTTATGTATTTTTTTTTAAAAATGTGAACACACAATATTTGACCAAAGGTTACATTTTAAGAGCCTTACCTGGTTTACAGAGCCCTTCTGCCACAGAAAGTGACAAACTGAGCAGGAGCAAGATCTTTTCCAACATTTTTCCCAGAAAACAAAAAGCAGAATAGCACAATGCTGTAAAAGCTCAGGCAAAGGTCCCAGCATTCACCGATCTAAAGAGGTCAGCAGAGGATTTAACTGGATAAAGCCTGGGTTTAATGGTTAAGCCAAGACACACCTGAACTAATCTGTCCTCTGTAAAAAACAATGGCTGTCACTGCGCTGCACTGCATGGAAACAGTCAAGTGGGCGCTGTTTGTTCATGCTTTCCAAAGGAGCCAGATAGGTCTAATGTGATAGAGGCAGACCTCCCAGAGGAGAACAGAACGGCCCAGTCTGTTTCTATTTACCTAGTATAGCACAGTGTGTGAACTTCCAAGTTACAGCCACTTAAAATGGTATAATAAGTAGTGACCCCTAGAAACAGAAACAGCCTGGGAAATAATATGTTAGGTGTCGGCTGTGTGCGGACAGGGATAGGACCCAAGGTGCAGACTCCGGAGACAGAACTTAAACCAAAACTGCTTTAATGCTGAACGCAAACATAACATAACTGGAAAAACTCAAAAATAAACTAACACCAGCGGATTGCCAAAACACACAGCAACGTAACCGGTAGATCGCGACACGGACACAGAGAAACACAGGGCTTAAATACACAGAGGGAGCAATCAGGAGGGAGGGAAACACAGCTGGGGCAAATCACGCCTAACGAGACAAGGGGAAGCAAAACCAGACACATTAACATCAGAGATGGACTTTCAAAGTAAAACAGGAAACACATAACACAGACTGAACAAAGACACAGACTCGCACGCACTGCAACAGAGGGAACAGAGACGTGGGACCAGGGCAGACACAAACACTGACTGGACACGGGGATATAGGAACTAAGGATACACAGAGACGCGAACTAGACAAGGGGATACAGCTGACAGGGGAGACAGAGCAGCTAGAGAAGACAGAGACATAAACTATAAGACAGAACTCAAAGAAACCAAAGACTAGAAAGTATAAATAATATAATAAACTCAAAACCCCTGGGTCAACGACCCAGGCATCCTAACAGAATATAGCATCTACTAATTAATAGAAGTGGATCTCTTATCATTTTTTCCAGTTCCATATTTTTATTTTTACATATACGATATGATATGATATGTAAACTGTTACCTTTCATTTTAAAAGAAAACAACATTAAAACATTAAAGGTGAAACTAACAGAGGAATTTAGAAGAAGAGCAAATAGTGCAACACACAGGGTGTAGTTGTAGTACAGTTGTTGTTGTTGTTGTTGTTTAAGCCTGGAACCCTGAGCCCCACTTATAAATCCTTGCACAGCATTTACAAAATCCCCTCACCCAGCCACAGGTATTAAACTATCTCGAGGAGCCGTGATCTTTGCAAAGGCTCGATGGTTTCTGTTCTAAAGCAGTGCTGCTGTTGGTAAGTGGTGGTAAACATGATCACTGCTGGTATCAGAGTGCATGTGCCATAGAAATAAAAGTCAAAAAGAGAGAGAGACAGGGCAGTACTCCAGAGTCAGATTTCTCATATTTGCCAGCCCTTCAGGAACTTGACAGGATTGCAATGACAGGATTTAAACAAGAAGGGTCTTTATCACCTATGACAAATCAAGGATATGAAAAACAACAATCTCATTATGCATTCTAAGAGGCTAGAAAATAAGGATAAGCAGAACAGGTCCATTTCAGGTGCAGTTCATTTAACCCGCCGGCGACCCAGCCATATGTTTACACTAGATCATGAAATGAGGTAGCAAGATTGACTGCAGGAGAAGCCTTGAGGATACTTGATGCACAAAATGAGGACGCAAACAGCTCAGCTGAAGGAGATGAGTTGGGTTTACTAGTTAACTTGAAAACATGGAGCATATCCCAGCTGCCACAGGGTGAGAGGCAGGGTGCAGAAAACCATTTGCACTCACATTCATACTTGTGGCCAATTCAGAATTAGCAGTGAAGCTAATCCCATACTGTAACTGCATGTTTTGGACTGTGGGAGTATCTCTGAGTACCTGGAGAGAACCCACCCAGACATGGACAGCATATGGAGACTACACACACACCGGACGGTGGATTCAAACCCCTTGAAAATCATGTTATCAGAATAAATATCACAGATAAAGGAAAGAGTACAAGTATGATACACAAAACAGTACTTCTGTATGAAACGAAGCGAAGTCACTTGATTATTTTAGTCACTAAAATATTTTGGTTGCGTGAGGGTTAAGCCCAAAAGTCTGATTTGGGATACAGGTGAAATCATCCCAGCACTCTCTGTCCTTTCTGACCCAGTCCTGCTCGGTCAGAGTCAAGCAGGACAAACTGTACTCTCCACACTCCCTGTTCCTCCCTACATGGTAATCAGGTCTAACCTAGCTATGCTATGTCATGCAGAATTAAAATCTCCCACAACAGATCCCAGTGAACTCATTCTCATCCTCTTTACTGAAAAAGCCTTTGCAAACACTTTCAGTTATTCAGTCAATCAATATCTAAGCTGGCACTTATATAAGGTTAATGATCTATTCTTCCTCATTGGCTGTTAGGTTAATTTTTTAACCACTGTCTCAGAAAAGTATGCTTGAAACCGCCATTTATTGGAAATTAAGTTCACATGGGTCAAGTTTGAATGTAAAGTCTCCTTTCCCTGATAACAGACTGTTTCAGTGATTAAAACACCACAGCAGACCACATGAAACTCTCCTACAATAAACGATCTTTTGTACCCATAAAATGTCATAAGTGTTTTCCAATAAAACAGACCACGATGACGCATCACTGAGGGTTGAGCCACTGGGTTACAGTAAGAATAACTGGTCTTTCCTCTTCCTTCCTCCTTCCTTGACAAATCAGCCAATCAAATGGCAACTCAGTGCATTTGGGCATTTAAACATGGTCAAGATGACCAGCTAAACCTCAAACCGAGCAGCAGAATGGGGAAGACAGGCAGTTTAAGTGAGTTTGGCACCTGATGGGCTGGTCCGAGTTTCCCACATTGCCATCTCTGGGGTTTGCAGAAAAATAGATAATATCTAAACGATGAGTCTCAATTTCTGCTGTCACAATTAAATGGTGGGGTCAGAAATTGGTGTCAACAGCATGAAAGGCTGGATGCGTCCTTCCTTGTATTAGAGGTTCAGGCTGGTGGTGATGGTGTAATGATGAGAGGGACAAAACATCACAAAGCTCAAATAACTTTAAGTTGGATTTTTTTTTTTTTTTTTTTGGGGGGGGGGGGTTAAATGCACTAAATGCCTTTTCGTTTTCACCTTTTTGGTGTGTATTATCTAAATTTTGAATTAATTTTAGCTTGATCACAGTTCACTTCCTGCTAAGCACTTAATTAAACTCCCAGAGAGCAGCCATTTAGCTTTTCTACCTATAAAACCCGGAGAGCAGCCAAATGGCTGGTAGGCTTTTAGCTAAGCTTTAGCTTCAGCCAAGTGGAAGCTAAATTGGCTAGTCATTCATATGTATATTAGGTTGTTACCTGGGAATTCTGGAGGGAGGGGAGTGGGGGTGTGTGATTGAAGGGGTGGGGGAGCTGCTAAAAGCTGTGCACTTCCTTTTGTGTTTCATCTTGATGCATTCTCAATCATCCAGGGAAATAAATCTCCAAAAGTCACCAACTTGGAGTGTTTCAGTTTGCCATCTTAGGGAGAAATCAACACACCGTCTAAGAGGTTTTTGCGCAAGTGAAAGCGATGTGAAAAAATTGTCCGTGGTAACATTTCTGCCCTTGTCTAGGAATGGTTCCATCAGCCTCATTACTACATTTTCAGAAAGTCTCTCCCCAGTGGGACGATTGGGGTCCTTGCCAAGATATGGGAAGACATTGCAAATGTACTTGGATTTTAGGTCGCAAGCCACCCAAAACTTGATCCCAAACTTGTCAGGTTTACTTGCAATATACTGCAGGAAACAGCACCGAGTCTTTGATGGGAAAAGCTGTTCATCAACGGTGATATGTAGACCAGGGTTGTAGCACGTGATGCAGTTGGTGACAAATGATCCCCACACACTGGAAATTGCAGCGAACATGATTGACACTGAATGCACATGTGCTGTATCAAGCATGCACCGGGACGAAGGAAAGACGGGTGGACTTCTTGGTGGAGCTTGCAAGAGAGTTGGCTCACTCTCATGTAGCTGCGAAGAAGGCAAGAAAAGAACAGTTGCTTTGGACACAACCCTCCACACCGAGCCCTGGAAAAAGAGCCATGTGTCAGGTCAAACACAAATGCAAGAACAATCATGCCACTGTGCGATGTGTTCACTGCTACAGGTACACATGTGGTAAATGCAGACTACAGATACCATGGCAGTGCCAGGATTGTGAGTGATTGCTGAAAATGTTGAAATGTACTCACTCACTTTTTATTATTATTTGTAAATATGTGTACAAATGGTTGGTTTTTTGTACTGTTTTTATCAATAAATCTCAGCAACAAAGGACATACACCCATGTGTGTTGATTTCTCCCTAAGATGGCAAACTGAAACACTCCAAGTTGGTGACTTTTGGAGATTTATTTCCCTGGATGATTGAGAATGCATCAAGATGAAACACAAAAGGAAGTGCACAGCTTTTAGCAGCTCCCCCACCCCCTCAATCACACACCCCCACTCCCCTCCCTCCACAATTCCCAGGTAACAACCTAATATACATATGAATGACTAGCCAATTTAGCTTCCACTTGGCTGAAGCTAAAGCTTAGCTAAAAGCCTACCAGCCATTTGGCTGCTCTCCGGGTTTTATAGGTAGAAAGGTAAAAGCCTGGGGATGCATGTGTTAATTACTTTTCAGGGTGCAGGTATTTTCTCTCTACACACGGTGGCAGCAGAGGCCCAGACATGACAGCCATTGCAGTTTTTAACCCAATCATTGTGAAACTAAAACAAAAACGTGAACCTCAATACACTGCATGAAATGCATCCGAAAGTAAAACTCATAGTGTGAAAAGCATTTTTCAAGGCTTTTAGATTTTGTGTGCTTCTTTAAAGGGCAATCAAGGTTAATCATCTCAGTGGGCAGATTACTGCTGGATCTGCAAAATCCAAAATATTTTATTTCATCTGAGACTCTGGTGATATTCAGATTGAAGACTTTCAAAAATATTTTTTAAATCTCTCCTGGGGAAAAAAAAAGAAAAACTATTGTCTATTAATGGCTGTGTGTACAAAATATGCAAACATAACACAGTTTGACAGGCATAAAATAGTATTTTTGCACCAACAAGGTGCTCTCCCAAAGCTGTCAGCCTAAAAACTGTTGGCTGATAGCTCTAAAACACATCTACGACAGATAAACAACATCTGAAAGTCATGCTGTTAAGAAACAGGATAAAAACATCAAGCAAAAACCTGACGCAGGACCTGCAGATGATCCATCTACTGCTCACCAAAGGCTCATCAGAAATGGGCTCAGTGGAAGGACAGAATACTATATATTCTTGACCGCTATACAGAAAGAGTCTCATCAGCAGTGGCTTCATTTTTCATGATAATGATCCCAAAAACACTGCCAATGAAATAAAAACATACTTGGGTAGAAAAACATACAATGAATCACTATCAGTCACGGACTGGCTTCCCCAGAACCCAGACCTCGATATTACTGAAGCAGTGTGGGATTCAACATCCAAAGAACAGCTTTGAATGTCCTTCAAGAAGCCTGGAGAACTATTCTTAAAGACTGCTTAAAGAAAATAAGGCCATCTCATAGAGTTCAGGCTCTGGTGAAGAGTAACAGTGCTCATACCAAATATTGATTTTCAAGCTTGTTAGACTCTCACAGACTCTGATTCATCTAATATACTGTATTTCAGTTTATGTTTGGACATTTTTCATTGAATCGTTTTCCATTTTCCTACCAGTGGATAAATAAATAGTGGCTTGAGACTTTTGCACAGCATCATGCAGGTTTGAAGGTTTGCTTAAAGCTGTAACAGGATCATGTGGCATTTCTGAGTCCAGTATTTTTTCTGTGCATGTTTACTGATTAATAATGGCCCCATTTCTGTGTCAAAAGGTCATTTTTAATACAAGTGTTACTTTAATGTCAGGACGTTAGCAGTATTTTTAAGGTGCTAATATTAGCCTCCATGAGTAAAAGTGACATTAAAGTAAGTTGCATTGTTTGTTTGCTAAATTTGCTGTTTATTTTGCTCTTTCTAGTTCCTTTATTGTATAAAATTTTAGTTTTGGATGTTGGCCTAAAGTGTCTGAACTGTTTATCTCATGATGAAACCAAATTCAGACTATTTATAGAAGGCTATTCTAATTTAGCAGGAAATATGAGTGATATTCAAAGTGCTTCCCTATGTTCCCTCAGAGCACAACAGATTAATTGTTGGCTTCATTATGCTGTATCATATTACACCGCATCTGTATTGTGATACAGGACAAGAATTTGTACAAGGTCCTGTAATAAAATAAGCTTTATTCAATTATGGATTGGAACGTAGGGTCTTCTTTCAGCTTGTCCTGGGCTCTGTCGCCCCCAGCAGGCGCACGGCGGTAGTGCTACAATCACTCACAATAGGCAGTAGGAGTGGACGAGCCTGAGGGTGAGCAGGCGGGCTGTCTTCACAGGGAACTCTCCTGTAGGAGGTGATACTAAACCCTCCTTCTTTTCCGACCTGAAACAGGAGCCGGAGTCCGGAGCAGGATGTATTGATCTGTTTGTTTGTAGTGCGTCTCCGGCGGATCCTCCATGCGTCAGCCCCGGGAATGGATCAGGAATCCGGTGCGGCGTCTGCGGGGAGTTTCATCTCCCTGAATGAGCATGAGCAGAGGTATTACTCAGGTCTCCACGGTCTGTGCCAGGCTGACACTTCAGGAAAACTGTCGTCCAGTAAAGTGGCAGAGCTCTTCAAGGCGTCTCAGCTACCTCCCGAATCTCTGCATAAAGTGAGTGTGGTGCTTGTGTCTGCGGCTGCTTGGTCAGCTCATGTTATCAAGTGTGAGGGGCTGAGGGCTGCGGCTGCTGCTCCCTAAACCCCCAGATGCAGGAGACACAGAGCCTGCGGTCTACTGTGTATAATAATGAGCCACATTTTCATTGTGATGCCTTTCTGATCTCTTTGTGTGTGTGTGTGTGTGTGTGTGTGTGTGTGTGTGTGTGTGTGTGTGTGTGTGTGTGTGTGTGTGTGTGTCTTTCTCCCCCTCCTCTTCTACACAGGAAGCCAGTCTATTTACATATATGAGGGTATAGCTGAGCATGTGTCTGTAGGTCTCATCACTACATTAGTAGCTGTGTCGGTCCTCAGATGTCACCTTGGAGATGTTGTAGTTTAGGTTAAGGTTAGGCCTTTTGCACTCATTTCTAATAAGCTTGTTTACTGTAACCAATGATTTTTTTTTTTTTTTGATGTGATCAGCACCAACAATAGCCTTTGTCAGTAGTTATGTTTACAAATTGTTGTGCTGTCCCCTTTAAGAATAACAACTGTGGTTCTGAAATTTTAAACCATTCACTTCCAGAGGTTGACCAATACTAAATTTTGAGTGGCCGGCACCAAGTATTTGTGAAAAAAAAACCTCAATATTGATCCATCAGCAAATAAGATTTTTATAGATAAATGCATAATATTCATATTCGAGTATTCTGTCTGCTCAGAAGTGATGCACTCTGAATGTAGAAGGAAAACCACTTTTTCATCCATCATCAGACTGAAATAGTGAAATCATAGTGAGTTTCTTATCACTGTGATTTAATACAGCAAACATCACAAAGTCATTTGGATACAGGGACTTTTGTAAAACTGGAGCAACCTTTTGTCAGACAAATGGTTGAAACATCTTAAAATGAGAAATAATTTAACTCAATCAATAATAAATAGATTGTCAGTTTGGTTATTTCAGCTCAGCAGTTCATCTGATATAGAAATCATAACCTATAAACTTGATGTTTCTGTGATGGATTATAAAACATATAGATTCTTCAGACTTGCTGAGGTTTAATATGGCACATAAATGGCTGTTAAAGCAGTTTTACAAAGACAGCAATATATCTGAAACTTACAATACTTCAAAAGTCAAACATTTAAAGCATATACCATATCATCTGTGGTTATGGATCTTAAAACTTGTAAAACCCACCACTTTATTAACCGATGCTTTCAAAATCCTTTCTGAAAGAATGAGGGTCTAATTAAAAGCAGACAAAACTAACACGTAAACAAATTTAATTAAAACTTTTACTGAGCTCCTTGTTTTTCTTTGCGTGTTATTGATTAAGCTTTATGGGCTGATACCCGACAAACTTGACAGACAACTTAATAGCAGTGGTGGTGTTAACTGTGTCTCGCTGGCTGCAGCATGAAAGAACCCAGTGAGAGTCATTTTGCCGACCCATCACAGGAATAAAAACACATTTTTCCAGCTCAGATGAGCACAGCGGGTCGCTGTCTCCGTTCACGCCACCCTCTGTCCCAAGGGGTCTGCTCCCTTCGATGGGAGGCTATTGTGTCTCTGCGTGGGTGTCAGGAAGTTTGGCACTGAGCCGCACTTCCTTCCTGTCAGGCCTGGATCGCCGCCACCGCTTTGGGGTGATTGACACGCAGCCTTCTGAGCTGTGTTTTGGCCCTGCGGCAGGATGCCTGCACGATCGCTCCTGAAGTCACTGCTGACTTCTGGGTCATCATGTCACACAGTATCAGAGACTGGCTTATGTCCTCTCTTGCCTCCGTGAGTTAAATGTCATGTTGTGGCTCTTGAGGTTGTGCTACAATCATGCTATAATATTTGCTAAAACAAAGGACATTTTCCACCATGTGCTGTATGTAGAGGTATGTTCTGCTGATTTACGATTTAGTAAATTTAGACAGGAAGTTTCTTTTTTTTTTTTTTTCCTAACTGATCTGTTTACAGCAGATAAATAAAAAAGCACGAGGCTTCCGCCTGCTGCAGTGAGGTCAGCTGTTGTGCTCATTAAATGGATGTATAAAGACTTGGGGTCACACTGCTATTGCCTGAGATTAACTTTACCGCCATCTAAGCGGATGTCCCTCATAACATTTTATCATGGGAAAGTAACAGCCACTGCAGCCACTGTAAATCCCAACCTATACAATTCGCAGTACATTTGTAGTTCATTTTCCTGCCATGTGTTTGTGCGTAAATGCCACGTTCAGGTTCCTGCACAGAAACGATGTGTTGACAGATGTGCTGTCAAACCTGTCCAGATGAATGAGGGTGTGGTCAGAGTTCCTGTGCTCACATCCTGGTTTGATGGTGCTGGTGCTGCTAGCTGATTGTTTAAAAATATTAATGGAAAAAGGCATATGACTAATATATCAGTACGTAAGTTGTCTAGTATGAAAAAACTGTTTGTGGTACTTTACAAATGGCATCATCACATTGTTTGTCCGGGGGTTCCTCCAACAATCTGCAGTGCATATAGTAGATAATGTATCACAGCAAAGAAGTAGTTGATGTGCAAACGCTCAGTGTTATCACCGTAATTTGCTGACTAATTCGTTAAACAGTGCAAACACTGACCACCTTTTCTTTCCACCATAACGTACTGTTTAATCAAACCTAAAGTAAGTGTAAGTAGGTTTAAGTGCGCTTACTTCCTGCAAGATTAATGGCTGATTCTAAATTAAGAGCGTGTGGTTAATTGGTTGTCAGGGTTTTTCCCCTCCAATGGACTGATGACCTATCCTCTTGGTCCTGCCGTATGATGGTTGGACTATAAGAATATAAATAGAGAGTTATTTGTCTGTGGCCATATCTAATCAACCAAACACATGCTAGAAATTCAATGGATTCAGGCATCTAGACATGACCTGCTGAATCTCTCAGAATGGGGAAGAAAGGTGATTTTCGTGACTTTGAACGTGGCATAGCTGTTGATGCCCGCCAGGCTGGTCTGAAATTTGCCCAAAACTGCTGAGGACTTTCCCACAAAGCCATCTCTAGAGTTTACAGAGAATGCTGTGGAAAAGGGAATGGTAAATTGAGGCTACAATTCAAAAGGCTCACCGAAATTGGACAACAAAAGATTGGAAAATCACTGGCGGGTTTGATTTCCGCTGTGAAACTTGGATTGTAGGGTCATAATTTTCTGTAAACAACATGAAAGCATGGATCCACCCTGCTCTGTATCAACGGTTAACGCTTGTGTTGGCATAACAGTATGGGGTATACTTTGTTGGCATACTTTAGACCCCTTAATACCAACTGAGTTTTGTTTATAATACCATAATGTTGTTGCTGATCATGCCCAGCCCTTTATGAATCTATACCATGAAAAATTAATACAATTTTGAATTTCAAATGGGGCCTAATCCTATACTGGCAATATATTTAAAAATATATTTATTACTTTAGACACTTAAATAAAGATTTTTATACAGTTAAACAGTACACATGCACTGCAAAAACAACATATACATATATATACTAATTATTAGAATACTTTCACACACCAAAACTGGGGCAAATCGACCACAGTCGAGAGGTCCAGTTTGTGACTTAGTTGAACAGGAGCTGCCAGCTACAGCTGGACATGTCGACATCCACCTGTCAGTTAAAGTGTCTATTTTCCTAATAATGTCCTAACTCAGGCGAGCTATAAATAATCCCTATGCAGTGGGTAGGAAATTGTAGAACCATTCTCACTTTTTGGCGTTGTATTTTTCAGCTTTGGGGGCTGCTGTTTGTTTCCAACCCAGAACTCAAGTTACTCCTAAGAGTCAAATGCTGATTTCTGTGCTTTGTGTCTGTGAAACAGCAGATGCTTAACACCACAACAAACAATAAGCTAAATCTGGCGTAACTGCTGACAGTTGAAACATCAATGCCACCCAGACTGCTTTTTGTATCCACAATAGATGTGAACCCATGGATTAATCTTGGATTTTGCACATCAGTCAAATACTTTTACATTAAAATGTAAAAGTAAAGAGAAAAAAAGAAGTTCCTGACTGCTAACAAATGCTTTTTATCAGCAATGACAGTGGATCTGGTCAGATTATTCTCCCTAGTACTACAGGGTAATATGTTGAATAACGTGGCTCTTCTCTAAAATTACATCCTCAGCTAGCCATAAGATTCAGTAGTATCCACAAAGTTGCACCAGTGTTGACGTAGTGAGCGCTGAAATGCTTCTGGCATCATTCCACCTTCCTTAAATAACTTTCCCCTAAGGCCGTAGATCTGACCTGTCAGTCTGGTTCCTGAAGGCCTTCGCTGTTCTTCCTGCAATAACCTCACCATCTATCATTTTTCCGCTGAAATCAGGCGCACACATCAGTGCTGCAGACCTGACCTCCAGCTGTATGCTCAGCCTCTTCTCACAAGACTGTAGCTGTTTTGAATGTCCTGCCCCTGTGAAAGCTGTTTAATGAATACACTGCAGGTCAAGCAGAAATAATGTCTCATAAGGCAACGTGAGCCCTTTGGCCTCATTAGACAATAGATAGGACCAGGGCCCCATGTTCTTCGTATTTCAGAAGTGCATACCACTAAATGTTTAAAAATGGGCTCATGTAGGCTTTTTTTTTTGGTGACGTATAAAAAAGTAGACCTTGCTTTGAATTTTGTCAGTTTATGAAAACATGTTTGTGTTACTGGTTTTAATTCCATTGTTGCCACAATAAAATATCTATCTGGATTTCATGAATCCAGCCTTAGTGGAGATGTGGAGAATGGCCAGAAGAAGAGGGCATTACATTTTGGTGAGGATCCAGAGCACTTAGGCTACTATAAAATTTGCAAGATGGCATTGGCCTTGGCGGAAAATGTGCTCTAGTGATAAAACCAAGGGTGCCTTATTGAGTTGCTGGGACAGTTTGACAGGGAAAGAACACCAACACAATTTAAAGTTTACTTTTCAATTTAGAAGAAATGTCTCACCCACAAATAAGCCAAACAATAAAGGGATGTATGGCCAAAAAGTAGCATAAACAAAACGGTTAGCTTACCCAGTAATAACAAAACGGGTTGCTTTAAAACTGCTTTAAGAGATTTTTTCTGAATTAAATGGACATGTCATGTTTATTGCGTTCATTTTTAAGCTATTTAAAATGATAGTGATAAATGGTGTTACCATACTAATTGTTTTCTTCACTGCCACAGATTTAAGTTAAGCAAATGGGGGGGTCTCGAACTCCAGGCCTCGAGAGCCGGTGTCCTGCAGGTTTTAGATATCACCCTGTTTCAACACACCTGAATCAAATGATTTGTTCATTACCGGGCTTCTGGAGAACTTCAAGACGTGCTGAGGAGGTCATTTAGCCATTTAAATCAGCTGTGTTGGATCAAGGACACATCTAAAACCTGCAGGACACTGGCCCTCGAGGCCTGGAGTTTGACCCCTGTGAGCTAATTATTTGCTTAGCTAAAAAAAAAATTGACTGTAATACCACAATTATCGCTTAATTAATCAATAATTGGCTAAAAGATATAAAATCAACAAGGACTTTAAAAAAAAAAAAAAAGAAGCTAAAAGTCAGAGTCTGCTACTTCTAGTCTAGTGCTAAGAGAAGCTAAACCCTGTGCTAATATGCTTAGCATAGCTATAGAGCTGTCCCTTTATTAATAAATGTGTGGTGAAAAACTAAAGGACTACAAAAGGTTGTTGTTTTTTTTTTTTTAAGAAAGCAAAGCCAGGCTAGCATTTGTCAAATTTAGGCTAGCCTTTTTGCTAAATTAAGCTAAAATGAGGTTTGGTTCGTATTTTAGCTAGGTAGATAGATAGGGTACTGTTTGGTTTCCTTAAGTGTAGACATAATATCTTAAAACCAGAGCGTAGAAGGTGTTATTACTTGATTCAGTATTACAGTATTTTATAATCCTAATCCGCTGTGCTTCCCAGGAAGCATTGTACCTTGAAACAAAAGAGAAAAAGACAAACAGATTACATCGTGCTAATCTCTTGCATACTTTTCTTCTAGTTTTATTCTATTTACCCATAATTTTCTACTATACATGATCTTGATCAGGGTGTAAAATAACCACATTCTTAAGCTAGCCCTGGCTAGATTATATTTCTGTCACTGCAGGCAGCATGAAAGCTGAGATGTATGACATTGTTGGACATAGATAACTGTGTCACAAATTCAGGGCATTGGTCGTAGCATGTTTCAGCTGGTTTCAGTTGTTCACAATGCAAAAGTCTTTTTTTGACTTCTTTTTCAGGTGACCGAGGTGTGTGGAGCAAAGCGTCTGGGTTACTTTGGTACATCTCAGTTCTACGTGGCTCTGAAGCTGCTCGCAGCTGCCCAGGCTGGTCTACCCATTCGCCTGGAGAGCGTAACCGCCAGTAAGTCTGCTGCTCAGAGAGGAGGCGTCTTATGAGAGGAAAAGGGGATCAGGAGATTATCTTAACATGGCAGGATTTGGCCTAATCTGGATGAAAGGGGAGTCACATGGAAAGGGCTAAGTGGGTTTGCCCTTATTACAAGGAGCACACAATCATTTACACCCTGCCCAAATAGGAAACCCTAATGTGTGTGTGTTTTTTTTTTTCTTCATAAAATCACATAGCTTCATGGATTATTAGAAGGAATATGTTTATCGGTTCATATTCATTTTTGTATGTAGTAGTAGCTCTCCTCAGCAGAATAAAGCCTGTAAAGAAGTTCATCCTGATTAATTCCCTCGTACTAATTCTAGTTGTATCAAAGGTCATTGTGCTAGGCCTAAATCATGAGACAAATTTTAAAAAACACTTATACTGTATATCCACTTAAGCATTTGAGTTGGTGTCAAAATAAATAATATATCATTTATATCAATGATTTTTGTGCTGTCTCTCCAGATCTACCTCTACCTAGATTTGTTGGTCTGAAGAATGAACCAGAGATGCGATACTCGACTGTCCCTTCCTGCATAGACGCTCAGGGCGCACAGTGTGGCTCTGCACCCGGTTCTCTTATCTGGACTCCAACAGACAGGAACACCTTCAGACATCTGGAGGCCGGCACAGACAAGAAGGTAAGCCTGTGTGCGCTGCCATCTGCTACTTTTGGCCTGTATGCATGCATCAAAGTTATTATAGCTTAGTGCAGCTATGCAGTATGACCAAGAAGTATGCAAATACATTCCAGTCAGCTCTAATCATCGGAGCAGTTGATGAGAGATTAGAGAAGAATGACAAGCCTCTTTCAGTCATTCCAGTTTGTCCTTAATCAGAATTACTAGAACTGGATGACCGGAGACCTCCCTGACCACAAATTGCAATAACTTAGTTATGCCAGCAGGATCAAACTTTTGCATCAGTGTCATGGATTTGTTGTGTTTTTTGCATTTCAGCAACGGGTGTTTGCAGAACAATCATAACTGAGAAGAAGTGAATGGAGCGAAATTGCAAAACTATGTATTACCCTAGTTTTTAAAGACAAAAGCCAACATTGTATTTATATTTTTCAAATATAGGATGGATAAGATGAACAAATTGAAATAAAATTACTAGCGCATGTTATTTGGTTGGTTAAGGCTTCATAATATAATGTTCCTGCTTAATGGCAGATGATAGCTAAACTTTAAGTGCATATGGTTGGTGGTTAGTTTAACTATTCATTTCATGAGTAAAATAAAAATATGGGGTTCCATAAAATACCTTGTGATACTGTCATGTCCCCAATACTCCCAGAAAGGTGCTTTATTACAATCACAACCTATAAAAATGAATCTCGTTAAAGCCTAATAGGCCTAATAAAACCAGGCCTATTAAATAATTAAACATTAAACATTAAAGCCATAACCGCATTAATGTCGCAAATCTCCGGGGCTGCACGGCGTCAACGCGTTAGCACCGTCCAGCCCCGTGCACAGGGCGATCTGCGCTAACTTGCTAACAGAGATTTGCGGCGTTAATGCAGTTATGGCTTTAACGTAATTTTAAAGAGATTAACGCTGACAGCACTAATAAAAATACAAAAAAACCTTCAATTTCAACTTCAACTATTGTCTTGATCATAATTTACAAGTGATGAAAATGTTTAGCTCACAAAATGTGCATATAGCCCCATTTATTCTAGACCTGCGGTTCCCAAACCCCGGTCCACCGGTCCGTGAGTCGTTTGGTACCGGGCCGCGAGAGATGAGGCTCGGGTGTGAAATTTATGGCTTTCAGGGTTCTTGTCGTTACCTCAGTTTCCCTGGGTCTTTTCCCATGTTGTAGTTGTGTGTCTTATTTTGAAAGAAATATGTACGTGTTACCATAGCGACCAGAGAGCTTTAAGGAGCAGAAAGGAGGATGTTACGCTGCTAATAAAGTTACTCAATTACACAGTGAATTTGCATTTATTATTATATTTACAAAATACCAAAGTTTTTGTCTTGGTTGTATCATTTTATTTTGTTGTATTTATCCGCAACACGGATAAACATGCCTTTAAGGCCGGTCCGTGAAAATATTGTCTGACGTTAAACCGGTCCGTGGTGCAAAAAAGGTTGGGGACCGCTGTTCTAGACGACCTTGCAAGGGCCCCCTATGAACCCAGCAGTGTAAAAGGTGGAAATTCTATAAAGAACTTTATTATCATTGGTGCTCTGGTGGACTACAAAGATGGAATACAAACATGTCATACTCTGAAAAACTAGCCCACTGGAGGGTGAACTAAGTGTTGTGACGGTAGGCAATAACAACTTAGCTGCTAGCTTATGTAGTTATGTGTAAGAAAGCTCCTTTAGTTAGCCAAGGGATTTGCGAACATAATATTTTTACTTATATCTTTTCATTCTGCTACAGCACAAGTTGCATATTTTAAAAAATGGTTTGAAGAAATATAACAGCCTAAAACTGACATCTGGATTAAGACTTATCAGTGATTCATGGTGTCCCTGTTCTTCTTACTGATGCCACACATCTTATGGTCTGTGTAAGGTGTTTTTGATTTAGTCCTCTGCATTAAATCTATGCTGTAGGTACGTCATAACTGCAAATCTGCTATAACTTATCGTTGACAACGTGTTGACGCAGCCCAAAATGGCTGTAATGGTACCATTCTTCCCTCCTACCCAGGAGAAACGCCACCATCAACCAATTTTTTTTGGGGCACCAAAACTGCAGAGCACACTGTGGACAAATATAAATACTAGCAACAGCATCGGCCACTTAGGTAGGCAGAATCTTAGGCTGTATATCAATCAATCAATCAATCAATCTTTATTTATAAAGCACTTTTCATACAGAAAAAATGTAGCACAAAGTGCTTTACATAGTTAAAAGCAGCCCACCCCACCCTCCAACTCACTCCCCACACTCTCAATACACATATATACCCCCACCCACACACACATACACACACGCGCACACTTAAAGAGTAAAAATTGGGCTGGGCTCGCATGAGCCAAGTGAGGAAACATTATAACAGAGAGCCGTCTGCACCGGGAGCCGGTCACAGACCGCAGGCTCCGGGCTGGGCACACAGCCGGAGGGAGGCAAAGGAGCCCCCCAACCAGGCTGAGAGGACCCCAGAGACCCAGCAGCCACGGTCAATAACAGCCCCGGTGCAGAGAGCGCCCTCCGAGGAAACACTGGAGATATGACGCAATACGATGTATACAGGGTAAAATGATAAAATAAATAAGAACAGGATACAATATAAATATAAATATAAATAGAGTAAGAAGATTAAAAAATGAATAAGAATAAAATCAAGAAATATTAGGTAAATCCTAAATTAATAATAGAATAACAGGATAGAATAAATAAGCATAAAATAAATAAACGCTAAGTAAAAGCTAAATTAAAAAGGTGGGTCTTGAGCCTGTTCTTAAAAACATGTACGTTCTCTGCGGCCCTGAGCTCCTCCGGCAGGCTGTTCCACAGACGAGGACCATACCACTGAAACGCTGCCTCTCCGTGAGTATGTGTCCTGACTTTAGGGACAATCAAAAGGCCAGTACCAGAGGACCTCAGGGTCCGCGAGGGTTCGTATGGTAAAAGCATATCTGAAAGATAAGAAGGCCCAAGACCATTAAGACATTTAAAAACCAATAAAAGAACTTTAAAATCGATCCTGAAACACACGGGGAGCCAGTGCAGCGATTCTAAAACCGGTGTAATGTGGGCCCGCCCTCTGGTCTTCGTCAGCACACGAGCTGCCGAGTTTTGCAAAAGTTGTAAAGTTGAAATATTCTTCTTAGGAAGACCAGAGAGCAGGGCATTACAGTAATCAATGCGACTGGTAATAAAAGCATGCATCAGCATCTCCGTGTTGGCCCGAGAGAGAATAGGGCGGACTCTGGCTATATTTTTTAGATGATAAAATCCAATTTTGGTTACATGTTTAACATGTGGGATAAAACCAAGCTCAGAGTCAAAAATAACACCCAGGTTTTTCACTTGTAGCGAAGGACATAGTGAAAATGCCTCTAATTTAGACAAGAGTTTCTCTCTCTGAGCCTCAGGACCGACAATTAAAACTTCAGTTTTGTCCTGGTTAAGCTGTAAAAAGTTTTCTGCCATCCAAGATCTTATATCCAAGATACAGTTAAAAAGGGCATCCATTGGTCTGGTGTCATCAGGAGACACGGAGATGTACAGCTGCGTGTCATCAGCGTAACTGTGGAAGTTCACTCCATGCCTCCTGATGACACTGCCGAGAGGCAACATATACAAATTAAAAAGTACAGGGCCTAGAACCGACCCTTGAGGCACACCACATGTCATTTTATGGATCTTAGAGGAGCATGTATCCATACTCACCATAAAAGTTCTGTCAGAGAGATAGGAAGTGAACCAGTTGTGTACAGCACCAGAGAGGCCCACCATGTGTTTTAGTCTGTTTAAAAGAATAGCGTGGTCTACTGTATCAAAGGCTGCGCTTAGATCCAGCAGCACCAGGACTGAGAGCTTTTGGGAGTCCCAGTTACATCTAAGATCATTTAAAACCTTTAGGAGAGCCGTCTCTGTGCTGTGGTTCACCCTAAATCCAGACTGGAATATCTCCAGGATCTGTCTATCATTGAGAAAATCAGTAATCTGAGTAAAAACAAGTTTTTCTAAGACTTTACTTAAAAATGGTAAGTTGGATACAGGTCTGTAGTTATTAAAATCATTACAATCCAAATTGCTCTTCTTCAGAAGGGGCCTCACCGCCGCCGTTTTAAAGGCAGCAGGGAAGACACCCAACTGAAGAGAGCAATTCATCATGTATAAAAGCTCAGCCTCAAAACATCCATAAAGTGTTTTAAAGAGTGAAGAAGGAATTGGATCTAAAAGACATGTGGTGGGTCTCACTGTGGAGAAAACTTTCTGAAGGTTCTCAGCATTAACCAGGACAAAGCTGTCCAGTGTCTCCTCAGGTACAATCGAGCCCTCAGATGTGTTTACAATCATATCGCGATTAGATAAAATATCAGATCTGATGGCGCTGATCTTTCCCCTGAAGTGGTCTGCAAACTGCTCACAGAGCGAGTCTGTGGGGGTTCTTTTGGAGCTTTTAAAATCAGGGTTAAATAAATGATCTATGGTGGAAAAGAGGACCTTGGGATTATTTTTGTTAATACTGATTATTTTGGCGAAGTATGAATTTCTTGACTTCCTTAATGTATTATTGTACATTTTAAGTTGCTCGGAAAATATTTGATGGTTAATATTATTTTTATTTTTCCTCCATCTCCTTTCTGCTGCCCTGCAATTTCTTTTGAGTTTTTTGACTTCTTCGTTTCTCCAGGGTGATGCATGTTTTACGTTAATCTTTTTGGTGGTGAGTGGAGCAACGGAGTCAAGGCTTTTCTTCAGTTTGCTGTTAAAATAACTAAAAATCAAATCGCAGGGTGCAGGTAAAATCACAGGGGGGCATTTGACTAAAACCCTGGTAAAATTTGCAGCCACTTCAGAGGTTAGATAGCGCCTCCTCACAGTTCGCACCGAGGTCTTCCGCTGAATAAAACCGGTGATGTTAAAAAACACACAGTAGTGGTCAGAGACAGCCAAGTCAACAACAGAGGACACGCTGGTGGACAGCCCATGGGTGAAGACCAGGTCCAGAGTGTGTCCTCTGTTGTGAGTCGGCTGCGTGACGTGCTGGATAAAATCCAAACAGTGAAGAATGTTTAAGAATTCTTTTGCTGCAGGGTCAGAAGGATTATCTATGTGCAGGTTAAAATCACCGGTTAAAATTATCATATTATATTTTGAATGTATGTTTGTTAAAAATTCTGAGAATTCCTTGATAAAAGCAGCGCTGTCTTTAGGTGGTCTATAAATTGTGACAGATAAAACTGGAGGGCTGCTGAAAACAATAGCATGGAATTCAACAGTGGTAAAATGATCAAATAAAATTTGTTTGGTGGTGAGTGTGTTGTTGGCTAAAGATGCAGTCCCACCACCTCTCTTACCACTTCTAATAGAAAAAGAGAAATTAAAATTTGGTGGGGAGGCCTCAGTGAGAACAACTGGTGCATCCGAACCCAGCCATGTTTCAGTTAAAAATAAACAGTCAAGTTTATTATCTAAAATTAAATCATTAATAATAAAAGACTTTTTCGACAGAGAGCGTACATTTAAAAGTGCCATACTGATTGAGACTGGTGGATTATTGACAATAGAGTTGAATGGATGTTGATATTTTTGAAGAGGCCGGAGGTTATTAATGTTTTTGGAGTTACTGGATTTATGATAATTCTGTTGCTCTCTGTTTGTGATTATGACGGGTATTGTGTTGACTGTGGGAGAGAAAGGTCCTAGTCCAGAGTTTTGTGTATTACTGTTAAAAGTGGAACAAATATAGGAGCTGGGACCAGGGGAACATCAGTCAGTGGCAGACAGTGGCGATGTGCGGGAGTGCTGTACGCCAAATGCCAAATTGGCGGACAGCAAACGGCGTCCCCAGGCGTTGAGGTGGAGCCCGTCTGCCCCAAAAAGATGCCTGTCACCTAGAGAAATGTTCACGTGCTACATGCTGGTTTGTTTGTGTGAAATAACAAATACTTCCTCCACGGTTTGAGAGAGATAAAATTAATATTGATCACAACTAAGTTCAGGTTACTTGTTTGTCCTGTCTGCAACAGTATCTGTTTCTCATGTGGGCTCTTTGGAAAATCGATTACCCACCCCTCATTTATACTGTCCCTGTATTTAAAGGAACCTTGGTCGCCACCACGATCCCCGTGTAGCTCACCACCTCGCTCGCCATTGACATATCGCAGTTACCCATACGCCAAGCAGAGAAATGGAGTTGACCCGCAAATCGGTGAGATCATTTTCACTCCTATTAAAGCTGGAAATCAGAATTTTAAAAACCCTTTTTTCCCTTTTAAGTTAAGTTCTACCACCATCTGTGCAGTTGTAGAGTTCTCCAGAGTCTTCACGTGCCATAAACTGTCTGATTTAGCATGTTTGGAGCTTGCTTGTACATTTGTAATTAACAAATAATTCGG
This sequence comes from Maylandia zebra, assembly GCF_041146795.1. Lineage (NCBI taxonomy): Eukaryota > Metazoa > Chordata > Actinopteri > Cichliformes > Cichlidae > Maylandia > Maylandia zebra. The sequence goes on from NC_135188.1 coordinate 9,878,656, forward strand.
ACTGAGAAATGAAAACGATGAGGTTTTCCTGAGTTTCTGACACCTGTTCATTCCTCGAAACTTTCGGTTTCTTTCTTCTCACGGTTCCTTTTGATCTGTAAATCTTTCATTCTCTCAGATCACATTTTTCAGGAGTGTAATCAGCAGGAAATCATTGCATGTCAGTCTCAAGTTTCTCCTCCGTCAAAGCTGTGTTTTTCTCTTCTATCCTTCAGCCTACGAAAGCAAACATTCCTCGCGGCCGATCGTTCAGCTGGAGCAGCACTCCTCACCAAGCAAATACGGGACCAAACCCACTGTGGAGCATCCAGCTATGGCTCAGGTACTGATGTTTTTCTCTTTAAAGATTTACAAATATGTTTTATTAAGTCTGTATTATGCCACTTTGATTTTCTGTATGTGCTCAGGCTTCCTCAGTAGAAAGGCTCGAGCAGCAGGCTGTTTCAGATTATACTGAGGATGACCCCTGGAGGATCACAGAGGAACAGCTGGAGTATTACACTAATCAATTCAAGAGCCTGCAGCCTGACCTGGGGGCTCTCATCCTGGGTATGGACAGCCCACCTGCACCTCAAATGCATTCATCTAAAGATTAAAAAAAAACAAAAAAAAAACAAAACATCTTGCTATAAAAGTATTTCACTGTTTTTTGCACTTTGTTATTTCAAGGAGCTGTAGCAAAAAATTTCTTCACAAAATCCAAGCTCCCAATTCCAGAGCTGTCCCACATTTGGTAAGTGCTGCTGACTTATGATGGTGTTGTCTGTGTCCTTGTTCTGCTCTGGGGTCAGTTTGGTGTTTTTCAGCCAAGAGCCTCAGCATGCCCTCTGAGGCAGACAGAGGCCTTTGTTTTTAAAGTGCAGACCAGTGCTACACTTCTCCTCCTCAAAGGGAAAAGGTTTCGCCTCAGGAACATTCTTTAACTCTTTATTTAATGAAATAAAGGGGGAAGATGAGATTACATTAGTTTGAACTGGAAAACTGGTTTAATTTCCTCTTATTTGAAATTACAACTTTTTTAAAAAATTATTGTTTTTCTTTTTTTTGGCACAGTTAGATTTATAAAAAAATGAAGCTCCAGCTTATGGACATCAAACTATAACCCACTGGTGAAGACAGTAGTCTTCTTAATGGCTCGGTAAATTGAGTAATGCTGAGTTTAGGCAGTCTCAAAATTAGTCTTATATCCTTGGAACTATGATTATTTACTTTCATGTAATTCTACTCACTGCTAGATGGGAAGAATGAAGCTGTAAGCAGATAAACATTAACATAAAATGCCATATAACAGCAGTTGGTGGTTAAATTGGCATTTTATTATTATATTATTATTGGCACTAAAATATTTACTCATGGTATCGTAGTTTATGTCAATTTAATAATAATAAATGAATACAAGTGTATATACAGTCTACAGTATTTCTAGTCAACACGCTAGGTTACCTTATCTTGGCTGCTGGGATGAAACAGAGATCAGCAAACATAAATGTCAAATTAGCTTATTTACGTAACTAGTCTGTGACTGAGTAAGAAAACCTTGAACATAAAGACATGAGGCTATTACTCCCTGTTTTTAAAAGTTGGACATTTGGGGATTCCTTTTTTTGCTGTGTTACTGTTATGCTTTCGTTAGTTAACTCAGTAACAATTTACCTTTAATTTTAAATATGTTTATATTGTCTATCCTGTAAAATAGTCAGATGTCTATTCATATTAATGTACAGAATTCATCTGCTTGCTGCTACTACTGCACATTCACCCAATGTGTGTGTGTGTATTAGAGATGGACCGATCCGGTATTACGTATCGGTATCGGTCCGATACTGACCTAAATTACTGGATCGGATATCGGAGAAAAATAAAAAATGTAATCCGATCCATTGAATATCACGAAAGCACCTCACAAAACTTGCAACACGCCGTAACTCACCTCAGAACGTTAGCACGTCGGAGCAGTATGCATCACGTGATAGAGCGGCTGTGGCATGCGGGACCTGTCGGTGGTCTGGATAGCATTTGGAGCTTCGCTAGCAACCCGGCATTTCATCTCCGACAAAGTTATCCCCGAGAGAAGTAAAGCAAGTGTGTAAGTCCATCTCTGAATGTTTGTAAAGCATTCCTGCGTTAAGCTTAACAAACGATATATGGAGCGACTGCCTCTCCTGCTGCTACTTCAATCATGAAACTGCTTAATGATCAGCTGATCGGCTTTTCTGTCGCGAGTACGTCTCTCTGGTTTGTTTTTGGCCCACTTTGCACCAGAAAGAGGAAACCAGCGGCTGAACAACAGCAGCACGTTTAAGCTTGATCAGCTGTTGTTAGAATTTATTTATTATTACTTTCTACTCGAGGATCTTTTTCTACGTAGCTGACGCTGGTAACTGTGCAGGGGCGGATCTAGCAAAGTTTAGCCAGGGGGGCCGATAGGGCATTAACAGGGAAAAGGGGGCACAAAGACACACTTTTCTTTCTTATTCTCATTTAAAATGTCTCGCTTTTAATAAATAATTATCCAAATCTTACACCCAAAGTTTTAATTTGATGTAAAAGGAATAGAAGTCAATTACTGTATATAGTGACTATTAAGTCTAATATATATACCCTAGTAAGCTATAGTACTTTTTCCTTTGGGAAGGTACCATCTGTGCAGTCTGCAATTTTGTTGAAGAAAGATGTTGAATCTATTTAATATTTCTTGAAAAATAATTGATTTCTGTGCATTTTTTTTTTCACACTGCATCAAATTAAGGTTGATTACGTCGATTAAGCATCATGAGGTGGAGCGTGAGGGGTGGTTCCCTATTTTTTTATTTTTTTATTTTTGTTGCTGGGCGTTGGAACCCTATTAGTTAGGTTGCTTAATATTTACGCTAAGTACTCTTTAAAATACCAGAATAGGGAGGATTGAGTAGGTTTAAGTTTATTAGATTGATCAGTATTGCTGAACTATGAAATTTTTTTTTTTTTGCATACAGGTATAACAGAATAGCTTTAGTGTAGTTGTTGTTTTAAACTTGAGTATGAACTTATACAAAATGCAGCAAGATATTTAAAAAAAAAACAGTTTTGTTGATTAAAAAACACTATATCGGATTCATATCGGTATCGGCAGATATCCAAATTTATGATATCGGAATCGGTATCGGACATAAAAAAGTGGTATCGTGCCATAGTGTGTATATATATATATATAATGTTCTTCCTCTACCCCCCCCCCCCATTTTGCACATGTCGAGGAGCGTGTCAGGCTACATTTCACTGTGTGTTATACTTGTATAACTATGCATGTGACAAATAAAGAACCTTGAATTGAATTGAATATTAACATTAAGAAAGAAAAATATGACGGTAGCAGCAAGTTAGCTTAGCTTTAGCTTATAATGCTAGAAGCAGGCTATCAGAATAACTCAATAGCTTTGCTAACTGCCTGCCAGCAGAGGTTGGCGTCAGCGTCAAACTCTTTCTGTAATGTTGACAGAAGAGTATTTGCTTATATCTTCACAGTTTATGTTATTATACAGTATGTCATGGCTTAGCTTTCACTTGTAATAAATTTTGAATAAGACAAAATCTATACAGAATGCCTGCTAACCGCTAATGCAGTATCATGTTTAAAAGGCCAAGTAAACATTGTGGCAACACTTCATTTTACTGGTGTATAATTTCAGATTAATGTCCCTGTAATTATAATAGTTTCCTGGAAAGAACTTGGTAATATGTCACAAATTTATGAAACTGGAGACTGTAATTTATATACTTCTGCTCAACTGATTCTAACATATTACTGGTTTAAGTAGTCTTTGTGGTCCGTGCGCTGCATGCCTGCTACTAAATTAATCTTTATCTGATTTTAAATAAAGATTCAGTTTCAAAGAAAGCTATATTTTCCAAGAATTTTGAACAGATTACCAGGTGCTTTCCACGAAACTTAAATACAAAGTGTTAACAGAATAGTTTCATGCAGCTTTATGTGTTATTATTGTTTCACAGCTCCATTCTCAGGTTTTGCATATATTCTTTGTGTGTCATTTCTTTTAAAGGGAGCTGAGTGATGTGGATAGAGATGGGGCTCTCACGTTTTCTGAGTTTTGCACAGCGTTCCACTTGATTGTGGCCCGAAAGAATGGTTACCCTCTCCCAGAGACGCTGCCTCCCAGCCTGCGGCCGGGGTTCATGCAGCACGAAGAGGACATACCGGACACTCATGAAGTACGACGGACACAAGTAGCAAAAATTAATTATTTGGGCTATGAATTTATTCAGACTTGGGCTCTTTATACCATGCTTTCTCAACAGAGTACAGGGCCTTTAATTGTCTTTGAGGATCCTGGACGGAGGCCGAATCAGATGGTAAAACAAATCGTCAGTGGTTTGTTTAAAATGTTTATTTGTAGTTTCATCCTGTTCCCTGTAGGGGGCACTAGCAAGCTGAACACGAGACAGAACAACCAGGTTCAAGTACATTGCATACCAGGCAACAGGTTGAGCTTAGAGCATCTTTTACTTCCTGAAATGCACACTTTAAACTATTTCAGTCTTTGCACGTCCTGATTTTCTTCGCGCCATGTTTTTTTAGGATCCGAGCATTATGCAGAGACTCCAGCCAAGCTTAACCTCAACGAAACAAGACTTGAAAGAAGAATCTAGTAAACAAGGTAATTATAAAGCAATTAGTTTTGTTTTTTTGAGTAACAAATGTAAAAAAGTTATGCTTATTAAAATCACATGTAAAACAGATTCACTTTGAACTAGGTACTCTCCCAAAGGTATAACACTATAGTAACTGGGATAATGGTTCTCAAAAAGTCCCATGGTGCTCTTTCAGTACTTCTTCTCTCCAAGCCATTTGCACAGAAATAAATCCACCATACAGTAAGTATGGTAATTTCCTTACACTAACAAACAAAAGGACAATACATGTCTGTTATCCCACTCATCCTCTAAGAGTAAACAAAGCAGAGAGAGAATGCTAACATATGTTATTTCTTAGTCCAAAAAAAGATCTCAGTTTATGCGATACTGAAATAAAGCAAATCTATTCAGTGAACCATAATTTCTTAAGTAGTGAGTAAATGCTGCTCTGATATGCTCTTGATGGATGGGTGTTTCAGAGTGGGCCCTTGGGGGCCGAGTGTGTATGAAGACATTATTAGTCTAAGCAGAGTTAAGGCAAAAGGTCTTTATTGCTTATCAGAGTTTTTAAATACGGGGGGGAAAAAAACACTTTTTTTGTTGCATCGTCATTTCTGATCTTTCTTTTTTACTGTGTCTACAGATGTGAAAATGCTCGCGACATCTCAAGACAAAGTAACTCTTCAGCTCAGTGCTTTTCCTGAGCGGCCAGGTGAAACTAACCCTTCCCTTAGCATGGGGGAGATTTCTCTGTTCCTGTGTAAAAGTACATCATGTGCTACAAGTTTCAGATGAGCTCGGGTTGGTGGGGTGCCACAAATACCTCAGTACTTTCTCTGAGTTGGGGATCTTTCCTCTTTTGTCTGCTTCGGTGAAAATGCTTGTTTGTTGTGATTTGGTTGCGTTTTCTAAGCGCACGACTCTCTCCTGGCTAGATGTAAGATATATTTTTGGTGAAAGATAAAAATAAAAAGTAACCCTAGTGGTTATTATCTGCCTACAGATGATTGATTGAAAATGAGCACACTTATTAGTATTCATCTTTCTTACAGAACCGCCTCAAGATCTGGATCCACAGATGAAGACAAAAACTAGACCAAGGTGACAATGAACCCACTCCAACTAAAATGATTCAACTTGAGCTGCTCATTAACCATTATTACATTTTCTCATCCGTGTGACCTCCAGGTCCTACTCCAGCACTTCAATCGAAGACGCTATGAAGAAGGCCGAGGAGCCACCCACCCCTCCCCCTCGACCCCAGAAGACCCACTCCAGGGCCTCATCGCTGGACCTCAATAAGCTCTTCCAGCAGGGCGCTCCAGGTATGACCTGCTCCTCCCATCATATTATCTCTGCAATACGGAAGGTGAGAAGCACAAACAGCTGGGAGCAGCAGTGCGTTTTGCAACTGAGTTAATATGCGTCGTTTATGGCAGTTCTCCTTTTACGGGGAACAAAAGCAGAAATGGAGATGCGTGGTTTTCAGTATTCAGTCTGAAAGGTGAGAGACTCACAAGAGAGCCATTCAGTTTGTGGTTATAAATGTGCATGGTATATTTGAGTTTAAGGAGGGAAATCTGTATCCCGAGAGCAAAGCAGGGGTATGACATCATTGCAATGTAAGCTTTTCACTTGGGATTCCAGGAGTAAAAAGTGGATGGTTGCTGCCTCCTCCAGCCCTCCCTCCTAGACCGACAGCTTCGCAGGTAATTCCTGTTTGATTAAGATTTTGATGGTAGTACTGCATGCTGAGCAAAGCAATACAACAACATCATTTTTTCTCAGATTAAAAGTGACAGAAATCTTCTTTCCTGTCAGGTTTCTCATTTTATCGGCGCTTCGGAGAAAACTGTCCAGAGCAAAGTGCAGCAGCCAAACTTTGCTGACTTCAGTCACTTCAGAGAAGAGGTGAGCATTAAACCTGAACGTCTGCCTTTGTTTCAGTGGGAATTTGCAAATGTAGCAAACAGCAACACAAATTGCAGTTACAAAAAGAAACGTCAGCATTTTCCACTTCACAACTTTCCATCGCAGATATATAAAAGTGTCATCAAAGACGTGCTTGGGAAAAGTATGAGTTTCTATTACGAGACACAAATAAATGAAAAGGTTGACAGAAGTGTACATGAAAGTCCATGCAAATTAGATGGCTTTTTAAAGCCTAAATTGTGTATTTGTTAAAAATCCTTCCTGAGAAGGCGGTACTACTCAAAGAGTTTCCAGTGGTGCTACTCAGTTTCTTAAAGCGAGTTACATTCAGACTGAATTGAACGCAATACACGAGTCGTTCCTTTCAGTATGTTTTTAATGATAGTTGGCTTTAAGGACCTGTGAAAATGCTGAAAGGTTTGTAATAAATTAAACTGATGGTTCTGCTCATCATTTATTTTATTTTGAAATACTCCTGCATCATCTCAGGAAGAGCACTTCCTTTTTCTCTTTGTGTCATTTTTGTACTTCTCCATAGTCTGACAACTTAGACATTTCCTCTTCCTTCAGTAGGAAGCCTAATCTAAAAATCATGGGTAAGCACCATATTAGGAAGTATCCTCACTTCAGAATCCTCCGTGTCCTTCAGCACATATGCTGCTTGTAAAACTGAGCTGATTTTGTGGTTGCTTTCTAATGAATCGCTTTATAAACTTCACTACTGCCGTATGATAAGTAACACAAACGCTAATTACTGTGGTGCATTTGGTACTTTTATCAATGTGTGTGTTTGTTTAAATGAGCCGCACACCCCACAGCCATAATCAACGCTGTGTGCACATGGAAAAGTACTGTATTTCCTGGAACTGCAGGTGGAAAAAAAATCCCCATTCCTTTCTCAAAGGTTATTGTATTTGCGCAGCTATGTTCAGTATTTGTTTTTCTTGTGGGAGTGAAGCGATTTTGGCAGCTTTTTCTGGCTTTATGGCGTCCAAACCTCTGGCTTTCATTACAAAAATCATATGTAGTTTTAAGGTCAAAAGGCAAAGCAGCTCCTGCTTCAGTACTGCCCCTCGCATCAGGTGTTGTGTGTTCTAAATCATACTCTTCATTAGACAAGATGTGCTTGAAGTGTCAGTTTTTGTGGCGTGCTAAAAATGTGCATAGATTAGATTTGTTATTGGCCCAGCATCTGCCTACGTTTTGGTGTGGATGTGGGGTTTTTTCTAGTTTTTGAATGCTGTAAATCAGCGGTCCCCAACCCCCGGGCCGGTCCGTGAGTTGTTTGGTACAGGGCCGTGAGAGTTGAGGCTCGAATGTAAAATTTATGGTTTTTATTGGTTTTTATTGTTATTTTTTAAGTTGTTTTTATTGTTAACTCGGTTTTCCTGGGTCTTATGAATAAATCTTCTTTTTTTTGTACCGGTACTGCTTTTACTTTAAGGTGTTGCGGATAAATACATCAAAGGCCGGTCAGTGAAAATCGTCAGACATAGACTAGTCCGTGGCGCAAAAACAGTTGGAGACCACTGCTGTAAATCACTCAGTTCTAACTTCTGTCTCTGTCATCACTTATCTTTAAGGTGCCCTTTCATTACTCTCACTCTGACCTTGGATCCATTACTCTTTCTTCTCCTCCCCATCACGATAGAGCACGGCCATCTCTCTGTCTCCCCACATGGTGTTTTACTTAATTAAAACCAGCTGCACTAGATCATCCCAAAGGTAGCTATAAGATGTACATTTCTCACTTAGTAAGGCAAATAGAAATCCACACCAGCCCAAGCTCCTCAGAGAGGCATTGTAAATCAGTGAAGTATAAGCGTCCTTAAAAATAACTTCCTTTTACATAAAACATGTCAATCTTGAGTTAAGTGTGAATATTTTGACACCTGCTTTTGTGGGGAACTCATGGGAGCAGTTTAAGTACATGGCTATGTCTGAAATCACTCATTACTTACTGTATTACAGGCTATATTCTGTAGTGAGTATTACTATACCTGATGCGCTGAAGTCAAAGTAGCCCTACATGTGGTGAAAAACAGGTGGTCACTATTGAAGCATCATGCACTGCATTTAAGAGAAAACTAGAGGGAGGAATGAAGCTTGTTGAAGTACTGATATTGTTATTTAGTTATTTTCTGAAAGCCTGGGAGAAATGACCCTAATGGTAAACTTGATCTGTGAGGTCAGTAAAAGCTTTGATGTCACGTTTTACGTCTCAATTGTTAGATTTAAGTTGTATTTAACGCAACGTGAAATTTGTGGTCAGAGCAAATGAGAGACCAAATCGGGGTTTATTTTTAGGGTGGGCCTGCTTTGTGACTGAGCCACAAAGTTTGCGAGTGAGAGATTTGTAGTTAACAAACCAGTGGGTGGCATCACTGTAATCATGTCCATCTTTTAGGTACAGTCTATGTTATTGCCACAGTAGAACATATTAACGTATCTGTTAGCTCAGTTATTATCCGTGCTTACCATCAGTGCAACTTTGTGCTGAACATTGGGGGGTGGGGTGGTATATTGGTTGGGTCTGATTATTAAGGGGGTCATAACCCCCCTAACCCCCTGGAAATTACGCCCCTGGTGCTTACCAAGGTCCACTGGTCTCTTCCAGGAGTGGAGAGAGTCCAGTTGATCCATTGCATGCATTGATACATTCAGACAGAAAGTTGGACAAGGTTAAAGTTGTCTGTTTTTGATTCATTTGTTGTGTCCAGTTTGTGTTTTGTTTCCTCTTGTTTGAATAAGCTTCCTTTGTCTCATTGCTCTTAAATATTCCAGTTGAATGAGGAAAGTTTTAAAAATGCACGCTCTAGAAACTGACAGTGATGGCACTTCTTTAATACCAGCCTTTGCAGCTGATTTGACCACACACTCTGCTTATGGTTCTGCTGTGGTTTTTTTGCCGCTGTAGCAACTACTACAGCGTCTGTATGTTTCCATGCTGTGGCTGTGTTTCGCGTCCAATGGAGCAGTGAATCTCAGGGCCATTTATTTGAAAGTCAGTTGGTGTTTCTGAGCAAAATGCATTTTTAGGTTTCTTGGGTACAATTTACAACAGGAGCCTGCTTTAAGCATCACGAAAGCCCACTGCCGCCACAGTGAAGACTGCAGCCCGGACAAATTAGCGGATCAAATTCACTAAATCCAACATTAACAGATGGGAAAGGCTGTAAGAAATGCCTTCAACTTTCACAAAACTAGGGCCTGTCCTCACACTTTCGCCCTAAAAACCATGTGGTGACACATTAAACATCTTAAAACAAAGGAATAAGGCAGCAAGGTGATGCAATAAAAGCAAAGTAATCCATCATGGCTGCCCCTGAGCAGGCCGTGTCTGGAGAGCCCTACATCGCAGTCCCTGCAGGGAAGGTGCTGATTTATACACGGTCAGGGCCAGCACATTTCTTTCTGCCTCTTTATAGCTCCTCTCTCAATTTAATTCACCTCATCATGGCATCAACACTCTTTTCTCCGTGGAGGAATAGATCTTTTATCATCTATCTTACATGACAAACGTCCAAGCCAAGTTTTTTGGTTTATTGCCTTTAGGAGGAGAGCAGTGTGAAACCTGAAGATCAGGGGCCACACTCCAGATTTGGGCTCAGCACTGAGGACATGACGAATCCTTCACAACAGGTCAGGACTGCTCACTGAGCCACTCCTCTTGTGTAACAGTCAGTGTCTTTCTTACAATAATTCTATCTTTTCATCTGTTATGGTTTCAGGACATGACTGCCGCCTCTCACAATCAACCTCCACAGAAGCCAGTTCGCAGGAAATATCTCCCAGAGAGCCAAAACCTGGAGACTGTACCTCCGCCAGCGGTGCCATTTCCTCCTCCTGCTAAAACTCCTCAAAAGTTAGTCAAACATTTAACTTGTGACACTGATCACTTTGGCTAAAAATAGCCACCACTTTTAGCAGTGGTTAAAATGTAGCCAGGAACACTAACCTGTGTTAAATTTGGTGTAGTCATTGCTTTATATAAGAGAATAACTACATAAATCGCTGGTTGCAGTGATAAACTGACAGAATACTGTGAGGTTTTCTTAAATGTGTTAGCCTACAGCCTGCATGTCAAAGATGGACTTGGCTACTGTCACTCATTAATTTTGGATTCTGTATTTTGAAGCCTCAACTTAATCATTTATTTTAAGCCAGCAGTGACCGTTGATGCTTCTAGGTCTTAAAATGTGAAGCCAACATGGAAATGCCGTAAACCAGCTTTGCATTTAATGACCAACAGGTTTTAACCTTTATTCGTTAAACCATTAAAAAAAACCTTCAGAAGACACTCGCACAACAAACACATAGTGGAGAGATCCAGTTCAGTGGCTCAAATTAGATCAAGTGAGGCCTAGCAAAGGTCTGAAAGGTGTCAAAGCAGCAGCTAATAACTTTAAGTCCTACCAGAAGCAAAACAGGTAAATTATAAAAACAATAGAAACAAAAAACCCTTTTTCTGTCAGACTCTAAACATGTTCATTTCTGAGCATTGTAACACACAACTTGACTGTCAGGTGACTAACTTTTGGAGCCTCAAATTGGAGAAAATGCAGTTTTTGTTTCAAGCTTTAAAGGTCACTGCATGCAAAGTTCTTGTAAACTTTATGAGTAAAATATACCAATGTTTACAGCTTGTTGCTCTACCTCAAGTGGCCAGAAAAATGAGTTAATGCAGGTCAAAGAGCTTCTTAAAAGTACCTACATGCTCTTAAGTGATCGTAAAACCCACAAAACCCACCCAAAGAGGGGAATTCACCAGACATTAAGGCACACTCTAACTCACTATAATGACTCTACCATGTGTGCTTCTGTCTCCTTATTGACCAGACTGCTCATTGAAACTGTCAGTGCGATACACGGTGATCATCAATAACAGCGGAGGCCTCCTAGTTGCAGCGACCCCTGCAACTGGTCTTATTCTTCTGACGTGCAAAGTTCAAACCTCTGATAAGCTGGAAGAACTGGAGATTGTTATAGCCATGCCATGCTGTTTTATTCACCTTAAAATTCTATTTAATAGCAAATAAAAACTGTATGAAATTCTTTCAGACTGCTGCCCAGACAGAAGAGGGAGATCCAGCAGGCTATCCGTAAGAACAGGGAAACCAATGCTGTGCTGACACGCCTTAATAGCGAACTCCAGCAGCAACTTAAGGTTAGTTCATGTGGTATTTTTTGAGCTCATGACACTTTGTATATACCACTTGGGTTTTGCTGTAGCGGTGTGTGCCCATTTACAACTTTCTCACATTCCCTGCCCTCCACCTCCTTCAAGACTCTGGGAAATGGGAAAACCAGCCCTGCAGTGCTTAGAAAACACATATAAAGGGTGCCCGCTTGACACACAGAACTACAGTGTACCTTTAACTCTGACAGTTCAATTAAACAACAGAAGTACTAAACATTGCATTTCAGCTGCAACCACAAGAGCGTGGTAGTGTTCAAGTTAACTCGGTTTCAAAATCCCCTCAAACGTGTGTCAGAAGTTGAGTTCTGCTCTTTTGCTGCTGACAGCAAAACGCTCCTACCGATCCAACTCTGTGAAAAGCCTCAAGCTCAACTGTCTGCCCTCCTTTGCCCATCAGTCATAGCTGAACTAATGGCAAAGACTTGGCTGTTTGCATTGGTGATCTGCCCGTGGAACACACTCTCACTCACATTTGGAGCACATGCTGCATGCCTGTCATTCTCCTCATAAATGATCCAGGAGCGGAACCTTCACGCTACCATGCAGGGCTTTTATAGCTTTAATACAACAGAGGAAAAGGAATATAAAGGAGAAGAATGCTACCAACAAAGGACCTACTTTGTAACATCTTAAAATATCATGCAAAGAGGCTATTTTGTTCTCAGATTTCAAGGATTTATGTTTCCTTTCCCTTTGTGAAAGGTCATCTGGAATGATATTTATTCGTTCTAATTCTCCCACGTCCTCAAAGTATCTGTGGAATTCTGCAGAGAAAGGCATATGTGTCTTTATATAGACCTGAGCCTTATTGAAATACCAAACAGCCACTGGCATTCACAACTGTCTTCTTCAAAATATAGCCTGGGCCGGTCAGGCATCCAACTACAACAGGGTGTGTGCATGTGTGGGGACAGAAGGAAGGCTGGATGGAAAGGAAGACTTGACTTTTTACAAAGACAGTTCAAGAAAGTTTAAAGAAAAATATCCATAAATGAAGGGTGGATTAATATGTTGTCAGAATCACTGATTAAAAACACTTTTTTGAAAAGTCAGCAAATTTGGTTATGAGTCTTGCTGAGAAACATGGCTGATGAAAATAAAATATCATAGGAAACTTTTAATTGAAAATCTTCCTACATTTACTTTGTAATATTAGGTGAGAACCATTAGACCATTATCAGTTGATAGAGATGACTGAAGTCCTTATGTATAAAAATGACTGGAAACCATGACCACCAGGCATATATATGGACATAAAATATATTTTTACAGGACTCTGTGCAGTCCTGTGAAATACTGAGTACATCTTTCCATGAGGGTAAGTAGTAGCCAGGTGCTGCTAATCAGATACTCTTGATTAAATAATCATCACTAATCAAGTGTGAACAGCTCTGTAAACGCAGACATTTTAACAATTTGATGGTCTGGAGAATTTGGGTGTTTTACCACAATGCCGCAGTCGACATCTGAGTAAATTCACCACAAGCTCAGACTAAGCAATTCTCAGAGAAACTGCAAAACATGGCAGCACAGCTTAGGTTTGCAAAGGTGCATCTGAGCAAACTACAAAACTTCATGAACAACGTCCTTTAGACGGACAGAATGGACATGTCAGACCATAACACACAGCACTACGTTTAGAGAAAAGCAAAGACAGCACATCAGCATAAACACCTCATACCACCTGTCGAGCATGGTGGGGGATGCGTGCTGATTTGGGTTTGTTTTGCAGCCGCAGGACCTGAGCACTTTGCAGTCATTGAGACAACCATGAATTCCTCTGTATACCAAAATATTCTAGAAATAAATGGCTGTGTCCCCCACAGCTAAAGTTTGGCTAAAACTGGATCATGTAAAAGAACATTGAGCACATGCACTGCAGCAAAACTGCAACAGAATGGCTGAAAAAGAGAAGAATCATGCAGTTGCAATGGCCCAGACCTCAACCTGCCTGAAACGTCGTGCATAAACAAGTGCCTGCAAACCTGAATGAAATGAAGCAAAGCTGTAAAGATGAGTTTGCCAAAATTCTTCCACAGTGATGTAAGACACTGATAAAGTCATACAGAGATTACGTCAAGTTATTCCTGATAAAGGTGTTTTTACAAGCTGCCTAATCATGGCATGCATTTAGTTTTTCACAGAAATGCAGAGAGTCATGTGAAAACGTTCTTTTTCAAGACTGTAATTTATACTATAGTGGGACATATACATAAAAAACATGAGTCATTTTCGTTTTTAAATGACATAAAACAAAACGATAATAGGCACGTGAGCATAATAAAGTTAGAGGAACAGCTTCTTAACTCTGGAAATTTGTCCAACTGAGCAGCACTTGCATGAAACACAAAATCCAACCGGGGTTTTGATTTATCCCAGAGAAGGAAGTGCATAAATATTCCAACAAATCTGTTAATTCCGATGAAGTTTTCATCTGATACGGTTAAGAATGTTGATGTTCAGTGAAGATACGTTGGCAGGTGCAGGCCTATTCAAGTTTAGCCTGGATAGACATGATCCACCAGCAATGCTATTAGTCTGAATTTCCAGTTTAAATGTAGGTCTCATGCTCTGCATATACAGAAATCTTTTCCATTTGAGCACCAACCTCAAGCCAAAATATTAGCTTTTCATGCACTAGCAGTCTAATAAGTGCAATGCATTCAACTCGATATATCAGTGACCTTATGACCTTTATTCTAGTGCAGAGTGGGGAGACACCAAAAAGTAAGTGTCTAATATTAACTCTGTTTATTTTCCACGTTCACATCAGAACTGACCTCGTGACCTTTCCTCTGTTGCCACCTTCAGGGTAAATCTTAAGCTTTCGGGCCTACAGCTAGTACAGCACTGAGAGTGGGAGAATCCTATTGTGCTCAGTTCACATTTTTGGGGGTGTAATGAACATTAGGGGCCACTTCGGGGGATTAATCTTTTTACATTGTTGAGTCTTGAGTCTACTGCTATACTCACATGGCAGTGTACGCTCTCCCTGAGGGCACTTATTGTGTTCACTCCTCTTTCTCCTGCTGTGCAGAGCTTTGTGCTCTCTTTTAGGGAGCGACAAGGTCAGGGCCTAAATTCCAGATATTAATGCTGTAAATATTCCACATTCACTCAGTCTCTTCCACTTGAGGTGGCAAACTGTAATATTTCCTTAGCTACACCCTTAGTCTTAAGATTAGTCAGGGAGTTTCTATCGTTCTGTCCAACACCTTCATATTGGGGGTGTAATGAATATTAGAGGCCACTTGAGGGGATTAATCGTGTTACACACACACCATAGCAAACAGGCAGTTAACTTAACTCTCCTGCTATACTCTTATTGCAGTATACCCTCTCCCTGGGGGCAAGTTATTATCGTCTCTCCCCCTCCATGCTGTGTAGAGCTTTGTGCTTTAATGTTGGGAGTGACAAGGTCAGATTCCAAATATTAATGCTGTACATACTCTCCACTCACATAATCAGTTCCATATTTTGTGCAGGGGTTCAAAAGGTCTGGGAGAAGGCATGTGATTGGGCGCCACGCAGGAAAAACGCATACATCAAAGAAAATAATTCCATAATCAGTGATTTATTTTAAACACTAAGCTGCCCAAAGTTTTCATAGGAGTAACACACCGGAGAATCTGCACAGAGGTCTGACACAAGCTGTTAGCGGGCGCAGTTTGACACAATAATCCAGTAATAAAAGCAGGCTGCCGCGACAGCCTTTATTTTCCACCGTGCCCGTGATGAACGGAAAAGTCAGTAATCGGTCTGTCTGCAGTGTTTTGTGTTTCAAAGTGTAACTTTTAATCATTATTTGAAATCTTTGGGTTCAAAGAATGGTTGTTATTGTATGTTTCTGTTTTTGGGATATTAACACAAAATGTTTGCTTTAATACTGCTCTGATGTTTCTTAATGTGAACTGGGGTTCAGTCAAAGATCCTGTATTTCCCATTCATGCCCTCAGTTTTTTTTTTCTCTTCTATTTAATAAAGGCTTGCAAAATTTTACCTCATACCATGAATAATTTCTAATTCACAGGCCCTCAAAATATGATGTGCACTGGAATTTTGCACCATTATATTTTTCTTCATATCCACATGAAGCTTTCAGGGTGAAAAACACATTTTTCTCAGTTTAAAACTGCAATCAACTGCATCGAAAGCCAGAAGCTACCATTCTACCGTTTGCCCGCAGGGAGCACATTAATAATCCTGATTTTAGTTAAGATTTCCTGCTTCGTTCTACAATTTGTAAAAGTCATCTTGTATCTCAAATCTTTGCAAGCTGTTCGTTTTTTTCCAGCACTTTCATATTTTGTAGTAATTAACACTGTGATCTTTTGGGGCCGTTGGCCAGATTTCAACCTTGTTCTTGGCCGTCGTCACCACAGAAAACAAAGCAAATAATGTCATTACCGCCTGAGGTGCATCTCTTGTTCAGACTGCAGCGATCAGAGGTCATGTTTTCTTTTGCTTGGCTGCAGGTGGTTCATAAGGAGAGGGTCACCTTGGAGTCCCAGCTGGAGCTCCTACGGCCTCTGGCTTCGACATGACTGAGCCCGAAGTCTGATCGGAGTCACCTTCCCGTTCTGTCACAGGGGCGCGCATCGGTTTCTCTATTAAACACAAATGTTTAAGCCAAGACACAAGTGGTTGTTGTCTGACGATGGAAGCAAAGTGCATTTTTGACTCAACGGACAGGGATGTTACTTTTCTTGAATTATCAGCTCCAGCTCGAGTCCATGTGTTTGTTTGCATTATTGTTAAAGATGCTCTGCAGGACTAAACCGTGTGTTTTTAATCACTGTATAATATGCACATGTACAATGTTTTCTTTATGACTTTCTAACTTATTTGTGTTGTGATTCACTGTTAGGTTCTCTCATAAATCTTTTATGGTTTACAGGACGTGTTTGCACATCTATCCATGATTATGAAAAATCTTATTTTCTGTCCAGCCCATCTTCTCAGATTTCATGTTTTTCTACGCACCACATTTCATCTATATACACACACACACACACACACACACACAATAAAACAAGCGATGGTGCTACAGATTGATTTCTCGTTCTTACGCTGTTTGCACTGGAAGGAAAAATAAAAGTGCACATTTCAAAGGATGGCAAAAAATAAAACATTGGATGTGGAATGAATCTGATTTAACAAAACATTTTGAGCGTCCACAAAAAATGTGTGTTTTGAGGACTGTATCCGTAGCACATGTGACGAATGTCGACACTGGATTTGTATGTAATATGAGCATTTTCATGTGAAGTTGCTACATGTTTGATGTAAGTGTTGCCTGACATCTTTATGTTTGTTATCATGCAGAGTTGGCCTTGATGAAAAAAAGATTTCACAATGTCAACAGTTATTCTTCATAATAATTGCGATTTCGTAAATTGCCTTTTCCTTAGTAAAAATCTACATCTGCTATTGGCGAGATTATTTTAAACTCAGAGTTTTTTCTAAACAGCCAATCTGCTGTTATAACAACTTTTATAATATTACAGGCTAAAAAAAAAGCAAAACCCAAATCAGTATTAACGGCTAAAAAATGAAATAATAAGCACAATAATCATCTAATAGTCATGATAGATTTAAAGACTGGCTGAAAAAGCAGGCATGGTCATGTGTTTATTGCTTTTTTTCACACTACTGTTGGATCATGATTGTGATAATGAGATGGCAAGCCTGAAACTGCATGATTGTGTTAAACTTATGTGAGAATGTAAATGAATCTGAAACTGTGCACGACTGAGCTCTGGTCTTAAGACAACAATGGAACTAATCAATAAAGTCTATTTTTGTTGCTTGAAATGCTTTTATTACCACTGGTTTGCTGTATAAAGATGCCTCAACAGCTCCACTAAATTTGGATGTATAAACAGATGTCTGAGAAACCGTTATCACATGTTGGGTATGAGGGCAGGAGAGATCAAACGGGCAGCAGTCGAAACTTTCTGGCAGTCACAAAGCAGCCGAGCTTTTCTGTGACACAGACACAACAACCGAGGGTCACCCAGATCACTACTGATGGCTGTATTCCCAGACCTTCTGCTGCTGCCATCCCAAAATATCCTCTGACACACTTGGCTCTCATTAAAGACACACCACCCACAGATGGGCCGCTTTCTCAGTCATGTGCTGCACTCGCGTCTCTAATAGCTCCTCTGATTGTTATTATTATCATGCATCATCTGTTTTTTATTAGTTACAAATGTGTTATAGGAGCTGATGAGAATGCTGGCTCACTCATTTGGTCTGTTGGCTAATTGGCATGTTGGTCCAAACAAAATGTTTCATTAGCTAAGGCTATTCTTTATATTCGTGATCCACAGAGGAGGAGGAGTCGTGATCTTTGGGATTAACGTTCTTGGCAAATTTGACATAACATTAGGTACTAAATGCATATCCCCCCATGAGGGTAATTTGGAGTAACTTTGGTGATCTGCAGACCCTCTCTGTCCCACCTTCCTGTCTGTGTGGCAGCTTTTCTTGTAGGTACTAAGTGGAGGCATCACAGCCAACACCTGGGCCTGGTGTGCTGGTCCTCTTTCAAAGCACTCCACTGGAGCTTTGAAAGAGGCTCCAGTGGAGTGCATTTGGTTCATGGCATTCAGAACTTCTCATCTCACATATTCACCTACACTACTGAGCCCACTAATAATACTTTATGTGGTATTTTTCTTTGTTTGTTATGATTTTGAATTATGATCAAGTTCTTCTTATGATCAAGAAGTGTCACATTTTGGTAGTTTGCTAGAAATATAGACTGCCTATTTAGCCATATGTTTAGTAGCTAAATGACATTGCTAGAGAGGTGGTACTCAGTACTAGTAAATACAATGTTATAAATAAGCTGCTAAAAGGAAAATAATTTAATTGAAAGTTTTAGTTAAGTAAATGCATAAAGTATTAGAAAACATAAATATCAAAAATAAAGTCAACTAAAATCTTATCTACTGTATAGTTTTCCATTATTATTTATTTATTATCATGTGCTAGCATGTTAAACATAATCTATAAAGTACTTGCTCAACTTGTTATACAAAAAAAAGTATATTATTTACTTGAGATTGTAAATACTCTAAGTATCTCAAAGTGTTACTAAACAGTATTTGAGTAAATATAGTTACTTTCACTTTGAATATTTAAAAATTCTGGTTTTGGAGTAGTATGATTTTTTTTTTTTAAGTCTGCAAAACATTCAACAGCTCCAGCTCAGTGACTGCATTTGCTGAGGAGACACCCAGCAGACAGCTGTTGGCTGCAGCTAACAGCTGTCCCAGGTGTCAGACAAAGTGGCTCCGCCTCCCTCATTTTAAGCCTCTAAAAAATTCAAATGGATAAGATATCGAAAAACTCTCGATGTTGTTGTTATGAAGAGGATTTAGCTATAGAGAAACAAACTATTTTTGTACTAGGGTGTAATTTTCACAGCAGCTAACATCAGAGTCTGTGGGGAATGGCTTGCCTTCAGAGTCTGCCTCAAGTGGCCGTTAGAAGAACTGCAGTTTTTGGCACTTGTCACGTGTCAGCCATGCTGTTTCCCATTTAGTACCTCACATTTTCTGGAACGTGCAAATCCTCAAGCAAGTTTGATCCCAGCTTTAGTCGCTCATTTCATCTCTAATTTCTCCTGTAAGTAGTTGATTATGACTTGTTTCCAATATGTGAAGTTTTCTCCAAGACTAAATTAAGCCTATCACCGAGACCAAGAAAAGACGGATACTCGCTGAATTCTTTTGCATGATTGAATTCCCAGGGCATTTTTAAGGAATAGAAAAGAGAAACCGATACTCAATCCAAGGAAAAAAGGCAGAAAGTTTTTGAGGCATCTGAGAAAATGAATGAGCCTGAGTAAATAAGTTCAGTCTGGGAAGCAGACGCAGGATGCCAGACGACAACAAGACGCTCGTAATTCCTCTGCGCCATAACCAATATTTGGCACAATCCTGCATGTCGGTACCTGCTGCATCAACTTACAGTCACTCCATCCACACTATAGGTTTATTTCATCTTATACAACGGGAGAGGACTGTGTGCATTCATTAAGTCAGTTGGCTTAACAGAGTCATTCTCACTCAACTATAAATACTATTTAAAAATGTTTGGTTTGCATTTCAGGATGACAACTGAGCGTGATGAGGAAACTGTATGTCAGCCATGTGCCTCTAAGTATAAGCCTGCTCTTATAATAACCGTCTCCCACTTAAACAGCAGCTGCCTGATTATTCTGCACGTGCTTATTAGTATTAATGATTCTTACAGATGGATTGATATTTTGTGTTCTCAGACACAACACAGAGAATTAACCGGGCCTCCATTTTTATCTCCATATAAATGAATGACATAAAAATGACACTAAAAGCCAAATAAAGGCATATCAAGACATAGATAGTGTGCTTTGACAGAGGACCTAAGTGAGATACCACAGCTCCGATGGCTGATACTTTAAAAATATCAAAAAGGAACAGAAAACATAAAGAATAACAAAAGGCTGAGGAGGAGATAGGACTGGATGTATACAGAGGTCTGACTGAGAAACAAGAAACGAGACGCAGGAGGATTCAATCAGGAAATCAGAGGTGGGAAAAATAGAGCAACAGAAGACACCAAAATAAAACAGGAAGCGTGCCTGTGAAATGCATCTAATATTCAAAGCTGTCTCATTTCCAAACATGCATCAGGAAGAGAGCAGGGCCTTGCTGTATGCACCACCTTTTTTATATGCTGAAGTTCAACACATCTTCACAAAAGATACGCCAAGGTTGTAAAAATATTATAACTCACTCCACCTGTCAGCGCTTTTTAATGTTGTGATCTGTGGACGTGGAGAGCACGTTTTTCTCAGTTCACGGTAAGTAAACTGTGTCCATATCACCCCTGCTCACTTCAAGTTAAAGCTGACTCTTCTCACAACAAAGATTACCAGCTTTTGTCTGTTCAAGTTCGGCCTTTTGTTCCAGCACCATTACTCAAAGATGACGACATACGGAGCTTCTCTCGTCCCGCCTTTGTCCGCGGCTGGGCTTTGCAAAGGTTGCACTTCTGGTGTGGACATTAGCTAGGCCACAGGAAAGGCTTTGGAGCTGTCGATTCTGGCCCCGTCAGCTGGTGGGATTTAACTAAACACTCATTCAGCAAATGTGAATGAAGCTCGGCTAAGGCTGTCAGGTCTGCAAACAGAGTTAAAAGTGAAGATTAACCTACACAGGGGTATGACAACGTGAAAGCTGAATTATTGTTGTTTTACTGCGCAAGAGTGAATGAAGGAAATGTGCTGGATATCCCTATAGCAAATAAACTAAATCAAGTCTTCTTTTTTTTCAACAGACTTCCTGAAGCTTAAGTTAGATTTAAGAGATTTTAATACTCTGGATTTACTTTAAGACTAGAACTAAAGAAAAAAAAACAACATGACTTACTTTGTGTTAATATGTTTGTGTTGTTTGAGCTTCTTGTGAAACATTGAAACAAATGCATCATTTTTAGCACTCGGATACACAGCCCATCCCACCTTCTGTTTCGTTACCTGCATGCTGATCAGGCTGGTATTGTATTCCAGCTCCAGTGTGTTGGACTGCAGTTGGCAGCAGTACAAATTGTTGGGTGAGATCTGCTGCTGGCTGCAGGGCCACATCAACCAGGACATGCAGCAGGTGGAGAACTGAGCAGAGCGAGGAGAAAGCTGCAGTCCAAGACATCTGCCTTGTCAGAGACGTAGCTGAATGGCATAGAGGACTGCACATCAGCCACTTTGGAGCTCAAATGCAGTCTCAAGAACTCAAAAGCTAAAAAACATAATGGTTGGCATGAATGCGCTGAATGTCCCCAACATCTAGTTAGCAAACACCCTCTCTATGACACGTAATACATGTGATGTGTTTATAACTTGAATATTGCCAAAGCTTTTATTAAACCCTAACCGTAGATACCGCTGCTGAATATTGTATGGTAAACTAAAATCAAAATAAAAACAATGACACGAAGTGTCTCCTTCTCTCCTTTATGTGTGTCCTTCTCTCCTCTGATGCTTTGCAGGTGGAGGCAGGTTCCTAAAGCCAGAAAGAAAAACAAGGAGGAGGTCAGACATCAGGACTTTGTCTCAAAATAATTCTCGAAAGAAATTCAGAAGTTTCTTAACTAATCTTAAGAAAATGATAACTAACATTTTTGTTTTCAGTTAATCTCAGTAGCTGCTGAGGTGCACATGTGTGAGACCTTTGACATTTTAATATATTACCCCAATAATGAAATCCCTTCTTTGTCTCCCAGTTTAGCATATATCTTCCTTTAAAGCAAGCAACTGTTTGCGCGATGTTTTTTCCAAACACATTTAAAGACACTTCGTTAACCTTCTTAACTTAGTTTTCTCTCTTTCCTTCCTCTTTTTTTATTTGACTGCATTTTCCTTTTGTCTTATTAACAGCTTATGGGCCATCTGTTAAGGACTTTTAACTGCAAATAACCTGTATGGATTTAATTTGAGCAAGTAGTGGCACTTTTGTAAAAACATTTTACTAACCACAGGTTTTATCAGATTTAGATGCAAAGCAGATGCACATTTTCCTCAGTAATACTTTGTATTTTTCATATATGTTTGCCTGTTTGCTTGTCTTTTCCCTGCTTTTAATATATTTTGTATGCCTGTGAGGACCTTTGAACCATTACAGATGATACTGGGCTATACAAATAACATTCCCTGAAAGTAATGCATCATGCCCCAGAGCCTCACTGCATTACAGTCCAGTTAATGTTACCCAGTCACTGATTTCTGTGTTTTTCTTTACGTAAACAAAGACATGAGGTTCATGCTATAGCATAAACTGGTGCAGGAAATCCACCAGACTGCAGGGAGTTAAGTGTTCCTGTTCACTGTGCATCCCCAAAACGCAAAGAAAACCAACATCCATGCTTTTTCTAAAAAAGAACAACTTTAGAAGAATAATAAGAATAATTTAAAAATATGGCCTTTTAATTAATTGCTCTTTTAATATTCTGTAGTGTTCGTTCTGCTATGCCTCCAATGCATCTGAAGCGTTTGCTGTGGAGTGTTTACAGGGTTGAAGCAGGCGGAGTCCGGATCCACTCATCCCCGGAACTCCACTCCGGGACTTCCCACATGCTTCTTTTTAAAAACCACCTCTTATACTTCGTAACAGTGAAAAACACACCAGCATTAGGGCAGCAGATGACCCGGCGCAGCGGCGAGGAGCACAACAGTCCTCTCTAACAAATGAAAGGATGGGGGGCACCAGCGGCAGCAGCAGCTGAGTTCAGTCAAACTGGATCGGGGGCCGAGGGGGCACAGCAACTTTCTTCTCACTCCTGGGTGACTTTTCTTGGATTTATTTCCCGCTCCACAACAATATGCCATTTGCCAAAAGAATAGTGGAACCCCAGTTACTGTGCAGGTATCAAGTCCCAAACGAGGAGGGTCTGGTTTTCGAGGATCTGGTCTCCATCAGTAATGTGGCTCTATCTCGGACCTTGCGGCAGCTGTCGGACCTGGCCAAACATGCCTACTCCATATTCCAGGAGCTGGAAAACGAGCTCACAACCACCAACCAGCGGGTCCGGGGGCTCCAGGGCAGGATCGGCCAACTTCAACAGACCTGCTCCGAGCTGGACCCCAAACAGGAGGCAGTGCGTGAGTACCGACCCGCTCTGAGTATCTGCTTATACCCGAGCTGCCTGCGAGCGCGCGGCTCTGGGAGACAGCTGCACGAGGAGGCACCGTTTTTATTTTCCATCAGTGACGTTTATTCCAAAAAATGACGCAGATTTAAATAAAAGTTGTGTTATTGCTGCTGCAGTAGCTCAAAACCAGCCCAAGCTGTAACAAAGTGGCTCAAAGGTCATTTAATAACTTTATTTTTTATATATCTTCCAGAGAGACCTGTGCTGTCTTCCCACGCCGATGGGTGTGTGACAGTTTGGCTGTCCCAGCCTCAAACTATGAGCCACTTAAATCCGGCTATTAATTTGCTATAACTCACCCAAGCAATGACTCTCTCCATCAGCATTTTCTTTGCTGACATAAAAGAGCCACAGATTTAACAACTACATTAAAACCTGACAGATCATAACCATATGCGGCTCTTTAGTGACCTCTAATAAATATATATATAACCACTTAAATATGCTATGATTAAAGAGAACATGTGTGCATCAATGAAAGAGAAGATTTGAATTTTTAAAAAATGATACCACTGTTAATGAGCTCAAACTTATGCATGAATGTTTTTCATTCAAGTAGAGAATTTTGACCTTCTACCAAAAGAAAATAAAAAGGTTTTTAATCTGTATTTTGTCGGGCTTAATTTAACCCATTTTACCATAATGTTTCTTTCTTAAAGAGCTAAAAGAGTCCTGGTAACTAAGGCAACAGGTGTGCTTTAACTACTATAGACTAGTCCTGCTTACCTGTGCAGTCATCCCCCAAAGGCTCGTTTTGAGCAGGAAAAATTCAGTTTGATCATTTTTGGTCATCTCCCCTTTCAAGACTATCAGAATCATGGCAGTCTTGGTGTATATTACATGGAGGATATGGAGCTGTGATATGTGAGGAAAAGGCTCATCCCTAAAGTTATTTGCCATAATACCGATATGAGGAAGTTTGAGGATTATGATGCCCCTGTCTCTGGCCCTTTCACTTTCACCCATGTGTGATCAAGCTCCAACATAATTCACTTTAACCGTGAATGAATTAAAGAAGCAAGCAGGTCTTTTTTCCTCCGTCCTTCTCACTACGGTAACCTTCTGACAAGTAAAAGCTCCGGTGAGTGTCGGTGTGGGCTGCTGTTATTTGTAAAAACAGAAAGACTTCTTGCCCTGAGCTGACTTCTTGGCGTGTTAAGATTAAACATGTTATTCACACTTGCCCTTCTTCATATGTAAAACGTTGCTTGGCCACCAGAAAGCATTCATTAGCCTGATAACACAGCATGTGGCCATCCCCTCGCTCCTTTAATCTCCCTTCCCTGAGTGACTCGGGGGTGATGTGTTTTGATAAGTGTGTGTGTGTATGTGTGTGTGTTTAAAATGACACCCCTCTCAAGTAAGCACTTAGAGAACCTGCATACCCCTCTCTCTTCTGTCCACATCCCACAATTATCCATCCCCAGAACAGTTTCTGCAGCCTGGATATACCCCAGTGCATTTACCCCCCCTCTTTTAGTTTACGTTCAGCAAGTCCTCGCATGTTCCCCATGCAGAACCTGCTTCCTGAGGTCTGTGAATGGGTTACTTTGCCTTAAGGTATTTATGTGCAGGATGGATATCTGCTGACCCCTCTTAAACTCAATATAAACTTTAAGATTTCTTCGGAGATTTCTTTTAATCAACAGATGTGTGTAGTTTTTTGTGGCTTGTTTTGTAGGATTCAGTCACAATAAGCCGCACATGATCAGTAGGAGTCTCTCGTTCATGGGTTATCTTGAAGCTGTAAGTCAAAGGCAACGGTGATGGTAGCTACCCCTTTCAAGTGATCGCAATCCTCTCTTAATTCAAGCTGCTTCTATCCCCATTTTAAACATTTACTGTTGTTACATACAAGTAATACATGCAAGTAATATTACTGGATGAAATGCCACAACAGATTTTGCATGCTGTGTTTCTAGCTAACCCCCTTCCCTAGAAAAGCCTAATTGCTCTTAATTATGCTTTTCATATTAATGTGTGTCACGGGTAGCCATAAACAGCAGTACCCTGCCCTATCTGAATGACAATTGGTGTAAATGGAGCACAGATAGCTCAGTAGGCACTGCGAGGGGGGGTGGGGTGGCTTTCATGATGTGGCTGTGACTTGACCACAGGACGACTGCTGGAGGTGGAGGACGCAATGTAGATTCATTCGCCAATAGTGAATCATGCAGGATCAGATGCTAACCTGTTGGTAAGGTATTGCTCTGCTGTGCCACGTTAGCAGCCTGCTGCTTTAATATTGCAGCTCGCTGTGGTAATATTTGCATGCAGGCATGTTTTTAAATCCAGGCTGAGATGCTGACACATTTGGGTCAAACGAGTCCTTTTTTGCTGGGAATGCTGTGCATCTCTTTCACTTTTACTTTGATTGCTTTGATTCTTTATCAGCTACACCAGCTGTATAGGTGCTGTACTGTACTTTACATTTTAGCAAATCTGTCTTTAAACACTGAAATTGATGCTCTCACTCTCATTGATTTCTTGTGCATTGCCTCTGTAAAGTAAAAATCTGTCATTTCTTTTTGGTATTCTTTCTTGGACACACGCAAACACATACAAGTCATATAAGTCCTGTGTTTGAACAGTTCTCCTGTGACACCCCATCAGTGAGCTGAACTGCCATCAGAGCTCCTCCGTGTAGTCTCATGTTAGAGGACTCTGCTGGGTTTTAGGTTACACTGGCTCAGTACGAATGAAGCGCTGTAATAGTTGTGGCGGCAAGTGGCCCTCTGGCTTTTCTGGTCCAAGAGCGCATGGCTGGCAGTTCACCACATTCCTTGTACAAACCACGCCAGAGACTGCAGAAGAATAAATCCAGAATAAAGGAGGAACAGAGCAGACTCAGAGCAGCACAGAGACAAACTGAGCAGAACTCCAGCACGAGATCTGAACTCCCTAAATCCACTGCAAGACCTTCGTGTGCAAACTGTGTGCAGAGTCTTACCTGATAATCTTGTGACTGCAGTTGAAAGTGATAAGACTTGTTACTGGTTGTAGTATTACAACATAAACCTTCAGTAACGCCGTAAAATGCTGACGAAAGGCTTCAAACAACAGAAGTAATACCAATGAGCTGGCATTAGTTCACATCGGATCATAAGCTCTATAAAGAGATATTGGCATATGAATATAGAGCGTCTGTCGGGAAGGGACAGATTTTTACTACTGGAAGCTGTCTGGTTTTAATTTGTAGCTTCAGCTGCTTGCAAGAAAACTGTTTTTGCTAAGAGCAAAGGAGGGACTGCGTGATTTCTGCCAAGTTGTTAAACCTGGATGCTGTGACAGTCGTGGGGGTGGTTGTTGAGTACAATTTAATGATGCATTGGATTTGTGTAGAGCAATCTACCCGTTATAGCTCTAATTCTTAATTGTGCACTTAGCACTGTTATGGCACAGACCAAACATATGTGCACCTCTGCACACAGTCATGGAAACCCATGCAGTGAAGCTCCCAGTGCACAGTTTTTGTACAGATGTTCATGTGAGGTTCACGTCACAATTATACAATTAAAGAGTTGATCTTGGAATATCTAGAAGGGAAGAAATTTCACTAACTGACTTGTTGCATTGGTGGAATACTGTTATACCTGACGTATGTTTCACTAGTAATGACTTAACCTGATGTGCATCCGTGAAATGTAACTACACATCGGGTTGCAACTATTTTGACTGGCCTGAGCAGCGGCATTGATTCCTGCTGTGCATTTTTGGCAGTGTTTGAATTTATGAGTCATTGTCTCGATATAAGAAATAACAATCTTAGCATCAATGCAGGGATTCACAAATGTCAACAAATTCCTAAAGGGAAATTGGTTAAACTGTTAGAATGGACGTGAAGGAATGTACAAAGAAGTGGAAAAACTAGAGGGACGAGTATGTTTACCTCTGGGAAAAACTGTCGACAACAAAGAATGGAGACCCAGGAGGGGGAAAAGTCCTAGCATTTTATTTTTGTCAAGTTGGATGGCACTTCATATAAAACACCGGGGCATGACCATACAGTAATTAACATGTACTGCACCAGCATGAGCATAAATGCCTGTTTCCCACTTACGTATGGTTACGTCATATTCTATTCAAAGATTCTCTGCACAAGTCTAAATCAGGCCTAACCACTGCACTGTTGACTTCAGTGAGCTCTTTAGAATGACCCATTCTTTTACAGATGTTTGTAAAGGCACCTGTTGGGTGTAGAAATGGGACTGAAAACACCTGAATTCAAAGATTATGAGGTATGATCAATAGTTTTGTCAACATACAGCACCGAAAGCAGCGAATATCACTTGACCTCATTCACTTTACTGGACATCAGTGGAACTAGAAATACACTATTCAGTTGTAACGTTTCCCTGGTTCTTGAACGATACATTAGCTAACAGTTAATGGTTTTAGCTTTGGTATTAACAAAAAAACATGGAGCTTGACACTTTAGACTGGCAGGAGTCAACCAACGACTTAAAAACTCTGACAGAAAAACCTGAACTGTCATCTAACGATTTGGCCTTTTTTTGGCTTTTTTATGTATACGTATATTGGCATTCATGAAAAATAGAAGGGGGCGTGATATAATGATAGTAATGATGGATTGCATTTATATAGCACTTTTCGGGACCCCTCAAAGCGCTTTACAATACCACTATTCATTCACTCTCACATTCATACACTGGTGAAGGCAAGCTACAGTTGTAGCCACAGCTGCCCTGGACAGACTGACAGAGGCGAGGCTGCCATATCGCACCATCGGCCCCTCTGGCCATCACCAGTAGGCGGTAGGTGAAGTGTCTTGCCCAAGGACACAACGGCCGAGACTGTCCGAGCCGGGGCTCAAACTGGCAACCTTCCGATTACAAGACGAACACCCAACTCTTGAGCCACGATCGATGTGTACATTTAAAATTGTGCCATTTTCCTGGGCGTAGTTACTGGAATAATGCAGTAAAATGGCTTGTAATTCCACGGTCAACCAGAACCAACACCTTATCTTTAAGATAAGACAAAGTGTGCAGAAGACACATTTACTACATTTGTATCTGTCAAAGAAGTCATCAAACGTGTTTGAAATGAAACAAATCAGGTCACGCAGTACTTTCTCTGACACACAAACACTGCATTTTATGTAACATTTAAGACGAGAGCAGTTCCTCACTTTCACAGGAGCTTTTCTCCTGCCTAAACTGCCCATGACGAACGTTCCGAACCATCCTGTCTGTGGACTTCACTCCAGTCTTCCACTTCATCTATGTGACTGTCGTGCAGCTCTGCAAGCCTGTAATAGAAGTTCTGTGGATGGCAGTAGCGTGTCCCCTCGGTGCTTTAAACTCCGCTGAAGCAGCTCAGACCGATAACCCACATTATTCTGCCGGCAGCGTTCTCTTATGCATTTAATTGATCCAGTTGAGCCATTACTGCGACTTTGATTTACTAAGTGAGGCAGCGCTGACGAGTCCATCCAAAGTCAATATTTGTCAATGGTGGAATTCATCACAGAGCTTCAGATAACGTAGGAAGGAAATGTTTTGTCAGTGAGGGAAATCAAATTTTATCGGTAGCGTCCTCTAATGTGATTCGGTTTTTATTTGTCAAGTAACTGAGATTAGTTTATGTAATGGTGGAACAGAGAGGGAGAAAGACACAGAGAGGAAATACATCACTGCTTTTCGACTCTCCGCTTCTCTTTTCCCTTTCATTATCAGAATGCATATTTCTGCAGGTCCAGACAACCTTCCATTGATATAGTAGCCCAGCTAATTATAGAGCAGATTTTCAAAGACTTTGCTCACTCATTCCTGCACCATCCCCCCCTTTCCTCCTCTTCCCAGACAGACACAGAGAAGGCCGAGACAGCCTTGATGCTGAGGCTTGTTGTTTTCATTCAACTGTCATATAGCTGATGTCATTTCTTTCTACTTCCTTTGCGGTTTATATTCATCTCCATGACTTTGCATTTTTATGGAGCAGATTATTAAAAAAAAGTTCTTAGCTGATCAAGCTGGACCAAACTCGTTGTTTGGTTTTGTGTTCTATATTTAAAGTTGAGTCTTTGCACCAAACTGAACTGAAGGCTTCCCGTTCACGAGGCCTCATTAACCACGTGTGCGTCTCAGCACCTCAGCCCCGGGTGGGTTGCCTGGCCTGCGATTGAAGTGGTTTCTGCTGAACCGTTCTGTCAAGTCAACCATTCCCAAAAAGCCAGTGACCAGGAAACCACAGCGCTCCCTTGCACTTCTGAGACCTTGCACCCCACACATGCTCCCTAAATTGGCCTGGATAGCTGGTGTCATTAGGGGAGAAAGGGGGAGAAGCTGGAGGCTCTGTTTGTTTATGAAAGGAGGCGTTTCGCTAAAATTATGGTTAAGGCTTTTCATTGCTTTGATTGAGTGAAACGTGTTAGTTATTACACATTGCATTCCTGAGGTGGGACCCTCCATGAGTGCAAGTGCTCCTCAGGCTGTCTGCTAAAATCCCTCTGCTGGTCTTTTGTATATTTTCAGGTGAATAGGCTCCGGTTCCTCCAGAGAAAGTGAACCGTTGGTTTGTTGTTGGTGAAAGGTTTTGCTTAGAGCAGAAATCAAGCATCATGATAACGCGTCTCTCTGCCCTGAGGTGTATGTGAGCGTCTCTACCACACAGACAGTTAATGAATAAAATTCTCCAATTCACTGGTGGCAGGGGGAGCCACCCACCCCCTGACCTTAAAAGCCCGCTGACCTCCCAACCCCCTCCAATCACAGCCCATCAAAACACAAAAGAGCAAACACAGCCGCCTCCATCTTGCTTATCACTCGCCCTCTAAAGACTTGACCGGCCAATTAAAGTGGATTTACCGTTTGACATGAGGCTGAATAGCCACAGGTCGCCAGGCCGACAAAACCCAGTCCTGGGCCTGGTCTAATTAAACTGTCAGATCAATAAAGTAAACAAAGTCATTCGTCCTGGTTGTTACTCATGGCTGCTTTTTTGTCTTTTACTTCCTCCAGGTCCTGTAAGTTGACTCAGATTTCAGTACAGTGCCTGTCGTTTTATGGCTAACATGACCTCCGTAGGGCACGGCAAGTAATCAGATGTTAATCATGATTCTGGGCTTACCCACATTGTGACATTTTCTCTAACTGCTTTATTTTTTGTTATAAATTAACCTGTGACTTGCAACATGTCGCCCTTCCAATCTCCCAATGTGAAGTCTTTAAAACATGGCTGTTATCTCTCAGCACCTTATAGCGCTCCAGTTAGTGCATCCAGGAGCGTCGCCAACAGACAAAACTGGAAGATTTCTTCCACAACATCTGCCCAAACGTCTATCCACACGCATCTGTTATCCTGTACTGCAGCTGAAACTACAACATTTCCTCCAAAGATCAAATATACACGTCTGTGCAGGTTAGACTAACTTTACTGCAGCATGCATTTACGACGTCGCACCACATTCTTTTCCGTGGCAACCTGGAGAAATATTGACAGCTCGCAGGGCTGTAAAACCATTGTCGGCTGGCCTTTGTCTCACAAGAAGCCTTTCAGGGCACCCGTGCTGATTCCCTAACTCAAGACTGCCTTTAAATGACTTTATATCCCACCCTGCTTTTCCCTTCCTCTCAGATCACCACCGGCACCAAGACACATTTAAATATTATGCAATGGTATTATTCATAAGAGAAGTTGGATCTTTGCAGGCAAAAAAAAAAGATAAAAAGTCAAGTGGAATTCTTCTGAAGTCCACATGAATAGCCGGCCCGCTGTCGGCTGTTAGACATTAGTAGGAAGTAAAAGATAAAGGATCTTAAACACTGATGGTGAGTCATACATGTAAAAAATATGAAGAGATTTAAATTAAGTGCATGCTTGCAATTATATTTCAAAGACTTTTTACCAACACAACATTATAGACTGCAGTGAATTTTACTCTATAAGTGATCCTTGACCACAACTGTGCGTCATGACTTTAAAGAAACTCATGCAATGTTACTAAACGCTGGAAAAATCTGGAGCAATGTAAGTTGAAACTGACAGAGTGGCTTTTTAACAGGCAGGAAACACGTGTGATTGTTCAGCAGTCTTTGCCATGCAGGTGTTTAGACTGGGCTTTGACTGGAATGTGAACTTCCCTCACCCTGCCTCTGTATACAAGCGCACGGATCAGCCAGGTTGAGTCTTTTAAAGATGAAAGAGCCTTTCCGCACCATCACCCGAGTGATGCTAAAACAGAAGGCACCTGTTGGATATGTGGGTGTGTGTAAACGTTAAGCCCGTCACTTTAGGTCTATTTTTATCTGCTTCCTTTGTCCTCAGAAGCAGAAGCTGTGACATTGAGGGTTTTAGGTGTCTTTCCCATATTAGAATGGCTGTTTAGGTGCTCAAGCTTTGGATTTCTCCATGTATTTAAGATGTTTGTTTTCAATTACAGTATTCTTTGGCCTATTTCTGCTGTTGGCTGTGAAAATAAAACGATACAATGCTTTTATAAGGTGTTGTAGGTGCATAAAGGCAAAAAACAGGTAATTTTGGCTCTTTGATAGGTGGTTACTAGGCAACTATAACTAGGCAATCATAACATCTAACAAAGATAAGACCCATCAGGGGGCAAAGATGTACGCTTCTGCCAAGTTTGGCTGCTCCAATCCTGATCGTGTAGTTGGAGTTTGTGGCCAGAGAAACAAGCAAACACACGCAGACATATGTCTTACACTGAGATTCAGATTTTAGGTTGATTTTAGCTTTAGCCCTGTGACAGACCTGTCCAGAACATACCCTGCCTCTTGCTCTAAGACAGCTGGGATAGGCTCCAGCCCCCCCGCGAACCTGAAAAAGGATAAGCGGAAGCGAATGGATGGATGGAGGTTGATTTTAGGTCGATTTTAGAAACTTTTCTGACCCCAAAGCGCTCCCGTGGTTGCAGTGCTAGATTTGTCCGTGAGAGTTTTTGACAGCCGTGGCCGTCTTTCTTTGGCTTTGCATGTTTCCCTTGTTTGTGCAGTAGCATCTAATCTCACACACCACACAGGCCTTACCGGTCTGACTCCCAGCAGGAAGTTGTACATACTTAGTCTGTTTTTGTTGTTTAATGACATTTGACTGGTAACAGTGCATTACATCCTGCCACGTGCTGGTAAAACCCAGAGAAAATACAAATGTATTTAAAGATTAAAAGCAGTCAGGCAAAGTATTTGATTTCTTTTTGAAACTCAGTGACTAAATCGTCCCATATCATCATCATATTATAGAAACTCTCTCTGAAAAAACAGATATTCTGTTGCCTGTAACTTTGTCTCTCAGTGATCATTTACATGATTTTATCAATGTTTCAGTTCACCAAGGTCTAATGCGCTCTAAAAATGTGACATTGTTTACCATCTCTGCTTGACAGCCTGCCGCTCCTCTCACAGCAGTGATAATGGTGCTTCGGTTCATGTCGACCTCGCAAACTTAGCAACATTGTCACAAAATTCAGCGACGCTTTTTAAGTAAGCAAATCAGCAAAGGTCACACTGAGTTTGTTCATCGTGTGGGAGGAGACAGTGTGTTGCTTACATTCTTATAGCTTTCTCCCTGTGTGATCTCATCATAACTTTAATGTTTAACTATTGTGTTTTTGTCAGATTTTTCAGGCAGACGACGCCACTTTTATCAATCAAATGGTCAAAAACGACAAGAAAATACACAAAAGGAGGTACTGCTGAAGAAAAAACCTTCTCCAAGTGATCTCATGAACCTCCCTCTGCTCCTCTCATTTGACTTCTGTCATTTCAGAGTCCAACTCTTTCTCTGCGGTCTTATCTGCCCCCTGCTGTGCTTGTTCCCTCCTCTGGGCTTTCTCCCGTCACACTGATTTGCACTTTTGGTGATACAAGAGGCCGCTGGAGTGTTTTTGAACAAACTGACCTGGATACAGAGGTTTTGTTGGTCTGCCTCTTGACACTTCAACACCATGTCACTGTCTAAACTCATTCCTTTATTTATTCCTGCAGTCTTCTGGGGATTATTTCTGTTTTAGGAAAAACACGGATTTCCGTTTGTTCGGACGAGTCGAGGTTTAATGCCTCAGATAACACTGGACAGGTCAGGATGACTCTTCACTAACCAGCTCATTGTGCCGTGAAGCACATAAATTCACCCTCCTTCAGCTTTTGTTCCTCCCTTCTTCTTCTTACCCTCCTCGTCTGGGACATTTCCTCGCCATCCCGATTAATCTTTTATTTTCGCCAGTAATTTCGGAGCCTGTCCACTGCCTCCGGCTTTTTTTTTTATACTTTGTTCTTCCCTTCTGACTGCAAGCTTTCTCTGAGCTCTCAGAGTCTCTCTCTATCACTGTCCCTCTTTTCAGTATCCTAGTTTCTTTTTTTGGGATTCAGCCAGTTCCGCTCCCAGCAGCCCCACTGGGAAGAGACCATCCTGCTATAGCAGCAAAAAAGTGCAGTGCCATAAAAATGGATGACCTGTTCTCCATTATGTTCTGCTTTTCAGTTTTCTGAATTAAACATTTACTGACCACCAATCAACCCTGAAAATACATGCTTTGTACTCGCAGTAAATCTGCTTGGTTTAATATTTAATGCAGCTTTTCAGCACTTGTGTATAAATCACTCCACAGTGAGTTTTTTTTAAATGAGGGGCTCCAGACTCAGTGTTGACTGCAGACCTTCACTGGAGTCAAACTGGAGTAATCAAGCATCCTGTGACTCAGACTGAAAGAGAAACAGAGTTCTTTAGATTTCCAAGGAAATCCTTTGAGGTTTATTGTGACCATTGTTACTGATCTCATAACACCTCAAACTTCCACTGTCAGTTCTTACCGTTATCTATGTAATTAAGAGAAAATGGGATATTCTAGCTTATTTCTGACATATTTCCAAGAAATTGATTCTCATCCTGAAGGAAATTCCCAGTAACCAGCCTGAAGAGCTCACTGGGGAGTTCAGAGGGAACTTCCACTGATATCTGAGCTCTGGAAACATGTGTTGAAAGAAATGTCGTACTGTTGTTTCTGCACAATAGGTAAATCCACAGACTCCACCTGTTTAGATTCTCACACACCCCGGCATTATGTCTGTCCAGAGCTTGTGTGGAGCTGTGTTCTGTAAGTCTACCATAACAAACTACTGCTTTGTATACTGTACACACAAGAAATGGCACAGTTCATCAGCAGCTAAGTGGGGGGATAACACCTAAGTGTTCAGCACTCTGGGAAGTGGGGATTGGTGGAATAAAGTGAAATTATATTTGACGCAAACCCAGATTTATAACCTCCATCGAAACTGCTGTAGGGCTGTTGGGGCTTTTTCTACTTTCTATCTTCATACCGCTCACACCATCTACAGCAGAGGAGCTTTGTTACTTGAGTTTTAATTCAGTCACACCACTTCTGTCAAGGTTTTGTGTTAGTTAATTATTTTTTGTTTACTTTCTGTTTCACTTGTATCTCATTTTCATCCTTCTGCATATGTATAGTCAGTGTTTCCCTTTGTCCTTGTCAGTTTGTCTGGTTTTACTCTGTGTTTGATTACTTCACATGGCTCTGCATCCTGTATATGGGTACACCTCAAACAACCCAGACAAAAGAAAATTATTATTTATAACTGCAGTAATATTTGGCAGCATGAATCTGGGAGCTTCCTGACCTTCCATGCTCATATCTGCATATGTAGAAGGCAGACAGAGCAGCAGCAAGAGAGCATAGCAGGCATCAATAGCAGATGGATGGATGGATGGATGGATGGATAGATAGATAGATAGATAGATAGATAGATAGATAGATAGATAGATAGATAGATAGATAGATAGATAGATAGATAGATAGATAGATAGATAGATAGATAGATAGATAGATAGATAGATAGATAGATAGATAGGCAGGCTCTAGCCCTTCTGTGACCCTGAATTAGGGGGATGGATAGATAGATAGATAGATAGATAGATAGATAGATAGATAGATAGATAGATAGATAGATAGATAGATAGATAGATAGATAGATAGATAGATAGATAGATAGATAGATAGATGGGCTCCAGCCCTTCTGTGACCCTGAATTAGGGGGATGGATGGATGGATGGATGGGCTCCAGCCCTTCTGTGACCCTGAATTAGGGGGATGGATGGATGGATGGATGGATGGATGGATGGATGGGCTCCAGCCCTTCTGTGACCCTGAATTAGGGGGATGGATGGATGGATGGATGGATGGATGGATGGATGGATGGATGGGACTTTAAGTTTGATTTGGTTTTAGCTTTCCTGTTGGGCTAAGTCTTTCTTTCTTGGCTTTCATCTTGGCTCAAGTTGAAATAAACCTGCTGCGGTGAGTCAGGATAGGGAGAGGGGACAAAAAGGGGAGCGCTGGATTTATAGCACAAGGCAAAACAAGAGTACTGTCAAGAAATGTAACAGTGCAATAGTTGTTTGATCTCAACTTTTAACTGTTTAAAGCTGCCGTTGTGCTGAGTATGAATTGCCGTGCTGTTGTTGGAGGGAAGCTGATCGTACTGCAGGGGCTGTCCTGATAAATGGAATATGGGCTTGGGAAGCAAAGAAAACTGACTGGAAAACTTTTTCTCCTCAGTTAATTTGGTAAAGTATGAGTGCTGTGGTCAACAGTGAAAAGCAGTAAATCAGCAGAGAAAGTGAATGCAACCAAAAAGAAGGAAGGCAGGATAGCGATCCTGCTTTGATGCCCCAAGGTGTGTGAAACAGTGATTTCAAGGGTCATCACAGCAGGACAGGAGTTCAGGTTTGTTTTCATATGAAACGTGACCCCGTGGCTTTGTTTTATATGTATCAGCTGCTACCTTATGAAAGTATTCTGATTGTCTAAAAACAAGATTTACAGTTTCGGTCACTACAGTTGCGGTTTTGACTTGTTTTCGCTCTCAGACCCAGGAGAAAAGGTTCCTGGAAATAGCTTTTTATGGGGAGTCTTTTATGGGAAATGCGAGGGCTGTGTTGACCGCTGTTGCATCACAGGACTAATAGAGGGTCGGTCTGCTGTGGATTGTTCACATCGTTTTATCTCAAGAGAGTATTCCCTCCCTCGGGGTGTATCTGATATAGTAGGATGTGATGCACCAGAGAAAAATACCTAAAGGCGGTGCTGTGCTCAAGCCCCATCTGTTGGCTGTCAGCCTGCAGCTTAAAATGCGGCGGAAGGTGTCTTTCATTAGAAGCACTGACTTTCATATTGGCTCTGTCCTCCTTTAGGAATACTGCTAAACTCCAACCCGACATCAGGGTTTGTTTGTGTTTTAGTGTGTGTCATGTTTTCCTTTCACTTTCTGGGAAAAACTGAAATAGTTTGTGAAGTGCATTCCAACTCCTTCACATTTTTAAGTGTCACTGGTGGTTTTATTGTTACCTCACAGAAAATTTAATCAAGTAGTCAAATGGGCAAATGAGGTCGGCAGAAATCGTGTATCTGTGGGGAAAGTGCTGCATAATAAAGATGAACACAGAGCAGATTAGCGAGCCTATTAGGCACTTTTTGTTTTGAATATTGGAATACACAAATTACCCACACCTATCTGTGTGAGAGGTTTGCCCTTCTATCTGCGCACAACAAATTTGACTAGATAGTCCTTCAAAGCAGCTCAGAATTCATTTGCATTCAAACTCTGCATCACGTGCGGTCAGATGTGTCCAAATAGAGCTTAACTTTTCACGACCAAATGTTTCCTAGGCACATTCCGCATGAAGCCACACCCGTATTTAGAGCCGAAGTCCTGAAATATGATCACACAGGGTTTACTTTGAGTCTCTGACCTGGACATCTCAGCCACGTTTGTGGTATTTGTCACTTTTGAGCATTTTTAGTGGAATTATCTGGCAAATAATATGTGCTGCTGAGAAGTTAATTGTACTAACAGCCTGTCCAAGAAGTCTGTGCTTCAGCTTTGATGAATGCTTTCTACCTATGCACTCACCAGTGTGTCAGGGGCAACTTTGGGCATTCCAGTTAGTAGAAGATCTCCTCATCCTTGGCTGAACCTGTATCTGTGCCTTTCTAATCAAGCTTTGCAGTTTTATCTGAAAACTTAGCCCTTCAAACTACATATATGGTCACTTCTGACTCCTAAAAATGATCATGGTGGTGGCCATAATGATGAAATTGAGGCTTGAAAACAGAAAGCCACAAAAAATAGTAACTGTATGGTGGCTATAGAGTCATACAGTCTATGTTCCGAGGCTGAAAACACCCACTCTCCAGAATCCCCACCTTCCAGTTCATGGGGGTAAAGTGGATATGTGTCAGATGATCCAGCTAGAAAAGATAAACTCACACATATACATGCACAGTGATATGTCTGAGTGGGATACAGACATAAAAGCGCTTGTGCAAATGAAATGGAAAGCAGGTCTTGAACAGCTGCCGCGCTGAAACAGGCCGACGTTGGGGCAAAAGTCTACCCTTGCAGATCTCTTTGTGCTGGCGAGCTGCATGCCAACCGGCTGGCTGCTGGGAACCTTTGTGTGACTCATTACATCTCTATTGAGCAACACAAAGATGGGGCGCACTTGCCCATCAGAGCTTGGAGTCTCCCGGTCCCAGTCTTCACCTTATCGTGAAGTCAAGGTCACGGCCCCCGTGCTGAGACGACGCCTGGCGTCTTCATCGCCCAGCAGCCAATCGGTGACTGCGATCTCGGTCACGGGATCCGTTTGAATAAAGCTGTCAGTGGGACGTCTCTCCATTCACTTAACGTCTGGGTTGTTACCTTGGCAGCACTTTGTCTAAGAGAAGAAATGTCTCGGGCAGCACCCATTGATAACCATTGATTTGAATTCTTTCACTACATGTGTCCTCAAAGTGTGCCCTTGTCTTCTTTTACTGCCCCCGCTGTTTGCTCACCCTTAAACTAAATGCCACGGTGGCACCAGTCTGTGACAGAAAGGCCTCATTTATCTCCTTGATGATGTCTATTCACTCCTGTCATAAAGCTGCTGGGTCTTTGTTTAGCATAGAACATAATTGTTAGTTTGAACAGGGTGGGCCAAGAGGTGGGGGGAGCTGTACTGTGGATATTGTTTTCGGAGGGGCAGGGAAAAAGGGGAGTGGATGAGGTGGATCAAAGATACCTTGATTCTGACAGAATAACATCGTAATCAAAAGCATGTGTTTCAGGCGATCCAGGTTGAATACAGAGACCTGAGAAAAAGAAGCAGATACGGTGTGAAAAATAGTTGCCGTGTTATTCTGGGCTTATAAACATACTCAACTGCATACTTGTGCAGATTATGATGATTTACCTAAAGCAACAATTTCTCTGTTTTTTTGGGGGGGGGGTTCCCTCGCTCTCCCTCAACATGTGTTGATTTTTCTTTTCAGTGAACCAGCTCATATCAGGTTAACCCTCTGTTTCAATGTGGGAACCTGTAAGACTCTATCAGCGCCATCTGTGACACTGCAGATGGCCCTGCTTGTTAAAGTGGGCCATGCTAGGACCCTGCCGTCTACCCAGGACGGGACAATGGAGATTACGGGTGTCTGATCTCTTGGTTTAAACGCACAGTCTCAGGGCTGCAGGACACAGGGAGGGGCTCACTGCCCTGATCTTTGAATCAAGGAATTATAAGACACAATGTCATTTACCCTCTCACTGAAGGTTCACAGGGATATATTCACGTCATCTCACATGTAGCCATGCAGCATTGTCTTGCTTTTGTGCTAGTGTCCACAACTTACATGAGATGAAATAAATAAATCAAGCCTTAAAACACCAGAATTATTAAACAATCATTTCATTCTCCCGTTACCTTGGCAGCCAAAGTTTTCTGGATTCTTAACAGACATCATATTAAATATAGATTAAAATGCTACGCTTGACTCAAATGCAGATGTTCTACATACCTCCGGCTGTTTTTACTGACAACTTTGATCAAATTTCCAAAATCTAAAAATACTTCTAAAATATTTTACGTCACTTTTTTTCTCTCTTCTCTGAGTGCATGTTCTCCATGTGCATATCTGGATTTTCTCTAAAAGTCCAAAGACAGCTTGTTCATTTAATTAGTGGCTCTAAATGGGCTGGCGGTTGTCAGTCCCTCTGATAACCCGGCAGCCAGTCCGGGGCGTACACTCCTTCTCGGCCTCCTTATAACCTTGAAGTTGATACACAGTTGGGGAAATGTATGGGTAGCTTTGGATCTACATAATATTTTTTCATTTGGGTTTCATTGTTTAGTTAACTATAGCAGCCTGGTACATGAAAAAGGGAGTATTTTATTTTAGACATGAGTGAAAAGCTGTGCGGTCGAACAAAAATCTTTGTACTTTCTGCCTTGAGATCAAGCTTTGCTCTTGTCCGGAGCACATTCCCACACCCTATTTGGTGATCCATGATTCTTGATTGTTGTTGATGTTGGTGCTCTGCCAAAGAACGATCTGTTTGCTCAACCTGTAGGGCTGCCAGAGTGAAACGTAGCTCTCCGGCAAACAGAAGAACGTGCAGAAGATGCAGCGTTAAAGCCTAGG
This sequence comes from Maylandia zebra, assembly GCF_041146795.1. Classification (NCBI taxonomy): domain Eukaryota; kingdom Metazoa; phylum Chordata; class Actinopteri; order Cichliformes; family Cichlidae; genus Maylandia; species Maylandia zebra. The sequence goes on from NC_135188.1 coordinate 9,918,576, forward strand.
AATGATGGTTTCAGTCTTACTTAATGGGTATGACAGTTAGTTTCCCACGAGTAGAGCCGTTTTGACACTAATTTACTCCTTTAATGTCCATGCTTTTTTTTTTCTTTTGCTACATCAGTGATTCTGGCCAGTCATTAAGATTCAAACTCACCTCTTGAGCACTGATCCTGATCTTATTAAGGAAGTGTTGTTCTGCGAGTGAGAGTTTAACATCACAGGCTGAGCCAGATTCTCTTGGCTGCCTCATTTAACATGAATAGCTGATGTGCAAGTCTTCAAAAAAATTTGACGGCTCTCTCCCAGTAATGTGATCAAGCAGTAGAGACGCTGTTCTCGAGCATGTGTGTTTTGGCATTGTGGTGAATCCTTAGTTATTGCGCAACAATCACTTGACTTGTTCCTCTTCCCATAGCTTTTGTTTTCATGACCTTTGTCATGTGAATACTTAAGAAATCCGAGATGTTGGGAAAGATCCAAGGCTAAGGTATAGTCGAGTGATTTAGTTCTCTGTTTAAGCCCTCCTCACCTGTGAAACACCTTGTGATTTATGACTTCATCCGAGGGAGTAAAACAGTCCCAGAAAATGTGTCTGGTCACTTTTCAATCCAAATATTAGAGGTTACTGCACTTCGTATATCTTAAACTGTTATTATACATGTAACTGTATGTATTCTAATATTCTCCAGGCTTGACTCATCCTCTATTACACATGTATTTCTTACATATTTGTTTCTAGAGCAAGGTCTTCATAATAACACCAACCAGTGAAGGTTTATTAATAAATATGGTATATAAATATAAATCTTTTTAAGATTTTGGAGCTTAAATGCCTTTTAGGTGGAGACAAATGAATGATGCACTCAGTTAATGTAACGCTATTAACCCGTTATAACAGTAATTGTGCAGAGAAAACAGTCGAGCTGTAAATGTGCAGCTCTGCACACTGAAGGAGAGAGGACGGAGACGAAGAGAAACAATCAGATGTTTATTTTCCACTTCTGGCTAAAGGTTTAAAGATTGGAAGGAGGAGGACTCAAACACCAACAACAGAGATAATCTAAAATCCAAATCTTTAATCTATGTGCTGGTATTCAGTCAGAGTCCATTAGACCAGAGAAGGAACAAAAACACAAGGAAGACTGGGAACACTGGTAATATCTGAAAAGAACAAGGCAATCTGGAAAATAAATGAAGGAAAGCAGGGGCGTCTATATAGTGGTGTGATTGGGAACAGATGTAGCAGAGTAAGCACAGGTGATAATAATGAGGGTGGGGCAGATTGTTGTAAAGAAGTGGGAAAACTAACCCTGGGAACACACTGGGTGTGGATGCATCACGTTCCAGCTCTGACACGGATGCTTGCCGTTCCATCAGATATGCTGCAGCACATCTCAAAAGTATCCCAGGCTACAGCCACACGTCGTCTTTTTGACTAATACCTCTGTTCACATGGATGTGCAAAAAGGACATGAATATGACAAGAACATGCTAAAGCAACAGGTAGAGATGTAACTGTAACGATATAGAAGGGCTGGCCAATCAGTTGCCTGCAAATAATGACACAAGAAATGGAGATAAAAGTTCACACCTTTAACGTTTCAAAATCTGTTTTCCTTGTTCACAAAGAAACACAGAAACAGTTTCTGCAAATCTTCACCCAGAAACGAGTTTTTTTTTTCTATTTCCACTGACATAAAACAGATTCCGCAACATTCCTGATGTCATCTGAAGCCGTGCTAAGGACAGAACGAAACTCTGTTACAGACATGGACTTAGAGGTGCAGTTTGTGTTTTCTTCTGGCTAACAAGAGGGGAAGTAAGACCAAAGATTACAAAATAATTGTGAAAAATTAACAGCAAATCAATAGTACAGACTAGCCACAGAGCACAGAATAACTTAAAACAGTAAATTGGAGCTGTAAGCTAATTGTGAACATGGACAGTTAACTAGCTCTAGCTCTTGTCTACAGCCAAAAATCTTAGTCCCACCAGCAGGAGGTCAGCTTAAGCCTGTTGGGCCACCGGGCTCGTAATACCCTGCAATTTGCACCGCATGCAAAACCAACTCAGATTCATGCATTACAGTTATGACAATGAAAGAGTACTTTAACGTAATTTGGGGTTCAGTCTATCATTCATCCTTCCATCACTGCTCACTTCATCTCAGTGCCTCCATTATGTTTAAGTCCTGTCTGCAAACAGCAATGCATTTCTAATAGCAACACGCAGGGATGCATGCCTCTCCAGTGATGTCATGTGCGGCCAGTCATGCCAATAAGCAAGAACTACGCCGTGCTTCTTCTTTGAAAGGCACTGGGGCAGCTGCTTCCTTGTTCTCCATCTGTGAAATGTATATGTTCAACCCGGGCCTTTGTTGCTCGGAGACGATGGCACTGACCCAGGGTCAGGGGTATGTATCACACTGTGGCTACCCATTGTGAAAACATACACATTTGTGGTATTTTAATGCAATTTGACTTGGACCAGGTGTCATCTTCTTTCAGCAGCTTTCAAAAGGAAGGAGCGGCGTTTGTAGTGATTGAAGGGGAAATTGAGACTGAGGTATGAGTGGAAATATGCACAGGGATAAGAAGTGGCATCAACAAAGCCATCTGTCAGTTTGAGTGTGGGCAAACAGGAGTGTTAGGCGTGCAATCTGTGTTTTCGCACTGTTGTTATATTTCACAATAAAGGTTATTTTTACACTCTGAAGGACTATAATTGAACCACTAAAGTAGATTCTTATTAAGTGCTTTGCAATAATTATCACAAGACTGTATATAAAAGATGTACATACCCATTATGACATCACCTACTTGTGAAGCCTGTTTTAAAGCCTAGAGTTGAGTGATTTGGACAACACCTTTTGTGTTTTCTGAACCTCAATGTAGCAAGCAACGCAACGGACAAACTGACCTTATACACTCAAATACACAGGCACATCCAAAATTATAGCCTTCTTTAACCCTCTATATTACTCTTATTGGAACCATTATTTTCCAAATTATCATCATGTTGCATTATATCAGATTTGAAACTAGCAATTGTGGCCATAAAATTATTGGGAAAATGTTTACTGAGATCACAAGTAGATGTCGAATGAAAGCTATTTTTTCATAGACTTGACAATCTGACGTCTTTATGCAACTAGAGAATTTGCCCCCTGCTGGTCATTTGAAATAATTCTGATGTAGGGCATTTCTGCACTTGATAGAAGCTAGCATAAAGCTTTTTATATATATATATATATGACTCAATAAAACTGACCTGTTATGCTCATTTCCAGGTCCATATCTTTATTCATGAATATTGTTAGTGTAGCTTTGCATGATTCAAAGTTCAAACTCATCCTTATTTGTCTTCAGGGCTTGAAAATAAAGCAACTGGGCAACATTTTATCTCTTCTTCAGTTTTAAAACAGCTGATGGAGAGTGTTTAACCCCTAATGTTCCTGTCCCCTCCATCACCTTCGAGAATACTAGATGCCCTAAGAGCAATTATAGTTACGAGTGGCTTTTTCAGGAGGAAGAGCACCCCCTGTAGCAGTCAGATCGGTGGTTTGATCCCCTACTCCTCCTGTCTGCATGCTAAAGCATCTCCTTGGGCAACATAGTGAACCCAGAGTTACCTCTGAAACATCCCTCCAAGAGTGTGTGAGTGTGTGTGAATGTTAGACAAGGTGCTAAGGTATAGAATAAAAGCACTTGCCGCATTGTGTGCAGCATTTCTTCTTCCTCCTCTAGTTTTTTCATACCAGCTTGTAACCAGTGCAGGTCAGAGCTGAGCAGAGGCGCCCTGGCTTGGTGTAATGGTTGCCATAGCACATATAAACTAACATGTTGCTGTTAAACTTGGATGCTTGGACTGTGTGGGTCTATTGATTGTCCCAAGTCAGTTGTAGTTAGTCATATCCACATTTATGGAGGAGCTGAAGATAAAATTTTCTCAAAAATAGTCATGGCTTAACAGCAGGGTTTTTATGGCCTTATTTGCTGTATTACAACGTGAAGAAACACACCCTTTAAAAAAAAAGCCGAATACAAATTGGTGTGTTTGGCAGCTGCAGCATAATTCATGCAGTCATACTGAACTTTCTTTTCCATTTATTGCCCCACACTGGCTGACGTCTGCTGTAAGTGGGAGAAAATGAGCATGATTTACAGTCACTAGTGTTGCATTAACTGTGGTGTTTTACTGGATTCAATTGGTTAGTGTTGACAGTAAGGATTGTTGGTGTCTGGTGTTGTAATCACGTTGCTTTTGTTGACATGGACGGATGTCCGTGGGAGTGGTTGTTGATCACTCGAACAAAGAAGTCTTTCATTGACTGTTCAGACTGGATAGAAATTTTATGATAAGATGTCAAAAACAAGGTCCGTCTTCGCTCACTGGAATTTCACATACAGCTTTGAAAATATGAGGACGGTCCAGTGTGGGCGTGGTGTGAATCATCATTTAGAAGCCAGTTTGTTTGTCTTTTTTAGCTTGTAGAGCTACTGGATAATGAGTGAGTCAGTGTAGTGAATTTGCAATATGATTTTTTTTCTTAATCTGCCTTTTATGATACTGTAGTTTGAACCCTGCTATCTTTTCAGGGTTCTCTTTGTTACTCATTTCTGCAAAGTCGTTTGTGTTGTAGTCCTCCAGTGTCACGCCACATGGCTTTCATTCTTCATGGGCATCAGCGAACGTCTAGGAAATCAGAGCGGGGAGAAGGAAAAGAGAGGGTAACCTTACAGTCCTGACATTTCCAAAGCCCTGAGGGTGAAAGAGTACAGAGGTGACGGAGGATACATTCCTCTGAGCAGATGTGACCTGTCCATCTGGACTTTTACTTTCCGCAAGGTCACAAATAGCTGAGGAGTTACTTGGAAAGGAAGCTGGAAGTGTGATTCTGTCAATTCGCTCATGTTTCTTGTCAGATATTGCGCCATAATTACATTGTTTTCACACCCGAAGGAGTGACGAGGCTAAACCACAATCCACTGAGACCTCATTTCCTTCCACAAACAAACTGTGGAGTGCTTCCAGAGGGGCCCGGCTAGACCTTGATTACTCATTGTTCCTAAATCACTGGGAGTCAGCATGGAAACATACAAACACATCAGATAAAGTTTAGTTCCAGGCGAGATGAGACTCTCTGTGACCTCACACTGGTTCTCTCTAAAAGCCAACGATGCGTTCTAAAAAGTGTCAGCCTGCCTCGTCTCTCTTATGCAAATTGCTGTTTCGTTTTCCTTGGCACTTACAGAAACTGTTGGTCATGTAGCTGTTGTAACATTAAATATTTAACATGACCACAGATGGGAGCAGCGGCATCCTCCACGTTCGCTTCAGGCAGCAGCTTGACAACAACATCTGCAGCTCTGCACTTAACCTCACACTTACAGATGCCTCGTGCTCCGTGCATTGCTTCCATCCTTCCCGTGGCTCATGTTTTGGCTCGTTATCTGAGGCATTTTGGACTTGCGCAAGTTTCTGATTTGTTCTCCAGTTGCATGTGTATCAGCCTTGTTCGCCAGTCTTTCTTTCACTTTTGCTTCTTGCTGTTTATGCAGAGGTGATGTCAACAAGCTTGCGCAAATCTTAACCAGTTTTAATACTGCACAGCTTGCAGCGGCTTGTAGTATTCAAATTTCTTTTCTTTCCAGTGAGGTAATTTCCAGGTGGATCGTAAATACTGCATTCCTCTCTCTACCTGTATGACATAATACTGCTACAAAATTAGAAAAATATACCTTTGTGCCTTTAGAGCAGTCTGACTTTTACATACACTGACCTCAGTTTTCGAATCCATTATTGCAATAACAAATATATGATAGAAAATAATGAAAAGTATTACAAATACACTTTTTAGGATTTGTCAGGAAATAAACCCACCTGAAATAAAAATATTTAAATACTGCAACTTAAAAGAATTAAATTAGTTTATAGTGCAAACAACAATAAAGTCTCAAATGTATTTTCACTGTCAGTGCCAGCTCTTCTGGTGCAGAGAAGACTAGCCTTCATCCATCCAAAGACTGTCACAGATTGTCTAAAAGTACCAGTGTGCTGTTTCAGTGCAAAATGAAATAGAAATGTTTGCTATGTAATAAAAAAAGGCAGAAGGCTGTAATCAAGGCAAAATACTGGTTTCATAGTCAACAAACAGGATTATACTGTAGCTGCCTGTTTATTTACTCATTTATTTGGTTGACAGCACATTGTGCAGTTGCATTTGGATATTTCTTTACATTAAATGTTGAAGTTAAGCTGTACACCTGTCCAAATGGCAATATGTAAAGTGATATCTCATTAGTGTGTTTATATGCCATTTAACATTTTGTGCTGTACCGTATTTTATCGGGTTATAAGGTGCACAGTCGATGAAAGTGTCTGTTTTCATACACCGGATTATAAGGCGCATTAAAACACTTCCCTACCATTAATTCATTAATGTTGAATTCCCTCGCAGCTGCTCTATTGTCTAGTGTCTATCAACACCATGCTGTTGCAGTATATTAGTGGCTAACCTTGTATTGTGGATGAATTATCTCAGTTGTTCTCCTGACTGAAGTTTGGTCCGTTTACAGCATCCTGCCATGCGATTGAATTTGTCCCTAACCATAGGGAACCCTCACAGTGTTCATCGAGTGGAAAAAAGTTAACGTTCATCCTCCAGCTTCACTGTGTTTATGTTATGCTAACATAGCTATGTTGCTAGCACGTAGCACATGCACATGCCAACTACCCCAACTTCAGTAACCCTATAAACGTCACTGCTGTTTAGTTTTCTGTCTTAATTTATGTTGGAAGTGATAGCAGAGCTGTATGTTTAAATTTTTTCAAAAATCTCTCAGTCAGAACATGGTTTATCATGTTTAGGTGGAAACTAGCAAGCTAACTTCCTGCTAACTTCTAACTCCGCTAAGTTTAATAAATTCTATTTTCATGGATGCCTGGATGTTAAACTTAATTGTTACACCTGGTAAAGCAGCAACACTGATCAGTTTATTAAAGATGAAAGAATTTAGACAGTTTTTAACTCTGAGTGATGCTGCAGTGTTTGTTTGACTTTAGGACCTGAAGTAGAGTTTTGGACCCGCAACGCTCCTGACTACGGTAGCCGTAATGCTCCAACAATCCATGCAGCTCCTTAGCTTACCAAAGTTGTACTAAAACATTTTTTGACAGATTTTTGAGTGCCGTGGACCACATAAAATCGGTTTGAGGTCAGTAAGAACAGCCAGAATTCATACATAAGGCATACCAAATTATAAGGTGCACTGTTGACCTTTGAGAAAATTAAAGGATTTTAAGTGCTCCTTATAGGTACTTGTATAGGTACTTGTATTCAGTGCATCCCCATTGTCCCTAAAGTGGAATAAAACATGAGGCTAAGATTAAAATAGTTTTGCACATACAAAAGTATATTCTGAACGGTTTAATTTTCATTAATAAAAGCGTTTCATAAATCTCAATCCCTGACATTTATGTGATGAAAAACAAGAAAAGTAAGATGCAGGATCTATAGCATTTAACATTGTTGATGTGAGTAAAAACCACACAGGTTTTTTGCACCTGACCTCAGACAGATCTGTTTAATCTGGGACGCTGCTCGCCCCTAATCTGCTTTTTCACCGGGACCCTCGTTTGTAAGGTGGCACACTTTTGTCCCTGTGAAGTTTGCTGTCACTGCTGCTGATCCGTACAGAGACAAAGCGTGTGGGAAAAGCCCTTATTTCTCCTCATTAGCATTCAGTCTCAATCACAAGCTCCGCCCACACAGGCGCTGGTGACATCTGGTGCGTTGCGTGCTGATGTCACTGACCCAAGATGCCTTTTAATCACGTGTGTTTTTATTCAAATTTTCTGCCAGTGCGCACACACAGGCCTGTTTCAGTCTAGATATTTGTGGTTAATTGATGCATTTTAACACAATGAAAGATTCTAAACAGGAAATGTCATCAGCAGCAAATTCATAACAGGGCGTTCATAACACTTTATCAGCCTCTAATATTCTTACATTTAAGGAGAAGCGGCAAAGGAATAGGAGTGTGCGTGTTATTATCTCGCAGCTACAATTCATAAACTATACATATCTTGCTAATTAGTACAGATTAATAAAATACTAGACTTTCACTCACCAAAATTTGGAGCACAGATTTCTTTGGACAGCTTTGATTGGTCAAGAAATTCAAAAAGTCACCATCCACTTGCTGATACACAGCCCTTCTCCCAATAATGAATACATTTAAGCCCTAATGATATTTAAAAATATACTAGCAATTTTGCCATAAAAGCAGAAACCGGGTATAGAACCAAAAACTGGTTTCTGTAAACATATTGACTTCATAGCTGAATTGGGACATTTTAATGTGGGGATTGAATCATTTGTAAAGTCATTTTTAGCCTGAAGCGATAGTTTGAGGAACTGCAGTTTCTCATATTTATACTTTGTGGATTTTTGGCTAATTTGCTGGACAAGCGCACTGAAAAAAAACCTTCAAGTTGTAATCGTGCTGCTAATCCTGCAGTGAAACCACAAGGGATTGTCTTTGCACTTAACTATGCACAGATTAAAGAAACCAGATCAATTGCATCGATTATGGAGCTTTAGAGAGGTTTCCTGTCTCCATCTGTGTATTTAGTGTTAGCTGTATCCCATCAGCTCTTGGAAGGGAAGCAAAGACGTTGAACTATTCCTCTAATGTTAAAGGGCCTCATTCCTCAGCGTGCTGCATGACTTCAAACTATTCAGACTGTGTGAATAAGTTTAATCCTTAATAACCTGGACAGGCATCAGCGCTGAGGTTCTGATCTGTTAGCACTGAGCGAGCTGCTTTTGAAGACCTTCGGCGCATTATTCGATATCTCACAGTCCTCTTCTTCGTGATTAGTGGGTCTGTGGAGCAGCAGTGAAGCTTTGGAGCCTCAGACTTGTTCGTTTCTATTGGATTTCCATTGGGGCCTGCCAGGGTGGGATAAACTCGCAGCTCCCAGTGATGTCCCTTTGCCTTAGCTACAGAGTTGATGTGATTACCATCTTAGAAATCACTGTCAGACTGTGGAGACCAAATTACCAAGCTCGATCCCTCTCTCTCTCCCTCCCTGTCTCTCTCGTTGTGTCTTCCTCTCTTCAAGCGCTCCTGCTGAACCAGGTTCACCCTGCTGTGATATCATGGCCAGTGGAGCCCAACTAATCACAGTCACTTCTCTGGATCATTCCCACACTCTGCAAGCCATTCCGTCAGTGGGATTGTCTCCTCTGCTTAGTCAGAAAAGGGTGTGGGGGGGGAGCTTATAAGTTTTTTTCCCTCCATGCAGTTCATCTTTTCCTCTTGTGCTTTGCTCTCACTACTGCCCTATGTCAAAGGGAACTTATTGTGCACACAACCACATTAAACTATACAAGTGGCTTGTGTACGAGATTTTGGTGGCTCTAAAAGCATTGTTGGCTTTCCCCTGCGCTCGCATTCCTGCAGCTCTCTTGAACAGCCTCCTGACCACACAAGAAGGCTAAAGCAGAGGAGCCAAGGAGAAGTCGGCGGTGTTTGCCAGTTATCAAATATTTACTGTTTGCACAGTTATTCTTGTGCTTGCGTGTTGGCAGCGTGTGAAGATCTGAGACATCAGGAAGCAGATTAATGAAACCCTGACAATATTTTGGCTCTCGGAAGTTGGGGAATTAGAGTTTAATACACAGTCGCTGATTAGAGAAGCCAGGAGAAATCATTTAGAGGCTTGACGAATAAAGGAGCCACAGAAACAAACCGATGAGTCCCTTTATAAGATAGAAGCTTGTTCAATGGGTGGGGCTGGAGTCCACATGTGTATACCCTACACACACACACATACAGGATTATATATGCACATATGTATTTCCCTCTTTTCTATATATAAAAGAAACTCTGATAGGCCCTTAAATCAGGCTTTCCCCTTTATCTTCATCACTGTAGCCACTTTTTACACCAAAGACTGATCGAAGAGACAAATCATCATTATCATCCTTCTCTGGGCATGCGTTATCACAGTTTTGCATTGATTTGGAGGATTGTTCAAGATGTTTCTCTCGCGGCGTATTGTCTATTCGATACGCTTTGAATTGGAGGGTGTGCAGCACGTTGCAGAGAAACTAGGACAAAACTGTAATGTGATACATCTAGATGAGTTTAAACACTGGATTTTATGGTGGGTAAACACTCAGCAGGACCCGAGCAGACGTTTGCAATCACATCAAGCTGAAAGGTCAGTCAAAATTACATCTGTCCTTTAAAAAGCTTTCATTATGAAATTTCGGTGGGTGTAATTGTGCCCAGATTGTCCTAGCTGCTACTTTAGAGAACCTACCTATAGTTTAGTCTATAAGGTTGCTCTCCCTCAGACAAGTTGCAGGAGATTTCATGAGGCAGGAGAAGGAAGGAAAATCCGGTCAGGGTTCACGTGTAAACTGGACCGGCTGGGGGTGGGGGGGTATGAAATACCCAGCGTTGTGTTGCCAGGCAGGCTGAGCTAAAGCCGCCTGCTCGTATTTATACTGGCCCAATATTTGTGCTGGCTGAGGGATAATCATCCTGCGACTACAGACGCTGTCTTTGCAGAATGGTTTCCTTCAGAATGAGACGAAGCGACAGAGAAATGAGAAGAATGTGCTGATTCACTGTGTCTTTATATCAGATTTGGTCTGTTTATAGTGAACATGTGCAGAAAGATGTACACAAGCAGGTCAGCTGAGGGGTGAAAGTGCTTGTGCGATGTGCCACTATATGGGGGTGTTTACTTAATGAATTATGTCCGTAATTGGGAAAGGGCAATGAAAGTGGAAGACAATTGAATCATCTTGCTTGGTTGGCTTCAGTATTGAGGTCGGCCCCATTTTTGAGCCCCCCCTCCTCTCCCCCACCCTACACACCCCACGAGAGGGACCGGGAGGACTGAACACACACAGAAACAATACAGAGCAACACCATTGGCTAGCAGACCACGCACCCCTGGCCAATAGCAACACATGGACATTATACTGTATTTAGTTCCCCAGAGAGCATGATTTTCTATTCAGAGTGTTTTATTTGAACTTGTTTAAAGCCGGAGTCATGCAGCCGCTGAGCTTACAGCCTAAAATGTGCACGTGTGGAGCAGCAACGTGATTCGTTATTTTAACAAGACCGCATTAGTTATATTTACAACCATCATAACCATGATACAACACAGTTTTTAGTCTCTTTTCAGGAAAATGGGACTTTAAGTGGAGGCAGTGGTACTCTAAGACTGTTAATCTGCAATAGGTTGATCAATCAGCTGATAATGAACTGTCAGCTTGTTAGTGATAACCTGCTGACACTTCAAAGTCAGATCAAAAGAAGTGTTGGTTGCTCTACTGATGTTTAAACTTCACTCGACATCCAGGTTGATGTCATGTGAGTTTTACTCCAGCATTTGGTTACATAACATGAGCATGTCAGGCACTGCCGAGCCCGCGGTGACTTCATAGTCTCTTGGCAGAGCGTGTCTACTTCTGAGGTATTTTCTGAGGAAGTTGCATGTTTTTTTGAAACATGAGAGCTGCTGAGGAATGACCACTTCAAGCTTGCAGAGAAAATAGCCCGTAATTGACGAACACATCCCTAATCCCTTCTTTTTAGTAACCTCATAGTGTTGAAGAATTCATATAATCCTTGACAGCCTGGAAACTGAACGAGGTGCAGTGGCTTAGCGACAGAGGAAGGTTTATCACAGCCTGGGGGTAAGTTTCATGAACGTGACTTGTCCATGTGATGCTCAGAAGTCCACATGAAAGTGGTCAAAACAAGGTAGCGCTGCATTGAACTTTCACTTGGAGGAGGAGTACAACCAAACGTTGGAATCAAGTTACAGTAACCTCTTTTTAGAATTCTGCAGGAAGTCCTCACTCTCACTAAAGGCTAACCGGACAGCAATATTAAGCTTATCGTCCATTTCCATTTCGTTGCGTTGCCCATTGTGTTGCAATCTGACCGAGTCCTTCAGCTCCATTATCTGCTGGCAGTGGTAGCTCCTGTTCTTCTCTGGAGATGAGCTGCAAGCTGAAGGTCTGCTCTAACCAGAACCTGGAGCCAACCGTGAGCCGGTTTCTTTGCTGCTATAGGGAATTCACAGAGACTGCAGCACCTTCTTTGCAACCGATTTCACCCAGCAGTAGGCAGGATCACAACCAATACACTGGATAGCTCTCAAGCAATGTGCACACACTGTCAGCTGAGAAACCTCAGTAATTCACTGGATTGAAAAGGTGACCATATGCTTAAAAGCATATGCAAAGGCCTGGGTTCAAGTCTGCCTTGGGATATTTACTGGAAGCCTTCCTGTTCAAAATAAAGGCTTCAAAAGATGGAAGCTTCTGTTTGCAAGATGAGAGTCTCACTGAAGATGCAGCTGATTTTTTGCTCTGTTATTTACTCTCGTAAGGAATATATTGTGTTATTTAATTACTTTTTAAAGAAATGCGGATGTGCGTCCTTTTGCACGCACTCGCTCTTTCCCCCTGCTGCCACAAACAGAATCGAATTCTGTGGCAAACCCTGCTCTGATCAGGGGACCGTGCCCCCATGCATCACGTCTCATTGAAGTCATGAGCTGAACTTCCTGCACACTTTTTGTTTACATCTTTTTCACTTCGTGCTAAGTTAAAACTCATAAGCAAAAAATGAAACAGTCCGGGTGTAAGCTGCGATCTTTATCATAACTACATCAGAATAAAGCTGCAGGAGAAAGGTGAAACCGTATGTGATGATACAATTTTTTACTCAGACACACAAACACACGTGTTGTATTAGCCGGGGAGCTTTAATAGAACCTGGTTCTCGGGGGTGATTGTAGCTGGGGAGGTAGAGAAGGTCATTTGCTAATTGGAAAGTTGGTTGGGTCTCTGGCTGATTTAGCCCCTATCTTAAAGTGTACTCAGGCAAGATGCTTTCTGATGCATTTGCATTGTATGCAGGGCCTTAGGTCCAGTAAAAAAGCCCTACATAAGATCCAATCCAATTTCCAGAATTGATGAATTGATTGAAAAGAAGCAAAATTCCAGTTGCAATTTATGCAGTTTAATGTCATTTATGGTAAAGAATAAAAACCCTTGTTGTTTGGGTTAATGCTCTGATGGTTATAGCTTATTTATGTATAAAATATCATTTTGGCATCTTTATTTAGTGAGACCAAAGGTCTGATTTAGATTTTTTTTAATGGTGCAGGAACCTTGTTTATGAATTTAGGGTCGTGTTCATTTCAAAGACTTTGTTCTTTGTCTTGTCAGCACAATTCAAACCGTCAGTCTTTGCTTTCTAAACAAAACATGAAGCAGCTTGTACTTTAGCGAGGGCAATATTAGAGGAAGCAAGTACTTTGGATTTTTCCAGACCTTAAACAACTATTTTCCTATGTGGTTATCCTCAGGCCTTAAACAGTAGTAATGTGTTTCTTCTGTGTTGGACGTGGAAACATTTTATATGTAATGATGTTAGCTCGGATGAGGGGAAAAGTGCAGTTTTAATGCTGCTAAGCTGCAGAATTTATGAGTTTTTATGATCTAATATGGATTACGATCCTGCATGAAAATGGCACGTTGAGGCTTTCATCACTGCAACAATAAAATGATGCAGAAAAGTGTTGACGTGTGAGTTTGCATTAAAGGATGTTAGAGCAACAGGACAAAGTGTTTGTTCTGGGCCACAGCGCGATCCCACTGTTTTCTCCATTCAAGTAACCACCGGAATAGTCTGTGATCAAAGAAATCAATGGGGAGGGGTCAGATCTTTGTTTGCCTGCCCGGATGTGTACTAGTGTGTACAAAGCAGAACCATCTGGGTTTGCATCACTTCAGTCTGAACCGCAGCCCACTTGTCGAATAAACTTGGCTCATCCCCACCTCGGAGAGACCATTTGCTGCCTTGCGGCCCGCGTCATTGTTTACAAAACTGCCTGTCTCTTACGGCTCAACATCTTGAACAATGTTGAAACTGAAAATATCTTAATATTGAGACATGGCCATGTAGTGCAGAGATCTGCGGTTGGGCCGCTGCTGTGTGGTGCAAGCTCTGCCCAGCCGAGGGATTCATTATAACGGAGCGTGTGTTTTACGAGAATTCAGCTGTTTGTCAACAGAATGCCATGTGGCTGAGAGATGTAAATGTGCTGTGGTTTACGTGGTAGTTTACACATTTGGGCTAACGTGTGAAATTCCGCAACACAGTTAGCCGCAAAAAGTTAGAGCGCTCCAACAGACTTTCTCTGAGCTCAAAGATAAGACTTAAGAAGTTGGAGAAAGTAATGAAATTCCTTTCTCCCTGCTGATCCTTCTACTACTCTGCCTTTTCTTGATGCCTTCTTTTCCCTTTTATTGGCCCCCTATGCCTAGTTTTTCCCTAATGCCTGTATTACGGAAAAGCACAGGCAGTACTCCTGGGAGAGTCCCTCAAGTCCCGGCTCATGTGAAAACGTACCGTGATATAATATATGATTTAATGTTAAAAAAAATGCCAGGATCATGGACGGAGAGGGAGCAGCTGATCGGGAGATAAAAGAAATATGAAACATAAACAGGAGCTGTTCGACCAACCTTTGATGTGTGCATCCACAAATCCGTTCCTGCCCGCTCCCTTTTCTGTGCATGAAGGATCGTGCATGGACTGTCGTGCAGAGAGGAACCACTTTAAGCCCCTTTCTCACTCAGATCGGCTTCCACCGCTCACTACATACACCTTCCATGCACACGTGAAGAGACACATGTTTTCTCTTTTCTTTATTGGGCCTTTTGACATGAAGCCATCCAATTAAACTGGATCTTTTCTTTTAGAAAACGGCCTCTTCGCGGTGATTTGTTCGCGTACATAAGAGGCAAACTTGTCTTTTTCCTCCCACTTTACTTCATCCCTGTCACTTGTTCTCTTGCAGATCATCTGTTCTGATCTGCAGCTGTTCCCTGTGTTGAATAATTCATTAAAAAACCTAATTTTCTCAGTTCTTCTTTTGTGTAACTGGTCCTATACTGGCTTTGAAGCTGCACTGGGCGATATGTGTTTTTTAACCTCTCAATATTTACCAGGTTACTGGCAAACAGTCCAGGCTTAGATCAGGTAACAGTCACCTATTTATATACCAATGGTTGGTGAGTGGTTACTGGCAGGCTTGACATTTGAATGCAAAGAGGCATTCAGCACTGGATTGTTAACGTCCTTATGATTGCTTTGGCCACTACCAGCTCGCCACGGTCACCTGTCTGCAAACACTACTCCCCAAAGCTACTCACCAATTGATAGTGAAAGTGTGAAAAGTGCAATGCAGTCCTGGCCATGCCATCATGTGACCGTCATAAAAAAGATTGGATTTGATGGAGCTCGTCTCAGAATTGTAAACAAAAGGCTCAGAAACATGAAACTCCAGCTGAACTGCAATACTACACCTATGGGAATAACCACCTCAGGAAACTCTATATATGCTCTCTATAAAATACAATGCAGCTGCTCAGTGCTCTGGAAGGGCTTGAATCTCAGGCTGCCGACTGACTTCTGATATTTAGGCAGGCGGGGCAGCCAGGGGCCGTGTTAAACGGATACCCAGTTGCTTGTGGGAGGATTCAGTTTCTCTTTATGACAGTCCAGACTGACAGCATCACTGTTAGACGCCGAGGGCGTTAATGAAGCCAAAGCCGCTGCCTCAGCAGTTTAATAAAAGCGCCTACAGCTGAAAATGTAACTGCAGTTGAGTGTTGGGTGCTCGGTGACACCAGCTTCCCTTCTGATGCGATTTGTAAATTTGATGGCAGTCAACAGTGTTGTATTTATGGCTCTGCACCCTCCACGGATACATACGAGACGTATTTAGCACCATAAACCCAGCATCAGCCATTAATCACCAGGACCCAAGTTATTTATAAGCCAGTTTCATTTTCTTTCCTGATTATATCCAGCTTTAATAGTTGATGGCTCGCTTCTTAGAAAGAAGGATCAAATGACTAAATTCACCTGAATATACTTTTTACTGGAATCAGTTTACGTTTTTATTGTACATGTGTGAATAATTAGAGACTCTCAGAGCTTTGCTGTTATCAGAAAAGATTAAAAACCTATGGAAGCCCGTTTCGGCCACACAAAAAAAAAGTATCCATAACTCAAAATTTCTAGCTATCTTTCTCAAAATTTCAAGTTAGCGCTGTCAATCAGTAATCTACGTGAATGATGTCATTTTCTTGTTACCTGGAAGGATATGGCGCAGAGGAATGCGGACTCAAAACTGGATCACAACAAATTGGCGCTTTCGAGAGTATACTTTGCTGATAGTAACGCCATGTGATTCACCTAATAACACACAATTTCATCATTTGTGAAGCCACACTGAAAATACTCAGCAATTTGTGCATTCATGACTGGCTGTAATATTGGTAGCTTAGCTGTAACATTTGCAGCTGAGGGCTTCAGCTTCCGGGTAACAAGGAAATGATGTAATTCACGCAGATTACTGATTGGCAGCGCTAACTCGAAATTTCGAGTTAGTTTTCTAAAAGTTTAGGTTAATAAGTCAAAATTTTGAGAGAATAACTCGAAATTTCGAGTTATGGATACTTTTTTTTGTGGCGGAAACGGGCTGCCATAAAAACCAAGCAGTCACCTCTTAAAGTGCCAAAAGTTGCAGTTCCTCTTTTAGCCACTTGAGGCTTGTCTCAAGAAGTAAGTAAATCTCCATAGACTCCCACATTAAAATAAAAAAACAACAACAAAAAGACAACAACACTAAAATCCACTGAACAAAAAATGAACCTACAAGCTTCTAAGGTGGCTATATCTAACATATAGACTCTATCTATAATGCCTTATAATGCCTTATAATAACCCGAATGCACAATTTACTCTTACTTAACTGAGGCCTACATATTAATATTTGGCCTTTTTTTTTAAAAAAAAAGAAAAAAAAGAAAAGTGTATAATTGCTGTGATGTTCACGTATTATTGATGTTTTTTATGACAATGCTCATGGCTGACTCTGATAGTATGGAGGCTCAAACATCAGCTGAGGCTGAGATCCCCATTTGTAAGCTGCCTATAATCACGATGGCTCTCTACATCGCCACCTCGGTGTCCTAAATTACAGCTGTCCTGCATGTAAAGTGTGTTTGTCTGTGTTCCTGTGTCATATCTGTGTGTCATCAGTAGTGCTGGTATGCTGAAATGCTGACAGTCAAATCCTCACACATATCTGCCTCTCTGACAGACACACCTAAACTGCTATACGCTGCACGAGCTGTTTGTTCAGCTGGAGTGGGCGCTCCTCCCCGTCTTTCAGTCAGAAAACTCTCGGGGTCTGGAGCATCGATAGCAGCGGCATAGAGCAAGAAGTTGTCGTGTTTTTCAGCCCCGATTTGCTCTCCAAGGGTTGTGAACTCCAAAGCGATGTAGAGCAGATTTAAGGGCTTGTATGTTTTTATTGCTTGGCTGCAGCTCCCACAGGTGCTTTAGGGGAAAGAGTCCAACTTGCTTGTTATGATATTGCTCAACTCTTCCTGAAATGAGCTCGTTTTTCTTTTTTGTTTTGCTTGTGTGTTTTGATCAAGCAGAGAACCTGCGTAAAATTACAGGAAATACGCTGAAGTGTTTCCACTGGGAGGCCTGAGAGACTCCACAATCAGCGATAACAGCTTGGCCTCGCTCAGGGTCATTTATTATCTTTGCTGAATACTCTCTGCTTCGCAGCTCACTTTTAGTTTGGATTTCTGTCTCGTTGCTGGAAACTGTTACTGTACACTTCAGCATCAGTGCAGACTTTGCAGTTTTGAGTGTGACATTATAGAAGCAGGTTGGTTTGATCTCGACCTTTGGTCGCACTTGTCCTGTGGTCTGCTTCTTTTACTGGAATCAGTTTCACTGTCATCTGTTGAGAAAAGTCATCTGGCGGGATTTCAACACCATTTAACAAATTTACTGGATGAAGTTCATTTTTTCTCTTTTTCACCTCTGCTGTGTGCTGGTGGTCTCATACATGCAGCCACTCAAACCAAACTGGAAGCCAGAAACTTGAGCTGGGGAATAAAAACAGCCTCCAGACGACATACTATGTTCAGAAACTATATAAATAAACATTTGTCAGATTGGTTTATTTTCTATCTACCAGGGAAATGCGGGAATTTTACCTTAAGCAATCTAATTTTATACATAAAGTGATTTAAGAGTGAAAACAAATTACTAAAGCTACTTTTATGGCTGACATGGCTAACATAAAAACATTATTTGGCAAAAGCACCAACAGAATGGCTGAAAAAGTAAAGAATCAAGGTGTTGCAATGGCTCGGTTAAAGTCCAGACCTCAACCTGAATGAAATGCTGTGTCAGGACTTTAAGAGAGTTGCGCATAAACAAATTCCCCAACAAACCTCAGCAATGTCGTAAAGAAGAGTGGGACAGAATTCCCCCACAGTGATGTGAGATGGTGAAAAAGTCATGCTGCTACTACCTATTGAATCACAGGTTGTACTTTAGCTTCCACAGGACTGTACAGATGAAAGATGCTAGGCTAATTTATCCACAGCAGAAAATCAGTGTAAAGCAGTTTTCTGGGGATTTCACCATGTGGCACCGTGATTGATGTGTGCATACAAGCGCTCTGTATTTAATTTCCTCTCGACTTTGTCAGGTGAGCAGCTTGCAAGTTGTATAAAGCACCTTTTGAATTATATCTGCCGATTTCATAATGTTTGGTTTGGTAAGCTGCCTGTTTTCTTATGTCATTGAAGTAAGCGCACACACAGATATGTAGCTATCGCCTTTTAGATCAGTCTTTTTGTTTTTCTCTGTCTTAAAAGAACAGAACAAGTTGCAACACCTCCATTATTTTTGATAAATCTCTGGAGATCTGAGTGGCTTAAAAAACTTAACTGCTTGATGCAAACATTTTGCACCCACATGGCCAACATGAAACTAAGAAGTATGTATGGGGACGTTAAGTTGGAACCAGTTTGACGTACTTTTCCAGCCTGCTGGACACACCCATGCTGTATACTCCTGTTTCTGCTGGAGATGTATCCATGTGTCTGAGGGGGAAAACAAACGCAGTAGCTGGTATTCTCGAGAACTCTGACTTGCGTAAAACTGTCACCACACGCCCAACAGAGTGTGTCACGGGTGCCATGTGTTCAGTTGCACCCACTAATTTTACATCATGTCATAACAACGGGACCCATCATTACCAAAATGCTGCTGATTGCAGGTCAGTAGAAGTTAGGGCGTAAGAGCTACAAGAGACATATGTCCTTAGAAAAGACTTAACAGCATGCAGGAATTATAAGAGAAAAGACAAAAAGCCCGGACCAAATAAAAGCAACTCTACAGGGCATGGCTGCTCTTTATCTCCTCCTTTTTAGCCCCAAATAATATTTGCTCTTTCAGCTTGATGGCGCATGTCCCACGAAGCATAATAACCAGCGACCGCCAGGATTTCAAGGCTTCCTGGCATCTGTTCCTACGGCCTGCCATTCACGAGGCACTTACATGAACGAGCCCCCCGGGGGCAGCAGGATATTCAAGAGTCAGGCCTACTTTCTTTTCTAGCCTTTACCCGGGACCACTTCTTTATTTTTCTCAGGAAAGTCCCTCAGGACAGAGCAGCATTCAGAGCCAGGCTGCCGACGCGTGAGCCGTAGCCCGGCAGGTCTGGCATCTGTAAAGTTCTGCAAAAGAGAAAGCCTCCGGGGAGCACGCACGTAGAGATTAGAGGGAGGTGAAGATGTTTGGTTCCTGTTCGGGATGATAAGATTTTCTCAGGAGAAGCAAAGCAGGATTGTTCCCAATGTAATGAAAAACAACCCTGCTACTACAGTAGTGCACCTCTAGAGATTCATCTGAGCTGAATAAATAGTTTCAATTATAACAAGATGTGTTCTTCTAATATCCTGCTGCAATCAACTATTAATGTGTTTTCTTTCTTTCTTTTTCATGTGCCCCCCGACTTTCTGCCTTTATTCTCCCGTTGACGAATAGGTAAGTACCCCTAACACTTGACATACATCTGGAACCCATCTGAGCCTGTAAATTCCAAACAAATAATTTATTCTTGTATGTTTGATAGTTAATATTTCCCACTGCTGCGCATACACACATCTGCAGAGGACTCAGGGTTCACTGCAGGGCTGTACTTTCCTTTCCACAGCTGAGGTACGATGAGCTGCGAGAGACCGCACCCGTGTCCGTGCACATGTGCCCATTTCCATGGAGACGCAAAGCTTAAAATAATACACACAATGGCATCCTTTCTGAAACCTTCTGGCACGAGTTAGTATGAGGTGTCAGTGTGGCGCTGACAGCCCAGCTGTGATTTCCACTCCAGCTCATTGATGCTTTCCGTACCGCTGTGTTAATGAGTAAACACGCACGCTCTGTTTCAGTGGAAATCTTATGCACACACACTCCTACAGCTGGGCACTGCTTTACAGAATCATCAGTGTACGTTTGAATATTTGTGTTGGCCGACAATAGAGAGATACATGTGGTATAATCCCAGTGTGTCCTGGGAGAGTCAGGGTGCGGCTCCGAGTGGGCGACACGCTGGTCTGGAGAAAATGTTTCTCGGTGAAGTGAATGTGATTGGATTGGATTTGTGACGGTTAAAGACACTTTATAAGGAGCAGACAAAGCATTCAAATAAATGTATTGAACAGCTGAAGCAGGGAGCATTTCAACTTATCTCTCTACTCGTTAAAGTTAAGTAAAGATGTATTTAATTAAAGGTTTTGGTTGACTGTATCTCTAATATTGTTAGCGTCTGCACTGAGCCATTACTGGGCATTTAGCTATGTTGTAACCCCAAACTCCTCTGAATCTCTAGGAATAATAATCACAGCATCAATTTAAGGACTCACAAATGTCAGAAGATTCCCAGAGGGAGATCACTGAAACGGAATTGGAATTGGGAAAGGCGTTTGGGAATATACAAAAAGGTGCAAAAAAAACAATGTTTGTTTGAAATATAACATGTAGCAGCACAAATAACTGAAACAATTATCTAAATTAACAAAGGAAAGAAATGAGGAAAGGGTACCCACCACATTCACCCACTCTTGAGCGACTTGCTCTTAGAAGGACTTTGTGCCCAAGCTTTCCTACTAAATTAAAAGCAATACACAGTTTATGATGAATGCAGACTGTACAGTGGTGGTGTGGTTAGATCTGTCGCAAGAAGGTCCTGAGTTTGGCCGTTGACACAACTCTGCAATCTTGGACTGCAGGTGTACAAGTTTAAAAAACGCCAAAGTGTGTGGCTATCTGCAGAGAAGACCAAAAATAAATAAAAAGTGCACTTGCACTGGCTGATTCATATCAGGAATTTAAACAATGGAGGCATGCACTCCTAACTGAAGACAATTAGGCCTTCAGAGAAAGGAAGAAAGACAGGAGGTGAAGACCCAGAGGAAAGGTACACTGAGGAAATATATTACTTAAATAAAACAGGAGGTGGAAACAAGAAAGAAAGCGGAATGAAACAAGGAGAGAAAGGCAAAGGGAGGCTAAAGACACAAGGAAAAAGTGAACATGAAAAACACGAGAACAGCATGACAATTAAATCAAAACATGGCCCAAAACTACACAAAACCCAGGACCATAGAGGAAAGTCTGTGTGTGGGAAACACTGTGTTGTATTAGCAGTGCTATTTCTCTCTAAATAGTTCCACCTCCTGGTGAAGCTTGTGGGTTTGGGGGCTTTCTGGGTGTGGTGCTGGAAGCCGCCAGGATTTGGTGCTCCATTGTTTTCCCTCTAAGGCCTGCTGGGTTTGCTCTGTGCATATCCATCCATCCTGCCAGCGACTGGTTTGTCTTGGACCAGCCGGGCCGCCGATGTATTCTCTCTCTGATTTGATTCCCAGCAGACAGAAATGTGTGAGGGTCAGCCCAGCTCAGCCTAATGCCGCTCCCTCTTGATGACTTTCCCTGAGACCCCCGCAGGTCACTCTCCTACAAAGCTGAACCCAGTCTGACCATAGCTGTCTGTTAAACCGAGGTTTCCACTGCGATCGTCCAGCGCCAAATCTGCCCTCGTCATCCCTTTTCCAAACCACACCTTGCTCCATGTCTGCGTTCAGGGTTCCCTATTTTCCCGTCGAACACTCTGTCTGTTCTACTTATTGTGCTCCATGTGAGCGGCGAGTGATGCCAGTAAACTGGTGAAACCACAGTCTGAGGCTCACACAGCTCAGTGTTTACACAGGAAACTGTGGTGAAAACCTTCTGCGATTAAGCTATTCAGACACTTACATAACAGTCTGCATATTCCTGTGTACCTTTAGTGCCAGGTTACAAAGCGACTCTCCAACTGTGTGAGGTTGTTGCCCTCACTGATACCGAACGCACACATTACACACGCATGTAAGTTTGTAATCGCTTGAGTGTTTCCGTAACCTCTGCAGCTCCGCCTGTGACCTGAAACTGTAGTGCCATGTAGGCTCCTACCCTCTGACCCCTCAGCTTGTCATACACTGAGCTGATAAATGAGCAGCTGTGCAACACACTGGATGCGCTTCTGTCGCCAGGAGCTGGTTTTTGTTTAAAATTTAAACACTAAGCAGTGTGCAGCCTTTCAGTCAAAGCAGAACGCAGATATAGGCCAGTGCGACCGTGAAACAGTTATACGAGACACATAAGGTCAGGCAGGCGGCAGCGTGCAGACAGGACTCTGCAAGTTTTCTGTTTTATGACAAGAGAAAGAGTTATTTACTCTTAACACACATGCTATTATGACTGACACGGCACTGTGTTTGCCTTTGCACGGCAGGCCATCAATCCCTCAAGAAATGAAAATTGATAAAAAGTCCTAAAAAAAAGCAAAACAAAATGTTTCAATTTACTGTTTTTTCCTCATTTACTAGCAGGAACCACATCTCCAAATGTGATTAAACAGCTTTTATTGATCGTGAAACAGCAAGTTAGGCCTGATGATGGTCTCATTGGGGACTGACTGTGGATTCTGGGGCTGGCAGACCTGGTTGGTACCTATAAGACAGGACGATGCAAAGATTGTGGGCATGCTAGTTCCTCTCATACTCTATCCACTGCTGAGGGACGGATTTGGAGGGTTGGGTACTTCAACAAGTTTACTTAATATTAGTGCTGTCAGCGTCAATCTCATTGAAAGGACGTTAACGCCATAACTGCATTAATGCGGCAAATCTCCGTTAGCGAGTTACTGCGGATCGCCCTGTGCGCGGGGCAGCACGGCGTCAACGCATTAGCGCGGTTACCTCGTTTTTTTTCTGTTCTCAAAGTGATCTCCCTGTTGGAGCTCTGTCTGGGGGGAGTTCTTTTTTCTCCTTGTCTTTCCTGATGTTGTGTATTTTCCATTGTTCGGTTCCGGGTCGCTGCTCGTGTGGTCGACCGGCCAGTGCTACCTAGCCTGACCTGTCTCCCCAATGAGATGTTTGTGTATTGTATGTATGGTCGGCAAGGTCAGTCTCTCAATTTCCCCTCGAGGATGAATAAAGTCTTCTGAATCTGAATTTCTGGTGGAGTGTCAATCTTGTGATAGACTTGGCGTAGTGGTCTGGTCCAAGCCATTTGTAAGGTGTGAGCTGCCTCCTTCCTAAGCGGGCCCTGCCAGGACACATTTTGTAACGCACGTTTAAATATTCAAAGGAACGGTTCAATTAAACACATCCTCCCATGTCTAATGTTGCTTTGTCATGCATGTGGAGTTGTATTGAAATTACATAATGTGCGCAGCATAAATGCAGCCTGTTGACAGGTTAATCTCTCGTTCCCGTCTTGTTTTTCTTGGCTTTGTGCATGTGGAAAGGTAAATTCGCTCCTTCCTCGCTCGTCCTGTCCAACCACAGAGGAAAAAACACTTTTGTTTCACCTTTTTGAATGCAACCGTTTTCCCGTAAGCCTTCTGGTTCATGTTGACAGAGCTGATCGTGCCGAGGCTGCTCAGGTTACTTCTTCTGCTTGTTCTGACTTCAGGGGCTTTCATTATCTTCTTCCTTGTGGTTAACACTACCTTTACTTCCAGTAAAGATGGGAATGAGTTTTTCTTTTTGTTCTTTAAATCTCTTCCAAAAAAGTTCGCCTTTCTCTGGGTGCTCCTGAGACGGAACAAAAGCAGGAGGTCAAAGGGCGAATGTTTTAATTTGTGAGACTAATAGGCCAGGTGGACCTGGAGGCTACGGAAACCCAGAGAGCCTTTTCAGCTGGGACCAGCCCAGGAACGCCCCTTCCTCCTCTGCTGAGTCTGAGTGTGTGAGTACTTCAAAGGTGCAGGGAAAGCAGGAACCCGTGCCAAGCTCAGCGGGAGGGCCATTACAGCCCAATAGGAGTCAGCTGTGACCTCAAAGACCGTTAAATGATGTGATATGAGAGGGTGTGCTGCAGCCTCCCGAAGGCCTCTGTAGCAAATCAGGAGGGCAGAGCTGTAAAATGAGCTCCTTGCTGATTTAAAGGTTGAAGGAATTTTAAGTGTACTTAAAAATATAGGCTGTTACTTTTCTCTTACATGTGTTTTTCACATTTTCCCCTATGTTGTGCATTAAGGAACTGCTCGATTACTTTTTTTTATAGTTTATATTTGTAACTTTTCAGTGTTTTTTTGCTTTTCTATTAAGTTTAAAAATGTAGAAATGGGTAGTTTTTATCACTAAGCATCTGAAAACTGAATATCTATAGTCAGCAACGAGGCTGTGAACAAGTGGCCAATAAATTGGTGATTTACTTGAGTGTTTGCTGATGTGAGCTGACCCCACAGTCTGTATGCAGACATAATAATGAGGTGTCTAGAG
Source organism: Maylandia zebra (assembly GCF_041146795.1). NCBI lineage: Eukaryota > Metazoa > Chordata > Actinopteri > Cichliformes > Cichlidae > Maylandia > Maylandia zebra. The sequence goes on from NC_135188.1 coordinate 9,943,336, forward strand.
GTCAAGAGGTAAAAGGCTGCTGAATGCATCGGCTCTGACCTCTCCCGACCCCGCTGAGTGCGCATGTAGAGGAGAGAAAAATGAATCGCCCATCTCTGCTGGCTGGGAGTTGCTCTCATTCAGTTTTTGTTATACTGAGGCTTTTCTTTTCATCGCTTAGAAGCTGTGAGTCAAAGAGCGTACGCCTGTATTCAAGGGGGTCAGGTTGTATGGCGAGGGCAGGGTAATGAAATATTCACAACACAGAGTGAGAGTCGATTCGAAGTGAAGCTAATATGAATGAGTTGGTTTGGGCTTTTTACAAGATTTTAATGAGAGAACATCTGCGGACGGTAAATTCCAGATGATTTCATCATTGTTTTTGCTCCTGATAAGTGTAAATCAGGATTTAATTACAGTGAGCTGAGAAGTGCAGTGGAAACTCCCACTCATGCTGTTTGAGCTGTTCAGCATGACTAAGGGTTGATTGCACCGCATCGCTGCAAGAGCTGGATTCTCCCTGGATGTTGTCATTCTTTAGTAGCACTTTGATAGATGTACTTATTTTGCTCTTTGGTGGATCAGTGGAATAAGAGGGAGGTTTAAAACTGCAGGTTTAGCTTTCAGAATTGCATTTATCCGAAATCTTTTCTTAATACACTTTTAAATCTCTGCTTAGAATCTTATATAAGTAGATTTGCAAACATTTTCTTCTAGTTAAGTCTTCTAAAGCTTTCTTTTGTTAATTAAAAAAAATACAGTATCTATATATACTGTGTCAGAGTGAGAAAATAAGAAGTTAAAAGAAAGAAATTGATGCTTGCACCAAGCGTAGCCCATCTTTATTATATCACTGTCACTGTTTACAAACTGAGCATCGTGTAGTATTCAATAAGATTTGAAACTAACAGTTGATCACATAAATTAATCACGAAAGTGTTTAATGAGGTGATAAATCAAGTGAACCAAAGGGTCATTTTTCCATAGACTTTCATGTAATTTGAAGCTTTTGTTGTACTCACCCCCTGCTGGCCACTAAGTAGAATGCAATGGCTTTATTTTTCAAACCCAGAGGCTACGTCAAGGATCTCGAACTCCAGTATGATTGAACAATGCATGATTTAGCCTACATCCATTGAACAGTAGGATTGACAGGAGGTCAACTCACACCCGGTGGGCTGTTGGGTTTGTTATACACTGGCAAAAACACCATAAAGAGAGCAAAGCATTACTGTAAAACCAAAGTAATGAGCTAAAAGTTGCGACAAGTTGCTACAACTCCCCAAAAGCAACTGCCTTCGCATTTCATTTAGCCATTTGATCTGCTGTTGATATGAAAGCCCAGGTCACCCTTTCTATTTATTCATTTGTCTGGATTCAGCGTCGCATAAATGTGCAGTGACGCTCTCGCAAAACTGCCTGCTCATTACCGTGCTGTAAAACACGCCGCACACTCTCGTGAACATTACACAAGCTGGAAAAGTTTACAAAGGAAATGTTTCTGAGGACGTCAGACGTTCAACACATCCTCCTCCTTTCCCCACCAGAAACGTTTCGCCTCGAAAGAGAGGGAGATCTTTTTGTTGGCGTCACGCCTACCCTGCGATGTACAGCGCTGTGGAGGGTTCAAAATGGAAAGTATTTCAAAGTCACCGCAGCCTGCCGACAGACTTTGTAGTGGTAATTTAAAGCAGCTGAGGAAACAATCGCGCACCGCTCCTCTTCTACAACTCTGAGCCTTCGTCAATCTTCGGGAGGATTTCGGCTCAGCAGCAACAGAGTTTCAGATATTATTCCAAATAATTCTTAACCAGCATGATTTAAAAACTGCGTGTGTGCGTTTAGGGTATGGATAAACTTCAGAAACTTTATAGCTTTGCTGAGGATTGTATCGCAGGAGGGAAGCTTTGGGGTTGTGGTTTTGAAATTTCTTTCCTGTTGATGAATATATTTTTGGGCTTTCCAAGCTTGTATGGTCGTCTGTGTGTTTATGCACTTCGCTCTTGCATTTTCCTTGTTATTTGCCTTCAGTAGAACATTAGGTTTATCATGAGGTCATGTGTTTTAATGTTTTACAATGGAAAACTGTGATATCTGATGGGATTCCCCCTCCCTTTCTTCATTTTCACCCTTCACTGTACCTCCTGGCACACAAGCAGACAGACAGTTTGGCGCTCCAGGCGCTGGTCCAAAATCTAAAGCAGCGTCTCCTGAAAGTACACGTGTGATTTCATTTCACCACCAGACGGGTTTTCGTGTGTGGGCTTGCAGCGCTGCCAACCCCTGCGTGCTGACCTCAAGTCAAGAAACACAAGCAGACTTTAGTGCGTTTTAATTCATCAGGAATAATTTCACACTCCTGCCGTGCTTTTCCCGCCGTGGTGATGTCATTAAAGAACAGATTAGGTAGATTGAAATGTCACTTTTATGGGACTATAAATAGAATCGTGATCCTGATGGGCGTATTCCTCGTTTCTCAGCCGGATAATTAGCTGACTCATATTGAGGGACAGTAAAGCACTTTAGGAAGTTAACCAGCAGTTTGATTACTGCTCAGCAGCTGTTTGCTGTGGTACCTGCAGGCACCTGAGAGCAGCATCGGGCTGCAAAAAAGGCTCATTACCCCCCCTGTGGACCTCCTGGTTCCCAGCATCGCATTCCAAGCAGAGCCCACATCAAAGCTCCAGGTGAGCTGAGGGAGTGCCTGTTTGAATAGGTGTGGTAGGAAGAGAGACAGATGGGAACACCTTCAGTTACTTGTACTAGAATTAGTCTCAACTATGACCAGTCTGTGCAAGTCCAGTGTCAGAGTGGAAACGATCCCAAGGGCCACTTAAATGTTACACGCTAAATACACCAATTAAGTTGGACAGTTACCACATTACCCTTGCTTTAAAAGCAAGTGACACCTTCTACAGCAGTGACAACAAAGACTGTGAAACAGGTGGATAAGCAGGGGCATGAAAGCACAAAGGGCTCTTTTCTTATGGATATATTTGGTGTGATGACTTCTAGTTGAAAGGATGCTGGTTCAATCCCAGGGATTGAACCTAAATGCTCCCAAGGCAATTTAGAGTATGTGTACAAAGTGCTGTGTGTGGTTTAAATGAGGCTTGTATTGAAAAGTGCTCAGTTAAGCTGCAAAGTAAGTGCAACTTCATTTACAAGGTTCCCTTGGCTAATTTTTGCTATGTATAATATAACCACATACCCATTTCTTTTCTGGAGAGTTATGACTGATTAAACATGATAGATTTCCTCAAAGTGCTTTTATGTCTTTGGAGTTTAATATTAAAGTGGACCTATTATTCTTTTTAAAGTTTTCTGTCATATATAAACTGTCCCAGTGTTGGATGCTCATATTAAACTCAGCCAAACCTCCAGATAATGAGGTCGTGGTATGTATTCCCTGTGAGCCTCATTATTTGGACCTTTGGTAAAGAGAAAGTAAGTAAAAGCATAATAGCTTTCTCTTTAAAAAAAAAGTGCTTCAGAGGTGCAATCATGGTGCAGTTATGGGAAATGTAGGATCCAGGGTCTGTGGGGAGTCACCAGTACCGTGGGGCTGTTATACTGTGCAGGGCATTTGGCAAGGCTTGGGTCACATTTACAGTGAGAACATAGCCCTGGTGTGGGGGTATAGCTCAGAGGTAGAGCATTTGACTGCAGATCAAGAGGTCTCTGGTTCAAGTCCAGATGCTCTCTCGCTTGCAAATATGTGAAGCTATTGGACCAATTAAACAGTATTGAGTGTTCACCTTTATCTTTTGTTGTTCAGCATAAAAAAGCCTCCATCATTAGAGCATGAGGCTTCACTGGGTGGCTTCGTTGTTACACTGACACAAATCATATATTTAAGCCTTTGCTGTTCCCATAGCTCAACCCAAACCGAGCACCATCATCAAAACACCAAATGATGGAGGATCATTTAGAAGGACAACTCTATTTTTTTCCATTCTTGAACTCCAAAGTAGCTTCACCCGATTCACATTTCAAAAATAAACCTTATGCATCTTAAATATTTTATCCCCAACCTGAAAAAACAGTTTTAGCTCACCACAGTATAAGCCAGCTTTCTTCTGATTGGCTGGCTCTCACAAGCAATTAGGTATATATACCGTTGCTATTACGTTAGATCTGTTATGCAGTTGGGAGCATGTCTAGAGGAGGCACAAATCCCTTTATGTTTGCATCAGGAAGGGCAAGCAGTGTGAAAAACCTGCAAAAGCAAACATGTGGAGTTGCCTGAGTTGGCTACTTCTTGTGAATAAGAGCAGCCAGATGTAGCTGGCTCTTTAATTGGTTAATATTATGCTATATTTCTGCCATTAATTCTCCTGTTCATCACTCTTATAATCAGCAACATTTCAACATTTCAGCAACTCTTAAGCTTCCCTCAGCTAGCCTGTTGGTTTCTTATTGAATGTCAACAATCTTTTGCCCCACCTGATGCAGCTGGTCAGCAGCGGCGGCAGCGACATCACCATCAGCTGGGTGGATTTGGGCTCAGAGCGGATTACTGGGGAGAGGGGTATTATTGTTTTTTTTCCTACTGGCACTGGGACTCTACTCTTTGTGCTTTCCTAATCAGACCTCAGTGGAGACTTTCTCCAGCAGCTGACTGGACACTCAGCAGGAGAGCAGCGTTGTTTTCTTTAATAATCGCAGATGTTACATTGGAGCATTTTCATTTTTGATTACAGAAAAAATATGAAAGGATAAGTCTCCCAGCAGTTTGGTCTGTTTACTTTTTCTTCAGGTGAGTGCCATGCATCTAGTTTTAGATGCTTTGCATTTGCTTTCACTAACAAATTTGATTAGAAAGTATTGTGCTTGAGTAGTTCAAAGCATCTAAACTATTTATTTAAAGAATGAACTGCAATATTTAACACAAAAGTTCAGGACATGCACTGTCCCGTGCATCCTTCGGCATTCCTCCGTACCCTCCGCGATCCTTCATTGTAGGTTAAGCGGTCAGTGTTGTTTCAGCGGTTTGGATTAACACTCCTCTCCTCCTATAGCACACCATAAACAGATTAGTGGTCTCCAAGTCAGGGCACGGCTGGGCCATCTGTACCCTGCACTGGGTGGGGATGGGGACATGGGGGTGGAGTGTGAGCAGATGTTCCAGAGGGGCTGTAGGTCAGTAGGGCCGAGGGACCGTCAGTCACGAAGGACGCGGAGTTCCTGTTCAGGTGACGGATTTAAAGTGAGTTTAAACCACCGTGCATTGTCATGGCTCTGGGATGCTGCATCGCCCTCACACCCCAAGGTACTGTATAATTTACTGAGGCTTTAATTGAGCCGCATGCACCTCCCACTTCGCTCCTGCTCTGCATGTCAACCACAGCGGTTTCACACTTTGTCACAAGATGTAAGACGCGATGATGAAGAGTTTGTTTTTCACGGTTAGTTCGAACCGTGTTAAAAACCCAAACGCTCCCCACACACTACACTTGTCCTGCAGCGTGAGCAACCCCAAAGAAAAAAAGGAATCAAAGATTCACTCGCGTAAATTACACACAGCTGAAACAGCAATGTGCAAGCTCATCTGTCTGCCTGTTGCATGTACAGAAGTTCAGATTTAGAGTTTTTCTAAAGTTCTACGTGTGACCTAATGGCTGACATCTGCGGCTCTGTCCTCCCAGGCCGCTGGCAAATTGTAGGTGTGTGAGCGTAGGTGTGAGGCTGTTTTGACTTGGCTCCTGTCTGAGCCAAAACCGAGAAAATTACAAGGCAGAGGCAGTCTGGGGATGCATGCAGGCTTTCATTGCCCCTCTTCTCCTGGCCTGCAGGGCTGAGTGCAGTGGGGGATGATCCTGCAGCAAATGAAGAGGTGGAGATGAGATTGATAGGCAGTGTCACAGTGCACATAATAGAGTGTGATTTCACCTCGCCAGGAAAGTTAACAGAAAGATGCCACAAGCAACGACGCAAATATACAGAAATGCTCCTCAAAAAAAATTTTTTCTCTTCTTCTTCTTCTCACCGGAGGCCATTTGGCTCAATATAGCCATGCTGCAAATCAATCAGCCCGATGTGAAACAAAGAGAAAGCTGCCAAGAGGTCAATGAGATGGCTGCAGCCTGATGTGTTTTCTTAGGCCTCACTGGGGGCAACAGCTGACCACTAAATTAGCACTAAAAGCTTTGCCCATATGGACTTCTGTGTCCATGAAAACCTCTCTTAAAGGCCTCTAATGAACTCGTGCTCTGGCGCACAAACACAGCCTCACTTAACCAAGATTTCAGCGAGCAAGGTCAAAGGAAGTACTGATGTGTTTTTTAGCTGGAGGACGATAAAAACGGGGAAGGTTGAATGGAGTCAGATGATGAGAGCACAGTGTTTGTCCTAGTTGGGGCTGCTATTGTTGTCAAATGGGTTTTTAGTGTGTTGTGAGACACTGAGGGTGTCACAGCAAGGCCAACAGTTCACAGCTCAGTGGGGAAGCACTGAGGGGAGAGGCTGACAAGCAGTGTCAGAGGGCTCCTCATTTCACCATAATTTACACGACAAACGTATCATCTGCTCCACGTCTGAAATATTGTGGGCGTTTGCTCGGTTATATATTACTGCACCGATATTAAATCTGTGGCAAGTCCAATAAATAAATATAATAAATGCAGATATATCCATCCAGGTCCTACAGGGGTTTTCCTGCATTTAAAAAAAATTGGCAGCTAACAAAGGTGACTGTTTCATGTTTTATATTTTAAACCTGGCTGTTTATTTACAACACGCATGCAAAGTCATATATGGCAGCAGGTAGGAAACATCTGGCGGGCGTAAAACAATTTCATTAAGATTCGAGTGAAGCGGTGCTTCCACACCGGTGTAAATCTTTGCTGAGTTCACCTCCAGCTTCTCCAGCTGTGCAGGAGATGCAACACAGAGCGTGTTTTTAGTTCAGCGAGGTCACACAGCAGAGGGCTTTTAGATCACCCTGGAAAACGTCAGGTTGTGTCGGCGTAGCTGATAAACACGTCGCGTCTCCTGGGGATTTCGCAGTGTTTCTTAGAAAGGACCTGCCAGAGGATTCATAGCAGTGATAGTGATGTTAGAAAAGCACTTAGCATACGCAGCAGTTGGATACACAGGCTGAGGTTTAGTGTCGGGCTGCTGCGATGGGTATTCCTGACCTTTAGTAGCTCCAGTCAGGAGTTGGACCGTGTCCTTTTCTGTGTGAACGAGGCTAAAGTTAACTTCTGGCTGCAACACAAAGCAAACTGCGAGCCAGAGCTGCCTCTCATCAGACACAGAGGTCAGATAGAGTGCGATTCGGCAAAGCTGCCCGGTCAAGGACAGGCCCAGAAATGTCAGGCAGGTAAGAGAAGACTGACAGATCTGTCTTTGTGTGCTATCAAAGCAAAAGCTCAGCAGTTAATCCTCAGGATTTTACTTGGATTTCGCTGCAGATGTCTGAGATACTATCTCACGCCAGTGCCTTCAATGAAGGAGTCTTATTTCATGCAACCAAACTATGCTGTTATTTTAATCTACTCATGCTGGTTTCTCTCTGACATCTTGTTCTTGTATGAATAACTCCTGTGCATACTTCAAGCAGTCAACATCCAAATAAGTCCCAGCACAAAGACCAGACTTCATCCTTTTGAACTCAAACTTTCCCCATTCATGCAGCCCCTCCATGCATTATGTGTAATTTGAAGCGGTGCAGTAACTCGAGGAGATGTAAGGGGGAGCAGTGGGGTTATTCCATGTATTGGTCAGTGTTTAGAGGATGAAAGTCACACTATCAGGTTGCATTAATACCTATTGTTTGGCTGCAGGTGATAGCATTGCATTAGTAAACAGGCTATTGTGCTGCTAACATTGGATGTGATTATCTGGATTTTTAGTCTCAGGCTTTAAGCTGACTCTGTTGTTCTCCCAACTAATAAAAAACCCTTCAGTGTTCATATGTAGAAGGAGATAACATTCAAAGCCACCACAAAGCAAAGCTCATCAGTTGCATTTGTTTCAGAAAATGTGGACGTCACACATTTTAACCACAAAAATGCCTGAATGAACGTCCAGTACAGTCGTGATGAAAGCTGCCTTTCCGTGATGCAGCCATCATGTCTCAATAAGGGTTACAAGAAGCATGACGAAATAATGGACTGATAGTAGCCATTGTCCTTTAAAGGAAATCCATGAACGATAAAAATCTGACTGTTAAAGTTATCAGATAACAGGTTGGATAAACTAGTGAAATATCAGCTAATTATGATGAAAAGCTGGTCTCTATAAAGTGACAGAATAAATTAACTAATTAATGACCCACCAGCCAATTCATTAGGTTTACCTGCTTGTTAATACAAGTATCTAATCATCCAATCACGTGGCACCAAATGAATGCATTCAGGCATGTAAACATTGTCAAGACAGCCTGCTGAAATTCAAACAGAGCATCAGAATGGGGAAGGACGGTGACTTTGTCTCTTAAATCCTCCGCAAACAATTTGGTTAGTTCTCTGGGTGACAGTGGCTTATTAATGGCCAGACTGCTTCAAGCTGAAGGCAATAGTAACTCAAATAACCAGTTGTTAAAAACAAGATATGCAGAAGAGCATCTCAAAGCTTGAAGGAGATGAGCTACAGCAGCAAAAGTTCACACCTGGTGCCTCTACAGTCAGTTAGGAACTTCAAGGTTCAAGGTTCTTTGTCACATGCATAGTTATACAAGTATAACACACAGTGAAATGTAGCCTGACACGCTCCTCGACATGTGCAAATATATATATATATATATATATATATATATATATATATATATATATATATATATATATACATACACACACACACACACACTGGGTGAATGTGCAGTAGTAGCAGCAAGCAGGTGAATTCTGTACATTAATATGAATAGACATCTGACTATCTGACAACTTGACAACTTGAAACTGATGCTAAGATTTAAAGTGGCTTTTTCCAGACGATTGGAAAAACGTTGCTTCCCACAGAATAGCAAAACCAAGTGATTACTCATAGAGGTTCGTCTGATTGTTGGAGCTTTCTCTATTAATGGAAGGCTCATTCAATTGAGATCTTTTTGTGACCATTTCTCCTCACTAAACTTCCAATGTAAAGCAACACGTTTCAAACTATTACCTAGTCACATGGGTGTGGCTTAATTTGTGCTTCAGTGAGATGTTTTAGGATCATATAGATGCCCTTGTGCCTTATAAATGATGACACTGGATTGTCTGTGACCACACTGTTGAATTTCACTAGAAAAGGTTTGTCATTTTTAGCTATCTCTCTCTCCCTGACAGCGGTATCTAACCTGGATGTGGAGAGTAAGCTGACAGCACACTACCAAGCTCCCTGGCATCAGCAGAGGAACGTTTTCCATCCCTCTACGCGGCCAGAATGTGTGGAAGAGCTCCACAGGCAAGCCAAAACCAGCCTGTGGGCCCTGCACCGAGGTGAGGCCCTCAGGAGCACTCAGCTCCTCAGATTGCAACACAGGAGGGAAAGCTGCTCTCTGTCATGCCTAGTTAATAAACTGTTCACTTTTCCCTTATGTGCCATTTAAAAACATTTCAGCTATAACATGCATCCTTCCAGGCAGGTCTGCAGCCTGTGTTTGGAGGCATCGTGCCCTCTAGTGGACATGTTGTGCAACTACAACGTAAATAACAAGCATGTTCAGAGGCCATTTTCACACAGACAGTCTATCTACAACTTAAAAAAACCATAAATAGTCAAGCATCAAAGAAGTGCACTTATGAATTCATCAAAATCACTTTAGTCATGCACTCTTAAGCACAACACTACACAATAATTCCTGGGTAAATTCAATGCAGAAAAAATGGCTGACCAAGGACTCATATCTAACCAGATTAATCTGACCCCGCAGGTCGGTCTGCATGTGACACCTCTCGACACTTATATTTTATTATCTCAGTGAACAAATACAATTGATCTTCAGTGTTTTACATCTTTTTTGCTGCAGATCACCGGAGGAGACGATCGGGCAGCAGGGAGCGGAGAGTTACCATCGCAATCTCGCCGGTGCCCCCAATGCCGATGTGTCCCCCCCCTCAGAGGGGAACAAATTTAACAACGGTGAGACGATTGTCCTCGACTTTGATCCAAACTGCTTTAAAAGATCTTCTTGATTTCAGTATGAAAATCACCAAGTCCAGTGACACCATCACTATAATTCATATTGATAGACACAGATGTGAAAAATAATCATCTTTTGATATTCAAATGTTGCTTCTATTGCATTTTAAAGGGAACTTAATCTGCTTTTATTTATTTTCTTACATATACCACACCAGTGGTCAGTGCTTTTACTACCCATGGCCATAGTTTCCAATAAAGAAGTCAGTGCGTATACAAGTAATCCCTGTGAGCCAACAGCTCAGACAAACACTCAGTTTAAGACAGTTTTTTTTTTCCAATCTTGGCTCTTGCTGACATCAGTAAGAGCAGATATTCCTTATATGATCTCAGGTCAGTCTCCTCTCTTTCCCAGACTGTAAACTAATGAAATGTCACTAGTTTACACCCGGTTGTGTTTTAGTAATGACGCTGTTATTTATAATATTCTAATATGCATTTTTATATAAATATTGTAGTTTTATTTTTAAATGTCAAGGTTATCTTCAGTACCAGTATATTATGGTACAGCTAAATGCTATAATAGCCTGTCCCAGATCACAGAAAAGGATCAGATGGAAAATCCATTCTGGAAAAACTGTGAAACAAATCTGTCCGTACCAGCACTGATGCAGAGCTTTCTTTCTGAACTGAGACACGTCAAGCACCGATATGAATGGTTTGAGGGTTGCGATGACATTACAGCACACACTGTGCTGTGACCATAACTGAGGCTCTGCTTGTGTAGTTAGCCTCCAACTGCATTCCCAGTCATAAATCATTCAGATGTGCCTTATATTTTCTCCTACTGTATTTGTTTAACTGTCCACTTATTGTGCTACAAAACACTAAGTTTCACTTACATCAGGGATCTCGAACTCCAGGACTCGAGCGCCGGTGTCCTGCAGGTTTTAGATCTCATCCAGGATCAACACACCTGAATCAAATGTCATGTCAAAGACATGTTGAGGAAGTCATTTAGCCATTTAAATCTGCTGTGTTGGATCAAGGACACATCTAAAACCTGCAGGATACCGTTGCCACCGCCATCACTGACACAGACTTTATGGCCTCTAAAACGGGACGGTTATCTCTCAATGCCTTGATTCTAAAAGACATCTTGTGCGCAATGAAGAGCAGCAAGCAGCATCTGAAAAAATGACCATTACACCTGTCCAAGCCTTCTGTCCGAGAAGGGGAGCCAATCAGAAGAAAGTTGGCTTGATGAAGGGAGGGAAAGGGAGTTAAAACAGTATAAGACAAATCAGAGTTTTCAAGAATCTTTTTAAAAATGTAGTTGGAAATGTGCATAATGATTTCCCTTTAAATAATATTTGTATGGTTTTTATTTCCTTTGATCAAAGGAGCCAGAGAGGCATTTTAGAGATGCAACGACACAGTTAGCACAGGTAAAGGGGACTGTGTTTGTCACGTGTGTGCTGCTTCATTCATGTTTTATTCATTTTTTCATCACCATAACTGGTTCAGCATCAGCTCACCAGCCTGCCTTGACCCAAATATTTCAGTGTTCATATTCCTCCCTAATGTTGTCTCTTATGTTTGTGTGTTGAAGATCTCCATGTTCATTCCTGCCATGTGCTTTTGTCCTTTTTTGTTTGTTTGTTTTTCACCCTGTAATTCAGTTCGAATCCACCCGCTCCTCCTCCCCTACCGAATGTTGCCACTTCTCTCCCTGGAGCAGAAAGGTATTGGTCCCTTCCCTCCCTCGCCGTCCTCCTATTCCTAACACCTTATTTCACATGTCCGCCCCGACTGACCTCTACTTATCTCTTTTTAAATGCATGCCCTCTCTCTTACTGGCAGTAGTAGCCATCCTGCTCCACCCGGTTGAGAGGGTGGGGTGATACTGAAGGCGAGCACCTCTTTAAAGTTTCACCCACACATCACATGTTTACATACTGTTGTTGTTGTTGTTTGAGTTCATATGAAGGGCTTGGAGTATGTGAGGAATGTGTATGTGGGCCACAATCACAGCCGCCCGGGTTTCTCTAATGATAGGGTCGGCTTCTCGAAACTTGCGCCTGTGATTACCCATGATCCCTCTGTGCTGTGGTTTCCCCACTGTACAGCTGACAGCCTCGTGTTTCTCTCTTGATTCTCTTTTCTTTTTTTAAACAAGTATCGTGCTTGATGCCCGTCGTGAGACAGGAATGAGCTTCAAACTCTGCCGCTCCTTTTTTATTTCCCCTCATCCCGTACGTGCCCACTCTTCCTCCTTTTTCTCAAATCCCTCGTCTCTTTCTCTCAGCCCGCTCATCCCTCCTCTCAGGCACTCCTGAAACCGTTCTCAAAACAAATCAGCTGTAAATGGTCTTCCTTTGATTTTTTTTTCCCTCCTAGTTGCGAGAAGTTTCCAAGGAAACCAGTTTCTTTTGTGGTCGGGGTTTTGTCAGGGTCTCATTGGTCTGCTGGGAACAGGGAGCACAAAGGCTCGAGGGTTGCCTTTAAATGGGGGTGGGAGGTTGTCGGGTTGTGGAGGTGGGAACCAGTTGAAACTGAGAATCACTCCCAGTTTCACATGTGTCTCTGTGTTGGAATCTCAAGGTAAGAAATTCATTTAGCATGCAGATATAAAGACAAGTGGCTCTGCAGAGTCTGAGGAGGCCCATGGTTGAGGAACGCTGCTGTGAAGTATTTCCTCTCAGAGATTTCTGGACACTTGTTATGATGCAGGAGACCCTCGGAAAAATTTTGGAATGTTGGAGCATGAGCTAAGAATTGAAGTTATAGTTTGTCATATCCTGTGAGTGAAGGAGGCATCATTTTATTTATTTGTAAAGTATCTGTCAAGACGTGTTCTGTAGTGTGTGTGTGTGTCAAACTTTTTATTAGCCTGAGGCTCGGACACAGTCGGGTTTCTGAACCTTAATTTTTGCATGACGTAGAGATTCTTTGAATGCTTCTTGTGCTTTCCATTCTCCCTTTTTTCCGAAGCATGCTGTTCATTTCCATGACTTAATGGTTTCTTTGCACTCCAACATTAAACTCAGCAGCTGGAAGGGCATGTGTATTGATTTACCTCTGTTCTGCCTGCAAAGAAGGGAGCACTGACTGCTGCAGATTATTAATAAGACACTAATCTCTTCATCTACTCTTCAGTTCTTTCCCAAATAAACACTTGGACAATACCAGTCTAATCCCTTACTTTAATCAGCACATTCCCCTTCCTGAAGCTGAGTTTGGTCACTTTCTAACTCCGCCAAACCATATTTCATGTAATGCTGGCCTAACCTTAACAATCTAACCATGCAAATATCCATCTGTTGCAGGCTGCGCCCTCTGACCCCGACTCTGACGGGGTGGCTCTAGGTCACCGGTCTAAGTTTCCCATCCCTAACATCCCCTCCACCCTGGACAAGCAGACTAACTGGTCTAAAGCTCTGCCGCTGCCCACTCCAGAAGAGAGAATGAAAAGCAATTCCCAAGTCATCACCTCATGTGTCATCCCCATTAATGTGACCGGTAAATTGAAATCACTGAATCTGATTGTTGTGACTGAACTAAGGTGTGGTGTGCAGTTGTCAGCAGTTGCAGCCACCTTTCTGGGGGGTTTTTTTTTCCTGCATATAAACTTTTTTTCCTTTAGTGTTAAATAGGAATATTGATACCACTCAGACAACAAAGCAACAACCAGCTTATATTAAGTTTAGAATAAAGACTGGAAACAAGGAGCCAGCTTGCTTGACTTTGGAAGGTGAAAAAGCAAAGACGCACAGCGTAGAGGCAGCTCTGAAACATTGTAATTACAGCTCATATAATGTATTTTCAAATCTTTACAAAACCTGAAGTGTTTAAAAATAATTTTGTGATTTTTGGCAAAATGAAATTTAAGGCACCAGTCTTGCCATAAAAGTGTAAATTTACATTTTTCCTTTGCTAAAAAAAAAGTGATATAAAGATTAGTTGGATTTATATACATTTTAGCAAAGCCAAGCTTATTGTTTAACCTTTGTTTTCAGTCATGCTAAAATAAACAAATCATCCCCTTTTTCAGGCTAATTAGCCATTATAGCAGTAGTTCTACATGCTGACCTTCCTATGTACCCATATTCGTTATAGGTCATGGGGGTGGTTGATTTGTACATAGTGCTAAGCTAGCTCTTTCCCTCTGTTTCTTCTGATTGCTAGAGCTGGCAAGCTAAGCTATCACTTTCCCATAGCTATATTTTTAGAGTAGCGACACAACTTGCTAACACTCAGTATTAAAAAAAAAAAAAAAAAAAAAAAAAAAAAAAAGGTATTTTAATATTTTTTTACTTCTACCATAAATTAGGGATTTACTAATTACTAATTAGCTAATCTAGTTAAAAGTTAGCAAAACTATTAACCTGACTGAAAGTAATGGAGCTGAAAAGCAGTAGTAAATAATGTAAACAGCTGTTATATTTTTTAGATAACACTGTTATAAATTAGCAACAAAAAAATGATTAATTGTTCAGCATAATTTATAAAAATTGGTAAATTCTAGTAAATTACAAGTAGTAAGTCCTAACAGTCAATCTGTTAGCAAATAGCTATAATCATTTTTAGCTAAATGGATTAACAGCTGAAAATATTAGATAATGCTATCCAAAAAAAGAAGAAGAAGAAATATTAGTTTAATATGTTGGCCATTTTTTTTAAGTTGGTGAGCAGTTAAACCTAAAGTTTTTATTTAAAAGGTGTTATCTACATAAGCTAAATTTATGGATTAACAGTTAAAACTGTTAACTAATGCTACTAACAACATTGTAAGCTAGGTTAATGGATAAACAGGACAGTATTTTGCTAAAAACTGTGATTAAACATTTGAAAATTATTTACTAAAAGTATATTAAACTGTTAAAAAAAACTAAAAACATAAATTGAAAACTAAAAGGGAGATGAAGTTAACTATATGTGCTCAAATGAACAATGTTTGGTTTTGGCTCTTCCTCATGATACTAAAATTTTTTTCACTGTCTAATTTTCTTGAAACAATGAAGTACCTGGAAGATATAAGGAAGTGTTGCAGTTCAATCACTACTAAACAAGCCACAATTAATGTTGCTCCAGTCACTCTCAATGTGCAAGTCATGCTTTGTGCCCAGTTAACTTTGTTTCTCATCCTTTGACGCTTTGTGCCTGCTGTTGCAAAGAGGCGAGATGCAATGACATGAATGCTGATTAGTTCTGTCCAGATTGTTGAAAAGGGCAGCCTGACGTTATTTACTCTCGCTCATTTTCACTCAAAAGGAGAGCTGTACAACAACACCGGCCGAGTCAGAGACAGTGGAGGGTAAAAAATGCACATTGTAAGCAAAGCACAGCAATCGCTATGGAGCTGAAAGCTCTGACCTGCAATCACATGACAGTAAATCATATAGAGAGGGAAAGCAGAACCCTGCACATCAGGAGTTCTCTTATGTGTACAAAACCCATCATCAGTACCATTTGTTTTCTGTCCTTTTCCAAAGTTTCTTACAATTACTGCTTTGTCATTGCGTTAAGCAGTAAATAACTTACTACTTTGAGTTCTGTCAGATCTCTTTGCTCCACTCCTCACTGCTATTTTTGTGCAACACCTAAATTTGGTACGGCCGAGCGTCACCTTAAATGTTTCTTTATGTGACAGCGTGAGAGTTAAAGAAGGAATCTCTGCAGTCGCCACCAAACAAAGATTCCTCAGATGTGCTGTCTCCATTGCAGGGGTTGGCTTTGACAGAGATGCTAGTGTGCGTTGCTCGCTCGTTCACTCGCAGTCTTTGCTTCAGAGGAGACGGAAGCTGAGGAGACGGAGGACTGTTGCCGGCGTTCCGAGACAGGTGCAGCGAGACTTAGGTATGTTCCTTAAACTGACACATGCGAACACAAACTTGATTCAGTTTCGTTTTTCCTCTATTGTTTTATGTAGTTACTAGAACTAATAGTGAGTGTAGTGCACAAGCGCATATGTTACAATTATAAGGTATTTTTGAATACCAAATTCACATTGGCCAGTACTGCTTTCTGAACTAAATGCATAGTTAAATAGTTTTGTTTTTTTAACTCAGATAATTACTAAAATACTTTCTGGACTACTTTGACTATTGTTTGAATTATCCTGAAACAAATCCAAACTGCTCCTCAATTACTGTGCATAGTTGTGGTAATCTTGTCACATGCTTGCTTTGCTTGATTTTACCTAGTGGACCTTGTTAGCATTTATTTTTCACAACCTTTTCATAGTTGTGGGGTTTAAATGTTTCTCATGTTTGCTGAATGCCGTTTAATTCCACCACACAATTGGCCTAGTATCTGGTATTAAGTAGGATGGTTTTTTTTTTTTTGCATTTTTGCATTTACTTGTGGCTGGCAAACAGCTTCCCCTGACTTAAAAAATACCAGAAGCTTATAATAAGAGGGAAAATGTTTATTTTAAGATTTTTTTAGACAGCACGATACCTACCTACTACACATTTATTCATCACTGTTGTTTTGGACTGAGTTAGTACCCAATTCAGACTTGTAGATGTATGTATTCTATTGAATACAGTGGTTCTCCAAAAAATACATTTAAAGAACTTCATATGGGTACTGTTTTCTTTCTACCAAACTACAGCTACCAAATTTAACTGTGTATTAAGAAGTGTGCATCTATCAGTGTTGCAAACTGTATTTAGTGGTTAACTATCCCTATAATATTTTCATTGGACCATCAACAGCAGAGTTGATGGAAAATAAGATGGGAAGATGCAAAGTGCCGGTTGGAACTCCCCCACCCCACTCATACTGCTCATTTCCAGCTCCATATTAGTTTTCTTGGACCATGCTTAGAGTAGCTTTGCGTGATTCACAGTTCAAAATAATGCTTGTTTATGTTTTTCTGGGCCTTAATGCAGGCCGTCCTGTCCAAAACAAGCTGTACAGGTCCTTCCACTGTATGGCTGAAATTATCATATTTGGCATATCCCTCTCAGTGACATCGTCACAAACCAAGAATAGAAAAACTGCCTGAAAGAGTATTTCAAGCATGTTTGACTCACAAGGATTACTTCTACATATATACTTGATTTTCTTATTTGAAACTTTGGCCATGTTTGATTTGAGCATCCACAATTGTAGCAGTTTATATATGACAGAACATAAAGACAAGCATTACAACAGACACAAATCCCTTGCAGTTTCTCTCAGGAAGAGCAAAAGTGTAAAGATCTGCCAAATCAAACGTGCAACCACCTCCTGTGGTGACACTTTGTGACAAGTGGAGCACCTGAAAGTATTTTTTTTATAACAGGTTACCTTTAAATACATGAAGAAAGACATTTGAATTTCTTATTCTTGTATTTTGTGTGCGTCTTGCTTCTCACAGATTCTGATGACTCTCCTGGCTCCAGAGAGCGGACAGTGATAGTTCACGCCAGTGCAGATATCACCCCTTCCATGCAAGAGTTTGCCAGCCATCTCAACACCAGAGACTCGGGTTGTCAGACAGAAGACTTTTTGATCTCAGGAGCACCATCTCGAAGGAGGATCAGGCTCCAGAGAGGCCAGGGAGTCTCCCTCTCCCTCTCACATTCTGCAGGAAACATCTCCTCCCTCCCTGAGACCTCGGACGCCATGTTCAGTGCCTCCGTTGGAGCACACCTGCGTTCTCGGAGTCTGCCCCGAGACACCAGCCGAATGTTGGACAACGGACATAACGACAGCGACGATGAGGAGGACCTTTCCCCCTTCGACACTGAGGGGTTTCTGACTGGCTCTAGGAAGTTGACTCTGAAGGATGAAGAGGAGAGTACTGATGACCAGGCCATGTCTGAACACCAGCTAGGAAGCCTTAAGTACAAGCAGCTGTCACAGAGTCCGGAGCGCAGCTGGATGGAACGGACCAGATCTCACCTGCCTAGAAAAGCTGACATGGGCAGCTGTGAGATCTCATCTAGCTCGGACACCTTCAGCAGCCCTATGCACTCCATCTCTGCTGCAGCAGTGCTGGGAGGCCAGATAGACCATAAGGAGGACCACCAGTCCTCCAGCGGGAACTGGAGCGGGAGCAGTTCCACATGCCCCTCCCAGACATCAGAAACAATCCCTCCTGCCGCATCTCCACCTCTGACCGGCTCCTCCCACTGTGACTCTGAGCTCTCTTTAAACGCTGCCACTCATACTAACGATGACCAGACAGGCTTCTTGCTGGACCACTATCAGGGCCTCAGGACCCAAAGAGCAGGCTCCTTCTCCTCCACAGCTATGGACATATTAGAAGAAGTTGGTGTCAGCAATCCCATCGAGGGGGAGTGGAGTTACCCCAATCCAGAGCCTCCGGGGTCACAGGGCTTCAGCCCCGAGCCAAGCAGAGAGGCTGAGAGCAGTCTGGGCTGCCCCAGTTTCACCAGTATGGCTACCTGTGAGAGCAGCTTCTCCGACAAACCACCGTCAGAGAAAGCAGACACCGTCTCACACTACTCTGTGGACAACGAAGGTTACTACACCTCCATGCACTTTGACTGCGGCTTGAAAGGTAGCCAAAGCTTCACTTATAATAACTATGCACCCTCAGGCACTGACTGTGGCCTGTCAGACTCAAGTGGTCACATGACACTGGGAAGACGCTGCCTCTCCTTAAAAAAACCAAAGGTGAAGCCATCGCCACCTAAGAGGAGCTCCTCCTTAAGGAAAATATGCAGTGAGGGAAACATCCCTATTAAGAAAGAACCAAAGATTACATGTGGGCAGCAACTTCATCTGTCTGCAAAGGAGAGGAAACTGCAGCTGGCTTTGTCTGGCTCTCTGGCTCACACTGAAAACTCCTCACTGGTCAGAGAAACCCGGGTAGGCTGGGGGGTTGAGGGCTCAGCTGATCTACCCGACTTAGTCTCCACAGATACACATTCATTTAAGGATGAGGGGGTTTTGCAGTCAGACTATGCAGATCTGTGGCTCCTGAATGATTTGAAATCCACAGATCCTTACCGATCGTTGTCAAACTCCAGCACAGCTACAGGTACGACGGTTATTGAATGCATCAAGTCACAGGATAGCTCTGAGTCGCAGACGTCCCAGTCTGGCTCCAGAGCTACCACCCCTTCACTTCCATCAGTCGAGGAAGATTTCAAGCTCATATCCCCAGAGAAGTTGGCAGGCCTGGCAAGCCCATCCAGTGGCTACTCCAGTCAATCAGAAACACCCACCTCCTCATTTCCCTCTACCTTTTTCCCTGGGCCACTGTCTCCATCAAGTGGTAAAAGGAAGCCCAAAGTCCCAGAGAGGAAGTCCTCTCTCTCATCACTTTCACTTCAGTCACTGTCCTCTAGGGATGGTGCAACCTCAAAGAGAGATCTGGAGCTGCCAATTATCCCTCCCTCTCATCTCGACTTAAGTGCCCTTCACAGCGTCAACAACAAGGCGACAGCTTACAAGACCCAGATGCAAATCCTTCACCAAAACAAACAAAAAGCAGCAGTGTCAGCCAAGCCTATAGTACCTCACAACCCAGAGGTATTCAACGCCTATTGCCTGTCCATTACGCCCACGGTGCTGAACTCAGTACACCTCCGATCGATCAGTAAGGAGCAGCATGAAAATCACACCACTTCCAAATTCCAATATCCCACTGTGAACTCACCTAGCAAACTTTCCACTAGTAAATCTTTAGAGCTTAAGAGTCCCGCACTGTACAACTCACACCACCATCATCTTCACCTATCCTCAAAGGAGTCAGGTGTGTTTACCTCAAATGAAGAGCTTACAAGTGGAAGGTCAGCATGTGAGACTGAGACAAGGAACGAGCCGGAGCAAGAGGCTCCTGCAAAGTGTGTGACAACAGTCAGGCTCCAGTCAGACTCATGTTTGAACCAGAAAGGTCCAGAAGTCCCCGAACAAACCAGAAGTCAAGAAAGAGAGACCTGTAGAGAGCTGCCAGAAACACCTGCCTGCCTCGGAGACTTCAGCTCACAGTCTGAGACTTTACAGCAACAGCACTCTGAAGAAGAAGAAGAGGCGTATCCTCCTCCTCCTCCTCCTGTCCTACACAGTTCCCCCAATAGACCCAGCAGTCAGGATAAAGTGCCTGCTACTGACAGTCAGTTGGAGACGCTGCAAAGCAGTCCAATCAGCAATGAAGACAGCAAAGAAATGGATTCATTGGGCGAGTCATCCGAATGTATCTCACAGGAAAGCAAGGAGTCCATGCCAGACATGGAGGACTATTTTAGTAAAGGTAATGACTTAATGTCCTTGTGATCCCCTCCTCAACCCCAGTTTGTACTCAATGCAACTCTTTGCTCTGCACCTTTTTCTCCTGCTTTTTGCCTCTGTACTGTCTGTTGCAGTCATTAGCGCTGCCACAGCAATAAGGTCTGTCATCTCTGTGTGGAGTTTGCATGTTTTCTGTGTGCCTGTCTGGACTTCCTCCTGTGACACAAAGCTGTGTGTGTGTTTGGGTAACTGGTGATTCTGAATTACCTGTAGGTTTGGATGTGAGACTGTGTGGTTATCTGCCTCTCTCTGCTCCTGTGAGGGACTGGCAACCTGCTCAGGCTGATATGATGTACCCTTCATTTTGCTCTGTGACTGCTGGGGTAGACTGCAGCCCCTCTGAGACTGTAAGCTGGATAAACATTTAATAAAATGGGTGGATGGAGGTCAATTCTGCCTGTTTTTGTCCCTAAGTTCTTCCAATTGTGGGAATATTCTCTGAAATAGGATTTATGGCTCAAAAAATTGCTGACCCCTGTAAAGGATCATAGAGCTTGTTAATTGTGAATAAAAGTTCTAGGATGGAGGTGCAAGATAAATTTTAAGGGTGCGGAAACGATCTTTTTTATGTATGTAAACTGAATCTCTTCTGTAATTTTACTTATACAAAAGCTGCTGAAACTTGATATATCTAATAATTGAATGAGCTTTTTGAACAAAACAAATTATGAAAAATTGCTAAATGGTTGGTTAGTGTGGAATATACAGGATGCAGTATATTCATATGTGTGAAATGTTCCTGTTAACAGACTCCACTCTCAGTGACAGCACTCTGTCCTCAGTGCATGATGAGTCAAGGCCAGAGGATGACACCGTGTTTCTGTCCCCCACTAAGTCTCGCACCACTGAGGATTTATTCGCTATGATACACAGGTTAGTATCTTAGATAGATAGGATTTTGTTTGTGTATACTCAAAATGTACAGAAATTCTTTAATCAATGTGGTCTTCTTCAGGTCTAAAAGGAAAGTGTTGGGGAGAAAAGACTCTGCCGAGTTGGGTGTGAGGAATCGCCTCGGTGGCGCTTCGGGGAACACGCCACCTAACAGCACTGCAAGCTCCCCTATCTCTGTGGCATCACCTTCCTCCGCTGTGACCCCACCTGGCCTGCACAGAGTCCCCGGTCCCATTTACAGGAATGCAAAAAAGTCCAGCACCTCCAACGAGGAGTTCAAACTACTGCTGCTTAAGAAAGGAAGCCGCTCCGACACTAGTTACCGCATGTCAGCTACAGAGATCCTCAAGAGTCCCATCACCCCTAAATCACTTGGAGACACTCTAATGGAGTCACCCATACACCCCGACGACAACACCTTCCCTCAGCAGCAGCCCCAATCAGGACAAGACCACCTTTCCAGCCCCTACTTGAAAACCAACGCAGAGGGCTTTTCACCGAAATCCTTCCATACATCTGCGGCCTCAAGGCAGGGACGCTCCAGGATCCCACCACCTGCCAACAGCAGCCGCTACAGCATGCGCAGCAGGCTGTACTCAACGCCCATGCAGGCCATCTCTGAGGGTGAGACAGAGAACTCGGATGGGAGCCCTCATGACGACCACTCATCGCAGGGCTCCACATAAAAAAAAAGCAATAATTAAGTAATTTTATTAGTTTACAGCAAACAGACAAACAAAAAAAGATGGACCAGAATGAGGAGAGAAGGAGAGAAAATTAGACGAACGTGAACATTTTTTAAAGAAAATCATAAATTTAGTAATTGATGGTGTTTTATACAGACTGCATTTCTAAGAAAACATCTTTATGAAATGAACAGTTGGCTCTTGTTTTGCGTCTGCATTATATGGAAAAATATGATTTACAAACCGGAAAATCTTCTCAGTTCTAAATTTAAACGGGGACCTATTTTTCTTTTCTTTATTTTCTATCATATATGTATGGAATTTTGACTTATTAACTCAAAATTTTAAGAAAAGTAACTCCAAATTTAGAGTTAGCTTTGCCAATCAGTAATCTACGTGAATGACGTCATTTTCTTGTTAACCAGAAGGATATGGCGAGTTACTAACTCAAAATTTTGAAGAAAAGTAAGTCAAAATGTAAAGTTACTTTTTGAGAAAGATAACTCGAAATTTGGAGTTATGAATACTTTTTTTTTTTGTGGCGGAAACAGGCTTCCATATATATGTGATGCTCATAGCAACACATGGCCAGAGTTCAAGGTATAATAATGAGGTCAGTGCACCTAAAAGTAATCTTTTTTGACCTAAAACTCTGTCAGAATTAATGGAGATCCCCAGTATGGTCAGAGGCGGTACCATCCCATATAAAATAAATAAGCATTATTATGAACTGTGAATCACTCTAAGCTACTCTAGAGTCTGCAAATAAAAGTATGGAGCTGGAAATGAGTTTAATAGCTGTTCTGTTAGTTTAAGGCACATTTCCCAAAGTCTTGTAGACCCAACCCAACAACGTAACGTTTTTAGAAATAAGCAAGAGAAGTTGATCTGTTATAATTAACCGTATGTATTCTGTGAATACAATTAGACGGACATTTCCTCTAACCAGTTACATCGAATGATTTTAATACCCTCAAAATGAACATCAGAATTGACAAATGTCAACATTCAGTCCCTATTCATATTTCCTGTAAACAGAATTGATACTATGTATATTTTACTCAGTTTGTCATATACTAAATTATATCAAAGCTTATTATTAGAATATTTTAACATACTGTACATATAGCAAGAAATGGTAGACGTAATTATTGGTGAGACAGGAAGTGTCAAAGCCGAGCACTAACTTGACAATCTCGTGAGACAAGAAAGGAGCAGGTGTTAACATGGGACATGAAAAAGTGATCAAAAAGTTCGAGGCAGGGAACTCGGAGAGCTGGAAAAGAATGCTGAAGTCATAAAGAAAAACTTACCAATGGTCATTTCTGGTTTGCTGACATGATGTGTTTATGCATTGTCGAAAGAGGCAAGTGGAAAGTACTCAGAGGATCAAATATGCCTTATTTTATCCAACAGGAGAAAATATGTGATGAAGCAGCTGAGGTCACAGCAAGTTGAGTGTTTTTGTGAGATTTTTGATTGTATGGTTAAATATGGAGCCGGGTTATTAAGTCTCTTGAAAAGAGAAATGTCTGGATTTGGCATTTTCTGCCCCTCAATATTCAAAAAAATATAACTTCTATATTTTCTGTCTCAAACCAATCTAAATATATTTATTTTTATAACATACACAAAAAACCTTTGATCAAAAATATGCAATGAAGTGCTGGAATTTTTATTTTTTATTCACATACTTATTTTGTTCATAAGAGATGTGTTTTAGATCTTATACGAGACACTGGTTACAGAGACAAATTGGAAACTTAATTATAAAATTTCATTAAAAATGTAATTAAATGCCAAAAATATAAATGTAAGGTTTTGGTTGTAACCCTGGTATATTTTAGTCCCATGTATTCACCATAATTTTATAAGTACATGGAGCTTATTGGAGTGATGGTACTCAAACATTATGCAAAACTGGCAGAAGCCTTGTTCTTCCCTGTAGGTATGCTGTCAATACCCTTTTAATTTTCATATTAATAACACTATATAACAGGGTACACAATGAGTTAAGTCTGTGAACCTTCATTCCAACTTTTTTGTTTTTTTCCTGCACTGACAAAATGATGTTTGTGAAGTTTTTTTGTCTCTTGCTGTACCTGGAGATATTTATAGATGTGTACATGCAGCTGTTTCCCTTAATAATATTCACACCCCGAGGATGCTTTAGGAGTGAAGTACAGGAATGCTTCTACCAAAGGCTAAAAACATGTGGTGGCATTGAACTGTTGTCGTTTACTTGACTGAAATGTTCTTGAAAACAAACCAATAATAAAGAACTAAACTTACGGTACTAGATGCATTTCATCTAGATACAGACCAACCTCTGTATACAGTACTTGTAGGTTTTAGTGGGGTTTTTTGTACAAACTTGTAAATTAAATAACGTTTTAGAATTGTTACAAAGGTTGTTGAATTGCTTCTTATGTAAAATAAAAAAACATGTTTTTAAAGTTTACATTAATTTCAGACCTTTGTATATTTTTGAGCTGTGGAACACGTTGTCTTGTATTTATTTTTTAGTAAGCATTCTTGAAATCCCATAGTAAATCCTATCAAAGCCAACTGCTAGCACAACAGGCTGCTTAGCAAATGTGTATAAAAAGATGAATAAATGTGACTGCTTTGAAAATGTCTCATGTATCTTTAATTTCTGGCTACTTCAGATCAAAATACCAACCTTTCTTCACGTGTTGCACTCTTACAACACAGCCTGTCTGATAGACTCACGAGCCCCTTCGTCATTAATACATCATGTTGAGATATTTTTATAACACATTTCTATTCGACTTTGCATTAGGGTTAGGGTTAGATATAGTTACCTACTCTTTGGATGTTTAATGCCCGTTTATCCATACCATTAGTTATTTACAGTATTTCATAAAAGTGAGTACACCAGTCCGTGAGTCGTTTGGTACCGGGCCGCAAGAGTTGAGGCTCAGGTGTGAAATTTATGTTTTTCAGGGTTTTTATTGTTATTTTTTATAGTTTTTATCGTTAACTCGGTTTCCCTGGGTCTTTTCCCGTGTGTTATGAATAAATTTTCTTTTTTTTTTGTACCAGTACTGGTTTTATTTTGTTCTATTTATCCATGACACTGTAAAGGTCTGCCCGTGAAAATATTGTCGGACATAAACCGGTCCGTGACGCACAAGAGGTTTGCTGGTATTTTTGAAATCTTTTATTTTTAATCAAATGTTTATCTTGCTATTTATGTCAAACATTAATCTATACTGTCAGCAATTTCTGCCATACACACCTATAGAAGTCACACATACACCTAAAATATATATATTTTTATTTATAATATAGGTATATATTTTAGCTGTTTGTCCCTTGTGTTTAGCTAAATACTTAATTAGCTTCTCTTCACTGTTAGCCAAAAATATCAGCTGCTAGCCATTTAAACCTAATACATTTTAATATTTTATCACTATTTATAGCTAAATAGTTCAACTTTTTATCCATTAAGCCAAGCTAGCATTTTTAAAAATTATTTTTGTCTAGTTTATTCACAGTTTTAGCTTGTTTTTAGGGAACTGTTAGCTTTCAACTGCTAGTCATACTTTCTGTCAGGGCAAGCAAGGCATCTATTTCTATATTATCAGTATTATCTAAATGTAATGTAAAAACCTCCCAAAGTGAAAGCCTCTTCTTGCATTTCAAACACTTTTGACATAAAGCAGTTCCCCTGCTTACATCCGTCTTTTAAATTACTGCCATCTGTGGCCCCAAGCTTGCTTCTGATTCTACTGGAACCACCAGTCTATGATGGTTATGCCCATGTACCATCAGTAAAGCCTTAAGGTGGGTGAGCTATGAGACCTGCAGCTGGTTGTTTATGTAAATCTACGTGGTGCCTGACAATGAAAGGTAAAAAGAAAGACCTCCTAGTAAATAACTTGCGTGCTTCTATAGCCAAATATAAACAGTTGGGATGAAAGTTAGCTCAAGCCACAACTTCCAAGCTAGCAAGACGTATCTGTTCATGCTAGCATTAACAGTGCCTATACACATACGCAGCACACACATACCGCATATTCACAGCATGCAGTAAAGACAGGCATAATTATGACAAAAATGAACTTAAAACACACTCAGAAACATCAGGGTAGATAAAGGTATAATTAATGTTGGAAAAACATTATGCCTACCTCTTTCACAGGGGAATTGTAGAAAAAGGGAGAGGCCAAACAGGTACCCCAAATTTATAGGGTTGCACCATAGAAGAAGAACAGGATGGGGAGGGGTTCTAACTGATAATGAAGATAACTACAGGCTTGGAGGTCCTAAAAGTCAGTTATACCAGGAACAGTGTAGGGTTTAGAACACATTTTGTGTAATTATAACAAAATATAATTTATGACCCGGTTACATTTACACTTTTATGGTAATTGTGGACAAATCTCTGGTCTTTCAGGGAAACTGTTGGGAGACTAGCATGTTAGACAAGCTGCCATGGGATTTTCTTTCACAGCTCTGAGATTAGTTGCCATCTGCCATCAGACCCACTCAAAGTGTTTTTGAAATGCCTTCAGTGTATCTGACAGTTCATAACACCTATGTAGGACAAATGGCTTTTTATCTAGTTGAAGTGAAGACAAATACATTTTGTTATAAAAGTAAAAAAGCACTGCAGAGTTTGACTATAACAGTGTCTAACTGTCTTCATATCCAAAACACATGTTTGGCTTTTAAAACCAAATGCATATTTTAGATGACTTGAAGCTTCTATACTTTATGTTTTTTGCTATGTTTGCCTTTGCTTCTTAACTGCAATGTTGGGCACCAATATGAGCTCACCTGTTTCAGCAGGTAAGCCATGTTCTGAAGGCTTTAGATCCAGGGCTGAAGTTCTCCTCAGACCATTTTCTGTCACCCATCATTACTTTCTCCCCACTTTCTCATCTACCCTCAGGACATTTTTTTGCATGTCCAGTAAATGTGCCAACTTCTAGACTTCATGAGGTCTAAAAGAATGACAAGGCTATATTTTACATATTTGCCTCCAGGTTTTACATATAGAACGGTGCACAGGGCACTGTTAGCATTGTTGCCTCACAGCAAGAAGGTCCTGAGTTCAATTCCACCATCAGGCCAAGGTCTTTCTATGTGGAGTTTACATGTTCTCCCCATGTTTGCGTGGGTTCTCTCTGGGTACTCTGGCTTCCTCCCACAGTCCAAAGACATGCAAATGGTTGTCTGTGTCTATGTGTTTGCCCTGTGACAGACTGGTGACCTGTCCAGGTTGTAGGGATAGGCTCCAGCCTCTTTCCTGATATCTTTGAACCAGATTGCTGAAATCTGGGTTCATCACTCCATAGGACATAGTGCCACAAAGTTTCAGTTTAGTTCTTTTGCTGAAACCATTTCTGATGAGTCTTCAGTGAGCAGATGGATTCACTGAAGGGCCAGATGCATCTGTCACGTCTTTTCTAGATTTAAAAAAAAAATCTTACAGACACGACTTTCAGTTAGTGTTCATGTGCTGTATATAGCTTTTTAGGTCGGACACTTATTTGGAGCATCACTTGTCCAATTTCCTCAAATTGTTTAAAAACATACTACTTGATGTCATTTTTATGCTTAAATTATTCATAGAGTCTGAAACTGGTCAAGTGCAAGAAGTGTACTGAAAATGAGTGGAGAATGGAGCCAATGTTCAAAGAATGACCTGTAAAGACTTTCAGCAATCCCAGAGAAGTAGACCTTTTTAAAAATAAATAAATAAAAGAAAGTCTCTATCCTTAGAAGCAAAATATAAAGAAATGAAGGTTGGCTCAAGGGTTTTGCACACTA
Source organism: Maylandia zebra (assembly GCF_041146795.1). Lineage (NCBI taxonomy): Eukaryota > Metazoa > Chordata > Actinopteri > Cichliformes > Cichlidae > Maylandia > Maylandia zebra. The sequence goes on from NC_135188.1 coordinate 9,971,022, forward strand.
CTGTATATCTCAGGATAAACCTCTTTAAGCATATCATTGTTTTTTAAAGAACAATGCAAAACATCTCAAAACAAGATAAAGGGAAAAAAATCAGCCTTTGACATAGCAATAAATTTTACAAATCTATTAAATGAATTAATGAATAAGAAATAAAGGAAGCAAAATGATAAAGCATGCTTGAAAAAGAAAAGTGATGACAGGGAGATCATATTTAAAAGCAGCTTATTTCAGTAAGAGGGAGCTTTTTCCAGCTTCCTTTGAATTGCCAGTAAAAAGGATCTGATCAGAGCTTCTTACACAATTTGAAGAATGAGAAAAAAATAGTTTCAGATGATACGGACAGTTAAAACATTAAAAAATAAACTGATATCAGTGTTGTTGTGATATATCAAGAAATAATGCACTACTGTCCTTTTCAAAATAGGAATCGGACTGAATCCCTGGCGTCTAGAAGCTGGCTGTAGAGGTGGTAAAGCAGGCAGAGATCTGAAGACCTGGAGGTGGAGCAGGAATGGGAGTCTGAAAAGCAGAATAACAACAACATACATTTAATATACATAAAACTGAAGCTGATTGGTTTCTAGAAAGTGGGAAAGAATCTTATTGGAGCAGAGCATTTCCACAGCATGTCTTTCATCCTGTCTTCCTTCTCTCACCCCAACCGGTCGCACCAGATGGCCACTCCTCCCTGAGCCTGGTTCTGCCGGAGGTTTCTTCCTGTAAAAGGGAGTTTTTCCTTCCCACTGTCGCCGAAGTGCTTGCTCATAGGCGGCCATATGATTATTGGGATTTTCTCTGTATGTATTATTGTAGGGTCTACCTTACAATATAAAGCGCCTTGAGTCAACTGTTGTTGTGATTTGGTGCTATATAAATAAAATTGAATTGAATTGGATGTCGATGACGAGACTGAGTATTATGGCGTGGGAAAGTGAAACTGATGACAAGAATGGAATAGTGGCTTTATTTCATTGCATACTAAATAATAAAGCAGCACAGATTTGTCGTGATCCTAATTCTGATTTTGATTTTTGAACCTTTTGGGTTGTTTGCTTTCCCTGTTGGTTGTCCTTCTGTGTTAGCCCTGCGATAGACTGGTGACCTGTCGTGGGTGTTGGCCTCTGACAGCTGGGATAGGCTCTATCCCAGCTGTCAGACTGATAGATGGATGGCTTGTTATAATTTAATCTTATTTTGGAGTCTAATTTGTTCCCTCAGTGTTCCCTGTCTTATCCTCTTGTGTCAGCTCCACTATGTTAAGTTCATTCATGTGTCAAGTCTAATCTGATTTATTCTAATCAGATTTGACTTTTGATTCTATAGACAGAATTAAATCAAAGCTAATTTATGTAATTCTTAAAAGAAATACCCAGATAAGTGACCATAGGCCTTTCAAGATGAATAACCAAGTGCCTAGCCTGCAGGTGTCTTTATCTCCATTTCTACTCTCATCATGACCTGTGTCAGGTGTGGTCTGGACTGTGTGAATAGTGCATTCTAGGGGTTTATTTGAGATGAACACTAGAGGGAGTTCTTCATCTGAGTCCACAGCAGGATGTTCTCTGGGTAATTCAATGCAAATTGAGTGTAAATTTCACGTAGGCCTCTTTGTGTCCCATCTGTGATCATTTTAAACATCTGAATGGGTCTGCACATGTTTCCCTATGTATGACAGATTCAGCTCTTAGCTGCAGTTCCTAACAGGCCATATCTCCATATGTTTTGTCACTTCCATGGTCATGAGCCAGCTCCACACTCAGAGCTTTAAGTTCCTTTGTTGCTCTGGCTAATGTCAGACGGGCCCGTGACGGACAAAAACGACTTGTTCTCGGTCACTGCGCGTCAGCTGAGCTGAGATTGTGAGTGAAGGATTTTTTTTTTTTTTTAAAAGGTAAACAAAGCCTTGGACTGTTTGGGTGCCCATCAAAGGGCATGCTGACCAAGACCTCGATTAACGCTGGAGACATGATGGCTTGGCGTGACTGGTGTGGGGAGAAATCGAGTATTTTTGTTCTCAAGGGAAATGTGTGGGATGTGTCACAATGTCACTGAATAGCGTGAGCAGAATAAGACAATTTTTTTGGTTAGACAGCATCTCTCCATGAGGAACTGACCTTCGAGCTTTTATGTCTGACTAAAGTCTGAGATCTCTCACTGTCTTTATGCTGAACATCAGGCTTTGTGTCATTATTTGCCCTCTGGTTCTACAGACAGTACAGTAGACACTGTACACGGCTCAAAAAGAAAATGCCAGCCCAGAATGCTTTTTTTTTTTTTTTAAATCTTTGTTTAATTATGAAGAGAGAGGACAAAGGCAAGCAAAGACCTCCAAAAGAACATACACGCATTTACAGCTCACTGCAAATGTAAGAGACTGTGTGAAGATTCAGACATTAATAGACAAATAAGGAAGCCCCTGGCCTAATAGTTTATTGTAAAAGGAAGGCATTTTTTTTATTCATTTAACACAAATATATTATTTTAAACTGACTTTTTGAGATTTACATAATAGATATTTGTAGTTTTATCGTGCAGCAGTATTTGTGTAAATACCCTGCTGTAAAAAAGATATCTGTCTCTGTAAAGGTGTCGTCAGATAGGAACTGAAGCACCAACTGTGCAAATGTATGCTGTAAGCAGCTGCCAGTAGTTTTAAATTTTATCTTCCTCATAAACCTGGTTCATAAAGCAGTCAGGTTTGCATAACTTTTCCACAGAAGCATTTACATGTTATATAGATGATTATTTTCATGCAGCCTCTTTGTGCATTACATCTGAATGCATCTAGTGCATAGACACTGTAAAAGATGGACATAGCTGCCATGATGTCACCCAGTGGTTAGTGAAGTCTTGTTATGAAATCTCGAGTCGAGGGGTTTTACAACCTTTGTGTCTGGAAACTGGACATGACGTTGTCTATTTGTACCTGGAAGCTACATCCATCGTTTATTCTACATATGATCAATCTTCAATTTTATGGTAACTTGGAAGTGCCGTATACTGCACTGCCTCAGTAGCTCGAGAAAAGCATATTTTAGCTAATCCGGAACTCAAAATCTATGCTAATCCTAACCCTAAAGGGAGTGGCATGACTGTGCTTTGGTTCTATGACAAGACTTCAAAACCTACTTTGCAGTCAAAATATATGCAGTACCCAGCAATGCTGAGTACTCCTGTCTGTGTTTGTGCTGCTGTCAGTGCTTTCCTTTAGACTCTGCCCTGGAGAACTTTCTTGCAGTCAAATGAAATCATCTAATCTCACCAGCGTCAGCTTGTGCTTTTTTTCTTGATCTGTAACAATTGTTGTTTTTCACTGACGCTTTCTTCTCCAAACCAACCTTTCAACCAATCAGTGTTCTGCCTAAGCATAACATCTTCAGCATCCAGCTACACCCTATTTTTTAGGGTTGCACGTCTGTATTTGTTGCAGACCCATTATCCTACAGTCTGCATAACCAAATACCTATACAAACAGACACAAACGCAGTATCATAAATTCATTTTAACTCTAGATGGGGCACCAATAGCTTGGCGAAAGTAAAGAGCTTGGCTGCTTTCACTCAGACCTTAGCTGCAGTTATTAGCATGTCATATCCCTTCACAGTCTTTGTTTTAAGTCCTTTTGTTGCTCTGCGAAATATGTGAAAACTGTCATAATGGAGAAAATGCCTTGTTCGCAATCAGCGCTTGGACAGCACACGACTTGTAGTTATATAGTATGTATATAACTGCAACCAATGTAGGCAGATAATTTTTTAAAAACATATCCAGCCTTTGTTTGGGATTATAATTGTGTATACTTGTAATGAGGTATGTTGAGGCATATTTTTCTAGTATGATCTACACAGAAACTTGAAGAAAAATACCCCAAAGATGTTTCCTTCAGATGGCGAACTCTCTTATATTCATTGTTCCAGCTTTGGTACTGATAGGAGAGCTACAGCATGTGAACAACACATTCATCTCATGTGAGTAACACTGACTGCAGACAGAAGGGGGGAGAGGGCACATCGAGGAGGTAACCACACCAAAGTCACCATCATGCCACCAGGGTACATTGTGAGGCTCATTAAAGTGCATTAAACAACATCCCTGCGGAACAATGAGAGGCCCTGGGGCCCTAAGGCAGAGCCCGAGGCTGGCTGGGACTGATATGGAGACCCAGGGGATCCTGTTCATCCAGGCCTGTCACTACCAGACTCATCTACAGCTGCCAAACTCCATTCTCCTCTGATTCTGTCATCAGCCAGTCAGCAGGCGAATACTGTCTGGAGCTAAAAGAAAGGATAAAACACAAGCCTGTCAGCACTCAGAAAACATGCTGCTGTTCCTATTTGGCTCCTAAATTGTATCTATGGGAAGATTGTGTGGGTTCATGTACAAGCCATGGTACATTGTACGTTTATGATCAAGGTACCACACATTCAGTCATGTCTGTATTTGCTGTTTTTCTTGCCTTGTTATTAAAAAATTAGATTATTATAAACAGTGCTCTCTGTATATTATCAGACATGTACTCGCCTAAATTTCCTGCAAGGTCCCCAGAATTTTCCAGTAAAAACTAAAGTGGATTCATTTAATTGGGAGTGTACTAACCTAGTATCATTTTTCAATATATTGTTTTGGTTGTTGTTCTTTGTTTTGAGCACCATTAGCACAGATGAAAAGGTGCCTATCTGGGCTTGTCTGTTACAATATAAGCATATGCACTGATCCTTATAAATAAGTATTAAATTAGAGAAGATTTATTAGAAAATGTTAGGAAATTATCAGAAAATTTCACACTTTCACCAAGACAAACATGTCTAGACAAACTTATACTGTGTAAAACTGGAAGAATTTTTCTATATTTTTTTTTTGTAACTGTTAGGACACGTAATTGTAATTTTAATAATGAAAAAAAAAAGTAATATTATTTATTTTATCTTTGTTTTATCTGTAAAATTACAGGAACACAATATTTAAGCATAAAACATAAACATTACATTAATTTATGAATTCATGTATTTATTTGTTATATTTAGTATTTATTCCATTCATTTTTACCATTACCTAATACTCAAACATAAAAGATTAGGATGTTTATTAGTACGAATGATTAATAATGAGTTAATTATAAGTTAATTATTTATTATTATTTTACGGGTTGTTGTTTTTTACTTTAAGTATTGATTTGTTTGTTTGTTTGCTTGATTCGCTTTTTTGTCCCTGCTAGTGGTGGGGGAGGAGAGGGGGGAGGGGGGAGGAGAGACCCGCTGACGATGCTGCGTGCGCAGCTCTCCGTCTGGAGTCGCTACGACGAGACCGCAATGAAGAGATAAATGGCACCCTTATCTATTTATTTCTAAGTCTCACGGAGCTCGGTCATCGTTAATTAGGAGAGAGTGGCTCAATAAAACAGCCGCGGACACTTCAAAGGTAAGAAACACTGGCGTTTGTCGCAGAGCGGCTTTATTTTCTGCACGAAATACATTAAAGGACCGGAGATGAGGCAGGGTCAACCACCGGTTTTCTGGTCTTTACGTCGCTGAAGCGTATAATTCGTTTCAACCTCATCACGTAGAGTAAATGTGAATTATTCCAGGAGTGTCGGGGTCTCGGTTTTAAAACGTAACAAGGCGTTTTTCCTAATTTCCCTGGCGATTGCGCAGCAGCTAGCTTGTATCGCGTCTGACAGCGCGTTAAATTTACGCCAGCTGAGGGTGATAACAGGTTATTACTGAGCTCCAGGAGCCCTCTGTCCCTGCCCCGGTTGCGGCTTTAATGTCAGCGGGGCTTTCGTGTTGTTGCGCGAGATGTGCGGGGATGTGCGCGCAGCCTCCTCGCTTTTCAAGGCGAGCCGTCGGCGGCTGGCTGCGGGCACCAGACACACCAGGGACTGGGCTCCTAATACCGTGCATATTTTTGTGGGAGCACGGCGACGCTGGGTGCAGGGAAACAGAAATGTGGAAGGAAGGCAGGAAAATATCCTCAGATGAACCCGGCAGTGTCATACCCAAGGTCTTTTGCAATAGCCTGGGCATTTACTTAGAAGTGGTACAAGAAAACAGCTCCTGCAGATATGAGCTCACCCGGGAGGAAAACACTCAACACGGTCTCCAATTTCTGCTCTTTCTTGTGTAATTTCTTGTTTATAATGTCCAGCTTGTGTGAAAGGAAAACGAGACTTGCAGATGCAGTATATTTCATGTGGAAACAAGTGTCAAATTAAAGGAAAAATATGAACCTTTGACCCCTGCTGTTATAAAGACTGAGGGTCCAGTCTGTGTATAAAAGATGGATACAGCCACAGTGACATCACTAATTGGTTCATGGACACTTTGAAGCCCCAAATTTGCCATTTTGAGCATCATGTGTTTTTGTTCTGGATTCATACCAAAGGATGAAGTTCTCAGTTATACACTGTGTAAAGATGGGACCAACACATCGGGAATAAAATCAGCAAAATTGATATTTGAGTCAATCATGTGGTTGTGCTGAGACATGTGACGTGTCTGTGACATTAGCATGACGTTTGTCTGGTGCTTTCATGAGATGAGCAGAAGCATCAGCCATGCCCGCACTCCATCGTTGGTCCATTCATCCATTGTCCTCTGCTTATCCAAAGGCCAGTCGCAGTGGCAGGTGGTTTCTCATCCTTCTCCCCAGCCACACTTTCCATTTCCTTCTACTGAGATGTATGAGGGAGGTGCCCAGGAGACTTCCCAACCACATGCCCGAACTACCTCATGTGGCTCTTTTTGACATTGAGTTTAGAATCTTCCCCTTCATTCAGCAAACCCCAAGATCTGGAGCTCAGTAACCTTGCTAGGTAGTGGGAAAATTGAGCCCTCTCCTGCAGCCAGGCCCAGGATCAGAGCATCTGCTGCCCAGCTTTCTGCCCATGGGGCATGGTCAGGGTGCTCAGGCACAGCCAGAAAAAAAAAAGCTTTCCAGGACAAAACAATACTGAGTATTTTGAGCGTTTTTATTATTATTATAATTATTATTATTATTTGTAAATGGTGAAGTTTTTGTGTCCATTGAGCACTTAAATTAGAGAGGGACTACCTGCCAAAATCACCTAAGATTCAAGCGAGTAGGCTTACCCTGGGAGTACACCAGGTATCAAATCCTGGTTCTGGCTCCACTCAAAACCATGTTGTGGTGGCAAAACAGTTCAAAAGTACCCAATTTATATATTTTGACAGCACTGAATCAAGCTGCAGAGAGCAGGCGTGGAGGGCTGGAAGTCGGTCACACAACAATATAAAGAATTGAGTTAGTTTTCAAAATAATAACTTCTGAAATCCTCCCTGTGTATTCTTGGACTTAATTAGCAAGACACATTGATAAATTGCTTGGGTGCATCACACAGACAAAGATGCATACATGCAAATTAGTGCCGTGTAAACGTTACACAGAACATTATAGCCTCTCTTCCATCAGCACTGACTCAACTCTATTCTGTTTTTAGGGTACTCCATTAGGTATCAGGTATTTTTTTAGGACCTACTTGGTTCCTACTTGTTCCAAGCCAGCTGAGTCGAGCTGAAAATGTGTCGCAGGACTTTCAGACCTCCTTGCTATAACATCCCCGCCCACATTGAGTTGGTACTCAATTGTAATGGAAAACAAATGAGACCCAAGTGAAGTCAAGTAGAGCGGACCCAAGTAGGTGCTAGTAGAAAAGAGGCATAAGGGAACTGACCCAGCTGTTCCCATGTCACAGTCCTTTAGAACGTAAAAATCTCCTCACTCAATGACTTAGATGAACATGAAAATGATGTGACTCATTTCAGTCTTCGGACCTTGACTCAAGTGAACACGTGGAAGACTTTGCACCAATTTTGGTCCATTAAGTAGATAGAAGCTGTTCTGTTGGGGTTTTTTTGTACGGTTTCCTTTAAATTGCAAGAACATTGATGAGTGTTGTACTAAATAAACAAATACTAAAGCGTACGCTGTACTTAATTAATCTGTGCACTTCTTACACAGTCATAAACCTTGTTTTAGCCTGAATGAAGATATTACTGAAGAAGGTCACACTTTACATGCTTAGAGTTTTATATATTCATTGCGTTTCAGACAGACCTTATGTTTATCTGCATGTTCAAATGGCGGTGATTACTAAAAAAAAGCCATTTGTGACCCACCCATGCATAATAATTACTGACCCGAGGTGCAGATTCTCGCTGTAAATGTATTTTAATGTAGTTGAATCGCTAAATAATCGCCATCTAACCTGGATTTCTCACTGGCACACTGGTTAAAAATGTGACACAGTGATCATCACAATGAGTATTCCAGTGCTAAATTATTGTTATTGTGAAATTTGACTGATTGTGGCATTTAGGGGATCAGCTGGCGGACCACCCGCTGAATAAAAGATGAGCTGCACTGATGTGAAAGCAGTCTGCATCGTGATGAGGCTTCTGTGTGTCTCTCTAATGAGATGTAATTGGCCACTGGAGCGGAGGGGTGTTGAGAGCAATGACCTTTTAGATCATCAGCCGTGCTCTATCCATCCCCGGTGCTTTCGTGTCCTCTGGTCTAAAAGCTAAATCAAGCCCACAACGAGGAGGTAAAAAGAGAAAATAGTCCCTGTAATGTATGTCGACTGCAGTGCAGCTTAATGCAGTTTGAAGGCGAGGCGTTGTTGTTTTTCTCTCTGCTGTTGACTTACTACGGTATACGTTCCACCAATGAGCAAGGGGAAAACACAGAGAGGAAATGTGGAAATCATTACAGTAACGGGGACAGGGGAGGGATCTTATTTGGCTCTCTCAGTTGGGTCTCCTATTTACTCAATTAGCTGTTACTGGCTGGTGAACACAGACCTCTCCCAGATGACGTGTGAGATTTAAATGTGCCGCTGGTCTTATCGGTGTGAAGAAAACATACTCTGCACTCATTCAGACATGGTTACAGGTTTGTTTGTGCTGCATGTTTCCTACATTAGCTCATATATCAGGAAAATTTCATTATCCTGGAGCTGTTTTTAATAGCTTAAGCTACAAACTCTGTTATCACGTGGGACTGCAGATTCTGTTAGCGAGCTAGGACATTAAGCTAAGATTGGAAATAAGCTTTGTCCTGTCCTGTTTATGAGGTGTTGGATGTAGCCAGAGGAGCTGGTTGTATTTTGTTTTTTTGTTTTTCCTCTTGTTACACCACAAGTCCACGGGTTTTGTGAAATTACTTTAACTTATAATTAGTTAAAATTAAATAATTAGTTAATAAGTTGAAGTAATTTATAGATATATAGATGTCTTTAGTAGAGAAAATGTGTTATGGATTTTACATTTTACTTGGGTCGGCAGCTGAGAAACATTTTAGGTCTCGTTTCAGCATTTTATTATTTTTATTTTAAATCCATCTGAGACAATGGTATCAGCTGTGATCAGGTTACATCCTGTGGCTCTTATTTTGAAAGTTTAGTAGCAACCTGCCCCACCATCTAGAAGGTGGCTGTAGCTTCCACGTCTGAAAAGTGAAACAAGTGCCATGTGCCTTAAACCTGCATTCTTCTTAATGACTAGCAAGGGGTGGCAGTTGTTAAAAAAAACTTCCTGTCTTATTGAGGTTTCTTGCATGACGTCATACATACCTAAGATTTGTCAATGAGTCAACCGCTGGTTTTTATGGGAAAAATGTGTATTTCCTGACTGGCTAGCAGTGTTTCCTGGAGGCCGCTGGCTTATGTTGGGTGAAATCATTTGCAAAAAAATTGCTATGCCAAAAACCTATTGGTGATTGCTTTGGTTTCTTGCTGGTTCCCATTGTTAACTATAGCTTTTCATCTTTGTCAGCAAATACTCACCAACTACCAGCTAAGCAGTAGTAAAACTCGAAAAAGTGGGACACACACTGGAAATGGATAAGCTTTGCCTCCATAATAAAAGCTTTGCGTCAGTGCTGGAACCAACACATTTCCAAAAGTACACCCTTTACTTTGAAGGCTAATGGATCCCGTTTACAGTTCAGTGCACTTTTTACAGTTTCTCTTCAGCTTGGAGAGCTGCTGGGCAATGTCCGCCACTTCCATTTAAGCTGCGAGTGCAGCAATGTGCTGGCCACCAAAGTATTCGAAGGAGGTCTTTACCAGCGAGTTGGGAAATACATGTTTTTTCCTAGCAACTGGCTCACTGACTGGTATGTAGGCCTGTGTGACTCGGGGTTTTGCAATCATTTCCCTGTATTGTCATCATTTTAGTCATAAAGGCGTGTTCAGTTAGCATTTGGTGTCCATTCTCAGAACACCAAAGTGGCGATGCTAAAATGTTTAGCTCATTTCTTAACTTCACTAACTGGCAGGTGATGCCATAGAGGGTACATCCAACTTTTATACTGTCCATGGATATCTTTGACATTATTCAGATGCTTTCAGAGAGGATCTCATCCCGCCCAGTGTCCAACTTTGCCGTGTTGGACTGCAGCTAACCACAGTAGTGCGCTGTAGTAGTAGTGAGCTGGAGGGTCACTTTAGCAAGAACCTGTAGCTGGTGGACAGCTGGTACAGTACTGCTACACTGGAGAGCAGAAAGAGGACTAGCGTCACCAACAGCAGTCCAAGAAAGACTGTTTTCATGGCATATGGTTTATAGCATTGCTGGGGGGAAGCTAACAGCAAAAAAGCAGCAGTTTGGAGGTATTTCATAAGTTGATATGACCAAAGCGCTGGGATAACAATGCTTCTTCTGTTACTCGCTCTCCCTTCTGTTATATTCAGTCTAATATCTGTTTGAAAGCTTTTATCGATTACTGTTAAATTTAATAAACTCGTCGGCTCCACTGTCTATGTGATGTGTACTCGCACTGAGAACAGTAGGCAGTAAAGATGCTAGCATTCAGACAAAATCAGAGTAGTTTAGGTAAATTGCATTATTTTTATCCGGCTGTCATTTGTTATCTTATTAGATTACAAATGAAATACATTTATATGCCGGATGCATTCGTTTGTGAAATTTTAATGTACAAAGTTAGGAGAGAAGTTTAAGTTGAGCCTGATGTTTCCTTACACGTAAAATGATTCCCAGTCTTTTCCTCGCAGTGAGAAATGCGCCTTATTAACTTAACATGAGGACCAGACTGGGACTTGATTTTAGCAAACAGCCAAGGTATCGTTATCTAATCAAAACTAAACGATAAATTCAATGAGTGTGCCTTGGATCAAAATAACATCTTCAAATTTCTCGATTTATCTAACACAGAGTCTAAACTCCGGAGAGATTCACTTTTCTTGGGGGAAAAGCATCAAAAGCTGTTTAAAAGTGATTTAATGTTTGCTGAATAGTTCCAGGGCCTGAAATTTATATTTAAAAATTGTGTGTGTGTGTGTGTGGGGGGGGGGGGGGATTCCCCCTTGAATGCTTCCCACAGGGAGGATTTATACTTTGTGGGACTTTAACTATGGGTCATATACGGTCCCATTCTTACCTCAGAATGTGTTTTTCCTTTGTTGTTCTTCTCCAGCTCCAGCATTTCTCTCATTTCTGTCTCTGTTTTGGTGGCTTTGTTTGTTTTTATGACTCTACTGTCATCCTAAAAAAGGAATAAAACAAATTCAATTAACCATAGAATCAAAAACTGAAACTACTATTAGATTCTGTTTAACTCACCTTCAAAGTTAAATTTGAGGCTGTCGAGCCGGTGCTTAAATCTTCGGATGTTCGGTTAGATGGAGTGTAATTTAATTATTGCTGTTTTTAAATAGCTCCTTGGTGTTTTTGTTTTAAAACGAACGCCATATTCTTGCAAACTCTGGCACACAAATGATTCTGTCTCCAGGTAAACCCCCGTTAACCTTGAATAACCTCACCTGCTTCCTTGATGCTGCATGTGGGCGGAGCCTGAGCTGAGACTCGCCCACAGTGTAACAGAAAACAAGTTTTGCGTTTCTCACCAGCAGAAACGACTTAAATTTCGGTCAGTTTGGAGTTTCTCTCCTTTCTTTTCTTCATCCTCCATCTGTCTCGAGCCTCCTCGACCTGACCAACTGAAGCATCTTTAGATCGTAACGCTGGTTTTATAGTAGGCGTGATGGGTGCATCAGTTCATCTTCTTACCCTGATGCATCCATCATTCTGGAACAGGATTAATCTGGACTCATCAGACCACATGACCTTTTTCCGTTGCTCCACAGTCTGATCTTTAAGACCCATGAGAAATCTAAGCCTCTACTTCTAATTAGCCTCACTGATAAGTGGTTTTCTTGAGGCAACACAGCTGTTTAGTCCCAAATCCTCGAGTTCCTCTTCACGTTGTGCTCTTATGCATGTTAAATAGTCAAAGTGAGTTTCAGATGTATAAGTGAACACTGATCACAATCATCCAGGATTATTTTCCCAACCACATTTCTTTTTGAAGATGATGATTCATCACTGTCCTTCCAGGTTTAATAATGCATTGCACAGTTCTCAACTCAACCTGTCCTTAGTAGTTTTCTTTGCTTGATGCAGACCAACAATTTGATACTTTGAAAACGGAGTAACATCCTTTCCTCTGAGCTACAGGGAGGGGAGGAGGGTCTCAATTTTTCAGTTGCATCTAATGTCTTTGTATTTACAGAAATATAGATTCTTAGATGCAAATTTGTTCCTTGTTTTCTTTTTTTCTTGGCAGCAAACAATGTTATTTTTCCACAATTACTGTATGATCGTAAAATATGACACCTATACTGTACATGCAGACATCATATATTGTACGTGCATCTTCAGTGAAACCCTGGGTTAACTTCACGAATTGATAGCCAGCTTCATGTGACTGTTTATCCTGACTGTCAGTGTTAGGCTAATGGAAAGATATGCTGGGTATGTTATACTCGTTTCGTGGTATAGGGTCCTAGCCTGATGAGGAAGCTCTTTCTGTGTTCATTACTGTTACCGTTCAGGCACTGAATCCAAAACCCTGAACTGCATCAATGCACAATACTTCAAACTTCTCTTTTTCTTTTGTTTTAATGGTGGAGGAACCCTTCTGTTGCATGTCAGCAGGGATCAGTTTTTTATTGAGCCTTATTATTACGAGATCTTACTTTGACCTTCCCTATCTGTGATAACACAGAGACAAAGCAGAGTCACTGAGTCAGATAATGTAGCTGGGAAAAACAACAATGGTGAACATGATCTGTGTGTACTTTGGTTCACTCTGCTGGTTAAACTTCCTCCTCCTGCTCATCTGCAGAGTTTTACTTTTTATCACATGATTCAAGCGAAGTTGGAGTGAACACCACTGCAGGCTGACTGTATGTCACCCAAGTGGCGATTACTGCTGATGTCGATGGCTCAGAGTAAATCCTGCTTTTTTTTTTTCTTTTTTCTTTTTTTTTTGGGGTGGGTGATTTCCTCCCTTAAAATAAAGTGAGTCCATATCCCGATGGCAGCCGAGTAAAAAGAGACAATTAAGCTTATTATTTGGGGGAATTTCCTCATTTTGTGCACAGTCAGGCTAACTCATTGGAGTCTCTGACAGCAGCGGCGCTTCAACTAAGAATGACTCCTTTCATAATGGTCAGGGAGGCATTATCGTGTCACGGACCTCATGACCGCGTTATCACACAGGAAATGTCTTGCCCCGAGCTTCCTGGAATGCAAGTGAGACCGCAGCATCCAAATAGTGGAAAAATAGAATAGATCTGAATTTACTATTCAGTCTGAGCTCTGATTCATAAATGTGTCTGATAACCATAACAGAACAATGTAATAAAAATGACATACTCTCAGTGACTAAGGTTAGTCTTAGTTACGGTTATGGTTGTCCCTTTTTAGCAGATTAGGGCAGATTTATAATTTAGTGTTAAATCAGTGTTCGTGTTGTGGCTACAATGTATCTTTCTGAAACTTTACCCTGTAACCTGACGTGCAACTGCCTAGAATATAACTACATGATGCTGTTGTTGCTTAGGCTACATTGTAGGCTCGACGTAGATTTACTGCAGCAGCGTAATTCAGATAGAATTCAAAGGAAAACCATGTGGTATGTATAATATACATGCTAGCTGGAAATAGCAGGTAAGAAAGAGCTACTCACTTTTACCACATACCAAACAGTCACGCTCATGTGGTCGCAGATTCCGAACCGTAGACGCTAAAAGGAGGACGAGCATTTTTGCCGTCGGTGTTGGTGTTTTGAAACTGAATGTATGCTGGGTAATTCTTATTTCGGACACTTTAGTGACCAGAAATTACTAAATAAACTTAATGTGTCATTCAGTTTGACAGGACCTAGAGATTGATCCTGTAAACTCATCAGGAAAGTATTTGCAGAGGTCAAGACAGAGGGCTGTTTTCCCATAGATTGCTTTAGGACTGGAAGTCTTTATTAAACACAGGTATCGCCCCCTGGTGGTTTGTGAAAGGACCAAAAAATTAAAGCACTTGGTGTTGGCTTTACTTTCTTTTATGCTGTGTTTTGTTCCAGCAAATAAATACTCCATTTGTCCAAATCCATTTTTTCCCTAGTCTGTAAAGTCATGACTTTGAATGAGAAAGGTCATCTCCTGGTTCATCAGCATCTCCTCCACCAACATAGTTATGTGATTGCTACATTTTTTTTTGCTTCTCAAGTTTATTTATAGTTTTAAGTTTATTTAAAAAACATAAAAGCATAATGTCTAAAAGACAATAACAGTATCGTACTATGGTATCAAACACGCAGCCCATGAAATGGTAGAGTTTGACCTGGATGGCTTTACAATGTGTGAAATTAAGCAGATTAAGTTATTAGTTACAACAAATTTGCACAGCTGATCTTGTATGTTGATTGCAGCTTCATACAGGAGGGAAAATTTGAATTTTTATCATTTTAAAAAACCTAAAATTCTATTTTTGTCTAGTTATAAAACACTAGTATTAAATATGGACTCAAACACATGACACAAAGCTCACAGTTAATCATGCGTTAGGATCTTTAGGAAGCTCTTGGAAATTTCTTTGTCTTTAAAGGGTGCATTGTCTGAAAAACTGCGAGTCTACAAAGGCTTTTACTCAGTTCTTCTAGAGTATGGTTAGGTCTGTTTTACAGTTCCCAAGGTGCACACACTTCCCAGACCTTTCCTGTGCACGAACCAGTGACAAGATTATCAGCCAGCCGCCTGGCCATGTAATCCATCAGAGCCTTATTACAATATCCCGTCTATGCTTCGCAGAATAATATAAAACCAGCCTGGAGGGAGAGAGAGAGAGAGAGAGCTTCTCCTCGCTGCTCATTGTGGCAACCCAACACCACATAAAAGCCACCCGGAGAGGAAGAAAAAGTGTCATGCTCCTGCCAGAAAATCAGAACTGCATGCGTGCATTTAATTGAGTTTTTTAACTTTAAAGGTTAAAGCATACACTTTGTAGTTTTTTTTCAGGGTATTTAATGTTTCCCTTTTTCTCCAGTACCTGAACATTATCCCGCTCGCTCCCAGCCGTATGAATAATTGACCTCACTGACACGAGATGCACCCAGGGGACGTTTTATCACTGTGGACGGATGGGGGTTGACATCCAGTGCAGGCAGGACATGTGTTGTGCAGAGGTATCATGTAGTGATAGGAAAGCCGACACAGTACGGTTATAAAAGCACAAAAGCATGTGTGATGTCGGATGATGGATAGAGACTGAGATGTGTAGTTGATCAAACATGCTGAGTTCCTGTTTGATCTTTCTGCGTCAATATTGTATCTTGGTGGTCTTGGACCTCTGCAGAGATGAGGGATGGATAGATGGGCAAATATAAAATGGAAATCCTTCACGGCTCAGACTTTAATCAAACACACAGCAGAGAGGAATGTGTGTGTACACAGGGTTACAATAAGATATTTTCAGTGTGGAGTGTTAAACATTTCCCAAGTTATTCAATGAATAACCCGTCTCCACATAAGATGAGATGTTGTAAGACTTCCCGTATCACACATTGATTTAACCTCCTAGGACCTGGCGTCCACATATGTGGACATCACATTTTGGGTTATTTAGACCAAAATACTCAATTTTGCTCTGCAAGGGCCTGATATCCACGTACGAGGACATTATACTGCTACTGTTCTATCAAAATTTTAAACGAATATCCTCATATGTGGCTCTTGATTTTTCATAAAAACAAAAATAAGGAAAAAAAAATCTGGTAATTCTTTGTTTTTACATTCATTGGGCCCCAACATGCCCAAATATCAAAGAGAAATTAAAAATGCATGCTGGGGAAGAGTTCGGGTCTTAGGGGGTTAATACTGGACAATAATCAATGGCTCATTCTCATGCAAAAAGAGGTTAAAGATTAATATAGGGTTTTTTAAAAAAAACAAACAAATAAAGATCACATAATTTTCCTATGCCATTAAAGATTGTAATAGGAATACTCCTTTATTTTTGTGTATTATTTACCAGGTTGAGCTGTTTTCGTCATGCATTATTTTAAGCTGTTCAAAGTTTAAAAAGGTAGAGAGAGGCAAGGTTGAAATGATTTGGAGATGTGCAGAGGAGGGACAGTGGATATTGAACAAAGGATGTTAAAAATGGAGCTCCCAGGCAGGAGGAAAAGACCTCGGAGGAGCTTCATGGATGTAGCGAAGGAGAACATGCAGAGGCCTGGCGGAGGATGCTCGGGATGGGGTGAGATGGAGGCGGATGATCTGCTGTGGCGACTCCTACAGGAAGCAACTGAAAGAAGAAGATGATTATAATATTGAGTTATTCTACTTTATTTAAATCATGTTGTTGTAGGTGGTTTTCATTGTTTTGGCTGCTGTAACAAGCATTTCCCAGCTTTGGGGATAAATAAAGTATATATAGAAAGTAAAAACTATATATAGTTAAAAACAGTTTTACACATGGAATAAATGATTGAGGGGACACAGCCAGCTGTTGCTTCTCCTCGGAGTCTCCCATCCTGTGGATGAAGTCTGCTTTCTCTGTCTTGTATCAGCATTAGCGACGGCAGTCGTTGTTCTGCTCTGTGGTCTTGGTGAGCAGAACAAGGATTTGCAGCTCCAGACGGTGGAGATGGAGTCTGATCTCATTTCATTTCATGAAACTTTATTAATCCGAATCAGTGGTGGTTGGCGATCTTCACCTCTCTCTGAGGAAGCAGCTGAATAATGGCGAGGACTGCCGAAATATCAGTCTGGCAATGTAGTCAGCTGGTAGGGTATTGCTGATTATTACATTTTTTTTCCTCCCATAATTTACAATTTTTTTTTACAATTTTTTTTAAAATATAAATATTATATTCACATAACTGAATCTTAGATATTTGTTAACAGCCGAGAACAGGAATGTCTAGGTTAGTTTGTGAGCACTGAACTTAAGATCAGCAGGACTATCTGGGATCATTTTCAAAATAAATAAAAAAAAAACGCTACAATGGGTAATCGTACACTTTGGCTGCCTTTAACTGTGAGCTGTGTGTCATAATCTTTGAGGACTCTGACTCTAACCTTGTTTTGAAGGCTAAAATGACTCTGTTGATATCACCTAGGGGACAAAAACTAAACAGTCTAATTGCCAAGACTTGCGAGAACAATATTTAAACAAATAAAAATTACGTTTTTATATTCATAGTGTTTATATTTGTAGTCCTGTATTGAATCCCAGTCGTAAAGGGCGACCTCATTGTTTGCATTTATTCTGGTTTGTCTGCATTACTCTGTCATCAGCAGTGAAACTGAGCTCACCGTGTTTGACTTGGAGCTAATAAATCTTTAACAGCAGTTACTTCTACGAAAAACAGGAAGATGAAGAGAGATGAAGTCCGTACATGGATTGTTAGAGATTTGAAAATGCAAAACTGCATTGCCAGAATACTAGCCTTTTATAGCACAATAACCAAGATAGTTACAATATGCTATTGGTTTTTTTCTTTCCTGGAGGTATTAGCATTGTGCTAATCAATATACTGTGTTTGGTAGTAAAATAACACTGTTAAAACAGACCTATCACAGATGTGGTCTCTTAATATATCTGAGCAGCTCACCCAATTGAAGTCTGAATGTGGGAAACACTGCAGGAATGGCTTGTTTGGTTTCAGAGTGTCTCTGTAGCTCGTTTGCTAGCATTAGCAAGCGTGGAAGACGCCACGCACAAACTGAAGACTCTTGGCTTCCCCTTTTGGTTTGCACTGCTGCTTAGTTGTAGTTTTCTCAAATTAAAAAAATGAAAAATTTTCCACTTTGTTATGTTGTCAGCTATCGGTCACAGTCTGAATCACATTGGAAAAATTCCCCCTATTTAGCAGCTCCATAAATAGATGGAAGAGTTTAAAAAAAGAAGATTTTAATATATAGAATTAGCATTTTATTGTTGTGTAGTTGTATATGGAAATAACAATCCCTAAGCATATCTGAACTTAGTTCTTCATATTAGCACAGTATTGGGGCCCCTGCTTTACTCATTGTGTATATATGTTTTAAGATTTTTCACTTTTTATTTTTAAAGTGGGGCTTACCGTCAAACCTTCTGCTCTATGTGTTTCAGGGCTTCTTACAAGAATAATGGACGAAACCCGTCACTGACTTCATGAAGATTGATATTCAGGCTGAATCATGGAGGGTAACGATGACAAGTCTGTAACCATGACCCAGCCACAGACTGAAGTGTGCAACTCTGAGGCGGGAGGAGGAGGAGAGGTCTCCAGCAAAGTGGAAGATGGAGTAAATCCACTCACTCCTGCTGATTCCTGTGATGCTAATATGAC
This sequence comes from Maylandia zebra, assembly GCF_041146795.1. Taxonomy (NCBI): domain Eukaryota; kingdom Metazoa; phylum Chordata; class Actinopteri; order Cichliformes; family Cichlidae; genus Maylandia; species Maylandia zebra. The sequence continues at coordinate 9,989,676 of NC_135188.1, forward strand.
AGGACTGACTAAAGGAGGCCTCTCGAACCTGACAGACACTCCTGCACCCCCAGTGGTGAGTCCCACTGCTGAACCTCCAGGAGGTGTGGCTCTTAAAGTGGCTACCACTGTACTCCACCCAGTTTGTCTGGGTGAGAGCCCGCTCATGCTGCCCATTCACCTCCAGATGGCCGGAGCAGCCGGGCCTCAGCTCGGACAGATGGGGGCAGCACCGTACTTGATAACGAGCCAAAGCCCAGTTTCACTGCCCCTGGTCTTGGATCAGCAGGTGATTCAGCACATGAGTCCTTCTGTAATACCTCAGACCACCAACTGTGCACAGCTCCAGAACAACGTGCTGTTACAGAGTCCTTTGACGTTTGGTTTACCTCCAGCTGTTGATCAGAAGTCCACAGGACAGACGCAGGAGGCTAACTTGCTCTCTCTCCTGCAGAATCCAGCTTTTGCTGCCATCTTGCAGGACCTCTTCCCTTCCCAGGGGAGTTCATCAAGCTGTCAGTCTCCAGGCTCTCCCTTCTTCCCCCTTCCTCCCCTCACCCCTCCCTACACCTCCCCTCTGGCCCCTCTGGTCCCTCCTGCGACACTCTTAGTCCCATACCCGGTCATCATTCCTCTGCCTGTGCCTCTGCCAGTCCCTCTCCCCATCCCTGTCCCTCAGACCGAGGACTCAAAGGGTAACATGCCAAAACCAGTTTGCACTGTGAGTAAAAGCACTCAGACTTCGCCAAAAGATACTACCTCCCCCTCGCAGTCTTCAAGGAAATGCATGCCTCCGTTCCAGCCACAAAATGCATCCCCATCCTCACTTCCTCTAGAGGAAGGACAAGCTCTGGACCTTTCTGTCAGGCCATGTCCAGTTGAACCAAAACAGGAATATCCCAGTCCACAGCAGGACAGTGTGCTGGATTTGTCAGTTCCTGGTGTGAGGAAAAAGTGTGCTCAGTCAGACAGAGAAGGAGCTTCACAGTCCGGCCCGGATGGCAGCGGCACATCTTTGTCTCTGGGCGTCGATTCCAAACTCCTCGGCAGTCTGGCATCGCTGGAGTTCAGCCGGCAGCATAAGTGGTTGGTTGACAGCAGTGCTGCTGGGTCTAGTTCTTTGAGTCAGGAGGCGTCTCTTAGCGGTGCTGGAAACCTCGAGATAGTGAGCACCTCGCAGACAGCCAAGGTCATTGTCTCAGTGAAAGACGCAATCCCCGCCATCCTCTGCGGAAAGATAAAAGGCCTTTCAGGAGTCTCAACCAAAAACTTCTCCATAAAACGGGATGGCAGCCAGGGGGCAGCTCTGCAGCAGCTCTACGGTGTGCCGTCGGGATCCCACGGGGAGCAGCACGACCCCAACAACCCTCTTAAAAAGGTCTCTAAAAGCAGAGCTATCAAACTGAAGAAGGTCAGCTCACAGGAGATCCACTTCCTTCCCATTAAGAAGCAGAGACTGGCAGCGCTGCTCCCCAGGAAGTGAGCTCGCTCACTGGGGAGGGAGACTAATCTGTGGACTAGTTTTCTGGTAATCCCTCCAGAGAGTATAACATAAAACACATGTGGGACATTCTGTAATCAAATTGAAACGCTTGTGTCCAACCAAAACTCAGAGTCTGGCTTTAAAAGTGGGGCTCTGACAATGTGACACAGTAGTTACACAAACGGTTTCTTCTGAGTTTTTCTTTTATGATGCACTAGTCTCTACAGTGTTTTACTAAACCATAAATGTTTCAGTGTACGGCAGCTTAGTATGCTCTCTGTGAGTCAGAGATGTCTGTGATTCATGGTAACAGCAAAGACACAAGTTCGATTCCTCCGTTTGGGTTTATGGTTTGTTTCCACATGTATTATGTTTTATATTTTGGTGCACTGAAGAGCGTGTACTGCAGGACGTGACTGAGGCTGTTAAAACATGTCCCATCAGTGGAAATTCACATGGTCATCAGTAGCTCACTGGAGCGATTCATTCTTTCCTGATTGGTTGGGATTTAGCATGACAGGCTCATAATGACTTGGCGAGGCCTGAGCCACAGTTTCATTAAATGAATGTTGGCAGCAGCCACTGATCACAGCAAAATATGTTCTTATTTTAACAACAATAGGGAATAAAAGAAGCTTCTTAATTACTTTCATGTTTAAACTGACCTTTCTATCCAAAAATGAGGAAACTACTAAAAGAGCTATTATTGTTGATGGCTAAATTAGCCAAAGCAGCAAGTGTTTAAAGCACTGTAACTCCCTGCTGTTTCCACTTATTAAAGGGGACCTAGTCTACTTTTCCTTGTTTCCTATCATATGAATATTGTTACAATGGCTGATGCTCATTGATGAGGTCAGTGTATGTACAAGTAATCCTGAAACCCAAAAACTCAAGCTTCAGACTCAAAGCTCGATTTCAGCTTTTGTTTTGTTTCATCTCAGGCACACTTACTGTTCAAACTTCGTCTCCAAGGAGCAGCCAATCAGAAGAAAGTAAAGAGAGGCATTTCTGTAGAATGTAGCTGTGTTCCATTCGGGGGACCCGGCCTTCGTGGTCTACGTGTGCCGGTTCCTTTGAAGGCCGGAAGTGCGAGGCTCTACCATCTAACACTTCTGTTTAATCAGTTTTCTGTTTGATGTTTATTCAGCTGTGTGAGAACTATAACTTTAATCTCAGCCAAACCGATTTACTCAAACTAATAAAACAGAAAAAAGCCAAACAATACATTTTTTTTATGTTATCTAAGTGTCTTGCATATCATAATCTTAGTAACAAAAGACCGCAGGAGGTCCGAAAATGATGTACCGGGAGTTTGCTGTTCTCACCGGCTCTAGCGAGCCTAGCTGATCCCCGGCTAGCTATCGAGCTGGTGGGTAACAGACTTCTGTGAAAACGTCAGAGCACTTTTGCAAATATGTGATATTTTGATAAACCGAGCAGATATTTGACGTTTACACAGCTACATTCTCACCTGAAAATATGTTAAAAGTTTATTTTGTGACCCAGAAAGAGTAATAGGAGTCATATTAAAACTAAGCAGCTGCCGCCATTGTTGGAAACTGGAATTGGCTGGGCCGCGCTATGAATTCTGGGATAGGTTGGGCCACGAAGGATACACCCGACCCATCCTTCACATTCGGGGGGAATGAAGGACTGCATTTGGAGCAGCCTTCGAATTGGGACAGCCTTTGTCACCTGGCTTTGACATAATTGGTCTACAAATGCGGTCTCCGAAGGATGTGGCCTAGGTTTTGGGACACAGCTTGTATATGAAAAATGGACTTAGCCACCATGACAGTGACATCTACATTTTGATGCCTTCACTTGAGTATTTTGGCTACAATCATTTTCATTTTTGTGGAGCCACATTTTAATATTTTCAGGTGAGAGGGTGGAGCTCTAAAATATTAGGTAACGTTAGCTATATCTGCTAATTAGCAGGAATTAGCTGAAAGTGTAAAGACAGTGCAGTTGCTCTATTGTTCACTTGAAGCTGTCTCCAATCATCTCCCTAGGCTTAAATCTTAAATTTACAGCTTGTTCTTCTGGTTGAAAAATGTAACATGGTTGTGGCCAAACGTGGGTAATGTTAAAGTTTCTAAATATGGAGCCTAGAAGCCAATGGGGGACGTCAAGATCGCTATGAAAAGGCACAGTTGTTATGAAGGTGGAAGCTGGCTAAAGAGACCAAAACTGCTTTGTGTACAACTATGTAAACGTGTTTATTTCTGCTGTATAGTTGGGCATTTTAACAGTCTGTGGAGACTGACTCAGTTATGGAGAGAGCCTCAAATGGCCAGTTTAGGAACTGCAGTGTTTGATGATACAGCTTGCTTGTGTCAGCCAGTGGATAAACTGCAGGAGCTCCACCAAGGCAGAGTATAAGATACATCAGGATTATTTTGAGCTGTGAATTATGCAAAGTTGCTTTTAAAACCATGTAGCTGGAAATGAGGAGAATAGGTCCCCTTTAAGTGAATCTGAGGGGAGGTTTGCTATTGATTAAATCAGCTGTGAAGCAGAGCTGAAACTGTAGTGAAAAGCTGCCGTTAAGAAGAAATAATGACCAATTTCTTGGCTTCAGTGAGAGAGAATTCTGTTTGTGTATGTGTTAACTGTGTGATTAGTTTATTAGAACCAGTATTGATGAAAATCCACCCATTTTCAATCGTGTAAACATCTGTTCCAAGTGGTTTAAGTGTCTTTTTTTGTTGTTGTTTTTTTTAATTGTTTTTTTGAGCATGGTAATTTTCTGTCCCAGAGTTGTGAATGTGGATCATATGTTGAGTGCACTTTGTCATAGTTAGAGGCTGTCCTACCTATTATTCTCCCCAAACTGCATTGCCCCTCTTTTGATTGCAAGAGTTATGTAAATCTGTGAATTACAGGCCAAGAATTAATAACAGCCATATGCAGACTGTCTAGTTGAACAGAGATGGAAAAAATCTTGATGCTCTCCTTCCTTTTTTTTTTTTTTTTTTTTTTTTTTTTTTTTTTTGGAAACCAGTTTCTTATTTATATCTGTGTACTTTAGCAGTCTCAGCACATCTTAACTCATGCCTGCAGTCCTTTAAACAGAGCTCTTTGGTTTAGTAGTTTGACCTGATCACTCTAGTTATATAGTAACATCTCTAATTTATTACTTGTGCAACTTTTATTTATACAGCGTGTTTATATAATGAGTGATCAGTTAGGAGGTAAAGAGTGAATTGATATTGTAATACAGCCGAAGTACCTTTTTGCTTCTGACAGCAGATTTATTAAAAGGTCATCATTTGAAATGTGGTGGGAGATAAATGTTTGCTTACTGTACAGTATGTGTACTTTTTTATATGGAAGTGAACTAAAATCTTCAATTCTGAATCGTTTGCCTGAGTTTTCTTTTTTTAAAAAGAAGTTGCAGTCTAAAAGGTTTGTGGTTTCTTGGTGGAAATGGTTTGATATCGGAGGACAACACACTCTGTCATGCAGACGGAGAAGGTAACTGGTAAGTGTACAAACAAAGATGTTTAAATATTTAATTCAATGAGTTTGTTATTGCTTTATCCTTGCTCTTTGTACATGTGGTTTGAATCAAAATGATTTGGTCTCAGACTGGGTTTTAATCCTATCAAATGTCAGTTACGGTCTACAGTTGTGGATCCCCCATTTTTATCTGATCTACTGCCAAAGTCCTGTCAGATGGATCTGAGAGCCCCTTCACCGTAATCTCTCATATTCAAATGTTTTCATTTGAACTTTAAAATTTATGTTCACCAGTTAAAGTTAGCGGCTAATAAACTGTCACAACTTTTACTTTTATGGCTATATTTTTTATATTTAGTGCAATAATTTTTTTTAATTTATTTATTTATTTTTAGCCAGTAGTGAAGTTTGCTTGAAGAATGTAATTTATTTAACTGTTAATTATTGCTCTTAGCTAATAGTATTTTTTTTTTTTTACATTTCTTTATTTTTTCAGACTTTCATACTGTTAGCTAATAGTTTTTACAACTAGCAGTAGTTTTAGCTTATATGTTTGAAGTATTTATTCATAATTTGAACTAGATACTTCAAACCTTGATCAGTGTCAGTTTAAAGAATTAAATAATTAAAAATAGTATTTTAATTACTTCCAACTGTTGATTTATACATTTAACTAATAAAGCTGCTAGCAAAACATTTAGATTTCAAAATTATGAACAAAGTTTAAATATATGTGTGTTAAGATTTGGTTGTGCTTCAAAGTATTTTGTTTTCTCTTTCAACTTTTAGTGTTAAGAATTGAAGTTGTTAGCAATGCCTTTAGGTTATATTTTTTACTTGTTTAATCTTACAGAGAATGTGATGATTTCATGGATATTTAAAGTAAGCACTGAGAGAAATTTAGTAATGGCAACATATTAAAAGAACAATATGTCTTATATATAATACATTTATATATACAGTGTCAAAGAAACCTGTCTTTGAGTGAAGATTTAAGGTGACAGGAAATATAAATAAATGCAGCTTGAATCTTTACTGAAGCTCAGTATTTGAAACAGTTTATTCGCTGCTGTAATAATTAATGATTGAAATAATAACTTTAATATTGGCCATATTATATTTACATTACCAAAGTAAGATGACTTTAGTCTCATGAACAACATTAATTGTTATTTACTAGCTAATCTTAAAATGACTGTTCAGTACAGAAATGAAGCCCAATAATCATGTTTTACAGTCCTGTGGTCTCAGCCTCAGATACTTATCAAATCAAAGTTTGAGGAGTTTATCAATAAAATTACCGAACTATAACATTTTTGTTTTAAATACACAGAAATTCTCACTTTCCTGAATTTTTAAAACATTTTCCTAAATCAGCAAAACTGACAGCGAGCTTTTATATGTGATCCTGGTTAATCAGATGAAAAAGTCAGTAACAACACATCTTTTTGTTTTTGACAGGTTTATAGAAAAGAAGAGAAAATACACAACATCATAAACACATTGTTTATCTGGTGTGATGACTTGTAATGGACAAGTGATGTTTTGCAACACTTTTTTCAAGTAGTTTAAAGAAGATGCAAGAAGGGAAAGAAATCAACAGCACTTGGATCATGTGTTGACTATTTATATGGCACAAGTCTTTAAGTAAGGGAAGAGGGTAACAGGAAGTATATTATAAACAGTATGCTACAAAATCTTGTACTAACAAAGATCACATAAACCTGAGAAATATTGTAGGTAAAGCAAGGCAGAGTTTAGTACTGGGAGTATTTGAACTAAAAGCACTGCGTTAACTATTAAAAAGAAGAACCCCCATCCCCCTTTATCTTCACATTTCTAACTTATTTCCTTAAAATATTACGTTTCTACAAAATGTACATTCTGTCGCTGATATTCATGGTTAAACCCATAAAACTGTACACATCTGTTTTCATTGCTAACAGTGATTGTAATGGTCGAAAGTGACAACACTGAGGTCGGACCGATGAGCTTAAATGACACGACTGATAAAAATATTAAGTCAAACTTAACAAAGAAAGCCCTTAGAAATGTCCGATTTGCACTTCCTAAACATTCCCATCCGTTGAAATTGATAAACCCTCAACTGGCGTGTGCTTGGGATGCAGACGGTTTGGAGACCACCGAGAATGCCTTGCAGCAGGAGCTGATTCTGCCAGACACTCGTGGGAAACATCAGAATATAACATAATCGCCTTGACGCCGACAAAGTTCAAGGCAAAGAAAGCTCGTGTGAAAGAAGTGGAATGGGTTCATATTCTTCAGGCAGGCAGATAAACCGCTATACATGATAAAAAATAAAATAAAAATAGCATTCAAACCCTGTGGAGGAATATCTGATGGATCTTTTTCTCGGTATACCAACCCTTCCTTATCGATTTAACAATAACAATTGATATAAGAAGAAACATTCACCATCTTTGGGGGATCCAAAACCAGGATCAAAAGATTTCTCCTCCATTTAAAAAAAAAAAAAAAGAAAGAAAATGTGCGCACATGTGCAATGTAAACACTACGGGGATTATTTTCCTTTGGGATTTCAGAGTCAGCATGTCTATGAGAGCCGAACAGCTTTTTGTTCACTGATGAGGGGATGAGGTAATGTGTCAGCAATGCACGGCACACTTTCTCCACTCGCAAAGTCGGGATGACGTTGTAACATCCATCCGCTCCCTCCAGGTGGAGTCTGGAGTAACATGTAACCCCTGTGTGCCCCATGAGTCAGTATGCAAACGCCGGCTCTCTCGGGGCTTATTGCTCGTGGGTTCTGCCGGGATCTCGTAGTTACAGTTTGCCTTGTTTCAGCCTCTCTATGTGATGGCAGAGCTTCAGTGCGGGCCCCAGTTTCAGACCCATATACTTCATGATCATGTCGCTCCGCAGGAGCATCAGAGCTTTGCCATCAATCTCCTGTGGAAACAGACACCGGGACTTGTATTAGAAAAACAGAAACACTGTCATTAGCTTGAATAACCATGCAGTAATTTAAAAAAATATATATAATTCCAATTGAAAACAAATATTTTGGGGGTCTTCAGCAGTGAGTTAGGCCCCAGTTGTGGGGTTTTTATGCTGAAAGTGCATCTCGCTGCTCTGCCTCCAACCCAGAAAGTCTGCTGGGTGCACAGTGTGTTAGATAAAGACCCAGGTGACACTGCCTTCACAATCAGACACAATATCTGTCAAAGGTTTTAATAAATGAATAGGAGAGTGTGCCCAAACCTTTCACTTTATCAGATTGTTGTAACAGCTGGAGTAAAATGAGGTTCATAACTGAACATAACCATGACCATCTTTTCACAGGTAAAACGATGGAAACCTCGAGGCTTATTCTAGATCTTGTTAAATTAAGGCCATCTTTATCATCTTAGCCTGAGCTGCCTTAAATAGAGTGTTTGCAAAGTTTCCTTTCAGATTTAGATCACAGACGATAGAAAACAGGCTTATTGCCGCCATCTGTGGGTAGTTGAAGATGTGCGATTGAATGAAACTGGAGAAGAAGGAGAAAAAGCAATGAAATTACAGACTTCCTTTCAAGATGGTTCTCCACAAACGAGCTCCAGAGTAAAAATGAATACAAACAATGAAAATCGGATAAATTTTTCATTAACTTACATGTTTTCTGAAGAGCTCAGCATGAGGTGCCAAAGCTGTGGGGTCGGCGTCCCTGACGAACTGCATCACCTCTTCGATGGACCAGGAGGAGGGGTTTTTGCTGGGGAACTGCAGACTCTCCCTCTCAGACGCCAGAGCCTCGGGACCTGTGGTGGAGCTGGCAGCTGCACAAAACATTGAAATGGAATTAATTTCTTCTCATGTTCAAACTCCAGTAGCAAATTACAGAGTGACTGGCAGGTTACGTTCATCTGGAACTCTCATGTCTGATTTCCATCTCAGAAAGCTGGAGCTGCCCCACTGACACAACGATCCAAGACAGCGGCAGTTTTAATCTGTAGCTACTGTTGTTTATTTGTAACTCACAAATATTAAATAAGCTATCCACAAACCGCTGATCAGGCTCCATTCATCAAAAGAAAAACCTTTTATGTGGTATTGCTAGTGATGCACAAATGACCATAATAAGAATCAAATCCTCTGAGCCTCCTAGTTGATGAACCGTTGGTAACAAGTTGTTGTGTTTATTATGTTGGCCAAAACATGCTGGGGTCATGCACAGCTGGAGCTTCAACCTCGTACAACAGCTCACAGTCTGCTAATGTGAAAAAAAACAAAACAGCAACAACAACAACAAAAAAACCCCCAAAACAAACTATTTGGAGGTCAAAGTGAGAGAAACAAAAATAAGCATGTTTTATTTTCATGCCTGTTTTGTCTGTGATAGTTTCCCCTATTTACTCATTTGGTATAGTAACTTCATTAACACATGGATCACTTAGGATCTGACTTTAACTTCATCAGTGGGGACTACCCATCACGCACTGCTCGCCACTATGGTGAAGTTCATGTCTGAACCATTGGAGAACAGCTGATTACAACTTTATAAGTACATGATTCATTTATGATTTATGTAGATTTGCAGCAGAGCACCTTTTATATTGTGTTATTTAAAAGTCTTTTGAAAACACAGGTGTATCTGACACACACAAGCTCTCTCTCTACCTTCGACTCTTCTGAGGGGTTGTGTGGAGCTCATTTCTGCAGGGTTAGATGAAAGGCGGCGCATCGGTGTGCTGCTGCTGTGATGGTAGAGGCTGCTGGCCTGGGAGTGGTACTCCGAGAAACTCCGCATAGTCTGGGGTCGCGGGGTCATGGAGTTGGAGGCGGAGTCCATGTAGCGCTGCTCCTTTATTAAGCCGTTCTCTTCATGGGGCAGAGTCTCTGCTGGAAAGAGAAACAACATGCACAACTTTAAAATGTCATTTTAGACAGAAAGAACACACACACAGAATTGTGAATTTGCAGATCAGCGTCTGTAAAAGTAATCCCTGTGAGTCAAAAGCTCAGGGTTCAGAGACGTCTAAATGTCCACAGTTTTTTCTACTTTTGGCTCAGTATGAGGTCATACAGTGGATCTCTTTTATATGGTCATCTTAGGCGCACAGATCTGGCTGCACAGTCATTGCGCGCACTGCTTGCTTAATTTTGTCTCTCTACACGTTTTAAGATGCCGCAGACACGTCCAGACGCCTTCCTGACCGCTCCGCAGGTCACATTTCATTGCGTGTTGTACTTGTATAACTATGCACGTGACAAATAAACAATCTTCAAAGTTCAACGCACAAATCGTAGCAAAAACCTAATCAGGGGGGTTAGCCTTGACCGTTGAGGGGCAGCCAATCAGAGGAAAGTTTGCCTCAATCCTTTATCACCCACATATCACCGGCTGCCTGTACCCATTTTGTCATTTTGGTTGTAAAACTAATTTTTCAGGAATTAATGGAATTTTCTTTCTAGCCCAAAATGGCCGAGTTAAAGTAATGTGAAGCACAGATGGTAAGATCAGTGTTGCCAACTTAGTGACTTTGTCGCTATATTTAGCGAGTTTTCAGACCCCCTTAGTGACTTCTTTTCTAAAAAGAGACTAGCGACAAATCTGGCGACTTTCTCTGGTGTTATTGGAGACTTATTTATGACGGCTTTTTGACGTGAAAGTGCGTATCGCTCTTACTCTCAACAAGCAGCGGTGCTGCGGTGGGAACCTCGCCCGTGCCAAAGCGCTTACGGGCGGAGGATAGTCCTCCCCCAGCTGCTATCAGGGCAGGAGATGTTCACACCTATGCGTCCAAGCGGCAAATGAATCGCGCATGAGCGAAGCCGCAGCTCTCGCACTGACTGTAACGGAGTCAGTTCTTCTTTTACTGTTATGATGTTTTGTGGATCACAAGGTTTAAAACTACTTATAAACACACAAACACACACAGTAACTCCACTAGAGTGCCTATTTCGGGTCACTTTTTTCTTGGTCCAAGCCCGGATAAAGGAGGAGGATTGGAATTGTGACATTACAAAAAAAAAAAAAAGAAGCAATAATTGGTAAAAGAAATTTTATTTATAGTTCTAAAATCTTTCGAAATGCATTTAGGACGTTTTTTTTTTTTTTTTTTACTCACTTTATGTCTTTTCCATGACGTTATTTCTCTCTCCTACAACATAGGTTACAATTACATTAGCATGACCAATTATGCAAATTAGGCGATGACATCATTTAGCGATTTCTAGCGACTTTTAGGACAGCCAATAGCGATTTTCCTTACTGAGGAGTTGGCAACACTGGGTAAGATCGAGGTGGAGCTGATTTTTCTGATTGCGTTCAGACAGTAGTAGCTTGCGAGTGCTATGCACTACCACAATACACTCTATTTCTGTAAAGCTCGTCTTCTCTTCTTTCCAAAACCATTTGAATTTTCTCTTTATCATATTTTTCTCTTTAACGGTGACTGAGTAACGATCAATTAACAAGTGTTTGTGAAATGGGCCCACTGACAGCAAAGTATTCTAGCTGGGTTCAAGAATAAAAATAAAGAAGTGGAAATGAGGATAATAGCCCCCTCCCGTAAGCTGAAACAAGCCCAAACAGGCACTCCTAACCACATTAATATCTTAGCAGGCTCTAATTAAACACTGAGATTATGACTGTTTTCCTGGGCTTTGCACTCTTTATCTGCTTTTAATGAGGAAGTGTACTGTGCAGCAGTAACAGAGCTAACAACAGCAGAGCTATGGGTCACAATAGAGTGAAGCTACAGTGCTGATGTATTCAGATTCAGGCAGTGAGGACAGTGATTCAGTAACGTCACTTTACTGGGATGATTTCTAATTGTTTGTGCACTGAAGACTTCCCAGTCTGGGAACACTGGGACAGCTAAGTGAGCTCAACCAGCTCTGTTTGACAGGACCAGAATCACGCAAAGCTAGCCTAGCAGAGACCAAGAATAAGCATACAGAGTCAAAAATGTGTGCTTACCGATTACAAAAAAATAAAAAAATATTTTATACAAGGTTGCGTTTTTCCACAAATTAAGGTTTCTGAATAATTTTAATTGGCTGCCATTTTCAAAAATAACTACATTACATCCTGATGTCAGCTGGTTATGACGTCACTCTGGTGTCAAAGGGCATTTTAATGAAAAAACTGATTTAGGTGTGAACTTGAAAATGAAATCAGCTTGAGGCGTTGCCCACCATCACACAAATCCGATATCATGAAAACTGAACAGTAGACTGCTAACAAACAGACAAACATAACAGATTACATAATCCCGCTCTTCGGGATAAGATCCGTAAGGAAAGCTGTACCTTCTGAAGGATGAGCTTCAGCACGTAAATGTTTAGGAGACAGCGGCGCTGCATACGGTGGAGAGACTCCAGAGAGACTTCGTTTACTCCCTCTTGCCAGTGATGGCGCGTCCATCACCTCTTCTTTCACTGAAACACAGAAACTCACTTTAACTCACACCAGTGGTTTGTGTATAAATTACACCACCACACAAGCTCAAATATCAGTAAAAAGATGACTGTGTGGCTTCTGAGATGTCTTTAGTTCTCAGTTTGATTGCGCTGTCAGATTTTATCTACAGCCTAGTTGCACAATCTGGATCTAACAAGACACCTGCCATTTTTATTCCAAGAGTGTCGTCACTCCACTAGCCTACATGCTTCATTGCCTGATCAGATTCTTTCACACAATCCTAACAAACACTCTTAGTCCATCTGTTTGAGATCCATCTTTTGAAGAGGGCCAAATTTCTCTCAGGAGGGATCTTTGGGTTCCAAGAGCCTCTTTAGCTTTCTTGGAACCATGTTAGTGTTAGCCAGCTCCTCCCAACAGATGACGCACTCGAACTAACGGCTGTTGGCATCCCCACTCCAGCTGAAACCACACAACCGGTTACTACTGACTGTTAGTCAATCGTTAGGTGGTAGGTCCTCTGCACTGGTAGATAGTTGTGGTTTGAGCCACACAAGAAAGCAATCAGGATTTTCCCCCAATTTTTTAATCTCACTGCAGTCAGTCAGCAGCTTTGATGTGTCATGCTCTCATTATTCCCACCATCCAGCAGCTGCACAAACTAAACAGGGTTAAGGAGGATTTTTTAGCAGTGGAAATGAGTCCAAAGTTGTGATATACGACTGTATACATGGACATTCCTCACAGCATACCACTTAATCTTAGACCTCAACTACTGTATGTGCAAAAACTACAGGACCACACAGGACAGAATCTATATTTCATGTTCTTTACACAGGTGAAATAAATCCCAGAGCACTACATCTGTGGCTGTAGGATTCTTTGAGATGCTCTCACCTTTCTGTGACAGGAACAGAAACTTACACCACCTTCATTTAGATGTGCTAAGAGTTTGTCCGTCACGTTCCACTTTTTTCAACAATGGCGAATTCAAAATTCCACATTTCATTTTATATCTGAGAAAGTTTAAAGATAATCACACAGAACTCTCGCTTTTTTTAATGGATGTGTGGAGTTTCTTCTTCCAGATTATTGCAACATTTTTCTTTGTGGTGCAAATGAGACGTTACTCTTGCGTTACTGCTGGTTTAAAATGCAGCAGTCTGGTTTCTTACTGGTTTTAGTAGTAAGGCAGGGCAGGGATAGCTCAGTAGGTAGAGTGGCGGCCCCATGATCGGAAGGTCGGGGGTTCGATTCCCCTGAACAGCTACCCTGAGGTACCCCTGAGCAAGGTACCGTCCCCACACACTGCTCCCCGGGCGCCCAATGGCTGCCCACTGCTTCACTAAGTGAATGGGTTAAATGCAGAGAGGGATTTTCCCCACGGGGACCAATAAAGTACACCTTCTTCTTCTTAGTATTCCATCACCCTGATCCTGGCTTCTCTACCTTTCTCTAGACAGCAGAAACGTTGACCCCATATTGTTGCCCGTTCGTAGCATTAGATCATCAGGTTAGGTCTTCCTGCTGCTTCCAAAGTCCAGGATTAAATACGAAGATGATCAACCTTTTGCATTAGAAGCCCTTGATTGTTGAACAACCTGCCTGAGGGGGATGTGGCCCACTGACATCCCTTCTTTTACTAAACTTCCTTTTATGTAACATCTTCTTCTTATCATCCTCCATCACTTCATATCATTTTGTAATGTCCTTGAAAGTTTTACTTCTGAAAATTTCCTTGGGTATATTTTCTGTTATAGCTGATGGAGTTTTGTCTTTATATTTTTCCTCTGTTCTAAATTTTTCATTTTAAACTGGATTTGTTTGCCCTTGTGTCTCTTTTTATTTGAATTTACCATCCTTGTTTTGCTGGTTTGTCAAAGTATTCTGTAAAAGCAATTTGTAAACAGTGCTATTAAAAGTAAAAAGTTGCAGGCTTTACCTGATTTCTTCCTCTCGTAAGCCGAGTAGTGGCTGAACGGCTGGCTGCTGAACAGGTTGTCGCACTGCAGATGACGACACATGGTCTCCAGGAAGCGCAGTACAAAGGAAGCACTGGAAGCTGACGGTAGCCTGACCACACGGACTCCACCATCTGTTCTCACTGTGGTGATGAGAACATGTTTTAGTATTCTATCAATCATCATGCACGGCTGCCTAAGGTGACAATAACAGAACAACTTTATACCTTTGACGACCTCCCCTCCGCCCGAGTCATTCTGCAGAGCGCTGAGCAGGACTTTAGGCTGGTATGCACAGTCTATACATGACTGGACGACCTGCTGGAGCACAGAGTTCACTGGACCTGGTCCAAAGTGGTCAGGTAGATGCTGCATCTGCTTCCTGTCCAGGTGGGGTCCGCAGTTTCCGTGCTTATTAACGTACACACACACTGAAACAACGCAGACACACTGAACTAATCAGACATTCAAATGAGAGCTTTCATTCTGTGCACCAGTAGAGCCGTTAGCGTTTACCTGTCGAAACCACTGAGTTTAGGTTGGCAGGACTTTCCTGTGGCACCTGGATGCTCGGCAGCTGTGTGGAGCCTTGGATCATTTTGGGCTTTCTCTGAAAAACAGGTGTTTATAAACAATTTAACAATAAGGAATGTTAAAGTAAAGCTAATTCTTAGTTCTGGGTGTATATGTGTGCTAGGGCAGTAATTATAACCTTGATTAAAGAATTAAAAAAAAAAAAGTTATGAGGGTAGTGTCTGCATTATGGCTGTAAGTCTGACAAAAATGGTTAAATGTCTTAGATACATGCCCTCCTTTGCAGTGTTTACATCTTTCAGAGCCACGTTTGAAAATCCTGCTCTCACTGAAATAAACTGGGTAGAAAAGTGCACCACTGTGAGTGAAAAGGGGGTGCACCTGATGCATTACACAATAAAACATTAAAGTGATGACATGCTGCTGTAAGCTTTAAGCTCGGTTAAAGCAATGCTCAGTGTTTAAAGGTTTCACAGTGTGGACACATTACAGGCAGATTCTGAAGAGCTTTGTTTTCTTTTTATGGAAGCATACTTCCACCTTTCCAGGCTCTCATTACAAATCAAAATGTAATCTGCAAACAATCATAGTCCAAGGAGCCAATCACAACTGCAGTTGCATTTGGTCCATTTTACAGAAATCATAATCACCACAGTTACCAGCTCAGCACACAGACCTGGAAAAACTGAAGCAATTTTGATGTGTAACTTTGTCAGGACACGCAGTTTAAAAGAACATTGGGGTTTTTCATGAAATTATTCAAAGATGTAAATAATGCCCTACAACATCAACTGCTTGCTGTTTAACCACATTGTTTGGAAAATAGGAAACAAAACTCCCCGATACTGTTGTTGGGTAGTACTGTTTTCTTGAGCTTGTTGCCTAGAAAAAAAAAAGGAATTTTTGCCACATTTTCAGTGTCGTTTTCATTTCAGGACTGCTGCGGTTGTACGGCAGTTTTCCCAGTTGTTGCATCTATTTTGTGCCTGTGAAAATGAAGCCATTATTGGCGTTCATTGATGATTGTGGACAATCGCTTTCTCATTCCAACATGGATACATTGACTGGATTTCAGTCGAGCATATAACGCTGGTAAGTCCCTCAATCAGAAGATGTTTTGGACTGTGATAAACGGTTTTAGAATCTTCAGGGTCAGAAAAGTGAAAAAAGCAACAATTTGAACATTTCGGATCATTGTCCATAGTTCTGGCATGAAGCATGTTTTAGTTAGTATGATTCAGATATAATGATAATGACAAAGACCAAAAACAAAAAGGATTTAGTGATAGTTGAACTGACGTAGCTTGTGTATTAATTTTGTGCTAATCAAGCATGTTTTCCTAAACTAGAAGATGATACCTTTCAAATTGAATTGTCATACATGAGTTTTTGCCCACTAATTGTTCTCTTATAGGCTTTTGTATTTGGGTGTGCTGTAAAAGGGAAAATTTAATAAAAATGTGTGGCTGATAACAGATTAAACAGTCAAAGCTGGGCCTCACCTTGCTTCCCGGTTTGGGTCCTCTCTTCTTGTGAACTCGGGGTACCAGCTGTGTGTTTTCAGGTACAGACCCATTTTGGGCCGCGGCTGCCTCGGCCACCGCTTTGAGGAGAGCGATGGTCTCGCTTTTGGGCCGACGGCCTCTGACCCCCTTCCTGACCGGCAAAGGGGGCAGAGGATTGGGGAGTCTGTAGGGGGACTGCATGGATCGCCGACTCGGTTTAGAGGGCGACGAGGGAAGAATCTGCAGGTGCTTCGGCAGAGTAACTGCAAGAAAAACAAATGGAGTCAATGAAAATATGTCCTTGGAATAAAACGTGCATAAAAATGTAAAAATAGGATATTAAAAAAACAAAACGAAAGCAAAACAGATGACATGCAGGTCATGCATATGGACAGGGTTGTCAAAGGGTGTCCCTCAGGTCCCTCGGGTCAGCGCTCAAACACTACAAAAATACCTTACTGCTGCCTCCAGTACCCTCTGGACCCTGAACTGGCTCCCAGTCAAATAAATAGTAGGGCTGCCACGATTAGTCGACTAGTCACGATTACGTCGACTATCAAAATCGTCGACGACTGATTTAATAGTCGACGCGTCGTTTGAAGCTTTGTAAGATCCAAAAGACGCAGAAATAAGTAGCAGGATTTAAGAGTGTAATAACGGACTGAAACAGAAGATGGCAGCACTGCATGTACAAGGATGCCAGCTGCCGTTAAACCCCGAAGAAGAAGAAGCTGTGTCCCAGAATTCATAGCGCGGCCCAGCTCAGTTTCCAACAATGGCGGCAGCTAGTTAGTTTTAATATTACTCTTATTATTCTTTCTGGGTCACAAAATACACGTTTAACATATTTTCAGGCGAGAATGTAGCTGTGTAAACCTCAAATATCTGCTCAGTTTATCAGGACACCACATATTTTCAAAAGCGCTCCGACGTTTTCGGAGACGTCTGTTACCCACTAGCTCGATAGCTAGCCGGGGGCTAGGCTAACTAGAGCCGTGAGAGCACCGGACTCCCGGCAAATAGTTTTCAAACCCACCGCCGTCTTTCGCTCCTCAGGTTAAACGTGATATATAAGTCACTTAGATAACTTAAAAATGTTATTGTTTTGCCTTTTTTTTTTTTTTTTTTTAGTATTTTATTTGTTCCTGAGTAAATCGGTTTGGCTGAGATTAAAGTTATAGTTTTTACACAGCTGAATAAACGTCAAGCAGACAGCTGATTATCAGAAGTGTGAGATGCTGTTATAGTTTAGATAGCAAGGAGTTTATTAAACTTCACCGAAACAATCTGCAAATTTCATTAAAATTTAATAAACTATCATCCTGTCTTTATTTTTAGTTAGCACAGACCTTAAACACTTAAAGCTGTAAGCTAATGATAGTTATATAAGAGCAGATGCTGCTGGTGCAATAAGCTGTACGTTTTACGTCCAATGGATGATGATCTGATTAGTCGACTAATCGCCAAAATAATCGGTGACTGGTCGACTATCAAAATAATCGTTTGTGGCAGCCCTAATAAATAGGAACTCATGCTGAATGTTTTTTTTTTTAATTTAAAAAATAAATAAATTTAAAAATATATATATTCTGGGTGCCAGCCTAGGATAGGATAGCATAATGTTACTGAAAATGACACAGGGAGCGCCCCAAATCAAAATAATATTGTGTATCATTCGAACAGAAGCCAGTTTTAAACAAAGTGTTTTTGGATCCATACAAAAAATTTCACCAAGTGAAAGTTTCATGAAATGCTGTAATCTTTGCAGTTTTTGTGTTTCTCTAACCAACAGCACAGACACAACAGCTAATAAGCTACAAAGCCAGAATGACCAGTTCACAGGTTTTGGTGGGTGTTTATATGTGCAGTGATTTCTGTTTCCCTTCTTCTAAACTCTCAACATACTGGAAAAAACAAAACAAAACAAAAAAAAACAAAAAACTACCACATATCCACACAAAGCAACAGCCCATGTATCCAACAAGTAAATACTTGTGTTTGTGTGTGTGTGCTAAAGAATACCTAACAATAGCAATGTGCAGAGAAACAAGTGATAAAAATGCTTTTCAAGGTTCTACACAGACCAAATAGTGGTAGGGAAAGACTTTTTCCAGCTTTTAAAGTAGTCTCGGGGCTCATGTATGACACAGAAAACTAAAGAGGGCTTTAAGTCTTTCATCTGTTCTGTGGTTAATAATCTTATCCACTATATAAGGAGTGCTGGTGCAGTAGAGACTACACTGAGCAGCTTTTATGTAAACATATATTCTTCCATGTAAACAGGTACGTAGTGAAGAATATAAATCCCATTCCTCCTCCTCTTTCCTGCTGCTGCTTTCCTCCCTTCCCACTTGTAATTCTGTCCGTTTCATCCCAGCCACCCTAACAGACACGCACACAAACATAACAGGCCTCCATACTGATCTGCAGCTTCACACACAATACACCGCTCGTCTCCTACGACTGTTGGCTCGGGGCTTCTGACGCTCTCAGAAGCGTCAGAAGCCCCGAGCCTGCGGCTAAGTTCTCATTTCTGAACTTAGCTGCAGTCTACAAAGAGGACCACGTCAAAAAGTAGACATTAAGATGATATAGCAGCGCCGTAGAAAGGAAATCGATCCAGATTGAGCATGTTGTGTGTGAAGCAACAAACTCACAATCAGAGGCAGTGCAGGACTACCGGTCTACTTCTTATTAATCCAACTGTAAAAACAATGGCTGTGGAGCATTTCCTGTCACCAGCTCTGCATGTTGAAGTCAGGAATGAGGGAAACTGAGGACTTGTTGACGGGCAAATCATCCCAGATAATCCTCCTTTCTAACTTAAATATTTACCACAATTTACAAAACGACCTTCATGTTTCATGTTTTATTTAATATGAGTTAAAACCAGCAGCTGACACCAGAAAGTTATCAGGAAAGTTCCCTGCAGTCACAGATTGACCACTTTCTACAGCCAGAGGAGTTACAGCCTGCTGGCCATTGGAGAAAGTGCAGGTTTTAGGCGTTGGCCAGAAGCTCCGTAATAAATGGGAGCATGCAGATTGTTCAATGGTTCTTTAAAAATTAAAATAATTATTTAAAACAGCTTGTAGACAAAAAGTCAGTTTCGTTTTTGTAAATACAGTCTCAATTTCAAAGCATTTTAACTGTTCTTACACTGAAGCCAGTTTTATCCATTAACTATCACTGCATGCTGATAGGACGGTTAAGGACTGTGGTGGTTGAAGAAGTGTGAAGATATGTGTGAATGTGTGTGTGAATGGGTGAATGACTGAATGTAGTGTAAAGCGCTTTGGAGTCCTTAGGGACTGAGTAAAGCACTATACAAATGCAGGCCATTTGCCATATCTTACACCTATCAAAATCCACCCAAAAAATCCACAAACAAAAGCTGTTGGTGCTATGGTTAGCTACAACTTCACAGCATCCCATTAATTCTGGGTGATTTCATAACATTCGCCTATGACACACACAATACACCCCCACCACCCACACACACCCACCCACAAAAAAAGAAGGACATTTCTGTGCTTTATCTGCTTGTCCTCTAGCTAAACTCTGACTTTCCACTTTAATGCCATATGGATTCATTTATAAAGCCTTCCGAGAGTTTAGTGAAGAAATACCCACCGCCTTTGTTTAACAACACAACTGAATAACCACCAAAACCACCAACCCAGCCTAAGATGGCCATAATCACAACCACACAACTGAAATAACAACGGTAAAATGGTAATATTCATCCACTCTCCTCAACCAACATATAAATCAAGTATACCGCTTTGAGGTTTGAGCCTTTCAGCATTACTGCCACATATAGTTGCCACACTTACAGTTTGATTATTTGTTGCATTAATTCCCTTTACTTTTTCTTTTCAGTTACCAATCTGCTGCTCCCTTGTTGAGGGTGGAGCTGTTAATAAGAGGACCAAACCATCCTCTGCAACAGCATGGGGCCAATGGACTTTTTTTGCATGAAATTTAGTGAGTGTTCCTATAGTTTAACCCCTTTTTGTTTAGAATGGTTTGCTCTGCTACTTTATAGTTTGTTTATTTACGTTCTTGTTTTGTACATTTTTAGGTCTATACCTATTTCATATTCTTGTGTACTTCTGATATATATTTTTATTTTCTTGGGTTAAATAAAACCCTTTCTTCACACTCGCCAAATCTGAGCATTAGTTAGGTAGTTTTTGGGTCAAGGTGCGGTGACTGAGTGGGTGAGTTCTGTGGAAGTCTACAGAGAAATCATCAGCCCTGAGCTCTGTAAACACTTTCCTGATGAGTTCATGGGCTCATTTATTTTGTTTCACATTGAATAAAACATTAGGTTCATTTTGTAAAATTACAGTTATTTTAACAGTTAGAAAAGCAAAATAGTTAATCTTGTCTGACAAATCATTAGCCAATCGGCATGTAGTTTTTTTCTTGTCACATTTCAAAAAACCAAGATGGCAATGATGAAAACGCTCATCTCTATGTTTAATGACGGGACTGCACTAATTAACAGGTGAGATCACAGTGGCTCACATCCATCTTTTATAGTGTTTATGGGGACAGCACAGTGAGAACTGCTTGTCTAGCTCAGCTAGTTTGATGGAAAATCTGCTTGGGAGTGTAGTGGGTTAAGCATTTGCCTAACAAGCAAAAGATCCCTGGTTCAATCCTGGAAGAAAGTAGGATTGGGATTGCATTAGGAAGGTCACCAAATCAAACATGTGGAGCAATGCCTTATGAATAAGCAAGCAGCCAAAAGTAGCTGCTTCTTCACTTATGAGTCATTGATCTGGGAAGCTCATCTCACATATATCCGGCAAGCAGCACATTCTGAACAATTTGTACATGTTTCATAGTTTTATTTTTACTGTGCTGTGGTGAGGCAACAGTTAAGAAAGATAGCAAGTTCATTCAATATCCAGCTCTTCTGCCAGTGCAGCGATCAGCTGCAGACATTCCTCTTGAATTGAGTGTAAGGTTGCCACGTATGGAGACAGTTTGATACAGTATGCATTGTGAAGATTGTATATATAGACTAGGGCTGGGCCATATTATACCGTTCACGGTAATACCGGTATAATGTTAGGCAACGATAGGAAAATGAAATATCGCGATAGAATGGGAGTAAAACGCGCATGCGCAGTGCCTTTGTTTTCATACGCACATGGCCGATTGTTGAGTGAAACAGATGAACCAGAATTGGTTTGTAAAAATGGTGCAACTTCCGTGATGTGGAACTGGTTTGGTGTTTGTCCGTCAGATACACGACAAAGCACATTTTTTTGCAGAACATGCAAGCGGCCGTTGTTATTGTCATATTTGTCGGACTAAGATGCTCTTAAATCTGGGAGTAATCTGGGTCCTAAACTCCGTATGCTTCAGGTCAAACAACACTGCAGCATCACTTAGAGTTAAAAACTGTCTAAATTCTTTCATCTTTAATAAAACGATCAGCATTGCTGCTTTACCAGGTGTAACTATGAAGTTTAACTTCCAGGCATCCATGAAAACTAAAGTTATTACATTTAACGGAGTTAGACGTTAGCAGGAAGCTAGCGGAAGTTAGCTCGCTAGTTTCGCTAGTTACCTAAGCATGATATAGCATGTTCTGACTGAGAGATTTCTGAAAAAAATCAAACGTACAGCTCTGCTATCACTTCCAACATAAATGAAGACAGGAAACTAAACAGCAGTGACGTTTGTAGGGTTACTGAAGTTGGGCTAGCTGGTATATAATGATGTGCTACGTGATCGCTAGTGACACAGCTATGTTAGCATAACATAAACAGTGAAGCTGGAGGACGAACACTAACACTTTTCCACTTATAAAAGTTAACGTGAAGGTTCTTCATGGTTAGAGACAAATGCAATCGCATGGCAGGATGTTGTAAACGGACCAAACTTCAGTCAGGAGAACAACTGAGATAATCCATCCACAATATGAGGTTAGTCATTAATAGACTGCAACAACATGGGAATAGAGCAGCTGCCAGAGAATTCAACATTAATGAATCAATGGTACAGAAGTGGAGGAAGCAAGAAGAATGAGTTTAATAAAGTTTGATTTATCTGACTGCTTTGTTTCGCTTAATGTGCCTTATAATCCCGTGCACCTTATGGTGCGAAAAATGCGTACTGCACACTGCAGTTTAATGTTGCAAAGCACCTCTTTTTAACTTCAGTGGATATTATACATGGTTATGCTCAGGATATATCAGCCCATTTCTACTGGAAATGCCTTTTGGTTAAACTTTCAGCAAGGAATTTGCATTTGCACTGTTACATTTTTATAAAGCTTTAATGTACATAAAAACCAGCTTCTTGTTTAAGTGAAAATAAATGGAAGGTTGTCTTTTTGCGCTAGTAATGTTGTGGAGTTGTATTTTGTCTCGCATCAATTATATCGTCGGTTATATCGTTATCGCAAATTTTCAAATATATATCGTGATAAATATTTTTGGCCATATCGCCCTGCTCTAATATAGACTGAAAAAGTAAACTTAAGGAACTTCACATGAAGACATGAAACCTATGGGTGGATGTATTCCAGTTTGAGGGAAATACAAATTATCCAATTTTCCAGACAGAAATGGTAAAATGGAGGGTTACTGGAAGATTACATTTTCCAGTAATAAAATGGGAATGTTTGCAGCTGTGCTTTTTAAGCAGTACACCTGTGACTGTGTCCTCTGATTGGTTGGTCCCTGTCACTTGGTGTCACTTGGTGGTTTATATTTTTTCTTTCCTCTCATCTCTCAGAGAGAGGTGGAAGAAGTGTAAAAGACCTTTATATAACTTCTAAGAGCCATAATATCACTCACTGAAATCCATATTAAAATCTATATTCATGCACATATCCAAATCTGTTATTCTTCTAAAATATGTGCATTTATATGTAATGTAATCACACATACAGAGGCAAACCTCAAGCCTTTTCTACTGTGTGCTCAGCACCTGTTAAAAATTACCCTGTGTATATTTTCCTCTGTCAGACTAAGCAACAAGACAACATGATTAATGTTAATTGCGTTTATATTTATCTAACTGTGGGTGTAATTTCCGGGCTGGTGTGTGGGGGAGAGGAGGAGTGTGCTCCAACTAAATGAGCATGAATGAAAGATTGATTACAAACAATAGCATCTGCCTCAAACCGCATTATTTACAGCAGTGAGGAATGCGCAGATGTCTGCTGCCCCCTACAGTCGAAGACTTACCACTGTTGCCGGGTGGCTGAAGGCTGTGCTTAGTGAGGGAGCACCAGCCTACCGGGAAGATGTCTCGGGAGTCGTACTTGCACCAGTAGTCAAAGGCGCCCCGCCAACCGTCAAACATGATGAAGACCTCATCGCCCTTCACTTCTCCAATTGTGGCGGGGCAGATGAGGTACGGGTTCTTCTTGTCCACCGCCTCCAGCTTCATGCCTGGCTTAAAGCTATTCTGAGGGGGTCTTGGTGGTTCCTGGAAATAAAGGCAACGTCCTCATTCGTCATTGCAGCAGCTTTTAAATACTTTATACTTTTTTAAAAGGTTTACAGAGGTAATACAAACCTTTTTAAAGGCTGTTACTGGTGCCATCTCTGCTCCATTTAAGGTTCTCAGCAGAAACATGGGCCAAGAGGAGGCATTCATCCGAAATCCTGAAATGACAGGAATTTAGGCTTAAAACCAAGTTGAACTAATGCAGAAGACAGAAGTTACTGTTATTAGTAGACCTTGTTATTTAGTCAGTGCTGCTTGTTAGGCAGCATTATGGTATGTTCACATCAAAATTCCACACAATCCATCCATCCATACAAATGTTTAGACCTTTCTGCAACCCCTAAATATTTTCCCCGAACAGTCAACGGAAGCACTTCAATGATAGCTGGAACAAATAACATATTTCCAGAACATACCAGAAAGTCCGAAGATTTCACCCACTTTTCTCCGAGCTCGCTCATTTTCTACTGTCTAAAAGCGAAATTGAATCAAGCAACTCTTGTTCTCCACTTTGTTGCCATCAGTCGAGTCAGCAGCTTGTGGGCTGACAGGCTTTTAAACACAGCAACAAAAGAGTTTGTCTGCATTTTAAATCACGCATTTGAATCATGTTAACTTGTATCTTTGATCTACAGATAGATTATGTATCGAGTGTTTATTAAAATAGACTTTTTTAAAAATACTGTGACGTAAGGCCCTCGTTGTGGGAAGTTTGTTTATTAGGTTTCAGGCGACTCTAAATGCTCAGCATCAGTTTTTTCTACTCTTTAATACTGATGATGTAAATGAGACAGGATATTCCTAAAATAGTCAATTTAGGCACACAGCTCTGTTGCTAAAAAATCTTCTGTTTGTGATGGGTAGCTAAACAGAATACGCACTAAAACAGCTTGTTTCAGACAAAAGATAAACTGGGGGTCTGCACAGAGGCCCAATATAAGCTAAATAAAGATGTACAATATGATGAAAGCAATCCTGTCACCATGTATTTCTATTTTAAAAATATTCCAAACATAATTCTTCACATGTCTGACATTGTCTTGACTTCAGGTTGTAACAAAGTCAAAATAATGATGACATGGGAGTTAAGTCTTCCTTATTGAATAATTTGCAGCTCATGTTGTGTGTATTGTTACTAAAGATAAAATCAAAACCTTGTATGTGCTTCTTTCCAATCCTTACCCAGCGGCGGCTGCAGCATATCTCCATTCTTCTCACAGGTGCCGATAGGCTGGATATCAGAGGAGTCGACTAGTCTCCAGAAGTCATTGCTGTTATCACTGCCGTCCAGACGGAGGCGCAGACGGACCCCAGTAATACCCATCACTGTGGCAATGCAAACTGAGGTGGAGTTGCGTGGGTCGTGAGCTTCAAGCTTCATTCCCACCTTGAAGTCATTGGTAGGTGGGACTCTAACCTGAAGATAACAGAAAAATGTCACGAGTGTGGTTGCTGTAATCACAGCAAACAAACATGTTTTTGAACTCTCTATACAGTCTAACAAAAGCTGTCCCAGTACACCCAGTATGAGGTGTTGGGAGCATAAAAAACAAGTATCCAAATGAAGAGAATTTACTGAATCACTGTCCCTAACTGCCTGAATCCAAATACATCAGCACTGAAACCTCACTCAGTGGTGATCCCACAGCTTTGTTACTAGCTCTGCTGTGATTCACAGTACACTTCCTTGTTAAAACCACATAAAAAGG
The DNA here is from genome assembly GCF_041146795.1 of Maylandia zebra. Taxonomy (NCBI): domain Eukaryota; kingdom Metazoa; phylum Chordata; class Actinopteri; order Cichliformes; family Cichlidae; genus Maylandia; species Maylandia zebra. Next base: position 10,015,181 of record NC_135188.1, read on the forward strand.
GTGCAAAACCCACACAAACAATCACAATCGAGGGCTTGTCTAGACCTGTATTTGCTTAGATTCTTAGATTCTACTAAAGTAGCTCTGAATGATTTACAATTCAAAATAATCCTTATTTATCTTACACTAGCCTATCTTACACTTGGTGCAGGCCCTCTGTTTGTCCTGTCTGAAACAATTGATCTGATTGGCAGGTCTAAGCAGCATGTAACTGGGACTGCTGCACTCACACTCAGACAGCCGCGTACCGGTCCAGAGTTCATGCATGAAAACAGTCTTTCAGCCCTTCATCAGACCGTTGAAACATTTAGTCAGTGCACCATTGATGTGACCCAGCTGATTAACATCGGCCAAAGCCATTTATAAACTTCATCTTATTTCCCGATTCCAGTGTCACTCAGCGAGGCGATAGCCCTTACATTTACATTTTCCTCTAAGACACTGGGTCTATATTCATGCAAATGGACCTCAGCAAATGTTTCACTAGACTAGCTGGGGCTCACTTCCTCCAAGGCTGAAAACTGCAGGTCCAGGTTACTCTGGAATGTTTTCTTGAGAACAACTCCAGAATGATCACAGTTTTTGTTATTTCAAATAAATACATTTGTCAGTAATCCTGCTAACACACAAACCAAACCAGTCACATGACCATGGCTTTGGTAGCATTTATAAACTCAGGAGGACATACCTGACGAAAACAGGTTGCTGGTGCTGGTATCGATGATGTTTCCTTGAGATATTCTTCCCAGCTAAAAGCATCTAAAGAGAAACAACGAGAAAGCGATGTGAGAAAGTGAAAGTGTATTTCATCTATTAAATATATCAATTATTAAATATTACAGAAATGAATATCCGTGTGCAAAAGCTTGAAATAAAACTGTTTATCAGTGTGTGAAATGTGACATTATACCATGATTTTAGTCCATCTATACAAGCCACACAACTGAGCTTCTCATTTCTTAAAACACTGAGAACACAATCTCAATAATGACAAGAAATGAAGAACATCTCTTGTGGATGTTTAGCAGTATGTGATACAAACAAACCTCTCTCTGTTGCAATGGCTTGTCATTAAAAGCTCATGAGGAAGTTACATAAAACAACTATAATCCTGCTCTGATTACATAAATACCTATTAGAGTGCATCTTGTGTTTCATCAACTTCATCATGTCTGAGAGTTAAACACGAGAATGAAGTGAATCCTTTCACAATTTAAAAAAAAAAACTTGAAGGGGTCATACCTGATTTCTCTTTTTTGGCTTCTTTCTGATCTAAAAATTACAAAGACAACAACAAAAGAAATTTAGAAACATTTTAAACCCCTATATCTTACTTCAGGCAATGTAGGCATTACAATACATTGTCCTTATAAATGTAACTTATATTACAAGCTTTAAATTACAGTCTGAACACAGAACATATTCATAATTATGGAATGTAATAGAGTATAGGCACCCTCTGTTAATTATAGCCATTTTATAAACAAAAAAAGTTAATTTTTCTAGGATAAGTGAAGCCCCGATTAATAGAACTGGTTAGAATATGAATTTAGTCACAATATGGGTGGTTTTCCTTTTTGGCTCAAGCCAAAACTTGTTTGGGTGGGCGCCACATACCCTACAATCTGTGTAACAAACATTTACAAACATCTGAGGGAAACTACTACCAGTTTTTTTTTACATTATGAAAAAAACCCCATTTTTTTCCATTTTGTATAAGCACAAGTACCAGCTTCCTCAAACAAATGAAAGGTCCTTGCCTTTTAGCGGCGTTTTCCCCATGGTGACAGATGACCAATGTGGCACTTTTATGGTGATGAACAAGGTGCCAGATGATCAACCGACTTGTTTCCGTATTCTCTGAAAGTTTGTCCTGAAAACACAAAAATGGATCATTTGGGACAGAAACAAGACAGAAACGCCTTAAAAATATTGAAATAACAACAAGGCAATTTGTCCAAAGCAGAACATCCAACTCCAGGGAGTGTTCGAGCTGAAAATTCCAATTGTGAATTTAGGAATTCCAGCTTCCCACTTCAAATGTTACATAGCATAAGACTCAAAGAGAGGAATAAAAGATGTGCAATTTAGCAAATGAGAAACTGGGATTGACAACTAAAGCCTGACTTATTATACTCCTTCTACATCTATTTGCGCAGGTATTTGGCTACAGAGAGTGAAGTATTATGGGTATTTAAGAAATGCAGACGACTGCCTGCAGACCTCTAAAAAAAATGAATAGAGAAAAAAAACGATGCACCAAACTAGTATCTGGACTGAATATCTGGCAAATATGACATCTTTGTTTTGTGTTAACTTCATCGAGAAGAAGCTAACACAGCATGGAAGAACGGTCAGGTTTGGGGGTCAGGTTTTTACTGTTTGGGAATGGTCCCAGTCTTCCTCAGTGTCGGAGTACCAGGTTATTTATTGATCACAGATAGATATTTGGTATCAGCAGATATCAACATCTATGGTAGTGATATCAGAAAATGAAAATCTTAATTGGTACATCCGTTACAGCAGAATGAAAGAAAAAAATCAAACAAACATGAATCCTCCTGATCCTCGAAGCGGTAACGCCACCATTATCAACATGAAGTGACAGATCCATGTTGGAGTGAGTGAAGGTATTCAGCCATGAAATCAGGGCAATGCAACAGGTAGAGCCCACATGGCACGTATTTCACCTAATGCCTTCTTAAATCTCTACCATCCAATCTAAATTTCTGTGCACCTCAGGTTTGTTGCAGCAGCCTTTTTTGGTGCCGTGATGTTCCCTCTCACTCTCTTACATGATTAGCATATCGATAAATGGTTGTTACTTCTGCTTGATGCATCAGAGATTTCCCCTAATTTGCATAATTTCCAACTGGCTGTAGGGAACTGAAAGGGAATGTTACCTGTTAAGTACAATATGTATTTTAGTACTGAGCAGTTATTAATAATATCCCTGTGCACCTTTAAGGCTGAGACAGACTGGAGGGTGAGACCTTTTCTTTCAGTGCATATTAACTTTAATTATCTTGACCTTTTTTTTACTGCAGCTACTCTGTGGGCACTGACTGTAACAGTATTTGTGAACTGACACAATAAAAGGTTGAACAGCTTTTGTTCTGAGGTTTCGAGAGTCTGTCTCTGTCTATATTAACCATCCCTGTGTTATTCTTTTAGAGAACTAATGTGCAGATGTTAATTCCAGCTGTTCCTCAGTCTGCTGAAATAATCACAGCAGCTGCTGCTTATGGGTTGGAACAAATTAAACTTCTAAATATTAGCGTTTAGTTCATTATGCTCCTTTTTATGTGAGATCATTTACAATTGTTTACATCTACAGTCATCTCAGAGAGAGAGGAGATGCCAGCATCTGAATAGGGACTCAAATCAGCAGACCTTAAGTTACTAATCAGCTCAACTGACATTTAGCATTTAATATGCTAAAAAACCAGTTGATTCTGAGGAGGTCAGGCATGAGCTTATAGTTTTAAAGGAATAGTGGAGATGTCCCTAAAAATAGCCCACATAGTAAAAGTATGAAGATAGGCAAAGGATACTGTGGTTAGCAAAACGGAAATCAACCTTTTTTCGTAAAGTAAAAAACCATCAGAACCTCTTTCGCGTACAGTATTGTGGTTTTCCAGTAATGGGTCACTCCCACGGAGACAGGAAGCCTCGTACAAGGTGGGTTTTTTTTCATGAGGTTCAGCTACAACCGGGCCTGTGGTGGGACAGCCCATACGACACAGTCTGCAACTTTGTGTACATTCCCTCAGTTTCATTCCCAAAACATCTGTAGAATGTAACTAACTCCACCACCAGGAGTCCCGTAAGTTAGTGAGTTTGGTATAAAGAAAGCACAACAGCTGTTCTAGGTCAGCAAATAAAAGCTGCGTGCCCTCCCCTCAAATTTACAGTAGAAACACGGTCTCAGTCATTGAGGTAATATTAGCCACGCTGAATTGTCTATTATAATGACGCTAATAACGCCCCGCCTATGAGCTAAATTAACGTTACATCGACCCAAGAGGTTATTATTCACAACACCTACATTTATAACCTCATAATTACCTACAGCCAGAACTACATTTTCTAATTTTTACTCTCAAATCAGCTGGTTATGTCGCCTCACCCACCAGCCTTTTAATGTTAACTTGGATTGTAACAGCTAGCGAGGCTACATGTCGAGGCAGGAAGGTATAATTTAATTAATTTATCATAACGCCGAGTTTTAAAGTGTTCCATATATGATGTATATATGATATATGATGCATCTCTGCTCTCTGTTGTGTAACATTAACGGTTTCAGGTAATAGTCTAGGCCCAATGTTGACAACTGGAACTGCTTGTATGTTAGCTACCGCTGCTGGCTAATAACTAGGTTGGCTAACCTTAGCGTTAACCCTCTGAGAACAGTTTCTTCCACAGTATCGGAGAGAATCGCACGTAGGCAGGATTGAGAAGCTTCCACGGATAATTTCCCCAAACTCCAACTCATTCATTCTGAAGTATTAACTTACAAGTGCCTTCTTTTTTCGACTGAAGATCCACTTTTTTTCTATTCGTCAGCTGCCATTTTTTCACGAATGTAGTGTATCCTTACACGTACGTAATATATGCCAAAGATTGTGCTGAAAGGAGAGTACAGCTACGACACGGGGACTGACTGCAGGAGGAGTAGTTCAATGGCCAATGAATTCGCTTGCTGCTCACAGTAGTAGCCAATCAGGAAAAGACTCAAATAATTTGTCCAATAAGAATCCGGACTGCATTGGCTGTAGTTTCAGCTTCAAAAAACTTGTATGAGTGATCCACTTCAGCGTTCCTTCCTCTTTACAGGGTCTTTCTCCTGTGTCCCCCAGCTGTGCTTCAAAACTGAAAAACTGTAAACATGTAAGAAAACGCCTCGAATAAACAATGTAAGATAAGTGGTCTGGTCTTTAAATACGTAAGGCCAAAACTACAGAACAGAAAATAGTAAAAAGAAAAATAATTAATGCAAAATGCTAAATTCGTATTATAATATAATATAATATAATATAATATAATATAATATAATATAATATAATATCATGAAAAGCAGTAAGTACATTTGGAGCAGAACTAAAGCCCTGTCCTAAATAAAAACTGTTTATGTTAGTGAAACTGTAAAGTGGTTGTGGTTTGTTCTCACTTAAAGTGGGTAGTAATGCGTCATCACAGAAAAATAGCGTATGACTTACGGTCACTGTCCCGTCTTCACTGTTTTTCCCCCGCCCACACATTTTTTTTTAAATTTTTTCCTCATTAACTTCAGATCAGGAGTGTCAAGATATTTTTTTTCTTCATCTTTAAAAAAAGAAAAAAAAATCCTTAATTTAAGTGTAAAGAAGTATATTCTGATAGACTTCATCTAAGCCACATCCAAGACTTTCTTAAAAACAGCTAACCCCATCAAAGGGTTTTATTTCTTTTCATATTAATTTTCTAATTAGATGAGAGATCCGGTTACAAAGCTGGCGACAAAACAGCCTGAAGTGTTTTCAACATCATTCCTCATCATTCCCAAATTCATTGAATTTTCTGTTATTACATGTATATTACACACGTAACAGGCAAAATGCTTTGGTTTCCTGTCTTTATCTGGATTCACTACAGCAGGAATTATCACAGTGGAAAACAGTGGTGCTATGGGACAAAACACATTCAAATTAACTGTTTTTTATGCTGAAATATTCATAATATAATGAGTGTCTGGTAAAATATGATGGTTTTATACCTAAAAAAAAAAAACCCTAATATAGTATGGATGCACTGGTATTGTAGTATCTGGTCATACTGACTTTGTTAAATGATAATAACATGCATTTGCCATATTAGTGGTGGATATTAATCAATTTTCCTTCTAGACGCAAGCTTGGACACTTAGCACCCATCTTGACTTATTTGGGCCTCTATCTTTAGCATTAACTAAATTCAATTGATGTCACTGGAACCACCAGTCAAATCAGATAAAAACACTTCTAGTCTGTTTATATTGTTGCAGAATCACAAATTTAAAGTTCAGGATCCCTATTTTGCTCTCTGTTCCACATGTGGCTGTTCCACATCAATTTAAGTTGGCTAAATGTATGAGAGCTTAAAACATTTTAAGCATTTTGACTTAAGAGTCCCATTAGTTAAAATTAGCCTTTAACACTCGTAGTTTTTAGCTTGTAAGGCTTCCCTTTTCCAAATGTTCTTAAACATACACACCAAAATTTAGCTTGTAATCGCTGTAATAGAAATTTGTTTTAAATTCCACTTAAGTGGTGCAACTGCTGTGGTTGTGGTTGTTTGTTTTCACTTGCTCTGCATTTTCTTTTCCAATATAGACAGGAAGTGTGGAGCAAAATGTTGTACGATATCGCTCCACTTTCTCAGTGTTTACTGAAATAAAACATTTTCAAATAAAGTTGTATTAAAAAAAATGTTTCTATCCATAAATATAAATGTCAAGTATTGTAAAAAGAATTGTGGAGACCGAAGCAAATTCCTGTTTGCAGTGACCAAACAGAGCAAATACTGAAAAGTGTCAATCATTTGTGAAAGAATTATAGAGTACATGTTCCTTTTTAATAACAAAAAAAATAACGCTGGGGGGGTGGTTGTCATTTGATAAAAATAAAAAGTGTCTCTAATACCAGGAATCCTTCCATTTTCGGCTCAGTTCTTTGTAGGAAAGAAGTTGTTTGTGACACAGAAAATTATAGAAGTTTCACATCCTTATTTGTCACTGGTGAAATGGTGCTGTTTGCCTCAGATGTGCAGAGGGCACCTGTTATAGTAGTTACACCAACAGTGACCTCACAGCTGTTTAACTTTGCAGAACAGCCACTCAGTGTCCAAGTATCAAACAACATAATAACTAGAGCTCATAATAAATTGATTCAAACATTATCTTGAAAGCTCTGGAATGGGGTGGGTGGGGGTGGAGAAAGGTTAAAACCCAGGACAGGACAGGTCACCATTACATCCCAAGACTAACATGGAGAGACACAAAACCAACCGATTTAGAATTACCATTTAACCCAGTAAGGATGTTTTTGTGGGAGGAAATTGAAGTACCCAAATAGAAAATGGAAACTCCCAAGTTTTACTCTCATAATGTGAAAACATAAATATTCCTTTTGCATATAATTCATTCCATTTAAGCTCTCACCAGACCCTATTAGATCACAAGATTTTTATACTGCACCCATGCAAAGTTTTACCTTATTTTTGATTTTCCAGTAAGGTGCAGCTCTCTCTGTATTTGTCCAGTTAATGAAAAAAAAAGGAAAAGTTAGACTCTATCAATGATTTGTGGTTCCATAATTTGATGATCCTGCATTTAAGAACACCTTACCGCTACATTGGTAATTATGTGTGTTTTTCAAATTTACCTTCACTTTTCCTCCAAGCAGACAAACTCAAGTTTAAACTATAATTTATCTGGTTTGAAAGGGTTCTTTAAGGGTTCAAACACATGTAAGTCAAGTCAAGAATTAAGTCTATGTTACCTTATTTGAAATCTTTATTTTCTTTTATACTGTAGGTTAACAAAATCATGTGTTATATAAGAGTAATCCATGTTCATATTTCCATTGAAAGGTTGCACATTTTTTGTGCAATTTAATACATTTTAGTGGGTTTTCATTCTCCTTTATAATCAATGTTGTACCCAAGAGGGTTAAACTTGATTCAGTTGGGATTAAAAAAAACTGCACTGGGAGCGATCGTGTTGGTTGATCTGATGTGGCGTGCACATTTAAAACTGCTCAACTGATTTATTTGCTACGGGGAAATAACTCCCCAATGCAGGAATGCGCACTGTCTTTGACGTAATAAATACAGGAATTACTCAAACAATAATGAATAATTTCCATGGTTAATATGGACTTAGTTCTCACTGGCTGGGGGAGAAAACCACCTTTTATGACAAAAGAATTTTAAAGGGTGTGGTTTGCTGATTGAAAAGATCTGATGCAAAGAGAAAGGTGAGGTTTTTAAACTCCACCTTGTTTTTGCAGGTTCTGTGTGAATACAGGTATGGGCAGGTGCAGATCTAATCTATGCAATACAGACAGTGTTCCTACTTCAGTGTTACACCTTTAGCAGAAGAGATGAGGCTTTATTCTGTGGTGTAATGTATATTACATCACCGAGACTCCATTGTGTAATATAATTTTCCAAAACCTGGTACTTCCCAGCCACTTCTTCAAAATTATAGTCAAGGACTTCTTGTTCACCTCTTCAAACTTTAAACTTCATAGTGTTTAGTTTTTAATGTTTAGCTTCTTTTTAATGATTTTTATATAAGGGTTTGGAAGTTCTGAGGTATTGCAGTATAACTGCGACCCTTTCCCGGTCTCAGTCGTCATTGTCATGCCTCTGGGATTTCCTGATAGGATCTTGACTTCATATCTTAGATGCTAAGTTTATCTATCTGAGTCGTGGTTTATGTTTGGTGTTTTGTTAATGTTCCAGTGTTTTAGTTTTCATTTCCTGTTTTCTTTGATTTGTGAGACTTTGTTTCCTGTTTAATTTCACAATGAGCTTCAGTTTTATGACACTAGTTTCTTGGTGTTTTTTTTCTTCTGGTTTCTAGTGATTAACACAGTTTTGTGGATGAGTTTTGGTTTGCATCATCTAACTGTACTCAGTGTTTCTGTTTGTGCCCTCTTCTGTTTTTACACCTCGGGCTGTTTGTGTTTCCTTGTCTCTTACATTTGGTTTATTGTTGGTATTCCTGCCTCCTTTAGTTATTTCCTGTGGTACTTTGATGGTTTTGTTTTCTTTGTGTTTAACTGCGGTTTCCTTGCTGAGTCATCTATGAATGTTTCTTCTGTGCACCCTTTCTTTTGTACATTACTGCTTTCTTCACATTTTTCTTTTTACATTTTTCTTAATTTTGAACCTATGTTATGACAGCATATTTTAAAGCCTTACTCTTTGATTCATTCTAAGGTTTTTCCTTTTATTCCACTGACTAAACTGTTTTTTTTTTTTCACAGTTAGTCTTAGTTTGAGTAACACCTTTGATTTGAAATAGGAAGTTTGGGCTTAGCCAAACTGTGTTTACAAAACAGCCAACAACACATGGGTATAGTTTATGGTAGGCATGGTAGGAATATGTTCCCACCACCACTAATTTGATCTTAATGGCATATGTTTAAATAAAATACTGTACACTGGCAGGGGAATGTCCAGGGGTGGAGGGAAATATAACCACACCCACCCCAGGTGCCCCCTGTCAAGTTGTCTTTTGCGATATTATTTATTTGATTTTTTTCAGTTTGTGTGCTCAAATATATGACTTTATAGGATAGCTTTTTTCAGATTTGAACTAACCAATAATCTGAGTTTTTGATGTATCTGTCTCAAATCACAGATCCGGATTCATTTTTATAGAGAGGGCTGTGAAAATTTCAAGCTTTTATCTTGAAGTATTTTTTGGGGGGGTCTTTTTCTGGCTTTATTGGATAGGTACAGTGAAGACTGACAGGAAAGCAGAGGGAGAGAGAGGGGAAGACATGCAGCAAAGGGTTGCGGGTCGGACTCAAACCGGGCTGGCCGCTTTCAGCCATATGGCATATGGTCGCCCGCTCATCCCACTGAGTTAAACTGGCACACTCGGCTTTTATCTTTGGTAGTTTCTGGGATATTCATGTCAAACGTTGTCTCTGAAAATCTGGAATACAAAAACTACCACAGACTGTCCAGGATCTCGGTGATGCCATGATGCTACGCTCAAAAAAAATAATTAATTGGATGAAGGTAATTTTATCTTGCCACTTATATTCCATCTAAACAAATCATGTTATATTAATCCATATTGGTTGTGTTGTGTCAACACGATATATGTGTGTAGGTTTAACATAATATTAACATTAACATTCAATAACCTCAGTGATTTTCCTGTGGTTTGACATCTAATGTGATCTTGTGAATTTCGTGAGTCGACTCAAAAAATGAAATTGGGTGGTTGTTACATGCACAAGATCCAAACTTGTAATTTGAACTAAATAATTCCATGTTTCTATGGTGAACGTACTTAAATCATGTAGCATCTGCATGAAATCCAGCAACTTAATTTGTTCTTGTTGAGATGACATCATACAATCCAGTAAGAGTGGCTGGATCCAGGCAACTAACCACTCTTACTGGATTGTATGATGTCATCTCAACAAGAACAAATTAAGTTGCTGGATTTCATGCAGATGCTACATGATTTAATTACGTTCACCATAGAAACATGGAATTATTTAGTTCAAATTACAAGTTTGGATCTTGTGCATGTAACAACCACCCAATTTCATTTTTTTTGAGTGTACGGCCTGAGAAGAGATCCTCTAAGAAACTATCGACTGCCTTGTAAGGAGCATGCACAGACATTACAGGAGTGCATATAAGCACATTGCTGAGCCACATTAAAAAATAAGTCTGTGTTTTTCATTTTATTGAATCTAGGCCTGAAAAGCTTGATGATTTAGGTTTTCAAATGTTTCTCAACAATCCAATTTAGATTTTCACCTGAAATATTTCATTCATCAGGCTGTATAAATTCAATTTTCTCCTAATTTTTTGCAGCTGTGTATTTCAGGAGTACAGGAGTACAGAAGTCTGGTGAGGAACTTTGTCGCATGGAGTCACACAAACCACCTGCAACTCAACACCTCAAAGACTAAGGAACTGGTTGTGGACTTCGGGAGGTCTAGAGCAGGTCCACTGCCGGTTCAGATAGAGGGGGAGGAGGTGGAGGTGGTCAACAAGTACAAGTACCTCGGGCTGTGGGTGGACAATAAACTGGACTGGTCATGCAACACAGAGCACCTGTATAAAAAAGCCCAAAGCCGACTGTACTTCCTCAGGAGGCTGAGGTCTTTTAACATCTGCAGGAAGCTCCTGAGGATGTTTTACCAGTCAGTGGTTGCTGGAGTACTTTTCTATGCTGTGGTGTGCTGGGGGAGCAGCACAGCAAAGAAGGACTCATCCAGGCTGGAGAAACTGATCAGGAGGGCTAGCTCTGTGGTCGGCATGAAGCTGGACACTCTGGTAACAGTGGCAGAGAAAAGGACATTAAAGAAACTGATGGACATTATGGACAATGCCAGGCATCCTCTGCACACGGCCATAAACAATCAGAAGAGTCTGTTCAGTGACAGGTTGCTTCTCCCAAAGACAAGAACTAACAGACTTAAAAACTCCTTTGTCCCACACGCCATCAGACTGTTTAACTCCTCTCTGGAGGGGAGAGGGAGGGGAAACAGGAGGACAAAGGAGGGAACAACTAAGCTGTAGTGCCTCTTCACCTCACTGTGCAATACCTTTTGTGCAATACTTTTGTAAATAGTCAACGGTGCAATAGACTCAATACTTGAAATGTGCAATTCACTTGTATTTTTATTTTTATTCCTATTTATTCTATTTATCCCCTTCGTATATTTTATTTATATTGTCTCTGTATTTATATATATGTGTGTGTGTATAACTCTGTAACTTCTGTCGGTGCTGTGCTTTTTTGGAAATCGAATTTCCCAGAGGAACCCACCCGAGGGATTAATAAAGTTCTATCTTATCTTATCTTATCTTATCTCTTCACTCATCCGGCACCCTTAATATTTCTAATTTCACTGCCCTCACACATTTCAAGTTTATTATTATTCGCTCTTTACCAATATTGTCTCTCCTCTGTATTACTAGCTATGAGCCGGCTATTTTGGAAATAGATCTGAGTCTTGTTAACTGGTTTGTAATGAACATCAGGCTGACATATTAATGGATTTTATGGCTGCAGCAACTGCTGCAAGGAGCATAGTTTTATTATCCCTGTAAATACAAGTTAGAAAGTGGTGCCTCCTGCATTGATTAAGATGGTGATGGCAGTCGTGATTATGGATTAAATAATGACTGTAACTGTATTAATATTTCAGCAAGTGTAAAATTATAGCTAATAACACAGACAATTAGGTCTCATCAAATAAGATTTACCCAATTAAATAAACCATAACATATTCCACATCACTTTACTCCACTAGGTATGTACTTTCCACTTTCTCTGCATCATGTTTAGGGTCAGTCTGCTTGTCTGTCTTTTGAGTTGTTTCCTGTTTTACTTGGTACTTGTGACAGTCTTCATTTGGACTTCCTGACAGATTCATGTTTTATTTTCCACTTTTTATTTCTCACTTTTCCACCTTGCTTCCTTTCTTCATTTTTTCCTTGGCTCTTGTGCTCCTTGGGATCACTTTTGGATCACTATATTACATTCACAGACTCTGCTTCACATAGGCAGCAGTTTTGTTGACTGGAGAGTATGTTAGTTTAAAAAATAACTTTATTTATCCGTAAATTTAAGAATAACTGGCTGAAGGCCTAAGCTTGTTTTTCTTTTACTTTCCATTCTGAAGTGAGGACAAATTGTTTAGAGTCCTCCACAGTTTGTATACTCCAGCAGTGTGCTGCACCTCTTTTATAATTTGAAGGAAAAAACACTTTTCCAAAGGTTAAATCTGAGAAACCTTGATTAGAGTTCCTCTATCAAGCCACTTCTTTTCTCAAGGTGCATTTTGGAACGCAGATATCCTTCAACATGGTGTCCTGAGAGTGATTTCTATGTCGAGGGAAGGATGAGGACAGAGGAGATGAATAGGCACAAGTTTGAGAAATGATAAAAAGCTTTCTGTGTCCTTTCCCTGGTTACACTCTTGATTCACAGTTGGTTTGAAGTTGGAAAAATAAACCTTGATACACTAAATCATAATTTTGAGGCTGATTCCTTTCAAGGACATCCTTGAAGGAGATGATGACCATGTTGATGGCAAACTTTACCTCTAAGCCTCCCAGTTAACTCACATCATGACAAACTGAAGAAAACCTGATGAGCTCAGTCATTATTGACTTCTGGATTGTTTAGAGGGATCGGCTAACATATTTGGAAACTGCATTTCAATTCAGTTCCGTTTTATTTATATAGCACCAAATCACAACAACAGTCCCCTCAAGGTGCTTTAAAAAAGAAAATCTAAAGTGAAAAAAATGGAAAGTTAGTCAATGAATAATCAAATTTAACAAAATAAATGACATTAGATATCAATTAATCACTAATTAAAATGACTTTTTATTAACGGACTATGTGTTTAAATGCAGGTGAAGTCTCAAAGTACACACACATGCTTTCTTTAAGACCACAGTACAGCCTGGATTCATTCAGTTTCAGGACAATCCTGTCGGTGGCAGCATTGGTCAGCACAAACACTCAAAAAGTTATGCAGCAGGTTTTGAATGAAAATAGGCAGGAAGGGGAAAAACAAGTTGCTTTCTGCACACTAAAAATTAATTTGGAATTAATCTAGTAAGCTGTATCTGAAATGTTGCACACAAAGCATGATGGCTGCTCATTGTTAACATGTACAGTGATAAAGTTTTACAGCCCCGTGGGTATTCAGCTGACATTAATAAGACAGGAATGCTCTCTGAGTGTTACAATCACCTGGAAAATAAATAATTTACTCAATAAAATTAATGTGTGTACAGTTGTTGTTTAATGTGTGTACAGTTGTTGTTTTGCCTATATCTGTATGAGTGAACTTTGTCTTAATGGGGCACCTTACGTTTCTGTGCATATCCTCAGGGAGGGTGCAAACTGTCTTTGTGTCCTCAAAGGGCGAGTTTTAAACAGTCTTTGTAAATGACAAGAAACCCCACGTCAAGCAACCTGCTGCTTTATGAGAGTGGAAGGCAGAAGCTATCTGCCCTCCTTTAGCTCCAGCTCCTCAGGTTTAAGAGACAAACACCAACTCTACTTTTAAGGTCAGGGTTTAAACTTTCCATTGTGATAAAGCTTACAGTCAGAGCTGGATCAGGTGACCCTGAGACCTCCTTTGGATAGATCAAATTCAAATTCAGACCCTTGTAGCTGTTGACGGGTCTCTGAATTGAGGGATAGAGCAGAAAGAAAAGCAGCATTTCTGGGCATTTATACTCCTATCAGATTAATGTACAGTACTTGTGTCTTGAGTCACTCTTTATTTCTTCATATGTTGTTCAGTTATCTAGACTTTCTTGTCATTTTTAAAGCAATAGTTCGCCAAGCTTTCTAAAGGTCTTTGAAAGTTTGTCTTTGGACATTGGCTTTCTCACTCGTTTTCAATCCAGTCCTTTTACCTGACCATTTTCAGAGGATTTGTTTGTTTGTTTGTTTTTTGTTAAGTCACTTAATACATATCTATGAATCATTCACACACACATAAAGCCCCCCAACTCAAGGGAGGGAGCAGTTTTGTGTCTATACATAACAGAAAACTTACCAAAGAACCAATTTTAAGTTAGATATTAATTTCTTTAGCTAAATCAATGAGAAATGTCAAAAATAGCACATTTTGACAGGAATACGATAGCAGTTTTCCCAAACAACTCTTAGCTGAAAACTTGGCATATCCTGGTAGGGTGTGCAGTGCCTCCTTAAAAGTTTAATGAAACTGGAAAGGTGGAGGACAAAAAGAAGACGTGGCAGATCTAGAAAAAACAAACAAACAACAATCTACAGCAGATGAACATTATCTGGAAGTCACGTCGTTAAGAAATAGCAAAATAAATCCAGCAAAGACCTGACACAGGACCTGAGAGATGCACCTGGCAGTTATCTGCATCTAGCCTGGGCCTCAACATCTTTGAAGCAGTGAGTGATCATCTCAGCAGAGAACAGAACCTAACACAGTGAACATTCATAGAAGAGTGATGAAATGTCCTTTGAGAAGCCTGCAGACTACTTAAAGAAGTTACAAGAAAGCTTGTCTAAGAGAGTTTAGGCTGGGAAGTAAAGGTGGTTGTACCAAATTTTAACTTTCAAGAAACTCTGTATTGGCCTCATATTCTATATTTCCACGTATGTTTGCAGATATTTCAAGAAATTGCTGCACCTATTTCCAGTTTTCCTAAAGAAATATGAAGAAATGCAAGATGGATCAAGGCTTTCAGACTACTGTGTCTCCTGTGGTGATGCCTTTGGAAATAATAGCGTACCATATTTTTCGGACTATAAGGCGCACTTAAAATTCTTAGATTTTCTCAAAAATCGACAGTGCACCTTATAATCCGGTGCGCCTTATGTATGAATTCTGGTTGTGCTTACTGACCTCGGACCGATTTTACGTGGTACATGAGAAATCTGTGAAAAAATGTTTTAGTATGACTTTGGTAAGCTACAAAGCTGCACCGCTTGATGGATTGTCGGAGCATTATCCGGGTCCAAACTCCGCTTCAGGTCCCAAAGTCAAACGAGCACTGCAGCATCAATGAGAGTAAAAAACTGTCTAAATTATTTTATCTTTAATAAAATCATCAGCGTTGCTGCTTTACCAGGTGTAACAATTACGTTTAACATCCAGGCATCTATGAAAACTGAATTTATTAAATTTAACTGAGTTAGAAGTTAGTAGGAAGTTAGCTCGCTAGTTTCCACCTAAACATGATATAGCATGTTCTGACTGAGAGATTTCTGAAAAAATTAAAACAGACAGCTCTGCTTTTACTTCCAACATAAATGAAGACTGAAAACTAAACAGCAGTGACGTTTGTAGGGTTACTGAAGTTGGACTAGCTGGTATATAATGATGTGCTATCTGATCGCTAGCGACATAGCTATGTTAGCATAACATAAACACAGTAAAGCTGGAGGATGAATGCTAACTTTTTTCAATTAGATAAAAGTTAACGTGAGGGTTCCCTATGGTTAGGGACAAATGCAATCGCATGGCAGGATGCTGTAAACGGACCAAACGTCAGTCAGGAGAACAACTGAGATAATCCATCCACAATAAGAGGTTGGTCATTAATATATTGCAACAACATTGGAATAGAGTACCTGCTGGAGAATTTAACATTAATGAATCAATGGTACGGAAGTGGAGGAAGCAAGAACAATGAGTTGAGTAAAGTTTGACTTATCTGACTGTTTTGTTTCGCTTAATGCGCCTTATAATCCGGTGCGCCTTATGGTCCGAAAAATACAATACCTGTAAAGTACCTTTGCTGCAGATTCTGTTGACAGGCTTTATAATGAATCTTGAATCGTGAATCTTTTCCTTTCCACATCCTATCATTTTAACTAAGAATGTGTTCTTCATGACTTTACCGATTAAATAAGTAATTAAATTAATAAGTTCTACTGGCTCACTGCACCACCTAGTGGTGAAAATTGGCATTGCAAAAAGTGCAGCCCAGCCTGTGTTTAGCTACAGTGGATTTCTCTTGAAAACAATGCACACGATTTGGATATAAAGTCACAGCAGTTTCTTCACATTCCACTCTAAGTTTTGAGACTGCAGCTGGGAGTCTCAATTTATGGCTCATTCACTCCCTGATGCATTTATATCCCACTATTACACACCATTAACGTGTACTTACTCTCTCTTGTAGTTTTGTCCAGTTTTTACCCTTACCCTTAAGCAAGGCACTTACTCCTCTCTAATGTAGCTTGTGTATACACCTTACATCAGAACATCCTTAAAAGGCAATCTTTCTGCCTCTTTATGTACTTTGGAGTGGCCTTTAGCTAAATTATGTTGTCATATTTGAACGCGGGGTGTGATTTGCCAGAATTATGTAATTGAGAAATTAGAACAATAATATCCCACCTTCATACCAAACACCCTCAGACCGCAACACAGTTTTCAGCAACCCTCCCCTCGCCCCCCCCTCTCTCCGGAAGCCATCTGTGCTGTAATTGGCTGAAACTAAGGGGGAGTTGGAATAAACAACAGTTCCGAGCATTTTCATTGGCCGCTGTCACGTCGCTCGAACTGTTGCCTGGCGATGGGCTCGGAGCTTGTCAACCGCACGATCCAGTTACTGTAGCTGCCTGCTGCAATGAAAATAACGTCGTTGGTGGGTGGATATATTTATATGGGCCTGTTTCCATCGTTTTTCCCCAAAAACAGTGACTGAGTGAGTAGTTTTTTTTTATCTTTACTTGGGTAACACTTAACCTGCGAGGGTGACTCGGATCTCTTATGTGTTAAGGCAGGCGGGAGGTTTGTTATGCATGTTTTCTGAATCAGCTGGTTCAACAACAACTAGGGAAAAAAACTGTTAATTTCTGTTAAGTTGGCTTCATATGTTTGACTTGTTGGGTTTGCTGTTGCTCTGCATTAAAAATGTGGGCGCTACAGTCAGTCTGTGGGCAGTCATAGCTCCCTGTCTCTCTCACACACGCACACGCATACATATGTGCATATATACACAATTAGATACACAGGCTACAGTTAAAAATGATGATTTGTGACAGCTACATTTCACCTTTGTAGCTGTTAAGAATGTGAGAGACTTGTTATAAGAAGCAACACCACAAATGCAGGTGAGATTTTTACATAAACAGCAGTAAATTTCTTTTCCTTTTTTCAACCATAATTTTATCTTAAATTTAAACTTGTGTCTATTGTTGTTTGCGTAATTGTGTGCAATTAACCCAAAAAAATCACGTTACTCTAAACCTGAGTGACGTTGTTAGATGGATCCCTTTGTTGTTGTTGTTGTTGTTGTTGTTGTTTTTTCTACAAATTTCCACCACTTTGTCAAATTTTAATCATCAGAAAGACACAATTCTGCATAAATACTAGTGCACTGATCATATGAAGAGATTTTGGAGGTTCTGCATTTTCAATTCCACGCACCACGCATGAGTCATGCTGTTGATAGAGACAAAATATACGATCTACAGCCATGCACTGTGCATTCCTGATCATATTATCCTTCCAGGAGTGGGCCTGGTGGGTTAGTTGGCAAAAATCTGCTTGGGAAAAACAATAGGCTTGCATGCCACCTCATGTAGGCTGCAAGCTGAAATGGACCAAAGGAAGCACAGAAACACACTCATGAGTGAAAAATAAAAGGCATTTTCTGCGAGGTGAAAAGTGTTTGAGTTTAGCCTACAGTTGAGGGTTTGCTGCTGAGTAAGATAAGGGAGTAACAGACCACACAGCGATATTTGGTGTTCAGGGAGACTCAGTTTATTTTGGTGCCGAGGTTTTTGCATAGTGATGAGCAGCTCCTGTGCCCACAGCTCTGTAGGAGATTGCAAGTGTGTGTGTGAGTGTGTGTGTAGGCTACACAAGTCCTTGAGCTTTCCAGCTAGGAGAAGATGAAATGGAGAAAGTGGTATCTGGAGTCTTATCTGATTCAATAAAGAGTGTGTGGATACCAGAGGAAATCCTTTGATCACGTTCAAAATGCGTGCGGTGCCCTTTCACTCTCTCTAAACAGGTAGGAATTTACTATTTTCACCATCATTTTCATCAGGTTCTGTAAACTATAATATGGAACCTTTTTATTTACTTAATTTATACTGACGAGACAGTCCACTGATTTCACACATTCGCGTCTATTCGCTCGGTATGTGGAGCCTGCACAGGCTGTTAATACCCTTGTGCAGTGTCTTCTGTGGCTCTAGAGGAGCTTCGTCAAGTCTTGAGAAAATAACCCTTGTGATATGATCAGGGTTATCTTTAGTAAAGCTGAAGATATCAATTAGCTGGGAGAAAGCCTGTGTTTTAAAAATGTGGGCATGGAGATCGAGAAATGAGGGCGTGCAGGCAAAGGAGGACGAGTGATAGATTGTATTAAACTGCTTTCTGGGAATTGGATCCTGCTTTTTTATTTTAATAGGGACCAAAAGTTGGGACATTTCAGCCCCTGCTTCACCCATTTTGATTATTGTTCTTTCTAGTCACCCTTTCTAAACTCCTCCAGCTTAATAAAAGGGACCTATACAAAGCAGGAATCACCCTTTAACTAAAGGATTGCTAGTTTTGTGACACAGATTCATTTTTTCTCAAGCTTTCGTGAATTCAGTATCGGTAGATTTTCTTTTAACTCTGAGCTAAGAGGGCTCTTTATCTATTTTGATTTGGTGCATTGTTTTCCTGCAGGTGAAGACGAGGCACTGACGGAGGCATGTGACGGATATTATGGCTTACATCAGGCGTTCGCCTCTCAGGAGCCGACAGCTGGCCGACTCATGCAGTCCTGTAGCCGGGGCCCCCGAGCCTGAGCTCCACCCACCTCACACAGCATACCTTTTGACTTCATGAAGATCCCTGACCTTGGTGATGTAATGAATAAATTTGAAGTCCTTGGGATTGTGGGTGAAGGTAAGTGCGGTCATTTACTTGCTGAAAAGCCTGTTTTGTGCGATTGTTTTTCAGTCTGCAGTAGATAGTAAGAACTAGTCCAGTCCAGCCTTTCATGCACACTTGCATGGCTTTTTAGTGAGCCATCGGTTGATTGTTTTTAACCAATTTGCCTGCAGAACAAGCCCATTAAAAGCCTGACCTTTACAGCTTATTAAGGTCAAGGGCGTCTGTTTTATATTTATTTATCCAAAAGAATTTAAATGTGACAAACTGAAGCTAGATGCTTTAATGTGATTCATACTTTCATGTTCTTATTGGATAAATGAAGTGGTGGTTTGGGGATTTCTTTTGCTTTATTGTAGTAAATATCAGCAGGGCATGGCTGTGTGATAGTTAAATTCCCCTGAAATGCTTCTCCTGGCTTTTGTTTTGCCTTGAGCTACTTGGTTGATAGAAAGTGGCAGTAGCCCTGAAGGGAGGCCACCCACACGTCCTAGTTTTTACACCCTTACTCTTCTACTCCCACGTCTTAGAAGTTTTATAATGCGTGGCAGAAAGACGCGGGGAAATCTCGAGCTGGATTTTAAAAGCTGCGTGCCTGTCCGATGATGCGCCAGTTGGGAAGGAAGTCAGCACTTTTAGTGTCACATTAAACTGTAAAAGTTGTAGAAATTTTCCTGCTCATCTCCCCGTTTCCTGTCGTAGCACTCATTGCACTGTATGCTCCGCTTGATCCCAACATCATAGATTTTTCCTCAGTGATCTTGAGGTCAGTCAGTTTTGTTAATGATTTAGTACTAAGTGCTAAGTGCATGCAGCTCACCCCAGCAATTAAAAATACACTGAATTATGTGCAGTTATCTCCAGCTCTTCATTGAAGGACGGAAATGAACGGGAGAAATTATTTTCCATCTTTTAATACTTCAGGCACGTTTTGCAGCTTTTTGTGCACTAATTTAGTAGGAATGGGGTAAGAGATGTGGCTAATGTGTCCCTGCTTTACTAATGACATACAAAATGTCCTAAATTGTCATGAAACCAGGCTGCATACACCAAAAAAATCCTGTCCAGTTTGGTTTCTTGTTAGTCAGTGGATTTTTCACTGGTGGCGGTCATGCTTGCTGGAACCGCTGGAAGTACATGTGAAGATTAAAGCCAAACTAAGATGCTGAAGGTGGCTGATTTAGTGAAAATAAACAAGAGTTTAAGGATGCTGTTGTGTATGGTTATGGTGGTTATGCTATGTGCACAGCACATCCTCAGTCCAACATATAGCTTGATGTGTTATTACACGTTTCTTACTCACCACTGTCTTCTGGGTGGCGCGTACCCAAGATAATTACACGTTCAAGAGGTGAAATTGAGTCTTGGATTATATTAATAATAATAAAGACACAAGTTAAAATTGTTACAGTTGTATAAATAATACATAGACCCCATAGCTTTAGTCTTTAAAGTGTGTTCGACTGTAGAGCAGATAACTTCTCAGCACTGATGTTCTCGTAAAGGAGCACAGATCCATTCGTCATATGTCTGCTTGGTCCAAGAATTCCTCTCGAACCCTCGGGGGATGCATGTGTGTGACTGCCAGGGTCGATAACATCAGATCTACAGTAGCTTGCCAACACTTGTGTCCTACTTTCTGGACCACCTGTCCTTTTTATAAAGGGGAGGTGGGGGGGGGGGGGGGGGGGGGGGGGGGGGGGTTAGTTCATGTGTAGTTCATGTGTAGTTCATGCGAACATATAGGAAGCATTCGAAGGGGTTATTTCAAAAGCTTTTCTCTTCTCAGTTGGAGTAATACTCCTTGTTTGTTTATGGCTGTAGATCATGGTGGCATGTTAATTACAGAGTTTCAAGCTGATTTTGTGTTTTATTATTTACTGTTATTGATTCTACTTGAAAGAAAAAGTTACTCTGAATGGATGAATAAACAGTAAAGGAAATTAAAGTAATCTTGCTTTTTGCTTCTGTTTCAGGTGCCTATGGTGTTGTTCTGAAGTGCCGACACAAGGTAAGGTTCACATTATTTATGTTTGTAATACACTGTCAATATGAAAAAACAAAGTTTTAAAGGGCAAAAGATTTATGTTTGTCAGCAAAACTCATGAAAAACTAACAGTAAAGCCAGAATGTGCTTATTCCTCTGTGTTGTGGAGCTCTGTTGTTTTCTGTAAAAAACACATAAATGAGTCACGCTGTTGCACTTGGTGACTCGATTGTTCCTTACGGTGAACCGGGGCAGTGTTTTATGGCTCAAGCTAATCTCACATACACTGCTGTAAATACTCACTAGAGCACAAATGTGTATAATTTATGGTCGAACAGTTGCGTTGCTTCTGTTAAAGTAACATTTACAAAAAAGCTACCAGTACTGTGATGATTTCTTTCTTAAGAAGTTAAATATTATACTTGATCTGCTTTAGAAGTGCAATGGGGTAAATAATTATTTGATTTTTGCTCACTTAGAAAGAAATCAACAGTCTCTTGTATTTATGCTAGTTTCATTTTAATGGAGAGAGGGAATATTAACCAAAAGTTGAGGGAAAAAATACGTTATATAAAAGTTATACATTGATTTGCATGTTGCTGAGGGAAATTAGTATTTGATCCTCAAGCAAAACATGACACAACTTAGTACTTTGGTAGAAAAACTGTTGTTGTTGCACAACGGTGAGAGGTTTCTTGTAGTAGGTCACCAGCTTCCTTCTTTACAGAAACTCTCTAACTCCTTTCAGTTTCTTGGCTGCTGCTTGGAAACATGAAGCTTCAGCTCCCTCCACATATTTTCTGTAGTGTTGATGTCTGGAGACCAGCTAGGCCACTCCATGACCTTAATGTACTTCTTCTTTAGTTGCCTTGGCAGTATGTTTTGGGTCATTGCCATGCTTAAAGACCCATCCACGACCCATCTTTTTATATGGTTTTAGCTTGTTTTTTTAAAGCATGGTATAACATGATAAAATGGAGCAACAGTGGACATTTTGGGTCATATTTTTGTAACTATATGTTATACTGAAATGAGCGGTATAGCTAATCCAGGGACCTGATTCATACATGTTTGCTCTTGTTTGTGGAGCACCAGCCTTGTCCTTTGAGTGTGGTGGTCAGAGGGTAATGTTGGTTTGCCTGATAAAGAGATAAAGGCTATCTGAATCAGGCCCAGAGAACTTCTGATCTAGATCGTGTTTGTTTTCCAAAGGAGCAAGCACTCCTCACGAACCTGGTCGCACCGTTTTTGTTTAGTGTTGTTGTCGCATTGGGTTACAGTTACAGATGCTCCTGCAGACTGCTGGATAACTGGTTATAGTCCTTTTGTCTCCACTCAGGAGAGCAAGATCTGCTTTGAAGGATAAATTCATTTCTTCCACTACTTAGATTTTTTTATTCACATAAAGGAGACTCTGTTTAAGCAGTTAATTTTTAGGAAAAGAAAAAGGAAATCAAAACAACCACAAAAAAAAAAAAAATAGCAGACGACCCACACTGCACACAGCCTTGTCATCTCAGTCCATGTGAGGAAGAGGCTGTGCCAGGAATTGACAGCAATCCAGTATGAATAAGAGAGGCTAACTACCTCCTACTTACAGAGATCTGCAAGAAGGAGACAAAAACACTTTCTCAGCCTCTCCTATCAAAATCCTCAGCAGGTTTTTTTTACTTGCTCTACAATTACCATGCATCTGCCTTCATTTTATCATGTTTATTACAGAAGTGATATTACTCTGTTTATCCAGTGGCCTGGTGTCTAATGCCAGGCAGTTAGCTTAAATGTTATAACAAAAATAAAAAGACAACAACACAAAGGGTTGATGTTGAGGGAGGAAAAATAGAAGCGAGGATATAAATATTATTCAAACTGATTGATCACAGGCCGAGGCGTTCGCAAATGCCAATGTCTCCGTTTTCGAACAACAGAACTCACATCAATAAACCGCCGTTAGGTTCGCACCACAGATGGCGGCTGCTGTCTGCAACGCTCTCGGTATTGTCTTCATTTGTGCGAAAACCCGTCAGCGTCAAAATTCAGCAACAAAAGTTTATCAGAACAGGATGAAATAAAGCTCAGCGTCAGCGTACATCTGCCAGGCTGATATGTTGCCTAATCAGAGACGGAGGAAGTTTTGACAAGGTTTAGGTAGCTCTATCCTAAACCTCATCAGAGCTTTGTTTTTAAAAAAATAATGCTGATTTTGGTATAGTCCTCAGATGTCTGCGTGTACGGCTCTGCTCAGAAGACATTATACCTGAGAGTGATATTCTTCTGTACTCTATATTTTATTTTACACATTGGTTTAATTTGGATTTAATGACACAAACATCAAGCAGAGATGATGATTGTTTAGCTGGTAGAGGAACATTTGGGGGTTAAAGCCTGATTAATCCACGAAGGAGATGGTGGATCTCAACTTAAGCTAAAGGAAAGTGTAGTTGTTGGATGCAATACATGTAGCTTTGTAAGGTAACAATATTCATCTTGCAACATGATACTTACTTACCTCCAGTTTAGCTTTGAAGACACAGATCTGTAGAAACTGTTGAGCTAATCAACCAATAATGGCTGAATGCTCGTGATCTCGGAAGATTTTGCCGTTCTAGTGACTCTCAGATACGAGTGCATTGTTCCTCAATGAGACTCATGTTTTTCTGTTCGTGATGCGATAATAGTGCTTTGGGTAAAAATACACACGTGTATATTAACGAGCTACATCACGAAACGCATTTTCATTAGTTGGTAAAGCGTTTTTGGAATGCATTTTTAATTAGATCATTATTTGGTAAAAAATGATTTCTCGAAACAAACGAGCCCCCAGAAGCCTGACATTTTGTCACACATTGCCTGGGCCTTTTGTTGGTTAGAAACTCAGTAATATATGCATTTTTGATGGAATTTCTGCTGGTGACTTTATTGGTTGATGTGTGAAAGCACCGGAGGATAAATGCTCTGGCTGCAGATCAATGTGGACCTGTGCCATCTGGAAAATATTGTATTGTTAGCGTGAATGAACTGGCATGTTTTTTCAAGGGCTAACTCACAGATCTATGCTGCATAATTATGTGTGCATACACACAGAGGCTGGCACAGTGTCAAACACACTCTTCACGCACTCGCACACACACGTGTGTGTAAGCGGAAAAACACATAAGCTTAGCAAGGCTTTGATGATGCTGTGAGGATGGGCAGGGAAGTGCACTGACCAGAGAAAATGGCTGCATTTATATGGCACTGCAGCTGCTCATTCTCACAAAACACATTTATTTCACCAGTGACACGCCCCTTTGTACTTGCACTACCCAGTACATGTATTTAACAGGAATAATTAGATCCGAGAAAGACGTGGGGCCAGATATAGGAGGGATGGAAATAGGGAAACGTGCATTCAGTTTCTACGCAATAATCAGAATGTGTTTGAAAAGGCGACGGATTACAGTGTGTGCACCCGACATTACAGGATCCTCAAGAGTCAGCTGGGCTGGTTGTTGTACAGAGAGGAGGCGGAGGACATAGATAACTGTTTTTTTTTTTATTCAGGTGTAATCATTTTATTGTCAGCAGTAGCAGCAGCAAAGGGGTTTTTCGCAGTAGATAAATATATGCGGATGATTTATTATTCTTGCAGAGTTATTCTCCTTAAATATTTATGCAGACACAAACGGGATAAAAGATTTGATCTTAATGCTGAATGTTTGCTTCTCTGGCATTGTTACACGATTGTGATAACTGCGTGCTTCCTCATCATATTAATAACCGTGATTTGTGATCCTTTTGGCGTCTCTTTACGAAAGATTGTTGATCATTTACTTCATTAATGTGTCTTGAACATTATCCTAAACACTGTGTAGGACATTCGAATGACTAGTTGTCATGATCGATTCTGCGGTTTACTCCTACAAGCGCACATGTGCTGAAGTAAACATTGTGTCAGTTATCCTGACATTTGAAAAACCTTTATTAACTCCTTAAAACCAAGTGTATCATATTAAATGGGTTTTTGAGACGTCCTCAACATCACTAGTGGGATTTTTTTTAACCTAACCCGATCTTGTTTGTTTAAGATAAACAACCTTTGAGCAATTTTCTTCAGATATTAGCGGTGAGCAAATGCTGACTTCTATGTCAGCAAATGCTGAGCAGGAAGTCTGTTTACATAGTCGCCACCGAGTAAAAAAGATATATAAAGTAACCTATTATCGTATTACCGTATTACCGTATTTCCTGTTCTGCATATGCCACTACACTTTCAAATAAAGAGGTGGGCGTATGTACAGGAAAGGACAGAGAGAGGTGATTTCCCTAATATGGTCACCTCAGGCACACAGCTCCACCCATCTGCTACTTAAACCTTATGCTTATGAGGGGTGGCCAATGAGAAGAAAGGGGGAGAATTTTTTTTTTAAACAGAGGACGAAGTGCAGGGCTATTTAAAGGCCCAGTGTGAAATAAGCAATGATTATTTTTAACTGTGATTCATGCAAAGCTACCCTAGTAGAGTCCAGGTCTAGTAAAACCTGAAGCTGGAAATGAGCATAATGGGTATCTTTGAGTTGCTTTAGCCTGTCTACAGTTGCTCCTTTTCATGCTGTGTCTGATTTAATCAGTGTCATGTCTGCTGTCATTGATGCCTGCTCTGCTCTGTGTGGGGCTCTTGCTGCCGCTCTCCGCCGCAGGCTTTTCATGCATGCATGTGGAAGGGCGGGAAGGTTCAGAACAGAGCCGTACAGCTAAATATAAATCACTGCAGATGGAAATAACAATCTTCTTTTGACTATAGTGGCCCCGACTGAAATAGGCTCGACAGAATCACCTCATACCTTACAGGGACCCAGTTGTTCTCAGTAATGCTTTTGCACTCTCCAGCTTCACTCACTCTTGTTGCTGCTCTGCCAAATGTTGCCACAGCTTTTTGATAAAGAGAGTGCTCAGAGTAAAACTGCAACATGCTGCTGTGTCAAGAGGGTTGAGCACACAGAGACACAGAGGAGCTTTTGTCTTGTACTTCTGGCTCCTTTGTTATTATTTTCTTGTCGATTTAAATAGATAACCGTAAGAACACGCCTGGGTTCACTAATTCATTTTTGGCCACTCTTTTGGGAATGCAGCCCATCATCATGGTGTGAGGAAATGAGGGGGCTACCAGATTCATGGATGCCGCAGCTACAGATCCACCTTTTGCCAAGTGAGCCACGAGGATGCTTCAGGACTTTTTCTCTTGCCTGCTGATGCTTGATAAAGCCCTATGAATTATGCTAATTTATTGTAAGCTAATTAAGAGGCTTAATCACGCTGATGTCGCTTAAAAGATGTCACAGTGCAGCTGTTTTTTTAAGCTTTAAAGGTTCAAGCTGAAACCGATTATTTTTTTTTTTTTTTACCAAAATGCACATTTTCTGCACACAATGATTTTTGTGACTGCCCTTGAGGTGTGACCTATGTGAGCTGCGGAGGCTTGAGACAGACGTGTGTTTGAAAATGCATTTCTATGATGTTTTATCCAACAGTTACACAAGGGATAGGCTTTTATAGCTGTCCAGAAAGGCCACTCTTCAAGGTGTATGTAAAAAGCTAGTGTGAAACAATAGTCATTTAACTGAGGTTGACAGTTCAGACCAAAAGTGACAGAAATAGTTATAATGAATGAAACTTGATCTGATGACTGATGTGGGAAAGGTGTGGGAGGTTTCCAGAGCTCCTCTATTGAGCCACTCTTTAGTCCTGGTATATAGATTTGAGTCAGTTCTTGGTAGTTATGAAGAAGTTAAATCTAGAACTAAAAGTAAAAAAAAAAAGAACTATGAACTGTTTGTGTTGTCACGTTATGTCTGTCTCTTTATCAGTCGGTGGATATTGAGCAGCTTGATGTAGCACTTTTTCTCCACTCCTCTTTTTTCACTTCAAACTCATTTTTTCTTCTGTTGCATATCATTAACTTCCCTTTGCTCTCTCTCGTACACACCTGTCAATATGTTAACTTCACTTCAGTTTTATTTATATAGTGCTTTAACAACAGTAATCTCAATATGCTTTTTATAGTAAGTGAAAACCCTACAATATAAGAGGAAAAAGCCCAACAATCAGACAGTCATCTAAGAATAAACACTTGGAAATGGTGAGGAAGAAGAACTCCCTTTTAACAGGAAGAGACCCTGTTGCTATAGAATCAGGGTCCCCTCTTTTCATCTCTGATGTGTTTATATACCACTACTAGTCATGATGGCTTGCTGCTTCTCAGCAAGGATTGTTTTGTTTGAGGTCTATTCCTGTTGAAGAGTAGTTCTTCCTCCCCACCATCTCCAAGTGCAGTGTGGGGTTTTCTCTATATGTTCTGAAGTAAAATCCGACAATATTTAAATGTCTTGAGATGACTAGCATTACATAAATGAAATGTAACTAAATATTTTATTTATATAATGATACTTCAATACTAACAAGTCAGGTTTCTGATTCATGGTCAGTTTCATGGTGAGAGTAAGTGCATAAAGAAAAGTTTGGATGTGACTCCAGGGTGCAAAAACCCCACCGCTATGAGTTTGATATTATTCTTTTAGTAATATTCAGCTGATATTAAAGCATGTTGATAAGCTCGGGTAAGCAAATTACTCTGATTGAGCGATAAGTTAAAAAGTGAACTTAACAAACTAAGTCCAATATTAATTAATAATAATAATGGATTGCATTTATATAGCGCTTTTCAAGGCACCCAAAGCGCTTTACAATGCCACTATTCATTCACTCTCACATTCACACACTGATATCACATCATAAATTCTTTTTGCTTTCTAATCTGTATAAATGACAATAAGAAGATTGTATTCTTTAATGCCTACAGTAAAATTAAGTTATTACTGGACTTTGATTGGTTGCATATCATTTGTATCTTTTCTTCAAAATTAAAAATCTGTAAATTTGCAAAAGCACATTTCGAACTTGGCGATAAGGTTTATTCACACTGTTGACGAAACTGGGAATATCAGGACTGGGAGTGGAAACTGCCAGTGAAACTTGCACAACTTTGACCTCACATGTTAAAAAGGTATGTTTGCTCAACGGAGATCACAGACCGAACTCCCACACATGCGGCTCTCATCTGACACACGCACACACAACAATGTTTAATGGACGAGTGTTCATATGATTACTGCACGTGAGCTTGTGTTTTTGCTCTAAATGAGTGATGTGTTATATTTAACCGCAAACCTTAACGTCATCAGACCAGTCTAGTGCATACTGGCGTCTAATATATAAAATACCCATACTATATTGAAGTCTATCACTGAGAACCTTAATGGAAGAAGAAATGGTTAAAACTGGGGATAAACATGTGACACACTTTCTGTTTGCCATGTGTTGTGTTTTAAGACTTCCCACTAAACTCTGAGACGGGGTGACTTACAAATGAAACTCTTTGTTGAAACTTATCTGAGTCAAATACAAAGGCTTCTCTCTGAAAGCTAATCTAAATCCTGGATAAGGCCTCTGCGTGGCCTTGTACACTGGTGTTTTTGTAGCACGCGACAGTGTGTGGACTGTGGAAGCAGGAATTTAAACATAGCAGTGCAGAATATTTGTTTAAGCAGAGAACATCTCTTATACTACACACCCACGAACTGATTTCTAAAGACAATCAAACCAAAAAAGAGGTAAAAGATAGACAGGAGGGTCATGTCTCCTTTAATAATAATCAGTTAGAAGCAGTGAATTATCTGTTTTCGTCAATTATAAAGAAATTGACCTTCTACATGAAAAGTCACGGCCCTTGAATGCAGCGGCGTCAGCTCGATGCTTTAATTGGATTCCAGTCAGACTCACGTGAATTTAAATGAGTCATTCTCACAACAAAGACATATGCAAACGATATATGACTCAGAAAAATGTCATGGGTCATGTTGGGACCTTGTGCACCTTTCTATCAATCAAATATTGATATTCAAAGCTGTTTTCAGTTAAGTAATATTTCATGCTGTGTGTGCAGGGGTTGAAGAAACTAAAGAAACTCAGCTTGTCCGCTCTCCATATTGGAGCTTCTCCTCTCTGTGATGGAACTTGAAACAATAAAACTTTATTTATAAAATAAAACATGTCTACAGCTGGGCAGTGTGAGCGAATAATTACATTAGTCTATATGAAATATGCCCAGATTTGTCAACACACCCAGTCTGATGAGGCTTTGGAGCACATCTTTATTGAAGTATGTGTGCCTTCACTGAGTGTTGTTTTTATATTGTAACATTTATTACAAACTTCTTAAATCCTAACCCTGGCAAACACCCTCCACATTATAATAATTAAAAACAAAGACTGCAACAGCTGAATGGTGTGGAAGGTTACAGTGTAGGGTTAAGTTAAGACATTCATTTTCTGCAGAAGTCTAAATCAGGCATTAGTCGTAGAAATATAGCTACATGGCGCAGACGCAACTGCTGTGATTGGCCTGTTCAGTACTGTTGCACTTCCTGCTATTTTTTGCAGCAGTTTTTCAATTTGTCTGTGAAAGAATAACAATCAACTTTTCAATATAACGAAAAATAATCACAACGGACTCACAAATGTCGGCAGATTCCGACATTAAATTGTTGAAACTACTAGGATGGATGTGAGGGAATGACAAAAGTCCCATCATTTGGGTTCCATCATGGCTGAACTGCATAGGAAACACATGGACACAAAAACAACATGGATCACTCAGAAAGACTCACAAAACAGAACTAAAACAAAAATGTAACTAAAATAAACAAATGTGCTGTAGAAACTGAAATGAAACTGAATTCAAATCAAAATAGAAACAAAAACTCATCACAAAATACGGAATTATATATAACTGATGACAAGACAAACTCCTTTTGGGACTTTTTAAAAATTAGCTGGCAGAAACAGACACAGCTCCTCTCTGGGGCGTCTCCGGTCTCTTCTGTTCCCCCATCCCATCAGGCTGTTAGTTACTATTACCCAGCATGCCATTTGCTGCTTTCATTTTGTAACTGTGCAGAAAGAAATGGTTTATATTTCGCAAATTAAAATGTCTCATAAAGATATTTTAATCACATGACTGGGAAGAGTCACAAACACAGGTTTCCTATTAACACACCCTCTCATACTACTAGTTACTAATAATGAATTTAAACCGCCTAATAAGCCACAAAAGCATCAGTCTTTAAGAAATTCACATCATGTGTAAAACGATGTAAACTGAGAATTTCACATAAAAATGTATTCAGATCGGATAATCATGATGCTTCATATGTAATTAACACCATGGGAACAAGCAAAACATTTTATTTTTTAATAAAGTTGTGAAGTTAGACATGATATATAATTATTAAAGCATGTTTGCATCTTAGACCAGCGAGTGTCTAACTCAGTTTCACTGGAGGTCAGACACTGACATGCTTTAATTCACTGAAAATATTCAGTGACGTACAGTCTGGTCCACATAAAGAACTCATGAAGCAACATAATGATTACAACAAGCTGCTTACCACACAGCCAACTCACATCTACCATCTATTCACAAGCTTGAATGTGACAGATACTGGCAGTAAAGTGTATTCAACGTCAGAAAATACATCTGGATGTTCAGAGAAAATAATAAAGTCTCAGTTTCATTCTTGCAGATATTTCTACAAATCTCACAAAAATGTAAAATAATGGTCTAGTTTAGCTTTTAGCTTACCTTACAGCCGTAACTATAAGCTAACATTAAAACAACATGTAAATTTTTGCAGTGTGACTAAAATTTCCTGACTCAGCTGCTTTTTCTTCGCTGTAACATTTGATCAAAGAAACATTTTGCTGTATTCAAACTCCTCTTTTTTAGTTTCAGCTCCCTGTGTGCTTTCAGACTAATAACACAAATTATCATTTTTATGGCTAATAGATGCAGAGCTACTCGGGTTTGACGTGTCCACAAAGATAGAAAGCAAAAATCATCACTACAGACTTATTTGTCAAATATCAATAAACCTTTCAGGGAAAGTGTTCCTGTCAGAGCATCAATACGATCTGTATGTCTTAGGAGTCTGCAATGATTGCAGCATAAAGGATACAGCAGCACAGGTGTGAGTGCGTGAGGTGTCATCTTCCTCTTCTACAAAAACATCAACAAACAGGCGGCTGTTTTCCACGTCAAAACATAACTTAAAACCACCTGGTTTGTTTTTGTGGATGTTACGTTGGCCCGTTATGCCTGCATAGGCCATGTATGAAGTACAATCACATTACTGCTGACAGAATAAATGATGAACAAGCACAGAAACAGCAGGTGTGAGGTGTTTATTACCAAATAATGTCATTAAATTCTTTTTTTTCTCATTTCCTGTAACCTTCATTCAAAAAACATCTAACGTTTTAGCGACAGATGCACAGGTAAATTGCACATGTTCAGAAACATAATTTAAAGTTAGTACAATATACTAAAAACAACATTTTAATCTCCTAACCCTTATGAAATAAGACAAGCACAGCTATAAAAATGTAAAGATTTACTTTTCCAACTACAGTGTGAATAAGAGGGGCAGCTAGTTTTAGAATGAGCTGAGTTTTTAAGCAGTGGCATATTTAAATTTAAAACACGTACTGTATTTTGTAACATTTTACAGTTGCTTCATTATTCATTTCAGCGCTCAAGATCACATGACATAAATGCTTCATGAGTTTTTCTTTTGCATTTTTTTTTTGCATTTTTTTGCATTTCAGTTCAAAAGAGTCCAGAGACTGTGTGAGTTGCACAGAATATTTAGCTTTCATACTGTTATATAATGTGGAGTAAATTATGCAGGATATAGAAGTCCACAGTTGTGACATTATTTCCTGGCAAGCCTCTTTTCCCGTAGTAAGATCAGGTGTATTTTTGACTTTCAGACTTGCAGCTGTGAAATTTTGGAATAAAGAACGGCAAAAAAAAAGAAGGTAAACCTATCATTATTTTATTTGAAAGGGTCGTTTTTAGTACATGGATGAAAATTGTCAGCCGATTGCTCCCTGTAGTCACTGATTGCAAATTGAACATATTAAGCTTTACTGTGTTTCTTCCCTTGAGATGCTCTGCAGGCCTTCACTGCGACTGCCTTCAGTTGGGTCTCTCTGCATTCAGTCTTGTCTTCAGTAACTGAAAAGGATGCTTTGTTGGGTTTGAGATCAGGTGACTGACTTGGCCTTTGAAGAATATCCCATTTCAAGCAGCCCAAGAGTTTCTGTCCTAAAACTCACTCTTGCTGTTCTCTAGCTGAGAGTATAGCACCGTACCCTCTATCCTGCTACTTTATCAGCAGTCAGAATAAACGCCGGTGACCCGGTTCCCCTGGCAGCCATACATATCTGCATTATATCACTTCCTCCACTATGATGCGGTATGTTCGGATTAGGAGTCGTTTCTCTCCCTTTCCAAACTTTCCTCTTCCCATAATTCTGTTGCAAGTTCATCTCAGTTTCATCTGTCCAGTGGTTAGCACCTTCCTCTAAAGCACCTGTATCTCCATTCATGAAGGCGTCTTTCGATTGTAGATTTTGAAACCTTGACATTTCCCTGAGAGTGTTCTTGACTTGATTGGATGCTATTTTTTGGAACTGTGGAAATAATTCTCTTATCGTGCACTTTAATTGTTTTCTGTGGCCTTTTGGACCTTTTAGTGTTGCTGAGCCAGTCCATTCATTCTTTTTAAGAATGTACCAGATTCTTGGTGTGGCCACTCGTAAAGTTTTTGTTTTGATTTTGTTGTTGTCCTAATGATGACCCCGCACATTTGCATTTGCACCTTATCTCTTTAGACTTTGAATTTAAAATTAGAATGAAAAACTCTTAAGTACAAATTTGACGTCTGGAATCAACTTGAAATATTATGTCTGCTTCATTTGTCATGAAATAACAAGGGTGCAGGCTTCACCTGGCCCTGAAACTGCTTGTCAGTCAATTGTCCAACAGTTTTTGAGCCATGAGAAGAGATGCTAATGATATGTTGGCATGAAAATCAAAGGGAAAGACAGGCTTAAGTTGATTTTGACAGGTATCTCCATGCATTACTTGACATGCAAGAAGGATCTGACAGCTAAGTAAACAAGTAAATTAATTTCCCTCCTGCAGTAAGTTGGCACTTTCATTAATTAGTATGAGGAAACTTTGCGGACAATAATAAATGCTTTGCATGGGTTGAATTGAATTGGGTTGAAACAGGTTTTGTGATCTGAGGGTTAAGAACAGAGCGAATGTTCTACTGAGTAGCAGAAAGCATCACATGATCACATGAGTCATCCTGTTAATAGCAAGTGAACACGAACATATGTGGCACATGCCAGGGCACAATGCTTGCTTCTTATGGTGAAGGCTCCTGGCAGCTCCACTGTGGCGTGGGGTTGTATTTTCCTGGCATGGTTCAGGTTCATAAAACCCCCGAGGGCCGGAGATTGATGCCAAAAAGAAGTCGTCCTTAGCGAATATGTTCAGGAAATGGTGGAGGATCAGTCAGTCATTTTTCACTAGGATACAGCCGAGTGAGACCATATATCACAGCCTGTTAATGCAGCAAATGCCACCTCACTGCCGTTTTAAAATATTTGGTATTAAGATGAATGTTTGGTGTATTGTTTGCAGCCTCAGGCTCAAGACTTGGGTGCCAGCTACCGTGGTACTGTGGGTGCCTTTGCTACCAATCAAGTCGATGACTAGAGCATACATATAAAATTTTAATCAAATTTGTACCACAGTGAGGTTTTACATCTATCTGCTCTCTGTTTTTTAGTAAAGAGTAAATTATTCACTAAAATGTCTCCCACTCTCAGACGCTGAATTTTTAAATAAATGTTTAAAAAAGTTCTTAAACACGGGCTGTGTGGGGTTATTCGCATTAAACTGCTTTTTGATGTGTTTGCAATAGAAAAGCACCTCAATCAGGGCCACAGTAGGACCAAATAACATTGTTATTTCACTCTACGCTCATTTATATTTACACGGGTGCAGAGAACAACATACTTACCTTCATACAACAGCGAGAACCGAGCACACACTAGTCCAAGCATCAGTGACATCACGTGTGAAAGGAAGAGATGGGTTGCAAAGTTGCTTGCAGGTGCACAGCAACTATGGGCAGACTAAAGCAGCTTTAGTAGTGTATAAGAGGATAAAGAGATCAACTTTAGCTTTGGGATATTAGTTGATATGCCAAGATTGTCTGACTGAACTAACTAAAGATTGTGCTTTGCCACCCCACATGTACTGCCAGCAGTCATGCATGACTAAATGATGTAAGGCCAAGGCTATATGGGGCATCATCCCATCTATAAAGGCTATATTTTTTAAAACAATAGAAAGAAGCCTCTGGTATATTTTAAAATAGATGTCTGAATATAAAGTTTTCCATACAAAACTTACAATGTCCACAGGTCCTCCATTTGTCCACCTCTGGACGCCCGGCATATATCCATACAGTGGTTACACTTGTCCCATACTTCTGCGAACATGACTTGTGCTACCTACCAGCAACCATGTGAAACCTCTTGCTAACAGTGCATGTCTCGATTGTTATCAGTGAATGGCTGTGGAATAAAAGCACAAATCCGACGATGATTTCTTTTGGATACACCCTGTATAATCCAGGAGATTTTTATCTGTTTATTTTATTAGGGTATAAACTATATAAGCCTTAGTGAACCCAGGTTTGACGCTGCTGAGCTGCAGGTTTAAATCTTTGCATTACTGGCTGTTGATTGATTGATTTTCTTTTTTTCCCCATATCATTAACCAACACAAAGCCTGACTTTTAGATCGTAACACGGCACTTTTAGTGGGGATTTTGCCTATTGTGTTAATTCACCTTAAGCTTTTTTCATGCCAGTTCATGTCATGCTGTTTCCATGACAGAGGTGGGTATTGTTTAATACCTACCTCTGAGTGCACAGAAGCAATTAGCAGTGGCGGCTTTGGCTTTGAAAGCATATGCTTTTAAACTGTGAGGTTACTCTCAGAATAGCACGTTTATTTATTTTTTTGCCTTTTGACCCTCCACATCTGACCGGAATCTGGCACCCTTGTATTTTTGCACTGTGGCTTCATGCTAGAAAGTAGACTGTGAAGGAGTAACACTAGGTGTGATGTCTAATTAGGTTGTGGCCACAAGTGTAATACGTGGTGCTCAAACATATTTAGCTTATAGAGTCATTTAAGACGTTTTTTTGCTGTGTGATTCATGGATAATTTACTCTTTAATGCTGTGTCACTTTGCCTACTGAGACAGAAATCTATTATCTGCTGGAGATTAGTCGTATTTGCATTGCCTTTGCCTGTAACTTGCCATGCTGCAATTCAAAAATTAGCAATTAGTGTATTGACTAGATCTAACAGGCCCATCAGTGTTTTAGGAGCTGCCGTGTAGCATCAAGTGAGTCACGACCACTCTGCAGTCATCTGTTGTTTGTCCTATCTTAATCATTTTTTTCATATTATCTTTTATTTTAGTACTGCTTCAAGTCTTCTTCTTTTTTTTTTCGAGATTATATAACTGCTGGTGCTTTTTCCGCCAATAATTGAACTGATGCAGTAATTTTTTTCCCTCCCATATAAGCTGTCAATAACATCTAGATTTATTTAGTGGGAAAAAAATGTCTACCGCCCCATTTGAAGCGAACAGTTATTTTTGCACCCAGTGAACAGAAACTGGGACAGAAGAGGAAAAACAGGACTTTCACAGCATTAAATGGGTCACCTTGAGTGGAACACTTGCCTATGTGGTCCTATTAGGAGCCAGAGAGAGAGAGAAAGACAGAGAGAGATGTAGAGGGGGCACATGTTTCCTGTCTGAATGTTAAAGTTGTAACTGTCTCCTGATAGATGGAGGCTATTTAAAGTATAAATCTGAAGCTTTGTCAAGCGCAGACTGCCAGGCTTGGCCCACCTGTTGGTGCAGCCTTTTGTGTGCGCACGTCCTGGATATGGGCTTTTTCTTTTTGTCACGTGTTTATACATTACAGAGCTCAACGTGCACAGAAAGCACTACCTGGCTTCAGCCGACTTTAACATGCAGTTTAGTTTTAGTGAATCATTTACCTAAAGTTCCTTTTAGCTTTTGCCTTGACCCCATTTATTCAGTCATTGCCCAGCCCTGCACAAACACTTTTCACTAGTACCATAAAGCAAGCCAACCCAGTTTACTTTGCAAGAGTGCATGTTAGGATTAAATTCACTTATTATTTATTTAAATAGTGCCAGATCAGCTGTCATTTTAAAGTGCTGCATAATGTTAGGTGAACACCCTACAATATTCAGAGTTTCCCACAGGATTGCATTGTGGCAGTATCAAAGCGGAGGGGGCATATGCACTCGCAAGCACTCATTTAGCAGCAAATGAACCTTCAAACTAAGAGCGAGCAGATTGTCTAACAGTGACGTTATTGTCTTGGGCAAATGAAAAGTACTAATATATCACAAATAAGGCCCACGTAAAGCCGCTAATGTCACAGAGAGAACCCCGGTGAGCAAGCGTTTGGTGACAGTGGGGAGGAAGAACTCCATTTTAACAGGAAGATACCTCTGGAAGAACCCAGCACAGGTAGGAGCATCCATCAACCTCAAACAGCTGAGGTAAGCGAGAAGAGGAACATACAGAAGTGAAAAGAGGAAGAGAGATGCTCAGTGGATCATAGGATGTGCACCAGCAATTTGAGACAATAGCAGGATGATTGAGTAATAGTTCTGGGTCACCTGATTCAGCCCTCACTATAAGCTCTGTCGAAAAGGAAAGTTTTAATTTTAAAAGGAAACCTTTCTATGCTTCTTTCACTTTATGGTGACATGTTTAATCCAACTAAGGCTATGCAAAAGCTTTATTTACACTACTGCATTGACTCCTTGTTCAAGTGGAGGCCATTTTTTCACTTTTGACCTGGTTTCTCTGCTTTGCTCTCCGATCGCAGGTGAAACTGTGCATGCTGGACTTCGTGCTCATAAATACTGAACAGCAGGTTATTTTACTGAAACTCAGAAAGGAGACAAGGCTTTAGGGCTATCGGAGTCTAAACACATATTTCAAAGCTGTAAAAATAAAAACAAAAACAAAACAAAAACAGTAAATGTCTTCACTGGCAGAAGGCACAATAATAATGCCAAGGACAATCTCACATTTTATTTCACAGAATCATTATCCTGCAGCTAACCTTAATCCAATTCAATTTATGCAGCACCAATTCACATCGACAGTCACCTCATTGCTTTTTATTGTAAAGTAAAAACAACAGAATATTAGAAAGAAAACCTCAATGATCTACCAATCCCCTTTGAGCAGCACTTGGTGACAGTGGGGAGGGAAAACTCCCCACTTTTAAGGAAAAACTTCCTTAACAAGAAGAAAACTAACAGACCCAGGTTCAGCGAGGGTCAGACATCTGCTGTGTTGCTGCGGTGTGACGGAAAAGAAGACAGCATAAAGTGTCCAAGGACTCCTCGGGTTACTCTACCTACACCATATATTACCAAACAGACCAATCAGAGCTGGTGAAATCTCCAACAGTGAGACATGTGAATGCACCTATACAGCGAGGTCTTGATGGAGACTTATCCTTCAGGAGTTTGAATGTGAGAAGAAAGATTGAACTTCTAAATGAAGAAAAACTAATTTGGGAGAAATATCACATCTAATTTCAGTTACTTTCAGTGTTTTGGATCAGCTAAAGGCTGTATAAGGATTTGTGGGACTGATGTTGCATTTTAAAATGAAGAAAGAGGATTGATTGACACTTTTAGCGTAGGTCCTTCTTACTTTTTTATGCCTTTTAGATAGTCCATAGGAGTTATCTCCAGGGATGTGAGGGGCTATCATTGAACATCACCTAGAGTCCCCTGCATTGTCTGAAGTGCTGGCTCAGCAGCCTTCTGTACAGAGGTGCTCACTGGGCCAAAGAAGGAAAACTCTGGCTCTTTGTACAGTATCAATAGTTCTGTTGGGGCAAAATTAAAGCTGCAACCTAAACATTTTTCACCAGCCTCTCGCTTTGCTTTGGGGTAATTTTTCTGCTACCATTGAACATTTTATTGGCTTTGCACTTGGAGCATTTATCATCACGGAGAACTACAGAGCTGTTATTACCAAATCTCACAGCCTGGCGGTTCACGTTTGATCTCCTTGTTTGGACAGTTGAGCATGGGATCTTGACACTAATAATATGAAGCTTTACAAGCCTGTGACACAAAACCAATGCTCCTAATGCTGGGTTCAGTGTTGTAGTTTGCCACAGAAGATCGGCAGCAAACACTTCAAACCAGATGGAAAAATGATGCACAAAGTAACACGGCAGAGTTATGACTGCATCCTCCACTGACTAATTGTGGAAAACACAGGAGATGACTGATTTAATCAAGATTATGAACGATGAATAACATAATTTAATTTGACGTCTTTTATCAGTTCCAGTGGGTGAGATTTGCATAGTTACAAAACCGATTTATCAGTGTCTGGAAGTGAAAAATAATCCCACAGTGGGAGCTTTAATCACAACCAAAGCGACATCACAGGCGCCGTATATTTCCAGATGTTTTTAAAGGCGAAACAAACAGCTGCTGCATTTCTGGTTCGGGTGTGGCCAGAAATTAAAAGTAAACAAAAGCTGGTGATCTTCCGTTTTTATGGGCCGATGATTTTTTTTTTTTTAGTAACCGTATAAACAATGAAAGATGGTGGATTGGCCAGATGCTGGCAGATGTGTAAAAATAACTCGTTTGGTGGCGGATATGGCGGAGCTGCCACAAGAGGCCAGGTGGATGAGGGAAAGGGGAGGCAGGAGGAGAGACCCGAGGCGGCCGCCGGTCCGAGTGTCAGGTGAACTGAACTTCAGGTAAGAAGTTATGACCTGCAGTCTGTCTGGGTCAGATATAAACCAAGTTTAGGTGGAGTTTATTTTCGTTGTGCTGAGTTTTTACAGTCAGTTACAATAACTCGTACTGCGTACTAGCTAGCATGACGGAGTTTCTATACAGCTGGGTGGGTGCTATGATGTTACTGATAGTGAACTTTATTTTATTCACAAGGTTGGTTAGTAAAGTTGCCAACCGTGCCATAAAAAACGGAATCGTCCCGTATTCAGAGAAAATATTATGCGTTTCATATTGAGCTGAAAAGGAACATAGTTTGTCCCGTACTTCAGTTGGCATGGAAAAAGACACAAAGCTGGATTTATTCTGTGTCTTTACCTGCAGCTGCCTCTTCTTCTCTCGTTCAATCATGAAACTGATCATTGATCAGCTGATCTCTCTTCTTTATCGCCGACTTTGCGCCAGAAAGAGGAAACCAGCGGACGTCAGCTGTTGTTAGGATTTATTTAATATTAATTTCCAGTATCAGCTGATGTTTGCTGGAGCCACAGCCGTAAAAGCTGCTGGTCATGATATCTTTTTTTTTATCTGGTGAGAGGGAAACATGAAGATGAAACCAGGAGATTGTCACATGTGATGTGACAATAAAAAGTGATTTGATTTGATTTGATTTGATTTGATTTGATTTGATTTGATTTGATTTGATTTGATTTGATTTGATTTGATTTGAGGAGATGTTCTTACTGAATCATCAGAGCTGAACAGGTGATGGAGAAACAGGTTTACCTTTTAGGTGACATGAATGGGTTGAAGGGAAGTTATGAACTGTTTCTGAGAGACAAATAACACCAGGATCCTTTTTTTATGTAGCTGACAGCTGGTAACTGTGCAGGGGCGGGTCTAGCAAAGTGTTGCCAGGGGACCAGGTAGGGCATTAACAGGGAAAGGGGGGCACAAAGAAATGCTTTTCTTTCTTATTCTCATTTAAAATGTCTCGCTTTTATTAAATAATTATCTGAATCTTACAACCAAAGTTTTTATCTTTATACCAACAAGACAGTGTACATCACTGTCACAACAGCGTTTGTTTTCATTCAAAGGCTTTATGGCTTTTCCTATAATACCTAGTGGGCCGGTCTCTAGTCAAAATGCCCAGGCCGGTTTTTTGTCCCAGTCCAGCCCTGGGCACGACACGCAGTGAACTAATCTGAGAGGGTGCATTAAAAAATGAATGGCCGGGTCAGCGGTGCACATCACAAATTAGCTCGCATAGACACATAAGTTGTGCCGCTTCTTAATGATGGTATCTTAGCTAACAACCCCAATTATCAGATTCAACTTGTAATTGGCTAAAAATCACTTAGCCTACTGGTGAGACGGACGTTGCTAGCTGTCAGTTTTTTCAAGCGATGTTGAAATTTCCACATTCCAACACTTCAAATGCTTCAGGAGCTCTCCGCTCAGCGCAGCAACTGTTGATATACAGCGTTATTAAATTTATTGCTAATGCAATTATATGGCACATTGACTTCTGAGGAAATTTTAGATGGCACTCGTCATCAAAAAGGTTGCCTACCCCTGTTATATCCAAAGCCGACCTTTTGTACGCTGCTGTTTTTGGTGATGATCATCATGTTATGGTACCTGGCCTTAGGAAACATCAAACAGGTGTTTGTGCCATCCGGGCGGTGGGAGAGGGACTGTGCTCGTAGTAAATAATCATTTACCCAGCTTGGTTTCTCTCTCACATGAATGAGCTTCACAGTCCATCGCCACATGGGAATTCCTACAAAGCTTAAAATAAAAGGCAACTCAGAAAGGTTCAGAGCGCCTGGTGTTCTGCGCCGATCCCTACAACATTAACATGCTGTCATAATGAACTACAAAACTCTTTTGACTGTTATAATTTGCTCCTGGATGGCTGTTATCAGCTGAGAGATGAGAGCGAGCGCTGTGTATGTGTGCCGGATTTGCCATCACTCTGGCTGCAATTTGTACCTGAAGCAGAAATAACTTGAACCGACTTAAATGACTGATGTGATGCAGTGTGAACTGGAGCAAAGAAAGAGGAAAGTTTGCAGTCATTCGCCGGGTGGTTTAGGTGTTTTTCTGCGGAGGTGGAGATGATGGGAGTGTTCTCTTTGAGGACCCACTTCTGAGACCTCGGGCTGGTGCGATACAGCGCTTCTTCCCTCTGCTGTGGCAAGTGTGTGTTTACTGGCACGCTGCTGTGTCCGTGTCAGAGAGTGCAGAAAAACATTTTATATTATCAGAGATGTCAACAATGCTGTTTTCAAAGGTTGTTTTGGGGGGGAAATGGGCAGTGGTCTCTGGGTGGAACTGAGGTGAGACAAGAAGTAAAATCAACTGAAACACCTACAGATCAAATAAACAGGCCACACGTCATTTTAAAGTGGCCCTAAGGTGCTTTTTTCCCCCTTATTTTCTGACTTATACACTCACAGGCCACCTGCTCAACTTCTTACTAATCCAAATATCTCATCAACCATACACATGAAAGCAACTCAGTGCACTTGGGCATGTAGATGTGGTCTTAGTTTTCCACATTCAGTGAGCTTGTTGTCACTGCATACCTTGCTTTTTGATGTACTGCTCACAGAGGCAAGGCCAGAAACCTTCACAAATTTTTCGCGATCCAAACAGTTTCTTTAGCTCTAGAAATACTTGTAATTTTCCATCGATTTTTCACACTTCCTGTGTGTAATGGCAACATCACCAGATAAAGAGTAGCAGTGTATTTTGCAAAGGCATCCAATAAACCAAATTAGACCATTTGGTGGGCAGGTTCTGGCCTTGGTCCACATCTTTGATGGCTGATCTTTAAACTTGCAGCTTCAGAGAGTTTTTTTTCTACTTTTCGATATTTATGATTTCAAAGTTAGGGGATGTACTTTATATGATTCATGTGATGACCGTCTTATTGGAGCTATTTGCTGGTTTATGTATGTAGTTTTTTTGTGCTGGTTAAAAATAACTGCAAGCTGGTGAGACTTTGACGATGTGTATCTGCTGTGTCCTTTAAAGTAATCGCTCACTTTATCTTCAATCCAGGTTCCTTATTTATATGAGAGTTGAGTGATGAAGAAGATCTTTTTCGTTTCGCTGTCATGAAAGCGGAAATATACAACAATCAAAATCTAAAGGAAAACAAACCCAAAAAAATGTCCCACATTAGAATCAGCAGATTGTTTTAAACAGTGGCATCGGTCCAGACTTTCACCATCTGTCCATCCCTGCATGCAGTTTAAGCTTCTGATTTTCTGCGTCCTGATGTTTTGAACTGAATGTGTAGCTTCTGATCAGGTCTAATTTCCTCCATTAGTGATCAAGGTTCACACATGAGAAAGGTTGTTTAGTCTCTGCTGCTCGCCGTCTTCCTTCACTCAGGCTGGCGTGCTCTGACCCCGCTGTGAGTCATCTTGCATTTCTCGATGCTGGCAGGAGTGCTGGCTGTTCGCTCTGATCCATGCTGTAGTGGTGCGACGCTGCCTTTGGCTTTCTGAAGGAGGGGTGGGGG
Source organism: Maylandia zebra (assembly GCF_041146795.1). Lineage (NCBI taxonomy): Eukaryota > Metazoa > Chordata > Actinopteri > Cichliformes > Cichlidae > Maylandia > Maylandia zebra. The sequence continues at coordinate 10,057,633 of NC_135188.1, forward strand.
GGAACTGGAGCACAGCTCTGAGCCATAGGCAGAAATACCAGGCCTAACTAGGACATGTCAAAAAACGGGGCTAGTGGCGGGGTGTCTCTCTCGCAGAGAACTTCCTGAAGGGATGACAGGAAGTATCTTGCCGTTGATGAGTTCCGAATTTCTTCTTCTGCTCCACTTATTGTTGATAATTTTGTACCTTATACCTTTTAACAAATAACACAGATGCTTTTTAGAATTATTGAGCTTTAAAGTTTTGCAGGTACACTGGTTCTGTTTGTGCTGCACTTCAACAGTGACTCATTCTCCCAGTTTTTTCTATGGTATGACCCCTTATTACAAAGCAAAGCCTAGTCATCGAGCGTTTGATTTGCCCATCGCACTAGAGCTGCAGATAATGATCCATTTACAATTTTTCTATGGACCTTCTCTGCTTTTCTTTATTTTCTGTCATATATATGCTGTTAAAATGGAGACTGTTCATATAAAGCATGGCCAGAGTTTGAATAATTAGGTCAGTGTCTGTACAAGTAATCACTGTGATCTAAAAGCTCAGATTTTGCGCAGCTCTAAATGCTTTTTCTGACATCACAGAAAGTTGATATGCCCAATATCCTCCTGAGAACCGAGGAAACAAGTATTTTTCAGTTAAATTTTTTGTGATGTCTTGCCTATTTGCAGCTAAAAGAGGCCACCCAAACACATGAGATGTCCTTGGCCAGGATGTCTTCTTTTGACTTCAACGGTGGTTAATAGGATAGCTCAAATAAGTCAAAAGATACAGACCAAAACCAAATGTCCATTAAGAGGACATAAATGTATAGGCTGGTTCTCATGAGGATATGGTCATCTCAAAATAGACAAATGTCTCGCTTATTAATCACTCAAGTAAGTACTCTTGTATATGAATCCTGTTTATTGATTTCATTTGCTTACATTTCAACTAGGAAACTTGGTGTAATTTGAGATTAGATACATATAATCAGATTAAATAACATTGTAACCTCTCAGATCCACATCGTGACCCTTTCTGGATGTCCTGAGCCCCATGTGAGCCTTTTTGCAACTTGTTTTTCTGTTTTTGGGTGCTAACAAGCTCAGTTAGCACGGTGCAGACTATCATAGACCGAATGGCCCATTTTCCAGTCTGGCCTCTACAACATCTCCCTGCACACTCTCAACCCGCTACACTAAGTGCTGCTCCAAACCAACAAATCTTCCCCTTTAAAGTAGGTTACAGAGCCCTCCTACCTTGAGTCTGCGCTGATGCAGGTGTACTAACCTCAATTTGTGAAGGTGTAGGACCTTTTTTATGTCCCATATGCAGGAAACCGCATGCACAAGTGAAGGAGATCTTTGTGATTATACCAGGACTGTTAGAGTAATGAAGAGAATTGATGGGTTTGGACACAGTTTTTGAAACATGCTTCACACATTATTTAGTTTTTTAATGTTTTTGTTATCAATTCTGATATTAAAGACCAAAATGAAGATAAAAATTAAGGCAAATGGTAGCATTTAAGGAATTGTTGGTGATAATGGAGCAAATTTCCATTAATGATTGACAAACTCTTTATACCTTTATACTGGCATCATGATCTGATAGCGGTATAAATCTCTGAAGATGCTGATTACCAGTTCCTGTTTCTGTCTGAGAAAGTTGAGGGTGTCTTAAAGCTTGCATGCAACTTCATAAGTTTTCAGATGGGCTGTTTGTAGAAATAACTATCAGATAATATGCATTAAAGAACATTGAAGGCAAAGGTTATCACAAAGAAAGAAACTGGCCTCTATCAAGCTATACCAATGTTCATTTAATTGGTTGAGGTGTGTATTTTAATATGAGGGTCTATGGCAGACTTGGGCAATTAATTTTCCCAAGGGGGCACATGAGGAATGGACTGTTGTGGAGTCCTGGTCCACAACAGTTCAGTTTTATCAAGTGAGAGATATCTAGCTTAAAGTCAGAGTCAATGTCAGACAGGACAGGGTATCTGGATTTGTTAAACTTCATCACTGAGAATGTTGGTTCACATATGATGGTAGATCCAAAGAGAACATCTTCTAATCTTTAGCACTGGCATACAAAACAGCTCCCGGTGTATAAGAATATAAATGCTTATTTCACTTCTGGGTTCTTTTTAGTCACTTGATCTTGTATCTTTTTCAAAAGTCCACCATTCTTCCGTGTCAGATTTGGACAAAGTCCAGTTTTTCCCATTTCAGCTCAAGCCTTTCCAAGCAAGCACTTACCTCCATGAACAAATCATTCCCTGTCCCTTTCACTGAGTGCATTGCTGCCAGCTCCTCCAAAATCTCCAACTCTGTCTTCATCCCGCTTACAAAGATGAGTAACTGGGCAGATATCACAACTCTCATCCAGAGCCGAGTAGCCATCGGCTCATTGTCAAACACTTCTTTTTTTCTCAGGGCATATCAGCTCAGGAAAGTTGACCAAACACTCTAATAAACTCCCCAGCAGAGATTGGCTCACTTACTTTGGTTTATAATTTTTGTGGGAAATAACAAAACTGGTCTTGACTGCTCCATCCTTGGATGTGTAAAAAGTCATGTCGATTTTGCAGCTTTCCTCGCAAACGTTCAGATGTCCGTTCTCACTTTTTTCCAGCTTCAAAGTTGCTGCTTGAAACACAGTTTCAGGTTCAAATCAATATCCCCATCCTGCATGCTAACGTGAATGCTACTGATATTTAATTAGGCATGCTTTTTGTAGATTTGGACTTGAACATCTGTTTGTGTTGCTGATTAAATAATTTATATACTTTCAGCCACAGTCCCCACAGCTGAATGCAAAAATGTGTTATTCTCACTACTGAACGCAGTGGTAAAGGCAGCAGCAGTAACACTAATATTCATGATTTGAGTCAGCCTCACTGTTGTGTTTTTCCACTGTCGTGATGCAATGACAGGATTGATTTCTGTGTTTTTGCTGCAGGACACCAATGAAATTGTGGCCATTAAGAAATTCAAGGACAGCGAAGGTAAGAGGGCTCTTCGCTCCCGATGGGCAGGCCTCATCAGAGAGCACTTGTGATTTCTATTGTAATGCAGGCTGTCCTCGTCCTTTATTTCTACTGGCCTGCTGCATCCCATATCTATCACAACATGGCAGCTCAGTGTGATCCTCATTTCCTGTCTGTCTCACCTCCACGCAGAAAATGAAGAGGTCAAAGAAACGACCCTGCGGGAGCTCAAAATGCTCCGCACGCTCAAGCAGGAGAATATTGTTGAGCTGAAAGAAGCCTTCCGCCGAAGAGGGAAGCTGTACCTTGTTTTCGAATATGTGGAGAAGGTAGGTTTCCTCCACAGGCCGATACCTGCACTGACTCTGGTGTTACTCTCACCCGTCGCCTGTAGCAGAACAAGTTCAGCACACTCTTCTCTTCTTCTGGCTTCACTTACCGTAACATCAACAGAACGATGAATGAAGGTGGTTATCAGCTCAATAATTCAATCCAGGGTTTTCCCAACCTCGCTGTGAAAGAGATAACATTGGCAGCATATGACGAATGACAAACACAGGGAGGTATACTGGCAACAGAGCAGGATATTTTCCAAAATAACAGCAAACTATAATATTTGAAAAAAATACAAAGAGGTTAAACACATAATAGAGGCTGAAAGCAACAGAGCTGCAGCAGCCAAAGCAGCAGCGGGCGAGTTTGTGTGATAGGGAAAGGCTGTAGAGCACTGTGGTATTAAAACACCTGGTCTGAATGTGTAGGACTAGTAAAGGTACAAGTAAAGAACAACCAGAAGAAACATCATTCAAACCTGTAAGTTGCTCAAAATCCAAATTTCAAGTTGGCCAGCAAATATGAGGCTTAGCTTATCACTAAATTAAGTTCTATTCAACATTATAATTGTTTAAAATTGCTCACAAAATCAGGTAAAAAGCAGAAAAAAGTCCTCGTCTTCAAAATAAAATACTTTAGACCAGAGCTATTAAACGCATTACAGCTTCAGAAATGGCAGCCCGAAGCAGTCAACGCATTGTTCTCACTTAATGAACCTTCTATTCACAAAATAGATAATTAAAAAATAGGTATTGTTTCTCAAATATGAACCATTTTTCTCCAACAGAAAAAAAACCAGACTTTTGTCACACTTTAAAAAGCATGTCGATCTCTTACCTCAAATACAACCTGCACCAGAGGTGGTCAGGTCTGGACGGGTCCTCCCGATGCTGAAAACTCAGGGTTAAACCTAGAATTCGTTCGCTAAACCCCCAAATCCCTCATGATAATAAAGAGCTCAGCTTTGATTTCTTCAACTGTGTCTTTTTCCCTCTCTCTTTTAGAATATGCTCGAACTGCTCGAGGAGTTACCAAACGGTGTGCCGAGTGAAAAAGCGCGCAGCTACATCTTCCAGCTAATCAAAGCAATTCACTGGTGCCATAAGCATGACATTGTTCACCGAGGTAAGGCGTTTTTCTTGACCTGAACATAGCGTACAGAGTGTTAGTACGATAGAGGAGAGGCCCCCAGAGCAGGAAGACAAATGCAGCATTATTTTGCTTACACTGGAGAAAAAACATGGTCATTCCATATAAAATCCACCAAACTGGAGAAAATTTCCCACACGAGTCCTTCAGAATCACCTGGTTTCCATAGTGTAGTGATTTACATGTGTGTCTAACAAGCAAAAGGTCCCTGGTTTGAGCCCATGAGAAGACACAAATACCTTTGGGGTTGCATCTGGTGTAAAAATCTGTGGCAACCCCTTGTGAATAGGGTATGCTGATAGTGCTCTTTATGTGAGACTGCACAGCACTTTTATTACTTGTCCTCCTTTCCCACATCTTGAGACAGTATCCCAAATTTTGACTGAAAATGTGGTGTGAAGTGATACAATATTTCTGTCTCATAATTGGTTAAAAATGGCTAAAATTGTAAGATATCGTGCAAAAAAACATGTATGAGAGTATGGATGCATCTTTACTGAAACCCAAAGACGGCTAAAGATCTTTAATTAGCAAGAGAGTTGGAAATGTTGCATTTAAATGTAATATATTTGACTACCTCTCAGTATTATTAACACGTCTCACTTTGTCCCACGTTCAGTTTGTTGTGATATGGTCACCTTACTCATTAAGAAGAGAGCCGCCAAAAGGAGCTTTGATGCATCATGTAAAATTTTACCTTCTTACTATGAATATTTTCCAAGTGCATCACAATTTGGTGTTTTTTAATTTGTTCAGTCCTCCTATGTTTTTAAATACAGAAGACTGATATAAAATACATTTGAGAATTGTTAAAACTTTGAGCATCAATATTATGGGATACATCATACTCTCTGTAACATCTAAATATTTTTGGGTCCAGCTTCATGGTTCGTATCACTATGTGAGACAGGTGTTTGGTCAGAATAGGCTCACTTTCTATCTGTTTAGCTTCATAGTTTCATCTTTTTCTTTTGGCTGCTCCCTTTAGAGGTCACCACAGTGGATCATCTACCTCCATCTCGCCCTATCCCTAGCATCCTCCTCTGTCACACCAACCCTGTGCATATCCTCATCCATGAACTTCCTCTGAGTTTCCTCTTTTCCTCCTGTCTGGCAGCTCCATATTCAACATCCTTTGCCCATTGCATCCACTGTCCCTCCTCTGCACATGTTCAAACATCTCAAACTATAACTTTGTCTCAAACCCGCTCAGCCTGAGCTGTGCCTCTAATATACTCATTCCATACCTATCAATCCTGGTCAATCCCCATGATATCATAGCATCTTCAGCATTATATCTATCAGCATTATAACTAAGCGATGTACTGTTCACTAGAAGACCTTTTGGTGAATCAGTGGCAGCAGAGCAGGAAACCAGATGGCCCATGTGAGCTTTTGGCACACTGAGAGCAACAGAGCAGGCATCCAAATGGCCTGTAGTATATCCAGGCACCCATATGACAATGTTATCGAGGGATTCAGTGTATGGGTTATAGTTTTTTTCCCCCCAATCTGTGCATTTTTGCTGATGAAATTCCATTTCTCTGAAGGGTAATCATTCAAATCGCTCTCTCAATGAAACAGATGAATGTGTGGTGGCAGAAACTGATGGAAGTGATGTAATAGCGATGATGATAATGATGCCCCTCTCCAGCTTACTCTCCATCTGTGTTCTTCCTCCTCAGACATAAAGCCAGAAAACCTTCTCATCAGCTCCGATGACGTCCTCAAGTTATGTGACTTCGGTGAGCCCCTCTATTCGATCCTCGCGCTGTAAGAAAGGTGCTCAAACAGTCAGAGCTGTGATGTAAAAGGAGTGTTTTCAACAGATACTATATTTGGCTGAAACCAGTGCTTCAGGAGTGCAGCAGGCAGGCTTCATCCGGTTATCTAAAGCGGTGTGTGCGCCTCCCCTCTCTGCGGCTGGTCATTCTTCTTTCATCTCAATTAATGAAATGTGTTGGGCAACAAGAGCATAATCATGCTTCAGCTCAGTCTGGCGGCGCTACAACAGAAGCAGGGGGAAACGTAAAACATGGCGTGGCCAGAATCACACAGGCAATCTGGTGTGAGAGACTGAAGACCTGCTGTTTGCTCTGTGTCAGCCAAAGGCATTGAGAGAAGAGACACGGGCCAAACAGACTCCGCTGTGAAGGTTTACGTTTCAGACCGAGTCTTGCCGCGCGCAGTCACTTTCACTGTGTGTTGTTTTGATCGGGGAGTTGGAGCTCTGAGAAACTGGAAATGAATGGCTGGGTTAATGTAGTAAATGTCCAATTGTGAGGGAAAAGTTTCTCCTTGTTTAAACTTGTTTAACCTAATATCATGTAAAGGTTCAAAGGGTTTCACAGGCAATATAAAAACACTATAAATATGCTGTCTATCTATTCATCTATCTATCTATCTATATACACACACACACACACACACACACACACACACACACACACACACACACATATATATATACACACACACACACACACACACACACACATATGTATATATATATATATATATATATATATATATATATATATATATATACATATATACATATACATACATATATATATATATATATATATATATATATATATATGCAGAAGTGACTAGCACAAGTCACCATCAAGTGCGGGATCTACCAAGGAGATGCTCTGTCCCCACTGCTGTTCTGCATAGGCCTGAACCCCCTCAGTGAGATCATTAACAAGACTGGCTACGAATACCGACTACGGAACGGAGCAGTTGTCAGCCACCTCCTGTACATGGATGACATCAAGCTGTATGCCAAGAGTGAACGAGACATCGATTCACTGATCCACACTACCAGGCTATACAGCAATGACATTGGAATGTCGTTCGGACTGGAGAAGTGTAGTCGGATGGTAACAAAGAGAGGGAAGGTAGTCAGAACTGAGGGGATTGAACTACCAGAAGGCAACATTGCAGACATAGAGGACAGTTACAAGTATCATGAAGAGGCTGCTAGAAAAGCTGTAACCACCAAGTACCTGCAGAGGGTCAGGCAGGTCCTGAGGAGTCAGCTGAATGGTAAGAACAAGATCCGGGGCATCAACACGTACGCCCTGCCCATGATCAGGTACCCTGCTGGGGTAATAGGCTGGCCAAAGGAGGAGATAGAAGCCACTGACATAAAGACAAGAAAGCTCCTTACCATGCATGGAGGGTTTCACCCCAAGTCCAGCACCCTGAGGCTGTACGCTAAGCGGAAGGAAGGGGGCCGGGGACTGGTGAGTGTCAGCACCACAGTCCAGGATGAGACAACGAACATCCAAGAATACATTGGGAAGATGGCCCCAACTGACCGAGTGCTCAGTGAATACCTCAGGCAGCAGAAACCCAAGAAAGAGGAGGGAAACGAGGAACCATCATGGAAGGACAGGCCCCTGCACGGTATGTACCACCGGCAGATAGAGGAGGTGGCTGATATCCAGAAATCCTACCAGTGGCTGGACAAAGCTGGACTGAAAGACAGCACAGAGGCACTAATCATGGCAGCACAAGAACAAGCTCCGAGTACAAGATCCATAGAGGCTGGGGTCTATCACACCAGGCAAGACCCCAGGTGCAGGCTGTGTAAAGATGCCCCAGAGACAATCCAGCACATAACAGCAGGGTGCAAGATGCTAGCAGGCAAGGCATACATGGAACGCCATAACCAAGTGGCCGGCATAGTGTACAGGAACATCTGTGCGGAGTATAACCTGGAAGTCCCGAGGTCAAAATGGGAGATGCCCCCAAGGGTGGTGGAGAATGACCGAGCTAAGATCCTGTGGGACTTCAGATACAGACGGACAAAATGGTGGTGGCTAACCAACCGGACATAGTGGTGGTAGACAAACAGAAGAAGACGGCCGTAGTGATCGATGTAGCGGTTCCGAATGACAGCAATATCAGGAAGAAGGAACACGAGAAGCTGGAGAAATACCAAGGGCTCAGAGAAGAGCTCGAGAGGATGTGGAGGGTGAAGGTAACGGTGGTCCCCGTGGTAACCGGAGCACTAGGTGCGGTGACTCCCAAGCTAGGCGAGTGGCTCCAGCAGATCCCGGGAATAACATCGGAGATCTCTGTCCAGAAGAGCGCAGTCCTGGGAACAGCTAAGATACTGCGCAGGACCCTCAAGCTCCCAGGCCTCTGGTAGAGGACCCGAGCTTGAACGATAAACTGCCCGCAGGGGCGTGCTGGGTGTTTTCATATATATATATATATATATATATATATATATATATATATATATATATATATATATATATATATATATATATATATATATATATATATGCCAGCTGTCATGAAAAATAAACGGTAAAAATTACCAACTTCATGTTTTTATACTCTAATCTGAATGAGCACACTGGATCTAATTTGAATTAAAATTTCACTGGAATTAATCAAGCATAAGACTCAACCGCTTAAATGAGTTTTTGTCTCCAGGAAGTAAATAACTATAATTTGGCATCTTAATCAATAAATTAAAAATGTTTTTTACTATTTTTTCTTCTTTTTGAAAAACATTAAATTAGAAAATGCATGGATGACAACAATAATTACATTTTAGCAGTAAGAGAATCCTTTTGATTAAAAGGCTTGTGCATACTAGTGATACCAGCACAAAAACCATTTTGGTAATTACTAATACTGTTAATTTAGGACAGCTGTGGTATAAACCTCACATTTGGTGGGGGTCTAATAAATTTCCATTGCACCATATATAATGTAGAATGAAGAAGTCTCTTTCAATTAGGATACTTTTTAATATTATTTGATCATAATTAGAAATCCTAGAAGGCAGCTATTTTAATATACAGTAACAGTCATATTATTTAAAAAAAACCTCAGATTGATTGGAAACAAACTTATTTCCCAGCATGTTGAGTACCGTTCTTGAAAACTGTAATCAAATTGATAGGAAAACAAACTAAAACAGTTAAAATAACTGAATAAGCTAAATGCACGAGTGCCAAAGTGCAGACAAGCTGCAAAAAATGTTGAAGATGCAGTCACCCTGTATCTGTTGGTTATGTGAGTAATTGGCAATAAAACATACCAACATGAATATTAAACTGGAACGTGTCTATATGTATGTAAGAGAGCTAGAGGCTCTAAAGGTGTGCTTCGATGCTTGTGCAGCCAAAAAAGCATCTCACATTAATTAGCTGAAGAATTCAAAAGGCAGGATCTGCTGCTGTCAAAGTGTTCAGGAAAAAAAGATCACATCTGGCGTCGTCTCTGACCTAACTTTACAAACTACTTTGTAAGTCAAAGCTTTAAAGCATAATGAGCGTCCAGAGAGACATTCAGCTGAAATTCATTTTTAGGTTTCTCAGCATGTGGAGCATAACTAAAAGCTCCTCATCATATCCTATTGCTTTCTCTGTCTTCTCTTGCCAGGCTTTGCACGTAATCTCTCTGAGGGGACTGACGCCAATTACACCGAGTATGTGGCCACTAGATGGTACCGGTCTCCGGAGCTCCTGCTCGGGTACGCCTGCTATTTTTTTACGTTTTCCCTTTAAGCTCTGTCCAGTCACCACACTGACATAAATTCTTATTAGCTCTCATTATGCGTGGCCTCTCACCACCCTCTTAAATCTGCGGTCTCAGGGCTCCTTACGGGAAGGCGGTGGACATGTGGTCAGTGGGCTGCATCTTAGGAGAGCTGAGTGACGGGCAGCCGCTGTTCCCGGGAGAGAGCGAGATCGACCAGCTCTTTACCATCCAGAAAGTGCTGGGACCCCTGCCACCAGAGCAGATGAAGCTCTTCTATAACAACCCTCGCTTCCACGGGCTGAGGGTAACTTCAGGCCCCCCCCCCATACTCTGCTGACCCATCCCTCCATGCTGCTCTTATCACTGCTTTTCTTTCCTCTCTCTCCTTGCTGTCTCTTAAGGCCTCCTCCTCCTCTGTTTCTTCTTCCCTTATTTATTTTCTCTGTACACTCTCTTCTCCTTCTTCTTCTTCTTTTTCTGGCTGAGTTTGCTGTGCCGTGACTGACTGGATCACAATGACTCATCGTGTATCATGTATCCTGTATGCACTGTGAAGGAAGGCTGTGATAAGTCTTCTGTGGCAGGCTGGTGGTGCAGCAGACCTGGGTCGTCCTTCCCTTCGCCTCACTGCCCACAACCCAGGATTTAATTATTAGTTAGCAAACTCCCCCTCTGTGAATGCCTGGCAGTGAATACCCAGTGATAAGACCACTTCTTGATTAAGCTGCATAATAAGCGAAACGCTTTACGGTCTACACCTTGAATTTTCAGCTTCTATCCACCTCTTAAACACCCAAGTTGTTGTTCCTCAGTAAAATCCTTGCTCCGGTAAAGACAGGCACACGTTGGCCGTGTCTGTTTCTTAAAAAAAAAAAATAGCGCCTGCTATTGTTAGTACTTGCTCAAGGGGAAAAAAAACGAGCTCTACCTCCACATTTATGTGCTTGTTGTCATTTAAATGAGATCCTGCAAACTTCGCTGATCCCTGCACATTATCGCTCACAGTCAGATCATCCTATTAACACCACGAGAGGGGAGAAATAGTGTTTGATGGAAACACGCATGCTGTTTTTATTAAAATAAATCAGACCAACAAGAAACCACACAACACTTTTGAGTGAACAGAGGACGCTTGATGGTTGTTTCATCACGTTTCCCACCTACGATGTGCTTTTCTGTAACACTCAGAAATGTGTGATGTAAAAAGAACGGCTTCTGGACTCTTTTTTTCCGCCTGCAAACGGCAAATTCAAAATATTCAGAGGAAAAATTCTATTAGAAATGAAAGGTTGACAATGGAGGATTTGCACGTGGTTGAAATCACAAGTTGTGTATTTGGGCATTTCTAAAAGAGTTCACCAAAGCATTGTCATGGTTACAGGATTTTCCAATCAAGCTTAGAAAAAGATTTCTTCAATACCAAATCCGATTATACAGAGATACAAACAAACCTGTCACAGGAGACAACAAGTAAACGATGTTCGACAACAACACCGATATTAAAATATAAGGTAACAAGAACTCACAAGATAGGGCTACAATTTCAGGAGTTTCTTTTTTATTGGGTAGCATTCAGGGGACCAAGAATGAGGCAGAGTGTGAATTGGTGAAGAAAACACTGGGTCATGTGCAGCCCTATGTACTGATAGCTTGTCAGCTACCTTTATTAGCAATAAGGTGAAGTAATTAGTGTCACTGTGGAGGATTTTTATCCTTCTTGACAACATTGCTTCAGTTCTTTTAGGTTTACACGCATCCGCTCTGTTAAGGTCCAGACACAGCACATGGCCTTTGATTGGACCATTCCATTTCCATGAATCTTGCTTGGAATCGTGTTCCTGTTGTGTGACTCAGTTTGTGCCAGGCTTTAGCTGTGGGACAGATGGCCTCACATTTGACTCTAGAATACTTTGGTATACAGAGGAGTTCATGTGCGACTCACTGACCATAAGGTACCCAGAGCTTGTGGGTGCTAAACGAGCCCAAATCATCACCCCTTCACCATCATCATCATCGTGGCTCAAGAGTTGGCAGTTCGTCTTGTAATCGGAAGGTTGCCGGTTCGAGCCCCGGTTCCGACAGTCTCTGTCGTTGTGTCCTTGGGCAAGACACTTCACCTGTTGCCTACTGGGGGTGGTCAGAGGGCCCAGTGGCGTCAGTGTCTGGCAGCCTCGCCTCTGTCAGTGCGCCCCAGGGCAGCTGTGGCTACAATGTAGCTTGCCATCATCAATGGGTGAATGACTGAATGTAGTGTAAAGCGCTTTGGGGTCCTTAGGGACTAAGTAAAGCGCTGTACAAATACAGGCCATTTACCATGCCTGATAGTTTTTATGAGGTAGTGGTTTTCTGCAAACATGGTGCTGTGCATTTTAGCCAAACATATTGATTTTGTTCTCATCTGTCTAAAGGACATTGTTCCAGAAGTCTTGTGCTCTCCGGCATGAAAACTTACTTCAGAAACAATCATATTTTAACTATATTTTAACTTTCATGTATTTAGACTCTTTACTGAAGTAAAGATGATAAAGACATTCAAGTAATAACAGGAAGGTTTAATTTAAAATACGATGAAGGTGTCTAAAATAAAAATATTTAATATGCAAGTGATCTTAGTTCTGATTAAATAATGCTGCACACCATAGTGTTGCAGCTGGAGATTAATTGAATTGAAATACTCCTGGGTGGCTGTATCTGTTATAACAGCATGATACGTTAGCAGTTTTATATTTTAAAATATGCAATATAATAAATAAGTAAAGCTTTAAAATAAATAGGTTGGAGTACAAGGGACAATATGTATAGTGGTGTTGAAAATACAGGGGAGTAGAAGAAAGTATAGCATAAAAATACCTTTAAAAAAACGACAAGTACATCAGAACTGTACTTCAGTGAAGTACTTGTTACGTTACACCACTGGTGCTGTTTATACTTTGATCCCCTGCTGGATTAACAATACTCCAGTTCAGTGACACTGACAGGGGAGCAAAAGGGGGGCAATCATTTTTCAGGGAGGGATGGTACAACTCAACTATAATTCCATCCATACATTCATCCATCTTCCTCTGATCCACTTCACACCTACAGTGAAACCACTTTAGAGTCACCAGTTAATCTAAAACCCACACAGACAAGGATGAACATGCAACCGCCACACACAGAGGCCTCAGGCGGTCAGTGGATTCAAACCCAGAACCTGAGGCAGTAGTGCTAACCACTGCACCACTGTGCTGCCTACTAAAACCCCATGTATTTTAATCTAAGAAACAACCATAAGTCTGATAACTGATAACCTTTGATTCCATTCATTCCATGATTTTGTCTCTGTCCATTAAAATGAAACCACCATAAAAATCAGAGGCTCTTCGTGTTTTTGTGTAAGTGACCAAACTTACAAATTCAGCAAGGGTTCAAATAATTACTTCCCCCATTGTAAATAGCATTATTAACATTTGATATGGTCAGGTCTCTAAAAGAGGAAGACACTTTAACCTCAGGATACTCTCATACTGACGATCGATCACTAAGGACATTTGATGCTGTTGTTTAGTAAAAGCGTCTTATTTTCCACTTATTTATGGTGGTTATCATCAAGGTGGTTATCCACATGTGGGGCATAGAGCAACTGCTTGAAGTTGTGGACAAGTGGAACTATATGGAGTATTTTCTTATTTATGACATGAAAGTTTTTTGACTGTACCATTATCCACTGTCTCTGCTAATGTTGCAGTTTCCTACTGTGAGTCACCCTCAAACCTTGGAGCGGAGATACCTGGGAATCATCGACGCAGCCCTGCTCGACCTGCTGAAGGTGAGGCGAGCCGAGCGACTTTAATGGTTTTATTCTTAACTTTTGTCTGTTTTCAGAGTATCGTGAAAACGTCCAGTTAACCACAATAATTTTCATAAACTAGACATCTGATAGTTGCATCATTATCACGGTGTTTACGTCGTGACTGCACGGTGCCTCCTCCCTGCTTCAGCATCTCTCAGCTCATATCCTGGTTCCACTGCTGTTATTGCTGTGTCTACACTGTAAACAGGAGCTCCATGTCAAGAATGTAGGCTGTGCTTGTGCTCTTGCGCTTTTCCCAGCAGATAATGACTCACCGCTAACATGATGATGATGATGCCATCTCAGGACTGACTTAAGCAAGGACAGGCGTCTCTCTAAGAACTAATCGGGCTTTTTTGTGTTGAGTTCAGATACAATTTAATAACGTTTGTTTGCTAATCGTTAACGCTGAGCTGCACGGCTACCAAAGAGCTTCTGATGTTGACCCAAAATGTAGCTTCCACTGTATATTTGTGTTATTCAAAAACAAAGCTGCATCCAGATTTCAGTTTGAGTTTGTTCATACATTAAAGTGAGTTCAGAGAGACTATTAAACACATTATTTGGGTAAGAAAAAGCAAATGTCACAAATCACATTTCACATCATTGTTTGGCTCGTTTGGTGACTGTGAGACACAATTAAATGCGGCAGCAGCTTGACTTTTATGATAATGGCGATGATTCATAGTAGCACGACTGTTTCGGTTTGTTTGAGAGGTCTGCATGTTCGGGGTGTCTTCAGCGCTCACGGGCTCCATCTGTGTGGTTTGTGGTTTAGAACATGCTGCTCCTGAACCCCACCGAGCGCTTTCTCACAGAGCAGAGCCTGAACCACCACGCCTTCCAGACCCTGCGGATGGTGGAGCGGCCTGGGCCACCCACACCCACACCTGTACGCTCCTCTAAGAGAAAACCTCACCACGGAGACAACACTACCCCCAGCAGGTCAGCAGTGAGCACTATATTTGGGGAAAGCTTGCCAGTGTAGATGTATTAATGGGTCGTTTCATGAACAAATGCTGCCAGATGTTTTTAATCAGCAGCCACCATCCAGCAACATTTGACAGAATATTTCAGGATAATTCATATATTGTCTGTCTGGTTTAGTCTGTAATTATTCTGCATCTCAGTGCACTTTTGTTTCCTAAATTTTAACTAACGCTATTTACATATTGAAATAAAGACCTTGTTTTTGGAAACTTTTCTTCACTTCATTTTTCTTTGCTGTTCATATTACCAAGACAACAGTGAATTAAGATTTTTATATCTAGTCTTTTGGGAGGTTTTGATGTACTTTATGCTACTCATATTCTTTCATCACCCTGCACTTACACCAAACCTCATCCAATAAATAAAAATGAATAGCTGATGTTTTTAAAATTTCTATTGCCATGATAGTCACTGAGTGACAATATAATGTGACAGCATCAAGTGAGACTCTTTTAGCTATATACTTAACCCTTTAAGACCTACCATAGAACCAAGTCCGCCAGAGCTTATATTATATTTTTACATGCTGTAGAGCCATTTTTGGGAGCATTTTAAGTTGATATACATCAATACAACCATTATAGCCCAAATTTTAATAATATGTCTGCATTAAGTGCATAGTAATTACATAAATTGCAAAAAAGTGCAATAAACTACAAAATATTTGAAAATCGTTTTTGTTTTTTTTAACATATATTTCTAGTTAGAGAAATTTAAGAGGCTTATCCCTCAAAACTGTAAATACAAAAAGTTGCACAAAATAGTTTCCCACCACAGGAAATTTATTTTAAGTGTCTTCATAGTTTTATTTTTGAAATACACCAATTTTTATATACTGCAGGAAAAATGAAAATAAATATTATAATGCAAATTTGCAAAAAAGCAGCATATGCATCAAAATAAACTATTTCCAGCAGTGCAATATGAGTCCTAAGCATCCCAGAAACGACACAGAAAGTCATAAAGTCAAACATAACTTTTAAAAACACCAGTATAGGCTCATAAGGCCCTGATGGTACAAAACTACATTTCCGCAAAATGACGTCACTTCCGGTTTCGGGCAGGTCATGGCGGACATGCGATAGTTCGCGCTGATCGAGTAGGAAGTGTTACAAACAGCTGGTCGGATTTGCAAAGCATGTTTTTGGAATATTATGTTTTTGTTGCTGCAAGTGTTTTTTATGCAGTTTTTGCAAAGCCATATGTGGACGGAAACTGTAACCTAGGACAAGCTGATGGCATGAGATGTAGGTACAACTCCTCCGGTTTCATATGCAAAAAAAATTATTGCGCTAGCTTACGTGGTTGCAGTGCTACCGGGATTTTAAAAAAGTTACGCAAAACGGAGCGTGCCCGCTCCGACCAGCTTTAAAGGGTTAACATCCACTCTACTTTACTAAAAAATCCACTGTGTCAACGACACTGTATCATCGACACACAGAAAAAAGCTCATAATAAACTGCAGGTTTCATGTCATTCATATGTATTGGGAAGAACAGGGGTCTTGCAATTGATCCCTGTGGAACACCTTTCCTTATTAAATGCAGTAAGTGGTACCTTTGCTGCCACTGAGTTCATTATTACATGTTTTTGTCTCTGCTTTTCCTTAGGAGCCATGGGGGAAAGAGCTCAGGAAGCCACCGCTCCAGCAGCAGAGAGTGCTCCAGCTTACCCCGACATGAAGACCTCCACCCCAACAACGACAGTTTTCTCAACGGCAACATGTCTGCAGCCATCAACCTCAGCCCCACACTGCATCCTAAGAACTACCAGCCGCAGATCTTCAACCACTCCACCGCCTGCAGCATGGACCTGGCTAGCAGCAACCTGCCTCATCTGCTCAGCCCCGGTGAGACCAAGTCCAAGGGCGACTTTGAGATGAACTTGGGGTCTAAGGTGTCAGATGGCCCAGGGGCGAAGTACCTCAAATCCAACTTCCGCTCACAGCAGAACCGCCACTCTTTTGTAGAAGGGAAGACCAACACGCTTCAGACAGGGGACAAACACAGCCGACACAACTACATGGAGTCCCACAGCTCCACGCCATCCTCCTCTAAGTTTGCCTACCTGAACTTGTCCAAGAGCTATGGCACGCTTAGCGATGCCAAGTCAGTGGGGAACTTAAATGATGTGCATCTTTATGCAGATGAACCCACGTCTCGCTATTTTCCTTCCAGCTGCCTCGACCTCACAGCTCCGGGCAGCCCAGCGGCCCGCCGAGTGGAGAGGCTGGGACCTGGCACAGGTGGCCGAGGAAGCATGCGCTCAGAGAGAGAGAGCAACACTCTGGACTCCTCCTACAGGCGCTCCTCCACCCGCCATAAAACTTCAGAGGAGTCCAAGTCACCAGACTCCCTGGATCCCGGGGAGAGCGAAAGGAGCCATTCCCATTCTCTCTCTGCCCCACATGACCCTCTGTCTTATGGTCAGGGATACACCAGCCCCTTCTCCTCCCAGCAGAGGCCACACCGCCACTCCATGTACGTACGGAGGGATCACCAGAGGACGCACGGGGGAGACGAGGGACTGTTGGTCGGGCAGGGAATACCCACCAGAGCCAGCAGCCTCCAGCTCCTGTCCCCACAGCTGCAGCACCGCACACTGCCTCGCCACTCTGGGGGCTCCTCCAGAGAAGAAGACATGAGCAGGGTCAGTCCTCAGCCCACATCAAAACTCTCCAGCTTTAGGGAAAGCCTTCAGGATGTAATCATAACAAATGCCTACACCAGGTTTTGTTGGACGGCTCTGCCTCAGTCTCAGTTTGTCCAGTGACGCAGCCAGGACTTATTCTGGTGGCGTCTGAAAACATGGTGTGTGTTTAGGTTCTCAGCCAGATCTTGTGTCCCAGGTTTATAATGAATTGGAAAGGCAGGATTAGCATAGCTGCAGCTTCATCTGTGAACATTTGAGGTGCTAAGAGTGTGGCTTTCTTTTTAGGACATGCAGTGAATCATGCTACCCGTATATTTATATATACTGTATACACACATATAGTATATATATACCGTGTGTGTATTTGTATGTGCTGCAATGCTGAGCTCACTTCATGCTTCATCATGTCTCCATTAACAGAACGAACAGGCACCCACTGAGGTCACCCACAGCAGACCTCCAATAAGGGACTCCACAAGGGACAACACCGCATCTTTTCACACACAGCGGAAAAAAAGCGAGGTCCGACATTCTGCCTGCACCCACCATTCCCCACCCACATCCAGTCTTCCGAGCGCGCGGATGTGGGTGGATACTGCTGTCATGAACTGCTCTCTCTTTCTCTTTTTTCTCTGTCTCTCCTGCATCAGATGCCTCTTCATTTTCTCTGTGTGCTTTGCTTCCCTCTAATGTGACTTCTTATGGTAGCGCAGTCGAGCTCGTCATCGCATCGCATTTCAGTTCTGGGCTACATTTATAGCCCGCACAGATGTTTTATTATAACGGCCAATCATAAATCAATACGCCCCCACCTTATTTTTCTGTCCCTTCAGGTAAATAAAGGTATTGTTTCAGACAGAGAGGCATGCAAAGCAGGCAGCCTCGGAGATTTTATGTCATAAGTTTCTCTGTTGTGACTCAGGTTGGCTTATATCATGACCAGCAAACAGAAGATGGGGGTTCTTCCAAAGAGAACCGCAACATCTACAGCGAATCCATGCCAAGGCGGGTGGGCAGCTTCTACAGAGGTTGGTTTAATCAGGAGTGATATTTATGGCTGTGGCTTTCTCGCTTTCATTGCTGCAGTAAGGGGGGAAGATTAACTCCAGACACATCACTAGAGGGAATATTATTTTTTACTAATCACTGATCAGCTGCTTGTATATAGAGAATTATTATATTATTGCAGATTCTTGAGATGTCTACACTAAGTTAGAGAGAAATACAGCTGTTTCACTCAAAACTAAAAATAGCCATCTTATCACCAGACTCGGTGATCTTCATCCTCTAATGTCTGTAGATTTCATAGCAGTTGATTAAAACGGTCGGGCAGTGGGCCCGTTCAAAATCAAAAGCCTTACCTAAATTAAATTTGGCTGATCTCCAGTTCGAGGTCATCTTCGCGGGCATGTCCAGACAGCTGCTATTTTTAGCCCACTCTCTGGAAGTTCTGTTCTTACCGCTTCCACTGTGCACTCGGCTATTTCACCACACACCTCAAACTTGAGAAGAGAGCATAAAACTTGTGTTTCAAACCGACTGGAATTTCACAAGATAACCGCTGGCGATGAGAGCTGGGTTTCCAGCAACAGCTAAGCAGTTTGCAGCCATTTCCACCAGATTTGCCTCGCTGTGGTTTTGTCCACTTTCCAAAAATTAAAATCAAGTTAAAGGATCACAGTTTTGACATGTTGGAGGAGATTCAGCACACACTGCAGAAGTACAAGGAGACAGAGATCTAAAAAATAATAGCAGCACTGAAAATGATCCAGTGGTGCACAAGAGGATGATCAACAGGAGACTGATCAAAAGGAATCGTGTTTCATTCTTTTAAGCCCGTCCTGGAACTTTTTACTCAAACCTAATTACAATATGTCAGGAAGCTGCTGAAAGCAGGCTTAAGAGTTTTGACAGTAACGCAGACTGACTGAGATAACTTATTAAAAGATGTGCTTGCCACTGTTTTGGAGTGCACAGTATGCTATAATGGAAAGAACATCTGATGCTAATGTGTTCAACTTCCTCTTTAAAGTAGTGTCCTTGAGGCAGCAGCTATTTTAAGACCAAGCCATGTGTGGCTATTCAGACATGAGGACTGGCTCCATTGTATCACAATAGTGACATTTCAACTGGAGTATAATCTTGAGGAAGAAGGTGAAATTACAGTGAGCCAAACAGGGCGAAATGTAGTAGGTGGTGAGCACACCGTGAGCTAGCAAAGACTGCATGTACCACCGCTACGGTCAACTGGACGCTCTCCTTTAGATATCTCAGGGAGTCACTTCAGCTTTGGGATGATTTTGTGATTGTTGGGGACAAAAGTGTGATGCAGACTCTTCAAGCGTGTTTCTGAATGTGGTTGCCTTTGGGCACTGCAGAATCTTCCACTGAAAATTGAAGAGCGTCCCTTTGCGAAGCCTTAAGCTGAGCGTTATTGCCCTCCTGGTAATGTTACCCGGCTTAATCCTCCTAAAAGGGACCATGACTTGCAAAATTATTTTGTATTAGACAAAAATGGAATTTAGACCAAGCGCAGTAAAGATCCAAAGGGCTGTTTTTTCCTCATAGACTTCAGTACGGCCAAACTTCTTTTTACAAGCAGAAAGGATGCAATAATAAGCACTTCTTTGCTTCACATTTATACAGTCTGTGGTCTGAACAGGACTTCGCCATAGTTGTTGCTAACCGTTGCTGCTCTACACACGTAACTCATTCAAGATGCTACACCTGTGCATTAGCATTAAAATGGAATAAGATCTGGTTTGCTGAAAATGAGTTAAACCATATGGAAATTTGTGCATTGTTTGGCATTAGTCCATTTCCATAATACGAGGGACGCAAAAACTCCATTAGGGTATTTTTATATTCGCTTCTTTAGCATTTTTGGGGGCGGCCAATGTTTAAAACTTTGAGTTTGACACACGATTACTTTAGTGTATGAATTTGCTTTAAAGTCTAACTTATGGAACTGCACAGGAGCCTTTGTGGGCGCCATTGTTGTTTGCACTGGTGTGTCAAGTCGTACTTGGAGAAAAATCTTGAGGAACGCTTTCAATTCAATTCAATTCAATAAACTTTATTGATCCCGAAGGTTGGCCCCGAAGAAAATTGGGTTGCTTTTATTGAAAGGAAGAGGAAGGTCAAAAGAGAGAAAAGTAAAACATCTAATCGAAACAGAACACCATCGATCGCATTAGCGAAATGCACAAGTTTGATACAATTGCAGTCTGTTACATTTTCAGTTCGCTGAGGTCTTTTGCGTGTGCCAATCAATTTCCGATGTTTACACGGCATGTTGCAGCCAAGCCAACATGTCACAGCTGTTAAAGTCTACAGCACTGTTAGTTATGGTATAAATTTCTATTTACTTGAAGCTTTTTTAAATTATATTCCCTGTTTTTTGTTGTGTATCTTTGGAAATCTCGAGTTATGTTTTAATCTTAATTTATTTGTATTACCCGCCTAAACTTTAGATATATGTTTGGGTCAGAGCTAGAATTATGACATCTAATGACCTGTGTTTATGTGTTTATTTCTCTGTATATTGGACGTAAATTAACCCATTTGTTGTGTTTGTTGAACAGTCCCGTCTCCCCGGCCAGACAATTCCTTCCACGACAGCCGGGGTCAGAGTCGGGGCTCGGGCTTGTCTGGCGACGGCGGCAGTTTGGCGAATCACTCCAAACGACAGCCGGCGTTTGACCCCTGGTAATTATATCTTCTAACCACAACCGAAAATAGTTTCACACCAAAAGAACAGCAGCGTTTATTCTCTTCGCTGTCTGTGGCGCTGTCAGAACAGTATACCGTCAGATTTAATTTCACACCGGTCACATGACGTGGCATTTTTAACAGAAATTCTTACTGGGAGTTAAAACTTTTTAGCCGAGACATCACGCTCATTACTCTTTGTTTTTATTTCAGGACTGGCCCAGATACTGTAGTCTTGAGTGCCTCTGAGCCTTCCAAAGAAAAGGAGAAGCAGGGTTTCTTCAGAGCAATAAAGAAGAAAAAGAAGAAATCTCAGATGGTATGTTGTGTGTGAAGTACGTCTGAGGACTTACGCCCACATGTGGATGCAGTGTTTTCCCATCTATGAGCCTCATCGGCACCTTTACAGAAATATAAAACCATTTATTGTTGTTGTTGTTGTCATGTGCATCATGTTTACCTCTACCACCAGTCATGTGCCTCTGTAATTACAGATGGAAGTCCCTGATGGAAGGCCTCCTGTCATCAAGAAATGTCTTTTCCCTCTGTTTAGCCCAAAGAATAACATAAAGCATAGTTCCTCTGTGAGAGTCCTCCCTGTAGTGTCCTCTCCCATGGTACATGCTGTTTTACACTATCCTACTCACCTCCTGCCTCTGTGTCACCCATCTAACATTGCATGCTTTAACAGCATTGGTCAACACTGTTTTAATGTGTGATTTTTAAGCCTGGTTTTCCTGGTGGTGAGTTGAGTGAATGAATCAATAAACCAGCTGGATCCATCTATTCGAGAAAAAAAAAGCTCCCACTTTGAAGAAAAGCATGCACTTGACTGCAATCGGTTTAAAAGGATGGATCTGACGGGTCATTTTTGTGCTTCTGATCACTCGCCAGTGATTTCAGCCATGGCCCTAACAGCATGTCTCTGCTTATGAGCTGAGGATGGACGAGAGCGCTCAGGCTTTAGCTGAGCACACACGGTTTCAGGAGTTTGCGTGCTTGTTTTCACAAAGCTTTACTGCTTACCGGCATCATGCAGAGGCATTTGATCAATTTCTCTATGTGCACCTAAACCCGTGACTTTATTACAGAGCAAAGATCACAAAGTGATGGTGGAGCTACGATGGTACTTGCTTAATATAAAAGCGACCACATTTTGGCGTGTTAAACTAGCTGCCAGCTCTGTGGCAGTGGTGGTTCAGCATGAAACAGGTGTTTGAGGCTCTTTCTTCCCTTTGCGTTTCTATTTATAAGTGACAGTTTGCTCAGATTCGGGAAGGGGGGGTTACATGCTGATGACAGAGCACAAATAAATGCAATCTGGCCAGGAGGAGGAATCAGGCAGTCAGACTCGGAGTCGGTGGAAAACGGCATTTACTGCATGAAGAGGATATCATTTGAACTGCGTTTGAATTACGCTCAGAAAACATCTTTTATTTATCAGAAACGAGTGGAGTGTTCTCTTCTCTTCCTCAGATCAGCAAACACATTGGGGTTTGGCTTCTGATGCATGTTTTTTGTCCGTTTTCTTTTTATTTCTTCTTCACTGCACTGGAGATCAATAAGTAACAACGCAGGTTATCAGATGTAACTTCACATTTATGTCTGTGATGAATGAGCGCATGTAAAGGGTAACATGAAACACAGAAATCTGTTTACTGAAGACGCTCATTTCCAGCTCAGACTCTGATAGAGTAGCTTTTGCATGACTCACAGTTCAAAATAATCCTTATTTAAGTTGATTAGCTGTCTAAAAAGCACAATTTTAGCTCTCTTTTCCTCTCAGGTACCTTTCTACTGATTGGCTGCTACTCAAAAACAGAAGGTGCAGGGATTGCCTATTCTCTCTGACATCATGCAGAACCAGAAGTAGAAAAAACTGTTAGAAATGAGTGCTTAGGCCAGTTGGAAACAATATAAATTAACTTCATAAATAAAAACAGTTTAGCAGATTATGTGAGTGTTTTATGTTGCCCTAAACATTGTGCACTGCTGTCCTAGTCATGAGTGTGAAATGTGATTGGATGAGTAAATTATACCTCCGTGCTCTGTGTCACAGGTTTCCAGTGAAGGCGTGGATACGGTCATCCAAAAGTCCTCCAGGTCTTCAAGTCACCAGAGCAACCGCCACAGGTCACGTGACAAGAGCAGAGACCGGGACCAAGACCGAGACAGGGACAAGGACTGGCCGCCTGAGAAACTGTCCGATTCACACTCTTCGGTGAGAGTTCTCCTCGTGCGCTGTTGTGAAGTGCTTGATCTAAACATTTATTCATGAGCTGCGTTTCGTTACATACGCTCTTCCCGAGGAGAGCGCCAAATAGAAATAAGAGCAGGTATCCTCGTCTAGAAGATCTAATCAATGCAAATCAGCATCACCTGCTAACCAAGATGTCAGGGAGAGAAAAAACAGATGGCGAACACAAAGGGTGATAATTTCTTCTAGAAAAAATGCTCTTTTTCGCTCCTAAAGATTGAAATTTTGTATAAATGTTTCAAGAACTGAACTGTAACTGAGCCAAATAAGTTGTAGACTTTTATATTTTACCAATTTTCCTGTCTGTCCAGGATGATTTAGTAATCAAATAAACTGTGACTCAGATGTTGGTGTTTAATAAAAGCAAAGACACACCTTAATCCCTTCCCTGCAGTAATCATAAGAGACTGTCTGACTGGACTGATCGTCCGTCATCGACGGGATTAAACCTGTCGTGAGCGCAATTTTTCTTTCCTCTGATATTTTGTGTTCTGTCGTGTCTTTCAGAGCCAACCGCTGAAGTCGCTGCGCAAGCTCCTGCACCTTTCCTCCTCATCGTCCAACCAGACCGCATCTTCTGACATGCGCTACCAGCCGCTGCCTAACTCATCCTCTGCTCAAGGCGGTTTCACCGAGAGCCGGGGTCACTCAGGGGTCAGCACGCCCCAGCTCAAGGCCCGACAGTCAGCGTACCCGCTGCCCGGACAGCTGGATTCGGGCTGGCACACGTCCGCCCTGGGCCGCCCCGAGGGCAACCCCTACCCGGAGCAAATGAGCATCAAAGGAGGCCAGAACGGGCACGGCTTCGGACGCCCGTCCAGATCTCGTATGCCAAATCTCAACGACCTGAAAGAGACAGCTCTGTGATCTCCAGCGCCCCACTGCTCTCACGCGTGTGTCAGACTCCTCTGTTACCACCTCCCTCCTGTAACACCTGCTCCACACACACACACAAACACACCAAACCATCAGTTCAAACACTGCTTGCAAACAGGCCAAAAGCCTTTTTACGTCCAGATTTTTTTAAAGCTTCCATGTTTGATAGACTTTATATTAATACCTATGTAATTCTGATTATAATTTGTATTATAAAGTAAATATATTACAAATTCAGTGTATATATATATAAATGGATAGATAAAGTGTAGATTTTAAGTGTAAGTATTTTTGTTTCTATTAAATATAGAAATATAGTACATTTTACTGCGTAGTATTATTTAAGACTAATCTAAGGCATTCGAAGCAAATGCAGTTTTATCAGTTGTTACAATAGAGATTGGTAATGTCAGTATCTCGTGTTCATCTCGTCCAGGATTGTAATTCTGTGTCCAAGCTGTCTTGCCTATGGATGTGCTCTGTCAGACTGGTTACAGACGCTCAAATGTGCAACTGCGAGCCAGTGCAGCCGTGTTGAAATCTAGCTATAACCTGTGCAGTTTCTCTGAGCTGCAATTGACAATCTAAAAGCTTACGTTTTATTGCTCTTTTCCTTCTTTCTTTTTTCTGGAAAGATTTTAGGTTTTACGTCTTAAGTGCAGCCATTTTAGAAACTACGGTGCCATCAACTAACAGAAAGCCTAACCTACATCGCCCTCTGTGGGAGATATCGAAGCACTGCATTTCCTGTTTTCTGACTGAGATTGTCAGGCACATTTAGACTTTTCCATGCACTGTATGTGTAAATGACCATTTGCATAATATAAACCAATGTTACGCAAATAGAGCAAACCTCACAGTTTAAAACAAATGTGTATCTATACAAAGGAGATGCAGGAGCGTTAACGTGCCCTTACGGATGAATTATAACGTGTTCAAATGTTCTGCAATGCTTTGAGCAAACGTCAACAAACATCTGCAGCTGATAACAAAGGAAGTGGCTTTTCTCTGAAAACTACAGGATTCAATAAAGACTCTGTTGTTTGATTATTATTATTTTTTTTTACTTCCAAGTGGTTCTGCTTGTTTGACCAGTTAAAAACATGTAGAAATGCACCCAAAAAAAACCCCATTTAAAGTTTAACTGCTGTAAATGTAGATTTCTTTATTTTTTAGAAGGTAACAGCAGTTAGAGGAACAGATAAGCCATTCTGGGTGTATGTGGTACAATGACTCCCAGCCTGTGAAAATAACCCAAGCACCACTCCTCCACCTGTTAGCTATTTAACTCCACACATTACAATATTTAAAAGTGGATATTACAAGTTTTCTTTGTTTAATACACTTAAACTGTCAGTATTAGGGTAATGGAACAGCATCTCTTTTAGTAACCCTTTTAGCCAGACTGACTGACTGACCAGATGTTTGGCCATTCATACGTCCATTTACTTGATTTGTATACATTCAGTTTTTCTACCAAGCACATTTTCCTTAAATATCAATTATATGAGTAATTAAACCTTTGATTTTGTTAATTTCAGCTGCATTTTACTCCAAATTATTACTTCATGTTTATTGAGGGTAAATAATAATTTTGTTTTGAGTTTACACTTAGCTGTTTCAACTATTTATCCATTATTTTAATTACTTCCACCTAACCATCCATTTAAAAGCTCCAGCTTTTTCAGCTAGTTTAATGTTTTCCAGCTGCTATTTTCCCATTTATTAAATACTTTAAGCTGAACTATTTTTCACATTTATCTATTTCTCTGTTTTCAACCGTTATTCCACTATTAGCCGTTCCAGCTGTTAGTTGAACGTCATCAGCCGTTATAATTTTTATTTTTTTGCAACAGTTTCTTTTCTTCTTCTCTTTTTTAATTGAAGCTAAAATATGCTTATCCCAGCCAATTATCGATGTACTCTGGCCTTTTCTTTCTTTAGCCATTTCACCATCGCCCACCTGTTTTCTGACTGAGGTCGGCTTTCCTTTAACATTAACCGTTCGCCCATTTCTTTCCACAGCTGTAGTATTTCTTTCAGCTGCAGCATCCTCGCCCTGGTTGGGAATCACTGTACTGCTGTATTTTTAACTGTTTGCACACACTGAACCACTTGGGATATGCTTTGGAGAAATCTTAAAATGGAAAGGCAGCGGGGGGCAGAATCTGTACTGTAACGTTGTTTTTCTGTTGGAAATAAAGTGCCATGAGAGTAGCTTGGCAGAAATAAATCCTAACCTTTTTAATGTTGCACTTTGAAGAGACTACGTGGCTCAGCAATATTGCTCTGTAAATTCTTCCTCACTTTCATGTTCGTGTGCGCAGTGTGTGAATATTGAAAGACGAGGGAGGGGGGGGCCCCCGCCGGCTCCTGCTGTAACGCGCTGAGCCCAGACATGACCGTGTCGTATTGTGTGTGGTGCATCTGTAAGGACTGTGCACACTCTGTACTTGACACGATACGTTTCTCTCTTTGGATTATTGTTTCGCTGAAGGAGCACCGTGTATTATATTAATACTGATGTGTGACTACTTGTTTGGTAATATTTATAACAGAGGATGTTTATCAACTGTTTAAATGAAATCAAGTATTAAGTTTGTGCTTTTATTACAGACACAAATTAGTAGCATAGTCAGTGTTTATCTGCTTTTTTTTTCCCAACAGAGCATTTACATGACAGCATAAACTCCCAGATGAATGCTTAACAATTTTAGATTATTCATGTTTACATATGTAACAGTAAATCTCAAATAAAACAAGCCCGTTTGATTTGACTCTGAACATGTAGAAGCTTTTTTATTTCCTGACGCAGTTAATAACTGCTTTATTGAAGGTAACAAATTTCAATTTGATCTGGAACAGTTTGGTGTTTACGTAACAGCACAATGCGCTTTTGGAAACTTTAATACAGACAAATAATCCATCAGAGGACACCAGAGATGTCCACCTGCCCAGAGAACTGTGAGCCTCACCAAATGGGGACAGACTAGACTTGTATCAAAGGATCTTACAGTGTTAGACAAATATTCCCCTTTTGGCAAGTGACAGGGTTGGCAGGGGAATGATGGTCAGTGAGGTAAGAAACACTTCAGGTGCATTTGTTCATGCACATCAGCAGCTCCATCCTCATGGCAATGCGGGTGTGCCAGCCCAGCGGCAGCAGGCGTATATAACGAGCCACAATAGGCGGGCGCAGCAGGTTTTGTACCGTGGAAGAGCGATCGGAGTTTCCGTAGAAGACCTAAACAAAAAGAAAGTACACAGCATTTAAACATCCAGAGTGCTCATTTTGTATCATTTACACACACAATAATCAGAAAAGGCTCATGAAGAGGACCTTCTATGATTACTTCCACCTCCATAGTTTTATTCTTTGAATAGCTTTGCATGATTTCACAGTTCAAAGTACTGTAATCCTTATTTATATTAACGGTGCAAACACTCAGTTCATCTACTATATGAATCAAACAATTTTAGCTCCCTTTGACTCAACTTTACTCTGATTAGCTTCTCATCATTAACCAGAAGCTTTGATTTGCACAGCTATGTGCATGATGTGACCATATTAGTATCCTATATTTTTGACAGCTTAGAAAGCCAAGCCAAATAAACTCGGCAGCAGCTATGTGTGGTGAACTACTAAATCATTCACGAGGACTTAAAGCAGTACCATATATATAGCAGAAAAGCATAATAGGTCCACATAAAATTACAATATAACAGCCTCTTAGTTGGATATATTTAAACACTTTAGTGTGTACTGATTGGTGTAGGCCAGAGATTTCAAACTCATTTTATATTGTGAGCTTTATGCGGCTCACTTCGAGCATAAATCAAATCAAAATAAATTTATATAGCACATTTAAAAACAACAGTTTTGATCATAAAATAAAAATAAAAATAAGACAAACACAACGCAAGACGAGACAAACATAGAAACCAACCAAATGATAATCAAACTATCTTACATCAAAGCCAGAGTAAAAAGATGGGTCTTTAAACGAGATTTAAAAGACTGAACAGTCTCAGAAGAGCGAATGGCAAAAGGGAGGTTGTTCCACAGTCTAGGAGCTGCAATAGCAAAGGCACGATCGCCTCTGGTTTTCAACCTAGACTTAGGTTGCATTAAGAGCATCTGGTTAGAAGATCTTAATGCTTTTATAGGATTATACAAATGAATAAGTTCTGTTAAATAGCTAGGGGCAGTGTTATTTAAGATTTTATAAGTGAGGTGGACAGATGAAATGCCCTTCTCTGTCAATGTAAAGATGTTTAACTGCACATATAAACCCTGAGATTACTGCAATTTAATAATAATGATGGATTGCATTTATATAGCGCTTTTCAAGGCACCCAAAGCGCTTTACAATTCCACTATTCATGGAAGAGGCTGCCATATCGCGCCATCGGCCCCTCTGGCCAACACCAGTAGGCGGTAGGTGAAGTGTCTTGCCCAAGGACACAATGACCAGGACAGAGAGCCCAGGGATCGAACCAGCAACCTTCCGGTTACAGATGAGCTTCCCAACCCCCTGAGCCACGGTAATCCCAATAACAGATCTCAGTTTTTCCAAATTACAAAGAAATAATGCTGAAGTAAATGAAAGTGGAAATTTTGGGGGTAATTTAAATGGTAAAAAAGGCCACAGGACTCAGTTATTATGACGCTTTCATATGTGACTCCTGTTTAGTGTACCTACCCTGTTATTTCCAGTCTGGTCTTTGTAGTAGATCCAGTTAAGAGTTTCTAAAGTGCGGTACTGGATGCTGTATTTAGTGATCCACTCATCAGCGTCGCAGCGGCCCTGGGTGAGGACACCCGACACCACGCTCACCTCCTTCAGGTCGATCTGGATCCACTGGTACTGATCGTTGAATTTGGACAGCCATGCGCACCTAACAAAGATTCACATTCCCAGTTATTTGTTTATCTGGGGTGCGCTGTGTGACACGAACTGGAGACTGGGTGGCCTTGACTCACCCAAAGCCCTGGTTGTTAAGGCGAGCCTTGTTCGGGATCCAGGAGGAGTACCAGCCGGTGTACTGGTCCTGACTGGAGCAGCTGATTTGGTCTGAGGTCACAGATCCAGATTCAAATCCCAGCGGTCTGTGGTACGGACATTCTGTGAAAGGAAACATTTCCAGGTTACTGTGGCATTAAATTGTATGAATTCCTGAAAATAAACACTTAGTAAACTTTCTAAACACTTCCAATGAGCTGGGATGCAGCGATTGGTTCGTTTTTGTGTTAAAAATGACTTAATGCCATTTGATGTTTTGAAGCAGAGCACAGGGTAGATTTAACTGAGCACAAACATTACACGTTCACATGGTAGCAACTACACTATGTTATGTTCTGTATGGGGTGGTCATGATGCTATACTATATGCCTTTTGCTTAGACGAGCAGTGAGCAACAGGTACCAACAACCTTACTGACATTGTGCAAGCACAACAAAATTACTGTTGTGCTAAGCTCATCAAATAACAAAAAAAAAAAAAAAAAAGTAGAAAATGTTAGAAATACGAAATATCAAAATATTGGATTAACATTGTCAAAAAACAACAACTGCATATTTGCAGAAAACCAAATCAGCACAAAGATCTCACACCAGCTGTCAGCACTGTTGTGGAGAGGTGATGAAATGGACTTGTTTTGCAGCCACAGGACCAGGACACCTTGCAGTCATTGAGTCGACCGTGAGCTCTTCCGTATATCAAAATATTCTAGGGGCAGATGTGAGGCCACGTGCCCCGCAGTTAAAACTTGCGCAAGACTGGGTCATGAGGCAGGGCAATGATTAAAGCCCAGCAGCATCTCTATCAAGGAATCAAGGTGCTGCCAAGGCCGAGTCAAAATCCAGACCTCAGCCTCACTTTAATGCTTTTCACCTTAACCTCAATGAACTCAAGGAATGCTGTGAAGAAGCGTGCGACAAAATCCCTCCGCAGTGATATGACAGAATGATAAAGTCATATGGAAAACAATAATTTCAAGTCATTGCTGCATAATGCTTCTGCAGTTTCACAATAAATAATGACACGGTGGAATATGTCATGTGTCGTCCTTCTTCTGATGCATTATTTACCCAATGTTTAAGACCAGGTAAGGACCAGATGGTTTTCCCGGTTGGTTAAACCAAAGAAGTGAAACAGGGTTTACTTTCTTTTTTCCATGATGATAAATTGACTTCAGGTAATAAAAAATATATCAGTTACTTCAGATGAAAATTACTCCCTCTCACCCCTGACTGGATTGGTTTGAAGCTGTCAGAAAAGCGGATGATAGAAGTGATAGAAGAGCTGCCTGAAATGAAATGTTTATTCCATTTTAAAGACATTAAGAACGCAGCAAAGTATCCTCTTCCAGCTTTTCCTCGTGTAATAGTCCAACTTTGCTAATCAGAACTCTTGCATGATGAGGTAGAAGAAGATGATCGGGGCATTTTCTGATGTGTGCTTCCTTTGCTGGTATCATAGGTGAAGGTCATGGCCTATTTGGGCTCCCTAATCTGTTCGTCACATTCCAGCACAGGTAATGAGATTATCTGAAAAGCATTTGCCTGTGCAAGCTTCTTCCTCACAGCTGTTCATTTCTTAACCTTCAGTGCAAGCCTCTTTCATCTTACAGGCTGAAAAACTGCAAGATCAGAGAGGTGATTGTGCACTGCTGCAGCATGAAAGCACATGAGGACACAGCCAGCCTCCATCAGCTGTTTGATCCATCACAGATGTTAAATAAAGATCCACAGGACACAACTCTGCCCACCATTCATCTTCACATGCGTGACTTTCTCCTGCAAGTTAGTGTCCTTTGTATAAAGGGGAACCCATTAATCACTTTTTAAAACCTAAAAAAGGGCATCCAGCATGAGTATAAGTGAAACAGACAGAGGACTACACAGGTGGAGTCCTCACCTGGCATGCAGTTCAGCAGGTGACTTTGAGATGGTGGCGGTGTTGGCAGTGAGGTCGGGGGAACAGGTGGAATGACAGCAGGGATGCGTGCAGATTCGCAGTCACAGGTGCAGGCTTTCGCTTTTGTGCTCCAGGTTTCGATCACCTCCTGGTCCTCCTCCTGCAGGTCCAGGTCCTGGATGACCTCCTCCTCCTTCTCCTGGAGATCACACAGGGTGGAATGAATCGAGAGTTTGCTCTCAGAGTTTAAGACTTTTAAACCACATTTTAGACCTTTTTGAGACTCTTTCTTACCTCCTCTGAGTGAACAGTGACAAGGGCTATACACCCCATTGACAGAAGCATGAAACGTAAGAGCAGATGATAGAATAAAATGTGTAAGAAAAAAGAAAATGACCTAAAAGAAGCACCATGTCAAACAATCTTATGAATTATTGGATTGCATCTGAGGATTGCATGAAGGAAACACCAAGGAAAAGCTTTTTACCCTCTTTATAATTTCACTTGCAGCAGCAGCATTTTTGTGTAGTACTACGCACTGCTGTTTTAATAACTTGTGGGACCATTAGCATTATCATAAAGGCACAATAACTGTTGCGATTATTTTAAGGGAGGATCAGCTGCACAGTGACTTACCCTGAGAGAGAAGCAGGAGGAAAAGCACAGCAGCTCGACAAGCAGGCATCTCCATCTTTCCTCTTCAGCTGTGCTGAAATGAGATGTGTATGATACCCACTGCAAGTGGATGGGATTACTGTAATCCACAGGCCTGCAATGGCCTTACCTAATGCTCCTTATTGGCCCTTAGACACCTCCCTCAGGTGCTCTTGCACTGAATGTCATCACCTCATCAATAAAAAGTGGGCATCATTCGTGATGGCAGTGGTGTCTTTGAGGTTTTACACTCAGTTGAAAAAGCTAATTTTGTCACTAAGGTCATTTATGGTCCTATTATACATCACACATTTGTTTTTATCATAAATATACTTTTTCATTTATCTGTGCCTGATAAAGGCTGCTTTAGGTAAGCCATATCTAGACACAGACCAGTACCAGCGAATTAGTATTCAGTTTGGGTACAAACAAATATGATCAAATAGGCCTGAAAGCAGCAGGTTTGTCTATGACAAAAAAATCACTTTAAATTCAAAGAAATCAGAAATAGTTACAAACATTTTAATATTCGTTTAATATGTTTGACTTACACTGGGATGGATCACAGTTACCCACAATTGCCATCATCCATAAAACTCACAACCTACAAGTTTAATAATTTGTTTAAAAAGGCTACTGTAAATATAGGCGGAGATTTTAATTTTGTAAGTTTGAGAGTTACTTACAATTCAGAGTTATCCCAGCATGAAGAGATGGGATGTAATCTCACATCTGCTTGTTTTTGTCAGTTATCTGGCTGATAATTGTAATTTATAACATGACAAGTTGCCCTAAGGTGCCTGAAATCTTATAAAAGCTGGTTGTTTAAATGTGGGTCAAAAAGATGACCATGGCAGATGTTGCAAGTTGATTGTTCCAAAAGTCTTATTTCTAGAATATTGAAGCTTTGCAGTGACGTTAATCCGTTCAAATCCCCAATCAGTGCTGGCTGTCCAAGTAAATTAGACACACTAGAGTTCCAGTTAGGAAACCACAACAGTTTCCCCACCAAGTAAGCACAAAGTATTCTGTTTTGAGAACTTAATTTTCTATTCAGATGTTCATTTTGCCCTTTAAAAAGTTTGCAATCCTGCACCTCTACCATTAAAATGTCTTGGAGAGCTTTGTTTATAACACCTTTAAGACCAGATCCTCAGGTGACACACACACCTGCTTTTAATTAAGATTCATTTCCATCCTTTCATCATCATTTTCATGTCATTTACCGATTTTACAGTATGTTTTTGTAAGTGTTGGCCTAGATGTTTTTTAGGTTTTGCATATATCATATTCTTCTACAGCACATGAAAGTTATTGGCTAAACCTGATACGCTGTATCCTTACTCTTATGAGAATACTTCTGTGTGTTTTAACTGACAAATAAAAAAAACAAAGCTAACAGTAAGTACCGAGGCTCAGTTCAGCACTGCAGCTTGAATTGCCCAAAATTTCAGTTTTAAGTGTGGAAAAAGTTCTCTCAGGTGTGTCATCACCTGACAGGTTGTGGACTGAATGGCCACTCTGCAGCATACAAACCAAACTGAGTCAGATGGGAGACTTAATGTATGTCGGAATGGCGCAAGACTGCTATTAAAATGTTTGAAGAGTTTAGTGAATGATCTGATGTGTTTCAGCAGGCAAAAACTTAACTCCGTAAAAAATCCACAGAAAGGGACGTCATTAACATGCAAAAGTAGAAAATAAATAGGGTAGGGAAAATTTAAAAAGCCAAAAATACATTTTTTGCAACATACTGTGGTGCTTTGTCTTTTTGTCTTTGAATGGTTTTTGGCCAGCAGAAACTATTAAAATGACAAGGAAGGGTAAACTTAGACATAAGAAGAATATAATGTATATAGAGAGATTATATTAAATAATAAAATACATTTTTAATTTTGTAATAGATTCAGTGTAATCAATTTAAATATTTAATTATTTTTTAGATTTAGTAATTTAATTTTTATTTTTTCAGTTTTTGTTCTCCATATCTTTTCAGTCTCACTTCAGGTTGTTCCGTCTCTGTTTAATCATTCAGCATATGTTTGAGGTAATGAAGTTTGAATGGGCGGGACGGAGTGGTTTGATTGCTGTCCGTAGCAGCCAATCATTTGTATGTTGTCTAATTAGCGCGTTGACAAAGGCGGGGACTACAAAAACGTGTCAGCCAATAAAAATCATCATGTTCGCCCTAGTGGCCAATCAAAAGGTTGTTATAGACTGGCCGTGTTTCTGGGTGGTGTTGGGTGGCTCATTTCTTCCGAGGGGGGTATACACAGTGTTATTATTCAAGGTAAGTAGTTTTGAATGTGTGAAATTTTGTTTTTCCATTAAAATGTACAAACGCGCTCGGTCACCTGTGGGTTTTTTAACAGGCTCTATGATAACAGGACGTGCTAAAGGTAGCAGTCGCTGAATAACGGTGTTAACGGTACTTCCTTTCGTCTGTGTTCATAGCGGCTGAAACGGGATGATTTCAGTCATGTTTCTGGTTTAGCTACATGGATTTAAATGCTTTAAAATTTGGCCGTGAAAATAACTGTGGGGTTGCATGTGTTTGAATGCTTTTAGTGAATTTAAAACATGCCCTGTGCGCTGTTTTCCGTCAACTGTTTACCCTGTATTTAAAACTGAAGTGAAAATAGTGTTGATATGATGGAGGGCTGTCGAAGTCGATCGATATAGCTTTTTTTTTTTTGTACCGATACCAAGACTCATTCTTAGTAATCCAGGGGATTGGTATCAAAATTTACAGTCAGATAAAATGCTGGTGCTTTAGCAATATGCAGACCACATTTTATGACAGGAAAGCTGTTATTCAAAGCTTTGCTGCTTTTTTTCTAATTACTTATACATTAGATTTAGATTTAGATTTAGATAGAACTTTATTAATCCCTCGGGTGGGTTCCTCTGGGAAATTCGATTTCCAAAAAAGCACAGCACCGACAGAAGTTACAGAGTTATACACACACACACACATATATATAAATACAGAGACAATATAAATAAAATATACGAAGGGGATAAATAGAATAAATAGGAATAAAAATAAAAATACAAGTGAATTGCACATTTCAAGTATTGAGTCTATTGCACCGTTGACTATTTACAAAAGTATTGCACAAGGTATTGCACAGTGAGGTGAAGAGGCACTACAGCTTAGTTGTTCCCCCCTCCTTTGTCCTCCTGTTTCCCCTCCCTCTCCCCTCCAGAGAGGAGTTAAACAGTCTGATGGCGTGTGGGACAAAGGAGTTTTTAAGTCTGTTAGTTCTTGTCTTTGGGAGAAGCAACCTGTCACTGAACAGACTCTTCTGGTTGTTAATGGCCGTGTGCAGAGGATGCCTGGCATTGTCCATAATGTCCATCAGTTTCTTTAATGTCCTTTTCTCTGCCACTGTCACCAGAGTGTCCAGCTTCATGCCGACCACAGAGCTAGCCCTCCTGATCAGTTTCTCCAGCCTGGATGATAATGTGTACATGCAACGATAATTGGAGTTGATGCGTTATTGTTCTGTTATTTACTCTTAATTTACTCACTTGTTTTTGGCATGCCACTTTGTCAACTTTTTAGTGTTGTGCATTTTCCCATCCTTATTTTTCATGTATTTTTAAGGGAATTTGAATAAATTTAAATGTATTTTAGTATTTATTTATTTATTGTCATTGTCAAGAACAATGAAATTGCGTTTGGGGCTTCCATACAACCCAAAAAAAAGAAGAAAATAATAAATACCCCTTAAAACTCAAGTGTACATATTTAACCCAGTGTGACTCCAATGCAATAAGACAATCCTTAGCAATAATGTTCGTAGAAATTCAGACAAAGACCTGAGAAACATGACAAAATACAACAATGCAACCCATTCAATATTATTGTACTGTGAGATATGATATCAGATATGATAGTTATCTATTTAAGAAAGAGGGGGGGCAGGAGGGGGAAGAGAATAAAGATATGATGCACCAATGCAGACCAGTTCATTGCTATTAAGAAGTTGGATATGGTTATTGTCCGTGAGAGGGGGGCAGAGAGTTCAGGAGCCTCACAGCCTGTGGATACAGGCTGTTGGCCAGTCTGGATGTTCTGGCCTGTATAGACCTGTACCTTCTCCCTGAGGGCAGCAGATGGAAAAGGTGGCGCGCAGGGTGATGTTGGTCCCGCAGGATACTGTGCACCCTCCTCAGACAGCGAGTGGGGAAGATATTACTGATCTCTGGCAGACTTGTTCCAATAATTCTGCCAGCTTCTTTCACCACCCGCTGGAGTGCTTGCTGATCGGCCTTGGTGCAGCTGGGGAACCACACTAGAAATCCATACGTCAGAACGCTGCTGATGGCACAGTTGTAGAAGTTCAACATCAGAGGTCTGGGAATGTGTGCGCTCCGCAGTCTCCTCAGGTAGTAGAGGCGCTGTTGGTCCTTCCGTACAACTGAGGTGATATGGTTGCCCCAGGACAGGTCCTCGGTCACAGTTACCCCCAAGAATTTAAAACTGCTCACCCTCTCCACCGCCTCACTGCCAATGAAGAGAGGCAGATGGTTGTTATGACCCCTCTTCCAGAAATCTACAATGATCTCCTTGGTCTTTTTGGTGTTTAAGACCAAGTTATTGTCGTGGCACCATGGTAAATGGTAAATGGCCTGCATTTGTATAGCGCTTTTCTAGTCCCTAAGGACCCCAAAGCGCTTCACACTACATTCAGTCATTCACCCATTCACACACCCATTCACACACTGGCGATGGCAAGCTACATTGTAGCCACAGCTGCCCTGGGGCGCACTGACAGAGGCGAGGCTGCCGGACACTGGCGCCACCGGGCCCTCTGACCACCACCAGTAGGCAAACATGGGGTTAGTATCTTGCCCAAGGATATTTGGCATGCAGCCAGGAGGCAGCCTGGGATCGAACCACCGACTTTCTGATTAGTGGCTGACCTGCTCTGCCACCTGAGCTACAGCCACCCCTGACTCTAGTTGTTGCACCTCTGTCCTATAGTTTGTCTCATCATTGTTGGATATAAGTCCGAGCACTGTAGTGTCATCTGCAAACTTAACAATGAGATTGGACACGCAGGAGGAAATACAGTCATGGGTGAAGAGAGTGTATAGCAGAGGGCTCAGAACACACCCCTGAGGGGCACCGGTGTTGACCACAAGGGTGGAAGAGGTGTTCTTACCCACTCTGACACTCTGTCTACGGTTAGTGAGGAAGTCCACAATCCAGTTGCACAGAGAGGAGTTAAGTCCCAGTTGGTGGAGTTTGGGACGGAGTTTGTATGGCCGGATGGTATTAAAAGCCGAGCTGTAGTCTACAAAGAGGAGCCGTGCATAGGTGTTCCTGTGTTCCAAGTGCTTCAGTAATGTGTGCAGCACTGTGGCGATCGCATCCTCGGTTGACCGGTTCTCCCTGTATGCAAACTGGTGCGAGTCCAGGGATGGTGGAAAAGCAGCTCTGATGTGTTTAATGACCAGTCTCTCCAGGCATTTGGCGGGAATGGGGGTGAGTGCCACAGGTCTGAAATCGTTCAGACATATGACATTTGACTGTTTTGGGATGGGAACGATGGTTGCTGCTTTGAAACAGGATGGTACCAGTGAACAGGACAACGAGGTGTTATATATAGAGGTGAAGACGTCCGCCAGGTCCGCAGCACAGTCTTTTAGCACCCGGCCCAGCACTCCATCCGGCCCGGCCGCCTTCCTGGTGTTAATGCTCCGGAACACACGCCTCAAATGTATTACCAATACCAAGAGAAATCCTTGCAGTAGACTGGCAGCCTGTCTGTGGTGTGCCCAACCTTTCAGCAATTGGCAGCTGGGTTAGGCTCCAGCCCCTCCCTGAAATCCTGATTTAAATAAGCGAAAGAAAGTGGATGGATGGATGGATGGATGAATGGAATACCAATAGAATTGACAGTAGATACTCCTCTTTTTTCTGATAGAGAACTGAGTTTCTCTGTTACTACCACACTTACTTCTTTGATCAATTTTAATGTTCTTCTATTACAGTTTTAGCTGTTTGGGGTAGTCTGAAGCTCGCTGTTAACTTAGGTGAAGGGATGCACACAACTACTCGACTAGATATTTAAACATTAAGCAAATTATTATTATTATTAATGTACAACAATGTTTTTGTGTTGGTTTTAAAGCACTGTTTACACAGGACTTGCAGCAATGTCATGACCATAGACGATAGAAAGTCAGTAATATTTGGAGAAGAAAAGCAACAACAACAAAAAAACATTAGTGACGTGATGTAGGTAGGGTCCTAAGATAAACCTTCCTTATTTCAAGATGAACAATCGAAGCTACTGAAAACAAGATTGCAGGATACAATGCATTGGCAAATGACAGGGTAGTAAATACATTATTAGGTTACCAGAGGCAACCAGATTCTTAAGTGCCTATTACAAAACTAACCATCAGCTTCAGTGTTGTTGTTGGCTGGTGTTAGCTATTTTCCGATATATTGGTATTGGCATGTATATTAGATTATAAATGAAAATTTAAAAAGTGGAGAAGAAATCACAGAAACACCAGCTGTGTTATTATGAGTAACAATGTAATCCACAAGCTTTGGGATAATTAAAACAAGATTATTTTTAAACAATGCTGTCATACTGTCTTAGTAAGGATTGTTAAACAAATACATGTAACAGATGTTAGGGAAATAGTTGATGTATGTTACAACTGTCTAGGTTTTGTATGTCAGAAAGGAAAAAAAATATTGGCTTATGTATGAGAGTTTTAAATAATCAAATATCGGTATCAGTATTGGTCTAAAAAAAATCATGTATCAGTCAAGTTATAATCGATAGCAGGCTTTTTATCTTTTACACATGGCAGCAGATCATCCAAAAACAGCAACTCACTGTCTAATTTGCACTGGTTGTCCTTTATTATTCATTTTCCAAAATTTGATTGACCTGATTAAATTATTTTTAGGCATCATTTTTATTCAATTTAACTTGTCAGCATGTTACATCACATAAAAAGTGCTGTGAATTTCTTTTTTGAATGCCTTTTTTGTGTCTCTTTGTGCAGATGTCTTTAACCGCCCACTCCTTCCTCTCATGTCTTTATTCACAGCCCCTCTGTTTTTGTGTCATCTCTTCATTTCAGATGCAGTTCATGCTTCTTTTCAGTCGGCAAGGCAAGCTTAGGCTCCAAAAATGGTACGTGCCTTTGTCTGATAAAGAGAAAAAGAAGATCACCAGAGAGTTGGTGCAGACAGTCCTGGCACGGAAGCCTAAAATGTGCAGCTTTCTGGAGTGGAGAGACCTTAAAATTGTGTACAAGAGGTGGGTAGGAACTGGACTTGTTTCTGAACAAAATGTGTTCTGGTTGAACGCCCTCAGAATAGAATATTTTCACACGTCCCTGGGCAATTCATAGGCCCGTCATTCATAGACATGGCTCTGCTGGGGAATCAGGAGAGTGTTACCAAAGAGATGAAGGCATCATCATGACAGCACTCAGACTACAACAAGAAAGAGCATTAATTTAGTCTCATTATATCCTGTTGCTGTGCCAACGGACAAGGAGGCAGACTGCTTGTGAACCGGAGTGACCCCACTGGGATGGACTAACAGAGCCCCTGAACTGCTGATCAGTCTGCAACCATTGCCCCACCACACAGATGTTTATGTCCTCAGTTAAATTCTCACTAAGTGTTAATAGTTCTTAGTATTTTTTTTACATATGTAAAAGATAGATGTAGCAAATGTGATATTACCCATTGGTTTAGGACATTTTGAAGGACCGCTGCTAGGATTTTGACCATCACTGTGTTGGGTTTTTGGAATCAGAAGTGACCACATGTGAACAACAGGGTGGAGTACTAAGTTATCAGTGTGTTATTAGGCCTTGTTAGCAAGCCATTTCTTTAAATGATACTGGTGGATTACCAATCGGTGCTAAGTAACAACTTAAGAAAAAAATCTAAAATTTCACTCAAATTTAAATTGACTGTATAAATGCATGGTGTTTGATGGCCTTGGTTTGGAGCCACAGTATCTTGGTACCTTGCAGTTATTGAGTCGACTATGAGCTCCTCTGTAT
This sequence comes from Maylandia zebra, assembly GCF_041146795.1. Classification (NCBI taxonomy): domain Eukaryota; kingdom Metazoa; phylum Chordata; class Actinopteri; order Cichliformes; family Cichlidae; genus Maylandia; species Maylandia zebra. The sequence goes on from NC_135188.1 coordinate 10,097,551, forward strand.
CTCTTCTAGAGACAAATGTGAGGACGTCTGTGTGACAGCTAAAGCTTGTCTTAAATTGGATTGTGCAACAGGACAATCCCAAGTATAGCAGTAAAATCTCATGGTTATAGCCACTGTGACATTGCCTGTTAGTTTGTAGAAACTGATTTGAAGCCTGATTTGAAGCCATGAGTTTAGTATTTTGGTAACTCTTCCCTCAACATGATAGCCACAGCCTAAAGCACGTTCAGCTTCATCATCTATTTTACTCTAAATGGGACCATAATTTATAATATGAATATCAAGTTGGTTCGAAGAAGGTCTAAAACCAGTGACCAAGATCATAAACTTACCGGGAAAATGTATGCTTAGTTTGTAGATAATGTGAACTGTTGGGTAATTTTCCCAAAGGGAGGGAGGGAGACAGGACAAAAGACACGCTGTGGAGGAGAGCCAGAGATTAATGACAGCTAATGATTAAATGCAGAGACTGAAAAGAAGTGAATGAACAAGAAGGACTCTGTGCATCATGGGAGGCCCCCAGAGGCCTAGGCCTATTGCAGCATAACTGAGGGATGGTCACCTGATCTACCTATAAGCTTTATCAAAAAGAAAAGTTTTAAGCCTAATACTTAAAAGTAGAGAGGATTTTTGTCCCCTGAATCCAGACTAGGAGCTAGTTCCACAGAAACCCTGGAAGCTCTGCCTCCCATTCTACTTTTGAATACCATATGAATGACAAGTTAGCCAGTAGTCCAAGTGCAAAGTGCTCTATTTGGTTGATATATTATTATGATGTCTTAAAGATAAGATGGGTTTGGTTATTCAAGACCTTGCATGTGATGAGAAAGAGAATAAGTGATTCTTGATTTAACAGGGAGCCAATGAAATGAAGGCAAACATAGAAATATGTCAGAATTCTACAGAATTCTGGATCAACCGAAGCCTTTTCGAGGATTATTTAGGACAGCCTGATAATAATGAATTAACAGTAGTCCAGTCTAGAAGTAATAAATACAAGAACTAGTTTTTCAGCATCACTCTGACACAGGATGTTTCTAATTTTAGCAATATTGTGCAATTGCAAGAAAGCGGTCCTACCTTTTTGTTTAGTATGTGCATTGAATGACATATCCTGGCCAAAAATTACTCAGACATCCCTCACAGTGTTATTAGAGTTCAAGGTAATGCTATCCAGAGTAAGCATCTGGTTAGATAATATTTTTAAAGCTGAGTACAGTAACCTAATTTTTATCTGAGTTTAAAAGCAGGAAATGAAATGCCGTAAATATCTTTAAGACATTCCTACATTTTAACTAATTGCTGTGTGTGATATTTGGCTTCAGGGATAGATAAAGCTGGGTATCATCTGCATAGCAATGAGAATGTATGCTATACCTTCTAAGTATACTGCTGAAACGGAGCACGTATAATGTAAATAGAATTGGTCTTCTTTTCTTTTATGCATGAGACAGATTTCTGGATTGTTTAGCTCTGGCTAAAAGTTTCTTTGCAGAAAGAAATTGTCTAATTTTGAGCAACAACATGGATCTGTATGTTGACACTAATGCATCAACCAACAGCCTGTCAGTGTGTAGACGTGTAACTTGTAACACTGAAAATTTCTCTGTATAATTTCTCACATCTTACAGTAATTTAGATGCTTGCAAGCATCGGTTTAAAACTGATCTTCATATTTTCTTTAAATGTGACAGAGAAACAGAGCAAATTAGAAGCAAATAACGAAGCTTAATATTAGTTTTTAACAAATGACTGATTCTTCCACATGCATTTTTGTTCTTTTGAGCTGAACCAGGACCAAAATCTCAGTGAGTTTAATAGAAAGCTGAGAACTGAAACTGTGCCTAAATTCTTAAAATGCATGCTGTTTCCCATCTGATATGTCAGAATTGATCCAGGATCAGAAACAAGGATGGATCCTTTGCCAGTGGCACTACTCATGGTGATGTTTGGTGCCAAATTAAACTGTCCGTAGCTCTAAAACGTAGCTCAAAGCCAGCAGTGGGTAAAAAACCTTTCTGACATAATTATGCAAACACATTTTGGGCTAATCTACTTGTAAATCTGATTCTTACCAAAAACCTTTGAGAAGCACGTAGTCCAGTTTGTTAACACTTGAGTTATTTTGAAGCCTGTATTTACAATTTTCACATTAGTTGTTTAACTGGACATAAACACTGCACGAATAGAATCACCAGTCACATTAAAAAAAAAGGCTTTTGGTTTATAAAAGTGCTTGAAGTTACATTTTTATTATGCATGTGAGAAGTTATTTGACTTTTCTGCTTCATTATGGCTCAATCCAACATGAACAGCTTCTCTGCACGTGCTATCAGGGTGCTGAACAATTCTAGTGCACCGTGATTGGATAATATGTTTCCAGGCTCAGATGTTGATTGGCTCTTTGAATGTTGGGCTGCTGCCATCTTTACAGTTTCACAGTTCTCCCATAAATTTCTTTAAGGCTTCTCCTTATATGTCAACTGTGATTGGATGCTTTGCCAGCAGAACTCATGCTGATATTTTTCCCAAAGTAGACTAAATTGAAATTCAAAGTGTACCTCCAAGTAAGGCTCTAAACTGTCTGCCACATGTGAAATGTTAATATAACCCTTACTTACGTGTTAAGCAACATTCTATAAAGATGTCTTATTGAAGACTAATCCACTTATAAAACAGGGGGACCTGTGCCATCAGGCTGCCAATGCAACATAAAGATGTTCTTTACTTTGGGAGCCTTCTCTACACAGAGTGTGCATTATCTTTTAAAGCGTTGACTTGTTTCTGGAGTGAGTCAGCTCCAGTAAAAATGCTGTCTCACTGCTCTTTTGTAATGACTGAACCGAGCCCTTTGTGCTTCCTGCTTGGCTACACCTTGCATTAATTTTCACAAACTGTAGACAAAGATAGACAACAGCTCGAAACAATCAAGAATTCACCACCAGAAAACAGCCTGGCTAATAAGCAGCTTTGCTGTTCTCTGTGACCTCTGCGAGTATTGTACACGTGTCTTTTTAAGAATCTGCAGCCCTGTCCATTGTGTCCTGCTGCTCCTCTGGTTTCAGAGGATCAACTGACCAGCTCCTTTATTAGCCAATCATCACATGCCTAGTGCCTTAGGGATTATCAGGGATAAAGAACTATGGCAGAATGGGTCTTAACTGTTTCAGCCTTCTGCGTCCGGCTTCTGGCTTTTAAATGAATACCCTGTGCACAGTAAACAGCAGGCCTTAATAATAACGGAGAAATGCCCTCTCAGCACCATTTCAGTGAGACAGTACATCACTGTGAGAGCCTGTCGCAGCTTTACAAATGCCTGAAGTCTGCTCCTTGGCTTTGGCTATTTGATGGTGTAGTTTTCACAACGAAAGATTGTTATTTAAAGGGATAGTTCACCTCAAAATCTAATTCATGTTATTTTTTCTCTGGGCTGTAGTGATGGTTATCTTTTTTGGGTGTACGGCATGCAGTTTTGGAGACATCAGCTGTGGAGATATTTGCCCTCTCTTGATTATATCGAAGACCCTGAGACATTTAAAGGACACAGCAGCCTCCTTCATGCACTCTGGCAGGAAATATAGACTCTATAAATCACACAGCAAATGCAATGCATGTTGTACTACCCTGTATATTGTTTCGACTATGTAGTTTTTCCTATTTTAGCCTTTAAGAATGAATGAAAATAACAGCCTCCACTGTGCTGATGGGGATGACTTTTTCTACTTGACAGTTGTAATTAAAACAACAGTTTTCATATGAAACTTTCTCAGAATTATTTTTCTGAGAAAGCAGGGAACGAACTTTTTCAGTTGAAGTGAATTTGCTTCTCGCTGTGTTGCAGATATGCCAGCCTGTATTTCTGCTGTGCCATTGAGGACCAGGACAACGAGCTCATCACGCTGGAGATCATCCACAGATATGTGGAGCTGTTGGATAAATACTTTGGCAGTGTGCGTTTGTGATGTCTGACTTCCTAATATTATTCTTAGTTATAATTCCCACGTGCTGAGCTGTTCATTAATGTTTAAAGTTATTGCATGTTGGTCACCAGGTTTGTGAACTGGACATTATTTTTAACTTTGAGAAGGCCTACTTCATCCTGGATGAATTCCTGCTGGGTGGAGAAGCTCAAGAGACGTCTAAAAAGAATGTGCTGAAGGCCATTGAGCAGGCTGACCTGCTACAAGAGGTAAGATATGTGATAAAACCACCATGGGAACAATAACAGTTTCAAATACTACATTTCTGGTAAAGATATTTTACACTAGTACACCACTATTTCCTATGTATATATTATATTATATTGAGGATTTCTGGAAATCTGGAGACATCCCCAGTTATTGGTGGTGGCAGCAAGTAAGGTTTAATACTTTTTGGCTCAGTTTGCAAGTCATGCATTAAAGCCAGTCTTTAGACAAAAAACATTTTGTAGTAGTTATTTTTCTTTTAGTCGAGGGTGGATTTAATCCAAGTATGGTAAACTGGTCTGTGATTGTTTCTTTTATTGTTTTATTGCATTTTACCACTACTTCTCAAAAAAATTATTTTTAATTCGCTAATGAAAATATGTTAATGAAAAAGCATGTTGTGGCTTTTCTAAGAAAGAAACATGTAGCTTCTTCTTCTTTCTTAGAAAAGCCACAGTGCGTAGGCCAGCATGGGGGAGGTGACCCACTGGTGGAAATGCTGAAAGTGGTGTAGAGAGGACAAGCAGCAATCTGGCAGCCAGAGACCATGGGAGTTTGATGAAATGTAGTGATTTGTAGACAGGTGAAATGGGTGATTAAAGAGTCAAAGTGATTGAAGTGACTGCCAGTGGAAGCAGTGACATATAAGCTAGTAAATACATGGTTATCAACCTATTTGGAACGTGGAACAGCTGCTTTGTTGAACAGCTGTCAGCTACAAAGCTGCTCCATGAGCGAATCGTTTTATATCGTTTATCACCAGGTTATTATCTCTCTGAAAATCTTTATGTCTATGGTGAAAATAAAATGTGTTTATAGTTCGAAGGGAGATGCATGAATTGTCTCTATGAAATTGCAGATATTTTTAAAAAGTCTTTCCAAGACCCTGAGATTGTTGTTCAGATATACTCCAGTGAAAAAGACAGCTACAATCAAAGGTTTGTAGCTGAGAATGTCAGACTTTCAATTTTGTAAATAATGAGTCTTCCCGTCTGACAACACAAAGTTACTGAGACCTGCAGACTAAACCAGCCACAAAGTCACTTTTTCTGTGGTTTTTTCTTCTTGTTCCATTTCTCACTGCAGTGTCATCAAGTGATCCTCTAATAAGATTCAGTCAGTGATTTCCTGTAAAAGCTCCATAATAGAATCCATTCTCAGCTTCTAATGCCAAGCAAACATTAAGAAATACTGGTTTTGCATCGGTAACTGCTGCAGCCTTAAATAGAAAAGCTGATATTTTGACTGCCTTATTTTCTTTCATAGGTATGCTGTCATAATGGTGGATGATTGTAGTTTCATCAGACCAATCAGAATGAAATAAAAAGATAGAAGAGAAGAAGTGAAGGGCTTCACCAAGGAGCAGTATCAGACAAATAAGGATTATTTTGAAATACAGGTCATGCAAAGCTACTCTACTAGAGTCAGAAAAAAATATGGAGCTTGAAATCAGCACCATTGGTCCACGTTAATTAAATTAATGTGAGGATTATAGTTTTTATTGTAATAGTTAAATTTCATACAGCACGGTGGCACGGTGGTTAGCACTGTTGCCGCACAGCAAGAAGGTCCTGAGGTCAATTCCACCATCAGGCCGGGGTCTTTCTGTGTGGAGTTTGCATGTTCTCCCCGTGTTTGCGTGGGTTCTCTCCAGGTACTCCGGCTTCCTCCCACCGTCCAAAGACATGGAACTTGTGGGGATAGGTTAATTGGATAATCCAAATTGCCACTAGGTGTGAATGTGAGTGCGAATGGTTGTCTGTCCCTGTGTGTTGGCCCTGCGACAGACTGGCGACCTGTCCAGGGTGTACCCCGCCTCTCGCCCTATGACAGCTGGGATAGGCTCCAGCGACCCTGAAAAGGATAAGTGGTAGCGAATGGATGGATGGATAGTTAAATTTCATATAGTAGAAGTAAAAAATGTTTCTGAGAGTTTACCTCAAAGTGACAGCTGATTTTACTTTACACTCTCCAGTCAACCCAGGAAGTTGTTCAGCTCTTTTCATAATGCTCGACTTGAGTTATTTATAGTGTTTTTAAAGCATTCACAAGAACTAATACTCAGATAAGTCTCACTGTTTTAGAGTCACGCAAAGAAACGTGGACCTCGTTACCCTCAACTTCAACTAGAACTTTCTTTACCCTTTATTATTTTTACAGAAGGTTCAATGTTGAGTTCTTGTGTCTTTCTATGTTGCATCACTTCCCTGAGGGAAGGCTCGGCACTGCTGGTGCTATATGTTTATTCTCTTTTTACACATTTTCTCACATTGGAGTCTTGATGATCATTTCTGTCTTTAATTTTCAGTGCTGCATGAATACAGCCCTCAGATGATTCATGCAGCCATATTTTTGAAAATATTTTGTGTGTCTTGCTTTTAGTTTGCTTGATCTTAATCCTGATTTCTGCTGACACATTTCTCCCTTTGCTTGTTTATTCTTTACTGTTGTGATTTGCAGAATATAGACTTTCAGATGCGCCTGTTTGCAGGTAACACTTTGTTAAAAAATCCCTATTCTGTAGTGTTAGATCTGTAGCTTTAGATTCACCAACACAATGTTAAATCCAGCAGAAAAAAAAGATACCAGCAACACCAAAGTCTCAAGTGTCATCACCACACTTTGAATTTTGAAGTTGCTGATATGTTTTCTGCCTCATACTGACCCTATATCAACTCCAATGTCTCTGATGTCACTGTAAACCTAACCAGCAACATTTAATGTGACGAATAGTTACACAAAATTGCTTAAAAATAAAATAGCATTCAGTAGTTTTTAATGAAGAGCCTACATTTCTAAGTTACTTATAAAAGTTTCTGCACAGGCCTGGTTCAAGGTTGGATGTGGGCAGTGCTCAGGTTGTAGTCTTCAAACAAACCCTCATTGTATTCACTGCTGTGACAAACAGGACACTTCTGTTCTAGATTAGCATTTCATATAGTGGGAGCGTAATTATAGCATCAAAACCACAGTATCGCAGCAAGGGTCATTTTGACCATAAGCGCTGTCAGCAGGATACCAGTACACACTGATCACAGCTCCACAGCTGGTTTTTCACCCCACTCTCAATCCCGGGCACAATTAATGTTGTTTTGTCAGCGTCTGACGTAAAAAGGGCGATTTTACTAAACGGAATAAAATAGCGTTGATAGGTGTGGTTAGTTTTATCGGTGATTTACAAACGTTGCACTGTTTTCTAACCACAACAAAAACACGGTTCATTTCAATATGACATACCCAATGTGCCAAGAGCTCTGACTTCAGCAAGTGTACGGGACATGCAAAGAGACACAAAAGCACTTGTGACCCAGACACAAGAGCATGACAACAGCGGTATCTGGTATGGCAAAGTCAGTGGATACTTTACTACAGGCTTAAAATTCCATAAGTGAAATGCTGTTGCACATCCTTGGAATAATAACAAGAAGCACCTCCACTCACCCTGGACAACAAGAACTGCAGGGCGCAAAAAGAAAGTGTCCTAGAAGCCAGGGAGAAACCAGAAAGCATCAAAAATAGGCCATGTTTGTGCATAATATCATGACTTATGCATATTATATTCACATTTGTTTTATTTCTTGCAGTTTCAGTACAGTAAATCTATTTTAAAAGTTATGTTTTTCAAGATGGCACTTTGATTATTATTTTAAGCATTCAGTTTTTTCTCTTTTTAATAGAGCTATCTATAAAGACTACAGCTTCTGTTGAATTTATTTCAGCATATGACAACAATAGCATTTTCTGTATTAAATGCTAAAATAGCCAACACATTGACCATTGAGACAACTGTCAAATGTGTACATCTGTCCATGGTCCTGAAATTATAGCTATAGTTTTTTAACACAAATGCATTGATCAGAATAAAAACAAAAAGCACTTCCAAACTATCAAACCAATTCAGAACATCAAAATGAAAAATGGGCTGCTATTATGACTTCCTGTGCCTGCCATCCAGGATCCTATCCTGAAACTGATCAAGCCTTGATTAGTTTTAAATTGCAAAGATGAGTTGCACTCATCAGTGCTGATTGTCTCAGTATGATTTGAATATGTTGGCAGTCTGTTTCCGTTAATAATACAGACAGCAGTTATTTGCAGTCCTTCACCAATCTGCCTGCGAGTGGTTGCAGTCAGTCTGAGTTGGACCATGATTGTTTAGAGCACCAGGTGACCTATGCATTTGGCTTAAGATTGAAAGTGATCGCCCAGAGGCTGAACGTGTTGCCTCCTCAGCCTCTAGGTCACTGCAACTAGTGGGAATTGATTTCCAAAGATGCAACCATGGAGGTATCATTTTTTTCTTTTTCTTTTTTTTTTAACTAGTTGCGAGGTTGCCATCCTACTTTACTCTAGTGTGACAGAATGCTAACCAAGTTTAAGTAGCTAAAGCTAAATGAATAATTTATAGTGCTTTATTTAACCAAGTAGTTTTTAGTAAACATTAAAAAAATCAGCATGTGAAGAAGAAACGGACATCCTGAACAAAACAACGTGAAGCACAGTCTCCAAGGTGACAGACCTTCGGCTCATGCCATTACCATGTGTGTGTGCTCCCACTGTTTATTGAATGTATAAAGATCAAAAGGTAACACCCACGGAGAGCTTCAGAAAAGAGCGGACTGTTCTCAGTTTTACCAATTTGTTCTGGCCAAGTCAGGAAACACTTCAATGTTTCGATCTAGTGGCTTTCATTGGAGCATGTCTGGTACAATGTAAGTCTAATCAGTCAGTTAGACAGCAGACTGATTGGTTTCCTGGATTTGTTTGTCGAACATTTAGTCTGTTAGTGCTCCAAAAGGCCACCGCTAATGAGTTCTAGGAAAGGAAATCAGGCCACGGCTGACAGCCCATTAACATCTACATGGATAAAAGTGATGTGAACCATGGAGAATTTCTGAGGAACACTTACTTTTTGTAAAGCATAAATAAAAAGATTTTATAAATGCTCCTATTAACGATTAAAATTGTTTATTTATTTTACAGTTTAATTGAAGTGAATTGACTAAAAAAATGGTTCTATCCTTTATATTTGATAGAAATAGAAATGTCTGTGAAGACATTCAGGAAATACGACAGATTAAAAAAAAGTTTGAAATTTCACTCAAGTTACAACTGAATATAAATTGGACCTAAGTGAGTGATGTGAAGCTGGAAAGCATTTAGAAGTCTGAATGTGGTTGTTTGCCATTAGTTGCGAGGCTGCTGCCACCACCCAGCCAAACCCATTATCCCAGAGGACAAACCGTAAAGCTGTTCATTGATTTATCGACAGCAGGACCATCAGATGGAGAACATACTGTACTGAAAGGCTTAGAGTAAGGCTTTTTCCTGTAAGTGTAGATCTTTAAAATGATTTAGCTGATTTTCTCACTTAGGAGGAAGTGAGTTCAAAATCTGAAGGGGACGAAGCCAAATCTGAGTAGGAGAAAAGGTCTCTGACTGGCTCAATTCTGTATTTATAGAGCCAGAGTGAAGACTGGGGAAGTTTGCCAAATGAGGAGATCTTATAAAGAACTAGAGTCCGTCCATGCCTCCATCCAGAGTATTGATAAGTACTAGACTGGTACAGTCAGTCAGTCAGCATGGGTTTCCAGTTCTGCGTGCCGTCAACTGCATGTACGCCTGTCAGTGTGACTGTCTCATAACTCTGAGTCTAGATACAGGCTGCGATCAAAGGGTAGTCCGACTCTGCCCATACAAAGAAGAAACCTTTGCCTCTTTTAAATTTGATTTGTTTCAATGTAAAAAAAAATCATCTTCCTCTGCACCTCTGGACCACACCCAGCGCCTGTGTGACTCATTTGGACCATTTGCATGTGTGTTCTGCAGTTACACAACCTAACCTAACATTACGCAAAGAGCAACTCCTACGTCAAACCAAATTCCTAAGGTGCATGCTCATTGTATTTTTACATTTGTGCAAGGTTAATTCATTCAGTACAAAGTTTGATGACTTTGCACGAAAACAAAAACAGGTTTAAGTTCCTAGTTCGGCTGTTAATTGTCTCATTAGGTGGTACACGTAATAGATTTGTCTGTTGTTGCTGATTCTACTATAAGGCAGGAGATTATGCATAAACCACCGGAACTGTAGCATGTGCCATCGTGCCCTCACTCACAGAGACATACCAACCCACACACTGCTTATCAACCAAACTAACAGCTCTTTTCCACTAATACCTACTTGAGTTGGTTCGGCACGGCTCGACTCAGTTTTTAGGGATTTCCACTGAGTTGTAGTACCTGGTACCGGGCACTTTTTTTAGTACCTACTCGGCCAGGGGTCCAAATGATCTGAGGCAGTCTGAAAATATAATGCCAACAGACTGCATGGCACAGATTGACGTCACTCAATGAGTCATGAGTCTCTATCATGAAAATCAAAACCACCATTATTTAAAAAAACAAAAACATCCCCTAGCAAAGATAAATTGGCTTCACGAAAAATAATACCCTCATCCCCGAGTCTGCCAAAAAGCCATACACCGTGTAGCAGATGTCCTCCTTTGTTGTGGCTAGGGCTGCCACAAACGATTATTTTGATAGTCGACTAATCAGATCATGCATCCATTGGACGAACAACGTACAGCTTATTGCACCAGCATGCATCTGCTCTTATATAACTATCATTAGCTTACAGCTTGCTATCTAAAATATAACAGGACACCGGAGTATATTCTCGAGCATCTCACACTTCTGATAATCAGTTGTCTGCTTGACGTTTATTCAGCTGTGTAAAAACTATAACTTTAATCTTAGCCAAACCGATTTACTCAGGAACAAATAAAATACTGAAAAAATCCAAACAATAACATTTTTAAGTTATCTAAGTGACTTATACAGTGGGGCAAAAAAGTATTTAGTCAGCCACCGATTGTGCAAGTTCCCCCACCTAAAATGATGACAGAGGTCAGTAATTTGCACCAGAGGTACACTTCAACTGTGAGAGACAGAATGTGAAAAAAAAATCCATGAATTCACATGGTAGGATTTGTAAAGAATTTATTCGTAAATCAGGGTGGAAAATAAGTATTTGGTCAATAACAAAAATACAACTCAATACTTTGTAACATAACCTTTGTTGGCAATAACAGAGGTCAAACATTTACTATAGGTCTTTACCAGGTTTGCACACACAGTAGCTGGTATTTTGGCCCATTCCTCCATGCAGATCTTCTCGAGAGCAGTGATGTTTTGGGGCTGTCGCCGAGCAACACGGACTTTCAACTCCCGCCACAGATTTTCTATGGGGTTGAGGTCTGGAGACTGGCTAGGCCACTCCAGGACTTTCAAATGCTTCTTACGGAGCCACTCCTTTGTTGCCCGGGCGGTGTGTTTTGGATCATTGTCATGTTGGAAGACCCAGCCTCGTTTCATCTTCAAAGTTCTCACTGATGGAAGGAGGTTTTGGCTCAAAATCTCACGATACATGGCCCCATTCATTCTGTCCTTAACACGGATCAGTCGTCCTGTCCCCTTGGCAGAAAAACAGCCCCATAGCATGATGTTTCCACCCCCATGCTTCACAGTAGGTATGGTGTTCTTGGGATGCAACTCAGTATTCTTCGTCCTCCAAACACGACGAGTTGAGTTTATACCAAAAAGTTCTACTTTGGTTTCATCTGACCACATGACATTCTCCCAATCCTCTGCTGTATCATCCATGTGCTCTCTGGCAAACTTCAGACGGGCCTGGACATGCACTGGCTTCAGCAGCGGAACACGTCTGGCACTGCGGGATTTGATTCCCTGCCGTTGTAGTGTGTTACTGATGGTGACCTTTGTTACTTTGGTCCCAGCTCTCTGCAGGTCATTCACCAGGTCCCCCCGTGTGGTTCTGGGATCTTTGCTCACCGTTCTCATGATCATTTTGACCCCACGGGATGAGATCTTGCGTGGAGCCCCAGATCGAGGGAGATTATCAGTGGTCTTGTATGTCTTCCATTTTCTGATGATTGCTCCCACAGTTGATTTTTTTCACACCAAGCTGCTTGCCTATTGTAGATTCACTCTTCCCAGTCTGGTGCAGCTCTACAATACTTTTCCTGGTGTCCTTCGAAAGCTCTTTGGTCTTGGCCATGGCGGAGTTTGGAGTCTGACTGTTTGAGGCTGTGGACAGGTGTCTTTTATACAGATGATGAGTTCAAACAGGTGCCATTCATACAGGTAACGAGTGGGGGACAGAAAAGCTTCTTACAGAAGACGTTACAGGTCTGTGAGAGCCAGAGATTTTCCTTGTTTGAGGTGACCAAATACTTATTTTCCACCCTGATTTACGAATAAATTCTTTACAAATCCTACCATGTGAATTCATGGATTTTTTTTTCACATTCTGTCTCTCACAGTTGAAGTGTACCTCTGGTGCAAATTACTGACCTCTGTCATCATTTTAGGTGGGGGAACTTGCACAATCGGTGGCTGACTAAATACTTTTTTGCCCCACTGTATATCATGTTTAACCTGAGTAGCAAAAGACAGCAGTGGGTTTGAAAACGATTTGCCGGGAGTCCGGTGTTCTCAGCGGCTCTAGTGAGCCTTGAATCCCGGCTAACTATCGAGCTAGTGGGTAACAGATGTCTCCGAAAAAGTCGGAGTGCTTTTGAAAATATGTGGTGTCTTGATAAACTGAGCAGATATTTGAAGTTTACACAGCTACATTCTCGCCTGAAAATATGTTAAACGTTTATTTTGTGACCCAGAAAGAATAATAAGAGTAATATTAAAACTAACTAGCTGCCGCCATTGTTGGAAACTGAGCAGGGCCGCGCTATGAATTCTGGGACACAGCTTCTTCTTCTTCGGGGTTTAACAGCAGCTGGCATCCTTGTACATGCAGTGCTGCCATCTTCTGTTTCAGTTCGTTATTACACTCTTAAATCCTACTACTTATTCCTGCAGCTTTTGTGATCTTACAAAGCTTCAAACAACGCATCGACGATTTTAATAGTCGACGTAATCGTGACTAGTCGACTAATCGTGGCAGCCCTAGTTGTGGCATTCATGGCCTCACAGGCATCACAGGACTTTTGACCGCATTGCAATAACAACCCTACACAATTTGGTGGTACTCAGTTTTAATGGAAAACAACAGAAACCAAGTTGAGTTGAGCTGAGTCAATACCAGTGGAAAAGGTCTATTACTGCCAGATTTGGTCACCTTTTTGACACTTTGGTCAAGACCTTAGATCCATCGGAGCGGTGCCTGCAGAGGTGAATTGCTGCCGCTGAGCAATCCAAACACAGAAATAATGGAAGTTGTCCAGAGGTGCAAAACTTGATGATCATGAAAGGAGATTGGACAAATTTGAGGTCAGGTAAGGTTTTCATTTTGATCGCACCTCGTACGTGACACAACATGAGGGTCATAACAGGCACCAAGTCAGTTTTGAATGTTTAGACATGTCTGAGTAGACTACCAGGCAGCATAATCCGAACCTTCCTACTTTTGCTTTGGTCGATTCTGATTGTAAATTTTGATTACTGTAACGTTATTGCAGAAAATTAAAACTATTAATTCTTGTCATTTAAATTTTTTCTGGGATTTTAAATTGAAACAAATATGCTGCCTGTGTGAAGACCAGCTGTTGTTCTAACAGCACTGAATGAAACTGTTCAAATTTATGATTTCTGAACAATGAAACTACGCTATAAAATTATTATATAAGCATTTGTACTAATACTGTTCACTTTCATTCATTCTTATTAATTGCCAATATATATTGAGACAGATAGATTGCTTTTTTTTTTTTTATAATTACAAATCCAGAAGAAAAGACCAAAACCAAAGTGACGCTCTCTCCATGTTTGCTGATGTGGTTGATAGCTGTCACAACAACCACATCTGTGCTTAAAAAAATAAAAATCTTATGAATATAAATATGTTTTAATAATTATTTAAACATTTAAATAATTATTTGTAGTTCCTATCAAACTTTGCTCACTTATTATAAATATTAGCATTTTTTAGGACTACAGTGGAACCCCGACTTACGAATACCCCATTTAACGAAAAATTCAAGTTACGAAGGCACTTAACTGCAATATTTCTGCCCGTGTTATGGCAAAATGCCCGCGTAACGAAATCCGCTGGCTCTGATTGGCTGAGCCCAGAATGCCTACAATGCCCACAATGCCCTCCGAATCATGTGACAACCCCTTTGGCTTTCGTACTTGCGCTTCGCTTTTCCAGTTGAGCGACGTATTGTTGTTGCAGTTAGCAATTAGCCTATAACCTATCGTTCACTCAAAAGGCGCGATGGGTGCTTCGACTTACGAAAGACCCTCGGGAACGAATTAATTTCGTAAGTTGGGGTTCCACTGTACTTTGGGTGTAGAATAATACACGTGGTGTGGTACAAACTGTTTCCAGCAGCGTAATGGTGTTTGTTGGATTACCTTAAAGTTAACGACAGGATGATTATTTGGGATCATGAAGGAATGTGTCACACAGTGGAGCTCTGAGACACAGAGGAATGAGTCAGACCAGTTCATCGATGGTTTTGGTCTTTTCACAGTGAGAATCAAGAATGTCACCAGCATGAAAACCAGCGCTTGATAATTAGTCACTATTCTGATGCCTCTTGTTTTTTTTAGTTATTTTAAATTCAGGAGAGCAATCACATCAAATTAAAAGCGCTCCTGGTGATTGAGAAACTGTTTAGTTCACAAATTTCTTGACAGTGTAATTCAGTAATCAGGCTACTCAGCAGGAAGCTTTAACACCACAGGGTAACAGTGGAACATCAGATGATAAACAAACAGACAAATCAGGCTCCATTTTAATTACTTTAGGGGCAAGAATGTTTCATTTTAATTTTCCTTAAATTTAAACTTATATTAAGTTTGTGGATACTAAAAACTGCAGGTAAAAGTGATGCGGGAGGAGCTGGGCTCATTCTGAGTTAGGTCCTTGTGCCTTTAGGCATTAGTAAGTGCATAGTGCAGTAATTACATGGAAAACATACCACAGGGGATTTGGTTGAAGCGATTTCAATAAGCCTTTAATGAAATATTTCTCAGGAGCTGGCCATTACTTTGGTGCCAGGAAGGAGATCTTCTTTTGGAATAATGATGCCTCAGAAGGTTTCCAGCCCTGCATGGGAGACATCAGAGATAAATTGAGCAGAGCCATCGCCACAAAGAGGGCACAGTTATTGTGGTGGTGCACGGTTAATCTCCTACTCCCTCAGCAGAGTCTGTAGATGTGTAGTACCCGCATTGTAGGTTGCTGAGAGTTGTGACGACGGTGTATCATACTTACTTTGTCCTTGTAAAAATGTTTGCCTCACAGGTATGGTGGTTCCAAATATGGCCTCTGAGTCTTCTGGTCTTTTCCAGAATTAGCCCTGCTAAGGTGAATGCGTCGTGTCTGTGGATTTAGGCTGTGTGTACCGCTAGAGCCCTCATGTCTCAGTGTTTTAACTGTGTGAACTAATCAGCCACAACATTAAAACCACTGACAGTGAGGTGAGTGACACTAATTATCTCATCACAGAGGCTCCAAGCCCATTGTTCCTTCAGTGGTCTGGTTTCAGTCATTATGCAAAGGTACTGTTTATAAGGTTGGGAAAACCTGCAGTCAGCTGAGACTGAAGAAGTCACTTAGATGAGTGACGAAACGTTTCTCCCACTGAAAACGCTACGTTCAGATGAACAGAATCAACTTTGGAGGATTTACTTACCTGGATGATTGAGCATGCATCAAGACATAATGCACTACTGACCCCAAAGGTGTCACTTTATCAAGTAGATGCTGTTTGTCAACCACTAAACAACAAAGACAGAAGAAAAGCACTACTGGTCCAATGCATGGCGTGCAGTGCAGTCTACTGTGCGAATAGGAGAAACGTTTAAAGCCATGGATGACTGCTACCATCAGAAAGTTTGGAAAAATAGGAGAAAACGAGGTCCAAACTCTGCCAGGTAAAGTTATTCTACTATAACCACACAGTCATATCAGAGCGGGGGCCACATTTGAGGAATAGTCAAATTGCTCCCACTCTTATCCACATCTTTAATACGATAAAGAGTAGAGAAACATACTTGCAGCTATACAGTTGAAACAGCTGTGAACCTCTAATATGTAGCACAATAAGATGATTCCCATTTCAGCAGTTGATTGGCTCTTTGGAGCCATCTTTGTTATTACAGAATTCTCTAATAATTTGTTTGTAGTACACAGCTGTCAGTACCTACTAAAAGTGGTCCAGGGAAGGATGATCAGTGACAGGAAGAATTTAAGAGAAAGACATGGGACTCAAAAAATCTTGAATTTTCAAAACCTCATTTTGGTGTGAAGTCAGCAAACATTTTAAGCATTTTTTTTTTACCGGACCTGACCGGTGATTCTGTTCATGCTGCGTCTATTGAAAATAATGTTAATTTAGATAAAGCTTTAAAATAAATCAATGAAAAGGATCCAAGATGCCTATGAGTAGCAAGACATGTTTCTAGAGGGGCTTTGCTAGTGCACAGGAACCATGATCTAATTTAGTCTTGCTGAACTGCTAAAATCTCCTACAACTCACACATGAGTGGAACAGCTGAACCGTGGCGCCATGGAAGGAAGAGGCCTGGACTGCACTGTTTACCTGCAGAAAGATGGCACCTGGACACAATATGGGAAGAAGGCAGCCCTGTGGGAGCAGCACAGTGATCTGTGTTATGTTCTGCTGGGAAACATTGGGAAACATTTTGACTTTTACTGGAATGCTGTTGCAAACCACATACACCCCTCTATGACAGAGATGTTCCCTGATGGCGGTCACTTATTTCTGCAAGATAATGGGTCCTGTCATAGTGAAGAACAAGTACAGGAAGATTTTAAAGAACCAAAGTCCAAGATCCCGATTAGACTTATACATTCCAAAGATTTCAATCTCCAAGATGAGTTGATAAAACACATTAAATATATGAAGGTCCGCCTCAAAACTTCCAACATATAAAGAATGTGCTGTGAACGTCTTGGTGTCTGATACCTCAGGAGAAATTCTGAAGTCTTGATGAGTCAGAGCTGTTTCGGTGGCTTTTAATGTTGTGACTGATCGTTGTCTGTGTGTAGCATAGTTCGTGCTGGTTTAGACGGTCTTCCTGGTCTCGTTCATCGACTCCTTTTCACAGTAACCAGTCGTTTAACTCTTAAATTACATGTTTACACTGGAAACTGAGGTCTGTCCTTTGGTGCGTTCACGCCAGACATGAAGCAACGTCTCACCTTGAGTTACTCATACAAATACGGGTGCATTGAAAAAACACAAATGTTCGCCGCTAGCAGCCTACAAGAAGAGGAGGCGTACACTCAATAGCTGGAATCAAGTTACACTTATCTATTTTCAGAACATATCATGAACTCCTACAGTTTTGTTTTTCTCCAACTCTGTCTCCTTTTTTTTCATGGATGTAAAAGTGACGTTGAGCCATGCAATTCGATCTCCCCTGACATGCGTCAGTAAGCTCAATTGGTGACGTTCAGAGCATCACAGCTGATGAGGTTTTGCAACACAGTGTGAAGTGAATTTTTTTGCAAAACTTTAAATAACCTCATGTGGATGCAAGTTTTAAACGCATCTTATCACTTTGCCTGCATTAATTCACCTCTTCATGTTGACTTGATATGTAAAAACTTTGCTTCGTGTTTGGAGTGAACTCATCACTAATCTGTCTTTATTCTACTTTCATATGTTAACATTTCAGTGACGCTGTCCACTACTACGACTTGTATGATTACAGCTATGTTGTACCTGCTGTGAGATAACGTTTAATAAGTTAGACAGTGTTTGTACTTTCACGCTGAAAATGATTGTTTCACCTTTGGGAGTTTTTTCTTTAATAAGGTAAGACGGAAAATGGGTACGTTTTTTCTAGAATTAGCCACACTTATGTATTACCAGCTTTTAAGCTAAGCCAGAAAGCAAACATTTGCCAAACTTTCCTTTGAGAGGAAAAGAGGAAACAATGGTGAGAGTCTTTTGTCCTGCCTGCTGCTCTGTCTCCTGCACGTTATGAATGAAGTGGCTGTTGGAAGCAGTATTGCCTTTGTTTACTAAGCTGTGTGCATTTCTCTCCTCCAGCCCCGTCATGAGTACTTTAATGTGCCTGTGTACTGATTGGCTGCCACCGCTGCTGCTGCTGCTGCTGCTGCTGCTATCCACCTTGCATGCTGAGCTCCTCAGTGCCTGGCACCTTCCTTTCTGCACGCGGCACCTGACATTGTCATTGGTTTGGGGGTGTAACAGTATTTTCAGTTTTCATTCATTTTCATACATGACAGTCATGATACAATATTATCAAATTCAAATTTAAAACAACCATGAATGGAAGCATTTACACAAAGAGATCTGCATCCTGTTTATGGGGCGTGAAAACGTAATCAATATTGTTATCGATCCATTTGATATTTTGCGGTGATGCATTGTCACATGCCTGTCATTGCTCCACTGAACTCTTTGTATCATTTCAACAGTTTCCTTGTTATTGTTGTAAAGCAGCAAATTAAGTGCCATCATGACCCAAAAATAAAATATTAACAATAATTTAAAGTGGACCTATTATACTGCAGGAGTCTGCATGAAAACTCTTAGATTAAACGCTTTTCTGGGTCACACTGAATAAAACTTAAGAGTCTGTTTTGCAAATTTTGGTCATTCCAACTCTCAGAAAGGAGGTAACCCAAGTATACATGTTGGTTTGTGGTTTCACAGTCAGATATGACCAAAATCTGATATCCCGATATAAAACATCTATCGTCCGATAACGATATAAATCACAAAAATTTTACATTTTCTGTAAATTCTGTGAATCTCGGGTAGCTGAAGTGTTTCCAGCTGGGCGTCGTGTATCTGGAGTCGAGTTTTTTACCGATGCATTAAATGACACATTTTTAGACATAGGTTGTAACTGCCGCCGTTTTCTTTGTGAGAATTTATTACACGGCGTGCTGCGGGGAAAAGCCTGTTCTAATGTTTGAGTCTAAGGTTTATTTTTTAGCACCTGACGGCTCCTTTTTTGCTTCTCATCGGTAAATACTCTGCATACTCTTTCACGTGATTCAGTTTATTTTGAAAAGTCTCAACAGGATCTTGAGCTTTATTGTGAAAGGTTTATGTAGAAAATAAACAAGCGGACACGTGATGGTGTTGCCATCGTTGTTGCTAACGACAACGCATAAAAACAGGCGCTTGTCCTTTGGTAGTGTGGTTATATTAAATATAAGAGAAAGAGAGAACTTTAGGAAATTAATATAGCCACTACAGTGACCATCAAAACGATGAAAAAATATTGCCCTAAACAGTTTATTTTGCAACAGCACAAAACAAACGATAGCGTAAAATGAAACGATAGACGTTTTTATATCGTCATCTGATATATATCGTTATATTGAACAGCCCTAGTCAGAGCCACGCCTTGCTCATTGCAACCAGTTTCAAAAAGAAGATGTGACGGCAAGAGCGTTCATCTCGAGAGACTTCCACAACCAATCGGTGATGTCACTGCTCTTATATACCTCTGTGGTTGTTAAAAGAAACACTAGAGACAGTGTTTCTTTCTTTTAATTCCAGTTTGTTTCCTCCGCTCCTCTGCTTTGTGTTTTGAGCTAAAGCTAGCTTCAGGATATTTTGAACAAGTCAGGTCCAACAAACAGCGTCTCGCATTTAATTTACTTTTGGCTGCCGTAGTCATCCACTGAAAATCTGGCGTTGTGACAGCTTTGAGTCAAACTGTTTATGAAAATTGTGTAACAGAAAATAATAGGTCCACTCTAAATAGCAGTTCCACTTAGTAAATAACTTCTTCCGCTTCATAGCTGCATCACTTTCTGGAAAAAACGCATTAAGTTGACCTTGTTAATCATGATGGCATACAAGACTGATTTAGATTTATGTCAAATAAGAGATTATATCAGTTTTTTATGATAGATGTTCTTCACAAAATGTTTCTTTCATTTTTTTGTTCATTTGTGCTGTTTCTACTTGGTCTTTGGGCAAACAAGTAGTACAGGTGCTGACTGTGTTTTAAAAATACAGTTCAGTACTTTTAAAAGTATTTAATTATAAACACAGAGAATTTCAAAATTCTTGAAGTCCAGATCACAAAATACAAACCTGAGCTTTAATTAAACACAGACTCCACGCTCACCACTCATACCTGAGTCAGTATTACATCCATGAGGGGTTCATCCAGTTTTTTCATGTTTTTAACTTGTTTTGACTCACAGGTCATGTTTGTGGGAAGTGAATGCAATAGAAGTCATGTTCACCCATTTCTGTATCTCATCTGTTTTGCTTGTATCTTCTCACTCTCACATCATACGTATCTGTTTGATTTTTAGGTTTTTCTTTTTGCTGTGATCTTGTAAAACGTTCTTATGAGCGTGAAAATCAAACCAGTGTTCACACTGAAGCGCACAGTAGACGTTTTAATAGTTTTTAAGTGTCTGTCTCTTAATAAGCAGAGTTATTTTAAAAAATATTCACAGATCATGATTATTTCCTATTTAAATAAATATTAAAAAAAGTTTTTCAAGGTAAGTGGTTTCAGAGGAATTCTGCCTAAATGAATATTGTATTTGCAATGATTGCACGGATTAAAGATTCTTCGGGGTTTTATGTTGATTATAGACGTTAAAACGCTTGAAACAATTAGACCTACAAATATGTTTTCTATTATAAATAAATAAATATTTCATATGAAATGTCTTTTCTGTGGCTTGCTAATGAAAGCCAGCTGAATAAATGGACCCTCACTTTATTGATGTACGTAATGGATACATAATAAATTGTTTACGATTCTCTGTCACATCAGCACACTGGTGTCTTTCTTTAATATAACCGTTGTTCTCTGAGTTTATGGATTTCCCCCCTGTGGCTCTCTGAAATTGGAGGGTTTTTTCCACAGCTTTTATTTTCTGTCTGAATTGTGCAGAACGCCATTCGTTTCCCAGATTAACGGGTTTAGCCTACATAATCGGCAACGAGGGATTCATCACTCTGACAAAATATTTCCCCTGTGTGAAAAGTCTATAAAGGGTGATTAATGCAGAGTGGATGTTTCGAGGTCACGTCTGAACATTTTGCACTGAAAATGAAACCACAGACGCCACTGTGTGGAAGTGTTAGCTTAAATGAATTTTATGTCACTGCTCTGATGAATTTACTCTCTTTACTTTGTGCTGAACCTTTTTTTAGGATGCCAAAGTAAGTGATTCTCTTTGTTTCTGACACAAGCCCTGAAATTTGTTAACTACAACTTGTGACACTAGTTAGGGTAGAATTAGCAAAGTAGATGTGCATTAAATAGGATAGAGCCTGTCTGTCCTGTTATTTGTTTATTTATTCCAAGTTAGTGCATATATAAATGTGAGGGATGTTGAATGGTGAACATTTTTTCTATAAAATCACCAGTTTATTAACAAAACTGAAGTATGAGGTTGTGGGTGGCTCTTGCTTGTTCTGCTTTCACTTGTATTTAAATGTATTCCTTTGTAGAACAGCCAATAAAGTGTTAAAGAGCAGGTCAGGAAGTCGGGCCTTCTATGCATCCTATTGGCAAACCTCATATAGATCATGATGTTTTAAGATGCTTTAGACCCCTGCAAACCTGCAAGCTCCTTTGCACCTCAGCTCGTCCTTCTCTGACTGAATAAAGATTGAGATTGAGAGTAAAAGATAAATCAGCACCCAAGTACCTTAAACCTGCATTTTCTTTTTTAATTGACACCAGGGGCGACTCTTCTGGTCCTACCCGAGTCTATGGGAAAACGGGCCATGACTCACTTTCACTGTGCCCCTGATTAGTTGCTAGTTTCACGTCATACTGAATCAAAGATTAAGTTCAGTTTTTCATTTTTATCTTTGTATTTTTAGAGTCAGAAAGGAGAATTAGCCAGGTTGTGCTCGTTGGCTGATGTCAAACACTAGTCATCTATAGTTGACGTTAAGGCTGCTGCTTCTGTTTTGTATACCTGCTGTGATTGTCTGTCGTGATGTCAGCCAATTTTTTTCCCCCTCATTTTAAATTTTTTTACAAATGAATAAAAACTCAAATTGACAGATGACAATATGACATCACATCAAGCACAGAAGCAAATGAACAGAAATAGTGGAGTGGAGGCAAAAAGGTGGATTTTATGTATTTCTTTAAATTTGCATGGCGTTTGGTCAGTGAGGATCAGTAGGTTGGACATATAACAGATGGGGATTGTGGGATCCTGAGGCTGGGGAGCCTGGACAGCTGCCCCATGACCCAGAACTGTTCTACTGGAGCACAAAG
Source organism: Maylandia zebra (assembly GCF_041146795.1). Classification (NCBI taxonomy): domain Eukaryota; kingdom Metazoa; phylum Chordata; class Actinopteri; order Cichliformes; family Cichlidae; genus Maylandia; species Maylandia zebra. The sequence continues at coordinate 10,120,005 of NC_135188.1, forward strand.
CCAGAATGGGTAGAAATAATCATCTATTTCAGTGGGACAGAGTGATGTTACTTAAACCCATTATGTTCATTTTATGAGTGGTGATGCTGTGAAAACACGTGTTTGTGAGATATTGGGGGGGTAAAGGATGCAGATTGTTCTTAAAACAAGAGATGATGATCAATTATGACGTTTTTTCATTTGGCGTTAGTGATGGTTCTAAGGTGTGTTTGTAACAAGTACATAAGCTAAAATAATTTAAGTTGGTTATGAGTAGTTGGGCTAATTCAGAAGATATCAGATTCGGCTCTAGGAGGTGAGTGAAGTACAATAAACATACAACCACAGATATTGTGATTACAGTTATTATTTATAGTGAAAATAAAGTGCAATTACCAAATACCAATATTTACAAAATCTGCAGACAGGAAAAGATAAAACATAATTCAAGCTTGTAAAATATCCGCTGCACAGCGGTGCAGCAACCTCGTCCAACCTCTGGCAAACAATGTCCATAAAGTTTATTTCATGATTGATATAAGTCCAACGCGTATGACAGTCTAGACAGGTTGAAATTGGAAGTATGATGATCAGCACTAAGATTCCAAGACTGAAATCTCGGAAGTGAGATTTAGGGGACTGAAAACCAAGAGGGGAGAGTGTAGGCCGCAGCAGCCTCCTACCAGACCGCAGGAAGTTGTAGCTGGGGTTCTGGCTCGTTGGGCCTAGCTCGCCATCCAAAGTAGTGGTGTCGCTGTGGTCTCTCCAGGGCACCACTAGCCTGCACATTCACTACGTGCGATGTCACATACGAGCCCCACGCATCTACCCGCGGCGGTATCAAAATACTGTTGCTTCCATCCGCTAACGCCTCTCCCCCGCGTCGTTTCGAGGCGACAACCCGGAAGGCATATAATAGTGCCTCGCGAATAGGATTGGTCACAACAGGCACGTGCAGCCTCGCGGCGTGGCGTGCGTCATGACGCGTCACGATGCCTTCACGGACACGCTCCGGTTGGAATTTAAGATTCCGATTTAGTTATAGATGCAGTTCTTTTCATTTTTATGTGGGTTACATCCTCCCCGCCTTAACCATGCACGTCCCGTCGCATGTTAACCGCTAGACAACGTGAACAGACGAAGGACGGCTAGCATCATGGCCCAATGCATTGGAAAGACTATGCAACAAAGATAAGACAGGTGGTAGAGGGGGCAGTGTAATGTCTTTGTTGGGACACTTTCGACCCCTTAGTATCAACTGAAAAACACCACAGCCTACTGGAGTATGTAGCTGACCATGTACATCCCTTCATGACCACAATATCCATCTCCTGATGGCTATTTTCAGCAGGATGACCCATCATGACACAAAACTCAGATCATTTCAAACTGTTTTCTTGGATATGACAATAAGTTCACCGTACTCAAATGGCCTCCACAGTCACCAGATCTCAGTACACTAAATCTTGGGATGTGGTGAAACAGGAGGTTCAAATCATAGATCTGCAGCAACTGTGTGATGCTGTCATGTCAGTATGGACCAAAATCTTAGGAATGTTTTCAGCACTTTGCAGAATCTATGGCATGAATAACTGAGGTAGTTCTGAAGTGAAAAAGGGGACCAACCCAGAGGACACGCCACCTGCTGGCCATTATAAAGAATGCAGGTTTAAGACCTATAAGTTACGTACGTCTTTAATGTCCAGTCCTATGTATCCTCACGGGGAGATCTGAGGACCAACAGAAATTACAATTTTATTTTGACTATATTACTCCCAACTTTCAACCATAACAGGCTATTTTTCTCTAAAATCTAAAAAAGGCCAAGAAGATGTGCAGAAGTCTATTATCCTCCCAGATTACTTGAGTTAGAAAAGCTGAAAGGTTAAAGGTTAGATTTTTGCCCAGTGGTGCCTAAAAACAGCCTAGCCCAGCTTAAATTTACTTTTAAAATCTTCATGTAGATTAATGTGGGTTTGATTAGATTTATAGTATCGAATGTAACAAGGAAATCAATCAGAATCTATTTTACAAGCAATCATTTCCTTAGAATATTTCTGTAGTGCTTCCACTGCTGATAACAGCAGATGAAACATGGTGTGTTTGTGTGCGCGTCCAGCTGAGCGCTTCACTGGAGCTGTGGTTCTTCTTTCTCGTCACAGGAAGCAGAGACCCCGCGCAGCGTGCTGGAGGAAATCGGACTGACATAAACACCATCTTCATCGCCATCCACACTCCCCCATCAGCCAGCTACTCTGCTGTATGTAGCTGATAACAGTTCACCTTTCAACACACACACACCAATATAATTTCCCTGTGCATCTGTGTAACACGACTCTGCCTTGTTTTCTACTGTTTTTAAAGACAAATGATGTAGCACTCTGTGTGTATCTCCTGCTGAGTTATTGATTTGTTTCAGTGTGATGACATTAACTGTTTACCGAGACACAAATCCAGCTTAATTAAGCTTCATGCTGCTTTCAAATCCACACCAGGACGCTGTGCTGAGTGAATTCCTGCTTGATTTTTTATTTATTTTTGGACGCTGATGCGATCTCTTTATTCAGTGTGAGGTGTTAGCAGTGTTCTGAATTTAAAATATGTTAGTTAAACCCAAAGAAGTGGCTGTAATACAAAGGCAAGTATTACTTTAACAAAGCCAAAAAGTTTTGTTTTCTCTCATATCTGCATTGTGATAATCCTGAACTCAGTATATCCTACAGCCAGTATATTTATACTTTAATAAATGAGACTTATTTGAATGGGCCAACCCACTTTGATCTCATGCGAGCCACACTAGTATGCCCACGGCTCCTTTGTGCTCGAATTAAACTAAAACCTTCACCACCAGGGGCAGCAGTTTCAGATGTGTGCCGCTGATTCGTTAACCTTAAATATTTCTTTGGCCTGTACTGGACCCCCGGCCGCATGTTTGACACCCCTGCTTTTTTGCATCTTAAACTGAAATTACTGTGAAATAATTTGAAAACAGAAAATATGTGAAATTAAGAATTTTCTCTCAGTTTACCAGCAACCCTCGCTCCTATATTTGGTTTCTAAATGATGTTCCAATTAATGCTGAATGCCTTAATCGCTCACTGATGTTACTATTGCATAACGGATATATTTGCATGCCACTGGAACTGAATTATTTATTTATTGTTTTTATTAATGTTTACAGTTTTTTCTTGATGTTTACTACTGTGATGATTATTTTGTTTTATTTTTATAAAAACATGTCACTGAATCTGTAGGTAACATTTTATAATAACCATCATATGCACACCGTAATTGGTACCTGATTGAACATTGATAGTGATTTAATGTTAACAAACAGTGAAATGGTAATTAAGGATGTGGTTAATGGTTGGATGTTATAAATTTTAAACCACACAGTCAGAGCCCACAGCTTAATTAACTATCAATGTAGCATTTAGTAGCAATGGCTAATATAAAGTGTTACCAAACATTCAACAACAGCCACAGTACAGATGAGGTGACATCGAGTTCCCAGAAGGTTTACGAGCCAGGATATGAACTCATTCAGCTCTTTGTTTCTTTACTGGCTAGTCACAGATTTTATCGTGATGTGATTTACAATGAATAGACGCTATTACAGATGGTTTATAAAGTGAAGCACCTTCAGCATGAGAGCAGATTGTGTGTTATATTACCAGACATGTGTTTACATTATTATTGTCTGAAATGGACAAAAGAGGAAGGTTGTGTTTGTTAGTGTAGGTATTTCCTGTTCTTTAGTTCTCTGTTGTTGTCCACAAATATCTTTAAACCATGAGATTTACTTTCTTAATCAGTTAATCACAAACTTTATGTTATTGTGGCAACAGGGTGCACAGAGGATTAATGGGAGGTTGTGTGGAACAGCTGAAGGGACCAAAATAAAATTGAGATAAAGAGGCTCAGATTTTGGGTTTGTTAAGGAGATCTGTCCCATTCACATTAAAAGTATTCTTCTCATTTCCAGATAGAACATGATGATTAACACAGCTTTAAGTTCACACTCAGGATAACTGGCTTTGGTGTTATTTGATGGATGTAACCAGGACATTAGCTTAAAATCACTGACTCTGTCTCCAATCTGTAGTAAATAGTAGTTACTACAGTGCATGGTCTCATGTTCCCAATCCCATAAATATCGTTTTTTCATAATGTCACTGAATATAAACATACTGTATAATTATTAGTATAATTCTGACTGCCTGATTACATCTCTGCAGTTTTCATGAACTCATTCAGAAACATTTATAGCTGAAGTCGTCACTGCGTCCAGCAGAGGTTGAAACAGAGTAGTTATTTGGCTTCATGGTGGTGTTTACCTGTTTCGTGTTCTGAAGGTCTTTCTTTGAGTGCAGGTAAGCATGTACTGTAGATTACTGATGTTGTATTGCATATACTTCTTTTAAAAGATGTAATATTTGTCAGCACCAGTCCAGTGCTCGTGAAGAGCATTGTACTTAGAAAACTTGAACGTTAGAGCTCGTAAAGACACCTCCATCACTCCTGTGTTAGATTTGTGTGAAGTGCATCCAACAGGGGGTCTAGCGACATTGTGCTCCACCCATCTACACCCTGAGCTGAGGTCTCATCAGGACTACTCTGCTAAAACCGTTTCACTGTCTTTTGAGTATAAACGACTCTTCGGCCTGTGACAGCCACACACTGTACGGCATGTAAACTACCTATTTACTGTGACACTGCTTAAGTGACCATGCATTAAATAGCAATAGTGTCGTAAATGTACTGAAAATAATTTACAGCCGCTTGGATGAAAAAGCAAATGTTTCACACATTTAAAGTGGACCTGTTCTGCTGATTTCCCTTCTCTTTGACTCTGTTAGTGTCGCTTTGAATGATTCGCAGTTAAAAAATAATCTGGGCCTAAATGCAGCCACTCAGTTCATCTCCTGAAGCTAGTCAAGCTGCTCCTGATTGGCTGCCCCTTGTAAACTTGTTTTACAGCAGGTGGGCGTGTCTATTAGGGATATCCAAAAAATAAGAAAAACTGCCTGAAACTAAATTTTTGGCTCAAAGAAATGACTTTTACATACATCCACCATCTTTACAGTATAAGACAGATAATAAGGAAAAACATAATAGGTCCACTTTTTGACACACTGGGCACAGGACTGTACAAATATCATAAAGTGGTGTCTATTTTCTGCTCTGTGCAAGTTTGTTTTAATCCAAACGTCACAGCTCGTTTACACTTTGAACTACTCTTAAGCCTCTGGCTGTTTTCTATAACTTCACATGAGCATTTTTCATGTACAACTGATAGTGTGTGGTTTACAGTATATCGGCAGTGTGACTTATGGAGAACAGACGCTATTCCATACTGTGTATAAAGTGAATTATACAGCAGCTTCAGCGTGAGTGCCAAGCAGCCTGTGCGTGATGTGTTTACAGCTATCATTGTCTGAAATGGACAAAAAAAAGAAAGAGGAAGTTAATGTTTTGTTGTCAGGTTCAGCAATAAAGAGAGAGTATCACAAACAGCCGGGCTCCTCTCATTCATTCAAGTCTCACTCACACCACACAGCTTTTCAATGATGTCTGGAACTGCAGAAAAACATCTTTAATGTACAAAAATAAGGGGGGAAAAGTCCCAAAAAACATAAACAAGAGGAAGACTGCTTCGGACCGGCATGGTTTCACATTAAACAATGCATTCAAAAAACCTGCATGTTCACTCATCTGTTTAATAAATTTGGTGAAATACATGGAGTCCAAAGCCTGTAGGTATTTTATTAACAGCATTTAAAAAGCATGACAAACCAACAAATCATTTGTATGTATGAAAAAGGGTGGCTCAGTCGAGGATAAACTTTGAGAGTTATACTTCACTGGTTTCATGAAATTCTCCAGATCAAAACTAAAATCTCTGGTTTAATGAATTACAGAGAATCTTCACTGTTCATAGTCCGGTTTAATATATAATTTCTGCCAGAAATGTAGCTTCCACACAAGCCTGCTGTGCAAACGAAGCAGCGCTTGTATTCTTCCTTCAGTGTGTTGCTTGTTTTTTTGCCATAGCCTCACATAATATGTATGATGAAAGACTGCATATAAATAATGGGCACAGCCACTGTGATGTCACATGTGACCCAAACTGGTTATCTTTAGTGTCTCAGCTTTTTAAAACCGAGGTACAATGGATCTGACTGTGAAACCCAAGAATGCTGTAAGCTCATTTGTTAATGACTTATCAATCACAACTTAGCCCCGCCCTGAAGCACAAATATATACTGTAAACTTCTATTAATGTGAGACACATTGTCTTTGTAACATCCATTTTCTCTTCACATTTTGAATTAAACACGCATGAATGCAAACTTCCCAGCTCTTCATCTGGGGAGCGCATGGATCCACGGAGAGCTGTTGGAAGACCGAAGATGTAAGAAATCACCAAAGCGCCTCTGAAGGTGTCGCTCATTACTCTAACTCTCCTCCTTCAGCATCTCTTCGATCTCCTTGTCCCAGTTATCATCGTGGGTTTCGCTGTCAGCCAACACGTCGTACTCCCGAAGTTCTTCCTGCAGCTCTCTCTCCCAGTCTGGCATCTCCTCTGAAAACAAACAAACAAAAAAAAAAAAACACACTGAGCTCACACACACACACAGTACAATGTCCCAGTTTAACCACAGCACTCACCCTGCTCTGGATTTAGGTTTTCCCTCTTGTCCAGAACCAGCTCTCGCATCTCTTTGCACAGGTCGTCCTTGTTGATCTCACAGGAGTCAAAAGTATCACTTACAAATTCAGACAGCTGCAGACTGGTGGAGAGTTCTTCTTCATCCTTTCATAACGCAAACAGAAGCTCAGATTCAGCTTTAAAATCTGCTTTATAATGACCTTTCTGCAGCAATAATAAATGATAAAACTATTACCTTTAATTAGTTAACTTTTTACCATCAAACAATGAAATGACAGCGTTTGCAAAACCTCATAAATGATTAAGGGTCGCAGAGTAGTGTGTGTATAAATATTATCTAGATCAGATGGCGGTGGTGTAAATCACATGACTGAACCTGGAGGTCATTCTTTGTGTCCTGATTCGCTCTCTGTACAGTTGCTTTTTCCCCACCAGCTGACTGGTTAAATTCAGGAACCAAAACCAACAAAAAGATGAAAAGTTTGTGTTTTCGGTTCAAATAAAGTTATGAGAGTGAGCAGTAGCAGTTAAATATTTATCACAAAACCACAAAAACAGCCGATAATCATTAAAAAATAAATACCCCTTATAAAACACGTGCCAATCAGAATTAACCTGAAGAATCTCTTGTCAAAATAATACAAAATTCAATATTAATGACCAGCAAATATTAACAGTAAAATAATCCTTTACTGTATCCTTTATAAGACTATTAAGGTGTCATTTATAACACGTAGGTATCATAGCATGCTGCTGAGGTTTGTTTTGTTTTGTTTCATTGACCACTGATAAGAAAAACTCACTCCGTGTCACTAAAATCACAAACATGAAGAAAAGTAAAACATTTTAAATTTGTTTTTTTTAAATCCTCTGATAACTGAGATATGTAAGAAAAGCTTTCGAAAACCAGAAACCACATATTCTGCCAGCCTTTGTTTAGGATTGTTTAGATCTCAGAGGTTAAAAACAGGTAATCTTACCTCACTTGATTTTGGTTGGAGGCTGCTGGCTTTTGATTTAACGGCATCTACAAAAATAAACAAATAAATAAATAAATGAAATGTCATCATTGTGAAAAGGTATTTAAGGGAAAAATGTGATATTCAAAATGTTCTAATACTAATAACATTTTTTTTTAAATCCCACTGCTATCAGGACAACAAGAAAAGATAAATTAGTTTTCACACTATATGTTCATACAAAAGCATGCATCAGTCTGCAGGAAGGTGGAGCTAGATCCTACTGATCAAAATGCTGCTTCTGGAATCACATCATTACCTGGAGCCGAAGAGCATGCCTTTTCAAACCTAATGGTGCTTTTAACGTTGCCTTTAAGCACAGACTGTATATAAAAGATGAGCTGCCGGGTCTGAAAATTCAAACCAACCCCAAAATGTCTTAAACCTGAATGCTCTCCAATGACCAGCAGAGGGCGACGCCTGTGGTTGCAAGTCAGAATGTATAAAAGTCTAGGGCCGAAAAGACCCTCTGCTTCTTTATTCGAAAATCCAATTAGTTTGTGGTCTCACTCTAAAGCATTTGATTTCTTCGTGAACACAACTGAGCTGTCTCGGATTTACAAGTTGACTATGTATGAGAGTATTGTCTATGACGTCCTCTTCATTGTGACATCTACCTTTTAAAAAGCAATGACGAAAACACTCAGCCTTTAAAAACAGGACTTCTTAAAACATTTCCCCATCTTATGGACGCAGTCTAAGCCACGAGCGTCAACCATATCGTTGATGGAACAGAAACGGAACGTTAAATCGTCTAATCCTGCTCATGAAAGCTTTACAAACTATGAACACTGAAAATAAATAAATAAGTACAATTATTCAAAACACTGCAACTCTTGGTGTTTTAAGAACATTACTGCACAAAAAGCATGTTAAGATCTAAATGTTACGATCTAGTAGCACACGGATGTTTTAGTTAAGTTACAAAATAATTCACATGTGAATATTTTGTGGCTTTATAGATGTGCAGTTGATGTAATGAGATATACTGATGGGATCGCACTTTTTTTCCTTCTGACGTCTCCGTCTGTTTGCCATTTTTAATGGATTGTTCACTGAATACATTTTTACTTGTACTTTTTCAAAAGGAAATTTTTTTACTGACTTTTTATGTTGCTGTGCAGCGTTTTTGCTCATTCAATCCACTTAAGATCAAACTGGACTGTATGTGGCCCATTAAATAAAAACGTGTTTCACTCTATGCTCAGAAAGGTCCAGAAGTTAACTCACTTTTTTCTTTATTGCACAATAAACCTGCACTCTCTGTTCTAACTAGAAATGCTATCAGTCAAAATCAAAACAAATCTTCCTTGAATACTAAGATAAAGAATTACACAAATACTTACAGTCATATTTGTACATTCTTACATTTGATCAACTTTCATATCATAGCTTTAAAAATCAACATCAGTATTTAATGCAGAGGTTTTACAGGAGAGAGCAGACTGTACCATTTTGATGAGGATCTTTGCAAGGGTAGGAGGTTTTCTTCACATCAATCCACTCAGCCGCCTGTTGGGCTGCGAGAGCTGTGAGCTGAGCCGACTGTTTTATCAAAGACACGCGGTAGAAGTAATTCTTCCAAAAGACTTCCTCTTTCACCCTGAGGAGAACAGCATGGAGGAAAACGCAGTCACCCCTGAGGGATGCAGGGAGGCTCACATTGAAAACACAGCAGTTAACGTAGTTAACTTATGACACACTCACTGTTTGGGGACCAGATGGAAGCGCATCTTCCTCAGGAGCTCGTCTTCCTCTAGCATAACCATGGCGACTGGATACATTTGGTCAAAGTCAAAGTAAAACTGCACCCCAGCAGGGGGGTCACGCAAAAAATTTCTTTTATCCTGAAACAATGCAGTAAAGTTACAGTGAGGCATAATTTAAGTAACTTTCTATAATAAATGAAATGCTTTTTAAAGATATTTACAGCTGAGAGAGCTAATATTTGTTCCTGTATGGCATCCTCTTCATTATAACCCACCCATAGAGGCACAGCAGCACCTACAAGCGGCGAAAAGCAGCAGAGATGTTCTGAGGTGTTCTGAAAATATTTTTCAGCTACAATTAAATGTAAGCTTTAATTAATGATTAAAAACCGATATACAGTTTGGTCCACATGTTTGTGGACAAAAACGCATTTTCTGTGCATCAGCACTGTTGATTTTAAATCAAACATCTACATCAATTAAAAGAGCTTTTGTTACATTTCATGTCATAAGTACACAACAGAAGTACTCACCATACTCTTTAGCTCTTTTCTCCTGAACAAACCTTTCTTGTTCCTTCTGGAAATCACCCAAAATGGTCTAAGGGAAGAAGAACAAACCTTCAAACATTCCAAACTTACCCTAAATAGTAAAAACTTGATATCAGCCTCAGACAATAGATGAAACTTTTCACCTTATCAATAATTCCACTGATCTTCCCCTCCTCCACGCTCTTCTTTAAGGTTTGAGCTGTTTCTACTACGGACTCAGATAATTTTTTTGAGGCGCTGCTGGCAAAATTATAAATGTAACCTGTAAAGAAGCCAGAAAAACCCACATTACTGTGTTGCATAGTTGCAATTAATCAACAAATGGAGAAAATAATCAGCAGAATAATACATTATCAAAAATAATCATAAGTGAAAGTTGCATTTACAAAAGAATCCAAAATGAGCATCATCTAAACAAACTACAAGAGGTGCAATTTTAAAACATAAGTAATTTCAGTTAACTATAATGAAAGTCAAATCTGATAGTGGATGACTATAAGGTAGCTATCATCACAAATTGATTTGTTTGTATTGTAATCAATGATTTCTCCCCAAAGCTCAAATCGTGCTAAAAACCTATAAAAACTGACCACAAAACCAAAACATTAAGAAACACAACAACAATATGTGGACTGCAGCGGACTCACCACTGAAACCTTTTGCTTTTTGGAGAAGCTGAGCATCTGTCCCAGCATCTCTGCCCTGCTGGTCGCTCGGTTTGTTTATTTCACTAAAGCGTTTTTCTTCGTTAGCATCAGCAGGCTCTTCTGTAACTTGGCCGCTTTCTTTCTCTGCTCCAAGCCAGCTTGACCAGTTCTTAAACATACTTTATGTATTTAGTCTAAATACTTTAAAATGAGTTATTTAACATGCTCTAACTATGCCTTTTAAACTCTAAAGTTTAGTTTTCCGATAGTTTAAAACTTATGTGATGGCTACTCGTCAAGTTTCACCTTTTACCCACTTCCGCGAATCGTTGTCCCATCTGGTTTGAGCTAACCTACCATCCGTAGTTGTGGTTGTCATGGAAAGGAACGCTCTGAGTGGATTCCGCCTTCGTTTCATTCACCGACGTTTCAGAAAATTATACGTTTCTATCGGACTTTTATTCCTCGTGATTGTATAAAGTCACCCACAGAGAGACAAAAAACAACAGCTTTGCAACATGATAGCTGTAGCGGTAGTACACCGAAAAATGAGACGATCGGAGTTTTATATTCTCTTTAAGTCTTTTATTCATTACCAAACGGCTAGGTGGCGAGGTAGCAAAATTAGCATTATAGTTGCAGCAGCTGTTGCTGTATTGTAAAAACTGATAACGAAATTTTTAGTGCACATAATAACCATACAGCAGCTCATAATATTCAGAGTTCATTCATGTGTGCTTTATTTATTTACTTTTTTATTTACTTAATGGCTCTGAACCAAAATATAATAAGAATGCATGATATTCACAAGGATAGCTACACTAGCAACTCTGCATTTTTGGAATAAGAAGCATGACAGTAAAATTAAGCGTATGAGAAAATAGCCCAATTACGTGGCTAATATTTGTTTGTTTTTTTCGCCTGTGTACATATTTAAACAATAATTTGAATGTGTTTAAAGGTACAGTAATGAATTTTTGAGGATATGAAATAGAAAAAAATATTGTACTCATAAATATACATTGATTAGTGTTTTTCTTTTTGTTTGTTTGTTTTTTAATTGCGTCTTCCACACTTTTAAGAGGCACACGTTTTAAAAGTTTTATTAGTTTTACAAATAATTAAGATTATTTCATCAAAGATTGTAAAGGAAAAATGTACACTGGGATTAACTAATAAACAAAGCTAACATAGCTAACACATTTGAATATTAATTGCATTTGAAGAACTTAATAGAAAAGTTACAATTTTATTTGGAATAACGTGGTATTAGTTTAGTTATGCTAAAACAAAGACAGTATAAAAAAAACAGAGCAATGATTGTGAGACAGATTGAACATTGCCTACATTTTAAAACTGATCTCACAGCTACAACAAAATAAGAAAAAAAAACACAAATAAATTAATTATTGTAAAAGTAGAACAACAACAGTTTATCACACCATCCACAACTGCATCCAGTTGCACACTGCTTCTCAGTCTGCAGCCCTCTTCCGCTCTGCTTCTTAGGCCTGAAACCCATTAATCAGTGCTATTAACGAGTTTGTAGATAATGAGATGCTGACCAGATCAGACATCAGCAGATATCAGCAGAGCGCACATGAAGTCTGGGTATCAAAATCTTTGAGTAGCTCTCATGGATTGAACCACTGTCAGGGATGCAGCATTGATGTTCTGCATAAAAAATTTCAAATTCTGATTCATCTAACCACACAGCAGTTTCTAAGTTACCTTGGTCTATTCTAAACTAAATTAGACCCATAGAAAATGACAGTATTGCTGGATGATGTTCACATATGGAGCTTTCACCTTTGGTTTTGGATGGTACAGTGAACTCTGTTATAATACAGTTATTTCTGGAAGTGGTCTTTAGCCTTGTCGCTTGCACAGATGTACTGTAGATCATGAGATCTACAATACAAAGTCTTCACAGTTTATACTGAGGTACAGTATTTTGAAGTTAATCTGTAATTTGTAGATGCAATTTTTTGCAGACTGGTGAAACTGCCCATCTTTACTTCTGAGAACCTGTGCCTCTTTAAGCTGCTGTTTTTATATGCAATCATGGTACTGAACTGCTGACAGTCTGATTAGTTATGAAATGTTACTCCAGCTGTTTTATTTTAGTACTTCTTACTTTTCCAGAGTTGTTTTGCACCTGTCCCAACTTCTTTGAGATGTGCTGCTGCATTCAAATTCCTCATTAGCTAATAAAAGAATTCTCCCACAGATTTTAATTCTGTCTCTGTCCATGACTAAAACCAAAATAAGAGGTTATTTATTTGGATAAATAAAGTGGGAAAGTAGAAATATAGGTATAGTTACTACGTAACGTGTTTGTCAGTTTTTATTTAATATTATTACTAAAATTAGCCGTTTTAGATTACACTTGCTTGTTCTTCCCGCCTTTCCTTTTGGCTAACGGTAGGTGTCGCGCTTGCGCTGCAGCTTTGTTCTGCCACACTTGTTATCCCTGCAGTCCATGGATGGAGCTAGTTTAGCTTAGCTGATTTAACCTCTCCCGAGTGTGTCAGTGTGTCGTTCTCGGTTTGTAACATGAAGTAGGAGGATACGGCTGGAGCTGCTGCGTTTGAAACAGCGTAAGGTCGCCACTTCGTTTAAGAGTTAGCGTACGATTTATTTTTTAAAAAGTTGTTCCTTTTAAAATAAAACCAGTTAAAAAAGATGAAGTATGTGTAACGTAAACCTGGGATATTACTCCGTGCCAACCCGACGAAGCTTTCCTGTTCACCGGTTCATCCAAAACTTGGATTCTCAGGTAAGGTCCGCCGTTTCAGAGCGACTTTTGTAATATTTTTCCCAAAATAGCTGCGCACCTCATGGAGTAGGTGAGTTTCTTTGATTTTGCTGGTGTGGGACGAAGTTTGTGTTGCCTATGTGAGCGACCAGGTCGGTGTTACTCGGCTTATTTGGTGGTTGAGCTGGATGGTTTCCATTGTGCTGCTGGTGCGTTTAATTCTCTCGCACGTAAGAGCATTAAGTTTAAATCACCCTGTCTGCAGTTTGACAACAACAGGTGTTACAGGTTTCCTGCTTTAGTCTCGCAGAGCTCCGTACAGATGGACGTAGAAGATATTTTATCACTTAAAGAAGTTAATAAATGAAAGTCTGCATGTTCGTGGTAGGTTCCTTTCAAAATAAGAGCCCTAAATCCAATGTTTTGTCACTGTAACCAGAGTCCGCGTTATTTTTCAGGCGTTTTTATTTAGTTTTAAATATGTTTTATTTCTTATAGTTCCGCTCAGTTCAGCTTCCAAAGTGTTTTTACTTTCCCAGTTTACCTTTTATTTCTTAATTTGTTTACTGTCTCGTCACTTTTTTATATAATCTAATCTGCACTGTGGCTCATTTCATATAAAATCAACTTATGTTATTTTGTTCAGTAATTTTAGTATATTAAATAAAGTTTTGTCTTCATTTCCTGAATTTTTTCAGAATTGGAGTGCCTCGAAGTACATACGGGTGGGTTGAAATGTAGTTTTTTCAAGCATTTTTAAACCCTCATAAGTTCATATCAACTGGAGATATCTACATAAGTTTTTAATGGCTGAAAAACACGTTATGCTCTGTCACAAAGTACTGCGAAGTCAATCAAAAGCCAAAATCTTTGTTTGGGCCATTTTTTTTTTCTATAATCAGCTCTGAGCATCATTATCATGGGATATAACAGAGTTTCAATAGCAGCTGTATCAATTTAATGTCTGTGAAACAGAGTAACAGAAACAGTCACTGGCACTCTGGAACCTTTGCCTGTTTCCTGATGATTCACTGGAGGAAAACTTCAAAAACTGCAAATTTTTGGGTAGACTTTTATATGACACATCTGCATATGGGATAGGTGGCTGGTGAAAACATGTTACATTATTTCAAAGGTTCCCTTTTTTTTTTTTTTTTTTTTTTAAACATACATTTTGATACCAGGCCCATCTTTTAGTCAGGATGTGTTCTGTGCTAAAAGACTTTTTCAATATGGTCAACACTCAGGAATTTGGAGGACAGAAGGAATCCTGGTTAGAAGTTGAGCCGGTGTTGCAGCAGCCAAAACATTAAATATAACATGCCGCCAAATAGCTCAAATAAAGTACAAAACTTGACAAGACAAGGTAGCTCAGTAAGGTAAAAATAAACAAAATAAAGGAGTTTTATAACATTTTTAAAAAGTAAAACAAAGAAATGAGCTCTGTTTTAAAAAAAAATAAAAATAAAAAAATTAACAAATAATTGCCAAGTAAAAAGCTCAATAGAGGGACTTCAGTTAGTAAAAAATATCAACAAAATACAATACCGGTATTGTGGTATACGCCAGGAAAGATTTATACTGATGTATCAATAGCCATGGCATCATGTATGTTGTCTCATATGAAAACTGGAGATGAACTGGTGTTTATGAAGTGCTTTTCTAGTCCTACGGATCTTCAAAATGCCTCAAACTAAAAGATAGCATTTTATTCTATGACCTTTAGGCCCTTTATTCACCTCAAGAACTTATGTCTTTTGAAGGAAGATATGAATCCTATGAGGCGTATAGTGTTTGTAGTAAGTGTCTGTATGGCTGTGGTAGTTTTTGTGTGATCTTGGTGACAAACTGCAGTGGTTACATAGCTCTTAATTTACAGTGAAACATCTTATCAACCAGTCTAATTCAGAGTCTTTAAGTTTTTCCAGCCACTGGTATGTGACACATTATTAATAAAAAGTCAGTAGTTTATTTTTTAGCCAGTGGAAGAGATGCAGAAAGTGATGAGTTCATTGAGTTGATTTCAATGGGAGTTACAGCTTTGTGTCATCAGCATATCACTGGGACAAACTGTGCTAAAATGGTATGCGTTAGAAATAGACTGGACCAAACAATAAGCCTTATGGAAACAGTCCCCTGTGGTAAACTATTATTTTAGAGCGGTACCCATTATGATATATTGACTGGATATCTATCTCTCCTTTTTTTTTTTTTTTTACTTTTATAGCAGTACAATGGATGCTGAAGGATATAAAAATGATCTGCGCTGTACAGAAACGGAGAGCTTTTGGCATGTGGTGCAGAAATCAGGAGATCTGGATCAGAGGAGCAGAGACTGTGAGAGCTTCAAGCTGGTGGAAGTATTTCTGTCAGGAGGTGCCCCGTGGGGGTTCACGCTCAGAGGGGGACTTGAACACCGGGAGCCACTGCTCATAACCAAGGTAAATATTTTCATTTAGTCTTTTTATAGTAAACACAGGTGAGAGTTAAAGTGCTGAGGTTGTGAGTCAGAGAGCAGGATCTAATGCTTTTTTAAAAAAATCTAATCAAGCTTTTGAATTTCATCTTTTTAAATGTTTTTTTTTTTTTTATTCAGACAGTGATGCCATGCTCTGATTTTTCATAGGGATGTAGAGGTCAAAGTTTTAGTCTGATGTATTGCTCAATTTTGATTTAAGGACTTTAAAGAAATGTTATAAATGATTATATTTAGTGGTTTGGTAAATTTTCAATAGCTGTCATAGATCACCCATGGACAAAATACAACAAATTGACGATCTCAATTGGGCTGCTGATGTCCTCAAACAAAACAACCTCCCCGCTTCAAAAAAACTAAACAAAAAAAACAATCAATAAAAAGTGTAGCTTGAGGGCACTGACCATGTGCCATACGGCTGAGAGCGGCCGCTCCGGCTTCAAGTCCGACCCAGGGGGCCTTTGCATGTCTCTCTCTCTCTCTCTCGCTCTCTCTCTCTCTATTTAAAACAACATTTTTTTTAAAAAGTGTACCTTGGACAGGAACAGTGTGCACCTGCATTAAAAAGCAAATATCAGCTGATTCTTCACTGAGCCTCTCATCCCTCGGATGGACTCAAGCTCCATCATCTTGGGCTATGGTTTGCCTCAGAGAGCTCTGGGCAGCAGCTCACAGCAGAATAAGGCTGACCGTCACCAGCTGCAGTTCAAGACGGTGGAGTTAGTTCGTCCAATCACAGGATGAGGGTAACAGCGACCAGCCTGCTAAAACAGGAAAATGAGATGGGAAGGGTCGGTGCGCACTGTGTGGTGTTGACTGAACTTTAAAACGAAGAGAATGTGGATTGTCCTTTTAATATGAAGGAAAAACCACTAACAATGTGTATTATGTTATTCAGTGTGGTGCTCGTTGATTACTAAATCAAAATCAGTCTGCCCCTCTGAAGAAGGATGTTGCCCATCCCTGGTACAGACTTCATTCATACATGTGTTTTTCATAATTATTTTTTTTCAGTTTCTTGTGTAATATTTCAGTGTGAGCTGCTGTTATTTGACTAAAGTCAGCATTTTAAATCCCCGAAACCTAAACATTAAACAGGTCAAGCACCATATCTCATTTGCTATGTGGGTGTTTACGTGAGCTGCAGTTTGCGTACAGCACCCAGCAGGAGGAGAGTGTGTAACCACAGAGCCTGCCAGTCAGCTCTCAGACCTCAATGAACCCTCACTGTAAGCTCATTTCTCTGTTGACTGTGTAATGATTGACAACAAAAGACCTTGCTAGTTATTTGACTCGGTAAAATACCAACTGCTGTTTGTTGGGAGCTGTGGCATTGCTTGGTCTTAGTTTGCCATTCCTGTGTTGACGTTCCAAAGTCCATCCCAGATGGATGAGACTCCACCACAGGACACTTAGGACCACTGCCACCCCGCAAACGTGATTGAAATGACTCGCATCCTGACTGTTTACGAGCTATCCATTTCATGGTATGCTGCAGTTTTTTGGTTTGTTGGTGTCAGTATTTATTACTAATGTTCTGGCCCTGAACATCATAATAAGGACCAACAGAAGCGGACCTGTTTGGATCAGATGGTGAGATGTTAACTCTTTACTCGCAGCTTTTGATCTGTAAAATATTTAATAGATTTTTTTCAGACTCTTTCCTAGTTGGTGTAATTTTTCTTAATAATCTCATAAGTGAATTAGTCATGGCTAGGATTTAACAGAGTTTAGTTAGCTGTCACTTAGCCTCTGGTCAGTGTTATTATATCTCACCTGGATATTTGCTTTCTCTTACTTTTGTGCTGGGGTAGATTTCATTTGGAGGAAAGCTTGTGGTGCCAGGATCTGGGGAGGAATGCTGCTTTGTTTGATTTTCTAAATGTAGTGAATTATCCATGACAGTTCGAAGCCTACTGGAATGGCATGATGGGATGAATTAAATCGGGGTTAGTGATTTGTGCTCTTTTGGAGTGGCTCTCAGATTATAAGCAGTGATTTATGAAGGTGGGTTGGTGAATTATTTGGGGTAACTAGACGATGATGCAACCAAACCTCGTGTTCTTTCTGATTGATAGGAGGACAAAATTAAGAGCATTTCTCCTTTTTGCCTAAACAATGACACACGTAGGTGAAAGTGCAGATTAGTTGGAGGATAAGCCTTGGAACATGGTAAACAAAAACTAATAAAACAAGTCATGTAAAAATGCCTTAGTTGGTAAAGAAACACAGTCTAACTTAAGTTAAAAAATAATATGTATTAAAATGGTAAGAGAGGAATTCTCTTTAGTTTTAGTCTTTTTGGACATGTGTCAACAAAAACATCACAATCCTTTGTTGGCTGTTTTTGTGCCTTCATGTGCAAGAGTGGCACATGTGAGCTAGAATGAACTCTTAATAGTTGTTCAATTTGAAGAAAAGTTAGACTAGTGGTGTGCTGCTAGGCCATGTGCAACTACATTTGTAGTACACTATGCTGAAACCCTGCCATCGTGATATTGTTTGCACTTATACTCAAGGCTGGTGTGTTTGCATTGCTCTGCTATCACAAGTGAAACTGATCATGTTTAACTTGAAGTGTTATGTTTACTGACACAGTGGAAAAGAGGACACTTTATAACCGGCCAAGTCCATACACGGATTGTTAGAGTTATGAAAATTCACATTATCCCATTATCTTCTTTGTGCTCATCAAAATATTGTGTTTATACTGCATATTGTTAGGGTCTGTGTCATGATTACATCTCTTCATATTTCTGGGAAAGTACCCGTCAGGCTGTGTCATAGATACAGTCGCGCTGTATCAGAACTCAAGCATGACAATGCAGGAACTTCACACCTTTGGTAGTTTCCTGTACTTCACCCACTTTTCACTTTCCAGTATCCAATTTGACATTCAGCCCCAGTCAACCCTGTGAGGTCTAAAACTTCATCAGTGATGACACAAACCCTCACCTTGTTTTTTCCCCTTTTAGGCAAAAAGCATTTGAATAGTTTTTGATGTGTTCCAGTTAGAATGATAATTTTGTTTTGTTTCCCAAGTCTTCTGAGAACAGTTTTTTAAAAACAAAGTACATGTTTCGATAGCAGAGAGTTAAGCTTGGGGTTATCAGTGATGACAGCCTGGACCTTATTATGTTAAAGAGTTAAATTCAATTCGCCATTGAAGTAGAAGTAACCTACAGCCATCTCAGTCTTATAGTGTTTGCTTGTAGCTCATATTTTTGAGTGAAAATTAATTTGATTTGAGATTTCTCCAGTAACGTGATCTGCTTGGATTACGATCCAAGCAGACAGATGCCAAATAAGGGCCCTGATGGCAGCACATCATAAAGGTAGCGGGGATATATTCCAGGCTGAAGGCTGCACCTTACAAATTACCACATCCAACCATATTTCTTGCCATCCAACCATATTCGCTCCATTGTTAAAAGGTTGGATGAAGTACAACTGAGAATAACATCGCAAAGTATGATTGTATGGTGTATTCCAGACCTAGAATACATCATGGTTAGGTCCTGGCCTTTCTATCATCTCAAGGGATAATTGCAGTCTAAATAACACTGCAAACTAATGCTATGTTAGTACATGAAATGTTACACTTTGCCATTAGCAAATATCAGAACTTGCATCCAGAAGAAGTTTTCACTGTCACTATGGACTTTAACCAAGCTAACACCTTTTCGTTAATTTCACCGGAGTGTCAAGCGTCATACAAGGCGCAAGAATGTACTGGATTGTGTTTACACAAATCTAAACAATGCATTCAGGGCTTTACCCTGTTCCGCACTGGAGATATTTCTTTGCTAATGCTACCTGAAAATAAACCAGTAATCACCGCAATAGCTCCAGACTTCCAAGTCATTAGCAAACCTCCACTCTGCTCAGCTGTTTTGTCCTATAAGAGGCAGAAAATAGATGGATAGATGCCTTTTATCAGTACACAGAGACTGTCACAGCAATCGAGGCAATTTCTAACTAGAAACGTTGGCTTATCTCGGTCTGGTGACGCATGAGTTATTCTCTAGTGAGTGTTGACGTAAAGCATGGCATTAAACAGAAAAATGTAACCGTACCTCCAGGAACCCTCTATAGAATTTCAGGTTACTCAAACACATCTCCCACTATCACCATGAGCACAGGCCTTCCCCAGGAGGTCTAGGTTGAGCCTTCTTCTGTATTCACTCTTTATCCATAATCTTTACTGTCAAACAAGATGACAGAACAGATGACCCAACAGACATTGGTTTATCTCCAACAATAAGAATACACACAGGCGAAAGGTAATGAACATGGCAGCTCCAGTAGCAGTCTTATGCTCAACAGCAAGACAGAGGAGACCGTGGCAGATTTCAGAAAGAAAAGAAATGCCCTGAGTCCAGTGACCATAAACGATTGTGGAGAGAATCCACTTTTTGTGAAGGCTAACCAAGGATTGCCTACCCAGGTTCATTGTTTCTGCACTGCAGTGCTTTGACAATAAAGGTTATCCTTGAATCTTGAGTTTTATTGCTATATTAATGTGAGAGTCAGTTTCAGCCAGTTCACAGGGAAGTTGATTGATGTAAATGGCATCACTGACCTAACCCAACATGAAAAAACAAAGAAAAATACTGACATTGTGCCATCAAGGCTTCGGTCTTAATAACCTACACCTCTCTTTACAGTTCATAGTTTTTCCTCTTAGTTTTGGTTTCTAATAGGTCCATGACTTTTTGTGAAATCCAGTTTCAGTGTGAGTAATGAGCATTAAGCACCTAATTTGGTTTTGGCAAGTATGTCTTTCATGTATCAACCAAAAGGGCATAGTCTCCCTATTTGTCTGCTTAAATCAGTACTTTTGTTGGCTCTTTTTCTCTTAGGTCCCTTCAGTTAAATATTTTATTGTAAATGGGCCCAGAGTTTGATGACAGGTTCAGGCTACTGGTTAAAAATATCCTGGATCTAATTAAAATTCTGAACATTCTTCTCATAGCTCAGTTATGCTCAAGGTCTTCGTGGACTTAAAGCCCTTAGCCCCAGTAAACTTAAATAATCCTGTTTTACACAAGACAGCTGGGTATGCAGCCCTAATATGTTTCCTCCACTAAGGGCTACATTTTATATGTAGCAACATATAGTTTGCTCTTAAAGACATCCTTCAATGTCTCTGTGCTTACATGCCGTGATAAATCACGCGCAGGTGAACAGGTTTTAGCAATTAATGAATCCTCTTTGTGACCGCGTAGTTTTGAGTGCTCTAGAATTGCTCAACCTCTTAAGAAACGATGATTCATAGAGCAGGATTATGGTTCATGTGGGGCAAAAGACTTCAGAACAGAGAGATGTCTGTCAGGAACCTCATATCTTGCATGCTTTGGCAAGGAGGCTAGAGCAGCTAGGGATCGGATCGCCAACCTTCTTATTGATGGATGATCTGCTGTACATCTTGAGCCTAAGCCACCCCAAAAAGAAACTTTGAGGAATTCATATCTTGGGTATGTTGAACTTGGTTCATAGTACAAAGCGCAGGTTCTGAAGATCCACTTTAACCAAAATCTACATCAAGTGGACAGTTGCTTTGAGTGCTGCTACACCAAGTTAATCAACAGAACAATGGTGACCAGCTCTAGTCTGAGTTGGAGTTCAGCCACAGGATGAAAGTCTGCCTGAAGAAGCAGCGGATTGCTCTGGTATTTGTTTGGAAACCGTTCCATATTCAGTTTTTTGTTTGTTTTTTTTAGTACGCCATATGGATTTAGAGCATATAATTTTAAACATACTCAAAATAGTTGGTACAGATTGTTCAAAAGAAGTGTGAATACTCTTCTATCACTTGTACTTCTGAAAGTGTCATGACAGAAATGGTGTCCAGTAATTTATTCCCGCCTGCTTGGAATTGATGGCAATAAAATATCGAGGTGAATAACTGTCACAGATGTGTGGGTCACAAGCAGATGTTTGTAAAGTGTCTTAAAAAGTGCTCAATATTATTGAAAAAAAGTTCACTTTGGGGTTACTTTCAGTGAGTTTTTTTTTTTTTTTCTCCTTCCTTGCTCGAGCTTTGTCAAAGTACAGTGACTATTCTTAGTAATGTGTGCAAACATGATACATAAGCTGTGTGTTCAGCACACTGCGCAGGAGATCTGTCAGTAGAAAAGACTCATCCCTTACCCTCATCGCCACCACATCCTTCCCTTCATGACCCACATGGGGACAGAGGGCTATTTTTGAGGAGTCCAGGATGGCTGCAGTCAAACTGATTGCAGCCTGAAAGGAGATGGTAAACAAAGAGCATGGTATGGTTCATGCTGATTGAGCTTTAATGGTGAAACATGCTGGAAGAAGCAATGTGAATCCCCTGCCTTCATGTCATATGAACAAAAGCCCTGACATTTTGTGTGGTTTTTAAGCTGTTCTCCGGAACCGTTAGATTTACATTATTCAAATCTTCTTTTCCTTCTATGTTTCGTGTTAATTTGTATGAAATGAAGAGACTTGCATGTAGCCCAAGGGTGTCATGGGCAAGTTGCTGATCTTGAAAACAGCTTTTCTTGTATGTGCACTGCCTAAACAGCAGTTTGAAGAAAACAGTTTTTACCTCAATTTTTATACTGAAAGTTATTTTTTTAAAGGTATTTTTTTAAACTTGTTTCTGTCCTTCTGTGATGTAAAAGTTAGTGTTCCTGCGCATATAGGAACACAAGTCAAACATTAAATGCTCTTTCACCTGCCAGCTCCCGAGTATGCCACTGTATCAGTTGTGAGTGGGTATTTAAATAGGTATTTATGCCCCACTTCTCTCTTATACAACCTCATACTTGACAGGTGCTATGTATTTTTTTCATGTGCAAGCTACAGCTATTAGCTGTTACTTTTACGTATAAAAATACCCTGAAAGCGTTAGCAAGACTAAAGAACTTCAAGTATTTGATTATGTAAACAAATTCAGACTATTCGTTGACAGCACCTCATATCTTTTTAGCTGAAGGTTGGCCTCTAGTGGATTCTTCTGGTCCTAGTTGCCCAGTTAACCCTATATGTCACACCCATAGTTGGTAAAGACTCGCTTAATCCAGGATGAGTTTATTTTGGGGTTTTTTGGCTATAATTTTCACTGATTTTCATTTACATCCACCTGTCTGCTGTGTGGATGTGTCGGTAATTCATACTCTCCATACTCCACAACTGCTGCCACACAAGCTGTCTTGTGACCTAAGCATCTTCAGCGATGGCTTTGTTTCCTTTTTTGCTTTCCTCTGTTCCTAAACTAGCACCACCTATCGTTTATGAGACTGCAGCAAGTACATCATGGCTCAAGCGCTAGTACAAATGGTTACGGGGTATGAGGACACCACAGTTCACCCGAGCAGTATCCTGAATCCTTTTTGTTTTTCTTCACGCTGATGTGTTGCTGCAGTTTTAAATCTTACCATATTTGGCTGTTTAGGTTTCTCCATCATTAACCAACACAAAATACCACATTTAAATCATAGCACACCACTTTTATGAACTTCTTACTTTCCTCTTCTTCCTTTTTTTTTTTTTTTTTTTTTTTTTAATTTTTTAATTTTTTTTTTTAAGGATTTTTTTAATTTTTTTATTTTTTATGCTTTTTGGCCCCTTTCACATCTGAAATGAGTCCAGCACCCTTGGCCTTCAGTAAGAATTGGGGCCACAAAAGGGAGACAGTTTAGAGAAAGGAAAAACATCACGAGATTTATTCTATACCGTTATACCGTTTGCTTCCTGGTGTCTGACACCTCTATTTAAGACGTTTTATGTTAATTTTACCCAAACCAAAACTACTAAGTTAAAACTGCCTTCATGGGAAACTCGGTGCGATTTCTGTTTCTTAGTACAGGCTATAGTGTTTCTACAAGTGGGAATAGTTTCAACTTTCAGTGAAACTGAGGGTTTTTTGTAAGCACTTTTAAACATTGTAACTCTCAGCAAATGTATCAGTGATTCTCTACAGAAAGCATGACCATATCAGGATCAGATCAGGAATCTCTCCAGCCAGCATAAAAATCCACCCTGCCTGAACCTCCGCGTTACAGAAAAATGAAAATAGGCTGCAGTGTGATTAGTGCTATCTGGGGCTCTGAGGATAAAGGCTGTATAAGAAGGAATGGTCTGTAAACCTACACATACTTGTGCAGTTGAGTCATGCAGCCCCCCTCTCTCAGGTTGAGTGCTTGGAGGACTGATAATCAGCTGCAGATTTCGACTTTTGTATGTTAATGTGCCAACCGCCAAGCAAAGTCTTGCAGCTTTTCTTTCCACGCTGACCATCATGCCATCATGCACGTCTCACATCTGAGTTTCTGACCTTCTGAACCCTCACGATTTCTCACGTCAGGGTTCCCATCTGTGTAAGCTGTGCTTCAGTCAGTGTATCTAAAAGAAGTTCACTGTGTTCGCTATACATCCCTTTGTGCTATTCCAGGTGTTTTTTCCCCCTCTCAAACAAACGCAGAACAGTTTGTTTTTTCATCATCATCACGCCACCGGCTTGTTCAGCAGCCTTTTGAAGTGTTTTATAGCCTTTGATTCGTCTCTTTAGAAGTCTGCTGGCCTGCTGTTCATTTTGATAACCAGTGGAGTGTGTGTTCTGTCACTGCTACTCTATAAAATCTACAGAGAGTGAATGTCAGCAAGAGACTCGGCTCTGACACATTTTTAAAAATGTTGAATTTTATTAAAAAAGCAGAATGTAGCTATGTTGCCATTTTGAAAATGAAAGTATTTCATGGTGATGAATCACAATGTGAAATTGCGGTTCGATAAACAATGTTTAAAATACCAATATGAAAAAAGAACTATAATTAAAGTCATCTTTAAGCTTGTTAATCATTTTAAATATGAGCTAAGGAAGGTGATGTCTTTATAAAAGCTGTAAAGTAAGGACTTGCACACCTATTTCTGTCCCTGCGTGTTATTAGTATGATACCAACATTCAATTTTTAGATGTTAGCATTATCCTCAATGTCAGTGTGTGTTTAAGGACACCTGCTCTTATTTACCTTGGATCAAATGTATCACTCTGCACAAAAACTCAGCAGTCATAGCATTTATAGACACAAAGCAATTATCTTATACCAACAGCCTACATTTTAGAATATTTGTTAGACTGAAATACAAAGCATTAAACATTAAAATGAAACTCTTCATAAGCTTGTCAACTCACTCCTTCTTGCTGTTGAGCCATGGCTCGCTGTTCATGGCAGGTAAAAATGGCCTTCAGGCCAACAGGAAATGGCCCGGTGCTCCAAACACATAGTTTAATACAGTTTTATAAACCAATCCGTTGATTTGACCCTAGCAGCTGGCAATATAGCCTCAGAATTCAGTCACAGTATTTCAAGGAAAATGAAGTGCGTTTTCCATCCTCCTTTTCCCATGACCTGCTATCATTGATAACGCACTGCCTAATTCAAAGAGTGACTCTACTACCACAACTTGCCAGCAGCAGCCACACCATTATAGTACCAATAGCAGTGAGACGGATGCAGTTACATTAGCCGTTACTCACTGTTCTGCACCGTTTGCTGTCATAAGGAGTGCAACTAACAAGCGCTCCAGCGACATTTGCTTGAGCCAGTTTGTTTACTTTTGCCCACATATCACCCGCTATGGTTATTTTCTCCTCACCTGCCTTGGTATCCCAGTTGTACTCAACGGTGTCTTTTTGCCTCAAGTGGTGAAACAAGTTTGTTGGTTTCTAATTACTTGTTTTTATCTTTGCCTAATATTAAAAACAGTTTGATCTGAAACAAAAATTAAAAAGAAATCAAGACATTAAGAAATATTTTTCACAACACTGTCGCTCCCTTCTAAGGAGCTGACATCCGAGACCGACTCGCTGCGCTCACACTCAGACACGTTTGGGTTGTTGCTGTGTACACTACGGAGCATAAACACACAGTATGTCATTGATATCTCAGTGTGACACTTTTATATCATGTAAAAATTTATACTGTTAACATACTGGTATTATACTGGTATGGCAGACAGTGTGATACTGCATAGTTGGCTCGGTAGTTGAATATTAGCCAGTGGCGGATGGCGGTAAATGCCACTGTATTTAGAGATTTATGTCTGGGCTCTAAGTGAGTCTGTATTTGTATTTCAATTATGTATTTGTTTATTTAGCCACTATTGGCAAATTAAAACTAACGTTTATGATAATCAAAAGTCATACAATCACACCATTTTTTAATTGTTTATTTAATTAATAATCCTAAATAAAATGTGGCTTTATTTAAAATGTCATATTTACATGACATTTGGGTTTAAAGGTTTGTCTTTTTTTAATATTTTGAACAGTTTATTAGATAAATAAGAATATAACAGTTTAATTTAAATGAATTCACTGAAATAAAACTCGTGTTTGCAGCCGTTACACAAGCACTACATTTTAAGGTCACACCAGAAGGTTTTTAAAACTACAGTAAATATCAGGGATTTGCTTATCAGCAGTTTCAAAGTGCTGAGAGGCAGTAAGTAACACCAGGCTTAGTTTGTATCAGGATACTTGATCTTTTTGACAACACAGCAGTGGGAGCCTCTAAGATATAAAAAGTCTCTTTTAAACTGTATACTCTGTACAGAGGGAGCTGTTAGCTATTCTATGATGTAACAATAATCACTATAAGGGTCAAATCTACCCCATCGGGCAAGCTTTTGTTATATCCATATTCATTTTATTGTTTTTCTTTCTTCTTCTTTTTGATGGAGGAGTTTATTAGTTTGTTTTTTTTTCCTTGCATACATAAAACTTTCAAGAGGTCTTGTTCTTCTCTCCAAATAAAAGTTGTAATGGCAACACATTCAAACATTTTTATTTGATTTAGTTTTCATTTTTTTCGAGAATATATATTTTTTTAAGTCTAGCAGTAACAGAAAAAGTCTACAGACCTGTGTTAAGCAGGCTATTGAAAACTCTTTGTCTTGGCTGCATTCAGGATAATTAAATTTGGAACGTTATGTTCATAGATGTAGTCATCCCAAAAGAGCCAAGAAATTCACTGTTTTGCCTTTTTAATCTGGTAACTTACTTTTGGAAGTAAGTTGTTATAGTGAAATTTCCTTTTATAATATATTTCTTTCTTACTACTCAGAAGAGTAACTCTTCAGAGTAGCTTTTTTTTTTTCTCCATTCCTTGGGGACATTGGTTATGTTGTCCAGATGATGTGTACCCTACCTGTACATTATACAATTTTGCTTTCCAGTCATTTTTATACCAAAAGGATTTAACTGACAAAGATCAGTCAGGTTGAACAGTTTTTATCTTGTGCATTGAGTATCTGCCTCAAGGCATCTGGAGCAGTAAATGTCTCCACTCGGGGTCTGTTAGTCACAGTTCACTGCAAAACATTATAGCGCCTAAAATATGTTTAACTGGATAAATCCTTCCAGATGTCAAGGACATCTATACAAACAAACTGGTAATAAAAAAACACACAATTATGTAACAGAACAAAAACAAAACAAATAAACCATAAAGGTAAAAAAAGAAGAAGAAATTTTAACTACAAAATAAATCTAGTAAATAAACAGAACCCTGACATAATTCTTAAAACTATAAGGAGTTTTGTTTGAGCTGACAAAGTCAAGCATATTTCAATGTGAAAAGATTATGAATATCGGATATTTAAAGGCTATTTTATTTATAATCAAAATCATTAAGGCTTTGTTACCAACTTTCTTTGATACCAAAGAGGCATTAAAGAAAAATCGAGTTTCTAAATTCATAATATTAGGCAGCAGGAAGGTTAGTCATAATTTGAACAAATGAAATGTTCCATCAGAATTGGAAAATTGTTGTAAAGTATATTCTTAAATAGCATACACAAATATATCTGCACGTGACTTTCCATTATTCCTGCCCACACCATTGGATCAATTACTATGAAAAATGTGTCTATAATTTTAAAATGATCACAACTGCATTTATAAACATACAACTAGGGTCCTATGACACCACTGAGTTGCTTGAAGGTGAAGTAACTCTGTTTTGTGTCTGCTTTCCAGGTTGAGGAGGGCAGTAAAGCAGAAGCTGTGGGTCTGCAGGTGGGAGACGAGCTTGTCAACATCAACGAGATTCCCCTGACTGGATATAGACAGGAGGCAATCTGCCTCGTAAAGGGATCCCACAAGACCCTCAGTCTGGTGGTGAAAAGGTAGGTAACCTGTCCCCAGTTACAGGATGTTTACATCCCCTTCGCCCGATGGGTCGCTGTGGTAACAACTCCAACCATGGAGATGGAGGATCCTGCTTCTCACAGCTGTTTGAGTGTATGCAGTCCAGCCTTTCAGGGATTTCACTATTTGAGTTCCCAGCAGCTGGATGTTCCTGTTTTACCAGGTTGTTTTAGCCCGTAGTCATTAGGAGTTAGTGGCGTGTGAAAGTTGTTCATGACGAAACGGTTCGAAGAAGGAAGTAAGGATATGAATGACATCATTTTTCTGTTGGATCCCACGCAGGAAGGTGTGGCAAGCACGCACACACAAGAGGAAGCTGTTAGGCAAATCCCCTTATATGGCACTGAGATTTTTTTTTTTTTTTTTTTTTTTTTTTTTTTTTAAATCTTCGCCAGTTGGTCTCACATGCTCCTTGATGAGGCTTTTCTTGTTTGTGTTGTTTTCAGATAGCAGCACTTTAGCCACATGTCACTGTCTTTTCTCTTTAACCAGTGAATAGATCGTTAAGATATCAGGAAACCACAATCAGTTATTATAGTTACCAAGAAACAAACTAAGAAAACTAAATATAAAGACCAATTGAAAATTGTTTTGTACTTGAAGAAATAAAAAAGCATATGAAGAAGAAAAAAAAAAAAAAAAAAAAAAAAAATATATATATATATATATATATATATATATATATATATATATATATATATATATATATATATATATATATATATATATATATATATATATATATATAAATAAAAAAAAAACTTATAAAGTTTGTATCTGTTTTCAATATAAGATCCCTTGAAAAATCATATAAATGAAACTTGTATGTGTTTTGGATACTTACTAAAACAATGTATGAAAGTAACGAGAACGTGGCCACTTTCATGAGTAAATCATATAAGCCTTATATGATTCACTATATGAAGTAGGCCACATCTTATGCAAGTCTTTTATAAGTCTTTACTATTTCTTTTCCCTATGGGTATAGTTTAGGTTTGGTTGAATCTGAACCACCAGCCTCAGGAGGCTGGGCTTTACTGAACTGTTCTGAGCTACTTATTACCAATGAGAAGTGACTACCAGTGAGAGTAAAGGATGCTGTTGACTGGGATATGACAGCATGGTTAATGCATAAAAGGGTCTCTTAGGCAACTGGACCTGGGACTGTCCTCTCGTGACCAACTGTCAGCTGCAATATGATGTGGGATGAACAAATTGACTGTTCCCATTTGCAGCGTGGCAGATGCCTCAAAAACTAAAATTAGCACTGAAACAAATAAAAACAACATTGAAATAAATCCACTCTCAAAACTAACTGAAACGAACATAGAATTAAAACTGAATGGAAAATAAAAACCAATACGGCTATAATAACAGACTACAATCACTGTAATTACATCAGTGTGCTGGTTAAAAGCCACTTGTTGTGACTTATGGTTTACTTTTCATATCTGGTATAAGTGATGACTCATTTGTCAGTCCTGCTTACAGACGGGTTTGTTCTGTGTCAAACAGAACTCTCATTGTGTCCTCTTTGCAGCCTGCATTTCTTTCTGTGTTCTATCATATCATAACGTAACCCCTGAACAAATCCTACCGTACAAGGAGGTTCACTCACCATTTATCTCTCCACAAGGACGAGGCTGTGTGACTTGCTTATTGTGGTCTGTTCTCAATGGACGTGTTTATTGTTGAGTCTGGAAACTAGCAGGTTTTACTGTTTATAGCAAGCTGTGTTCATTTCATGACCAAGCAGAAATATGTAAGAACACGTAAACTTGTGCATGCGTTCACTTTACGCTTCAAAAAAAAAAAAAAAGGCCTGTAAACCACACTTACTTAATCAGCTCATTACTGTAAGTGTGAGTTTCATAAACATTATTTTTGCCAGCTCTAATAAACAGGGTGTGTCAATGCAGGTCATTATCTACCTACACCCCAGTTTTCCTAATACCCTCTATAAACAGCCACCTCTGAAACTACCTTTCCTTTAGGGAAAAACATTTGAAGATATTCAGAATGCATTTAAACCTTTCCCCTTTTTTTAAGAAGAAAGACTTATGTGTAGACTCTCATGATGTGATCTGTTTTTAAGGTTAAAAAAAAGTAGTTGGGTTCAGCGATGGTATAATAATTTCACATAGGATAGTTCAGTGTCTGCATGTAGCCTCCGAAACCAAAATTTCATTTTCAACCTCAGTTTTTCTTTAGAGTGGAAGAATAACTAAAACATCCTGAGAGATGGATGACCTGCATGAACATAACCATGTGACTGATTTAAGATGCCGAAAGATCATTACCAATTAGAGCTACTTTTTATAGTGGAGCTGATAAAAATAGCTACTCTGATAACTTCTGTATGAATAAAAATGTAATTAATTTACATCAGATTTGATCAAACTACTCCAAAAAGCATGTGAGGATCAAAGTTATTGTTATTTATTTATTTATTCTTTTTTTTTTTATTCTTTTTTTTTTAGTATTTATTTATTTTTAGTACTCATGGCTCCGTAAAATGTCAGAGAGAGGACTCAGCCTAATAAGGTCATATCAGAAGCCCCACCAATTAAAAAGAAGTTTGGTCTTGAAGGGAAGCTAAAATTGCTTTTTTAGATTGATGTTAAACTGAGGGGCTGCACCAAGTACAAAAACAGGGAGCTGGAAGTGAGGATACAGGCGCCACCTTTAATGTATGTTATCTGGGGCTTAACATAGAGAAAGTTGCACTGAAATGGCAGCAGGAATGTAGATCTTTCTGACTTGATCAGATAGCAGAAAAGTGAATGAGGGTTAGCTGCTGTGGAGCAATCAGAGGCTGTAAGAAGATAAAAATGCTGAAGGTAGACCTGGGAAACACCACCCGCACTCACCTTCTTCTTTTGCACTTTTTACATGAAGTATGATAAATTACTATACCTCAGTCATACACTACTCACAAGAATTAAAGGAACACTTAAAAAACTCATCAAAAAAATCATGCTGGATATCGATACTGATATGTGCGAAGTAGAAACGCCCCAGTCAGATGGTGGATTCAAATCCAAGACCTTCTTGGTGTGAGAAAGTTTTCAGACTTAAAATTTAAAAAACTTGTATTTCTCATTAGCTAACATGGAGTTTTGTTATGCAGTGCAACTCCCTGTAAATTTCCAATCATACCCTGGTATTGCAGGACTGTATGAGACTGTTTGACCTTTTGTTAGCTTAAGGTAAATTAACTGTACCTAACAGCATGAATTTGTCTTTTCTGTAATAAATATCTGGAGAGCGGTTAGACTTGTAAACTTCACATAATGTCTGACTGCCATATATATTATTCCTTGTGAAAAAGAGGAGGGAATTTTGGATTTATTATGCGACAGGGGAGCAGGATGTATGAGTAAAGGATCTGGGTATTGTCATTTCAGACGTTTCCTTACAAGGTCAGGTCTTATTGTTCATGTTGCACTTTACAGACTTCCAGTCCCACGGGACTCTTTCTGCTCGTCTGTGGTGAAGAATTTGCTTTGTTCCGGCTGTCTGAGATGGCATCTCCACTCAGTCATTTTCCAAGGCCACAATAACAAGTCTGTGTCTGATTTAGCTCACAACAGAGTGATAGTGGTACATTTACTGAGCCTCAAAGCTTCAATTTCAGCCCCATTTTGTCTATTTTTCATCCAGCTGCAGTCTGATTGTTGTGTAGAAAACTTGTGTTAAGGTTTTAAAATGTTAAAGTGACTCTTTCCTCATCACTAACACGGAGCCCTGATCTGTGTCTGTGTGTGTAACACCTTTGTTGTTATTTTAGGGATAATATTGGATAGTTGAACAGGGACCAGAAAGCTGTCAGGACCTGCTCCAGTTTACAGGTGTGGCCTCTGCACAGACAGCAGGAGGGAGGAGCTTGATGCAGTGAGCCATGTTTCTTTGTTTTGTTTTTTTAGGGTTTTTTGCATGCGGTGACTAATTTGAGATAGTGAGCATAATGTCAAAGGGGAGAGGCTCGTCGCAAGTCACACGAGAATCACAAAGGTGTGGTTACGTGTGGGAAAAGCATCTCGTATTTGCACACGCCTCGACAAAACAAACGTGCTTCAGCGTCAGCGTGCGGCGTGCAGAGATCTCTTGGGTTTTCCAGAAAAACACATTTTGGTCTACTTCAAAAACACAATAAGGATATGAGCTGAGCTAAAGCTAAATTGCACCTTCCATCCACAATTTGTTTTAAACTTGCCAGCACTAACTACAGCATGCAGTCAAACACTATAATTCTCCCACACACTGCATTTGCATGAGCGCCAACATGTTATTGTTGCTGTTTGTGGAGTCTGAAATACAAAATTAGTCGAGTTTAGTCAAAGTCCTGCATGAAAGTTTCGGATCTTAAGTATTAAGTTGTGCTTTTTTTATGGCCCACTGAGTTTAGTTTGTTTTTAATTTTATTTCCCTTGTAACTTATGGTTATTTTGGCTTTTATTTGGGTATTATTATTTTTTACTATCTTTTCATTCTTATATAATATGGGCGCTAACTCTCACTTGTTGCCAGCCTTACATGGCCACTTGAGGAACTCTACTTTTTCAGTCATTTTTCTGCATCCGGTTTAGTTAACAATACTGGTCGGAGTCTAAATTGAAATTGCTTGTCTTTGGTAACCTATTTTTCATTCAGATAGCAAATTGTTTAAATTGAAAACAAGACAGTGACATGATACCAGAACGATACGTAATATTGAAATTGTGGTGCTATAAAAAGGTGTGCAAAAGCATTATCAGTGGTACAGTTTTACACTGAGTATAAAATAGTTGCATAAAGTATAAAATATAAGCTCAAATGAAGTGCTTATGTATGTTCTTGGTCTTTAGGACTATATAGTAGGGACTGTTAAGAAGTTGTTGTATTGTAATGTTGCTGTTGAAGGTTGTGTCTCTAGAGTAAAGCTCTTGATGAAGAAACTTTTTTTTTTTCCTCCGTGCAGTTCACTTTATTTTGTTTGTTTCTGCAGTTTGGAGCTGTCAGGGTTTCAGTCCCTACGAGGCCCCCTACAGTCTGGACTGGCTTCCTTTCAGGCATTTGCTGTACATGCCACTAACTGTGGAGTGAATCATTAAACTGTACATGCGGCTTGTAGTGCGTTGTGGCATTTGGTTTCCTGCTCTTGGTATTATTACAACGCTACCACAGTCACAAACCAGCCTCGTTATTTTGTACTGAAAGAGACGTCTCCAATACTCAGAATGCGTGTCTGTGTCTGATTCAGATACATGAAGGCTGCGCAGTGTTTCAGTGAACAATCCAGTTATACCTGGAAAAGCTTACTGGCATCAGTGCAAGCATTCAGCGGGGGGTGCAGAGCTTACATTTGCTGGGCTTAGTTTTTCTAAATAAGCCCATGCACTATGTTGGGTATGCAGTGTGCTGAATTGTTGTTGTAAGCAGATTTCTTAAAATTGTTTGTCTCAAGTGAGGAAATGATAGTTTAGATCAGTGATTCATGAAGTGTGATCCGTAGCCTTTTGATGGACCATGAAGGTACTGCAGCAGAGTTCATGCAGGCCCTTAAATAGTTTTGGAGTAAATTGAAGAAATTAGTGTCTTAAAATCTAATGTATCTTTGAAAAGTGAAGTTACTTGCTTAGCATGCCTGGGAGTATGGCTGTTGGGATGGCATTAAAATTCATAGTACAGGAGATATCAAGATGAAAAACAAATTCAACTAAAGATTAATCATTTTTATGAGCACTCCAATTCTCCAACTATAACTCTGACTTGTTCCTAAAATGCAAATCTTTCATTAAAGCTTTCTGTATTCAAGTGAATAAAATGTCAAAACTACCATGTGGATTTGACAGAGAGAGGTGAAGTGACATAGTATTAATCAAAGACAATGAAGACAACATGTTATCTTTCCAAAAGGGTAATAAATGTTTCCCAACAAGTAAATTATAGTCAGGGCTGGATTAGGGGACCCTAAACCCTCCCTTAATTACGTTGGAATAGGTCTTGGCTTCTGGGTTTCCCATGATGCACTGAGTGTTTCTTTCACCAAGTGCTTGCTCAGAGTCGGTCAGTCACATTCAGGTGACTGTGATTTGGCATTGTATAAATAAAACTGAATTGAACTGAGTGATCTGAGTGATGTTCTTCTATCTTCTACATTAAAGAACATCTCTCTGAACATGTTGAGTGTTCAGAGAACACTCAACATGTGGGGTTCCTGTTCCAGAGGGGCATGATTCAACACAAACCATGTCCTTACACAATTACACATTAGCTATTAGTGCCTAAACATGACACTGTAGTTTTTAAGATATACTGAAGCAGCAAGTGGATGTGGAATAAGAAAACAAACGAAGCAAGTTGAAACCACTTACTAGGGATTAAAGTGATATCATGCATCCCGAGCTGCTGGTTACTTGAGATGTCACTGATTGTTACAGTGATAACTTCAGGTCTTAAGGTCAGTAACCCTGAGGGGTAAGGTATCTATCTATCTATCTATCTGTAATCTGATCGAACCCGACAACCTTTGTGAAACCAGCCTTGTAATGTAATGTATGGATGTTGTTTTGAGACATAATACTGGGAGGGTCAGCCGTGATGTTTAGATTGTCAGCCTCCGAAAATGAAAAAGGTTTCCAGGTGTTTCTGGTCTCTGGTCAGTGCAGCAGCCGGTGACTTGACAGCTGGTATGCCACTCAGCCCAGGAATGTGCTGGTCATTACGTGCTGCTCACGGTTCACCTCTCTCACCCGAAACATGACTGGTTTGATTGTAGGATTTGCTGAAGAAGGTCTTTGTGAGTGCCTTTTTAGAGACCAAATACAGCCCAACAGTTTACCTGAAAAGTGCAGGTTTGGCAACCTCACCTTTTGTTGTTGTTGTTTTTAATGCTCCATCTTTTCAGGTCACTAACATGTGCTTTCTTGTTACATTTAGGTTTTTAATCGTAGATATTGCAACAAATGTTAATGATATCAGCTGCGTTTGTTAAACCTGTGAAGAACATAATCCCACAGCTGAGCCTCACAATGCAGACCTTGTTCAGATGGATTGTACGCTTGATTGCTTCCCTCACAATAGAAGACTGTGAATTTTATTGCCTTCCTATCAGCTTTAGGGTGCAACCTTTCTTCACTAATCTTCTTGCCTGTCACCAGACCTCTTGCTGGTGGTGCCAGAGCACATTTTTAGTCAGGGGAAAAAAACACACAGGAATTTGTGCTTGCTCTCCATCGCACAAAGTTAAATATTCTTGTAAGAAATTGATTGATTTTTTTTAATTTTTTTTGAAGGTGGCATGACAGGTCATTGAAAGTGAAATTGAAATGAAGGAAAATAAGAGTTTAAATGTCTTATAGTTTCCATTAATTTGGGGGGAAACAGCCAACACAGTTATTGGATAGGATTTTTGTTAATTTCCCAACTATTTATTTAAGATGTGTGACATTAGCTCACACACTGCAGGCAATAACCTAATAGAACAAATGACACATCTGCCACTTCTCTACTTCTCAGCATCAGTAGATTCTAGTGCAGAGGTGGGCAACCTTTTTTTTCCTCATAGGGCCAGACTGACTTGGATACAAGAAGCAAAATGCCAAAGATTGACAAGGCAAAAAAACCCGAGACACACAGTGGTGAAGAGTGTCTACAAATGTCTTCATTTTCTGTGACCCATGTTACTTTACTGTAATTTTGATACCATCACAGAAAAGATCTGTATCAACAAATAAAGAAAACCTCTATTTATGAGCACATGGTACTACAAATACAGCGAAATTAGTGAATTACTTTCCACCAAGATTTTTCATGGGATTTATTTTGTCTGAGACAATCAGATGGTTTAAACATTGAGCCCTATCTTACTTTGAAACTTAAGTTGCTGTTTTTCTGCTTTCCTGTGATAGTGATGGTCCCCATAGTCCACCACCCCCATAGTCAGACAGACTTGAAGTCCACCATGATGGCAGTTTTTGTTCTGTTCTGGAGAGCCTCTGTGAGCTGGAGGGTCACTCTAACCAGAGCCTGCTGCAGGTGGAGATGCCTCCCCAGAAACGTTCTGGCTCTTATTGCTTTATGTTTTGGGTGGCTGACATAGTTTCATTTGCCTTTTAGGTTGTTAGTGTTAGATAAAGATGGTTTGCAAGCCATTTTCAGCCCTTGGGCCATATTTTGCTCTTGTGTGATGTCGTTAATTAGGAACATGCACTGGTAACCTGGATGTTTTCTGATAATTAATGTCAGAAAGGTTTAATTTTAAAGGGCAATATCAACCTGTCAGTGACTTTTCAAAAGAAATTACAACGTAAGGTTTCCTTTTTTTTTTGCTTTCTCTGCATTTTGATACCAGGCTCATCTTCAGAAATAATTTTCTAATTTACTTTGACACCAGTTATAAGGCTACACTTAAGAAGAGTAAGAAGCACAATTTAATGCAAAGTCTGTTGTTGTTGCTGATGTTTCTTCCTTAGCCATGCTCTATAATGGAGGCTTTCGGGAAACTGGGTGCCCTCACACCCTAGAGATCAACCTGTTGCCATAGTAATGGTATAAATGCATGTCTGCCTCACAACAGGGGAGATGGGAAGGGAAGAGAAAAGTCCGGCATTTCATCCCATCATTAGCATATTAGCCCTTTGGAGCCAATGAGACGGGGCAAGGTACGGGCTGGCTGTGACAATAGCCCTCCTCCTCCATTTCTGCCCACTCCTGCACCCCCTCTCAGGGGAAAAACCCAAGTAATCCTGAAGGAAATCTCCTCTCTGCTCAGCCTAAATCTATCAGGAGGACTTAGTTTTAGTAATGGCTATTCTGTGTTGAATATTGCACGTGAGCTATCCCTGGCCTGTGAGTTTGGTGGTATGGATGATACCCAGCGGCCTGTGTGCCTCTTTATTTCGGTGCGTCTTTGAAGTGGCATTGGAATGTGGTGCCTGACCAGCACATGGACGCAGCTGGTCCTTCAAACTGATTTCCAGCCTGATATTATAGGAGTATCTTTTAAAAAGCCGATTTCCTTCTTTGTGTCATTTCTGAATTCCTTCGTGCAGATCTTTGGTGAGTGCTAATGAACTTTTATTTAATGATTTATTCGCTTCTTAAATTCAAACCTTTGATTTCAATGTTTGGAGGCTTTTTTTGTCCTGTCACACATCTGGGGCCTCTGTGCTTGTTTTTCTGACCCTAATACTCTGTTATTGTTGTGATTGCTTCTGTCTTATCACTCAGTAAGAGGTCACCCATTATTTTAGGTTAAGCCATGATCAGCAAGACTTAACATTTCAAAACCAGATGCATATTAATCTTTGACTGAAAGGATTTTAGCTCCCAAAAAAAATTTGTGAATAAAGTATTATTAATTAACTGACCATTAGTTGTTAAGCTTTTTGGGTTTTTTTTGCTGGTACTTGTCATTTGAAACTGAATCTAAACTGGTCAGTCAGTAAAAATCTACCCCCCCCCCCCCCCCCCCCCCCCCCCCCCCCCCTCATGCCATCTGATTCACTTTCCAAGCATATCTGTGCTGGTCCAGCTGTAGCCCTGACGATAGGCCTAATAAAACCAGCCTCATTTGCATACCAATAGCAGGCGCCATGTGTGGTTAGCGGCTAGTGCCCCAGAAACATGGACTGATGGGAGATGAGGAAGACCGAGCCCCCGTGTTGGCTTTTCTTTGTCCTCTAAATAGGCCTTAACTCTAATCCACAATTAATTTTGTGGAATCGTCCCACTTTATTGAGCTTCACCTTAAATCTCAATCTATAAAAAGAGTGCAGGGTGCAAAAATAAAAGCTTAGGTTATGAAAATTGTTTTCATGTCTCCGTCTGAAGGAAGTTGCTGTTTGAATCGCTTGCCATCAGACTGCTGAGAGCAAAGTGACTTAAGGGGCAGAAACTATTGACCCCGAGGTTTCTAGCACAGAGTTCAGAACATTATTTTCCAGAGAGCCATACTGGAAGTAGACAAAGTGCAACACATTGAATAAGTGAATTAAAACACGATGGGCATAGTTCTGAAGTGTTAAACTCCATCAGTTGATAGATGGATAATGGATTTTCTAACCCAGGAGGCCTGAGTCCCTGATTCAGCAAACGCGTCCTTTAAAAATGACAGAAAAAGTTTGTTGTCCCCAGAGTTCAGGCA
Organism: Maylandia zebra; assembly: GCF_041146795.1. Lineage (NCBI taxonomy): Eukaryota > Metazoa > Chordata > Actinopteri > Cichliformes > Cichlidae > Maylandia > Maylandia zebra. The sequence continues at coordinate 10,158,133 of NC_135188.1, forward strand.
GTACCATCAAAATGTAAAAAAATCATTTTGTTTGGTTTCTCGTGTAATATTTGAGAATATTTTTACCAACTCAAACTTTATTAGTAGCCTACAACTGCATTGCTGAGGAGCACTGAATGATGTTATTCTCACCTATAAAAATATGTTTCAACCAAAAACACATTTTTGTTTAGCGAATTGGCAAAAATTGCAGAATAATGAGAGAAAACAAAAAGCACAGCTGCACAGTTGTTTAGTTTTATTAGAGCCCAGCCAATTCATTGCTGGGTCAGTATTTACAGGTCTATCAATATCAGCGATTATAAAGACTGATAAATGATGTGATCTGTGTCCAGGAAGCATGTTTAACAAACTCTGAGTTAATTAACTCAAGTAACAGTCAGCCGTATCTTCACCATGAGTTAAGCACATGTGAGAGTAGGTAGGGAAAGCTGTCATAAATAGAGCCCTGCTAGAACAGAGCCTTCCAGCAGACCGTATCAGTGCTGACCATAATATAATATGAGGGTTTTTGCTCAACTTGAAATTTCATTAGATGAAACATTTAATTTCTAAATCTAATTATTCAGCTGTAACCTGAGAGGGACAAAATGTAGGTGACAGAAACTGAAGATAAAATCTGGAGAAACTCATCAGACACAGTTTACTGACGGCCCTGTGGTATTAGTTGCTGAGATGGCAACAGCAGCTCGGGGTTGGATTTGCCCTCCCGTCAGGTTTTTTTTTATTAGGTAAAAGTTATTTTTGCTACAGGTTATTACCATTTTGTTGTTCCAGTAATTATCCAGTGAGGATAAAAAAAGCTTCATGAGATTGAAACAAGAACTATTTCCAATCTGATCCAACATCAGCCTTCACTGATTGATGATGGCTCTCTTACAGCCATACCAGAGATGTTTTAGGAGTGAAGAGTTCAGTAATAGTTTCACATTTAACTGAAAAAATGCAGATTGGCTTTCCAAGTCTTTAATGAATTTAAAGTTTTGTCAGTTAAAGAAGACATGCTGTAAGAAATGTCTAAGCTTGTATATATTTTAAATATTCCATTGTAGTTGTGGGAGGATGAGCTATTTTAAATAAGAATTAAGCCATTATAAATGGGGCCAAATCTGCAGCTTTACTTTAGACTCTGTTACCACGGTAACTGACTCAGAATTAAAGGTAAATCTTTCTGTAACAAAAACCTGAGTTTCCCTCATCTTAGGGTCAACGAGTTGTTAGCTAGACCTGCCTCCCAAAACAGGGTACAGGTTAGATAAAAGTCAGCGAACAACTACAAACAACGACTGTTAAGTTTCTTGTGTCTGAACACATGAAACATAAACGAGTGATAATCAGCCTGTAATATTTTTCGATGCCAAATATCTGCATCGGTCTTAAAAATCTTGAGCATTAGTAACACCGTCTATATCATATAAAGTCACAGTTATCGTGATTCCTCTATTTCAGCTGTTTTGTTATAGGTTGAGTTTAGTGTTTTGGCTCATTTGACACAAATTTCCAGATTGGCGAGAAATGTTGAATTATAAAACCAAACACTCGGTTATTTTAACGACCGCAGGTGTAACTACAAGGTTCTCCTCATTTCCTCGTTCCTGTCAAACTGTGTCAGTTTAACCTCGGTGGGGACAGAGAGGCGGTCTGGGAGGCAGACGACAGCTTGGATTGAGGGGTGAAGAGGCTGATCTGACTGTGTAAGAGATCGTCTGTCCTCTTAAGCGCCCCCACCCCATGCTGGGCTGCTGTTCCCTCACAGACCATATGGCAAAGTCTGAGCTCACCTCAGCTACGCTCACATAATGAGCCTAATGACTGATCAGTGAAACTGCATTTGCTCTGTAATGTACTTTTCTGTCCATCGTGACCAGGTATGACCTCATGCACATGCCCAGACTTTGAGCATGCTCATGCTGTGACAGTGTCATCAGTTTTTGACAAGTAGAGGGCGCTCTAGCACTACATATCAGCAGGCGTCTCCAGAGCTGTAATACACGTTCCTCGGCTGTCCTGCCTATGAGAATACTCAGTGATAAATAATGCCTCCCATTAATTATAATTATATTTTTATATTATTATGATTTTTGGCTTCCACTGACGATTAAAACAATATAATCAAAAAGATAACCGTCTTTTTATAAGTTTCATATATCCACATTAATGGCATTCATTTCTGCCTGTAGGCTTTTGCAGCACAACATAAAAATGCAGTGACTAGAAGGGGAAAAATTACCACAAAAATCAAAGCCTATAATGATAAAAGCATAAATATATTTGACCCTACACAAATTTCCCATATCCATGCCACACCAATGTGTCCATTACAGTTTGTACACATGTAAATAAAAGTTGTAGGTGAAGTAGGGCTGGGGGTCATTTGAAGGTTCAGGATCACTTGTCCTGCTCAGTTTGTGAGACACTGCCCTCTAAGTGTGAGGTTGTCCTGTGTATGCCAGTCGAGCTCTTAGTATGTGTGTATGTGTTCCTCCCCTTGCTGCCCAGGAATATGAAAATGGTGGATATTGTAGCTCAGAAAATGCCCTCAGAGAATGACGTGCTTGTGGCGAGAAGCTTTCTTACGAAGATTTTGCGAAGTTCCATGAGGTACGAACCTGCAACTTCATTGTAATCCGTAGTGAACATTTTCTTTTCTTCCTCTCCTGTCCTTCATTCCTTTTTGTCTGCCCTGTGCCCATAATCACATAAATCATATATGTAGTGATTTTATTACTGCTCTCATAGAAAGTCTATCTGCACCCATCGGCATGCCTTTCTGTGTTGTGGTTCATTAGATGAATGATGTTCATCCCATTCATACAGCATGCAGTTCATTATCTGCTAGTAACTGATAATACAATTAATGAGACTTTGTTGTTTTTCATGTTTGTTTGATTTGTGACATGGATCTCAGAAAGCAGCACCTAAAAGGGTAGGTTCCTTATAAATATAAATGTCTGGTTAATCAGGGAAGTAATAGTTTGACAGACAAGCAGCAGCTCACTCAAGGTGTAGATTCAAACAGAAAAATCACACAGAGCCGATACGTGTAGGAAGAAAACTGAAAATGATGAATACACTCAATGAGAAGGACGACGACATGCATAACAAATGAGAAAGCTGTGATTTTAAGAACAGGCTTAAAGGTTGTTACTGATTCTCTGAGCCTCACCTCTTCAGGCAGGTCGTTCCACGCTGAGGGGTCCTGATGGTCAAAGTTCCATCACCTCTGGATTTAACTGAGCCCAACTCGAGGAACGAAGGCTGCAAAGTGGCTTTTATAGGATATATAACTGCTATATAGTTGTTGTTGTTTTTAAAAAAAGCAAGCAGGGAGCTGATTGTTTTGGGCAAAACCAGCAAATAGCCAGGGTGCTGCTCTTGGAGGAGAGTGAGTGGCTTTTCATTCATGCCTTGTCAGTCATAGTGGAGGGAGGGTGTTCACTCTATATAAAATCGGTCAGATCTAAAGAAAGTTCCCAAAGAAACAGTTTGTTTGGGTTTTTTTTTTTTGTAAATTAACTTTAGTATATTTAATTAAACTAAACTTTGCCTTCATATAATTAAGATTTCCTGAGTTATAGGTACTCAAAGTACATAGCTTAGGTTGAAATGATACTTTTAAGTTTCCTTTTTTTCCTAATAATTTGTTGAAGAAAACTTCAAAAACCAGGTTTTAGCTTTAGATTGTGACACTTGGAGTGGGTGTAAAATTGATTTTAAGAAAAGCTTGCATGGGTTTTTTTTTTTTGGGTTTTTTTTTAAATGTGGATATCTCCTTTACTGAAGGTGGTTTGGGGCCTGTACAGACCCAAACCTTCAAGGACAGAGATGGGCGTACTTCAGGCCTTTTTGCAGAGCTTTAATGACTGAAATTAGTTGGTTCACGATAGTGTAGACACCTATGAATGATTTTTCTTTCCCCAAAAGTGATTTATTTCTGCAACAGCTGCGATTTTTGCTTCACATATTCACATAACCGATTGTCCCTCTTTGATTAGTCACTAAAGTTTTACATAGTGCTCACTCCCGACCATTTTATTATTTAAATTTCAACTCAGGGTGAAGACCATTAAAGGTGTAATGAGTGGTTTCACCTCTGAACAATCAGGCCTGGCTCTCGTGTTTCAGCAGAATGAAAAAAACATATCGCAGCAGAAGTCTGACTCCAGTGTGATTTAAAAAAAAATCCAACCTTACACAAAATGTGCAATGTTTTTGCTTATTGGGTCACATTAGTGGCTTTAGCAGCATCTTCCAGTTGTAGTGGCTCATTATGTGGAAGCACATACTGTTTTCCATAAGGATTTGGTCTCTAATCCTAGTCTGTGTTTTTTGCCCTCTCTGCAGGAGGAATGAACCTATAAGTAGGCCTCACTCCTGGCACTCCACCAAGTTCAATGAAAGCCAACCAGGGACTGCCAAAACACAGTCTCCACCCGCGGCAGTCTGGCACACTCACTATGATGCAAGGTACCTCAGACTCTGAATGTTGCACATAAGCACTTTTGATCAGCAGTATGTGATTATGTGCTTCGTGTCCTGCAAGCTCTAAATCAAGGGCGTCAAACCCGTTTTTGTTCATGGGCCCAATTGGATCTCAACTGGGCCTGACCAGCAAAACCACTCCAGAAGAAATTTTCCCCACTAAATTTATCTTTCAGTGTTTAAAAGAAACCAAAAAATTAAACTTCAACGAAGAAATTTCACAAACAATCCTTTATAAAGCAAGTGATGAAGCCCCTGAAATGTGCAACCTCATTTACAGAGTGGAGCTATGAGGCAAAAAACCTAAACTGTAAAATATTTCTTTTTTTACTTGGGACTTTGCTTAGTTTTAAATATATTTTAAATGCAAAACAAATACATTAAAAGTAGTAGCTTTGGTGGAAGACACTGGTACAACCCAACATACAAAGAGTTAAGACCAGGCTAAGAGTCTGTCTCATGAGGGCAGCTATGAGTACCTGCCAGCCTGCCTCTGCTGAAGGATGTTTTAAGGTGCCGACAAGGACGAAGAGAGGACCAGACCCGATGACTCACTCACCACAGGAGCCCTCCATGGTGTCAAGGTTTGAGTGACAGAGCCGAAGCTATTACCACCTAAAGATGGTCAAAGATACTGAGAGAATAGGAGACACAGCTGCAGGTAGCAGATAGTCAATCCTTTCACTGGCCCACATACCTTGAAAACCTTGAAAGGTTTGTCTTCTAGATAGATCTTGGTGACAGAAGGCTCTTTTTTAGTGATGTTTGGCTTAAGCCGAACTAAACATCCAGTGAGTGACCTTTCATAGACGTGCTGAACAGAAAGGGCTGCTTTTGATTTGTAACATAAGAAAAAAAAACATGAGCTTCATAGTGAAAATGAACACACGAAGTACCAAATACTTTCTATCTCAGTTGTTTTTTTTATTATTGGAAATAAAAAAGAAATTAAAATTGGATTAATTTATTTTTGTATTTAGTTTTTGTATTTCAAGCAATAGTCATGATGTAGACCAGTCTCACATTATACCCCTACACCGAAAGGCCAAATACACAATAAGGCAGGGGTGTCAAGCATGTGGTGCAGGAGCCAGAACCAGGCCGCCAAAGTGTCTTTCTTTCATCATGCTACTCTGTGCTGGACCCACCTGAGATTCAATTGGCCTGAATGTAGCAAATGGCTCAAATAATGTATGTTTAACAGGTTTTAAGATAAAGTGTTTAATCTGTGTTTACTTGTGTTGTGTCTGTGTTGTTTGGTGTCCAAAAAGCTTATAATTAACTACATCTAAATGTGATAAAACGAACAGGTTACATAGTGGTACAGATTTAGATCCCTTTATTATTAACGGCAAACTTTTACAGCTGAAAAACCAGTTGTTCAAAAATCTGTCATTTCTCTTAACCTCTAGCTCGTCATCGGCCAATCTCTCCACCAGCTGGGAGCAAACAAACCTGCGCAGAGTGTCCGACCAGTTCAGCTCTCACGGCAGCATGGACAGCCTAGAGCATGTGTCACACCCATACGCCGCTGGTCAGCTCTCACACGCCAAATCAAACAACAGCATGGAGCAACTCGGAGGAGGGAAAAGGGACTCGGCCTACAGCTCTTTCTCCACCAGCTCCAGCACGCCGGACTACACCCTCTCAAAAAGCAATGCTGCTTCAACAGAGAACATGGTCTACAAAGTCGGGCAGTGGGAGGGGGGAGGAAAGCACAACAGCAGTGGCAGAAATGGCCACAGCCTGGCTGCAGAGGGAGTCAGACAGGATGACAGGCTCACGTATTTTCAGATGCCAGGCGTCAGCTCAGGCTGCGATGGTCCACAGACCGAGGAACCGGCTGGTTCCCACCATTCAACTTCAAGTAGAACCAGCTTTGGCCCTGTTTGGAACGTCCCCGAGAAAAAGAAAACTGCTTCTTCTTCTCCTCCGCCTCCACCACCACCCACACGCAGTGATAGTTTTGCTGCTACTAAAGTCCATGAAAGAGGGCTGATGATTGCTCACCCCGAAGGAATCGATTCCCACCTGCAATCCAGAGCTTCATGTGAAAATCGCTGTCACAACATTTCCCTGAAGAACGACCATGACAGTTTTTACTTTCAGTCTGAAAAATCCCATCAGGACCAGTTCACTTCAAACAAACGGTATTCCCACTCCAGTGACGTTCGGCAGCCCACCCATGTTAACCAACCTTACCATCAAAGACACCACAGCGAGAAAACCACTTTTCATCCTCAGCCTTGGGCTACTTCTGCACCAAAGCCAAAGAACGTAGGTGGGTACTATTACAGCATGCAGGAGGTATCTGCTAACGGTTCAACACAACACACTGGCCAGAGCCAGAGAAAGAACTTAAGTTCCTCTACAGGCCCTGACCAAAACACAGAGAGCAGCGGGCACAGCCGTTACTACTGTGTGACTACATGCCAGCCCACACAGCCGAACCCTGTGTCTTTGTCAGGAATACCAGAGGACAGGGGCTGTGCGACATATCTGCCACAGACTGGAAATGAGCGAACCTCTCACAGTCCGCTGACGGTTGCTAAAGTGAAGTATCATCTGCCCCAACAGCAGCAGCACTCACACACTAAAGACACCAATGGGTACAGCAAGCACCAAGTCACTAGTGTACATGAAAACCCGGCACTTAAAACGGGCTCAGAAGATTGGGGAGGCCAGAGAGGGCACAATACACAGACAGAAGAATCTCGGCACAGCAGTCAGTCTGAACAGCGCCGGCTTCTACCACTGCAGCACAGAGAACTGCCCCAAGAAGTCAAGCACGACAGCCAAAAGAGCAACAACATCTCCCCCCAGGCCAACCCCATGCTCCACTCACTGTCTTTGGATGTCGCAGGGCAAGATGATAGAGGAAGAGGCGGTGCAGTTTCTGACGAGTCCACTGAAGCTAAGCAGTTAAAGCGCGAAGACCGCTTTGCCACCACACTGAGAAACGAAATCCAGATGAGAAGAGCAAAGCTGCAGAAAAGTAAAAGTGCGGCTGTCCTCCCCTGGGTTGAGGGTCAGGCTAAAGAAGATCAGGACATCCGGAAGTCCACCGAAAGTACAACTCCAACCTCCTCCTCCAGCTCCTACAAGGACCACCTGAAGGAAGTGCAAGAGAGGGTGCTCAAGGCTACATCTTTCAGGAGGAGAGACCTGGAGCTAGTTTTACCAGAGCACTCTAATGCTGAGGCTTTACCTAACTACCCATCCTCGGCACATGCGCGCAAAGATGTCACGCCTCTGCCAGCTGTCACACAGTCAGCAACGAGCCATTCAGGAGGTCAGGTGACTCGCACTGGTGGTCGAAAGCATTTTCCTGCAGAAAAGAAAGTTAAGTCTTTCTCTGAACCAGACAAAATTCACAAAGTGGGGACGAAAGAGGGTGTCGCTCCAAGTGATAATACAAGCTCCTCATTAGACCAGCAGAAACTCTTTGAAGACGGTAAGAAACCAGGTCTACCTCACCACATGCCACTTGAGAGCCATATCAAGCGCCAAAGTCGAGAAGCCGCCTCTGTTGGTGCAACAGAAAATGCAATGAAAGGAATCAAAGGTAGAGATTACGCTGAGGAGGCCTTCAGAGTTTCTACACAAAAGCAGTCCATCCAAGACCAGCAAAGACTGGGCACGTTTGCCGAGTATGAGGCCAGCTGGAATACACAGAAGAAACCTTCAGAGAAAAGGGTCTCTGGACGGTACAAGTCAGCTGATAACATACTCGATCCAGGAACCGAGGAGAGAGCCAGAACCACCTGTTCCCATGAGAGGTTCAGATCGTCTCCATCTACAGAAGTCTACGAACAGGTGAGGCATGAAATCTCACGAGGTCCATGATCTCAGAGTAACTTTTGTTAAGATAGAATTATCAATGCACGAAAAATTTTTCGTCATTTTGAAGTCCCTGGTGTGTCAAACCCTCTTGGTGGCCTTTACATCTCATTAAGAGCAAAAGTGCTGACTGAAGGTACAGCGACAAAAGAGAAGCCAAGTCAAATATTAATCCATGTTTATTCTTAGTGGCACACCCTCAACTTAAGCAAGAGAAAGGGGCAACCCTTTCACTGGTGAGAAACCAGGAAGCAGCATCATGAGTTGGTTTGAATAATTATCGAAAGAAAAAGTTAAGCCTCTGGGATACCTGGGAGCCTGTCTGCCGTGGATGTTTGTGCGTAAATGCATTTGTTCGACTTTATTTACAGAAGATTCCAGTTCCTGCAAAGAAGTCAGAGGCAGAGTATTCAGAGCCGGAGAGTAAACCTGCTGAACCACTCAGCTCTGACACATGGTGAGTAAATCCAAAGACGTTATGAAAGAGCGATATCATGGCACTGGATGAATCCTGAATTAAAAGCTGTGTGAGAATTAGGCAACAGCAAAAGTGGTGATAAAGTAGCAACTTCCTGTCGGTGAAAAGGCTTGTTAGAGGTCTTGTTTTGGGTCAAAGGCTGCAATGCATGAATAGTTTTTAATCAGATTTGGCTGTTGATTCTACAACACTGATATTATATGTTTTGTGTTTTTATTTAGATTTTAATGATTTAATTGTTTTCAATTCATTGTTGGTTTCCAGAGTGGGTTTGCTAGTTTCTGTTTGGTCTTTATCGTTTTAATGATGTTTAGTTTTGGTTTACTTTTTTATTATAATCTGGGGAGTTTATTTTTCTGGGGCTGATTTAAGTTGAGAGCAGGTAGTGCAAACACTCGACTCTCAGTCATATAGACCTCCCAGTATCAGGAATGGTCTCCTCTAAGGCCTCCTGAGATTGTCTTGTGTTGACAGATTAGCCCAAACCCATAATATCTTAAGCTAAAGCAGTTATTGTTTAATATTTTTGGTATTTTAGAAGTTTTTTAGTAAGTTAGTTTTTTGGGTTATACTGGGGTACACAACTAATACAGTTAATACAGTTAAAACACAGTGATTATCATTTGTGAAATACTCAGTCACTATTTCCATCTCCCTGAACACACATTTTTTAATGTAGTGAAATAACCACACTTAGACGATATAGGCATGCAGGAGTTGTGGAATATTCCCATACTCACACCAAGACTAAATTACACTTTGTGTTATTTTAATGTGTTAGCGCTGCGACAGGTTGCTGACTTGTCCAGGGTGTACCTGCCTCTTGCCCAGTGGTAGCTGTGGTAGGCTCTGCGACCCTAAATTGGTGTTATTTTAAATGCGTTACTAATTTTCAAAAAGCTGTATAATGACTGTTTATGCAGATTTTGTGTATCAGTGATCTTTAAAATCATTATTCTAGATAATAAGGCTGCTCAAATAAGGGTCTCGGGGCATTTCAACATGGCTACCAAATGGCAAAACATGCTTCTATAAAGATTTTGGTAAAATGTCATGAAAATATGCCAGCTATGGCATTGGGCTGGTGTTATCTCCACTATACAGCACCAGCAGAACAATTGGTGTTCTTACATGTATTTGCATCAATGCTTATCTCACAGGCTAATGTTGTAAAATTATTATCTTCAGTGAACAATTTAACATTGAATACTTGTTTTGCTCTTGCCGCACCATCTTCGTGTTACTATGCTCATGAGCGTTATCAGTAAAAGAGGGCACAGAGCTTTTGGGGGAACACTGAAGTCTTTATAATCTGTTAACAGTGGCGCTGTCTGGGCGCAGCTGTAACAACATAAGCCGTCTCTCTGGCTGACTATTGTCTCGTTTAGTGGAGGCTTAGCGGTGTAGGCGAGGCATCTGAAAGTGTCCGTGACGGCAATAAAGCATTTCTTCAGCCCTGCATGGGAATATATGAGGGCCCGGAGTGCAGGGGGCCAGCTCGAAGGCATGACATTATCATCGATAAGATCTGCCAGTCTGCATAACTGGTTTTTTTGTCAGTTCCAGCTGTGTGATTCTGAGAATGCAGGACTGTTTGGTGCAACACAAATATCCAGACTGGGATATCTCCGCTATTACAGCTACTGAATTCCACCATGAAATTAATTTGTGCGATTTAAGTACATAATGAACAAAATAAATAACTTGAGCAATCATATTTATGTCCTTTTTCTCTAACTAATCACCTCTGAGTGTGACAGGGACCAGGGGACTGATTTAAGTTATGTATATAGTTAATAAATATATAGACACAAATTTCTCCATTGTAAGTAAGTGTGGAAATATTATGTGTCATACAGTATGTTTATATTTAAGCTTCATAATCCTGCGAAGCTGTCTGTCGATGTCTGTCTGTGTGTTTGCTAAAACGGATTAATGACTGATTAATCTCGCTCCTTGGTGACTGTTTGTGTTGCTGGTGACAGCTGACGAGTTCTCCTTTGATGACTCTGATATATTGTGTAAAATGCTCAAATGTAGCGTCACCTGTTCCACCTGTCCTTCTCTATCAGCAAAGGTCAGTCAGTAGTTTTGAAAGGTTTCTCTGATTATTATGATTCAGTTTTGAGCCATGTATGGTGACGTGGGGAGGGTGACTTCATGCTTTGTAACCAGTTATTCAGGAGTCTTTTGTCACTACCTAAACTCTCATGGGGGTGTCGAGTATCCGATGTTGAGCAACCTCTCACGTTTCCATAACAACCACGGATCAGAGGGTGGTATTGTCATTGATAGTCTGCGAGATGACTTAAGTGATCCGTGCTCCACCCAGTTATTGTTACTGATACAAGTGTAAAGAGACACCAACAGGTGCCTTCTGTCACAGAGAGCCGCCAGACACTCACTTTTTCTTCAGTTCAGTGGAAATGACGAGATTAAAGCGTCACATTGGGTGAGTTATTTAATACGTATTTGTCTGTTTTAGCCCTAAAGTGACCAAGCTAAAGTAGCAGATGTCATTTATTACACTTTGTAAAGGAATATATCATTTTTAATGGGTCCGTTTATGTTTTCTTTATCTATGGCAGATACTCTAAATTATAAAGAATAATACCTTTTAAAACTTATGGTACACATGAGCAGGGTTTTTCCTGCTCTTTGGTGGGTGTCTCTATATGTAAACATAATTAAGTCAAGCCAGAGACTCTGTGTTACCTTTATTTAGAAGTTTATGTATTTCTACTGATATTTGGATGTTTCTTTTACCCCCATTTTTAAAACATAAATAAATAATAATAATAATGGTGAGATGTGATAGACTTTTACTCAGTCTTTCACACTAAAATGTTACCTTTTTAAAACCTTTTTAAAAAAGTAAATGCTTCAAAATAACTGCCCTGAGACATTAAAATGGCTGTGGGGTGGTGGCACTTGATTATGATTATTTACAGTTTGTCAAAGATGACAACTAAAAAAAAAAACTCATTAAAAACTAAAATAAATGACTGTGAAGAATTTAAATAAATGCACCTTTAGGTCATTAGATCAAAATTTCACCAAAGCAACAAAAATAAAAAATAATTCAAAATATAAAATAAGTGGAAGACAAAAGCGACTGTTTCATGAACATTGATAATCATACCTCAGTTTTACATATTTTTATTTTTATTTTTTTACCAGCGTACCACGTTCTCACACTTTGCCCGGTGGAAGCAGTTGTTCATCATGCAACTTGTTGCAGCTTGTATGGGTTCATATTGGGATGTTTGAGTTACGGCGTCTGCCTGTCCACCTGGAGTGGCATTTTATCTTACAATGGCAGATTAAAGCTGCATGGTAAATGAATCAGTGTTGTCTGAATGCTCCACATTAAGGTTGTATTGGAGCATGTATGGAAATGTAATCTGTGTGCAGGAAACCACACTATTACAGCTAGATGTTTGCATGCTTTAATCATGTCTGCGTGATGAAGGCATTCAGACATGATTAAATCAGGTTGACAGTGGAAAGCATGTATGGCGATGCTCTCGGTGTGCTGCTGCTAAAACGTCAACCACTCAGTTCTCTGCTTGGGGCTGGTCCCTCTCATCTCTCTACACACGTGTAAAAAAAATAAAATAAAAAAATCGTAATCTGTACCAAAAGCTTTTAAATGGAGCCGAAACCTTCAATTTAGTTTTATGTAGCACAAGTTCACAACAACCGTCACCTAAAGCAGCCTCACCGAACGGTCTTTAAGAAAGTCCAGTCACTTTCTTTCCAAGCTCCCATGACCTGGATCACCGAGAACCAACATTGCTCTTGAAGTTGGACTGAAGTTAATTGGTTGCCGGGTTGTCGCTGTGTATGATCTGGCTGTTCTGTTCACTCACCCATACTTTGTGTCAGTGCAGTGGCTGCTGAAAACCTTGCTAAATGTTCTGTGGTGCAAATATAACCATGGAAAACCAAAGAGGCAGTCTGTCTTCTGGTAAAATTACATATTAAGTTTATTTTTTGAGCAACCTGGCAGAGGAAAACAGACCAACGGACATCAACTGTTAAGTGACTACATTATACTTTATTATTCCTGTGATAAAAAATAATTTTGCAGAGGCAGATGGGGGGAATCCCCACGCCTCTTCATGCCTCTCCATGCAGCCTTGCAAATCGCACCCAGTATATAATGGCTCTGTTAATGACCTGTTTTCTCTGCACTGCAGAGTCGAATCATACTTAATGATAAACACCTACAAGTTTAAATCTGTTTATAATCACCTTCAGCTCTCTGAAGACCTCCACACATCACGTTCTCCTCCTCCACTGTTTCCACTCCAAGGAGTTAAAACTCCAAATATGAATGAGGCGGGGGGAAAAAAGTGCTCTTCTGCTTCTAGAGGATTATTTATTCCTCTTTGCAGGCTTTGTGGGAACTGAAATATTCCTCCTCAGGCTGCCAGCTGAACAGTTACCCGCAGAAAGAGGGAGAGACGTGTGTCTTGTCGTGCTGGTGTAATGATAGTGGCTGCTGGAGAACAAGGCCCCTGCCACAGCGTATTATTTGATTGAGCTGCTGATGATAGCCCACGCTGCCTGGCTGTGTAATTAAAAGCTTTCCTTTGTGTTCCTCAGGTTCCCTGACAGAGCTCCAGGTGATTGTAAAGTGAGAGACAAGCCTGCAGAGTTTGAACATTACTCAGCGCCACCCCCTCCTCCCATGACGGGAACAGACCCCGACTGCAGACACAGAGCTGCTGCTGCCACCCTCAGCCACAGACCCACATCTATTTCTCTCGACCTCACAGAGACTGCCCCCCCTCAGCCTGAGGACCACAGTCACACAGACCCGCACTCTGGACTCTGGAGAAAGCCCCCTGCACTAGAGAACCCTCTGCCTCCACCCAGATGCCCAGAGGTCGACTCCCACGAGTCCTCTGCCGGTTCCCAGAGTGAAGGCTTAAACCTCTCTGATCATAACTCCGCCTTCAACCACACCCACGCTGTTAAAGGAGACTCTGAGCAGGGCAAAGGACAAGGGGCAGGACATCATCTCTCAGCCTCTCCCTCTGCGTCCTCCTACAGACCTTCAGGGCTGGCCAGCATGGAGGGGCACCGCTCACCATCTCCTCAGTTTTCCCCACAGAGACTCAGCGACAGGCCTCCGGTCTCTCTTCAGGATGAATTCTCAAACAGGTAACGTTTGGGGTTTTTTTTTTTTTTCCCCACACATTTCAAAGCTGCACAACATTCTGAACAGCTACTGTAACTCCTCCGCTCATCGCGTCTTTATGCTTCAAGTACAAAGGGGCTCATTGAGAGTCGCTGCCTCTGTAGAGTCAACATGTGAGTGCTATCAAGGCACAGTAAATTAGAGGGATTCTCTGTAGTTCAATTCAGGGCACAAGCAGTTCTGAGATTATTCTGCTCAAAATGTAAACGCCTCCATTTCTTAATTAAGCCCCAAACATGAAACTGTTTGTTCATTTTCTTGATTCGGACCTAATTGATATCATCTGTAGCAAACGTATGACTGTACAGTACCACAGAAAGTGGTGGGAGGAGTCCAGAGGTCTCGGATATTTGAGCACACCGGGCATGGAAAAAATCTCCTCTGCCATCATGCAATGAAACTTTAAATCAGCTCATGGCTGAGAGAACCACAACAGGACGTTTTCTTCTTGTCTAAGTGGAAATTTTCTTCTCTCTCTCTTTTGCAGGATGGAGCATGTGATAGAAAACCAAAGCTCTGCAGTGAGGAAAGTGCCCATCAGGATTGTGCACTCGGGAGGAAATGCAGAGAAGGAAAATACACCGTTTTTGCAGCACAGCAGCCCCCCTGCCATTGAAGCCGAGGGGCACGCCGTGACTCGGCTCGGCAGCCTCGGAGCTGCAGGTCAGGACTCTGTCTTCTGCGCCTTCACCAGGCAGAAGGAGCCCGATGGGGTCCCACACCCTCAAAAGCAACAGATGCCCCAAAGAGACACATACATGACCACTATAGGAGATCACCTCCAACCGCCGCCACCCACAGACGTGTCCAGCAGCAATAAATTGGCGACAAACACAGGAGTGTCCAAGGCAGAGGATCAGAAAAGAGAGGAGCTGGCCAGGGACATCATGGGGAAGGATAAGTCACTAGCAGATATTCTGGATCAGAGCAAGATGAAGACCACAATGGACTTGATGGAGGGCATCTTCCCTCAAGGGGAGCAGCTGGTGGAAGAAGCTCACCAGCGCAGGAAGGTGCAGCCGAAGCAGACAAACTCCCGGCCCGCTGAGGAAAGGTGAGCATCGAGGTCATCCATAGGTGCTACTCGTGTATGCTGTCACCAGGGGGCAGTGTCAGAAGAATGAGGAAGAACCGGGCTGTTGGTTCTTTAGCCTCGTTCCACTGCAGATAAGACGGCAGAAATGATTCAATCATAATGGAGTGGAACTGACCACTACCAACAGCGTCTGTGAACTTTTAATTTTTTAATTTATTTTTTTATTTTTAATTTGGTGAACTTGTCTTTCACTTTCATTGGCTGAGAAGCTGTCTTGAACAATCAACTTTCAGGCCTTTCAGTGCATCTCTGACACAGTTTTGTTTTTGGTGTCACTTCATGTCGCACTGGTAGCGTTTTAGGAGCTTTAAGCCTGTACTGGATTTATTTTTTTTTTTTTAAACTGAAAAAACACCTCTTGTATCCAACTTCCTGTCCTCCTTGTCTTCTCTGCACTGCTTCATGTGTTTGTAAAAGTAAATTATTGATGATTATAGAGTCTGCGTGCAGGCAGAATGCTGATTGGTTGAAAAGTTGGCTTGAACAGGAAAAGGAGTGGCAGCTGTATTAACTACAAAAGGGAAGAAGGATGGAAAAAATCCTCTTGTGTGATAAAACCAGCAGGAGAAGCTCAGACGGCAGATGATGGTCTTTTAATTTAAAGCTATAACAGAGCAGTGGCTGTTACTGAATGTGTTACTGTAGAATTTGCATAACCAAGCAAATCACAGTGCTTCATCTTTAGTTTTGTGATGCTTGGAAATGTGATTTGAAGCTCTGAGCAGCACAATGAAATTTTTCAGGCTTCGGTTCGAGTTGCCCAGTGTTAAAGTCATTGGCTGTAGAGATGTCTGGAAAAGAAATGATTTTTTTTTTCTTTCATGATTACAGCTTTAATAACCTCACTCTGCTCCGTGTTAGTGTGCAAAAAAAGGTTTCATTTTTCCCATACTTACAGACTTAACTGCAAATCTGATGTAGGGGTGAACTGTCCCTTTAAATGTTTGTATTCCCCTCGCTACAAAACTGCTCCTGTAATCAATTTTAACTTTTACTTACAAGCAAGCACCCACATGAAAAAGCGCTGACTCCCATCATCTTTGCAGTCGTGAAGCTGCTTTTATGGCATATTTAAACTTGTGACCTGTTACCTGTTTAACACACCTTGTTCAAACTGATGAGTGTGTCTGCATATACTTGTTAGTCATGAGGTGAAACTTCCTGGAAAATGCTCTTTTCATGCTTTTCTGCATTTCTGAGTTTCTTACTGAATTTATTTCAGGGAAAAGGAGGACAACGTGGCAGCAGCTACCTCGATGGTGACCAGCTCTGCATATTACAGCACATCTGCTCCCAAAGCTGAGCTCCTTATTAAGATGAAGGGCATGCAGGACCAGGAGCAGGAGGAGGAGGACTCTGAAGATGAGCTGGACAATGATTTGGCCAATAAGAAGGTACGAGAAACCAGTGTTTGCTTGTTAAAAAGCTTTACCCTTCGCACTGTTTTGGACTAATCTCTCAGCTTCATCTTTTTCTGCAGCAAGAGCTGATCGACAGCCTCAGCAAGAAGCTCCAGGTGCTCCGGGAGGCCCGGGAGAGTCTTCAGGAGGACATCCTGGACAACAACGCTCTGGGAGAAGAGGTGGAAGCCCAGGTCCAGCAGGTCTGCAAACCCAACGAGCTTGACAAGTTCAAGATGTTTGTGGGGGACCTGGATAAAGTGGTGAGCCTTCTGCTGTCCCTGTCGGGGCGCCTGGCCAGAGTGGAGAACGCCCTCAACAGTCTGGAGGAGGATGCTACGCCAGAGGAGAGGGTGAGCAAACCTTCAGGAATTACTTTAGATAAAGTTCCACTTCGGGCACAAACAAGTGGTGGAAAATGAATAAAAGAAGCTCAGTGTGAGTGTTCAGCTGGAAAAGGTCAGTTAGTCTATTTCATGAAGCCACGCTAAACTTGACCTGCTTGCTAAGAAAATTTTGCGAGTTACATGCGATTGAAGTACAAAAGAATTTACCATATGCACTTTTTCAGATTTCCTCCAGTAATAAAGCATTCAGGGTACCAGTGCTCATTTCCGTTCCTCTGCATCAGGGATGTCAAACATCACGGTCTGCATCCAGCCCACTTTAATCAGTGATATGTCCTCTCTGCCGGTGTACAGTAGTTAAACTACACATTTAATCCCTGAGTTTTCTTATATATAAAAAAAGAAGTGCAATTTTAACAGAAATCTGTCAATATAACTCTTTGGGCTTCATTTTAAAGAATTAAATGTTTATGACTTAATTACTTTGGTGTAGTATTAATGGCCGTGGAGGAGGTCTTTATCAGTAACTGCAGGAAAAAGTACAAAACTTCTGAAAATGGAGTTAAAATCCAAAATCTCTGTTCTCTGTCACATTTCCCAAAGCCATCCAGTGGGCGGGACGGAAGTCTTTGCTGGGCTGATTCTGGCCCCAGCGCCTTATGTTTGGCACCTGCTTACATCAGAGTTGAAGATAAAACGCTGAACAAAAGCACGATTTTGGCTTTGCATTGTTGTTACTTGGAGTGGGTGTAATTGATTTGGTTTTGGTGTTTAATATTGTTTTTCAGCCCTGAAAATTTTGTGTCTGACTCCATTTTATTCATATTAATTTATGAAAGCTAGAAAAGGTAGAATTTTTTTAAAGCTGTCCTTTTTTAAATATTTTTTTATGTACTTTGAGGGCTTGTAAATCTATTAAAACTATTTTTTTAATCATTATATGAATGGAAAGTTTTGCATGGCTTCATAAAATGTTTCAGTTATTGTATTGAGTAAGTCAGATTTGACTAATACTATATGTATAAATAAATAGGCAGTACTTCAGAGGCTCACACAGGATGCAGCGTGTGCTGGGCTCACGTGAGGACAGAGGACAAAGGAAAGTAGCTCTATCCTGAACCCTTTGTTCTCATTACATCAGGAGCTTTAAGGCATCTGTGGAGCTACTGGAAGGAAGATCTAACAAGTTGAAGCTTTTCTTTGATGGAAATTTATTTAGATGTATCGATACCAAGTGAATAATTTGATATGGGATAGTTAATATACATCCTTTCACACTCTCTCTTTCTTCTTTATCAGCGTACGCTGATTGAGAAGAGGAAGCTGCTGATCCGACAGCACGAGGACGCAAAGGAGCTGAAGGAGAACCTGGACCGCAGAGAGGGTGTGGTTTACGAGATCCTGGCGAGCTACCTGCAGGAGGACAGCCTCGCGGACTACGAGCACTTTGTGAAGATGAAGTCGGCGCTCATTATCGAGCAGCGCAAGCTCGAGGATAAAATCAAGCTGGGCGAGGAGCAGCTGAAGTGTCTGATGGACAGCCTGCCCATAGAGCAGCGGCTGGCCCTCTGAGGAGGACAGACACTGCTGGGTCTGAGAGTCACGTGGTTTCGGCTGCACATGAGCCCTGTGGCCAGCAGATGGCGGCATAGTTAAGAAAATCTGCACATAAACAGCCATTTGGTGCATTTTCCTGACTTTGTGAGCATGTGTGTACATCACAACCACAAAAAACTCCACAAAACTTTCTTTTTGTAAAGATGGTGGTATTTTTTTGGGGGGGGGGGGGCAACCAACCACTAATGCCCTTTCATGATATTTTTGCTTTGTTTCTTATGATTTATTTTTATTTTTTTTTTAGTAATTTATTATAGCCTTTTGAATCTGGAGGAGACAGTATTTTATCTTCAACCGATTTAGCTGATGCGTGCTACACACTGAGCATTTAAGAGTATTTATCAAGTATAAATGTCACGAGATCTGTCAAATCTGGCTAAATATGTCAGTAAATTCATCATTCTTTACCTTTTACACTCAAACTAGTGGCCTTTTTTTTTTTTTTTTTTTTTTTTTTTTTTTTTTTTTAAATAAAATATTCGTGCCCCTGCTTTCCTCACTGAAGAAACATTTCCTCGAGATGAAGATGCACGCACCTGCAGAGAGAGGAGAGTGTTTAACATCACTAAACAGAAGCAGCACTTGACGTCCAGGCTTGATTGGTCACATTTGAAGTGCGCCGAGAACCACTGCACACACTCTTCAGTCCACTTCTGCAGGTCGCATTATTCAGAGCGCTTTTTAGATTTATTCACAGGCAGAAAAGTGTAAAAATCCACAGGATGATGTCACCATGTACATGTTGACCAGGTGTTTCTGTTTCGTCTTCTCACGTCACCGCGGTTTTGTTCTTCATGGTGCAGAAGTTGAATCTCAACACTAAAAGATGTTCAGATTGATGATTATGCAAACAGATATGGATAAAGAGGTTCTTTTTTTCTTTCTTTTTTTTGTACCTTGACCTTCAAATTTCAGACTCTATGGATTAAATCTGTCTCCCAGATACTGGAGAACTTTTTTTTTTTCCCCTGCACATTTCAGTTTGTTACAGTTTCACACACTTCGTGCACTTCTACATCCTAAATGTCTTAAAAACGTTATCAGCTGTGCTCCTTTCTGTCAAATAAACGAGTCTGCTGTAGAGTCTGACTGAGGTCTTCTTCTCTCTGGTGTCATTCATTAACTCCACCACACCTTCCTCTCTCTACTGATAAACACTCTTACATAGCAGGGAGCGTATTTAACAGCCCCTTCACGTAACCAAAGCTAATCACACTTCATCGGAAGGATTCGATCTTTATTAATAAGGTGAGACGCATCTAGGTGAGTCAAATAATTGAATATTATTAGGAGTGGTTTAAAGATTTGAATGAATAATCATTAACTACAGCAGTGCTGGCACAGACGGTATGTACGGCTACAATAAAACGAGCTCTTTCCTCGTTTCTACTGTAGCTTTGTTCCTAGTTTCACAATAACTGGCAGAACTCTGTTTTTGAAACATCGGAAGGTAATGTCTTTCTCCTTAACGTACTGAATCTGAAGATGTTAAACCGATCGTATCTTAGCAGAACTTAGTCGAATTAGTGACCTAAAGTGCAGATGTGTGGCTTTTAGTGCTGTCTGTTATTCTTAAATATTAATAACCTGAATATTTGTTAACGTATGCTTAATGCCTGTGCTTTATTTATAGCTGCTTTATTATAAAAGTCAATCAATGTCCACGCTGTTAACGTAAGAAAACAAAGACTACCTTTAAGAACGTGTGCAGTAGTTCAGGGTGAGCGGAGTGAATAAAAAGCGAAACTACTAACTAATATAATAACATGTAATGCTACATTATCTTATACATATAAAACATTTTTTAATGTTTTGCTGTCTATTCAAAGGGAACGTTTGCATAGTTATCAACATATCTCCAGCAACAGGTTAAATATTCTAATACACTGACTTCAGTCACTGATTAGTTTCTGTTCTCTGTATTTGGCATGAGAAGATGTTTCTGCTGTAGCCAAAGTTAGGACACGCTCACATTAATATGAGATAAACTAAATTATAATTTGGGAGTTAAGAGAATAAAAAATAGTAATAACAAGCTGGAATTAACTGAAGGTTTAATGGGAACGGAAAGCTTTTCATATAAGTGGAAAAACATTCGATAAACAGAAAGGGTTTAAATTATGAATATAAAAGTTAAAAGTAGTTGGGGGGTTTTATTTATACCAAATGAGACTGTAAATATGTGTTCTATCTCTCATGTAGTCTTGTTCTTGTTGACCTGGACCTGAGTGCAAAATTTAATTTTATATCCTGTTCAAATGACAATAAAAATCCTACAAAAATATCATTAGCAGTTGAAATGTTTCAGGCTTGACAAAATCATGGATAAAAGGTAGAAGCTGTGAGTTAACAGTTGATATTTTTATCTGAGAGCATAGATTAAAAGATCAAATCGATGCCTGATAATATGGACGAACAGGTTAGATAAATGTTTATTACGGTTTTTCTCAAAAGTTTGAACACATTTCCAGAACCTGTGGCTCAGTTTCACACAGCTCTAAACATATGATCCTGGTCAAAAACTCCTCAAGTATCTTGCAAAATAAAATGCAGCAGTTTTCACCTACAGCGTGTATGTATAACGAGAAACACTACATAGAAAATCAACGCACAGATACAAAAAGTTCACAGCAATATTTAGAAATGGTTCTTTATTTGTCAAAGTGTTCACCTGAATTTTTTTTTTTTAAAGACACAAACTGCAGTGAAAAGGAAACTTCGCACTCCATAAATGTTAAAGAGGTAAGTATTTTTCAGTTGCATTGAATAGATAGAATAAACTGTAGGAAACTAAACAGCAGAAAGCAGAAGAGAAAGAACCATTTTAACATAAACCAGTGACACACTCCGGGGCCTGATCAACCCTGGCAGGGCCTCCTTGGATGAGGGTGTCTAGTGATAATGGCCGAAACACCCGATGAATCCAAGGTCCACTACTGACGATGTGTCCCAAATTTTAATATGATCATTTAGATCAGATCTCTAATCCCTAAACCTAACCAAGGAAAAATGGCAGATTAGCCTGGGTAAAAGAATGAAAGTTGAGGCACACAACGATGTTTGCCGCTGGTAAAGTTTCTGGGCTGCTTTTCCTCATAACAGCCATCCCCCAAGGTTTTCTCCGTTAAAGCAATGCATTGTCAGGGATTGTAACATCTAGTCCTTTACTGAATCAGTTGGACAAGCAATGAGTTAAAATATTTTTTTGAGTGTTCAATAAACATAATAAAGAGCGACACTTGAAGTAGTCATTAAAAGTAATGGAAAAATGAGTAACTTCATAAATTATTAGCCTTAAAAAAACGAATCAACGTATGTAATCACTAAAAAAATGATGAGATGAACCTGGTTCAGGTCTAGTTTAAAATGAGTTCTTTTATATGGTGCTAATTCTGCTGCATCAGCAAACCACTTTGCAACCCAGCTTCTAGCTTTCATATCATACCACTGTCTTCATGTACCACCAAGTTTAAATGACTGCAGATGGAAATAATATGCTGCCTTAAATGTGGTGACCAAACCCTTTAAAGGTTCCCTCAGAGCTCTTTTCAAATCAAAATACCCTTTATGAATATTTAAGAATAATGCCGTAGTCTTAACTTGTACATGAGAAGCGCACAGGTCATCTTACCACGGCCCTGTGTGTGTTGTTGTTTGCAGCAGGAGTGATGGCTCCAGCGATCGGTCGCTCTGAGAATTAGTGGTCAGACTGGACAACAATGCTTTACCTCACTCACACGGCTCACTGGCAGTTCCTGGGCCTGATAGTCGGATTCCTGGCATGGATCCTCACCATGACCACCGCCGGCCTCAACGAGTGGCGTCTCTGGCGAGTAGGCAATGCGTCCATCATCAGCTCGAGCGAGGCCTGGGTTGGTATTTGGAGGACGTGTTTCTACAGTCATGTCCTTCCCGATATGGAGAACTGTCGAAGCATCAGCATATCGGACAGCTTTCTTCCCGTGGAGATCCCTGTGGCTCAGGTGCTGATGATGCTCGCGGCCATCTTTGGCCTTGCCGGGAACATCTGTGCTGCAGTGGCGGTGAGGATGGCCTACTTCTCTGTTGAAGATCGCAGGAGCATCAGGCTAGTCTTCCTGCTGGCAGGGGCGCTGTATTTGCTCACAGGGATGTCCTCCTTGGTGCCACTGGCGTGGAACATGAACTCTGTGCTGAAAAACAGCACCATAGACTTTCCTCCTGAGTTCCAAATCCCTGCTCCTCCTGTCAGCCAGCGAGTTGGCTCAGCCATTGGAGTGGGCCTCTGCGCCTCCATTGCGACACTCTTAAGTGGCCTGCTTTTCCTTTGCTACAGGTACGCTTGGCGGGCCGTGAGCACAGCGGGCCCTGGCGACCAGCTCAATGGCCCCTGGACAGTGACAACACTGCCACGCAAGTCTGAACTGGTAAATAGAGCAGGCATGGATAACGCTGCCTTTCACAGTGAATAAAACTCAACAGAATAAAATCTATGAAGGGAGACTGACTTTAGGGCTTTTTGTTTTGTTTTGTATTTTTTAAAAAGAGGCTAGGTTTGATACTAGAACTAAAAAAAAAGACTGACTTGCCATATCTCAACCAGAAAACCAAAACAAAGAGCTAAAAGATACTAAAATTCCTTGTGAACATACAAGGGATATTGATCAATTGTACTTTTATCATAAAAACAATGATTTCATTGTACTGAAAATAAAAGCCAGTGACTATTTACCCTATAGTTTCTATTTTAGGTTTATGTGACTGATTGAAGTTCAGGGATGGCTGCTTATCTACAAAAGTAATAATAAACTTTATCTCTGTTACTGAGGAGTGGTGTGTATGTGTGTGAGTGTGTTAGTGGCCTCAGCTTTTATGTAAGAACTGTTACGATCAGTGTTATTGCCACACAAGCCCGTGGGAGGCGACATAACATTTCAAGGTGTGGCTTCTTAGGAGTCCTGCGTGAGGAGGGGTGAGAGTCGGCCAGGTTGACCCGCACACGTGACCTGGGTAGGAGGCTGACGAGAGCAGGCATGTGAGCGTGAAGAGGGGGCTGCTTCATTGGGGTGATTGTTACCATGGAAGGCACTCATACACACACTGGCCCTGTGGCTGGCTCTACCTCTCTGGAGGCGGCTAGCTGATGGAGAACAAAAAGCCCTCTTCAGACAAGCACAGCACTCAGAAACGCAAGGCTCAGAAGTGGATGACCAGTAGAGCTGCTTTAAATACTGCAGAAAACTACTATTTGAATTAGGTGTAACCAAATTTTATTATAAAAAACAAAAACAAAAAACAGGCCTGTAAAAAGTAGTAAATAATTATTTGTCTAAAATGTTCGTCTGTCTCCACAAACCCTACCTACCTATCTCACTTGTGCTGTACATATCCTTTAGCAGATAAAGCTGTTGTGCTTTGTTCTCTATCTTTATCATTTCGTTAGCTTCATAGCATAATTGCCTAAGTCAATGACTTAGGCACTTATGCTATGAAGCTAACGATTTACGGTGTTTTATGGAGGAAAACTGATAAGAAGACTGATTGCAAATGTGTCATATCAAAGTCTGTAGAATTAAACCCAAAGGTAACCGCAGCTGGATAACATCTCACCCCATAATATGAGATTTTACTTGCAGAAGATCTGGAATAAAACTCTAGATGAGCAATTATATCTTAAAGCCGCTGTATTTTCCTGAAGAATTGCCACAATACCCAGTGGCAATGTTCAGTAATCAAGACCAAAATCGTTTTATTACTCTGTGCCTGTTCACGTGTCGCCAGCGGTGGAAAAAACGTTGTCTCAAAGTATTGATTAGCGACTGAAATTGATAGCTAAAAGCCTTTAGCTATCACAATTACATTTGTTTTCTTATATTATTACCAATTAAAACTCTTACCAATGAATTAAAAGTTGAAATACGAAGCTAAAAGTGCAGATAAAATGTTGTTAGCTAAAAGGATAGATTAGCAGTTGAAATTGTTAGCTTAAAAAAAAAAGCTATTAAACTGTAGTTATAAGCAATTGATGATTTAAAATATGAATAACTTAAAAAAATAAATGAAAGAAAGGCTAAACGTAATACTTAATAGTAAACATCTAGTATATAGCATTTTTCTCAAAGCCCACGCTAAGGTTCCGGTATTTACAGAAGGAGATTTCAGGTACCATGGATGTGCTTTTCCTTTTTTTACTTTAACTACACTTGGTAGTGATTCCTGTGCAATTTTGTATTTTGCTGATATTTATGATATTAATGAACTGATATTCTTTATATTTAACTGTGATAAAATATAATTATTGCTATTTCACAGTTGCTGCTTCAACACTTTACCAGTAAAATCGAAACATCAGGTGCAGAAGATAGTTAAATGGTTTTGTAAATGGTTAAAATAGAAAATCTTGCTCAAGAGTGACTCATGTATTGCAAAACTTTAGTTTCCATCATCTAACATTGAAACAGAAACTTGGATGATCTTTATCTCCATCTGAACTACCAGAATGGGTCATGATTTGGGTCATGTTTGCTTATCAACCCATCTACACAGGTTTGTTTATTTGCAGTCGGATGCATTTAGAGTAAATTATTCACGACTACAAGACATATAATTTTCCTTGACGTTTCAGTGGCATTTACAGTAAACAAAGCAAAAAGAAAATATCTGCAGCTATTTTTATGCCTCCCTGATGCCCACACATAGGGAGACTATGTGGCATCGGAGGACAGGATTGTCCCTCTCAGTGGGCCTCAGAACCACCTCTTCAGGAGCAAAGTCTGGCATGTCATTGGCACCTCAGGTAACATATGCTCCTGTGACAACTTCATTATCTCTCATTAGCTTCATTCTATAAGAACTAACTCCACAGACATGCACCAACCATGGAGGTTTATAAATCCTCATCCTCCCATGCAATAACACATTATGTCAATGTACTTTGAGCGTATGTAAATGACACAGACAGTTATGGATGGCAGAGCGCGGTGGCACCCTCTGACCTCAGCAAATTTGTGTAATTATGTCAGCTTGTGCTACATTCTTCACAGTACACAGTGCCCATTAATGCGTTCATTAAACACAGCTTAGCTCAGCGAGTGACCAGGAAATCTTGTGGAATTAGACTCAAGCTGTGTTTCCACCGCCGCAGACACACCTGACAAACCAACGGACAGGTTTTTAGTCCCATTTGGTCGCCTGAGAGTCACAGACGAGCAGGGGGGGCTGATGAGGGATTGAGGAAAAGAGCAGCCATGTTTCTACCTCTGACATAACTGGAGTCAAACCTGCTCATGGCTTCAGAAAACATTTTAACAAATACAGGAAATTTACCTTTTTTAATAAAAAAAAAGAGCCATTTTTCACCAGGATTGCAATGAAATTCTTTATGTGAATCATCTCAGTGTGCAACTCAAGAATAGTTTGTGCTTTAAGAGTTATTCTGTATGTTTACAGACTAATAATTGACAATTACAGCATTTAAAAAGCTCAAGAGTCCTGCTAAACAGGCTTGAAATTATATTTTTCTTGTAAGAGAAAAATTTTGAAACCACTCCAGAGTAATGGATAAAAAGGCCTTTTATAAAACATTTCTTTATAAAATAGATTTATTCTTGCTGATCACAGCAGATCGTCTTATAATGTCTGATTGTGCAGGTGAGTCATGTAAAAGGGCTGAAACAAGGCGTAAATGTCACCATCGTATGTTGTCTCGGTGGTTTACATCATTGCTGTAAAGCGGTCCGACGTGCAGATCTACAGGTGATTGTGTTGTGATTTCAGTCTCTACACAGGTAAATCATCTGTTAAACGTACTCTGTGCGCTTCCTGTAATTTACACCTGTGCCCATCACCTGGTACCGCCGCTGCAGCACAGGCTGAGGCTCCACCTGAGAGCACGAGGACGAGGTGATCAAGATCAGGCCGGCAACTATGAGGAGAAATCCTGCTGCCCAGCCGCAGTACAAAGCGTCTCCAAACTCCCACCGAGGCACCACGTCAGGCACTTTGTCATCAAAGAAATGCATCACTGCTATATGTGCCATATAGGACACGGGAATCAGACACAGAACCCCAGAAACCATCCCGAGCACCCCTCCCGTGATGATTAAAATCCTCTTGGTTTGTTGACCGCTGTCCTCTTTACAGCTGTGGACCAAGTCAAGTCCAGGTATTCCCACGAGAATTCCCAGCATGCCCACAGCGAGGGCAGCACACATGAGGATGCGGGCCAGCTTGAGGTCTGTGGAAAGGCCCAGCAGGCTGTCATAAGCCCTACACTCCATCCCTCCAACGTCCTGGACCACGCAGGTCTCCCACAGGCCCAGCTCGTAGCTCTCCACAGGCAGCAGCGCAGTGCTCATGGTCAGCCACTGCGGTAAGATAGTGGTGGTTAAAGCGCACAGCCATGCTCCAACGTAGACCAGCATCCCCAGCAGCTCCAAAGCGCAGGCGCACGTGTCCATGTTTCTCTCCCCCTCTCTCTGGCCTCCACGCTTGACAGAGCCACAAGAGTTCTTCTTCTCCTTCTCTGGCTGCACTTCAGATGGAGAGGCCTGTCGCTGTACAGTCGGGACAGGAACTGCTCAAAACACCTGATAATTAGAGTTGACCGCTCTAGCTCTGAGGCTTGGAGTTCGTTCTCAAACAGTTCCCACTCAGAGGAGCACACATCTTCTGCTGCTGGAGGGAGAGGGGGGCCCGCATGGCCCTCCCCTTTGTGGTCCTCCTGCTCTCGCTGCTGTGCCAATGGGCAGCAGGGGCAGAGGCAGAGATGGCCACGATTTTTACAAGACCATTCCTATATGCTCTTCCAAAACTGCATGCCATAAGGGATGTCGTTAAAAAAAACAACAACTGCTTGAAGTTCAGTTTGCATCCTGCAATCCAGCAATAACTGGGTACAAACATATGAACAAGGGGCCACACACTACAGCAAACTCAGCTTATTATTTGCAAATGCTAAACACTCTTGTCATAAACTTAGTTGCCATTAAAGCCCTTCATCTCTGTCCTCAAAGGGTTTTTCCTGTAGCCATGAGTAGAAAAACATTTCAGTGTTAGAGTATCATAAAGGCAGTGTTGCACAACTAGGCCTTTGAGTGATTTATTACCAGTGAAAAATGTTATGTAAGGACAGTAATGCTGAGATTTGCTCATAACCATTTAAGTTAAATTTAAAAATATATGAATATTTTTGTCATATTCCTTGTGGTGGGATAGCTGCTCACAGTCAGGCTGTCTGCTGCATGTGACTAAATCTGAAACAACAGAGCAGCTTATTGTGTGCTCTCGTATGAACACTGCATGGTTGTGGGAAATGATCGTAGGAGGCAATAGATCAAAGCTGAGATGTGAGAAAATGTTTCCCGTTCATAAACTCATAGACAGCCGTACAAACCACAAACAAACACACAAACAAAAATGCACAGATAATATCCCCGGGCTGCCAAACTCCTCCTGCTCCGGCGAAGAAAACACTCAGCTGACTGCTGTGATGTCCTCACAAACACTTAAGGAATACCAAACGATACCAGAAACAAGCTTAATCTCAGCTTTAAAGGGACGTCTCTGCAGCTATAGACAAGTTACTCATGATGTTCCTGGCCAAGAATGTCACATTACACATCCAACTTAATTTCTGTCTCTGAAAATATAAAAAATTAAAGTGTAGTTGCAGTTCCCCTTCTTACCCACAGAGGCCGCCAAATATCCTGCACAAATAAATAAATTGGCATGTGGTGGGGGATATTATTCAGAGTTTAAAAGAGTATTTTTTAATACTCTGAGAGAGAGTCTCACCTAGTGTCTGGTTTTACTGCTCCTCCTAATCCTCTTTCTAACTTGTTCTTCCACAGTTTTAAACTTAGCTGGATGCACCGTGTTAATTATGCTGACCACAAAATAGTTTGTAAATTTAAGTGAAAACCCCCTCACTACTGCACAAAGAAAGACACACACTTATTGGAGGTATTTGTCCTTCTTGCTGTGACGCAGCTGAGAAGATCCTGGCCTGTTTTAGTCATATTGTGTTTTATGTACCTCTGTACCATTCTACTTCTTGTGTTTTTTCATAAACAATACATAACTTATAAGTAATAATAGAAAAAACTTTATTGCCATTTATTTTATCATAGCTTATAAAAACCTTAATTGTAGATTTTTAATTTTGACTCGCTGAAAATGGGAGAAACCAGGAGGGAAGATAAGAATTGAGTATTTCAGAGGGACATCTTAGATTGACCAATTTGGAGACAAAGTTAAAGAGGCAAGCCTGAAATGATTTGGTATTAGTACATACAATACTATACTAATATAGTATCTAAAGTACAGAGGAGGTATAGTGGATATTGGATAATGCATGTTGAGTATGGAGCTTCCAAGCAGGAGGAAAGGAGGAAGATCTCAAAACATTCACTAATGTAATGAAGAAGGACATGCAGAGGGTTGGTGTGACAGATGAGGATGCAAAGAAGAGGGTCAGATGGAGGCAGATGATCCCCTTTGGGAACAAAAGGGAAAACCTACAAGAAGAAGATGATAGTTGCATATTTTAGGTAATTTGGATATTATTTGGTGGGGTGGGCTGCTTTTAACCATGTAAAGCACTTTGTGCTACATCTTTGTATGAAAAGTGATTTATAAATAAAGATTGATTGATTGATATTTGAATCTACTTTTAGCTACTTAAGTAAGAATAATTGTAAAACAGTTGAAACGCCAGGAAGTTGATCTGGGTGGCCGGTGTATGAGCTGTTGCAGTGCCAATTAAGGCCAAGAGGTGGCGCAGGTGCACCACTAAAACGACTCCTTCAAACAACAGCGTGATCGGGGGAGTTTCCCTAGATTTTATATTAAAATGATATCTTTTTTATAACTGTCTTATATTAATATTAAAATTAAAAATTACTTATTTAAATTGTATATACACAAACAGAAGCTACTCTTGAGATACATTAATGAGTGAATCAACAGGTTTGTGTCGCAGCGTTAGCTAAATCACTCAGCTGAATTAACATTAAAATGAAACTTTAAGTCTATTTTATAAGGTATGTTTTCGCGGCGCCGTGAAGCTTTAATGAAAGTGTTGAGCTCTGAAGTTTCCTCATTGGACAGGGGGAACTGGCTCCGTCGTACGTATGCAAATCCGCTCCCGAATATGGACACGGGGAATGAAATATGGCGGAGAAGGCGAACATGGAGAAACGAGCACTGAGAGAGCCCCGCCGCGCTGATTTTGGAGGGTTGTAGAAAGAAGAAGAGGAAAGTGGATGTACCCCCGGTGGGACTTTTTCCAGCCTCGGTGGAAAGTTTTGTATCTGCGTTTCTTTTCTCCAGCGCGTCCAGGTCGTTTGGTTGTAATGCAGTGAGGAGCGACTTTTTCAGGGGGATAAAAGCAGGGCAGGGGGCTGCAGCCCTCTCACCGTCTCGACGCTATGCCGTGGGTCAGCGGCGGAAAGCGGAGAGAGAGCTCGGAACTGCCGCTGCCCGCGGGCTGGGAGGAAGCCCGGGATTACGATGGCAGAGTGTTTTTCATCGACCACAACACCCGGCAAACTTCATGGATTGACCCCAGAGATAGGTACGCTTAAGGCCCTGGAGTAGTGTTATTACACACACTAACAAAAAGTAATCTTAATACAACGAGACTTCTTTATAAACTGACATAACTCACAGGAGAGCAGGGGCGTTTCCAGGGGGGGTTTAATGGGGTGGCACAGAGGGACCGAGAATGAGACAGGGTTGGCTCACTGGAAAATAATTGTAGAAAAGTAATATAGAAAACATAAACGAACTACGAACCATCCTATTCCTTCAAATAGAAGCTTTTATGTGCAAAATGGCTCTTCACATAAGCCTGAAAATTTCATTCAAAGCTATTTGAAAAAGTTTCACCATCAACATACACTGTTCTTCTTCTTAGTTTTAGTTTCCTAAAGAAACCTACAACTTTGATCACAGAGAATATCGTTCCCCCCCCACATAATACATCCTTAAATTTTCTTTCTTTTTTCTGGTTATTTTTATTTACTACATTTGGCCTTATGTTGAACCCGTCAATTTAAGATTTTGTTTTGATGCACTTGATGATAGTAAGCTGTTCTGTATGCATGTCACCAGTTTAGTTCTTAGTTCTAGACCAGGGGTCCCCAATCTCAGTCCACGAGGGCCGGGGGCCCTGCAGGTTTTAGATCTCACCCTGGGTCAACACACCTGAATCACATGATTAGCTCATTACCAGGCCTCTGGAGAACTTCAAGACATGTTGAGAAGGTAATTTATCCATTTAAATCAGCTGTGATGGATCAAGGACACATCTAAAACCTACAGGGACACCGGCCCTCATGGACTGAGATTGGGGACCCCTGGTCTAGACTAAGACGAAGATTATTAGCACTGTGGGCACCAAAATTTCTTGTGTAGTATCTTGTTGAACTTAAGAGATGAACTTAGGCGTATAAATAAGGAAAAGTCAATGAAATCGCCTCTTCCCCTTCCTATTATTTTATTTATTTATTTATTTTTTTTATAGGGTGGCACAAAGCAAGAGGGGATTCACGGGAAATCAGAAAATATAATGTAGACCGTAAATGAAAGTAGAAAGCATTGCAGATCCCTGTGCTATAATAGAGTTTATGAGAGTGTGAAAATGGTTTGATGAATAACTGTTTAAAGCGGATGTGGAAACTGTTTCTGTTATTTTCATTTAAGTTTATGGTCGACATATAGCTCAATATGATTTAAAGCAAACTCTAAATTTTTCCTACCTTTAATAAATGTCCTAGTTTTCACATTTAATGAACCAGTTTACAAAAAATATAACTGGATAGAACTGTCTTAAAATATAGGCGAACTAAATAAGTGGGTGAGTCTATCATGTAGATAAACAATAGTATTTTATGCCTGTATTATATTATTCTTGTAAAAATGTCATTATTTTAGTATTTGACTTGGATCTTCAGTCCTCCCTTCAGCTGGCAGTTTTTATTGGGAAACACTAAGTAAGCAATAATGTCAGTGCAGTTTCCATATAAAGACACTGAGAGGATTTAAAAGTTTTATCATTAAATATACTTAAAGTACTTATCATCCAGAATCATGATTATTCATTTAATAATTTTTATAACTGTAATATTGTAGCTGGAGATTATTTTAATTACTTTATTACCGATTGATTGATGGATTGATAATACTTTATTCATCCCGAGGGAAATAGTCTGATCTCTCCTATATTATTAGCTGTATATTTTAAAATCAAATTATATTTGTAATATCGTATTTACATATAAAATAGAGTAAGAGTAGAAAGTAGAATAATATAGAAATAAAGTAGAAGTATAAATAATAAATGTACTATATTAGACTATAACACTGGCCCTGTTCATGTTCTTGTAAAATTACCCGCATATCTGGACAATGCCCCTGTTGGAGCAAGGTTGTAATTACTATCAGAGGTTGTGTTTTGGGGATAAGTAAAGTTTAAGTTTGGCACACAGCACTATACACGAGGCTAAAATAAACATGAAGATTAGGTGCCAAAGAAAAATATAAGACGCAGTAAAATAAACAGGTAGTTTTAAAATAAGTAAATAACAATTCAATAAAAGAGTCTTCAACAGAAGACCAGTTTTTGACTGCTTTTTAAAAGAATCCACAGGGGCAGCTTCTTTATTGTGAGGTTGTGGTGAATCATGTGGCCACAGTCGATGATCGTCTGAGGTTTGGGAGCAGCTGTGGGCCTCCACAGCGCCTACAGAAGCTCCCTTACAAACACGATCATGGTCTAATGATCCCGCATGTCGGTTTAAACATGAAATTTGACAGTTTGGACGTAAAATTAGACAGCAGCTCAGCCTTTCTATTGTTGCAGAGGAGTTGTTTTTGTCCAAGTTAACCCTGTCAGCGTGGTCACCTGAGCTATTTATCTGTCCCTTCTTCACTTAGAAGAAAACCTATTGAGTGTGTGTTCGCATGTGTGTCAAACCTCAGTCATCCAGACTCATCAGTAAGCCCTGCAGATTTATGACTTCCAGTGACCTGAAACATTCCTGGCTCACACACCTAATACAGAGCGCCATTGTTATCCAGCTCCCCTTTCCTTTCCACACAAAGACACCTCCTAAAGACCAGTCAGAGAGTGAAGAGCTGCTCTCATGTTTGTCATGTCCAGCCTTCAAAAGATGACAATTTTAGTGTGTGATTTCCATTGCATGGAGATTTCAGCATGGAGATTAGTAGTCGGACATGTGCTTTAAACTCCAACTCCCAGAAATCTTTGTGAAAGTATGTGAGGAATGCTCGCTGGGCCACTGAGAAAGCTGCAAGGATGTGCTTTTTGCGGGGACTGGGATTTTTACCAGCCCAGAAGCAAGCTCAATCAGGCATTCAAAGCAGACTTTGTTGTGAGATTACTGGGAATTACAGCAAGTATTTTAGCTCTGATGTATTATGAGGGGAAAGGCTGAAATTCACAAAAACCGAGCTCAAAGTATGGCGAGTACTAGTGTACATTTTACTCCAGCAGTGGGCTTCTAGTAGCTGCGTGTAATCTAGATAAGGAAAACCTGATTTCCTCGTGAGTTGATTAACCGTTGTTGTTTGCAGCTAATAGCAGTTTCACATATTTTTATAGTCATCAGCATTTGAGGGAGGGCCTTCTTTAGTAAGACTAAAGAATGTTTTCTGTATTTGTTCTGGTGCTACTCCGTGATTTATAGGGTTTCTCATTGGAGGAATGTCTGCTGTCACCACCTGATACTGACTTTCCAATAAATCACATCGCAGCACAAACCTTCTGCTAATGAGCAGCAGATACAAAAAGGTGTCAGCTGTTCTGTCAGGGTTTTAAAAAAGCAGATAAATGAGGCTGTTTGCATGCACGTATGTCAAGAGCAGAGAGATGAATGCAGAGATAAGAGGTTCGTAATTTCTCCTGTCAAGTCTCGGTTTGACAGCTGCTCTGCTGAATTGAAATCAAAGGATGAACGTTACTCATTGGGTGTTGAACCCCTGAGAATCAGCTGATCTGCTCTGTCCAATGACTTTTTTTGTAAAGCCTTGCAAAAGTTTGCTTTCTTACTGTTCATATTTTTGGAGTTACAGGATCTGAGAATACACTGGGCTGGGTTGAAATTTGGTGCTTTTTAGTTTGCATGATTTTTTTTTTTTCCTGCATTTTTCCTCCTAACTTTGTAAATACAAGAGACAACTTTTTACTTTTCGATACATTTTTATGACTAAAAAGAATGCTATTTTTAAAGAAGAAATCACCTAAATTAACCCACCTTTATCTATTTGAGGTCCTGTGACAAAAAACAAAGACAAAAAAAATCTGCTGATTCTGAGGGGGTCAGGAGGGAACTTCTTACAGCAGGGTAATTTTGTGACTCGTTTGTTTTTATAGGACTTCATCATGAGATCTGGGTTTTACCTGAGGCTGCTAAATGGAAAAAAATATCAGCCAGACACTTAAAAGACAAATCATGTGATGAGATTCTTTGGAGGTGTTGTGGAATTATAAAAATGCAATAAATGTAGTCAGGTGAAGACTGTTTGTGTGTTTAACCCTCAAGCCACCAAGATAATGACCAGAGGCGTTCTCCTGCAGTAAATATTTCTACTCTGCTAGGTGCTTACATCGGAGTGTGAGTGTGTGTGTGTATTAATGATAAAAAGCACGTAGAATGAATAAAATAAAGTGTTGCATGTATGATTGGGTGCGTAGTAAGAGTAGAAAAGCGTTATTTACATACCAGTCGGGGGAGCGGGGTGGAGGTGGAATGCTCTATATTTTGGGAATAATATGATCTGTTTTACAGAAAACACTGGCCTCAGATTTGCAGTTTAACTCCTGGCTCTCAAGAAACAAAAAGTACAGTACAGCAGCTTGTGTGATCTAGTGTGTTGCTCACCAGGTCTGCCTGATGCGCCTTGAGTCTGCTGACTCGCAGAGAGGAGCGTCAGTAGTGGATTATCACTGCTAATCGCTAAAACAGAGGCACCATTGAAGCTGGAACATAATTGTCAGTGATGATCACGATGAGCTGTAATGGGGCGGCGTATCAGCCAGAGGTCGAGTTTGTTCCTGCCGAAGATGGAGACGTTTTGGTTAGATGAGGGTGTGTAGTGACTCATTAGACGGACTTGCCAATGCAGTGCACAGATACCTGAGAAATTGAGGGTTTCTCTGTTTACTTTGGTATAGCAAGTAAATAAGTATAAGGTAATACAGACTCATTTCTTTCAATGTACAGCTCTCAAAAATGAGCCTTTGGTGGGTGACTGTGCACGTTTGGTAGGCGTGTGGTATAAAAATGGCTGTGTTGCCTGACTTTACAGAAGTGCGTGCGTTTTCTTGTTGGCCATTCCATAAACAAAAATGTATTTGAAGCTTGAATAAATTAAACCCATTTACAGAAAACTTAAAAATCACCATCCAAGAATTTTTTTCCCCTTGATGGAAGGCCAAAACCTCAGTGGTTTTTAATATGAAGGAAAATCCCTGAAGAAGAAAATGCTTCATGTGATGATGATGATGGTATGAAGACGATGCAGCTGGGTGGGCTGAAGATTTTCAGACT
This sequence comes from Maylandia zebra, assembly GCF_041146795.1. Taxonomy (NCBI): domain Eukaryota; kingdom Metazoa; phylum Chordata; class Actinopteri; order Cichliformes; family Cichlidae; genus Maylandia; species Maylandia zebra. Next base: position 10,193,155 of record NC_135188.1, read on the forward strand.
TTTGAAGTGGTATAAGATGACCGGGGACTGATAATTAACTGATATTTCTTGTAAGTCAGCGTAAATATCAACAGAAAAGTTCAAGGTTCCCTAAAACCATGCTGGTGTGCATGCAGGAAAACCCTGATAAATGCGGATTAATCATAAGGAACCAGGAAAACCCCTGACTTTGCAAGCAGCTGAGACCCCGTCCGAACTGATTGCCTTAATTTCTGATGCTTTTTTTTTTTTTTTTTTTTTTTTTGGGCTGACGGTGGATACCTCAAGCTGCTTTCGGCCAGCTCCTGCAGATAAGCTGAGCAGCTCTGAGGAGCTTTTTTGTTGCTGTGGAATGAACGTTATGTTAGGCATGCCTACACTAATGCCCGGGGGCTCTGCTCGCTCGCGGCCCCAGACAAAGCAGCAGAACAGAGGCAGTTCCCACGTGTCTACCTCCTCCTCTCATCCTGGGCCCTGTAGGCCTCCTTTATTAGCTCTGTTATGCAATGGCCATGGCCGGCCTGCCGCTCAGCAAAGGGAGGCCTTTATGCTTGGTCACAAAGCACATCAAATTCAATTATTCTGGAAAGGGTGAGCTGTGTTGCCAGCACCGAAGGGTTATTCACATGCGCTGAACCCCGCTGTTATTTTGCTTCCCCCAGTGTTTTCATTATGATGGCTCTTTTTTTGTCTTTCGGTTGCGGGAGGTTGCGAACATGTCATTGCTTGATCTGGTGTCATTTTGCCCGTGTTCTTTTTCATGAGCAGACAATATGTTTGTCTTCAGCTTTCACCTCACTCCTTCTGGAAGCGCAAACACTTTGTCCTTCAGCAGTTAGTGCTGCAGGCGCCTTTGACGTCCAGGTTTCCCAGCTGACTGTCTTGTGGTTTGTTTGTTTTTTTGGGGATGATTTATTGCTACAAAAACAAGAAAAACACTCACTCGTAGCTTAAACCCTGCTTTATGTTGTTCCTCAATATGCTTTTCTCTGGCAGCGTCAGCCATCAGTCAGATGTGTAGGTTGGCAGTGTTTTATGTGTATATTGTGAAGAATGCTACCTAAACAGGACATGCCAGACTCCATGGACCAGCCTTCAGCTCTGGGTGACCATTGTTTTTTTTTTTTTTTGTTTTGTTTTTTCTTCCTCTTCCATGCATCTGCACAATTCTTATTCAAAAGTGAAGAAAAATGCTGTTGACAACCTGGACTCTACTGTTTTTCTGTGCTTTTACAACTACAAAAACTACAGTTTCTCTGTTATTATATTTCAACAGATCTTGATGTGCTTCTGGTTGATTTGAGTTATTTTGAAACTATTTATAAAGCTTTCAAAAACATTAATGTTAACAATTAAACATAAGACCCAGGAAACCCCAGCAGAACAGGTAATTCATTTCGAAGCAGCGTCTTTTAGTTTTTTTTAAAGAATGTAAAACGTGTCTATCTGCTTGTTAAACCTGACATAATTAGCTATTTCCGGGCATAAATGCTCCTTCAGTTCCCAAAAGCAAACAAACACTGAGGCACCTTTGACAGTTAAAAAACAATCCACATTTTTTTTCCAGCTCCAATAAAATGATCAGTATGGCTGTTCTCCCAGATGTTACAATAAAATTTAATATCCAGGCATGAAGGAAAGAGAGTTTACAAGACATCTGAAAATCATATATCATGTTCCTGTGCAGCACTGCAGCAACTCTGGACGTAAGCAAAGACTGAAAACTGACTCCAGCAAAGGTTGAAGGGTTAGTGCAGTTGAGCTAGCTGACATTATGATGTTCTACCTGGTGGCTACCTACAAAGCTATCAGTAGGCATATAGTAGTGTAGGCGAAACTGCATCCTGTCTAACAGGATGTTAGTCATTCTTATGACGGTGCATGGTTTGGATTACGCACTATGAAAAAGGCCTGATCCTAAGCCGTGGTGTTCATAGCTGTAGTAAAAGCCTCATTTTAAAGAGAACTTGTAACAAAATGCTTGAGAGGCTGAGAATGATGACTGAACTGTTGTGGGGAAACAAGAAGCAAAGCACTAGAGCAGGTTAAAAAGACGAGAGCCTCATGAAGGCAGCGCTTAGACCCAGAAACGGGGTTATGACATCATCACTATTTTTTCTTAAAAAGATTTATATAAAGCAGTGGTTCCCATTTCAGGACCTGAAAGACTCCACTGATCAGGCTGTTTGAAAACCACTAAATTACAGTCGCTGATGTCATTTCTAAAACCTAAGCAGTGGAAATGCACAGATAAATCAGCCTGATGTTAAATGACACAATAGTTACCCTTGGCAGTGGTCAATAATAATGTGCAACATTAATTTTATGCTTTAGAAGATTTCAGAAGTATTGTAATAAAGAGTCATTATGCTAATTTCCAGCTCAATATTTTTATTATTGAACTCTAATAGAGTTGGTTTCTATAATTCACAGTATATAAATGAAATAATCTTTATTTATCACATACTGTACCTTGGTGCAAGGCCTCCAATTCATCCTCAAGCTGCTTTAGTGCCTCTTTTGAAACCAGTTTTCTTCTGATTGGCTGCCACTTGCAAAGAGAAGGTGGTTGGGCGGGATTTTGTACTCATAACCAGTTCTATGTGCCTGGGATGAACGTATTAGGGATACTATCCTGTCTTTAAGTGATGACGTGATGAATCCTAATTCCAGGCCCAAACTACTCTTCGTTTAATAAGGCTGTTGTGTATTTTAATGCGTTGTATCTTGTTCTATTTAATCTCAACAAGCCCCTGAAAACAGTCAGTGATCACTGTCGGTAGGGCAGGGATATGGCCAAAAATATTTATCACGATATATATTTGGAAATTTGCGATAACGATATAACTGATGATATAATTGACGCGAGACAAAATACTTTACAACTCCACAACTTTATTGGTGCAAAAAAAAAAGCCCATCAATGCATTTTCACTGAAACAAGCAGCTGTTTTTTATGTGCATTAAATCTATATAAAAATTTAACAATGCAAATGCAAATTCCTTGCTGACAGTTTAACCAAAAGGCATTTCCAGTGGAAATGGGCTGACATATCCTGAGCATATAATATCCACAAAACTAAAAAAGAGGTAATACACACACAATATGGTAATATTATGTTGAAGCATGTACGTAATAGCAGTACGTATCACTCTACAAGGCTCCCGACTATGGTAGCCGTAATCCTCCGACATAACGATCAAGCGGTGCGGCTTCGTAGCTTATCAAAGTTGTACTAAAACATTTTGAGCGCCGTGTACCACATAAAATCTGCCATGTGCGTATGAAAACAAAGGCACTGTTGCGCATTTTACCCATATTTTATCACGATATTTCATTTTCTTATCATTGCCTAACGTTATACCGGTATTACCGTGAATGGTATGATAAGGCCTAGCGTTCATCTTCCAGCTTCACTGTTTATATTATGCTAACATGGCTGTGTCGCTAGCAATCACGTAGCACATCATTACATGCGAATTATCCAAACTTCAGTAACCCTACAAATGTCACTGCTGTTTACTTTCCTGTCTTCATTTATGTTGGAAGTAGTAGCAGAGCTGTATGTCTTAATTTTTTCAGAAATCCCTCAGTCAGAACATGGTATATTTAGATGGAAACTAGCGAGCTAACTCCCTGCTAACTTCTAACTCCGCTAAGTTTAATAAATTCTGTTTTCATGGATGCCTGGATGTTAAACTTAATTGTTACACCTGGTAAAGCAGCAACGCTGATCATTTTATTAAAGATGAAAAGATTTAGACAGTTTTTAACTCGCAGTGATGCCGCAGTGATCGTGTGACTTTAGGGACCTGCAGCGGAGTTGGGCCCAGGCACGGCTAATGACGTCAGACTTAAAGACGGGATACAGGTCAAAGTATAGAAAGAACTATTTGAAGATCTCTGTTTGGTTCACAGGGATTACTTCAGCATAACTTTTATTATTTGAAATTCTTAACCACAACAACAGGATATGTAAAATAGAAAATAGTTGTTCCCCTTAAAATTGTCCATCTATCTTTTATAACATTTTTGCTTCTCTGTCACACTGAGGGGAAAAATACAAAAGCTTAAAAAAACAAACAAAAAAGCCAGTAATTTCACAATTCTGCATCCCTACTAACTACCAGTTAAACAGAGTGTTCATCCAGCTGTATTTAATTGCAGTATTTTGCTATTGTCCTTAGCTAACTACTGTCTTGAGTTTGTGACTACCCCCAAACTCTCAATAATTCATTTAGAGCGTGTTTTCATTAAGAGAAAATGTGGAGATGCGGTGCTATGTGCTAATTTTGAATTGAAGCTCCAGACCAGATTATGTGTTCAGCCTAAGTTGCCTTCTTCATTTTCCTTTTTAAATACGCCCAACAAAAGCTCCACCTTGCTTCTATCTCGTGTTGTATTGGGGAGATGACAAACAGTTTGCAAGCCAAAAAGAAGTGCTGTTGCCTCAAAAATTCCTTTCTGTGTTAAAAAAGAAATGTGAAAACAACTTGGGGAGGAATGTCATTTATGTCCAGACTGTCAGAGGGGTCTGGTGCAGCGTTTCAGAGTGAGGCCTGAAGCAGCTGGCAGACAGACGGACGCACAGACACCCGGTTCTCCCATTATGTGTTAAATCTTATAGAAATAGGTTTCTATAAGTAGCCTAAGATCCCCGTCTCTGTACACATTTAGACAGCGCCTGAACACATGGACGGGGCTTGTCCGCTGAAAGCTAAAAGACTGTGTAGCAAGTCTTGAAGGGCTTCATCTTTATGAAACGGGGCTTTAGCTCTAATATCACCTTAGCTAAAAATATTGAAGTAGCTCTTTCTAATTACAGCTCTGAATACTACAGTATAAATGAAGATTTGGTAATGCTGTGTTTGTAAGACCTCATCTGTGTAATCTCCAAGTGGTTGCTGGGTGAAATCGGTCTCTTGGCATCTTTCACCAAATGGTCTAGTGACCACCAAGTAGTCAACCTTAACCTAGAAATGGAGTGGTTAAATTCCATTTCTAGGTTAAAGTTGACTAGCTAGGTCCAGAAGAGAGGCACAGAGGAAAGCCAACCTAAGATTCACTTCCTTTAAATTTTCATGGAAATTCTGACCCACTTCCTTTACACAAAAATCAGCCCTTGGTACCTCTAACAGCCTTAGAAACAACAAAGAGATTATTTTTAAATTGCCTTACTGTCCAAAAAAAAAAAAGTTTAATACACAAACAAAACCTGCGTGATGCACCTTTAAATCAGGGCCCAACCCAAAGTGATTTACATTTTCCCGTCAGTGTCACATTTGGATGCAATGAATAGTCTTTATCTTTAAATCCATAAGGTTGGAAATTTCACACTGGTGCTGAGAGTGGACCAGGTGGTAAAATCGATGTGTTTCTGACAACTCCACTCTCTGGTCTTCTTGCCAGTACCACTGCTACCTTTAGCTGTATTTCTTTTCTTACATTTTCTAGATCTCATCACTTGTTCATCTAATGTCTCTTACTAAACTAGGCGGCATTTCATCAGTCCGTTTTTAACCAAGTAAGAAGAGTCAGCTGAAGTAGTGTCAGAGGCTGCATTATATGAAGCTAAAAGCCTGGATTAATGAAGAAATGTCTCTGCGTGGTGTTTTTAGGTTTTCTTAAGACGGCAAACACAAAGAAAACCTGGTTATGTTGAACCAGAAGCATAGTCCACCCCTCTGATTAAATGAGCAGTGCTTGTTGTGCAAAGATCTCTCCTCTGGTCAGATTTGTAGACTTCAGCAGTAGGATTGTGGGATCATAAAAGTCTTTCAGTGGCTGATTAAGTGTTTCGTGATTCTGATTTGATTCTTCTGCTGTGGCTGACTGGCTGTTTTATAACATAGCTGCATTTATAGTGAACCAAACGGTGTCAAAAATGCATTATATACGGACTGTTTGGGGCTGTTTGTATTAAAAAAGTTGGCGTAATGAGCTGTATGTTTTTTAATTTATTATGAGCTGTATTATGAACCAAATAAAAGCCGGCAGCAGCAAGAGAGCCTTTGAATTGTTGTTAGCTTCTTGAAAACATGTGGCTGTCAAACCTTAGTGAGCTCATTGTGGTCGAGCTGAAGGATAGTAACCCAGATTCAGGGTATTAAATCCAGCTTCTGAGGTCCCGTAAAGAAATGTGTGAAGGCAGTATTATTTTTAGTGGAATGTGCAGACTTCTTTCTGGAGAATTTTAATTGTTGCAGCTCCGAAACAAAGGCTAAGGAGCTGGTGGTGATGACCCAGCTAGACGTGGTTCGGTGGCCCAGACTCGAGTTTCACATGCCTTTCCCATGCAGCAGGCCGTCGCCGCTACAGATAGAAATATCCTCTGGGACAACCCAGGATGGCACAGATTATTCTAGAATTAGCAAATGTCTTCAACAACTAAATATATTTTGCTGAGAATTTGCGGTGCACGAGCAAGCCCGGCAGCATTTCATTCCTCCACAGCTGAACATGCTTGTCATTCTCGCAGCCTCTATTTTTTTCCGTTTCAGATATGTCTCATTTTCTGTTTCCGCTCAGATTGAAAGAGGATCCTGGAGAATGTTTAATGTTTTAGAATAAACCATTAACCGCCGACAAAGCCTCAACATGCATGCGAGTATTATTTTTTTATTTAAAAATGTTTTCTCAGGTTTATTTCTTGTCTTAATACTTCTTTGGTGTTTCTGGTCATTCTTTGTTTGTTTTCTTTTTCATTTCTGGAAGAAAATGGCTAATTTTGTGACAAGAACTATGTCTACACCAATTATTTTCTAACCAAACCAACACAGGTCCAAATGTCCAGTGCAGTCTGACCTTAGATGGTCTTTGAGTTTTGTGTTTTGGCTTCTGCATGCTCCATCCAGACAGTTCTCTCGCCTAAACCACTTTGGGTATTTCCAGTAGCGCGAACACGTCTAAAGTCAGCCTTTTTCTGCTGTTTGCTTCATGTGAGAAAGTGAAAGTATGAACTTTATCCAAACCTGATTCTCCTGATATTTGATTAATACTCATTTATTTGTTTCCAAAACCCGAGGTGATGAATTGAGATTTGTTAGTTTGATTTGTATTAAGATTAAGTCAACACAAAGTTTGGAACTGGAGAACAACCCATGACTCAGAAACTGGAAATGAAGGATTTTTGACAAATTGTTAAAACAATGGCTCCTGTTAGTTTTACTCAAAATATCCACAAAGTAAAGAGCTGATGTCTGCTAAGTTTCATAGAACCAGTCCTTGGTCTACAGGAGTCCTGTTGAGAGAGGATGAGAGGATGTAGTCATCTCAGCTTCGAGATGAGTTGATGTCAGCATTACTGCTCAGAATGGCATTCCTAAAATGCTGATGTTATGCATGTATATCCCTATTGCGTTCACCTTCATAATTAACCTTTTTTGCCGTGCTGACAAACTGGGCTTTATATGTGGCTTTTAATGTGGTGGTTATTAGTCTAATTCATCATTTGGTCATTTTATCCATTATGTACTTCAACCTTATGTTAAAGCTTGAGGAAATTTAAGGGGGTCACTTAGGTTAATATTTATTTTGGGGAGATTTTGGAGTCGTTAAAATAATCGGTTCAGTACTTGTTAAGATATTTCAGTCTGGAACAAATTTGATGGACAGCACAACCCATAGACAGATTTTGCCATCCAGAGAGACACACTGGCTAAAAACTGCCTAAAAGTCCCTGAGAGCACCTGCTGTGTAGGGAGTGTAATCCTGCAGCAGCTCTAAAATAATCCTAATGGAATATGATTATTATAGAAATAAGTGCTTGGGCCTAAAACGGCCAAACAGTATTGGGGTGGGTAAAGCATCCCGTTGGTTGTCTCACACATGCTCTGCATCCTCTGCAGATCTCTGATGTAGTCCATATCAGCGTCCTAGTAAAGTTTGATTGCACCTTTCAGAGCAGTGGAGGTCCTGTGTTCTGCCTCCCGCACCATCATCTAAACCAGTGATTTCCACACATTGTGTGCCATGGAGCACCAAAGGGGAAAACCCAAGTGAAGGCAAATCTGTATTCACATCTGTGCTAAACAGATTCTTGGTCACCAGACATTAGGCTGCCGTCTGGACTTTCCTCAGCTTCAATCTGGGACAAACAGATTAATGTTTGTGATAAATGTTTCACTGCTTCAGTGTGAAACGGGAGCTTTACTGACCTCTTGGAATTCCTCATAAAGTGTTGTTCGGTGTTGTGAACGGTAACTACTAGCTACTGGTGAGGGGAGGGGGCGTGTGGCTGTCAGCCAGAGGAGGCAAAGACGCCACTGCTCGTGTCAGTATTGTTGGAAATGAGCATCTAATCCAATAGTGATAGTAATTTTTAGTATAAGTTAGTATTTGAGTGATTTTTTTTTTTTTTCCCCTTTGGAACAACCGTATTTGGCTACTGTAAAAAGTTGGATTGCATTTATACTTTGCAACAAGCTCTTCTATCATGTTTGTTATCCACTGCTATATCAGCCCATTTAGCACAATCAAGCAAACCATCTCAGACTCTGTTTCAGATCCAGTGGGGGGGTTTTGTTGTTGTTGTTGTTGTTGTTTTTTAAGGTGGGCCAAGTTTTGATCTGAATGGTTTGTTTTCCACGTGTCTGTTTGGCTTGCTTGGTGTCAACATGAACAAGTTTCTTCAGAAAGGCGACTCGCTCCAGCTCATTGCTGCATCCTTCTCGCTGTCCGAGCCTGTTGTGTCACTTTGTAATAATTCCTGTGCGAATGGATTTCCATTTGACAGAAGAAAGGTTGAAACTTTTCCGTTGTATGGGAATGAGTGCATACAGGATACTATCCAAAGTTTGGCGCATTTGCCACAAAAACACGCCGCACACCTTGACTTTCTTCAAGGGGCAACAGCTTGCTTTAGAGCTGTCATCAAATTGGAATTTGATTATATGATTGGATTTTTAAATACTAAAAAACAAACTTATTTTAATGTGCTTTTGGAAGCACTAGTGTGCCTCAGTGTACCACGTGGGAACCACGGGCTCGAACCAAATGGAGCCTTTACAATTGTGAGACTGTCTCATTTTTGTGCCCCGTGTAGGAAACGTCCCGACTTAAATCTCTCACATTTTATTCAGGCACAGCTGTTTCACTGTGTCAACTGAGGCTGACTGTCAGAAAAGGTCATAAAAATTTCTTCTGGTTAAAAGTGGACCAGAAATGCAGACTTACTACACACAGCTAGCTTCAGTTGTCCAGTTTTTCTGGCTGAATCTATACTGTCACATTGGCCGTCTCCTGCTCTGTGCTGCTGTGTGTCCCTCTGCTGCTGCTGTGAGTTTTTTGTGCAGTGGTTACAGACTCTCCCAAGACCAAGACATTACTTGGAAAAACAGAGGCTGCTGTCACAAGACCGTGTAACAAACCAAACATTCAGAAATTCAGATTCAGATCTCTGAGAGGACATGTTTTTCCCTTCTGCCTTTTTTCTTTTTTTCTTAGTCTCCCCAGGGAGGTCAGAGGGCAGTTCAGGACTAACCTCCCTCTGACGTCACATAGCTTCCCGTCCAAAGCCTCTCGTGGTTGTTCTATTTCTATCACCATTTCAAATCACCCAAAATAAAGCAGAACTACTATACATTATTGCTGCTCTTCATATAACCTTGCATTGCTTTTTTACTATAGATTTTTTTGTCTCATTGTTTCTCCTACAGTTCCTTTCTGCACATGAAACCTGACAGCAGCTGTGTTACAGTCAGTGTTTATTTAAGTATTTACAAGTGCAGTTGGTGTCTGTTTACCTTTAACAAACATTTAAAGCAGGAGCAGGTAGGGAGTGTGCTCTTGTTTGCCTTGTCCTGGTGTTTGGCAGCGGGACAGTGCACATAGTTCATCCCTTTAACCCTGCTTCAGCCTGCCTCTGGTAGATTTGAGCAGTTATTTGTGAAGCTGCTGCAGGCCTGTGCACTTTATTTTAGGGGAATATTTGGGTATTAAGTGTGCCAGTGTTTCTAGTTAGGAGAGGCCACTGATGAAGAAAATATGATCAAACAATTCATCTGTGAATCATTTAGTCTAAGTCGAAGTTTGACCTCTTCAGGTGTGGACATTATTAAAACATGAATGGGTCAGCTAGCTGTGGCTCAGGTGTTATAGCTATTGCATTGATTGATCCTTGATTGAAAAGCAAATTAAAAGTGTGTAAAATAAAACTGCATGTGAATATAAATGGTGTAGCTCGTAGACTAGAAAAACACTATCCTACCAATCAAATGCCGGGACAGTGATCTACTCACCTGTAATCCTACATGTAAAGCACATGTTAAAAGGTCAGCAGTTTGAAGGCGTTTCACACCTTCTACCTGTAATAATTTCGTTTACTGGTAATTGCTAATTGGTCAAGTCACAGCTCAAAACTTTGACGAGGAAACTTTTCCTGTCAGCTTCTCTTTCTTCTCACTTTTGTTGTGTTTGGTGTAACACTTGGATTTGTCGTTGTCAGGAAGAAGTTATTCAGGTGCTTCATCAGACAGTATTGTGAACAGTGAACGTGCTTAAGCTGTTTTGCTTGAAAAAAATAATGAATCCATTTGTAAAATACCCAAGGCATCGCAAATATTATAAAACATACATTGCTATCCATGATTGGCCATGATCACTCAGCGGTCGATTCTTTGTATTGTCTTAAAGGATCGCATCATAATGTTGACTGAAGCCATTTTCTGGTTCTCAAAGGGGAATATTTGGGTCTTTGTTGGGTCAGTGTTTGTAGAAAGCAGAGGTCAGTTATAAGGAAAAAATGTAATGTCGCACATAATACTTCAGAGGTTCAGCTTCTCTTGTCTCTGTAATATAAAAAAAAACATTTATGAAACTGAGGCAAAGAAAATGTTGCCAGTTGCAGTTCTACTAATCTCATTTTGCTTCTTAACTTTCATAGCAATAAACGGTAAATAACCGTCATACACGAGTTAAAGACGATGGCTATGCTGTGATTTTGGCTACATGTACAGTGATTTCAGAAATCAGCTTTATTTCCTCTCACGTTCTGAAGCTTTTCTAATAAACACATCAGGGAGAAAGAGATACTGATGATCCTGCTCCAGGACATCAAGATGTTATGACGAATTATTTTTTCTCTCAAAACCGTTTTCTGGAGGGGAAAAAAAAATTTGTCGAAAGGGATTTGAAAATTGGCCAAATCCAGTGTCAAAGCTGCTAATTTAGCAACAGTGAGGTGAGCTGAAGCATGATAATCACTGCTCTCAGTGAGAGGGATGTCAAGCATTGAAAAAACAGAATCCCCAAATCTGAAAACTCGATACCTACTCAGCTGAATATTAGGCTTCCTTAACTAATAATTTATGAACACATGTTTGAACGTTTAATACTGACTTACAACACATGCAGAGCTGCACTTAAGCAGCAGATTAGGGGTTTTATTGAATTAGAGGTAAGCTCCTGTGACCAATCATCAATTAGGATTCAGTACAGCTTTGTTTGTGTTAGAACGCCTTGTTTTTATGTCACTTCAATGAGAGCGAAGGGCTAATTCTGCATTGACTCATCAACTGGCTCTTAATCCGAATGCCAATTCTTTGACCGAAATGAGGTAGTGAGATCTGGTGAAGTGAGTTTGCTCTGAGGAATGCTGTGCAGAATGTCTCAGCGTCTCTCTCCGGGCCATCCCCTCATTGTATGCATACCTCGACAGGATCAGGACTAATGCGCTGTCTGCATTGTGAGCATAGTGTGGTGGTTGCTGTTCCTCCTTTTTCCTTTTGTGCTGATTTGATGGAAATTAGCTACTGTATGAACTGCTGTCATCAAACCCGCTGCTCCATGACTCACTGATATGATTTGTTAGGGTAGTAGAGATCATCATGTGTCAGGCTGTCATTTGCCTTGCCCTTGTTCTTTGTGTTTTTTTTTTTTTTGGGGGGGGGTGGCAACAGACTTTACTGGGCTACCTCAAGCTGGCTCCTTTCGATTTTGAGGATCAGCAGCTCTTCTCTGAGCCCCTCCTGCATGAATAAACTCTTCATGCCATCTCTAAAGCCTAGTTTATGGTCACTGTTTTTGCCCTTGTGAATGTTGATGCATTGTAAATATGATGTCACATCCACTGGCATTCACTCTGCTTTGGTGTCATTTTCGCTATTGATTGTTGTTAGGCACACAGGTACGCGTACATGGGTGTACGAGTGGGTCAGCCCTCACCACCGTTTCAATGTTATATTGGTAAAGGAACTCAGAGACTCTCAGATTACAGAGTGGAAGATGCTGCAACAGCTGGAAAAGATGAGGCAACTATGAAAAAAACCTCTGATCCCTTTTGATTTCTTCTACTCTACTCATTTCTGCCACTTGTGATCAGGATCATCTTTCAGCCAATGACAGTAACTCATGGCCATAGCTGAAGGTGGGATTGACAGCTTCAATTTGACATTCGGCTTTCTCTGTTCGCCACAACAGATGCCACTACAGTGCTGCAGTCTGTCAATTTTCCACTTTACTCTGGGGGGGATTGCTGCCTCATAATAGCTCAATCTGGGGCTAGTTTTTTGTAGCAATGTTTGTTATTTAGTGTTCACTTTTAGCCACAGCTAAATTGCATACCTAGTTTTAGTTTTAGATTTAATTTTATTAAATGCAGTTGGTGATAGTCACCTGACTGTGGCATCTTTCCTTCCTGTGTTTCTAATTACCGTTGGGTTCTCTGGTCAGGTCGTGCAGACTCAAGACAGACTTCTCTGTCCTGGACTTTCAGTTTTAGTCCTTGTTCTGCTCTACAGATCCAGTGGAGTGGGGCGAGGACTAGCTGCAGTCCATGGATGTGGAGTTAAACCACAGGATGTAATGATGCGTGAAAGTGTCAGCTGGTTGTTTTGCTCAGGTAGTTACTTGTCACAAATAAAGTACTTTATGTACACACATGCACATACTCACCGCTGCCACAAATAGAATGTAAATTCATAAACATGTGAAGGTCACTGACTCAAAGTCATTATATCTGACTCCAAAGCCTCCTGAAGCTCATGATTCATATTCATTTGTCTAAAATCTGTCAGGGAAGAGAAAGACGTGTTTTTTGGCGGGTAAAACAAATACTGAACATGTCATAAATGTTTTTTAGTAAATATATTTTTAAAGGTGCTATTGACATGTGGCAGTGGGTCATGAGCGATGGTGCAGAGGAGTCACGGACTGTATTGTGCATATGATCTGTTTAAGAATGCTTAAACAGATCATACTGGTATTATGGCATGTAAAGTATGCTCTATGCACTAATTATTAGAGGTGGGAATCACCATACATCCCACGATACGATATTATCACAATACTTAACGCACGATATGATATTATTGCGATTTTTTTTTTTAAAATATCTGCGATATTCAGATTCTGTACATAAAGGTTTATCAATATTCATTTTATCTAATATCAAAGCCTCGCACTCAGTCTTTCTCTCATTTCAGTCATTTTTATTGTTGTACTACAGTCTAGCCCAACTTAACTGAATGCAACCATCTGGTACAATTATAGCTATTCTGAACTATGCAATTTATGAAAACTATGCAGCCCATTCAGCAACTGAAGAATTTGAAAGTAAATTAAAACAAAATATAATTTTACATTAAATAAAAAAGTTCTAAACTTAATTAAAATAAAACATGTCTTAAATTAAAATAAGTAAACTGTCATGTTTATTGCTGCCAAAAAAAGTTAAACACATTTGGACAGTGAAGGAATGTCAGGATTCTTGCTCAGAAAAAGGATCAACATGCTCTGAAGTCAGAGCACAAAAACTTTTTTTGTAACAAAATATCGATTTCTGCTGTCCCTGTATCGATACATTATTAGCAAACAAAATATCACGATACTACACAGTATCGATTTTTTTCCCCCACCCCTACTAATTATGCAAAATTTTGTATCAAGGTCATAGGTACATTTGTGAAAGATTTAGCTTTTTGACCATGTAGGGTTCACCTGCCTGCTACCACTTATAGTATATCGAGCAACTTTGTTATTTGATTGGTGCATTTCAGGTTATGATGTTTGATGTTTTTTTTATGCCAATTTCTGTGAAATGTATTTTTGCATTTTTGAATTGTGTTGTTTTTCTCGTATTACACGTTCTCAACTGTTTTGGTCATTTAACCACACGAACACATAAAGAATAAATGTTTGCTTTTGTTCATTAGAACTTAACACACCATTTTACTGTATGTACATAATAAATGAGGCAGAAAATGTATTTGTATGAATGTTTAAATGAGAGTAACTAAACAGGATGGGAATGTAGTGAGGTTTATTGATCAGTGTTTTGATATTGAAAAAGAAGTGAGAGTTTGCAGGATACATGTTTTTATTCTGTATATGATCTTCATTGCGGGTTATTGTTTGCACTGAAATATTCTCAATAATTTTCAGGATCACCAAACCGCTGACGTTCGCCGACTGTGTTGGAGATGAGCTGCCTCTCGGGTGGGAGGAAGTTTATGACCAACAAGTGGGAGTTTACTACATTGACCACATTAACAGTGAGTACATTAACTTGGCTTTTGTCCCCTCAGCATAAAAATTAAGCACAAGTAAATGCAACTTGTATTAAAAAGACTTTATTTGACTATAACTTGGCAGAGTGAAAGCCCACTGAATTTTAATACAGTGTACTTATAGTTTGTAGTTTCACATGTCTTTGTGCAATTATTTGTTGACTCCTGTCTTTGTCGTCCTGTCAGAGACCACCCAGATTGAGAACCCGCGGACTCAATGGCGGCAGGAGCAGGAGCACATGCTGAAGGAGTACCTTGTGGTGGCCCAGGAGGCCCTCAAAGCCAAGAAGGAGATATACCTGGTCAAGCAACAGCGACTGGAGCTGGCTCAGCAGGAAATGATGCTCTTCCACGAGCTCTCTGAGGACAATCGCTCCATCACCAGCAGTAAGACGCACAGATGTCCTTCACTCGTCTGATAGTGTACACCATATTTTGTTTTATAATAAGATGCACAAAGGAGATGAACAGAAAGGAATGAAAATGGATGTGAAAAATATGAGCCTGAAGCTCTCATGGGAACCAAACATGACCTTGGCTGACCCAGTTATCTAGTCTGGACATGTATTACTGCTGATATCCCTTTAAAGACTTTTGGGAGGGGTGCAGGTCTATAGAAAATTTTCCAAATCCTCCCTTTTAACTACCTCCACCCAATAAACCCTGACTCCTGCCAGCTGTCACACACACGGTGTCCAGGGGGCATCTGAGAGATGACACCTTAAAATCATCACGGCTAACTAACTCGAACCTGTCTGCTTTTCCTTTCTGTGTGTCCACAGCGGTCTCTGGCTCCTCCTCAAACGCGAAATACGACCCTGACCAAATCAAAATGGAAATAGCCTGTAGACGAGAGCGGGTAAGTCATTATCGCAGGAGAACAATGGGCTGCAGTGAGGGGCCCTTTTGGGCAGAGAAAGGGGCTGGGGTGTGGCCCCTACAGGATACAGTGGCTCTGGCCTGGGGCCTCAGGAGGATGAGGATGAGATCATGAAGGGGTCAAGCTGAGGTCCCTGATGGGGTTATATAGGACATTTCTCTCTGATCAGTACTATGGGCGAGGGTGTTTCTCCTGCATGAACAACATTTTAACCTGAAGTGTTGAGTAAGGTGTAATTTTGATGTTACTGAAGAAATCTGTCGACAAATCAGAGAAATTGAGTTTCTTTAAAGATTATATTGACAAATTAGGCAACGTCCATAAATAAACATATTTACAGTGATTAAAGACCAGATAACTCAGATTTCCTGGTAATCAATGAAGGTCAATATAATCTGTGTTAAATATTAGGATTAATTTATGTGACCACCATCATTACAGTAATATCAATGCAATCAATGAAATAGTTTTAGACTGATTGGAACCTCTTGTATCCACTTGTAACTCTCTATTAAGAACTTGCAGCACGGTGGTTCGCACGGTAGCCGCACAGCAAGAATGTCCTGAGTTCAATTCCACCATCAGGCCGGGGTCTTTCTGTGTGGAGTTTGCATGTTCTCCCCGTGTTTGCGTGGGTTCCCTCCGGGTACTCCGGCTTCCTCCCACAGTCCAAAGACATGCAGTTAGTGGGGATAGGTTAATTGATTAATCTAAATTATTAATAGGTGTGACTCTGTGCGTGAATGTGAGCACGAATGGTTGTCTGTGTCTCTATATGTTGGCCCTGCGACAGACTGACGACCTGTCCAGGGTGTACGCCGCCTCTCGCCCAATGACAGCTGGGATAGGCTCCAGCGACCCTGGAGAGGATAAGCGGAAGCGAATGGATATTTAAAAACTAATATGACCTTAAAAGATACACGTGTTCATTTCCCTCTCCATGTTGTTATTATTCTTGGACTCTACAAGCATAGCTTTACATGATTTACTGTTTACAGTGATCTTGGTTTATTTTATACTGGGCCTTGGTGCACCTTATCACCCACAGACAGTATAAAAGGTGGATCGAGCTACTGTCATGTCACTTTTTGTCTTTTTTTTTCTTTTTTTTTTTTGAAGCCTCGATGAGAGTTTTCTCCATCTCCATCGTAGTTGCCGCAGACCGGATCTGATTGTGAGGGGCGGGGTCTGACCGTGAAAATGCCCATCCATTGGGTAACGACTTGTGATTGATGGGTTTTTAGACATTGAGTTTCCTTTCTATAACACAGATAATCCTCCATCTGGCCATCTGGTCGCCTTCAGAAAGAAGGCAGAAAGCTTCATCCCTGTTTATACTGTCTTTGCCATCAGCTCACACTCTGGAATGAATTGTTTAGCCCCTCCCACTTTTAAAACAGACTTTCTGCTGATTGGTTGTCTTTTAAAAACTGAGGGTTTTAACAGCATACGGGTGTAGCTGTGTGCCTGAGAGGCTCATATTAAAGCTGTTTATTCTCATTGAGCTCGTAGAGAGCCAAGAGTAGAAAAAACTTGTGGAACTGAGAATTTAGAGCGGTCTGAAGACTGAACTGTTTCTTTCACAGAGATTCCTTCTACATAGGCGGACCTCATTTGAAACAGTGGGATGTTCAATGAGCGCATGCTCTGTGGTAACTGTAATAACTCCCCTCTGTTAACATTCCCATTGTCAGCATGTTGGGATACTGACATAAGCATTCATAAGCTCTTCTTTCTAATAGGAGTATGGCATGACCTCATCAAAAGCATCTTAACTACAGTTTGTGTAGGCTACAGGATAAGCAAAGTCTGACACTGTCCCAGATATGAACAATATTTATTGGAACAGGTTGGCAGCCTGTTTAAAGCAACATCATCTTCCTTGTAAGGATCTGAATATCGTTCTAGGTTTTACTTATGGGATGGAAATGGTATCTGTGTTGTTTATCGATGTGGCCCTCATGAATTTGTGCACACACCGAGGAAGAAACGATTGCGAGGAGAAAAAAGGGCCCTTAAATCAGGAAGATTCTCATTAGGCAGATGTAAGATCAATGTGTTTGTACTGCATTCAGCTCGCAGCTGTAGCTGTTAGTGCAAGAAAACTTTAGTCAAAGCAGCCACAGCACTAACATTATGCCCAAAATATGTTCAAATAGGTGAATTATTAAAAAAAAAAAAGACCTTCTGTGCAGTTGAGGTTTAGGGGAAACTATCCATAGGGACCTGTTTGTTATAACAGGCTCTAAACATGTTTATTTCTGCTGTAACCTGGAGTCAGCCTCAAGTGGCCATTAGAAGAGCTGCAGTTTTTTGACTTTGTTGCTTCTGTGTTTAAAAATAATTCAACAAACATCAGATAAATTAGAATAATGCCTCTTTTTAAAAAATCTTGACTCCCTATATATTGTATTACAGGCCTTCTCCTAACCTTTGATTGTCTCTAAACTTGGTAAATTAAAATTCACGTGCCCTCTGTAACTCTGAAATTGTTCCCTTTCCCTATTTCATATTAAAATAATATTTTTAAAAATCTTTAACTGGGTCACACTTCACAGCCACCATATCAATTATAGATTTCTATTTTTCTAAACCCTCTCAAGCACAAAACGCCTCAGTGTGTGACCCTGTGTGTGTGATTGTGTGTGTGTGTGTGTGTGTGTGCGGTCCTCTATATAAACATAGCTGAGCATTCCTGTATGTGAATAGTCGTGACTTGGCACTTTTGGCCGGTGTCGGTGGTGAGAGAAGCCCATTGTGTGCCACGCTAACCCGGTGCTCGCTTCTGTCCGCAGCTCTCCCGACTGAAGCAGGAGCTGGCCCAGGTGAAGCAGGAGCTGCAGTATAAGGAAATGGGAGTGGAGACCCTGCAGGAGTGAGTGTTCCTCTGCCTCTGTGTGTCCCAGGCCCACCCTTCCTCCCATGGCCGCCTTTCTCCTTCCTACAACACTCGGCCTTGTTGCTCCCCACCCAGCGGCCTTTTCCCTTTTTTATTCTTTCTCACACTGTATGTTTGGTCTCATCCTTTAGGTTCCTTTAAAACCTTTTCCCTTTCCTCGCCACACTTTTATGTTGTCTATATTGTTGAACAGAGCTTTCAAATTTAAATATTATAATCTTTTAAAACAGTTTCCACTGCTCACAGTTTAGACACGATTTCGTTTACCTAAGACTGATTCAAATTTCAAAGATTTCAAGCAAAAAGGCCTTTGACTCATTTAAAAAAGAAAAAGAAGATATTTAAGTTAATAGGAATATATTGTGATTTAAAGTAACTTTTCTCTATTATTCATTGTACTTCTAGTTTTTGTTGCTTTTCACACACATTCACATGGCGTCTTCCTGTGCTGGGAACATTTCTAAGCAGCTCCAAATTTCATGTTAGAAATAGAAGCTCCACCTCTGAGAGGAGAAAAAAAGAGAGAATGTTTCAGAAAAGGCAAATGGAGGGAGTTTTTGATGGAAAAGGGGACTCCACCTCAGGAAGAGGATGCACCAGTGGAGTGCAGAGAGCCAAGGCTCAGCCTGGAGAGGAAGTTGTTCCATGGAGAAGGGGGGGGTAGAGGTGGAGGGGGTGAAAAGGGGGGGGAGGTGTGGGCTTGAAAG
Organism: Maylandia zebra; assembly: GCF_041146795.1. NCBI lineage: Eukaryota > Metazoa > Chordata > Actinopteri > Cichliformes > Cichlidae > Maylandia > Maylandia zebra. The sequence goes on from NC_135188.1 coordinate 10,212,125, forward strand.
CAGTTTCAAAAACACAGAGATATCTGGCAGCAAATTCCTCTGCACTTCCTGAGTCCTGGCAAAGAGTCCCTTATCTCTTAGATAATACACAACTCAAGTAATTCCCAGAATAGACAGGAGAATACACAGCTTGCAGAAAACGGAGACGCATCCTCTTCTTGAATTTTTTTTACGTGTGTGTGTATACGTGCTCATATGCATGTTTATGTCTTTGTTAGCCTTTGTGTATGTGTGTGCGCGTCCCTTTGTTCCCTCTGGGTCACCCGGTAGGGCTGAGGCCATGAGGAACCCTACGGCTGTTGTTTTGGGGTTGTTTTTTTTTTTCTCCAATCTCAGCTGTTGTCAGCGATATAGCTAATTGTTCTCCACGCCATGTCGCATCAGATAAAGCAAACCAACAGTTTCTGGTGTAGAGCCCTCCTGCTCTTTAATCTTCATTGCTCGACTTAAAGAATTCAGGAGTTGGACTTAGGAGTTTTAATCTTTTGGACAGTTTGCCATACAGACGTCTCATCTGTTCTCCATCTTATCTTGATGAATTTCTCTGAATTTTTGGATGCTTCACATGCTTCCTCTGACCTGTTTCTGTAGCCAACATCGCAATCAGCAGCTCTAAGAATTGAACTAAAATAAATGTAAGCATATATGATGCTGTACGGCACGGGGGAGGTGGGGCGGTTCAATACAGCCAAGCACAGAAGGGTGGGCAGTGTCCTGTTTTCTGCTAAACACATAAACCTATAAACTCCTCGGCCCTGCCAATGGGCCGGGGGGAACAAAGCAGGGCTTGTTTTGGGAGGAAGAGGCAGGGTCGGGTGGATGAACAGTACCTGCTGTTGAAGGAGAGTGAAGGAAGCGGGTTGTGGCGAGAGGGGAGGCCACGTGCCAGGTCCACTAACGGAGGAGGCACGGTCCTGTGCTCTTCCAGCTCCCCACCAACCAATCACCTACCTAACCACACACACACAGACTAGGGATACAAGATTTACTCTGCAAGCACGATGAAATGCGCAGATAGGTCATATTTGGTGTACTGTGATATGTTTTTGTTTATTTTTTAATGTCATGATCTGTAGGATAAACCCACGCAGAGATTTCACCTGCTAAATCAGGGAGAGCCCAAACAATCCCTGATTGTTGAAAGTAAACGAACGGAGCCTTTATACCAGTCTGTCACATGCAGTTTCAGTATTTCTGAACTAACCACAGTCTAAAGAAACACTTGACTCATTCATGAATACAATACAGTAAGACTTCAGATGTTCATCAGATTATTTTGTGACTTTACTCACCACTGACAAGTTTTCCCAATACAAAGCACCGTATCTTGTTGTGCAAGTGAATGAGAGATTCATTCCTAATTTTAAACTACTTTAGATACAAATAAGAAAGTAAAGGTAGGTAAGAGTCAGATTGGTGATAAATAACAGTTCAGTAGAGCCGATTAGCTCTCATTCTTAATCCTTGTGCTTCTTTTGGTAATTACTCTTATTACTTTTAGTGTCCGAAATTAAATCCATTTCAGTTTTATCCTGTCTTAAAGTCAAAGATGAACAAAGATGCTTGAAAACATTAACATAAGTTTAAACTTTTAGTTCTGACATCGACCTCTATGGAAGCCCAAAAATGACAGAAGACTCATGAATGATTATCAGAAAAAAATAATATATTTGTTTAAAAATCTTTTTATATTATTAACTAATAATGTTCAGTTTGCGGGCTTCATATATCCATCTCAACCTCACTTAGAAAATCACCGACATACATGATGCTGATATACCTTTAGTTTAGTTTATTAGGACCCACGTTAGCTACAGCCGTGCAGCAACTTTTCTCCCTGGAGGTCATAAAGGGAAACTTTACATTGTTACAGTGCAGCAAAGCTACTTAGAGACGTAGCAAATTAAAAAAGCTGTAACTCCAAAAACACACACGAGAACACAAGCTTGTTAAAACCGTCGGACCATAAAAAAACTGGTTTGTCTTGTGTTGTCTTCATAGCTCAGTTCATTAGTTGGATTGAATTTGATTTTCAGCAGATGTCTTTTCAAACATCTTTGATTTTAAGCTTTTTAAGAACATAGGAAAAATACTGAAACCATGAAGGTTTGCCCTCTGGGACCAGGGCTTTCAGAGTGTGGCCTGTGGGTTAAAGACTGCCCTTATTAACATTTTATGGGGCGTCCATGAGTGCTGACTGCACTACTATACATTTAATTAATTCACAGTTCATGTCATACTGTGATAAAGAAACAAAACACAAGAACAAGGTGGCATTTCTCTTCACATTTAACTATTCTAGTGTTACCATCACAGCAGGCTTCCCTTCATCCACCAGCTTTCTACTGCTTATCTGGGCCCTGTGCTCAGACCTCTCTCCCACCATCTCCTGCAGCTCTTTCATGGGGATATTGAGTCATTCCCAAGCCAGGAGAGGCATATAAACCCTCCAGCATGCAGTGAGTCTGCCACAGGCCCTCTTCCTGGTAAGTCCAGGAACGCCTCACATCAAATGTGCTGGGAAACCACCTCCTCCTGCTTTCAGTTTGGAGGAGTAGTGGTTCTACTCCTGAACCCTGTCTCTAATGAACATCCCAGCTGCCCTTCAGAGGAAGCTGATTTCTGCCCTTTGGTTCTTATTTTTTTTTTTTTTTTTTTTTTTTTGGTCACTACCCAGAGCTCATGGCCATAGGTGAGGGTGGGAATGTAGATCGACCAGTAATTCTGAACAGCTTCCCTTTCACGCTTCGCTGGCTCTTCCTTATAAAAATCAGAGGAGTGTACACATCACTGGTGATGCCACACAAACCCATCCCCATTCTCCTGTCCTTCATAAACAAGGCCCTAAAAGCCCTCCCATCACAGGGAATTAGTCACATGGGCCTTCAGTTACCCTGACAGTTACCTTTACTGTCAATGAATGTAACAGCCACTTTAAAGTAAAAAAAAAAAAAACCCAAACAAACTACAAAACAACAACAAAAAAAATCAAAATAAACCACATTACATGCCACTCGGTCATAATGTTTCGAGAGCCCTTGCTGTACATCAGAGCTTCATTATACTTTGCAAAAGCCAAGAGTGTCTTAGCAGATATAAAATGTGTATTTTTTACCTTCCAGGATTGACAGAAAGATGTCCTCCAGTCAGACAAACTACAAGCTGGACGAGGCTCAAGCCATCTTCAACGAACTGCGTAGCATCAAGAAGGCCATCAGCACAGGCGAGAAGGAGAGGCAGGACCTCATCCAGGTGTCTCTTTTTTCCCCTTCTTCTTTAAAGATCATGTTGACTTGCTAGCTTCAGAAGTTCTCAGTTTTTTTTTTTTTTTTGTTGTTGACATGTTCGATACTGACCTCTAGTGTCTGTCAGCCTCTGCTACTTCGCCTCATTGTCTATTATTAAAGCACATTTCCAGACATCTGAATCACCCACCAAGTTTCAGGTTTTGTCAGCAAACCAAAATATACGACGCAGCAATAAATTGTGAATAATCGAGCGGTAACAGGATGATAATGATGACCACATTTGCAGATGCATTTCCTGGCAGCATCACGATCTATTTTTGAGCACGCAGTGGAGGCAGATGACACTTTTTGACATATTTTTTCTTTATCAAAAGAAAAATTCACACAAGGCATTTAAGAAAAAGCAAACGATCAAACGTTTATCATACAAACACGTTAAAGCACCTACTCACATAAACTAAAACGGAGGCATTTAATTTGGCTAAAAACTCCCTGTAATAATTCAGTAAAAACAAACTCTGCATGATTCACAATAAACAATTACACTGATAACAGAGAAAGTAAAAAACGGTCTCCAGACCTTTTCAGACTTGTCTTCTTTGGCCTTCAGTATTTATGTTATTCTTTCTAGTAGAAGGTTTGATGTTAACTTTTATTTTATTTTTATTTTTTACCACTCTGTCTGTGGGGGCATTTTCCAAGCTATCTTTAAGTGACCGTAACTGGTGACCACCAAAGAAATTTGAACCTTTTTTCTTCTTCTTTCGACTGCTTCTTTTAGGGATCACAACTGCAGGTCATCTGAATCCATCTCACCTTATTCCTAACATCCTCTTCTGTCACACCAACCCTCTGCATGTACCTCCTTCACTATGTTCATGAAATTTCTGAGGTCTTCCTCTTTTCTCGCTGTCTGACAGCTCCATATTAAACATCCTTTGTCCAATATGTCCACTGTCTGAACTGTCTCAGCCTCTCTTACTTTCTCTCAGTCTACTCAACCTAATCTGTCCTTTATTATAATGATTTCTTGTCATTCCCAATGAAAGCTTTAATATCTTCAACTCCTCCAGATGCGCTTCCTGTCTTTTCGACAGTGCCGCTGTCCATAAACCGTACATCATAGCAGGTCTCGCTAACATCTTGCAGTGAAAATCAATAGAAGCAAGACGGAGTACACCTGTGTGAATAAGAAAGAAGCAGGCCGTTGTTCCCAAAGAACAAAAACTACTCTTGACTGTTTATTAAAATGAAGTCATATCTCTAACATATCCCGGTATAAGTTAAATAAAGATTATTTTGAACTCTGAATCATCCGAAGGTTTGAATTATTTAAGAGTATAAATATGGAGTTGGAAATGAACATAACGTGTCCTCTTTCTCACAGAGCCTGGCTAAGCTGACTGTTAACTTCCAAAGCAGCTTGTCGGTGAGCGATTCGGCCAGCGAGATGGCGAACAGCACTGGGACCGTGGGTGACAATCTGCAGCAGTACTGTGACACTGGCTGTCAGACTGACATCATGGGGGAGGTAGGAGACGCCGCTACACCTCCCTGTCTCACCCTAAATTAATAGTCAGCATCCCAGATGATGAGTGTATTACTTTATTTAACTCCCTGCATAAATTTGAAGTGACTAAAGCCAAATAATCTGATCGTATCGTGTAATCTGGTCCATTGCCTTATTTCTCTTCAGTATGTTTCCCAAGACTCCTCATATTTGGTGGACAAAGTGAAACTGAACTGGCAGTACGAGGAAGCCAAGAAAAAGTAAGTGTGCCTGGCTGTTTGTTATTCGTACTACTATGACACACCAGCAGTGGGAGGATGTGTTATGAATAGTATTTGCGCCCGGTGGACGTGGCTGCTGAGCGATGTCTGGCCGGCAGAATGAGCTGGGTGGTCACATTCTTGCCTGGCCACGCTGCTGCTGCTGACTGTGTGCTGCCTTTGTGCACACAGCCAAAGGGAGAGGACTGCCCACGGCCAGCCTCCATGTCAAACCCTGTTTCTCCGCAGGGTGATTTAATATAGACACTGTTTGGCTAAATATATCCCAGCTCACCCTATAGCGTAGACCAACTTATATGTTGGCAAAATCAACACTGGATAAAGCATGGAATTCCTTTACATTTAAAAAAAAAAAAAAGGGTGCTTACGAATTCAGCACAGGTTCGTCCAGTAATTTGGGCTGTAAATGTGACTCAGGCCACTTCGGTTAAATCTATGTGTTAGTTGGTCACCATATCAGGATCTCTCAAAAAAATCAAGGGAACATCTCTCACTAATTCACTGAGGACAAATGTGATGATGTGACAGCAGTCAGTGGAAATTCTCAACTGTTTGAAGGCTGGATTCAAAATCATATCAATGATTAAAGTGAAACATTGAAATCAGAAGCTAATCCAGCTGATGTCGTCATGTGTCCCAGTACTGCGTACCAACCCTACGTGCCTATATGCACTGACACGCTTACGAGGAAGCTCATTTAGGTCAATTGTATCTGTGATGCTGTTCTGGCGGATTGCGCAGCTCATGGCCATAGGAGAGGGTCGTTAAACGAGTAAATCGGTTTTGCTTTCACACTCAGGTCATGCCTTATCCAAACTATGTGTCATTATTATAAGAAAATTAAATTACAGTGGAAATTATATGACCCAGTTCACAAAAATGACAGACGGTGAGAAAATCTAGAACAAACTTCTGATGTTTGTGTTGTCTAATGATTCCTGGTCAGACAGTCTTCCAGCTATAAAGAGGTTACAGCAGCAACATCCTGAGTTATTACTTTGGCTCGATACACATTTAAAAAAAAAAAAAAAAAAAAAAGATTCATGTTGCTGTTGTGACCCAGCAGCTGTAGTGCCAACCATGACATCAGGAGGGGAAGAGAGGCAGGGAGGGAGGGGGGAGACCTGTGGAAACTTGCATGCTCTGTCACTGAGTCACTCTGTCTCAAATCCATCTCACATAAACACAGTTATTTCATCCAAGCTGAGAAATCACTCTGTGAGAACCCAATTAACTCTGAGCAAACATCTGGATCGTATACACCTGTAAGAGCACTCGCTGATGCAGCAGGTAGCTCGGGCAGAAATTACAGACACTGAATGCTGTCATTATAAATCACAGCATGAAGCGTCAGCAGGGCTCAAGTGTGCAGTGTTAAGTGGAGCTGATTGTACGTGTGTTGCTATAAACACTTGTGCAGAGTAAACAGAAGCTGTACATAATGCTGCAGGTAGCATTTATTCAGCAGCCGCTCATAAAAATATTAATATGGGGCCACAGAGGTTGTGAATGTGAGTGTATGTAAACTTTAAACCACAACTATTATCATGAAGTTCTGAGTCTGAAAGACTGATTTTTTTTAAATTTCTTCTTAATCATGGTATGTGAATTTAAAGTGAACGTGAAATTTACGATGTAAAAATGTAAAGGGTTTATACAGCATGTGTAATCTTTCCCGCTCCTCTCTCAGGGTGCAGAGCATACAGCACCAGCTAGCACAGCTGGACAGTGAGAGCTGGTCGGGGCGGGCCGAGGCAGACCGCGACCGGGACTTCTTGCAACTCCTGCGCGAGAAGGAGGCCCTCCTGCAGGAGATCATTCATGTCAGCAAGCAGCAGCACCTGCCGGAGAAGCTGCTGGAGCTGGAGGAGGAGCGCTCCAGGCTGGAGGAGGAGGTGCAGAGGGCACAGAGCTCCCAAAGCCAGGGAGCCAATCAGAGGTGAGAATGATGACAGTGTGCTCTCTTACTGTATTATTTGTTTATGCATCTTAAATTTGACTGTCAGAGTGATAATTTACAGTCAGGTGCACTTTAATGTTATTTAATAAATATTGGGTTAATAAGTAACAGTTATCATCAGAACACACCAATAGCACCATATTGGATATATAATAATAATAATAAAGACACCTGAAGACTCATTCCACATTCAAACAGATGCCAAATGAAGCCAAAGGTTACTTTGTGTCATAAATGAAGATAATCTCAAGGTGAATGGTCTCACCATAACAGTAGTCAAGCGATCGAGTAAACAAAATGTGTATCACAGTTCAAATTACAACTCTTTATACAAACATTTTCATATTTATGGAATAAGCAAGAAAGACATAAAAACAACAAAACAAGAGAAGCCACAGAGAAACAAATGGAAAGAAGTTTATAGCAAGAAAATATAAAGTCATATAGATGGAAATGCTGAGATGTCATATGGTCCTCTCGAGTAATGGAGCCTGTGAAGTGCCGCCAGTTTTTTTTTTTTTTTTTTTTTTTTTTTTTTTGTTTGTTTTTTAAATCAGCTTGCTTTACCTAACACGTCATATTGTTCTACATCCATTAAAGGTACTTGGAACAATAATTTGTTGACACTGTATGAACTGAGAGTGGTACACATTGTGTTTAAATGTTAACAGGGCATCAGTATTTCCAATCTTTTTACACTCATTTGGAAATTATTATCTTCTCTGCCCCATCATCGCCTCCACTGCCTTCATCATAGCTGTCATATGTCTGTGAACTTAGCAGCCTGTGGGGTTTCTTTTTGTATCAAGGGGATGCACATATACTCACATACTAAAATGAAAAGCTGTAAATCCATCATCATAAATCGCAGTGAGCTGTTGGACTGTGTGTCCATTTCCATACTACATACTAACTGTCAGCAGGTTTCCGTATGTGGTTTGTTCACACTGGAAAAATGACAAACCAAAGAAAACTCAAAACAGTTTCCATGCAGAAACAATTTGTTACTGATATTTTTATTTATTGCCCGCTTTGTTTCAGCTTTTTATCGCACAGTTTTTAAACATTTACTAAAACCTTTTAGAATGGGTTTGAAGTGTGTATAAAAATGAGCTGATCAGGGGAAGGATGCCTCAAATAACTCTCCTTACATGAAACCATAACATAGTGTATCTCGTTCACTATCAGATTAGGTTTGCAGCTGTGTTCTTCTAGAGGGAATATACCAGTGCCCTCGTAGCCCAGTTTATCCTGTAAGATTAAAACGCAGTGAGCTGTTACACAAGCCTGTCGGCTGATATGTGATGCCATACATTGAACTCTGGATTTCTTATACATCGAAGTGAATCTCCCAACAGGATCCTGCAGCAGGAGAAGAGGAATGTTCTGCTGAGACAGCTGGAGGAGGCAACACGCATCACCACCTACCTTCACTCCCAGCTGAAAAGGTGCAGCACACACTCCTAAAGTTCCTCAGTCATTGTCTGTGTCTGCTCTCTCATGGGTCACATGTTCTGTAGTTTTGCCACCACTGGGAGTTTTAAATTAAAGTGAAATTGTAATCAAAATAAAACAGAAGTGCAGACAGCTTTAAATAACTATAATAAATAAAGTTTTCATTTACTGAATTCATAAAAGGCATTATTTAGATTTCTACCCATTTCTCTCCTGCTCCTTTGTCTTGTCTGCCTCCAGCCTGTCGGCCAGTTCTCTGACCGTGTCGTCCAGCAGCAGCCGCGGCTCTTTAGCCTCCAGTCGGGGTTCCCTGGCGTCCAGCCGAGGCTCCCTCAGCTCCATCAGTTTCAGTGACATCTACGGTCTCCCCCAATATGAGCGCCACGAGGGCGCTGGAGAGCCCCTTGAGCCTCACCTCCGTTACCTGCTTCCCCCAGAGACCGTCTCAAGAGACTGCTCCATGTTTACCCCCGACCCTCTGACCCAGAGCAAAACCAAACGCTCCCACGACACCCCGCAGTCCCTGGCTTCGCTGTCCTCCCGCTCCTCGCTCTCCTCCCTGTCACCGCCCAGCTCGCCAATGGACACGCCCTACCACTCTGCCCCTCAGGACTGTCCCCTCACCCAGATGACGGAGGAATACATGGAGCAGGCGGGCCGCGGTATTTTAGAGGGGCTGCGGGCGCAGTCACAAACCCTATCACACACCTCCATGATAAGCAGTGAGGAAACGGTCAGCCCGGCCGCTGTGCATCAACTGGATAACAAGATTCACAGAGACAGTGGGGCTCAGGCGGCTTTCACCTCCACAGGTAAGCGAAGAAACTCTGTATAAACCTAACTCAGAGTTCACAAAAAAAATGTTATATTAATGGGTCAAAATGATTAAAACGGTCACTGTGCTGTTTTCTGTTTTGCTGTTATTATCTTGTTTTGCCTTTCAGCACATTTCCTTATCGTCACTGTAGACATTCAATAAAGTTAAAATTCACTCTCTGCCAAGATATTTAGCTACTTAATTTGATTTAATTATAATAAATGTTCACAGAAACCCCAAAGAAGTTGAGTTTGTGGGTAATTATCATGATCTCAATAAAAGAATAAAGGCAAAAGAGCAGAAATTCTAAATGACACAATGTCTAATCAGTAAAAGACAGCAAGAGACAACAGCTCACTCATTCTGTGAGCTGCTTTTCCTGAGGCAGGCTGTCTTCCTGAGACTCTAAAGATATGATTTTACCTAAAATGCTAAAGCCTACCTGCTAATGCATTGAATTAACTCCAAATCTTTGTAGGAGTTACTCTGAGGGGAAACAGTGCCAACAGAAGTGGCAGGAGAGCCAGGAGAGTCTCTGCAGGTGTTTCTGAGGATGCTCTGGCCACCGACAGCGGGGTGTTTGAGGCCTGGGGCAGAAGGTGAGTAGAGGTCCATTCTCACGGTATTAAAGCTAAACTTTAACACCTCCTAGTGGAGAAGGAGAGTACTACACCCGAAATAAGAACGCGTTCAGAATTTGTGACTGTGGTGTTTGCATGGCATTGCATTTCATTATAAATTCAGGTAGTTATAATCCTGTCCATAGAGGCTTGACTACCTTTAGTAGACTAAACAAAAAGCTTGTGTCCAGTAAAGTGGGAAAACTCTTTGCTCATTCACCATTTTTCCATTCGTCCAACAGGGCGGAGGAGTTTGATGAGATGTCATACATGAAAGAGCTGACGTCTGCGAGCGAGCCCACCCAGATCCAACTGGGACTGCTGTGAGTAAACAAGTTAGTGCAGACAGTGCGTGGGTGGCAAAGCTCGTTCCTCGTTAATACCTCTGGATGAACTGTATTCTCTCTTCACAGGTGGGAGTCCAGTTCTCAGTCTCTGCGACTGCATCTGTTACAAGTCAAAAATTTAAATAGGTCAATTGTGAGAGACGGCTATAAAGTGTGAGTACTTTCAGCTCTGAAAATGAAAGAAATACTTGTGGAAGAGTTAAAGTGGCAGAAGGAGATGACTCTATATTAATCAGATGGTTAGTTTACGGGATGCACAGGGAAACTGCTGCTACTCCAGTTTAGGTTAAAAAGAACAGACTTGATGGATTTCTAGTTTAAAAGTCAACTTTTTAAAAAATTTATGCAGTTTTTTTTTTTTTTTTTTAATCATTAATCTGTTTAGCTAAATTTCCCATATCTTTTCTAACTCGTATTGAGACTGTCAGGCCACTGAGATGATAGGCCTGGTGCACAGGCTGGAGCATTGGCTCACTATCCTGTTTTTATTACATGGAATAAGAATAACATATCAACAGCAAAACAACACTGCACGAGCTGTATTCAGCCATAAACATTACAGTTAAAAGGATGTCCGAGTACTTCGTTAGACTTTCCTTGATCTTTGCACTTTGCGTTTAAAGGCACCCACTTATCTCCAGTTTGCCTCCTGCAGTTGTTCGTGGAATATCAGGGGAAGAAATTTCACAAACTGATATGTTGCATCATATCACAGAGGAATTTATTGAGCTCTTTAGAACAGCCCATTTTTAAAATAGTTGTAAAGGCAGACTCAATGACAAAGGGAGTAGAAACGTCCTTCTTCCTATAGTGTTCCTTTTACTTGAGCCAACACTCTGAATCTTTTCTGTCTCAGCACTCTGAGGACACTCATTCGCATTAAGTAGAAGTCTGAGTATTGTTCTTTTCATGCGTTGTTCTTCAGGTATGTGAAGGTGCACCTGATTTCACTGGACGGCAGCAGGGCCTGTGCGTTTTACTGTTGTACAGCATTGGAGCCACAATCCCAGATGACTTTCAACGAAGGCTTCCGCATTCCTGTCCCAGCAAACGCCCTGGCGGTGTGCGTTCTGCAGCTGTCTGTCTGCTCACTGGGACCTCAGGCTCAGGAAGAGCTGCTGGTGGGTCTGAAGGGCTCAGCTACCATAACCTCACTGCTGGTGGAGACTGGGGTTACAGCTGTTCAGATTAAAATGTCCTGTGTTTGCCTGCAGGGTAAAGCCCAGGTGAGCCTGGCAGATTGTGAGGGGAGCCCAGAGATGGTTTACCACTGGCTGCGAGTGCAGATGTTGAATGGGACAGAGTCACAAAGGCCTGAACAGAGGAACGTCATCCAACGCAGACACCAGGATGGCCAGGTTGACGAACAAAGGCCCGGAGCCATGGTAAACATATTTTATTTAGTCAATAACAGCAGTGTCAGGAAGCAGCTGGACGGTGCTGCTCAGGTAAAAATCAGTTAAAAACAAAGACTTTGGCTGTGTGACTGCGTCTGGAGGACCTGGTCAGGGAGAATTCAGACCAAATAGTCATTTTGCCCAAAACATTAAGGTGTCAAATCGCGTATATAAACCAGATTGACATTACAGTTGCTACATCCACAATAAAGCCGCAGCCTGTGGTTCCAAGAGCTGAGCCTGAGTAAACTAATTTTGTTCACTGGATCCTGTAAGTTGTAATCCTGCTAATTCTTTTGGATAAATTCACATTCCCATTGTTGAATAGCAGCTTGTAGCCAACGGCCTGCAGGCGTGTAGCTTGTTCAAGTGCGTAATTGACAAGAATGTGTGTCAGAAGCCAAGTCAGCCTGCATGCTCCAGCCTCAGCAGTCAGAGGGAGGGGAGTGATGAAAGACTGAAGATCTTTTTTGAGGGATTAAAATGTGATGTTACAGGACACTGCATGCAATCTGCTGTCACGCAACACCCCCACCCACCTGGAGGAGCGGGAGAAGAAGGACGAGCCTGGGGAGGCAGCGTCGGAAAGGTGACATTATCCTCCTCTCAGGCTAGATTTTGCTTTGACAAATAAATACATCGTTTTGGCCCCTGTCATGTTTGTACCTTTATGAGGATGGTGCATTTTTCAGGAGTTGGCAGGCGGAGTCAGTGGACAGCGGCTGCAGCAACAGCATTGCATTCGCCGCTCCCTGCTCAGAGGGCCTGTGTGCAGAGGGAATCTGCATCACCACCGGAGGACGCTGTGACCAGACAGTCTGCAAACCCTCAACAATAAAGGTACGAGGTGACGCTTTGGTAGTGAGGAGATTCTTATTGGGGGAAAAAAATCTGGCATTAAAAGTTCTGTTCATACATTTTTTGTAGGTAGAAAAGGCAACCATGACAGAAGGCATGTTCCCAGAGCCGGTGCGAGTCCGACCTAAAGAGCGGGGAGGCCGCTGGGGTCACGCCTCGCCGTTCATGCGTGGTAGCACCATCGTTCGCTCCCAGACCTTCTCACCGGGCGCTCGGAATCAGTATGTGTGCAGGGTGAGTATTTTATTTTATTATAAAAGTGACAGCATATAGATACGAATATAAGATGTGTAGTGTAATTCTCATCTTTCTTTCCTGTCATGCTGTATATCCATCTGGATGAAAAGGCCGTGCACGATTAATGTGCAGACAATGTGCAGGAAAGCCCCCCCTCATTTTAAGTATTTAAAATGTTCAAACATGAGCTGATTCTTGAATGTAATTAACTGTTTTACAGCAAGTTAAACAGACAACATTCAACCTTGTCAACCATAATTATGACTTTCTGCCACCCGCCTGCGCCCCGCCCACCTCCAGGAACATTTATACTGTATTGTTTGGTTTGAGTTGCCCATCAGCTGTGGAGGTGTCTCCTTTATCTTAATATATATATAGCTCAAAAACATCATCTGACAGCTGTGTCTCTTTCCAGAAATCATGACCTAGTTACTAAAATACCCAAATAAAATCCACAAACGCTGTTGTGAGCAGTTTCATGTCGGAACTAATTTCTCTCTACTGTCTACATTTGCCAACCAAAAGAAGTGCACAGCTAGTTTCTGCTCAGCTGTGAGGGGACGACTTTAAGTGTTTACATCCTGTGTAGATTTGCGCTTTCGTCTGCAGCGCTAAGATCGGTGGGTGTAGTGCGGTAACAGGTTTGTGTTTTTAGACTAACTGGGTCATGATTTGTGGAAAGAAACATGAATGAGTGTCTCACATTTTTTGTGAGATGAATGATTTTTAGTCCTTTGTGCCACACTTAACTCTTATCTATGAATCATTCAACCATAAAAAAGGCCCCTAATTCAAAGTACGAAGCAGTGTTGTGTTTACATGTAACACACGACTTGGTAAAGAACCAAATGCATCTTAAATCTATGAAAAACTAATTGAATATATGAAAAATGCCAAAGACAATATATTTGCTTAAAATAGTATAGAACGAGGAATAAGCTGAAAACTTTTGGAATACTGTGCAAAGTGTCCATAAAGTGGAAATGGCAGTCCTAAAAAACTACATCAGTGCATTGTCTTCCTTCTCTCACTCCAACCAGTCGCAGCAGATGGCCCCGCCCCTCCCTGAGCCTGGTTCTGCCGGAGGTTTCTTCCTGTTAAAAGAGAGTTTTTCCTTCCCACTGTCGCCAAATAGCTTGCTCATAGGGGGTCATATGGTTGTTGGGTTTTTTTTCTCTGAAGGTATTATTGTAGGGTCTACCTTACTATATAAAGTGCCTTGAGGCGACTGTTGTTGTGATTTGGTGCTATATAAATAAATTGAATTGAATTGGACCTGAAGCTGAAGTGGAAATGGCAGTCCTAAAATAAATCGGTGTATAAAAGAAAGAAATAGGACCTGGCACAGGACCTGAGAGATACATTTGGCCCTGAAGCCTCATCAGATGTTGTCTCAGTGGAAGAGTGGCTGTCAAGTAGCCATTCTTAAGGAAGGGAAACAGGGAGCAAAGGCTGAGGTGTTCCAAATTACAGGCATCACTGAGGGCCATCGTACTTATGGAGCGATCCAATTTTATTCCAAAATCTATAAACCATGGTTTGTTGTAGTTTGAGGCTACATTTCAGTCAGCAGTGTTGGGAATCTTGTCGAAGTGATGTGATTAATTTAGCATCTGATGGGAAACAACAATGGACTGGCCTCCCCAGAGCCCGGACCTTAACATTATTGAAGTAGTGTGGGATCATGTTCTTCCAAAGAAGAGCTTTGAATGTCCTTGAAAGCCTGGAGAACTGTTCCTGAACACTACTTACAGAAGGCTGGTCTGAGAGAGTCCAAGCTGTGTTAAAGGATAAAGGTGGTCGCACCAAATATTGACATTCAAGCTAATTAGAATTGTTCAAACCGTTTTTGGTGCACAAAGCCTTGCAGGGAAGTCCGTGTCTCCACTTGTCTGTAATTAACTAAAACATTTGGGCCAGTTTAAACATGAAATAAATCACTGCCATATTTTCCATATTCATAACAAAATGTAAAGAAATTAGGGTCGGCTCAAGAGTTTTGCACATTACTAAGTGTGGCTCACTTTAAAATAAGGCAACTCGCACTAAAATAATCTAGCTGGATTATTTGGCACCATGGGGCAGTGGAAACATGTATTTGATTTTAGGGTGAGCTGTGGCCTTAAAGTGGATGTTATTGTTTCTTTCAGCTGTATCGCAGTGACAGTGACAGCTCAACTCTACCAAAGAAGTCGCCTTTTGTTAGAAACACATTGGAAAGAAGAACACTGCGATATAAGCAGGTACGTTCTCATTATGTCTCTTTCACCCTGTGCCTGTACGGGTTTTTTTGTCGTTTACCTGAGTTGTCTGTGTGTGAGCAGCAGTCGTACCGCTCCCCCCTGGCCGAGCAGCCGACGCGCACCTCCCTGGACCTGGAGCTGGATCTCCAGGCCTGCAGGACCCGTCAGAGGCAGCTGATGGAGGAGCTGAGCGCCCTGAGAGAGCTGAAGCTGCGACTGGAGGAGCCGCAGACCACGGAGGCCACCGAGCTCCCCAACTGGGCGCTGAGGGACGAGCGCTTTCGATGCCTGCTCAGAGAGGCCCAGAGACAGGTGAGGAAACTGAGTGGGCTGCAGCTCCCTTACAAATACGCCTCTCCCAGCAGCGTTTGACAGTTTTTGCTGCTTTACAGGCCAACCAAAGCAAGCAGGAGCAACGTCAGGAAGAGGCGGCAGAGAGGAGGCTGAGGAAGGCCTCTAAGGAGGTTCTACAGATGAGAGGGCAGAGCCAGAAGGAGCCGCTGCCTGTGCAGACGTTCAGGTGAGAAATGCACTGATCAGTTTTCACATTGTTAGTCACGGCACCGAAGTCCAGGAAAATTACTGTGCCTGTCAGCAGAGGCTGCACTTCAGGTTAAACTGATGTGATATATAAGTCAGCTAAAATCTGTTTCAGCTGTATGCTATGAACACCCGCTGACCCCAGAAGAAGTCTTAAATTTAGCTTGGCATCTATTCCTTCCTCGTGTTCTGAAGAAAGATATCGTGGAAGAGGACTGTTGTTTAGAAACTTAAGATCTACAGAGCTCCTACTTTATTCATATCACATATCCATAGTTTAAATCAGGAACCTTACATAATGTTACATTTGTGGTTATTTCCATCAGAAGAAAGTCATGGCAGGCCCAAACAGTGGGTTCCACTAAATTAAATTCTTTAAGACTTAAATAATCAGAAATGTGACAAGTAGCAGGAGAAGAATTTCTAAAACTTTTACTGGCAAATAAGTCAAGTTCATGCAAAGACTGATCTTTCTTCTTCATTCATAACGTCTGCAAATCTCTGACACATTGGACATCAAAGTCTAGACCTAACTGATCAGCGACGATCCATTCCTGCTTTATCAGCACTCCAAGTTGCTGATCCACCTGCTCTTTAAGGACTAACTAAAAATATCCATCAATTCAGGACCAATTTGGTGACCATGTGTGCATTTTTCCAGCCTTACACAGCACAATGTCACAATGCAAAAATGACACATTGTGCAAAACTGACCGAAAATCTACGGTCAAAGCAGCAAAGTGTACGAAACACAAAACGACAGAACTTTTGTCTACACTGATTTAAAAGTCAAACACCAAAGAGACACGGCACAGTTCACAAGATCACTGCTGATTAGGAAGCTTTTACTAAAAACGGCATATTAATTATAACAAGTCGTTGTCTTTGCCTGCAGAGAGAAGATGGCTTTTTTCACAAGACCAAGGTTCAACATACCTCCTTTGCCGGCTGACGATGTATGAGAGCTCGTCTCTGTGTTATGTGACTAAACATGAAGTATTTGTGCCTTTTTTTTTTTTTTTTTTTTGAGCTTATGAAGTACCAAGATTTCTTCTAAGGCCACAGGCGACGTGACCAGCAGACTATGAAGACTCAAAGCTCAAAGGTTTCACATTTTCAGAAACATTTGTGTGATTATTGTAAACACAAACACACTAAAGATGCACAGTTATCGACGACAGCGCGGCTGCTCGTTTCTTTTTTTTGAGGAAAGTGACTTTCGAACAATCTCCCTCTCTGCTCCTGTATGACTATCTTCTGTTTGTGCTTACAAAAGGCTGGAAGACGGGAACAAAAGTCAGTTTGAACAAATTCACTGTACTGTAACTTATTTTATAGTACTTTTCCTTGAAGGAAATAAAAAAGAACTCTTCCTGCTTTTTTTAAGTGTATTTTGTAGCTTTGAACAAATAGCACTTCAGTGTTTTTACATACAGTAAAATTGAATTATTGTCTGATTTGTCTCCTAATTCTTAAGAGTTATTTGCATAAAAAGTCACTTTGTAATCCACTTTTGTTACAGATGTCATTGTCCTTTTATTGTTATTAAAATTAATATTATTTCATGTACTTTTCAATATATGGATGAATATATGAAACACTGTATTCAGATTTTTTTCTTAATGTATGAACATCTGCAGTGTTACCTCTTGTGAAGATAAAACCATTAATCTGTATCTCGCTTGTAATCAGTTGTGCAAAAAGCAGGATTTTAATGTATTTATTCAACCTGTGCGAGGATGGAGGTGGTGTCATATTCTGCACACGCAGGCGCTTTCTTTAAATGTGTCACAGCATTACACAAGATTTTTCTCTAACCACAGCCAGCCTCCGATGACCCATTTGAGTCTAAATTTGCAGATTCTTGAGAAGCAGGCAGCTGTGTCAGCTAATTATCTTTATACAACATCCTGTTGAAGTTTTTTCATAACGCAAGGAGAGGCAGCAGATGTAATTCGACTGCAGCGCCGCTTCAGAGGTTTCGTTAGCAGACAAAGCGACTCAGTTGGATTTCTCATGGAGGCATCAGAGGCAGCGACGTGTTGACACATCTGCAATCAAACCTTAAAGTTCTCATGGTTCGTCTCTAAACCGAAAAATTCAGCTTGCTTTTTGTAGAGGCCCCACGAAGCCCAGGAGCGTGCCTCTGCTTGTCTGTATTTTTTGGGGCCAATTTTACAAACGCTTGTGCATTTTTCAGAGGACAGCTCGGGGGCAAGTCATTCAATACTTTTATTGTAACATAGCATCAAGGATCCCCTGAGAATAGTTTCCAATGCAGAAGGAACATGAAAAACACCAGATTACCCCCCTGCTCTTTTTGTTGTATTCAGTACAAAAGGTTAGATGCTAGGGGGGACGACAACACACTTTAACGCTCATACAGAAAAAAATAATTGCTAAAACTTTTTAAGAATAACTTAGTTGGAACATAAATTAACAAAAGTGGGTTAGAGAAAATGAATTCGGGTGCAGCTTACAGAGAGGTATAAATGCAAATACAAAAGCCACAAACCATTTTTACCCGCACCTGCATTCTCTTTAAACAATACGAACCACACACAATATAAGAAAACACGATGACAAACCACTGTGTTATGCGTCCAGTTGAGCAGCTGTTCAAAATGAACAGGCACCTGTAATAGGTCATAAAGGCTGAGAGAATATAGTATCTGGGTCAATGTTTGCACATCGTAAGTGAGAGCCCTGCTGTTCCACTCAAACACATATACATCTGTTTGTAGTGACGTGTAGGAGATGTCCAGTAAAACAAACAAACATTCACGAATCTGTGTTTTCAGGCTTTAAAATTAAAGGGGAACTATTATGTTTTGCCTAAATTTCTGTCACATGCAGTACTGTGTAAAAGGCCTGAGCCACACTTCATTTCTTCACATCCAGGGAGCCAGACTTTAAGTAGACTTGAGCTTTCAGCCCAGTCCCCGTACCTGTCCATTTTCAGAGGAACTTTTGTTAGTTAAGCCACTCAGTCACCTACTTATCACCAGAGCACAAAAAAGGCACCTAACTCAAGGGATGAACCAGTGTTGTGTTTTTACATAATACAACTTTGCAAAGAAGTTCTTTTTAAATTGTATCTCTTGGTGCTTTTGCAAGTCTGCCAGTTGGATGCTGTATTTCCGTGTCTTTTGTTTATTATATGAAAAAAGCCAAAGCTAACACAGTTTGATAGACATAAAATAGTAAGTTTACATCAACAAGGTGATTCCCTCATCAGAAGTGGTCTCAGTGAAAGGCTGTGAAGAAGCCATTTGTAAGGAAGGGAAAAAGAAGTATGCGAAATTACGCGAGAACTGGAGCGAAGAATCAGTGGTAACAAATTCAAATTGGAAAATTTTTGGTTTAAATCACGGTCAGTCCATAAGGATGAGATCAGGGGCCAATAGCGGTCATCTGTAAAACATGGTGGGGAATCTTGTCAAAATTCATGGTCTTAGGAATGCTGAAAGTACCATCAGGTTTTGATCCACCATCCAATACTTTCCTCTGATTGACATTGTGTATGAGACCACTGTCAATCTGCTAAAAGCAAATCCGGACAGAAAAGACAAAAAAACCAACACGCAACACTGTTAGTCATGAAGCCCGGACGTCAACATTATTGAAGTGTGATCTTGACAGAGAACAGAACAAAAGGCAGCCGACATTCAAAAAACAGCTTTGAATGAAGCCTGGAGAAAATTACCAGAAGGTTCGTCTCAGAGAGTTTAGGCTATGTTGGAGAATAAAGGTGATAATGTATTTTAAAAAATGAGCAGTGACTCAAGACTTTTGCACAGTACTGTAGATCGCTCCAGTTTGAGATGTTTAATATAAACATGTACAAGGAGATCAGTGTATATACATAAAGTAAATCCCAGGCTGTTGAACCCGTGTATCTACTGTTCGCCCAGCTTGACCAATGTTCAACCAGGTGAAACCAGGTTGAACCAGGTCTGGTATTGTTGGGCCCTGAGTGAAAGCAGTGCTAAAGTTGGGGTTGAAACCTGTTCTGCTATCAGCGTTTTCCCTGCTGTGCTCTGCGTGAAGCGTACATTATTGAGGAGCAATTTACTAGTCCTATAAATCAAGTGTAACCATCAACTACTAGGAGGCACACCCTCAGTTTAAGTCCAACGTAGGTGCTCGAGATGTGAAAACGAAAGCTTTCCTCAAACAGTTCTCACATAAAATTTAATTTGTTTTTTGCACGCACACACCGTTCTGCCTGTTCTGCACACTCACATCCAGAGACTGTGTCCTCACAGCTGTGTTCTTTTCAAAAACGCAACTTCGTGATTACCTGCACACGACGCATTCAGGCGACATGTGCAAACTGTAGCTTTAACAAAACAACATGGCTTGCACTCTCCTCGGTCTCTGCAGCTGTACGGTGAATAAGGATTGCTTTGATCTGTGAATCAGGCAAAGCTCCCGATTCCAAGAGTAACATTATCTTGGGCTGGGAATGATAATAGACCCCCTTTAAAAAACAACAACAAAACAACAAAAACAAAACAAACAAACAAACACGAGGTGGAGTAGCACCAGTGCACATACAGCATGATGCACAACGGCAAAGATATATATATTTTAAAAAAAAAAAAAAAGCCTGAGTCTGCACGTCTATCTCAGACCAACACTGGCACTTCTCTATATGTTAATTTAAACACACAACATCTGTCTGTTCACAAAAGCACCTCATCACTCTGTCCACCTCCTTAATGACCAACAGCCAATAAGATTTAAGTCCAGTCTGTGAATCCAGCTCAGAGTTTTTTTAAATGGGGATGGAGACTATGGTCGGAAGCTCCCCGATAGGAGGTGGGTTGTACTTCTCGACCCTCATCAGCCGCCGCAGGATGTCATCCCGATCACGTGGCCATCCATATACATGTGTGTTCTGGAGCCAGTTAGGCACGTGGCACTGATTATACATTCAAACAAAACAACAAGAAACAAAACAGGGTGTGAGACTGGGTGGTGGGTGGAATCAGTGGCGTGATCTCACTCAGGAAGACATGTAAAAATTACCTTTTTAGCCCCGGGGAACAGGATAGGAATGAACCTGAAATTCTTGCTTCCATTCTGGATGAATTCATTCTGCAGCTGAGTGACACACACAGGAAAACCACATACACAATTTGATTTCACAGCGGCGATGAGAGCACGCAGTTTTTCGCTCTCGTTAAGATTATTTCAGTCTTCGTTTGGACCACATTCAGGTCGCTCACCTGTTTATGTATGTAAACCGTGTTGTAGGTCCTCTCGTCGCTCTCCAGGCCAGCAGGGGAAGCGGTCACCGTCTCGTAGTACTTGGGGCTGATGATGATGATGATGAGATACTCTTTCTAAGACAAGAGAAAATTACAACTGGCAGTAAGCTACTGCAGCTATCAAACTTCTTCATGCAACAAGTTCACTCTTGCAGAACGTCTTGAGTTCCTAGATGTGAAAATGACTTCCTCTGTAGGCAGATTACTCAATTTAAATTGTTTTCATTCAATTTGATCATCATGAAAGAATTTCACCGACAGTTTGCTTTTTTTTTTTTTTTTACCTCACTCAGGTATCGCTCCATGAAGTCAATCTTGCTTATGCTTCTGAACTGCTGCTCGAAAATGTCGATCTGAAACAAGCAAAGCTGCGAGTCAGACAGTTTAACCCTGCGCAGAAAACACACAAATTCTTTATACATTTTAATTGTGTAAAGCCAGTTAACAGGACAAGCTGACAAATAACACGCAATAACTTGTAAGATATTAACAGAAACTCAGAGTCACCAACAAAATGAAAGCAAGAAATATGTAACGTGATGAGCTGATGAGAGTCTAGACTAAAAGTTCATCTGTAGCATCCAGCATTCACTCTGGGAGGAAATTACAAAAATAGGCAGGAATCACAATTTAGTTCAAAAATCACTTGTTTAAATGGATATACAGTAAGCTATTTAATAAGCTATTTATTATATACTATATTTATAATAATTGCACCTAAATTTGTAACTTTAGTATTACAATGACAAAGTTTTTTAAAATGTTTGTTAAAATCTAGCCAGCTGAATTTTAACTGTTTTTTTTCCAGCTCCTGACATTTTAAGTTGCTCAAACAAAACACACAAAAAGACTAAAAGCTGCACGTACGTGCGTGTCAAAGCCGTTGTGCCGCAGCAGAGCCACAAATTTGATGATCTCGTTGACATGCTTGTCGTTGTCTGCTTCGTAAGTGACGAAGACACGCCCTGCAACAAAAACAAACTTTTTCAGAGGCGGGATCGTCTGACAACAGGACCAGGCGTCTGATCTGCTCGTGAGCACTCACTCTGCTCCAGAGACAGCGGCGCGCTGCAAGGAGGGCGCTTCTCTTTGACTGGAACATTGTGTCCGCTGTATGTAGTTAAAAAAAATTATTTTAATAGCAGAAACAAGCAACAGAGTGAGAAAGAATTTAATTGTAATTTTTAAAAAAAAATAAATAAAAAAATCAAAACTCACATCTGTGTGAATCCACCTGCAGGAACTCTGCAGTCACCTGCATCTGCAGCAGTACAGACAAAATAAATACCGGCTGCGGTCTGTGCGTGGTTTAAAGGTTAAAAAAGGGTCCGGCAAACTTACAGTACTGGCGGTAAGCTGGGTGGTACTCAGGCCAGGGATGCTTGTTGACCATAGGCTCCCTGTTGAAGGCGTCTGCAGGGCACTGAGCACAGCAGGCGGGCCCCTGTGGTGCACACGAGTATGGCGATAACGTGTGGTGGTACAGGTTGGCTGAAGGCGGGTTGGAGCGCAGAGAGAGAGGCTGCTCTAAGCTGCCCATGCTGCTGTGAGTGCCGGGGAGGGACAGGAACTTGCATCTGGAGAGGCAGCTCTCTCCAGAACAGCTGGAGTAATCTTTCTGGCTCAGACAGGACGGCAGGCTGTTGGGATATCCCGACCAACTGCTGGCGAAACTCGGGTGGAGCCAGCCGCTGTATGCCTGGCTCGGGAAAGGAGTTTGGGGGCTGTACCCAGCTGGCAAGCTGCGAGAGGGCTGGGATGGGCAGAAGCTGGACTGGGGGAAGATCCTAATGTGCTTGTGCTCCTCTGTGTCCAGGCTCTGCTTGCCGAACAGAGAGCCATCACGGTCTGAAAGAGGGTGGTGGCCCAGAGGGTCGGAGGCGGACTCCGGTTTGGAAAGAATGCTGGGGTCTCTCAGCTCTGCACTCATGGTTTCATCGTCTTCTTCAGGTGTGTTGCGGTGACTGACCAGGTGGCTGATGTGACTGTGAGCCGGAACATTTACCAAAACGGGGGAAGGCAAATTAATTTCAGTCTGACTTTAGTGGAACTTCTGTTTCACGCACTTTATCAGCTCTTATCAAGTGTGATATCCTCTGTGACTTTCAAGTGAAAGCACAGCAGAAAGGCGCTGGGATGCGTGCAGTGTTTCTCTCACCTAGTAGTTGTTGAAACCGAGTAGACCGACGTGGGCAGCATCATTGGACCTTTTCCTCCTGACATCCATGTGTGTGGGGTTTGAGATGCACATGAAATTCTGCTGGAGATAAAAACACACACGTGGGTATTTAAAGAACCCGAAAATGTGAAATTATGATGTGAACAGGAGGTGTAAACAGTCCCTTGTCTGTGAGACAAGATGAACGGCAGTACATGTTGTGATTAACATCCAGATAAAAGTTGATATATTTAGTTGACATATTTAAAGAAACAGAGCTGATGAGCTGTTAAAGCCAAATTTATGAACGGCCCTACATTACTGCAAACTCCACACAGTGCACAGTAGGTAGCGTGGTCCCCCCATGGGGCGTGGTCACCTCATGATCGGAAGGTCGGGGGTTCAAATCCACTGAACGGCTACCCTGAGGTACCCCTGAGCAAGGTACAGTCCCTACACACTGCTCCCCGGACGCTGGATTGGTGGCTGCCGACTGTTTCACTGAGTGAACGGGTTAAATGCAGAGAGAATAATTTCCCCACGGGGATCAATAAAGTATACATTATTATTAATAATAATAATACCTGCAGAAACACTCTTGGTGAGGCAGGCTGTGTAAATAAATTACACTTTCTCTTGTGTGATTGTTTTGTCATTTCTATAATATTACAGTAGTAGTTAGTAGACGGAGGTCGGATTATTTTTTTTTAATCCTGTTTGGACGTTTTATTATAATAAACCCAGCTCAGTCAACTCGGGACCACTTTTATTCGAGGTGAACAAACTCATAAAGCACTTCTGATATCTGCCCACACTCGGTGTCTTTTTGACTTGATTTGCAAGAAACGTGCCTCCCACACAGGGGACTTTTCTCTAAATGTTTAATGGTCAACACATCAGGAAACGCACATGTGGGAATAAGGAAATGATGGTTCTCATTTACCGGAGAAATCAAACCACAAACATTTTAAAATGTAAAACTTGCCTCTGGGATTTCAGAGGTCTTCCCGATGTCTTTTTGTGTTTTGTTTTTAAAGCGCTCAAACTTCCATGAAAACTGCTTTCAGTGAATTAAAGAGAAAAATAAGTCTATCGCATCCCCTTAGATCGTTTTTTAGGGTCACCGTTCATTTTTCCACTGACTTTCTCCACAGAGAAGCCGTGTAACCTCGTTTTAGGTGGGTTTGTCTTCCAACACACCCCTGATAGTTCCCGTAAATGTAAATCACACTCATTAAAAGCCGATCTGTGGTCGCAGTTTGCACTTTCCACTGACGCTGACCCAGATATTTCTTCGTCTGCTTAAATTTCAGGCTGACTTCCTGCGGTTCAACATAAAGCATACACACACACACACACACACACACACACACACACACACACACACACACACACACACACACACACACACACACACACACACAGCGTTCCAATAATCACACTTTCAATTTTCACATCACTACGAGCGTTAAATTAGCTGTAGTACAATCTGCCGTGACTTTCACTTCTGTCTGAGCTTAAAGAAAGAAGAAAAATGCTCAAAGACAAAGAGAAAACTAAATAACAAACTATTAATATATATATATCTATATATAGATATATATATATAGATATATATATATATTTAAGGTGTGATAAGCGTGAGGTGGTTTGTAAAGCGCGTGACCAGGTAACGTGTTGTGTAAGCGTAATAACTCAACTCACCGACGCTGCTTCCACTCATCAAGCCTCCTTCAGGTCACTGAGCCGCGGCGTGGAAACACAGGAACACCTCAAAGGGGAAAACGGTCCTCGAAGAGTCTCAGAGAAATATTAATTAACGAAAGAAGAGCTCGAGCCTCAGTAATAATTGTCCTTTTTACCCACGTTTCCGCGAGACACATGAAAGACACTGACGCACAGACCGGAGCCAGTTTGATCTTTAGCGTTCTGCCGAGCTGCACCGCCCACCCCAAAAACTCCACCTTCACCCAATAGACTTCCCACACACACACACACACACACACACACACACACACACACACACACACACACACAGAGTTTACTAATTGATTTACATGTAGTCATTAAACCTCCTGATCCACAGACTGTATTGAAAAGATGGAGGTAGCCACTGTTTAATGTGACCTGTTGGTTTTGGACCCTACATTTAAAAGCAGTGTCAGCTGGTGAGTGATCATATTTGGAAAGAGAGGATGAAGAGCTGAATTATTTTTTATTTTTTTATTTGTGGCTCCTTATAAAAAAGTGCCACGCCTTAATAATGTAACCTGAGTCTTCAAGTTGAAAATGATAAGTAGGGATGGGAATTAATAAGAATTCAGCGATTCCATATCACTTATTGATTCTCACTGGGTTTCCACTGGCTCTGCTTTGAGAGTCGCCGCCATCGCTAAGCAGCATATCAAAGACATTACATGCATGCAAATGAACTCTATGCTGTGGGTCAAATGTTAGTGACTGCTGAAGCTATTTCCCCTCTTTGTTGTGATCAGTGTTGGATTAACTACTCAGGAAGTAACATATTACACAAATTACAGACTACTTTTCTTAAAAGTAATGCAGTATGTAACTTGAGTAATTAAGTAATGTACTTAACACCGTCTCACAATCACCATTCAAAAATATAAACCTGAGGCTACAGCCCCACACACCAACACAAATCCCTGTCCTAATCAGTACACACATATGATTTTCTCTTAGATTTAGGTATGAACAAAAAGCCCACAGCACAAAGTTCAAAACCAGCACAGAGACTTCAAAGCAATCGCTACAGTGATTCGACTGAAGAAACACGAACACTGGCTCCAGCCTGAGTGCTCATCTGTTTGTTGGGCTGGGGTCGGCATTCACTCAGCATTCACTCTGGCTATTCTTGGCTATCTTGCCGTTAGCATCATATCGCTGTTGTTTTTGTTCTGGATGCACTTAACGCTTTACCGTCGCGCTCTCGTCCTTTTGTGCAATAAAAATGAAAATATCAAAAACTTTCAAAGCTCAATTCACCTTACAAATAAAGAGCAGCACTCAGCCGTGAGATAATTCATTCAAATTAAAATATTTACACCTCTCTGCACTAAATCAGCAGATTAACTATTTTCTCTAACGTTAATCTGGTCCCACAGTTAGATTTTTTTATGTTCTTCATAGATTGTTAATTGGCATCTTATCATCATCATCTGAAAATGTATTATTAATAAACTGTTTATTTATTTGCAGTTGGGTGTTTTCATCATGAGGCGATGTGCATTCAAAATGCACATCGCCACGTTTTGGTGAAAACCAATCACAGCATATCAGTGCAAACACCTCATACCAACTGTCTGCATAGCAACAAACCTACAAGAGAAAAAAAAGAAAAGAATCAAGGTCAAAGAGTCGAAATTCCTCCACAGCGATGTGAGAGGCTGAAAATGTTACACAGAAAACAATGACTTCAACTTATGGCTGCTGAGGGTGGTTTTAGAAGCATGGCGTCTACTTAGCTTTTCACACAGTGCTTCTGCATTTTGGTTTAGTCTGTTAGATAAATAATGTCAGCGTGTAACACGTCATGTTTTGCTGTTCATCTGAGGTTGTATTTAATTAATCTTAACACCCGAGAAGGACCAGATGATCCTAAAACTTGCTGTTAAAACTTAAGAATTAAAAGAGGGCCACGTTTTGGCTTTGATATTTGACTTTGGGAACGGCTGATCTCTAATGGTGGTCAGTTTCAGCTAATAGAAAATGTTTTGTAAATCGCTACAGAAGTAATTTTTCTCATAAATCATATGTTTGTACTATACTAATAACCCTAAGACTTCAGAGTGCAGAAAGGTGATGCATCCATATGCTTAAATCTGGTCCTGTTTGTCTCATTGGTGTGTTTACACCTGCTTTAAAGTTTATGTAAATAGGCAGGCATGATGGGGGGTGGGGTATAGATCACAAGACTGTAAACATGCAGACTGCAGTTCCTATCCTGTTCAGTTTTGCTTTCACTTGTTTTTTTGGTTAGGTTTAGTAAAAGGTTGTGGTTTGGGTAGTATTCTGAGAGGCCCATCCTGCTGCAGTATTTGCATCATGGCAGACACTATGTATCTCTGAGACTGTAGCTGTTTGCAAATTATAAGAAGAATAAAATTCTGAATACAAAACTATGAGAATTCTGCAACAGAAGAATAGATTTCATAATAACTTAAACCTACTTATTTGGGGATAAACTTCAAAACAGAAGTGTTTTTTTAATCAAATTTGATTAGTGATTGTTTACATGTATTTATGTTATGATATCGCATTTCATATGATATCATTCGCCATGTATGGGCGTGTCCTGACAGCACTCCTGCTGTAGGTACCACAATTTTCACAGTGCTTAAGTACAGAGAAAGCAAAGCTCCAGTGCAAAGAGCTGTTTTTTCCACTCTGACATTTTTTTCCTCTGTTTTTACAGAAATGTAACTAGCAAATTTCATCATTATTAGTTAGAAAACATGTAATCACCATTTCATTGTTTAATGGTAAAGTTACTCTAAATTAATAGATAATTAAACTGTAATCTACAGTTCTTTAATGATAGTAGATACACATCATGACTTTCTTCCCACCCAGAAAACAAAACACCTGAATTCATCAAAACTAACAACAAAACACAAAGTCCAACATCTTAAAACCCGTTTATTTGCTCATTAGATGTTCTGTTGAAAAGTTTCCTCTTTGGAGTGTGGCACAAAAAATTACAGGATTTTTTTCTAAATATGCAAAAAAAATCAATAAAAATAAATTACTTTTACTAAAAAAAAAAATCATTCAGTGATGGAAAAAGAAATTTGGTTCTTTTCGGTTTCACACTATCTTATTTTGAAGGAAGATTTAATATGGAGTCAAGGAATCCCTGAAAACGTAACTAAAATAACTTACGACAAGACTATGTTAAGTGTAACCTTCATAAGTAAGACTATTGATAAAGGAGTTTATAATCTAATAAAATGTTATTAGAGACACTGAAACTGCCTTAAAATCTTAAAAGCAAGCACAGAATTTTATTCTGCAAACCAGAAATCACTTGGATGCTGAGATGCCTCAGGTCAAGGTCAAAGTGTAAAGGATATGAACCCGTATAATAGATCTATAGTTACATTAGGATCGTTTTTTCCCCTTCCTATACAACTTGAAGTTGCCTCACCCGTTTCTTTATCATAGATATTCAGCCTATACCCGCATCTGTCCAGTCATCTCACTGTTTGTCTGTGGTCATAAAGATTTGATCAAATTGGATGCGACAAAACTTTCATGAAAATTAAGAGAAACCTGAGCTCAGTGATCACCTACACCAAGAATCTTCCAAATCACTTTAAGCATATTTGCACTGCACAAGACATAATGTGGATTGCACAACACTGGTCACTATATTCTTCATTTCCAGTTAATACTTGTACAGCTGCTGTTATTGTGTATATATTTATTTATTTATTTATATTTCTTCATACATTCTTATATAGTTCTATACTGTGTATTGTGTATTTTGTTGTACAGTTAATTTATTTTCAACTTTAATTTAATTTATATATTTTATCTTATTCTTTCCCAGTTAAATTTACCCTTCATTCTAATTTGTGTTGTACAGTTATTTCATTTTTAACCTTAATTTATATTTTATTCCTTCCTTATTTAAATTTACCCTTTTTAATTTTTCATATTTATTTCCTATCTTATTCATAGCCTTTTCCTTTTTTTTCCCTTTAGGTCACGAGCAGTTGTCTAAGCATTTCACTGCATATCGTACTGTGTATGACTGTGTACGTGACAAATAAAATTTGAATTTGATTTGAATCTAAGTGTAATAAGATCATGAAGGGGTAAATTTGTGTCCAAGAGGAGATTTAGAAAAACTCACCAGTTAATAATCTACTCTTCATGCAGGATAAATGCAGTTTCCAGTAATTCCCGTGAGCTCAGGCCTCAGACTTCTCTAAACAACGAGAGTGGGGAAAAACCTGCCTGCAGCTAAGTATGATGTCAGTGACAGAGGGATAGTGATAATATGGTCACAGCAGCCCAGAAGCACCTCCTACCTGTTGATCAAAACTTCTATTTGTGAGAGACAGCCAATCAAAACAAATTTCTCTTATAGGGAGAGAAGCAAGCTATATTTTTTCAGTAGTGAATAGTGCAAAGCTACTTTAGTAGAGTTCAAAGTAGCAAAAATGCAGAGATGGAAAGGAGCAGATTAGGTCCACTTCAGAATGGCTCATTCTCTTTTAGTCAGAGTCACTCAGAGCCTAAAATAGTTCCACGTTAGTTGATTTTTGTTAAAAACGAGCTTGTAGATGTCTCATATCTGCAACTGGATGTGAATTCAAACTACACAGTTTAAATTCACATTTCTGTTTGCACAGGTTTCAGAGACATGCATGTTAGGTTAATTTGTGTTTCTACAGTGGCTTGCAAAAGTATTCGGCCCCCTTGAATTTTCCCACATTTTGTCACATCACAGCCACAAACATGAATCAATTTTAATGGAATTCCACGTGAAAGACCAACACAACGTGGTGTACACGTGAGAAGTGGAACGAAAATCATACATGATTCCAAACATTTTTCACAAATAAATAACTGCAAAGTGGGGTGTGCGTAATTATTCAGCCTCCTGAGTCAATACTTTGTAGAACCACCTTTTGCTGCAATTACAGCTGCCAGTCTTTTAGGGCATGTCTCTACCAGCTTTGCACATCTAGAGACTGAAATCTTTGCCCATTCTTCTTTGCAAAACAGCTCCAGCTCAGATTAGATGGACAGCGTTTGTGAACAGCAGTTTTCAGATTTTGCCACATATTCTCGATTGGATTTAGATCTGGACTTTGACTGGGCCAGTCTAACACATGGATATGTTTTGTTTTAAACCATTCCATTGTTGCCCTGGCTTTATGTTTAGGGTCGTTGTCCTGCTGGAAGGTGAACCTCCGCCCCAGTCTCAAGTCTTTTGCAGAATCCAAGAGGTTTTCCTCCAAGATTGCCCTGTATTTGGCTCCATCCATCTTCCCATCAACTCTGACCAGCTTCCCTGTCCCTGCTGAAGAGAAGCACCCCCAGAGCATGATGCTGCCACCACCATATTTGACAGTGGGGATGGTGTGTTCAGAGTGATGTGCAGTGTTGGTTTTCTGCCACACATAGCGTTTTGCATTTTGGTCAAAAAGTTCCATTTTGGTCTCATCTGACCAGAGCACCTTCTTCCACATGTTTGCTGTGTCCCCCACATGGCTTGTGGCAAACTGCAAATGGGACTTCTTATGGTTTTCTGTTAACAATGGCTTTCTTCTTGCCACTCTTCCATAAAGGCCAACTTTGTGCAGTGCACGACTAATAGTAGTCCTATGGACAGATTCCCCCAGCTGAGCTGTAGATCTCTGCAGCTCGTCCAGAGTCACCATGGGCCTCTTGGCTGCATTTCTGATCAGCCTTGTTCGGCCTGTGAGTTTAGGTGGACGGCCTTTTCTTGGTAGGTTTACAGTTGTGCCATACTTCTTCCATTTCTGAATGATCGCTTGAACAGTGCTCCGTGGGATGTTCAAGGCTTGGGAAATCTTTTTGTAGCCTAAGCCTGCTTTAAATTTCTCAATAACTTTATCCCTGACCTGTCTGGTGTGTTCTTTGGACTTCATGGTGTTGTTGCTCCCAATATTCTCTTAGACAACCTCTGAGGCCGTCACAGAGCAGCTGTATTTGTACTGACCTTAGATTACACACAGGTGCACTCTATTTAGTCATTAGCACTCATCAGGTCTCTATGGTCTCTCTCAGTTGCCCATAGACATTGCTATGGGCAACTGACTGCACTCAGACCAAAGGGGGGCTGAATAATTACGCACACCCCACTTTGCAGTTATTTATTTGTAAAGAATGTTTGGAATCATGTAAATTGGCAGTAGGTATGAATGGTTGTCTGTCTCTGTGCGCCGGCCCGATGATGCACTGGTGCCCTGTCGAGGGATGACAGCTGGGACAGGCTATGCCCCGTGAGCCTGAATTGACAAAATTAGGTGTATGAATGATTTTGTGTCATTTATATTTCTTTTAAACCTAGTAATGTATTTATGTAAAACACATCAAACCTCCTCCTTTGTTGTTGTTCGTTTACTCCTTATGCTGCTTAAAGATAATCAATTTTAATAGCTATCAAATGATCTGCACTATGTGTCAAGCATCCAACAGTGAACTCAGAGTTCATTGTGACGAAGCCCAATTTAATGACGTAATTTAAAAACACACCAATAAAACAGTGTGTTATCTGAGCTTATGTAGGTACTGTGCAGTGTTGATTCTTGTTTGTTTGGAAAAGCAGGACTCGAGCCAGGCCCTCTGCACAGGAACAGCCTGACTGTACTGACGCAGCAGATCCTGGAGCTCCTGGTTCGAACAAAACAAAGAGATAGTATTTAATTTACATCGTTTACAACCTAAAGAAATTTAATCTGCCTCAAGAAAATGCCTCGTAACTCTTTCCGCCCCACCTCGACAAATAAACATTACTGGAAAAGATTATGTATGTCAAACGTCAGATAAGCATCAGTGAGAGTTACCATGACACTAACCTGTGAGTGGATGTTGTTCTCCACCTCTGCTACTATGTGGGTGACATCCGGACTCATGATCTCCTCCTCATCTCCATCATAAGTGCACTTCAGCTAAGGAGGAGTTATAACATTATTTGAGCATCGTACCACACCTCTGTAGTTCGCAATTGTGGCTTTTAAGCTTTCGGGCTCTTTTCTCAACAAAACCACACAAACTGCCGCAGATGAAAGCACGCAGGAGACAGTAACTGTTAAAACACCAAGCTGTGGCAACCAGTATTAAAGGATATGTGATAAGATAGCGGGCCAGCCTCTTCCTCTCTGATGCAGGCAAGTTGTAGAAAAACACACGGACCCCGTTCATGAAACTAGGGAGGTCTGCAGGGCTCTGGAGTGTAGCCGAGGGCCCGGAGGTTGCAGAGTCGGTGTCATCAGAATTTTGCAACTGTAGCCCCGGGGAGGATGCTGAAGTGGATGTCTGGGGTATAGCTGTGTTCTTGACATTTCTGCTATGATAGTATCTGAAAGTTTGGTTAAGAGAAGATTACAGACATCACAACTACTACTACTGAGTCCATGCTCTGAAAGCACTAAAAGATACATGAATGTGGGGATGCCTCTGGAAGCAAGGTGCTTCCTGATGAGCCTCTCTGTGCCGTACCAGTTGAAACCTTTGGTAGCGTGACCGATACGTGGAAGATGAACACTTGCTTTGTGTGGGAAAAAGACAACAAGGGTTAGTGGCTGTTAGCAGTAGCCTCCTGCAGTCTTTACCATTGAAAGTATTTTAGTGCAGAGGGTTACAACAATAAGAAAACACTGTGGTGAATGAGAATTAAGTCAAGCCAATTTATTTGTAGCCCAGTATCACGTGTAAAGGTTCAAAGGACATGAGGAGAAATAATAATCAAGTCACAAAGAATTTAAGAGGCATAAAAAAAGAAGAGTATTTGCAATAAAGACCTATTGAGCCAAAGAGAGAAGAGAGGGAGAAAGAAAACAAACCTGGTTTGATAATGTGCACAGCTGTGCCTCGATTACTAAATGTAAGATTTAAGAAGCGTCTTTACGAGTTTCTTAAAGGTATCGGTTGATTTTGGGGCACAAACAGCAAAAGCAGCGAGTGCAAAGTCTTTTAATCAGTTCATCTAGCGTGCAACATAACTAGAGGAAATCTAAATTCCCGCTTCATTGGTTGTTCTTCTGCAGTTGTGTTTGTAAGAATTTGTGCGTGCACACATCAGATGGCACACAGCACGTCCTGTAAATCCTGCCAATCAGGTCTTACAGTAATAACGCATCATTTTCAAGGTGTGTTATTACTGTAAGGTGTTCGGTTATTATTCGAACCTTTACAAGGGTTTATGTGAGCACTGCTGACTTGACACTTAAAAAAATTTTTTTCACAATTTCACCAGTCTCAGGCTACATGAAAACAAAAAAAAGACATTTCACACTTTTTTGTATTAAAATAGCATGAAATGCTTTACTGCACCCTTGGTTCTTTTGGCCGCTTTGTAAATCTTCTTCAGGCCTTCATCCAGAGCACTCAGAAAGATCCCAGACAAGTTGTTGGCTTTGTCTCGCTGCTGTGCCACTATTAGGGCTAACTGGGTGACAGGAAGGAGATGGAAGCTGATCAACACATTATCTGATCACTGTTGCATGGCACTGAGTGCTGTTCCTCACAGCTTTGCAAGCCTGTCACCACACATTAACCCAAAGCAGGTATATCACACAACTGATCACTACTACTGCAAAGAAACAAAAAATATTGTGAAACAAGCATGTTTTTTAAGACATTCAGGGTGTTTTATGCAGCAGAGTTCTTCAACCAGAACCTACTTGATCTTGGCTGTTCAATCTGGACTGTTTGTCATTAATTGGGAACAGAAGCACACTTCCAAGATCCAAATCTGAAACAAATCATATTTAATTTTGTGACTCATTCTTCAGTCAGACCACCAAAGAAGAAATAAAATGCTTTTTTACTGTCAATCTTACCTTTCATCTTTCCAGCTAACTCATACTGCTTTCGCGGCTCGTCTGATCTCACCTCCAGTGCTGTAAACAGACCTCCTCTTCCCCACCGACCTGAGTCATCTACACAGGAATCACTACTTTGGTAAATAACACATGCTGTGGTTTGGTTTTCAAACTTATTGTGCCCAAGGCGCACCAAACACTAATTAAAAGCCACACCTGCATCATATCGTGGCAAAGTTACCATCTGACATGTTGCCAGTTGTTTTGGTTTGAACTGATAAATTAAGGTATTATTTAAGACTTTGCACGACATCAAAGTTTTCACACCAGGTTCTTTTACGCAATCCAACATTCAGTCCTGCTGCAACTGGTACAGATCTAGTTCTCTTTTGTGTAAGATAAATCTTTCTCTCTACAGAGGCCTGTTTGGCACCATGTTGGCATTAATCAGCTTCTCTAAGGTAGAAACCGTTGGTTAGGGTCTGCTCAACAGACTTTTTTTTTCTTTCCTATTTCCATTAGTGAGTCGTTCAGTAGTTCTTATTTGCTTTGCACAAGAAAATGATCAATTTTGTACTTTTTTGTTAACTTTTGCACTATAAGTCAGGGCTTTTAGTGTATCACACTGTAATAACAGGTAATTATCTAGTAGCCTCCTAAAACTGAGAGACTTAATGCTAAGGATGTGGTTACTGTGACTGACAGCTGTCCTGACAGTCTTATTCAGGTTCAACCTCTCCACTGTTGGTGTTTTTTGGAGGATTTTTAATCCAATGCACATCATATGTTTTACTCACCAGACCATATGAGGAGCTGAAGTTTGTGCTTTAATTCTGGTGAAAATAATTCTTGGTCTTAGCTTATTACTTAGCACCTGTACCTGTACCGAAAGGTGACATCATGTAATGTCCATATCCATCTATAGTTCCTACAAAGCGCACACTGAATTAAAAAAATTCTAATGTGTCAGTTTACGAAGTAACAAGAAAAATTGTACATATATTTATTAGTTTCAGGTTGGCCATTCTTGTATTTTGCTCGTTTGTGTTGTTGTGTTTGCACATCTCTGTTGCTTGTGGGGCTCGCACACAAGAATTTCACTCGCATGTGCTGTGCCAGTGTGCCTGCACATGTGATGTGACAATAAAAAGTGATTTGATTTGATTTGATTTGAAAATGGGGCACGTACCAACGCAGTGGACGATGATGGCGTCTCCCCGGGCGGTGTGAGGATGAGTAACATCCCCCAGAACATAGTGGATATCCGTGCTGTCAGAGTCTGTGGAGCACATGCTGCTGCCATCCTCCTCTTCTTCCTCCTCTTCCTCACTGTCCACAGACGGCAGGCACCGAGATCTGTACCCGCAGGACTCCCACCAGGCCATTCTGCACAACGAACCCACAAGTCAAATAAAGGGAAAAACTGTTTGTGCAAAAGAAGTCTCAGAATTGTTTTAAAAAAGCAAATAAACTAATAAATCTTTACTTTTTCTTGTATTTCTGCTCTTCCTGCTTCTTCTTCATCTCCTCCTGCATTTTGGCTCTCTTGGCTGCAGCCTCCTCCCTCCTCTGCCGCCTCAGCTCCAGCTCAGCCTCCGTGACAGGCTTCCTCTTCCTCGTTGGAATCCCAAGGGCTACCGACAGTGAAACCTGAGAACCCATCGAGAAAAATCACACTCATATAACGCTTGCAACACTGGGATTATCAGCGTAAGAAAACATGTGAGGCTGCTTTGTATCCATCCTTTAAGTAACACTGAAAGCCTGGGTTTTTGTGGTTGCTGGGATTTCCTGTAATAGTCATTCAAATCAACCCACAGATAAAATTAAAGTCAATTAAATGTTGCTCAGTCCAGAGTATACATTTGATCCATTTTCCATTTTTTTATTTGTGCAGTTTAATTTCAGTTGAGATTTTATGAGTTTCAGTAATCGCTTTGGTATTTGGAGAATTTTGAGGTGGATAATATTTGTCAGGCGCAAAATGTAAGAAAGTAGAATTTATAATATAAACAAAGCTTTCTAACTGTTGACTGTCAGTCCTGCGGTGATCCCATTCTCAATAAACACATCTACCAATGTGACAGTGTTTGAATATTTAGCAAAGTTAACAAAAACTAGCTTAGTTAGTTTTCGTTAACTATAATGCTCTCGTTAGCGATGTTAAAGCTACAGCTCCTCCAGAGTTAACAACCCGGTCCCATAGGAGCTACAACACTGAGTGTGGTAGGGAAAAAACCCAAGGCAACAAGAATCTTGTGATTAAAATAGGTTTTAACTGGTATTCACTTTTGATAACATTAAAAAAAGGCTGACAGCTGAAGGAAAAATTGTGACATGTAATGGTGAAATATGACCGAGGACCAAAAACAGCCTGCGGAACGTTTCAATCACCTGCAACATCCTGAAAGGAAGAGATAACAATCCGTCCAACAATAATAAAAGAGGCAGCATTATTATGAGAAATCGACAACAAGTCTAAACTACTTCTTCACCTGAATTCAAAGCAATGACCTTCATAGATGTGCCTGTGAAGTTTTTAGTCAGCTACTTTAAAAATATACTTTCTATTGTTGTCTCTGATTACATTAATCAGGAACATCCGGAACAAATGGTTTCGCAGACCGCAGATGTGTACTACAAAGCAGGATTTGAACGTATCCAGGTAACTTGGCGGTTAAGTTCTTGTGTACATTTCCATGATAACATATGCTGCAGACCTAAACTGCTCTGCAGCGGTTTATGACTGGAGATCAAAAGGTACAAAATTATCGCCTACTGACCAATCAGTTCTCTAGGAAACAGCTTGGCTGTTCCTGGAAGGTCTTTTGGACCACTGTGCACAGGCAGTAGTAGTTCTAATGGCACCGAAAGTCTGCCTTTTCCTGATTAGCAACACAAGTTGACTTCACATGGATTCAACCATTCCTTTGATTTTGGTCCTTATTGACATGACGGCATCACACAGTTGCGGGTTTGCCGGTTGCACATCCATGCTATGATTCTCCTGTTTCACTACATCCCAAAGGCGGTCTGCAGAAGATGAGTACATTGTGGTCATGAAGGGATGGACCTTGTCAGTGACAACACTCAGGTAGGCCATGCTGTTTAAATGATGTTCAGCTGGTACTTAGGGGCCCAAAGCACGCCATTACACCACCAGCCTGCACCTCTATCGTTACGCCCACATGTTGTGGTAGCGACGAGGACACGAGCAAAAAGCAAAACTAGAAAAAAGTCTGTCAGGACCGAACTGATTGATGTCCCCAACATCTTACAGACTGTGTTACACTGTGATCATCACAGTGTTCCCTTCATTTTTCATGGGGGTGGATGTGTCCTCCGTCCAAGTGTTCCTCGTCTGCTAATTAACTTTAAACTGCAGAGCCACGATGAGTGTCTAACATGGCTAATTTCTTTTAAGTTTTCAGCATTCTGTCTATACATAACTAACCTCATGTGGGATGCATGTCCTTACAAAGATAATTCTGTTTTAATTTAAAGTCGGGGCGTCTTACTCCAGTTTTGTGTCGCAGAGCTCGTCCCTCTCCTGCTGCTCTCTGAAACCCGGTCAGCTGCTCCTCCAACAAACGATCAAAGCTCTTCTGGTCCTCAGAGCTGGGGTCCTTACTGTAGTCTTTCCCCTCAAAGAAGTACAGGTGGTCTAAAGGAGCAGAGGGGACAGAGGTTTGAGATAATCATCACAAAGAGAGAAAAGACTATGTCGGCTGTGATGAAGCACAGAGGAGGTCAAAATCTGCATGTAAACTAACAGGCTCCTGGCTTCTTTAAAGGCTTTTAATGGAGGTGTCAAACTTAAGGGACACGAGAGAAATGAGAATCACATCGGGGGCAAGACATATTTAGTTTGTCCTGCTTTCATTTTGTCAAAAGCCCATTTTTCTCTACTTAAACTTATCTCGTTGCCCGTGAGGAAAATTTTATGGAATCATCTAATTTATTGGGATGAAATTTGCTGCACATTACACCCGAAACACTTTCTCAGAAAAATCATCTTCTTAATGGCCTCCCTGACTTTCATTTCCTGTGCTGCGGTGAGACTTCCTTTTACAGAGTCGTCACTTTGAGATGGGTTCAAACTTATTTTGCTCTAGATTTGTGTCTTTTTGACGGAGCACCTTCCCGCCCCTCTTTGCTGTCCATGACTCAGTATCTCTGCTGGTGTTTGAATTCAAAATGATGATACAAATTATATCATTTAAAAACAGCCGTCATTTTATGACACATCAGTAAACGGGCCTTTCTTCATGGTAAAAAAAAAAGAAAAAAAAAAGTACCCACTCATTGCCAGTTATGCCATGCTGTGTTAGTTAGCTGTTAGGCTTCAGCTGTATGAGGGGGGGGGATGACTGGTTTTAATATATAATATAAAAATAATCTAGTTCTTGGAAGGTCTTCAGGTTGAGTTGTAACGCCTTGATTCTTTACCTTTTCAGACATTCTGCCGTAGATTTGCTGCTGTGTTTGAGATCATTGTCCTTCTGCATGACCCAGCTTCGGTCAGGCAGCCAGCCTCATATTTGACTCTAGAATACTTTGTTATACAGAGGAGTTCATGGACGAGTCACTGACTGCAATGTTCCCTGATGCTGTGGCTGCAAAACGAGCCCGGATCATCATGCCTCCGCCACGATTGACAGCATGCAATAGGTATTTGTGACAAACATGGCGCCGTGCATTATGCCAAACACCTCCAATTGGGTGTCTTCAGTCAAAAGATGTTGTTGCCCAAGTCTTGTGGTTTGGGCTGATGCAGGTTTGCAAACCTAAGCTGTGATGCCGTAGAGAGAAGATGTTTTCTCCTGGTAATCCTTCCAGGATTCTTCCATGTTTTTCTAACTGTACTGTCATGAACTTCAAGGTGAATTTACTGGGACATCCACTCCTGGAAAGGCTGTGGCATTGTGTTAACACACACCTCAATATACCACAACAGAAAACTGGTAAAATCTCTGCTTTTATACTACATTCGATAAGCAGCACCTGGCTGCAATGTACCCTTTTAATCCCTATGGAAGAAGTAAGGTTGTTTTTACCTTTTTTATTTTTATAGGACTGTATTTGAACACTTATCTGTCTTACTCTCAATGTGATTCTCATTTTCTCTTGCAGCCCTATGTGAAACTAAATTTGTCACTCCTAACCTAAAGTGATTTGCAGATTTCCTCTGTTTTCTTTGCAACCTCTAGTGATGAGCCCAAGAGAAGC
The DNA here is from genome assembly GCF_041146795.1 of Maylandia zebra. Classification (NCBI taxonomy): domain Eukaryota; kingdom Metazoa; phylum Chordata; class Actinopteri; order Cichliformes; family Cichlidae; genus Maylandia; species Maylandia zebra. The sequence goes on from NC_135188.1 coordinate 10,250,845, forward strand.
AATCTTGGGTGTTTTCTCCTCTGTGGTTTGCAGTTCAAGAACCAAAAGTAAGACGGAGTCGCTTACATGCAGGAACAACATGTTCGCTATACCACACCAGTTACATTATATTAGTAGTTTTTGAAATTCGCACACTAAGAATAGCCCATAGTGATTTGAGATTTCAACATGTACACTATAATGAAACATACTCTGCCCGTCAGCTTCAGATCCTTTCCCTTCATCATCCTCTTCATTTTCTTCATGCTGGGAGTAGTCCTCATCATCCACCCAATGACCATTATGTGACAGGCCAAGGATCTTCTCCAGTTTCACATCTTGTATGGAGCTCTCATCAGATGACAAAAGCTTATCAATGCCAAACTTCAAGATCTCGCTTAGCTGTGCCGAAGAGGAAATGTGAGCAGAGGAGGTGAAAACTGGAGAGGTTTTCATACAAAGCGGACACACAGTAAACTGAGCACTGAAGGATTCAGAGATTATCAGGGATTATCCTGCAGTGATAGAATTTATTTTCAGTGATTTAAAGCTCACAAACCTGCAGCCCTCCTGCAGCTGACTGAGCTTGATCCAGTAAAGAGAAGCGGCCTTCTTCAATAACAGTGTTGGTGAGCTGCAACTTGGACACAGCGCGAGAGTACATGATCTCCTCCACAGTGTCTCGTGCCAGGAGGCGGATCACTTTCACAGGCCTGTAGGAAATCATTCAAATATTGAACCCCAACATCACATTGAACTTCCATTAAGTTGAGAATTGTTAAATTCATAGAGTAAAGCTCAAGCTACCCATAATCAATCAGTCAATTAATCTTTACTTTTATAGCTCATTTCCTGTAGATTACTGCAAAGTGCTTCACACTCATACAATAGAAAATGTAATAAAAATAGACTAAAAGTTAGGTGAATCAAACTGAAAGGATAAACGTATATAAATTCAACTGCAGCAGTCTGAGACTGTAAATGTAGGTACATATACAGTGGTTGGAGATCTATTAACCAATCATGTCTGAGATTTGATTACATACAGTCTATGTGGCGCAAAAGAGAGTCTACATTTGCTGAAATTCACGATAAGTATGGGTTATTATCTAGCCTTGTTCTGAAACAAATTTACAGTCATTACGGACGTAAACAGATCTCTTGGACCTGATATCTACTGGCTAAGTCAGAGCCGAGTATGGCAGCCAAGTCAGCAGTCTAGCTGACTGATGCCAGACTGACAGTGTCATGCCAAGGCAGTGTTGGTATACAGCAAACACCCCCACAATGTTAAGGAGAACAACCGACTAATACTACCTTAAAACATGAAAGTCTGTTAGTCCAGAACACTTCAAAAACCTTTCAAGTTCAGTCACAAAAGCCATCAAAGGGGACATGAAACGCAACACATATAAAGGCTAATTTACATTTTATTTTAAAAAGTGACAGATTTTTTATTGTTGTTTTGTCCATGGCACGCATCGGCCTACTTTTCCTACAGACATACTGTTAGGATATCCAATCGTGCTTCAGTAAGAAACACAGTTATGTTTGTGGTGTGCATGTAGTGCTGTTATGTTGTAAACTGGATGTGCTCGTGGGAAAAGAAAGATTTTTTTACTGCATAAAATAGTTTTGATCGCATCAGCTGACTGCGCCCCTTACTTGGCCAGACGAGGAAAAATGTGAGTTTCTAACACCAGCTTGTCGGTCCGGTGAATCACCTCACACCTGGATCAAACAGGCTCTCCTCCACCTCCACGCAGTCCTCATTTATAAAGTGCGTAACAAACCCGAATATTACGGCTAACAGCTCGATTTTCCCCCTTGAGTGCAGCTAGCCAAACAGCGGGGAGCCAGATACTGCTAACGAGACGGAGAGTGAAAGTAAACAACGTAACATAAAACTCATTGTAGCAACACAAAAATGACCCCTTTAGACTGATTTTTAGTTGTTTTTATTTTTAGTCTCCTTGCTCTTCTTGGAGTTATCGGTTCTGTCACTAGTTAGCTAACAGAAACTAATGTAAGTTTATTAGCTGCAACCAACCAACCGGTTAACGTCATTTACTGACAGAAGATGGTGTTAAAGATGTTTAACTTTAGGTATTTATTTCTTAAATCCAGTTTCACAGACAGTGTTACATCTATGTCAGTTGAGAGTAGGTCTCAGTGTTATAAATAACCTTTATATGTGTAGTGTTTCATGTCCCCTTTAATGAAGACCACCACAAGAGAAAAAAGACATGAAGACCAAGTAGATCATTTAATCGAAACTTAGGCTACGTTCATACTGCAGGTCTTAATGCTCAAATCCAATTTTTGGATCAAATCCGATTTTTTTGTCTGCTTGTTCACACTACAAATAAAACGCATGCGCAAAAGAAGACGTCACACACAACGCGCTCTGTTTAGACCCAGACCAAACAGTGTTATTTGACTGATGGCTGTTAATATAAAGACTTGTTTCGGACTTTACATTTCCCAATTTTGCTTTAAGTTATCAAGTTATTTAGATATGGCCTAATAATTATCCTTATTGCGGTTTTAGAGAGGAGCGATAGTTGCAGATTTCTGTCAGAATCTGCAGATTATACAGTACAAATAAAATGTTCACGTTTCTCCAACGTTGTCTTCCAAACAGTTTCACTGGATGGCCAGCAAGCGTTCGCGATGTCTTCTTGGGCGCTGATATTTGGCGTCTGTCTTGTGTCAGTGACGTAGAAGACTGATTTAATGCGACGTGACCGTTCAAACAGCAGTCGCTTTCTAAAACATCAGATATGTATCGGATTCAGTACCACATACGAAAGTGACCCAGATCGGATTTGAAAATATCAGATTTGTGCTGTTCACACTGTCATACCATGATCGGATATGGGTCGCAAAGGGTCAAAAAAGTCGGATTTGATGCGCATTCGCCTGAAGTTCATGGTGAAACCACTCTTAAGGTCAGCTGTTGGAGGTGTAGTGTGATGTGTTGCGACTTGCAGATATGTGCAAAATATTATAATATGTAAAATATTCGAATAACTAACAACAGATCATATCTTTCTCTCCGAACTCATCTCGTTCTTTGCCAGTATGCCCCTCTCCATCAGCCGTATTTGTACCTCACCTCTGAATGCTCTACCTGTTGATCCCCACCCTGCACCTGATTTTTTGCAACGTATCCTACAAATATTTTAAAAGCTATATATTTCTTTAAAAGAAATATAGAGTTTCTGTCTAACCAGAGGACAAAGGGTTATATAAATATTGAAACAACATAACACATAATCTTTAATAAGAAGCTAAATGGAGACAGCGACAACCACTAAGTTTTAAGGTGGAATATTTTCTCGCTTGTTGTGAACAGATCAGTATATCAACGTGACACCTCTAACAATTCATTCGATTTTAAGCTGGTCTCTGCATAATGCACGAACTGCACTGCCTGAACTGGTCCGGTTATTTCAACAACAGTTACTGCATGAAAGAAAAACAAAAGGGGAGCTCTGCACTCATACTACAGTCATGATACTACAGCAACATTAAAAAAAGGCTGACAGCTGAAGGAAAAATTGTGACATGTAATGGTGAAATATGACCGAGGACCAAAGACAGCCTGCGGAACGTTTCAATCACCTGCAACATCCTGAAAGGAAGAGATAACAATCCGTCCAACAATAATAAAAGAGGCAGCATTATTATGAGAAATCGACAACAAGTCTTAACTACTTCTTCACCTGAATTCAAAGCAATGACCTTCATAGATGTGCCTGTGAAGTTTTTAGTCAGCTACTTTAAAAATATACTTTCTATTGTTGTCTCTGATTACATTAATCAGGAACATCCGGAACAAATGGTTTCGCAGACCGCAGATGTGTACTACAAAGCAGGATTTGAACGTATCCAGGTAACTTGGCGGTTAAGTTCTTGTGTACATTTCCATGATAACATATGCTGCAGACCTAAACTGCTCTGCAGCGGTTTATGACTGGAGATCAAAAGGTACAAAATTATCGCCTACTGACCAATCAGTTCTCTAGGAAACAGCTTGGCTGTTCCTGGAAGGTCTTTTGGACCACTGTGCACAGGCAGTAGTAGTTCTAATGGCACCGAAAGTCTGCCTTTTCCTGATTAGCAACACAAGTTGACTTCACATGGATTCAACCATTCCTTTGATTTTGGTCCTTATTGACATGACGGCATCACACAGTTGCGGGTTTGCCAGTTGCACATCCATGCTATGATTCTCCTGTTTCACTACATCCCAAAGGCGGTCTGCAGAAGATGAGTACATTGTGGTCATGAAGGGATGGACCTTGTCAGTGACAACACTCAGGTAGGCCATGCTGTTTAAATGATGTGATCGGATATGGGTCGCAAAGGGTCAAAAAAGTCGGATTTGATGCGCATTCGCCTGAAGTTCATGGTGAAACCACTCTTAAGGTCAGCTGTTGGAGGTGTAGTGTGATGTGTTGCGACTTGCAGATATGTGCAAAATATTATAATATGTAAAATATTCGAATAACTAACAACAGATCATATCTTTCTCTCCGAACTCATCTCGTTCTTTGCCAGTATGCCCCTCTCCATCAGCCGTATTTGTACCTCACCTCTGAATGCTCTACCTGTTGATCCCCACCCTGCACCTGATTTTTTGCAACGTATCCTACAAATATTTTAAAAGCTATATATTTCTTTAAAAGAAATATAGAGTTTCTGTCTAACCAGAGGACAAAGGGTTATATAAATATTGAAACAACATAACACATAATCTTTAATAAGAAGCTAAATGGAGACAGCGACAACCACTAAGTTTTAAGGTGGAATATTTTCTCGCTTGTTGTGAACAGATCAGTATATCAACGTGACACCTCTAACAATTCATTCGATTTTAAGCTGGTCTCTGCATAATACACGAACTGCACTGCCTGAACTGGTCCGGTTATTTCAACAACAGTTACTGCATGAAAGAAAAACAAAAGGGGAGCTCTGCACTCATACTACAGTCATGATACTACAGCAAGACTTAACAAGTTCAATGAAAATTCAATTGTTTTTCTTAATAATGAGCCAAAACACACTTTCAGGCCTGCCACTCACAATCATCCACCCTAAACCCAACGGAAATGGTTTCAGGTGAGCTGGACCACAGAGTAAAAGTAAAGCAGCCAAGGACAGCTCAGGAGGTGCAGGAATTCTTTCAACGAGAACCTTCTGGCAATGCCCTCATGTTGCTGGTTGTGAAATGATGAGTGTGCAACATAATCTTGGCTTGTTTAACTTGTTTTTACGACATAAATCAAAAGATATCGCAGACATTGTTCCCCAGCATGGGAAAAAATAAAAATATGGAAAAACACTACCAAAGTAAGTGTTAACATTTTTGTCTCGCTCTGCTGCATCAATTTTGTTGCTTTCTGTAAGCATCCCTATGAAGCCTTATTGATGTGCAATAGCTAGGTTGCATGCAGGGAGTACTCTTTCACACCTAACTAGAGATAAGCCTAATGAGATAGTTATTTTCTTCAGCAAAACAGGACATCGTGCAGAAGTTTTCACCACTTCTTTGTGCTGTCAATGCTGCACGTCCCTTTGCGAAACGGTGCGACTTTCAGGACACCTAAATGAAATACCGATTGGATCCTGCTTGGAATCATTTCTCGTATGCTTCACCTGTTCTGACCAATCCGGTGGCTGCGTGCGGCAGCCTGCAAGTCATTTTGAGGGTTGAAGTCACTATCCACAAAAATGACAGTGTCAGCAGCTGTCAGGTTCATCCCTACTCCCCCTGCAAAGACAGAGGGAAAGAACAAAAACTGAAAATTGTGGCTCTCGATTTTTGTGCACACAATAAAGAAACAGTAGGATTGGTGCATTTACTGTAAACAGGTTAAAGAAAATCATAATCTGTGACAGGAAACATGCTGGCCTTATTTACACAGGCGTTTCATTCTGCTGCAGCTCTTATCTCCTGTCATCACTCCCCTTTCCTCTCTCAGCCACTTCTGTGTTAGAAAGTCAGCTCAAGCTGAGCTTGCAGGCTTGTCTGCATATCTGAATCTACAGCAGAGTTCACAGAAGTGTTATCTTAAAAATTGCCACAGTCTTGTTTGTGAAATGCACTCTCAGCACTTTTGGCATCTAAAATGTCTACAGTAGAAGGGGTTACTGCTTCCCCTTTTCATATGCCTAGTTCCCAATCATAACCAGTGGGGTGCGTGATAGCGGATCATATGATGACTTTCTATCCCTATTTAGGTTTGGGTTTTTTTTAGCAGGAACCAGGATCTCTTTCAGGATCGTCTTTGACCGATCTACTATTTAGGTTTTGTCTACCCGTTTCTTGCCCATGCAGGTGAGGCTGAGAGCGCAGAAGTATATGGTATTGAGTAGCAGGGGAGGGAAGAGGTGGTAGCTTGCTCTGAAGCTGCATTTTGTAAACAAATGCCAGCTTTTTTCCACATCCTCCTGCCTAAAGACCTGCTTCTTAAACATCCCTCTGAAATTTTCTGTGGCTAACCAATAACAGCCACTTCTTGTATGGGCTCTCCATGTGACATTTACCAGTGAGTTATATTAGTTATGTTGCAGTAAAATGAAAAAGCAAAAGATCCAGACATTTGTCTGAAGAATATCTTAAATAGAACCTATTCTGTCCCAGCTCTGCATTTCCATTCTTCTACTAGAACAGCTCTGCACGAGTTCAAAATGCAGCCCCTCAGTTCATCCTCTGACTGAAACAAGTAATTTTAGGTCCTCCACCTTTTTTCTGATTGCCGACAGCAGCTGGGTGGGGCTCCGGTGCCTCTGATGACCATATTAGGAATATCTGCACTCATTGAGTGAAAAAAAGGGTTTTAAAAAAGGAAAAAAAGGAGAACCTGACTGAAACTGAACATTTAGATCAGTCGGAAGTCTGCGCTATTGACTCACAGGAATTACTTGAATAGACTTCATTACTTGAAACGGTTTAACATGAGTTTATATATAAGTATATCAAAGAAAATACTACACCAGGGCTTTATTTACCGGCTTTAGTGCTGAGCAGAAAGACGAAGACATCTTTGCTGCTGAAGTTTTTCACTGCTAGGTTTCGTTCCTCCCCTCGGACTGACCCATCCAGACGTTCGTAGCTGTAACCTGAACAGAAAAGCTGAATTCAGCATTTATTTATAACTAAGAATAAATCAAATGGTTTTCAAGTTTGCCATTATGAAGAATGAGAATAATTACTAATTAATTCATGCCATTAAGAACAATTAATAGTAAGTCAATGAACAATAACCCCTCATGTTCACTCTCACTCACCTCTGTACTCCATGTAGTCCTGGAGAATATCGAGCATCCTCGTCATCTGAGAGAACAGCAGGATCCGATGGCCCCTTCAACCACAGATATGAAAACACAAATATTGTAAGACTCAATTTAAAGACGAATATGTGACTTAGAATATCACAGCATTACAGCAATGCCGCACTAAACCACCAGGTGGAGCCAAATAACACATCAGCAAACCCTTTGTGGAGGAATGTCAGCATGCTGTCCAAAAGACAAAGTTTTCCACTGGCTTCAATGAGATGTTCCCCCATCTCAAATGGCTCTGGCTCAACTCCTATCCAAGAAACAGACACACAAACATAGAATGTAATGGAAGCGGCTTTATCCTGTCCCACTGAAAACACACCTACGCCTCAGGTCTTTCCTGTAGCAGAGAGAACTAAAGCCAGTCTTTTTTACATCATCACTCTGCACCTCTCACCGTCAAACAGATAAGGGTGGTCAACACACTTCCTCAGGTTCATCAAGATGTTCAGCAACCGAGTTTTGCTGCCTTGGTCATTTCCAAAAGCCTCTGAAAGAAGAGTTTTAGAAGCAGATTGAATTTACAAATGACTGATGCCACTAAACAGATACTATTAGAACTATTATTTCCACTTGGCACCTTTAAAAACAGCCTACAAAGTGGAAAAAGCCAAAATCAAACAACAACAAAATCAGTGTAAAGTTATAAGACATGAAACAAGGACATAAGGACATAACAAAATGCCTTTGTTATGAGTTTTTGGTGGTTCTCAAATGTAACTTAACACCCGAGTGTTTCTTAGATGTAGACTAGTTGGTTAGTCTCATTTTTGTTCCTCGTTTAGTTGACTGAGAAATTAGTTGCCAGGAACATCCCTAGTAAAACTAGTAAACTAATAATAAAAGCTATGAAGCAACCATGAGAGCTCAGAATATTCGTGCCTTGATCACCTTCAGGTTTATTCATCGACTTTGGAACAGACAAAAAAATAGCACATTTCTCCTACACAGCTGGAGACCAGACCCAGAAGTTCTTTAAGGTGATGAGTAAAACCTTAAAACCAACTCTAAAATAGAGAGAACTGATAGAGAGAAGTCAGGATTTAGTGTCTGTTATGCCAACTGTAAAAATCAGTGATAAGCTGAGCTGGTGCTTTCTTGCTAATGCTATAAGTAAAGAGGCAGGGTAAGTACTGCAGAGAAAATGCATTTATAAATGACACAGCACACCATAGCGCCCAAGTCTCACCCAGATCCTTCATCAGAACAGCTTTGTAGTATTTCTTCTGCAGAGCGGACATGCCGTGATAAACCACCAGCTCGGTTTTCTTGGGCAGATCGACGGCCACCTGAGACTTGACTCTACGGAGCAGGAAGGGCTCCAGGATGCTTTGGAGCTCAGCAGCTATAAAAGTAATAAGATTCATGGTTAGCGTTCCTACAGTGCATTACTGTACTCCACTTTTTCGTGACCAATATTCACCCATTATATTTCAAAACATTTATTTGGATATGGAGAGACGCATGGACTCAGAAATAACACTGAATGTAAGCTATGCTTTGTTATGCTATAATTATGTATCGTACCCAACGCAGGCTGACTTTGTACATCAGAGTAAGAGTTGACAAAGCTGTCTGTGTCTTCTGGTATAAAGATATTGGGCTGGATGAAGCTCAGCAGGGAGTAGAGCTCCTGCAGGTTGTTCTGAATGGGAGTCCCTGTCAGCAAGACTCTGAATCCCACGAAAAACTACAAGAGAAGAACACAAACAAACTGATTTAAGAGGTCAAGGGAAAGACAATGAAGAAATCTGCCCAAACCAGGTGTTGCTTAGTACCTCTGTCAAAGTTTTGTGCAACAGCGAGTTTTGATTCTTCAACCTGTGAGCTTCATCAACCACAAGCACCTTCCACTTCCACCTGAGGAAGAGATCAGGGAAATATCAGCACATGAAAACTTTGTTCTCAGTGAACAAACCTTTAAAGACCATTATTCTCTTCCTTTTCTTCTGTCACATATAATTTGATACAAAGGTGGATTGCTTATATTAAAAATGGCTCACGTTTAAAAGAATGACCCCTCTCTAATAATCTCTGTAGATTACTACAGACACACAGGCTTCAGACTAATATTAAAGCTTTGTTTGTGACAGTTTTTTCTAGTCTTGGTTTTGTAGTGTGGCTAGAATAACATGATCATCTCAGGCATACAGGTCGCTAACCTAGATAACTACAGTTTAAGCCGATCTTACTGGGTGAAGGCCGGGAAGAGCCGACACAGAGCGACCTAAAAGCAATATCTCTGTTGGTACTGGTCCTTTTTTCTGTCACCTCTTGCTTAAAACTATATAAACTTGTATTAGGACCCCACAGTTAAATTTTCCTCACAGTACATTGCTTCCAGAGTAGTTTATGTAGATCAAGAATAAGTACAAACTCACCGTTTCAAGAATGAAGCATCTTTGAGACACAGCTGGAAATAACAGGTAAAAAAAATATATATATATATATCAGTTTTAACAAAGGTGAAACCTTATCCTGTTTTGTTTTCACTTAATAGCCTCCGACCTCATATGTAGTGAGAAGAACATGGAAGTCCTGAGAGTTCGCCTCCTGCTGGATCTCTGTCCGCCTTTCTTTGTCTCCTTTGTAAACCAGGACCGTCAGTGAGGGAGCGAAGCTGAAAGCGAGGCACACACAGGTTTACAGACAGCGCTAAAAGCACATTATCAAATGAAATGCAATTACTGATTAATGTAGCTCCACCTTTCCAACTCATTCCTCCAGTTCTCCAGGACAGAGAGTGGGCTCAGCACCAGAAATGGTCCTTTCTTCCTGAGAGCCCCTGACATGTACACCAGCAGAGAGATTGTCTGAAGGGATACATGATGACCAGGACACCGTTAGAACATGTAAATAATAAGCCATATATAAAGCAGCCCCCAAATGGTCAGATTCATGAGTGTGTGACACATAAGGGGAAAACTTCTCATTCAATTGAAGCAAAGTGTGTAATTTGTCTAACAAGCCACTTGGAAACCAAGAATCTCTCTTCAGAGAAACATTGCTTAACTTTGAAGAGCACTGGCTCTGATCCAGTGTATGCTAATGTTATAAAGGTGTAAGCCTATGGAGTAGAAAAACTGCATTAAAATAAATGTAATTATAGTAATTATACAAATGTCACGTTAGGTCCAAGTGACAGAAAAGTGCTATAAAAAATATAACGAAAGGCACAATTGATATGTCACATGGCACTGAGGCTTTTTAGAATCAACTTCTGGGCACCCCCAGTGTAACAGATGCTCCAAGCCTCACCGCCTATATAAAAACTGTCCAGCCATGCCAGGGCTCTGGATTACAGGTAAACAGATGATGTCATACCTGGCAGGTTTTACCCAAGCCCATCTCGTCTCCTAAGATGCATCCCTGCTGGTTCTTCAGGCACTGAGTTAACCAGTGCACCCCGTCCAGCTGGTAGGGTCTCAGCTGTATCCCTGTGAGGAGAAAGATCATCACCGCTGGAGCACGTTTAATATAATCTCTGAAAATTACATGTAGGACGGCGCTGAAAGTGTATTAATCTGCTCTAAGTGCGTTTAGTTTGTATCCACAGAAAACGCCATGTCACTGTGAATGAGTGAAGACAGCCTGAAGTTTGTATGTACTTTGCAGGTCAGTCGTCCAGGTTAAAAATAGCCTTTCTACCTCTCAATCCCCATTTCTTCAGGTCACTTTGAGCAACATCCGCCTTCTTTTTCTCCGCGATGCTGTTTTTTATTCTCACCAAAATGTCCGACATGTTTGCTGACCGGCAGGACTGCAATTTATACGAAAGACGACTTTATCGCAGACATGTACAGACATGCGAGTTCCCACTGTTGTTTTCATGCAGTTTATGCTTCCTGACTGGGTCACGTGACGCTACGGAAAGGCGCGCGGTTTTTTAAACTTCGCCAAAAGTTTGTTTTCTTTCTTGAGCAACGCTCATTTCTTTATATTTTGCTAGGAAAACGGGAAATATATGCAAACATAAATGCAACTACAGAATATAAGGGGGAAACTGTTTTTAAATTCTAGAAACGATTAAGAATTTGCACATTTTACAAACTTTGGCTTTTTGTGACAGGTCGCTAGTAACTAAGTGCCTGATAATAAAATTTAATGGTGCTTTCTTTGCTAGAAGTCACACTGGTTAATCTCTGAAGCCCGGGGTCTTTTTTATGCTTGAATTACTCATGACCTCAGAAAACAAAAGACATTCCTCTTTAAATGGACGGGTTCGAGGACTGGACTGAAAATGAGCGAAAAGGAAGCCAATGTCCAACAAAAAGACTTTACAAAAAAGGCTCCCTAGAAACAAAATAATAAGAAAAGGTCTTAAAAGCTCCACAAATAGATGTAAAAATAAGTGCTTCGAGTTTTAACGTGAAACAGATTTTCTGACAGTTTAGTTCTGAAAACAGAAACAAGAACCAAAAATATAAACTTATACTAAATGAGAGATAATTCCTGATAACTAAAAATTCACCATTTAAAAAAAATACATTTTGCATATTATAATATTAACAGGACCTGTTCATACCCTGATTAACTATTTGAGCTTCACATTCAAATACCAACACAATTTAAGACCATAAGAACTTTTAATAAAAATAGATTTTTTCTGAGCAAGATGAAAACAAAAATCAACAACAACAAATTTAAAAAGTTTAAAATACTGATTTATTACAGATATTTACACATATTACAAACAAAGTCTACAATCATTATAAACTGGTTAAATTTGAGTGGTCACCAAAAATTAATCAATCAATCAATGAAGCACAACTGAGAAAGATAAATAGAAAATTTGCTTCTTTTTCACCTATAAACAAATGTCTGAGCAGCAGGAAGGGCCAGAGACTCTCTAAAGGAGCCAATTTTAGCAACTTCAGTAAGAGACCTGCCCCATTCTTCAACACTTCATCCAAGCTGAACCTTCACCGCAAACACACATGGCCTATTTCATGCACATGGCCAGCATCCTCATGATTGCTTCTCTGGAAGGTAAAGAACATAAACCAGACATTTAGGCTTTGAACACCACTTTTTTCTGATTATTTATACAGAAGATTTGAATAAATGGAGCAAAATCTACAAACCTCACACATGGGATGTATGACAAGCTGTACCTGAAAACACACACATTTTATGTAACAAAAAACAATTTAAGACTGAAAAAAAAAATTAATTAGATATGTAGAGACTCACCAGGTAAATGACAAGACTTGCAAGATAACAAACAACAAAGCAAGTCCAAAGTTCTTCCACTGTGAGAAAAAAAGAGAGAGATTGGGATCAAACACTGACATTAATCCAACAGATAAACAGATAAAGTTAGAAGTGATCATAAGTATTTTTTGGAGGCTCACTCACCCAGAAAGCCGCACAGAGAGTCAGAACGAGACAAGTCTAAAGCAATGACAGAGAGACTTTTAGCTTTAATTTGAAGGGTTTTAACAAAAGTCTGTGTAAACTGTTTTTGAAGTACAGCTATTTTTTGGACACAGACCCTCATTTTTAGGCTCTCACATTAACTGTACAAACTAACATAGTTGTAAATATAAGGATTGTTTAATACTTTGATAAAAATCATTGACTGCTTAAAGTCTAGAAACCATGGATATTACCAAATGTCTTGCTGTGCTAGACCTTTACTTCTGCTGCCTTTATTTACTCCTAGTTTGTGAGTCTTTCTGCATTCAGTTATGTAGTTAATAACTGAAAAGCATGCTCTATTGATTTTCTCATTTCTTTTCCTGAGAAACTGTTGGGTTAGTGTGCAGTTTGCTTTGGGTCTATTTGCACTGTGAAGTGCAGTCTGGTCAGTTTATACCCCTGCACACTTCACAGGTCATCCCGCAACTTCTATCAACAGTCACATCATCAATAAACACCAGTAACCAAGTTGCACTAGCAGCCATACATGCCCATGCAATAACATCGCCTCCATCATGTTTTACAGATAATGTGGTACACTTCAGATCATGAGCAGTTTCTCTCCTTCTTTTCCTTTCCATTCATTCTGGTACAAGGTCATCCTGGTTTCATCTGTCTTATATTTTCTGTGGTCTTCCCTTAGGCTTTTTGGTTTTGCTGAGCGAGTCAGTGCATTCCTTCTTTTTATGACTCTACCAGTTTGCTCATTTGGCTATCCCTAAAGTTTTTGGTTTCTATCTGATGTTGTTTTGTTTCAGGCCAGTGATGACCTCCCTCACTTGCACTAACATCTCTTAGGGCCTGTTAGTTAACTATAATACCCTTGCTTCCAGTTGTATATGTCAGAACTGCAAAGTATGATGCTTGGGCATTACATAGGCGACATGGCCATGCTCATAACCACATTAAAGCTGAGAAAATCTTCAGATCTACAACACAGGTGTCACATTAGTGTCTGATTTAATTATTTACCTACATGTAGTTTAAATATTTGCATACTGAGCACTGAAAGAAAGAGGATGGTAACCTAATTGCACCTGCTGTGGGACATTCTGAGAGCAAATCTTCCATCACAGCAAATATTGTAGTTTTAAAGAGAGACGTTTGCACATCAGGGTCTGATTTTTGTCAGTCCATCCACAACCAAGTTTTATGAACTCTAGCTTGGTGTTGTCATGCAATCCTCTAAGCAGAAAGCTGTGTTATGCAATCCTTTCACCTTTAACCAGCTCTTGAACTCTTAAGGAAAACAGAATTTTTTTTGCAATGAATCTAAATTTACTGAACTCAGTCCACTCATGTTTGTGTAACATGTTCTGTCTTTTGGGGGTTGATTTTTTTTTTTTTTTTTTTTTTGCACTTACCAACATAAGGGTAGTAGCCAGCGCTCTTGTTTTGTCACACATCCTTTTCAGCTGCTTCATTGGGCCCATCAGAAACATTGTGCTATTGGACACAGTGAAATGTGCAAGAAAGAAAAGCATGTATTAAGTGTGTAAAACATGCAAAATAAGCTTCCCATTTCAAGGTATTTTTTTCATCACTAACCTGCACAGAGCACATATGTTGCCAAATGTGTAAAAGACAATAAAGAGAGTGATCCCAATCTTGGGGAGGAAGAGCACACACACTCCCTGCAAGACACACGTGAATGCAGGTGGATCACACGTCATGTTTTATAAGCCTCACTTTAAGGAGGGACTAGGCAGTGTCGCCAAATGAAAGAGCATCACATCTTCAGCATTCCTCAGAGCAAGAAGAACCAGTAGGGCAACACCAGCTTTCTCTGAGCTCTTCCTCGTTGTGGAGAGCGACTGAATATTGTCGTAGAAAAAACAAAAACAAAAAACACAGAAATTAAATTCTTACCAGAACTGTGCATGCAGCTCCCACCACGAAGCAGGCGATGAATCCCTTTATACGTGTGCCCCAGCCTAAAGTCGAAGCTTGGTTCATTTGCTGCATTAGTAGAGATTGAATAAACGATCGATTAATGATCCAGCTGAGATTACTAGCCACAACAGTGAAAGATGGGATTAAGGCTTTACCTGTATAATGTTCCGGTCATCTCTGCGCGCCTCCTCACCGCTCAGAACCGACTTTAATTTATCCATGCCCGAGGAGCTTTAAAATTCGGCTTAATTGGTGAAGAATTATAGTTGTTTCCTGAACTGATAGGAACTTTGCCGGGTTTTCTCAGATCTGTGTGAATGGACAACAGCGTCACATGCCAGCAGAGGGAGAGCCGGATGAGCTGCCAGTACCTTACCTGGCCAGGTGGGTCACTTCATCGTCACACCTGAACCGGAACAGCAGCAAAGACGTCTCACTCTGATCTTTTTTTCCCAGACGTGACTCAGTGTTAGAAAAATTTAAACGCACCACCCAGTACAGCCATGAGTGAACAAGAGGGTCCAGACACCACTTTTATTTATTTTTTTCGGAGATAACAAGTTTTCTCTTAAAACTGTAAAAATAACTATACAAGTTAAATAATTGTTTTGATTCCCCGGGGAATCAAAACAAAGTGGTTTGGTCCATCGTATATAATTCACTTCTTTACTTTGTAAAGCTGGGCTTAAAACAATTTATTTCTACTAGTTAGTGGTAGAAATAAATTGTTACACCTCTCTTGCATTTCTGAATGAATTGATAGAAATAATCAAATAAAGCACCTTTTGCGTTTTTCGTAGTATTTTAACCGAACTGCTTATCATACCTCCATTAAATGTGCAAAGACTGTCACACAGAGGCCCACTTTTTTCAAGACCGAGTGTTTAATCTTGTCAAAACAGAACATCTTTGTTTATCCCTCTTGTCAACAGATGTTTTGTGTTGCCCTGCCCTGACAAAAATAAATCTGCACAAGCACTTTATTAGGACTGATCATTTGGTATTAATGTGATTGTGTTCTAAAAATCAGGGGTTCTCAGGCATTTTAGGGCTAGTAGTAGTCTTAGTATTTGAACTATTAGACTTCCCTTTATTGGTAGAAACCACATCCTTTGCTGTCACCTTTATAATAATTTGTCGCAAATTAATTGATCATTTCAATGACCCTGTCTGAGAGCCACTGATAGATGATGGTGATTATGGATACATGAATAAAGAGAACCAACTTTAAAACATATAAAAAAGTAAAATTTGATCATAGAGGCTACCATAAATTCTGTATTGAGTAGCACATTGTAAACACTTACATACTAGCTATAATGTTATGCAAGGTGTGAAGGAAATGATAGGAATTAAATAAAATTAAAAAAAATTTACTGTTTGAACAATTTTATTTTTCTTTTTATAGTTTGACACTTGGTTTGAGTCACTTGCTAACATGAAACAATATAAAATGTACAACTAGTGCTTTCAAGTAATACACATGATGATGCAGTGACGTTTTCACCACAAAATAGCACTACTGAATACCAAACTGTGGAAGAAGTTTAGCAAGTCAAAAGTAAAGCATGAAATCCATTAAAAGCTTTTCATTTATATTGAATGCGCAAAGTAGTAACAAAGATATGACAGAGTATATGAAAATTATATTGCTGTAAAATAAATAAGAGCAGCTTGTGACTGCATACCTCCACTAAGGTAGGTAATCCCCTCCGCACCTTGCATGAACCGACTCTCTGCATCCAGATTAATTTATATTTTCACAAAAGATGTTATCTTTTGATATTTATTATTAAAACTGTATTTTGTAGCTGTGATGTTGTGAAACATCCAGTCTTGTTCTCTTGCAATGGTAAATGATTCAAAACCTTCTGGATCCAGGTGGCGATGCACATATTTTTATAGTTTATATATACAGTCACAAATTTTGCCAAGCCACAAGAGTTCTGTCCAGTAATCCTGCTGAAAAATAAACTGAACAAATCATAAAGCTTCTCTGGAGGAGGTAATAACAAAAGTACGTTTAAAATGTTGTACAGCTGGTTAATTAAGGCAGAGGTAGAGACGCATTTCTAAGGTTAAGGTTCCGTATCCACATCAGTTTCCACATCTGTGTGCCTTGCTTCTTATTCTGCTCCTGGAAATTTGAGCGTTTTATCCCTGATTGTTCTATAATGTTCATGAGCCACAACGTAGATGCACAACAGTCTTCCTCACATAAGCTCATCCTCAGACTCTGGATCTCGCTCTCTTGCCTTCAGAAGTCCCATTTCCACTGGAGGAGTCTTCTTCAGTCTGGAGCGAACCGCACTTCAAGAGGAAAATAACAACAAACACGAGAATCACACATATTGTAAACTGTGCAGGTCTCCAGGATAAATAAACAAGTGTCTATCAGATATAGAAAAATACAGTACATTTTTGTCCCTATAGGTATGCACTAGGGCTAATGATTGGAACTAAAATTAAATGTATAACTTTTGAAATCCAAAGGTTTTCTTTTTGTTTGTTTTTTTTAATTGATGTGTTACAGTGGTCCCTCGCTATATTGCGGTTCACTTTTCGCGGCCTCGCTGTTTTGCAGATTTTTTCGGGGGTGCAATTTTTCATTTATTTATTTTTTTAAACAGCGCAATGTGTTCTGCGTCCTGATCGGCTATAGACCATTTTCAATCAATCTCGTGCTGTGTCTTTTATACAGTACAGAATTCGCTCAGCCTGTCAAATCTACATAAATCTTCGCTAGCAGAAGACAACAAACACAACAGTGTCTACGTCAAAGGATTATAAGGAGCATTAAGTAAACCAAACAGTCAGATGAGTAAAACTTCACTCAATTCCTTCTTCTTGCTTCCTCTACTTCCGTATCATTAATTCATTAATGTTGAATTGTCTCGCAGCTGCTCTATTCACATGTTCTGGACTTGAAAACAGGGTTTGATCTTTGGTTTCATTCTATAATACTGGACTTATTTTTCTACGAAGGTTTGAACTTTGAGAGTGTTTAAACAAGAGAGAAGCGCGTCAAAATGTCGATGCCTGTCTGAGAAAAGTGTATAAAGTGTGTAGTGAGGGTTTTTTTACAGCCTTAAAACATCTATAATAATTGTAAAAAATAAAGTTCCCTACTTCGCGGATTTCACCTTTCGTGGGTTATTTTTAGAACATAACACCTGCGATAAACGAGGGAACACTGTTTTTTAAATCTACATTCTTGAGCAGCAAAAACACATTTATTACACATTTTCTCTCTTGGATTTTATGGTGAAATAGTGGCAAAAACCAAATTTGATTAAATATGAATCAGAGGTTTGTTCTCCTTGTATCTGGTTATATCTGCACCTATGGCCAATTTAAAGCCTTATGTGCTAAATAAGACAAAAAAAATGCATTTCCAATTCTTTGAATATATCTAAATCACAATGGGATGTCTTATTGGATTGTCTTTTGTGGAGCAGGTTCTTACCAGCTGACGATGCAATAGAGCACGCTCACTATAAGCATGGCGAAGGCGAGGTGCCAGGAGTAACACATGGTAATGAACATCATATTGTTGGGATCTTTCAAGTCCCACTCGGGGCCGCGGGGCGGGTACAGCACAAAACCAACCTGTGGTTTAGAGGAGAAAACATTGGGAGTAACTATAAATCAGCAAACATAAACATCTGCTCATAAAGCCACATTCAGATTTACCTCCCAGAACCAGGTCCCCTGAACCACCGTTAGCGTGCACCGCAGCAGCTCCAGAATGATGTTGCCTCGGTGAAAGATCTCCAGGAAGGCAACAAGAGTCTCTCCAAAGACCGCGTACAGAAGGAGCAGATGCACGTGGACATCCAGCATGCTCCTGCCATGGAGGTGGTAGAGAAAAAGAAATCCTGCAGAGAACAAAAAGCTGGTAATGTAGGTAAATGTGTTTGTCTTGATCAGTTAAACTGCATCTAAACTTCAAATATTTATCCCAAGCCATCGCCACAGATTGTCTTAAATTCAAACAGTGCGAAAATAATTGACTCAAAATGCTGTAAAAATGCAGAAAGTCCTATCTGTGCTTGGTTTAAATTAGGCTTAATTAACCCCACAGGGTACACTTAAAATGACCTTTGAATGGAAGGAACTCAATTTGATTAACAAGAAATGTATTTATACAAGTTTATTGGAAAATGTACAGACAGGCAACAAGTTGTAAATAAAAACCTGAATTTAAAAAAAAAAGATCAGAGTATGAAAGTTGGTCTGTTGTATGGGAACATACGGCAGAAGCAGTGAAAACAGTCCATCTACAATTACAGTGATGGATAATAAAGGTGGATATAATGGCGCACATTCATAAACCCCTCAATATAAAGCTTGGCCAAACACTAATGGAGGATTTTTTTGTGTTTTAGATGTAAGACTATCTTCGAGAATAGTATTGTTTAGACTTTGAAGGAACCAAGGATTAAACTGATTAACTTATTAGTAAGCGATCTGCCCTGAAGCACTGGCTTGAAATAAAAAGGATATCAAAGGAGCTCAAAGACAATGATTACATTTTATTCTTCTTACCTTCATTAAAGAAAGCAATTGCCAGCATTAACCGATCCAGTGCCAGTGGTGCCGCTTCTGTGGTGTGGATAATCAGAGACACTGTTGCAAAGAGCCCAAAGAACAAGTACATGGTGGCGTGGTGCCAGCTGTGCAGATGGTCCCAGTGTTTCTCTACGAAGTTGTACAACTGAAGCTTCGGTCCACCCGATCCAAACTGTTCTGCCAACATCCCTGAAAGCACCACATCAGAGGAAACACGCACATCTCCTTAATTAAAGCCCTGATTTGTCTTGGATTTACTCGAGAAGAGTCTTGCTAGTTATATCTGATATATGGATGCATTAAGAAGCTTTTTGGACACGCTTACCAACAAGGGAGAAAAAGAGTATGACTGAGCTCTCAATGATCTCCAGCCGTCGCTGTGAGGCTCTGCTAGCCAGACGAGTAGAACCAATACCCTTGTTCCTGCGCGTGGCATGCCAAATCGAGTACTTTACCGTCCACCAAATCCCGGCAACAAGGAAGAAGGTCCCAGGGAGAGCGTGGCCTCTGAAGCTGCCCATGATACCTCTCAACACCTAGAGAAACAGATTAGGTACTTCATGGAATTAGAAGTACATATTACAAAAACACTTCTTCCCACTACTAACATGTTTATTTAAATCAGCCAGATATGACTTGAAACAAACAATAATTTAACCTAACTTATCATCTGAAGAGTAGACAAGATCTATTTTTAGCACAACTGGAATAAGTGGATAAAAGAAAAGGGAAAAAAGTGCAACAGTGCCCATAATTTAGTTAAACAGCGTAATCAAACATAATTAGCGTGTGTGTTGGCGACCGTCCTCCAGCTGAGCTCAGCAGAAGTGCGTCTAGCTGTGGGAGGAGGCCTGTTAGGAGTGTCACGAGTCATTTACCTTTACATGCAAAAATAGAAACCCATTTCTTAACATGCACTCCAGAAAAAGCACTTTGTTTGCAAAGACTGCAGCAGCATCTAACACTGAGTATAGGATCCTCTTGATAATGACTAAATATCATTAAACCTGCACCGACTTATGTGGACTGCTGAAGTCTTTGTCTGGCCAGTTTCTTAACAATTACTTTCACTCACACGATCTCAGTTGGTCATTATCAGAGACTGAATGAAAGACTAACGGGGACCATCATTTACAAAAGGAACACCCTGTTGTATTCAAGAAGAGCTGAAACTAGAGCCTGAGCTTATAACCCATATGTAAAGGTTTTACTGAGGTCAAAGGGTGAAAAAGACCAAGATTATTTTAATAGTCTATTATGCACCAAAATATATTTTTGAAAACAGAATCACCACCCCCTGCTGGTTATTAGAAAGAATGCAGGCTCAATAATTTCCCTTTTCAGACGTGGAAACTATGTCTATTGTGTCAAGTTAAATTATGTTTCTAGGTCAAACAAAAGGTTAATAGGAAAACTTGCAGACTTATCTAAAAAATAAAACTCAGAATTTGATATTCTCCTTTTTCAAAAGGCAGGAAAAAGCATGAAAAGCAGTCAATACGTCATTATATTGAGAAACATGTCAAAATGAGAAACAATTTACATCATTTACCAAGCTTGATATAGTCCAACATAGTTCATATTATCATTAAAACAAGACTTTGGAACAATTTTATCATATTAACTTAAAATGTTACTTATGTGATCAGAGGTACTGGAATGGTAAACATAATGATATTGTCTCCGACTTCTATAAATTCATAAGGCTTCATATTTAATTAAAGAAAGAAAGCTTTTTAAAGTGTTTGACTGCAGTGCTCTTAGGTAATGACTGCACTTTGTAAAGTGAGAGCAAAGCTGGAGTGGTATGAATAGCAGGCAGAGAATAAGAAAAAGGCACATGGCTGTACTGTCCTTTGTGATGGAGATGACCAGGCAATATTCTGCTCGGCAACAGAGGAAACCTTTGAAGGAGGACACTCAATAGAAACCGATTGAGATGTTAAACCCAGCTCATCTGTGTCCGACAGTCTTTTGGGGGTGCAGCCTCTCCAGACTGAGGAAAACACTCCAGTCTCCATGGCACTCAAGAGCCACTAGAGGATTCATCAGTGTTTGGCTGATTCAGTGTTTTGGCTGATTTAGTTTAGCCACAAACACTAGTCATCTGCGCCAGACCGTTTTTATGACAACGACGTAAAATAAAATAAAGTATGCTTTTATTACACCAACATGGTGGGAGTGGTGTAGTAAAAGTGTTCGCTACAAGTACAAATATGATTTCTATTCTGTGAATTGGTCAAAACTATGAGCATGAAGAGGTTTTGGTGCATATGTTTGAGGCTGGGATGTCTGGGAGGCAGCTGTCTTCAAAGGGTGTTCCTGTTTGAGTTTTGCTATTAAAAATATAACAAAAAACAAACAAGCAAACAAAAAAAACTTCAGCTGAGCTAATTAGAAAGGGTGCACACTTCAATAAAGTAGGTTTTTCTGTAAGTTTTTGAGTAAATGTAGCATGGTGCATACCACCACTGATCCCGTCTCATCCACTGTAAGATTAACAATATTCTAGATCAAGCCAAAATTAAATATAGACATTACTGAATAAGTAGAGTCTGCATCACATTTGTGAACCTACAATATGTGATACTTCACTCTAAGGGTTTATACTAAACGTTTTAGCAAGTTTAAATTTCCAAGCCAATCTGAAGTGAAATTACTCTGATTTATCTCTCCTGAACGTAAACTTTGAGGACAGTGATGTCTTGAGGTCTACAAAAAGAAAAAGAAAAAAAATGGAAACAGTCGTTTGACAGAATCAGAACTTTCTTTTTTTTTTTAGTAGTTTTTTTTCTTTTTTAAGTAGTTTATTTTAGCTTCAGGAGATGAAACAGTGTTGTGGAAGTTAAATCGTGAAATCACTCAGCAACATTGTCTAAACGGCCACCCGATGTCTTGTACATAATTCTCGATGGAGACCTTCCTAATCTTTTTCCCCCTTCCTTCCTTTCTTCCTTCCTTCCTTCCTTTCTTTCTTTCTTTCTTGACCTGGCTTTACATTTTATCTACACATGACACAGTAGGCTTGATTTTCTTTACTGTGAGAGGAAAAGAGAGGGTCTCTTACCCAAGTTTGTTTTTCTCCGAAGATCAAAAGTTAGTGGAAGTATTCAGACAGAAAAGGGGAAGAAATTTTTTAACGCATCTTCACTTTGCCCCCCAATCGCATAAAATCTTTTTTTTTTCTTTTGGAAAAGAATATGGGTCTCTCTCTTATAGCCTAGACACAAGAAGTAAACATCTTCTCCGAGTCGGAATCCCAGCAGGATCC
The DNA here is from genome assembly GCF_041146795.1 of Maylandia zebra. NCBI lineage: Eukaryota > Metazoa > Chordata > Actinopteri > Cichliformes > Cichlidae > Maylandia > Maylandia zebra. The sequence continues at coordinate 10,273,334 of NC_135188.1, forward strand.
AGACCAGATCCGTTTCACAACCCTTTTTTCCTCCCCTACTCTAAACACTTCGAGCTTTTCTCTTATCAAACCCTCCCATTGGATGAGTGTGAGCTTGCGTCACCTGTCTGTGCGGTCATTGGTTGGAGGTAACGTCAATCTCAGGTGTCCACGTGTGCACTTTCACTCCGCCTGCTCGTGCACGGCTCGGTCCCTCCTCACTCTGGGAAAACCGCTACTTTCCGTCGTGCCAGGGCAGGCCTGGCTGGGCCGGGACAAGATTTCCAGCACGTACACCACAGCTGGAAGACTTCCTCATCCTCAGGCAGGAGGTTTCTTGACCAAGTCTCGTTTTACTCGCTTAATTGTCTCCAACCAGTCCACACAGTTTAAGTTACAATAGAGGAAAAAAGTAGAAAGTCGTGAATGTTCATGAAGGAAACGACTGGCCACGTAGGGGCGTCTCCAAGATTTTTTTTTCAGTGGGGCGACATAGGGGAGTATACGGAAGAGGATTAGGGCCACTGGAAAAAAAAAGTGGGCACGTCTTTTTTCTTCTTCTTTTCCTGAATTCTGAGAAAAAAAGTCAGAATTCTGACTTTTTTCTCAGATTTTTTTTTCCAGTGGCCCTAATCCTCTTCCGTAGGAGTACCAGGGGCCTTGAAAGAAAGAAGAGAACTTATTATGCAGAGTTATCAATTATAGTACTGGGCCATAATTATTCATTATAGCACTTTAATGTTGTAGCTGGTGTTAACCATTACATTATATGTAATTAAGGTTAACACATCCAGCTAACCAACAGTTAAGAAAAACTTTCTGTACAAGCACATGGCCTTGCTTTACTATTATTTACCCTCTTCATGCTGGTGGCTGTGAGATTAAAATGATATGATGCATTTATGAAGTGTTGTAGGTGCATAACGTTAGAGGAAATAAACTCATTTTACTAGGTGGTTTCTAGGCAACATCAAGATATAGATATTTGGCATATTAGATAAGAAACTTTGTGCGTCACATTTGGTTGCTCAGTGTGAAGATCAAAATCGTAAACTCAGGTGAATCAAGCAGGCAGCTCAGAAAGGAGCAACACTGACACTTGGGATAACTGGCAGAGGAGGATGAGACACAGGCGAGCATACTTAGAAGGTTACAACAATCAAAGGGTCAGGGAAAGATGGACAGAAAACAACCCTTCAAAGTAAAACAGAAAATAACCAGAGGAGAAAAACCTAACTACCTGAACACTTGTTTTTACTTGTTTCATTAACCTGGGTAAGGCGGATAGAATAAGGAAACAACAAAAGGGATCAAGAGATAAACAAAGAGATACAGAACAGGTGTTTCACTCATTTCATTGTGTTTTTATTCAAGAGTGCAAAAACAACAACAACAGTGAAATGGAAACAGTGAACACAGCAGCTGGAAGTTGGTGCTGCTGAGAGTCATAAAAAGTTCTTCAGCTTTTTAAGCACAAGGTTGGAAAATGTAATTAAACACATAACCTCCGTGGTGTAAGCATACTGAACCCAACAGCCTTTAACTGTTCTGCAGAGTGCAAAGGTTTTGTGTCTTTGTGCATAAATCTAATGGTAGTTATGAGCATTTGCTGGTTAAATGAACTGCTATAGCAGCATTTTAAAATTGCATTCTAATTTTCATTAACTACAGAGCTATCCTTTATATAACTGCATATTTACATGGCTAAATACACTATTATATATTGTACATATATTTATTAGTTTCAGGTTGGCCATTCTTGTATTTTGCTCGTTTGTGTTGTTGTGTTTGCACATCTCTGTTGCTTGTGGGGCTCGCACACAAGAATTTCACTCGCATGTGCTGTGCCAGTGTGCCTGCACATGTGATGTGACAATAAAAAGTGATTTGATTTGATTTGATTTGATTTGAAATATATACATAGGCCAGCTCTTTTTAGTTGGACTTTGTGTACATACTGTAAACTTCTCACATGGAAGTGCAAAACACACGGCACAAGAGAGATGTTTGAAAACGATCGAATAGAAGTCACACGCAAAAACCTTTACATGCAAAACAAAAGCTAATTGGGTAAGGCAGGAAGACGGTGCAGATGTACGATAAGATATGACACTGATGCAGGGGAGGAGTTTTGTTACTTAAGAGAAAGCATTGTGAATGCAGGCAATAAATAAATGTGCATGCTCAATCCTTCAAAATAGCAGAGCAGAGCTATTGCTAGTGCAGCTGTTGAAATTTCTCTACTGGGTAATCAGCATTGACTGAAATACACCAACCACCTTCTGCAGAATATGCAAAAAACCCATACTGACAGGTGACAAAGAAGGAAAATCAACTTCATGCTTCTCAATAAGGTATTGAGCTGCCATGTGCTGACAGAGCAATTCTAATGCACCTTAGCACCGACTGAAGCCTCTGAAACATTATCATTCCAAAAGACATTCTCTCATATGGTGTACAGCACTGCTTAACTTAAAATCATGTTCTGAGTAATAAAAGCATTCAGTAACCCCTTGTGTCGAGTAGGTGGCATCTTTCATTGTAGCATAAAAGTAACCAGTCAGACAAAGTTTGTATCGCTATACAGTGACGCTGTCTGGACTCAAATCAGTGCACCAAAACATAGCCACTGGACCCCTTCAGTGCGTGGGTCACTGGTTTTGATGGTTTTCCTTTAATTTGTCACCTGTCTTAGAGCTGATTCTCTGTAGTTTTCAGCTTTTTTTAAGACTGTTTTCAAGATTTTTAATTAAAACTATATCAGGAACTTGTGATTATTATAAGATGTCAGTCAAATGTTGTCAAAAAATATATAGAATATTTGTGTGTATGAATGGTTTTGGGAAAATATTTACGTTCCCCATATTTCTGTGCTAAATATAAAACCAAAGTCAGAAACTAGTCAGCTTAGCATTAAACTTTTAACATTTAAAAGCTTTAAACTGAGGGGAAACAGCTTGCCAAAGATGTGCTCAGTGGAACTCAGATGGGAGGTCTTATGAGCCCTGAAATTCGACTGCTACTGATGCACACATTCATATGCTACCTGCTGTAAGAAGACTAATTTATGAGTTGTTTGTTTAAATTTCATGATGTGATTTTATATCTAAGTTCAACTTCAGAACTTGGAAATATTCAACCTCAACCACAAACTCAGCAGAATTCAGGCAGATTATTTGGTTCATTACCAAAAAATATTGTCAGTTTTGAGGATATTTGCTCCACCTAACTGCATGTCATTAGAAATTGTTTAGAATCATTTTTGGACAAAAACAAAATAAGAACAAGAAAGACTAATCCTCCCCTGATAGTGCATTAATTTACAAGAGCTCTTATATAAATAATCACCGTCCAATGACAGCTCGTGTCTCTCACATGAGATATCCTCACTCTCATTTCCTGCTTCCTTCAGGGACAGAAGACAGTTTTGCAGAGGGTGTTCATGCAGAAAGAACGAGGCGTGGAGATGGAGAGGAGGAGGTCTTGGGGTCACATATACATGCAGACATTTCAAGTGTAGGTGCAGGACCATTATGGGACGGTGGTGCGACAAGAAGGCCAATAGAGGGGCTTTAGCATGGATACGTAGACACGGCATGTGGGACAGTTCCTTTTCCTCCATAGCCACTGCTCCATGCACTGAAACACATTTTAAAACACACCATTGCATCATTGTTGCTATGATCTGTATCATGTATCATTTATGCAGTCATTGATATTTTCAACTGATGCCAGGAGGTCATTTCCAACATGTTGATGCATGAGCAACAGGATCTACGTTCACAGACCCTAACCCTTAGCTGGAAGGGACAGTGTTGCTGCCTATTTGAGCAGCTTTCTCTGTTTCAAAGGCTACGAGTCAAAGAAGGTTTTAAATAAATTTCTTTACAGTTAATAATGTGGTGCCTTGCTTTTTATTGACTTTTATTATATTCACTTTGACAAAATGTTAACATGTTTACAAGTTCTGATTGTCAACAGATTCAACAGTATATAAAGTGACTCACTGTAGTTCTGATGAAATGCTTTTATAAACTGTAAATATTCTCTATTGATTATAAAGTATATTTATTCTAAAGTGATATTTAAAACCATTTAATTAGTATAATCATAGAGGTATCTTCTCATCCAATAACGTGCTGTAAGTCTAATAACTGAATACAATGACCGTTACATACAGAGGCGTTTCCAGGAAATTTTATATGGTTTTGGCACAGAGGGACCCAAGAACCAGTAAGGGTGGTGTAGAGCACAGAAAAGGAGAAAACACCAAATGAAATCAGAAAAAAATGCCAAACGAAACCACTTGAAAATTGTTTGAAAATCCACTGAGTTATGGTGATTTTAACTTTGACCAGACTTGTATCCATGGATACCAATGCTGGTACTAGTGTTGAATCGATACTAGAGCAATAGGATTGATACTTTGTTTCTAACCAATAGTGAAATGTGTGAAAAACAATAGTGAAAAATCCCTGAAACTTTTTGTGCTGGCCGTCATGCCTACTTTATTTATTTAAACAACATAAACTGATCCAACATAAACCGATCCAAAGTGCTTTAGAAACAGGCACACAGCTGAATTGTTTTGGTGAAAGGAAAAATCACAGTGATTTCATTAAAGTGTGTTCAGACTTTGTATATTGATGATACTTCATCTCATCTTCAATACATAAGCTGCTTTCATTGGTTAAATGGTATCGGTAATACTGGCCCTGTATTTAGTTAGTATTGAATCAATGCCAAAATTTGCAGAATGCAGCACTAGAGTCAGGAAACAACAAGCAGTGGATCAAACCACTGTGAGGCATGTCATGGGGGAGTCATACATCCATAACTGAGCAGAAGAGCTTTTAGTGTGTATTATCATATTATATAACATTATATAGTTATATTTACAATAATGTATTGAGGAGTACCACAGTGTTTTTACAGCAAAAATGTAACTGGACACCTTACATCCCCCTGTTATTTTCACTCATGTTTGCATTTATATAATAAAGATTAAGCTGGGGCACCAGGTGGACCTAATAAATTTCAGGCCCCAAGCCAACACTTTAGCAACACCCCTGTTTACATAGTCATGGTGCAGTACAGTTTGTCATACTGAGGTTTTAAAGCAGAAAATTTTGAGTTCAAACCTTTAAACTCGGTCTCAATTTTTTTTTCTAACTCTAACCCTTTTCAAACATTTTTAACTCTGTGTTTGCACACTGAAGAGAAGAAGTTGCAATTATTCCAAAAGTGACCTAAAACTCTGGCCCAGAGGGGATTTGAGGCCCTGATTTTTCAGTGTCACATCGTAGTAAAAGTTCAGGAGAAATCCTGATGTTTTCACTGCAAATCATGCATTTTCCCCTTCTTGAAAACAATATCAGCGATGTCTCCTCAGGGAATGTTGACGATGGAGTGTGTGCTGCTCCTTCTCCGTGGAAATCTGTCCATCTGCAGACCTCCTCCTCTCCTCATAGAGCTTCCTCTCCTGTAAAACAGCTGCTTCACTGCTGCTTCGGGGCCGACACTGCTCTAACCTCCGAGCTGCCTTCAGCACCCACCAGATGGAAACATCATAATGAGTAAGTATCCAGTTCCTGGGACCTCAGGCTGTTCAGTGTACTCCATGCATCTACAGGGATAAGTTTCTGCTGCAGGCATTGTGTTTTCATTCCAGTTCACATCATGCATGTCAGGGAACAGGCTGATATCATGCATCAGAGATCTGGTGTCTGACTTGCAGGGATTTTAGGGAACACAGTGTAGACAGAGGTCATGCAGTAGATCTGACGTGTGCAGGTTCTCTTACCTCTTTATGAAAGCGGTGTGTACAATGTGGCACTCCCCTCCCATTCTTACGCATGTCCTCATGACAGATCAGGCACAACGTATCGTCCTTCTTCTGTGAGAAAAAGAAACAACATCTGACCAAGATTTCAATAACTTATGTATTTATAAAAATAATAAACCTGTATTATTGCATCAGTGGGAGATTAAGTGACAGGAACTTCATATATGTAACTTATATACCAAAGTGAAGGAGCTCCATTTAATTTCAGTAAACTAATAAATAAAGATATAATTTTTCACAAAGTTATGATAAGCTGTAAATGTTATTTGCACTGTGTATGTTATGTATCACGTTTTTTTTATTGATTTCCTGTGACACCACAAAGATACAGAAACACCGTTTCATTAACATTAAACCCCTGACAATGAGTTTTAACAGGGCTTGACAAAAAATTTTGTTCCAAGAAAAATCAGGTATAAAAATGAAAAAGGATTAAACATTCATTCACAACTATATTCTTTAGTATGCCGACAAAAAGCATGGACAATAGAAGAAAAAGAAAACTTCAAGGTCCTTGTGTGCATTCAAGACCAGTTAATTATGTGGGTATTTGTAGGTTATGTAATTCACAGCTTTGTCTTTGGCAGCACATAAAAGTAATGCAGCGTTTCAGGCTCCTTAATTTTTACGGGCTTCGTAATTTTATATGAGGAGGAGAAAGACCATCAAGTCTGATCGTCCTTCGGTCATCTATAACACTATGAGAAGGTAAAAATCTGTAAGGACCATTTATCGTTCGTTTAGTTAATGTTATAAATCCTCCTGCTCACCAGAGACGTGGTCTTCTTATCATTTAGACAGAGCCTCTTCTCAAGTGTCTCTGTGAGCTCTGGGATGGTGGTGATGCGATTCTCTGCGATCGCAGTCTTAGCGCGGATGTTGTCATCTGCAGAGGCACGGCGAGGCTTCTGGTGGACCCTGGTTTCCCCCTTATCCTCTCTTGATTTGACGTGGCTGGGAGTGGGCGCCATTGTAGCCGCATGAAACCTGTTTAACTTCATGACATCTAACTGTGACTGAGGATTAAGAACACAACGATAAGTGTTATTACACCATGTAACAACACTTGAGAGTAAAATTATTGTGTCACATTCCCTCTAATAGTGAGGCGGAGTTGTAAGAAGATTAAACTAGAGAGACAACCATGTCTGCCTTATGTCTGTCAATGGGGTTAAACACTCACTCGCTAATATCCTTAAGTAACATGTTGGCAAAGCAGCTACCTATATATAGTTTGACTCTAGACTCAGGACAGAACGTAAATATATATTTACACAACAGCAATAATCTGATAATGCAACTCCAGTAAAACATCAAAGGTGAAGGTACAGATGAATTTCAGTGTTTGGCTAGACTTGTAAATCTGTAACTACTGAACTGTTCTCTTCAAATGATGTATTTCTGGAGCACTCATTACTAAACCAAGGTTTAACTCTTAATGGGAGCTTTAAATAGCGATGCACTAGACACAGGCTGACATTCTACAACCCCAGAAGTTATTTCTGGTTCTACTTAACTTTATTACTGCTGCTGAGGAAAAAATACGATGTCTAGATGTTCCTTTGACTTTAAATTTGAGGAAAAAAAATAACATGAGAGATCTGTGACAATGTGATTTTTTCTGTTTAAAGAAACTAAACAATGTGATAAATGTTACTTTAAATAGGTCAAAATATGTGTAAAGGTGTGAAAAGTGCAGTCAACGCTGATGCACCTTAATATGTCAGATTTTCTGTTGATCTACTATCTCAGTTAGTACTGTCAAGACTTCTTTAACTGAGCAGGTTCTTCAATTTTGAATTAATCGCCTACCACCGCTTTAGGGTGTAGCTACTTTAGGAGTCAAACGTTTTTATATGTGCAGTGTATTTTTTCTTTGGATCAACCCCTCACTTCGATTTCATAAACCTCGATCTCACCAGCCAAAATTTCAAACTTTAAGCTTCAAACAGGACTTCAAAAAAAGAACGGTCATAGGGGTTAATTACATCTTTTATATATATATACTATGTTTTTATGGTATTTGCAAGAAGCTTTTTTTGTTTTGCGGTGCAAGGAAGTGGCTTGTTATGTTGATGTTGCTAGTTTTAACTGTTATAGGACAAACATTGCTATTTGTAGCTGCCCGCCTTGTTGACTGATAAACGTCCTGGAACATTTAGTAACGTCATGGGCTCATCTGTGACACCATTTTTGCATTTGCTGCATTTTAAAAGATAAATGTAGTATGAAGAAAGGCTAAAAATATTCAGAATAGTTGTTATTTGAATGAGAATTTCTTTATTTCCCAGAATAAACTTATATAGCATAGGCTTTCAGCAAAATTGTTATTTTAAATATACTGACCAATAGTTCCACTATCAGACCAAAAATCTGTGCATTACTTCTCTATTTGCTTGCTTAAAAACAGAGCATACGGGGAACTGCAGGCTTCAGTTTAAACAGCACTTCTTCTGATTATTAGTGAAAGGTTACACTATGCTACTACATTTGTTTTTTTTGCATTTGTCAGTGCTTCCTTCATGATGAGAACTGATTGTGCTCACCCAGTGTTGTCTGTAAACTACTTGCTTGTAAGTTTCTTTTCTTCCACAGAGAGACCACTTTATATGTGTGCACTTACACTGTTGTGACTCTTATCACCTGCTTTAGATTAGAAAGAGTTTCTTTGGCTCCTTCCATCCTTTAGTTTTCGCTTAACTCCTATGAAATTTGTCATCACACTAATGAAAATATACCAGAAAACTATAAAGTAAGCACCACTATTCACCACACAGGCCATGACACTTGACTATGCTGATAGATAAGTTACCCTGTTCTGTGTTATTAATAAAAAATACAAATCACTAAATTGTGCGCCATTCATGTTGGTTGCTCTTCTGCTTGTTTGCTGCTTTAAGTTGTACCTCTATTTTTTGCTAAACATCCACATAGCCAGAGGTTATGGAAGAGTTGGAACGCTATTGAATGAAGAATATGTGTAAGAGCTTTGGCATGCGGCAGCCCATGACTTAAAAACATTGTTTATATAAGAAAATGATATCAGATGTGAAGGCATTTTTAGTTGGAAAAAATAATTTTCCTACAGACCTACACAGACACAGCTACAACACAAACACCAGACTGGTCTGTATTCATTATAGAACTATACTGTTTTTCCTAATGAGACTGTGAACAGCTCAGCACGTGGCACGGCATTTGCAGTGTTTGATCGTTCTGATGTAAAGTAATAGAAAACAACTCACTTAGAGCATCAATAATTTCGTACTTTGCAGGCTTTCATGGGGAAATTTACCAAAAACAACAGTTTGCACACTACTAGAGGCTTTTTGTTCGGAAGCTTTAATATTTAATTAGTTCTCATACCAGCTTGTAAAACATACATGTGCATTATTCTGCTGTCATAGTCCATATTTTGTCTTTTTCAGAGAAAATAAAACTCTGTGTTTTATAAATATTCCATGCAGTGATATTTGCAGTCAGTGAAGGTATGGGATCTTTCTAACACCCTGAGCTGCTTTTAAAGAAATACATAGAAAGTATACTGTCTGATAAATGTACTTTATTATATTTATTAAACTGGCCTTTAATTAGTATAGTGAAATACATTCATCAGAGAGTGCATATATTTTATTTTCCCTCCAATTATCAATGAAGGGCTATACAGAATAAAATTTAAGATGTTTATAGTGTCAAGTGTACAAGCATGCTGTCCATATGTGGTGTAAAACTGGACAAGAGAAACTGCAAAAAATGTTTGTTAAAAGTGTTTTGCTGCTGTTTAAATGTCAGTGCATGCATCAAGTCGAATGCTGCAGAGCTGAACACATACGTGAAGTGCAGCCGGTCCTTACCGCAGTCGGGAGTGATGCTCGTCTATCAACTTGTGTTTTTGAAGGCCTTCTGAAACTGTGTTTTCTTTCTCTGGAATGTACAGCGTCTGGTCCGTGACCCCAGTAACTGCTCATCCATTTTGTGAAGTTACTATCATCGTCCTCGTCATTGTCCATAATGATAGCAGGCAGAAGCCGTAGAGACATGATGGAGCTGTGCAGGGAGCTTCTTGGTGCAGCAGGTCTTGGTACAACAGATGAAAGTGAATGGGGTGAGTACTGACAACACTCAGCTGACCTATTGAGTGTCTAACAGACCAGCTGCTCTGCTACACTGCACTGTCCCACATGGCAAAAGTGACTTACTTCAATTAGATGCCTCTAGTGAATCAAGCTGTCGCTTTTGTTGTTATCCTTGGACAATCTAAAAATAACCTGCAGAGATTTAGCTCCAGTCTTTAAATAAGTGAATCCTCTATAATCTATTTAACGTCACTGGTAGAACATAAACTGGAGGTGATTGGAATAAACAGCGAGGTGGTAGCTGTGACGGAACAGCTAGTATTTTGGCACAGGGTGGGTGATGTGACCACTCCTTTTAATCTTTCCATTACAGTCATCAGCCTCGGGGTAGACAACTGAAACTCCAATTTCCCCATACTTTCCACTCGCTGAGTACATCAAACCTGTCAATAATTATGGAGCGCAGGCAACTGGGTGCTGAGAGCCCAAGGCTTGTGCAATACAGGGCAAAGAGCTTTAATATTACACTGTATACAAGTTTATTTGTTTTGCTCTTTTAAGTCAAGTATGTAAAATCCAGATTTTATACATGAACAATGAAAACATGTAATACAAGGCCATCAGCTAGAAAAGCAACATCTCTGGCATCATAATTCAGTATATATCGTGTCAGTTCAGTCTGAAAAATTAGTAGTAGTAGTATTAAATACTATTGATATTACTACACAAAGGGGATTGTGTATTATTGGAAATATTCATGTTAGACACACCATGTTTTCATTAGGTTTTTGTGTTTTTTAACAAAAAAGCAGAAGAAATTATATAAAAGTCTTTTTCTGCTCTTTTACAAACTCAAAGTTTCCCTGTGCTAATAATGTTGTAAAGATCTCAAAGAGAAGGGCAGGGCAGGCACTGTTATGAGACATTCATGCTGCTTTATCATGTAACCTCAGATCCCCACTGAGAAAGAGATTACGGTAATCTGTGTTCTTTCCAAAAATAAGGATGAAACAAGGTCACACCTGAAGACAAATGACCACATTTTATTAAATAAATGAAGAGTACTATCCGTGTGCGCCGTTGAGATATTATAATATCAACGAGCCTCCATCCAGTATTATTATGGGGTCTTTATCTTACAATATAAAACACTTTGAGGCGACTGCTGTTGTGATTTGGTGCTATAAATAAAATTGAATTGAATTAAAAGTATTGAAAACAATCTCGTATTCATACATTACAAATCTGCACAGGTTTTTTTTTTTTTTAAATATAAAATTAAAATTGTGTTTCAGATTTAGGATAAACCCTCTGTATCAAACAACTAAAACAGGAGAGAATAGCTATACAATACAACACCACACCATATAATACATAATAAAAATACAATGACTTATTGATAATTTGTTATTACTGATAAGTGACTGTGTACAGCAGCTTGTTGCATACCATACAAGCATGCATTCATGCAGACACATAATCGTACTCTTAATCGATTAATTACATAATCATCATGCTTTTTTTAAAGGCCGAATGACCACGATAATCAGTATAAAATGTTTCAGAAAATGCTATCGTATTAAAGCTAGTTTAAATCAAAGCAGAGGCATAACCTACTTGATAAGTTGAAGAAGGCTGTTCCAAAATTTAGTTTTGGTCACCTCTACATTTAAAATCAGAATGCACAACACTTAAAATACCCTGAGTGGAATCGGGTTTTAACAGTTTTAACAGTTCTTATGAAAGCAGGGGCCGGCCTTTCAGTCTTTTGTATGATAGTAAAATTAGAAAATGAATTTCAGATTTCACTGGAGGCCAATGAAGGGAGGCAAGGAATGCACAAACACAATATTTTATATTGTTTTATTGAGACCTTATTATACATTTACATACAAAACATACAGTCTACATATAGTTAAACCTTAGTGTCACAACAAGTGTTTGCTAAAAGAAAAAAAAAAGCAACAAAGAAAAAGTTTGTTTTGGGGTTTTTTTAAGGGAAAAGGAATTTGGGTTCCTTAGAAGGAAGGAGATATGAAAGGAAAGGCTTACGTGAGGTATAACATTTCTTATTGGCCCCTCTAAGAGAAACTATAAACTTTTCCAATTTAAGGAATGACATTAGATCTGTCGGTCAAGACTTTTCTGTTGGTGGCTTGGGTGACTTCCAGTGTGGGAGAATACATCTTTGGGCAATTAAAGAGACAAATGAGGCAATACTTTCTGTTTAGTTGACTCAGATAGATCACCTATCTACTCATAGCTATTAGCTGTAAGTATGTTGGGATACGATATCAGTCTCTAGGACTTGATTTTGAAAACATTTTTCTAAAATCCTGTTTAAACATGACATGAGACGGGCCTCACAAGTTTATTATTATTAGAGCAAGTTTATTATTCAAATATGATCTGAATATTTGAGATTTGTAAAAAAAAAAGTGGATTTTATAAATACTATAAATGAAGAACAATGTTTGCAAAATGATCCCTGGAAGCAGGAGTTACCCTGGACTCACTCACTTAATCAACAGACTGCACTGCAGAAAGAGCAGCAACAACAACCTGCATGAATAAAATATACCAGCATGAATTTATGTTAATCAGATTAAAAAATCTAAATGGAATAATCTGCTGTGTTCACATAGCTGATCTGTAAAGATTTACATTTCCAAACAACATGCCACGTGCATCAGGAGAGCACAGACACGTCTCAGTAATCACAGCTTACCAAGTACCTGCTGGCAGCAGCTACAACTGAGCCACGCAGTACTAACAATAGCAGGCACAGTTTATAGGAATAACAGGTGGAGTCAACAGAAGATCAGACATTCTTAGTAGCCCCTATCCATCCATCCATCCATCCATCCATCCATCCATCCATCCATCCATCCATCTTCCCACAGCTACACACACACCACACATGTAACACACAAGGTTATTGTCTCACATCACATGTGGTGCCAGGCAAAATTGATTTTATGGCCTTCATTGCAAGAATCGATTATGTTCAGGGCGGGCACACGTTTTGTGCTATGCTCAACTTTAACAGATTGATCGATTTTTACATATCTTGCTCTTAATTCAATGAAACTGAAAAACAGAAATATTTGTATTTGAAAAACAAAAAGGATTAAATTCACTACAGAAAGAACCGGAGACAAGTGACAAATTAAAGGAAAAAGTTGAACTCTGGCTCTCCACAGTGAGGGGATTTGGGGCTTTGCTCTGATGACAGGGGGGATTTTGCTGGTATGGTTTGGTAATTGGTTTGGTAAAGTTGTTTTGATTGATCACTTTTATCCTGTGATAAAATATGCAATGGGAGTGGTCTCTCCCAGGTCTCTCCTATTCACACTGCATGGTTCAATGAGCACTCTCAGGTTAATAAAGGTGGTCTGGTTCTTCAAAGAATCTCCCCAATAGAAGAAACTCTTTATTTTAATGATGTTTTTTTTTTTTTCATATACTTCATGTGGTTCTATTATGGTTCTAGATTTTAGTGTTGTTGTTTTTAAAGTTTGTTAATTAATTTAATATATGTTAAAATTTGAATTTAGGTTGAAGAGTGCGTCATGTGTTGAGTTTGTCTTCCCTCATAAACATACTGTTTACATAAGAATACTTACATTTAATATAACAATAAAACAATAGAATATAAACTAGTCAAACATGAAGCATGAAGTCATGACACCACATGAATCATTTTAATTTTATATATGAAACTGACCAAATTTCAACCACCTTGATCATCTATTGTAGATGTTCTAAGATGCTTAACTGTGTTTTGTTTTCTTTTAATTCATCATCTGTGTGTAAGTCAGTTATGATATAATTTAAAGCCAGTCCTTGCATTATCCAACTAATCAGGGAATAGTTTTTCTATGAATAGATGTTACAGTCAGACTCTTCTGACAGCTAGTAGAGTTGACTTTGAAAAATTGCCCACTGCTGGTGACTGTTTGAGGACGGATGGCCCTAGGCACAAATTGAGTAGCCAGGCAGCAGCACGTTCCAGACAGACCAGCACTCCAGCAGATGACGGCTTCTCTCTGTCTCGATCTCCCCTCTCACAGTCTGTTTTGAGCAGAGGCTTGGAAACACACACACACACACACACACACACACACACACACACACACACACACACACACACACACACACACACACACACACACACACACACACACACACACACAGAGGTGCCTTGTTTCTCTCACGATCTCTCAGGTAGGTACAGGTCACGAAGGAGAAAGCAACTGAAAAAGTTCCCCACTAGTATTTAAAATCTTTCTTTTTTTTAAATTGCAATCTGCAAACAGAATTGGGCAGAATGTGACTAATATTTTGGCCATTACTGAGCTTTCACTTGTTAAGAGAGAATACCTTTTGACCTTTGAGACTTTGTAGTCATGTTCTCAGCCTTCACAGATGACGATTAGCAGTTGGTTCATTAGTTTATAAACTATTTTCAGTTACAGTGAAATCAAATAAAAAGAAAAAGGGGGATCACTGCTGGAGGTTTTATCCCAGGAATGGTGCCTGTCTCGTGGGGAGGGGTGCTCCGTGAGGACGGGGGTGGCGCACACCAATTTGACTCAACTCTACTTTCCAATTAATATTCACAGGTTTCATTTACAAACAATCATTTAGCATGCAATCCCAGTGAGGGGACACCTGTATGACCTGTATTTAATACGCGTAAGACATCGGTCTACATACTCACTTTAAATATATTGTCACAGCAAAACTGTCACAACACAGAATGGACCAAAAACACAGACCCAAGACAGCGGCACAGGTTAGTGTAACGAGATTTATTTACAGTGATTGTGATATGGTGTAAACAGTCATATGTACAGGACGTGACACAATATGAGCTGAGAGCAGGTGAACTATAACAATAGCTGTGGGATAAACTCTGCCAGTGACTATATACAGGTGCAAGGGCAAAGCTAAGGTAAATCCTAATAACATGAACTGTGAGGCATTATAAAACTACAAAGCTATATACAAGGTCATACACACATAGTCATAGAAACACTAACTGTGAGAGGCATACGCTGATTAAAGCTATGAAAGTTACGTGAACAGGAGTGAAAGCTTGATACGGGAGACCCAGGGATGATAGTGGCACGTTAGTGAACTGTAGATTGGAGGCACTGCAACACAGGGAGAGGTGAGTCACAGTGGATCCAACGGAACGGAAAGAAACTGATTCAGTGTGGATATTGTGTGGGGGGCATTTTGACTCTCCCCTCCAATTATGCTCTCACCAGAAGATCTCCAAGGCTGGGATTTTTTCTGAGAGCCCTAATAACTCTCTCCTGGTGAGGCACGCTCCAGTTAGTTTGCCGCAAACTGTTTCACCACTAGATGGAAGCATTGTCAAAGCACTGTCAAATTTGAATTGGAGCATCACTGGGCTGCAATTCACATTGTAGAGGGATACAAAAACAAACAAACACAGACACACACAGACACAGAAACAGACAATTAATAAAAAATTATATATAAAAAATGCAAAAAGTGAAAAAAAAATTGATTATGTCCTTCTTCCAATGCATTATGGGTCCTCAAAATGGAACCCTTTTTTTCACTCCCAACTCAGCTTCTGTACCTCCTACATCCAGCAGGTGCTATATTGCCCTAAAGGTCTCCTCCAGCTCTATCCTATGATACACATACCTCAATGTCCTACCTTGCAACCATGATTCAACCAGCCACTCCCTCACAGGCCTTTAAATACCACAGTGGGCACCTAAGGGGCTCAAAAATTGAACTTTCTCCGATTGCCACCAAACTTGGCAGGCACGAGCAAAATTTCCCCACTGTGCTTATGCTTCTCCAGTTATTGATGATCGTCACATGACGATTGTGGTTATCGCCAACCCCTTGGTATTTGGACACATGGCTTAGAAGCTTTCAAAATCTTTTTTGATAAATTGAACAATCACCACCCCTTTAATGAAGTTACAGTTTCAACTAAATAAATTCCAAGTTAACTTTTTAGACACAATAGTTTTCTTTAGAAACAATAATAATCAAAGCAAACAACTATTTGTTGTTTTAAGGATACAGATAGACACATACTGTTATATAAAAAAGTTTTCATCCTAGACATGTTTTCAGGAGTATTATTAAATCTCAATTGATTAGATTCCATCGTATCTGTACCTTTAAGATGCATGTGGAAGAAGCTACTTCAGCGTTGTTTAAGGCTTTAAGACCAAGAGGTTACTCAGTCCGCTTTTAAGGGCAGATTTAAAGTGAAGTGAAAGCACTCTTTGATAGGATCAGCCAACAATTAGGAGGAATAATCAGAGTGAATTGATTCAGTTTGTAATCACCTTTTCAAGACACATCGGAGTCTTGAATCAATCTCTTAATACCTCTTTTTTGATGGCCCAACAAGCCCTTCCTCCTTTACAGCAATTTAAAAGTTACAGCTTATAGAAGAAATAAAAATCTAAAGGATATTTTGGTGCACAACAAATTGAATCCTATAAAGAATTTAGATGACAGATTTAAACAAGTACGATATATGGAAAATATTAGTAAGAGAGGACTTTCTATTCAAAAATGGTTTTTGAAAATCTGTTTCTATTGAGTGTAATTTTTTTATGAAATCAATTTCTCATTTATTAATGGATTAATAATTCACTTTGAAAAATTGATTTAAATGTTTTTATTTTTAAACTATTAAACCAATTACTTTAATTTTGTTTGAATAAATAAAATCATTTTGAAAAATGAATTCACAAATGGATGATTTATTATACAATTCATAATTTAAGCACAGAATTCTTTGTTTCAATGCATGTGGCCTTGTGGTCCTCTATAACTGGCTCCCAGTAAAACTTTTAAAACTTTCACACAGGATGCGTAAATTCCCACATTAAAAATATTTTCGGACTTACCTATTCTTACACAGTGGATGCGTAATTCCACAGGACAAATTTGTGGCATTTATTCTTTCAAACCGAGCTAGATTTTTCTGATGTTTTGGATCCAAATAAACAGATTTGTCCAAACAGACCACTGCATTTGTCATCGTTCAGTCACGCCATTGTACTGAATATGCAACGACACAGAAATAGTAAAATAAACTCCACACTTTGTGTCCATCGATAAAGAAAAAGTTTGACAGTTTAAAGAAATTCAGACAAAGGGGAGACAAACATTCAGACACAGGTTAAGTTTTCACAATAACAGATTTATTGCTGAATAAATGTCACAATGAAGCTGCAATACAAAAATAAAACAAATGAAAATCGACTTCACATCAGTTACCTGTTCATCAGGTGCATTCCTCTACCTCACCTGTACAACATGAAACTAATCGTCTAACACTGACCTGATCACCTGACATGATAACGTCAGGTTACCTGTCCAAACTTTTAATCCTTTAATCAGTTGTCAGTGGTTACCATGACATCATTTACATAAACTGTACATAAAACCAATTGAACGCAGATTTAGTTTCCGTAACCTTTGACCCCAAATGTTTTAAAGTAAACCTGCAGAAATTGATACAACTCCAGTTATGTTCATAACAATGCTGACAGTCAGCTGTCAGTCATACTGCAAATTTCAGTCCTTTATTGTGGATGAATGCCCACACAGCCAGAAAAATTACTTACTGACATAAAGAAAGAGGGCATGCTGGGAAAAACTGAGAAAACAGACAAAAAACAAAAACAAAAACACCTGTTATTAGTTTTAGCCTTGCCCCCTCCTCTATTTGTGCCCCTTGCTGGTCTTGAAGGAGACCTGCAGGACTTTGTCCCCCAGGCGGTACCCGTTCAGGCTGTGGATCGCCATGGCAGCTTCCTCGTAGTTTGCCATTGTAACAAAGCCAAAGCCTTTGCACTTATTGGTGTTAAAATCTCGGATCACTTTCACATTCAAGACTGCACCGAACGGGCCAAACATCTGCCACAGCATGGCCTCGTCAGCTTCCTGGCCCAGGTTGTAGATGAAGATGCACCAACCAGAGGATGAGCTCCCCGAGGCCCCACCCCCTCCGCTCATGTGGTCGGTGCTCATTGGAGAAAACCTGGACACACGAAGTATTAGACAGCTGCAGATTAACTGATTCTCATCGAACAGTAACAAACATCTAAGTCAATTAGCTGCTGGATCTCGGGACAAGGTAGGTTAGAGTACTCAGACTACAGTAATCAGGTTATTCTGAGCAGGTCAGCATACCGGAACCTTTGTGCCTGGTGATGGACAGGCCCCCCAAAGCGTCGTGATTGGCCGTGGTACATCTGTGACATCATCTGGGAGTTCCTGGCCTGGTTGGGATTGGCAGCAAACTTGACCGTGATTGGCTCAGCGCTGCCGGGAGGCGTGTGTCCGTTCAGGTGTTTGACAGCGTCATCGGCCTCGGCCCTCTTATCAAAGCGGATGAAGGCCACGCCACGTGACAGACCTAAACAGCCAACCAGAACAGAATTTTTTCAGTTCCAAACATCACAAGCCATCACATGACCCTGAGCTTACTGAGCGCGTGCGGTACCTGAAGCCTGGTCCACTAACACTCTAGAATTGATGATGCGACCGTAGTGCGAGAACATGTCCTCCACGTCCTGCTGACTGAGAGTCCGTGGCAAACCACTGATATACAGGTTCGCATCTTTGATGGCGTCCGAACTCGGCCGTGCAAATGAAACCTGCGGGGAAGTGACAGGAAGTAAGTCAGCTGATCATCTTTACAAAATAATTGTCACAGAAAACAAACTGTGATGAAAATAAAAAATACAGTTACATTGAGTTCAAATAAAATCCAGATTTAAATTTTTAAATATTCAATAAAAATAAATAAAAATCCACAATTTTTCCAAACAACAAAACAAAACACAAAATAAAAGCATCCAAACAGGCTCTGATCACCAAAATAAAAGCATTAATATCATTAATGTCTGAAAGTAAAAGGTGCAGTACGTTGTCTCACTGAATTGAAGAAATTCACAGATTCAGTGTTGACACGTGTCGGTGCGAAAACAATAAAAACAAAACAGCAGAGTTTGAAAATACCTTCATCCATCAGACAGGTGAGAGTGCCCTCTACTGTCCGGGGAACATAACACATCAGTTGAGACAGGAAAAACAAAGAGCACCTGTGGCACGTTACCTTGATAGTTTTAGACTGTAGCCTCAGGCCATTGAGGGTACTGATAGCCCTCTCTGCATCACTAGGGTTAACAAAGTTAACAAAGCCGTAACCTAAACTGTGGCCTAGAGAAACACAAAGGAAAACAACAAAATAAAAAACAAAAGCGTCTGTTACAGCTGCTACACAGTCCGAGAGAAACAAACACAGAGTTCAAACTAAGTACAGAGATCCATACAGTCAATTGGAAAACATCAGTTTTCTGAACAAACCGAGAAAACCTGCCGCCACCCACCACGCTGCCTGACCGCCGCGCACCTACCACGTTTTAGCTCTCAAAACAGTTAGCCAATGTACCTTGCAGTGTCACCTATTTAAAAAAAATTAAAAAAAATTAAAAAAATCAACTTTGGAAAAAAACTCACTACAAACAAAGAAGTTAAAGGTCATCTCTCCTGTTACACTTCAACACAAGTTAGTTCTCACAGAAAATAAAGTGATGAAAATAAAAACTGCACTTACATCGAGTTGAAATAAAATACAGATTAAATGTTTAAATATTCAATATAAATATTAATTTATTTTTTATCTGAAAAGGTAAGATCTCACCTGATTTGGCCAGTTCAGGTAAGATCTGTCCATGGAAGTAAATAATTTATCTTCGTCAGTGAATGAGGTTAAAGATGACTCACTGGTGATATATTACTTTGGCATGAGGGTGGTTAGCCACATGATGATGATGATCAAACCGTCGGCACAAATCATCTGCACATGGTTGTATTGAACGCACGACGACCTGACGATTACACGCTGGCAGGATGCAATCCTGCATCACCCCACATGACTGTTGAAAACGACTGTTTTCTCGACTTGTTCAGAACAAAAAAAATCTTCAAATATTTTTAAAGTTTTACAAACAGCCTGAAAAAAAAAATCAAACAGGTGAAAATACTTTTTAAAACAAACAAACAAAATAAAACCCCACAAAAAATAAAAAACAAAACACCTTTATCAGAGGCTGGACGAAAAAAATTCAACCAAAACTTTCATTCTTTGCTCAGGCACTGACATGCTCGCCATTTGCTCGCCATTTGCTCGCCAATCAAAGTTATTCTGTTTCTGCTGTAGGGCAGAAGACCTGAAAACCTGCAACCAAGCCACGTGTCATCTGAAGACATTCATCACCAGACGGCCGTCGCCTCAAAATGTAATTACAAAGTTTCAAATTCTTATAAAATAAAAAACAAGAAGTTCAGTTAGTGTCAACATATTCTTGCCACACCTCTTTTCTAAATCATTCTTTAATTTGTTTTGAATCATTCAGTAAATAACTTTTTATTTACTTTGTTCGCCCAGCCCTGATGTAACCAATCAGCATTAAGTACCTGTTAGACACTTTGATGTCATTAAACCTGGTGTGAAAAAAAATGAAGATTACAACAACAAAAATATCCAAATTGTTTTATGACAAAAAAAAAAAAAAAAAAAAAAAAAAAAAGAGAGAGAGAAAAATCACAAAATTCACCTAAAAAAAAGAAGAACAAAAAAACAGAGTTAAAACCCCCCCAAAACAAACAAAATCAGCTGATCGTCTTGAAACCCCCCAAAAAACAACAGTGAACAGGAAATACTGCAAACAGTACTATAACGACTATGTACTGATACTACAACTACTGCAAAATACAGCTGTGACCTACTTCGCAGTATAAGGAGTACAAAGTACAATGAAGCATGAACAAGTACACGTGTTAATGCTGAAATACATTTACTTCAAGTACTGAAATAAAACATATTCACAGTAAAACTTATAATGCTTCAAAAGTAATCTGGTATTTGTCTTTAGTAAAATTATCATCATTAGTCGTAAGCAAAGTAATACCACAGTACTACTGTGTGTAACAGTACCCCAGTAATACCATAGTACTACTAGAGCTGGGCGATAGAACGATAACGATATGTATCGCGATATAACTTTGACTCGATAGAGAAATTAAGCTATCGCGATAGACCTCGCCGCTCTTGTCCTCAAGAAAAAAGAAAAAAAAAAAAGAAGGTCAGCCAATCCAAATTAAGTAGCGCAGAGCCGAACCAATCACAGCCGCAGCATCACGTCGCGTGACTTGTAACGTACAGCACAAGTGCCAAGCCGCACGTGTGTTTGTTTGGGAAGCAGCCAGCGGGTAATTGAGCCAGTGCGTAATGGAGGAAATGAGTGTGCCGACTAGAAAAATCAACCGAGCGTGACCGAAGAGAAAACAGATGATGGTTTCAATGCCGGAGAGATTGTCGAACGGAAGAGCCATAGAAGTTCCGTAGTGTGAAGGTATTTCGGCTATTTCAAGTCTGACAAAAAACAGAGTAGCGTGCACTGTAAATTGTGCCGAAAGCAAGTCTGGAAATACAATAAACTGGTGCATGCGTCACACTGTGCGCCACGTTATTGTTTCGGTGAAATGAATTTCTACAATACTGTTACTGTTAATTCTACTCTCTGCAGTGTTTAAATGCTTACATATACACACAGTTACTGTCCCTCCACACATACGACTCGGTTCTGCTTCTATGCCCCAGCTTTGTTTACTTTTTCCCACCGAGGCTTCTAGACTTCTGATTGGCCAACATTTCGGCACGGTTAGGAATCTAGCGCCACCTGCTGCTTTGGCATTTTCATAGCAGCGTTTTCCTTCATTTCTGCCTTTATGTGTGGACGGGATTATTTTTTAAAACGAAAACGGAAAATCTCCGTTTTCAAAAATACCCGTGCACGTGTGGACGTAGCCTCAGTCTCTGACTGGAAGCGCTAATTCGTCATTCGGCTTTTGTCAGACTAAAGTAACTGTTAAAACTGTTTGAAAAGCTCAGCTATACAACAAGGAGAGATTGAGAATTTCCTTTTAGTTCTCAGTTTATTTGATATTGACAAAAGTTAGTCAGTTTTGTCTGTTCTTCTGTAAAACAAACTAAGATTTATTTTTAGAATTAATATTTTGTTTCTAAGTGGAATTGACAATTTAGTCTGTTTTGTTTGTTCTATTTTGAAACTTAAACGCTTTAACAGCTGCCTTTTGTGTAGTTTGCAATATTTGCCTTTATTTATCTGAAAAAGTCTCATGTTCCTTAAGTACATCTACCCTGTTGAACTTATTATGGGAAATAAATATTTAAATAAAAACAAGCTGCTGATTATTTCACATTTTACTTGTGAGCAACGGCACATTTAAATCTTACAAATATAGTTATTTGGCTTATATCGTGATAGATATCGTTATCGCCTGAAATGAAAAAAACATATCGTGATATGAAAAAATCTCATATCGCCCAGCTCTAAGTACTACCTGAATAATACTGCAGTACGATTGGGGAGCTCAGCACCTGCTGCAGTCCAGGTACTCAGAAGTACTACAGTGATTCTACTGTAGTACTGCAGTAGTGGTACTAACAGTGATACTGCAGCAGCACTTCAGTAGTACTGTATTAGTGGTACTTCAGCACTACATTAGCAGTACTTTCATCGTTACCTGCCACTTTGTCGCGGATGAGCTTGGCAGACTCGACCTCGCCGACGCTGCTGAAGAGGCTGCGTAGCTCGTCCTGGCTCATGCTCTGCGGCAGGTAGTTCACAATCAGGTTCGTGCGTGCGTCTTCGTCCTCCATCATCTGCTCGCCGTACCCGTTATCGTACAGCTCCTGAGGTCATTACATCATCACCATCATCACTTTCACTAAAGTCAAAAAGATGCCAGAATAAAGGAAGTGAACAGATTCAGCCAATCAAAGCGTAGCACTCACATTTCCAGCAGCTCCTTTAGCGGCGAGCGAAGCGTCTCTGACATCACCCTGAGAGTTCTGAACCTCACACACCTGAAACACACACACCACACACACCTGTCATAAACATGCACTAATCCCCAGGCCCTGATTCAGGAATTGGGTTCAGCTAAAACTCTGAGTTTGTTAACCCTGAGATAAGATAGACTTGGGTTTCTGTTCCAGAAAGAGAGCCACCAGGGTAAAGAATTTTGGAAACTAAACTTTGGGTAACCTCTGACAGGTGTTCCCTCTGACTCCTCCCCTCCTCCTGGACCTGAATTAGCTGAGTGACCCTTGCTTTCATAAAGTCACAGCTATTAAGTCAGTCCAACCAACCACTCATCAATATATCAGCACAGAGACAGCTATTCCATCAATGACAGATTACAACTTAGAATCAAATCTCTAGTGACAGTATGAGTGTAATACGATTACAGTTATTGTAGAATCACCGTTTACATGACATCGATCAGCGATCAATCGTCAGGCTCAGTGATGGATTTTAGTGACAATAAGGCTGAAACGACTTTCAGATCCAAACTGAACTAAATGTGTTTAAAGTGACATTTTATAAGCAGACAGTCTGACTGTAGTCTGATTACATTTCATGCTGACATAGGTTCACAGATTCAGATTCTGTCATTTGGGATGGGTGACACTCATCTACTAATTGGAAGGTTAGTGGTTCTGCTGCAGTTTGCAGGCCAAAGTGTCCTTGAGCAAGACACCGAAGCCTGAGCTGCTCTATGATGCGTTTATCGGTGCGTGAAGGCGAAACAGAAAGCAGTCAGGTATATTAAAAAGTGTTCGTATGAATGTTCAAAGTCTGAAAATCGCCTGAAAAAGTCTCACCGACTTGACCCAGAACCAGATCACCCAAAGGAATCATAGGCTCCGGTTTTCAGATAAGCTCTGAATTCTCTTTGCGATTACATTTGTAGTACAAAGCCAGATTGCCGACTTAGCAAGCTTAAGCTCAGAGTTCTGTGCCACAAAGGTGGCATTCTTTGTACCTGTGAGATCACCGTGGTAATGCGTGCCGATCACATGGTCAGGAGCAGGTTTAAATCTGATGGAACTGCCTTGTTTTCACCGATTCTGTCATTTACGGTCTGAGTCAGCGAGACTGAGATCCTCTACTCATCGTTTTATTTGTAAAACCTGTTCAATGGCCTCTGGGTGACATCATGGCCGAAACCCAGGTGTGAAGTCACATGATGCATATGTTCAGCTGCTGATGTAGAAAATGCAGAAACAGTTTGATGTTTGGTCCTCGTGCTATCATTTTGTTAAGCTGGTTAACTGAAAGAAAGCTTGAATTTGTTGAACCCGCTTCACAGCACAGCCTCTGAACAGGTTAAAAACACTTGATCACTACTGATCCACTCACCTTCAGGTACCTGATGTGTCCTCGTCTTTGCGCCATGGAAATGATTCAGGAAGTTAACTGCGTCTGGGAAAAATAGCAAAAGCAGCTGATTATTGATCATTGCTTATCATTTGCAAGCTACTCGATAAACTGAAGGTGATCAGAATTCAATCTGTTTCAATCAGGAAACCCAAACCAGTAACTCTCTGATGATGGGTCCCCAGTTTAGCTCATTTCACTCTGTATTATCTTATGTTCCTGTTGCTACAGTAGCATTATTGATTGAGAAGCACCTGTGAAGTCCGGGTGTTCTCTGTGGATCAATGTGCAGATGTTGATTCCAGATCCCAAAACGTTGATTATGTTCATCTGGACGTGTTCAGTGGGAGAAACATTTCATCACCATCCAGGTGACTTCTTCAGTCTCAGCTGACTGCAGGTTTCCAACCTTATAAACAGTACATTTGCACAACAACGGAAGCTAACCTACTGAATAAACAATGGAGTCATGCAGTCAGCTGAAAGTCACCTACATGAGGATGAAATGTTTCTCCCATCGGAAAAGCCACATCAAGATTAACAGAATCAACCTTTTGGGAATTACTTACCTGGATGATTGAGCATGCATCAAGACATTGATTCCAGATGTTTCTCGGCCTGTTTGACTCACCTGCAGCTTTCTATAAGATGACATCTGACCCCAAACGCTGCCAATCAGAATGACGTCTGAGAATGTCATCAACATTTCTAACCAACCAAAGAGCTCTAGAACTACATTTACCTGCCTGACACCCCGAGAACCGTCTAACCGCTGAAGCACCGCCCACAGGTCCAGGTGAACACATTAACTTAATGGATTAACACATATTTACTTAATCACTAACTTAATTACAGAGATCGCTGGCGTTTCTCAGAAAAACCCGTAGGTTTCCAGTTCCGGTCCAGTTCGCGTTACAGTCGGGTCTCACATGTGGATAGGTAAGCAGGTAAAGTGGGTAAAATAAAAGCGCGCACTTTGAGGCCGCGGAGCTGCTAGCATTAGCCGCTGTTAGCACCGCGGACACACCACGAGGCTACTCGGCCACTCGCACCTTGGCACTCAAAGACGTCACCGTTCTTACCTGTGGGAGTGCGGACAGGTGATCCGGTGTGATTGGGTCAGATTTCGATCCGCAGTTGGAAGATGAGATGATCTGTCGATCCTAACAAGCACGTTCACTACTGCACACAAAGAACCAACTGCCGCCCAGTGAAGTATCGCGAGATCTCCCCCTGTCCTTCTTCCTCTTCTTCTTCTGTAAAATAGGACTGTGCTCCTTATTTGCCCCCTGCTGGAGTCATTGGGAAAACACGAAAATCAAATCAGAAGTTTTGTTTTGATTTTACTGAAGAACTTTATTTATAAAATAGAACCAACAACACGTGTACCAGAAAACTAAACATGACATCACCCAAACATTAACATCCAGCTGTAAAACATCTGTCTGCTCAGAATGAGATGGTCAACTCCCGCAAATGTTGTACCTTTTATATTGTAAGGAAAAGACCCTACAATAATAAAAAGAAAACAGCAAAACCCCCAACAATCACATGACCCCCTTATGAGCAAGAACTCTGTTGACAGTGGGAGGGGGAAAAAAAAACCTTTTACAGTTTTTCACAGTTATTTACACACAATTTCTTGTACTTCAGACACAATGACTACAACATGTATCTGATGCACCAACCCCCTGAACCAATCCTGCTAAACTACAAACACAATTTCTGCTTTACACTCAAATTGCAGTTTTAAAACACACTTTTTTTTAACACACTACATGCAATTCTCTGCATTTGGCACAATTTTCATGAAGAAAATCTTTGTTTTCACAAGAAACACACTTTCATTCAAAATGGTAAGCTCAGTTGCCCTACTTTTCCTACTAACTCATCACATGAAGGGCTCTAGACTGCGACCAATTTGGTCGCAAAATTTTTCAACTTAAAAAATCCTAGGTCGCACAGGTGCGACCAACTGTTTGAGTGGGAAAAAAAAAAGAAAGAAGAAAAAGAAAAGCCCCCACAACTCTGACAGTCTCCGTGTGGTCAAAACAGACACACATTATGCCCCTATTGTGGTCTAAACCAGAGGCGGAGCCAGACATTTGAAACACCCAGGGCTTAGCTCTAAAGGGTAGTATGCATGTGGGATTTTTTTTTTTTTTTTTTTGGGGGGGGGGGGGGGGGTTTAGAAATGACTGATTAATTGGCTCTGTTTTGAGTTTTGTTCAAAAAAGAATGACTTCATATAGGGAAAAATATATATCACGTATGCAGGACACCTTAAACTAGTTTTTTAATTAAGCAGCAAGGCAGAACAAAGGTGGGGCTGTATTAAGACACAAGGACTAAACCCCAATTCAACCAGACCCAGAACTGATCCGGAATTAAAACAGGACTACAACAGTTCAAAATCAGGACTGATGACTTAACCAAGACAGAACCAGAATCAGAACTAGATGATAGTAGCACTAAAAATCATCATAGACCTGCACTACACTTATTTTTTTAATTCTACCAAAGTACACTATTTAGATTGAGAAAAGTTTATATAATTATTTAGCCTTGTTGTGCAAACAAGCCTGCATAACTTAATAAATGTAGAATTTGAAAAATAGTAAACCTAAAAAGAAACACTAGGTACGAGATACATGAGTACCTATGATACGGTGATACTTTTGGTAAACAACCATTTGACTAACATGTGTGTCTCACCTGCTCTTGTTCATCTCTGTTCTGTCCTCATTCTCCATCTCCCTCTCTGTTCCTCTCTCTCCCTCTTTGTGCTGACAATCATCAAATATACAGTTGAAACCAGATATTTACATACTCTTCAGATCAAAACACAAATACTTTTTTATTTGTAACATCAAATCAGACTAAATGTTTATTTTTTTTAGATTGATAAATATATCATTTATCAATAACATATTTGTTAGCTTTAAGAGTAAAGAGAGAAACTATCTGTATTTCTTAATTGTAAATGGCACCAAATTGTATTCAAAATTGAGCCACACTTATGGAGCTCCACGATTCTTTTCCTGGTGTTTTGGTTGATAAATTTAGGGCTGGGTATTGTCACTGATTTCTAGAATCGATTCAATTCCGATTCACAAGGTCCCGAATCGATTCGATCCACGATTCGATTTAATTCGATTTGATTCAATTCAATTCAATTTGAATCTGGGAAATTTTGACAGTCAGAAAAAGGAAGCTGACACACGCAAGACTTTATCAAAGGTGTGAGCATCACAGCAGATGCCTTTGTGTCAAAGTAGCTGAGGATAAAACACAGAAAAACATGAAGGCGATTTTCCTGGCCTGGATTTTATAAAAATATTCTGCAGTACATCAAAAACGAAAGAAAACCATTAATCAACACATGAACATTACCTCTGACGTTACAGCGGTTTTATTAGAGACACGGCTAAGCGTTTTGCATAATTTAAAAAAGTTTAAATTTGTTCAGTATTGAACGGCAGAAATTAGGTTTTCTTTTCGGAAGTATATAAAAAAAAACTTAAAAAAACGTCGGCCGACAGCGCTGTAAACAACGGTAGACTTGTGCGTAACAAGCAAGCGAATAATGAAGAAAACAGATTTTTAGACGGGAAACTGTTCTTGAAGTACAGAGAGAGAGGGAGAGAGAGAGAGAGAGAGAGAGAGAGCTGTGCATCGTGGTTGAAGCAAAACAGTAAAAGTAAGAGTGAATCCATGACGATGTTTATGTGAAGCGTAGTTTGGATCTTCTTTTGCTGCTGGTTCGGTCAATATTGTTTGGAGAGACATCAAACTAACAGCTGTAGAATCAGCGCATAAAGGGCGTGAACACAAAGCGCGGACAGATCAGAATCAGCGAGCTGTCGGCTTTCAGCCCGACCGTGAGAAAGGCCACATCTAACTGATTTGAACCGCGGGTTGTGCTGTGTGTTTAAGTCTTTGTGCAGAATCTGTGTTCCTGCTCTCATTTATTGTCTTAGCTGTTTGGTGGTTGTTGAAATTTTGTGAGATTTCACCAGAGATTCTGGCATTTCGGGCAAAATAAATTTATATTAAAAAATCGATTCAGGATTTTAATGAATCGATTTTACATTATCCAAGCCAGAATCGATTTTAATCGATAAATCGATTATAAAAACCCACCCCTAGTTGATATCTCTTAATTTTTCCATTTCAAAGAAACAGGCTCTGTTTTGCCTTTTATGCATCCACAGCTGTGCCACCAATTTACTCACGTGGACTCTACTAACCTATCAGAAGCTTCTTCAGCTCAGAATGGAATTGTCTGGAGTTTTCTTATTAATTAACAATAAACTTAGTGTACATGTACTCCTAAATTTGATGAAAGTGATAAAAAATAGGAAGCTCTGTCTCTCTTTATTCTGACATTTAACTAATTCAAAAGATATTTCAATATTTATTTATCCAAAACAAAACAAGTTTACTCTAAATTGATGTTGTACAGTAAAAAAATGTTCTTGTGTTTTCCATAAAGTGTATGTAAATATCTGGTTTCAACTGTGAATATACTGCTGTGTATTGAAGTTCCTCTTGTTTTGCATAGGAATATACTCTACAACATACAAAGCATAATATATAAAATACTACCAGAGTTTTTTCTTTGAAAGAAGCTTCTTATGTCCATTCTTGTATATCAGTGCATTACTGAAACCGATTTATTTAGCCGTGGAGGGTAACAACTGAAAATATGAAATAGACACACATGTAAGCATAGCTGGACTGGCCAGCGGCCCACCGGGCATTTGCCCGGTGGGCCGCTGGCGATTTTTTGTTTTTATGGGCCGATGGATATTTATTTATTTATTTATTTTTTTTAGGAAGGGTATATATAATGAAAGGTGTTGGATTGGCCAATTGGTCATGATCGACTCTGGGCTGGACCAATTACAGCCGAGGAGGCTGGATGCACCCTCCCCCTTGTTTAGCAATCACGTGATTTTCGCGCATTGCATGCCGGGAACTCGTGGCAAAACAATCCAAGTACCGCATCAAATGCAAGCATTTGCAGCACCGCAAGACGTTCATTCTCCGGTTCCAATACCTTCTTTTTTTTTCTTTGCCGCACAAAAAAGGAATGTACAAAACAAAAGGAGAACAATGCCGGTCCGTACAAAGACAGACTCGACGAAAAGACAAAGAAAAGATACGAGGAAAAAATCAAAGGAGTGAAAGGGTCAGACCCTTACGAGCACACAGAGTGGACAAAAGACGTCAGTGTGCTGCCCACTTTCACCACGCTCAGATTTATAATTACACGGTTCTTGGAGTGAGTGCATACACTCATGAAGTTTAGTAACTTCAGGTCACTGCAACAAGCCCAGGTACAGTTTACCGACGGATGGGTGCAGGACCTTGAAATGCACCGTGTAGGACGAAAGACTATTGTACGTATCATAAGTTTACCAGTCTCACAAATCGTCTTCATAAATACACATTCATTAACAGTTTATTAATAGGACCTTTGAGCTCAACGGTAATTAATTAGTAGTGGAAATAATTTCTGGTAGTGTAACAGTGTTTGTGGTATTATTCCACTTGCCACAAATATCAGTGTAATGGGGAAACAGCGCCCCCCCGCTCTCAGTGTGGCTGGTTAGGTGAGGCTGGCTGCAGTAATCGCTGCCAGTCTGCCGTAGCCATACGAGAGGTGAGTTGTATTGTTCCGCACACAATATAGCTAAGTAGTACAGACACATAAAACATGTTTGATTAGCTGACGAGCACCGAGTGTAATAAGTGCTTAGTGGACACATGTCCAACACCAGTTTTATGTACTTTTCATTTGTTTATTACAGTTTTTTACAGACGCTAGGACACATTTCTCAATACTTAGGTCACGTTTGCAAAACTCCTCACACAGTGAGCACAACAGAAGTCTATGTGGGCTAAACTGAGGACCAGTTATCATTGTTTTGGCACAAAATGCATTCAATGACTACATCTCTCAAATTACATGAATCATCTTCTCACTCAGACACAACAACTGCCAAAAACCTTTGTACGGACAGGACATTTTGCATGTGCTTACATACTGTTTTCAAAACTGTTAAACTCATGGTCAAAACAATAACACAATGCAAAACTTGAAAAGACAGCAAAATCCAACGGCAATATTTTATTGAAACATATTTTAAATCTAACAATGCAGTTTAACCAGCCACAGCTGATTCTCATTGTGGATGAACATCTACACAGTTGTTACTCCTTCAATTTTTCAACTCCTTCAATTCTGGCATGCCAGAAGATTCTTTCCTAGGTGTGTTGCCCTAGATGACATAAGATGTGATGTGGATGAGAACCTGTGGCCAAATGGAGAAGACCGAGTAGATTAGCATTACTATTGTATGTGTATCAGTGGATGGTGTGTATACGAATTCTTGTATTTTGGGATTACTTAGTGCAAAAAAATAAAAATACATAAACATAAATACATGATGTCTGATTCATTCCAGTAACATATATTGAAATTATAAACAGAGATGTGTCCTTGTTTTACACAGGAAAACACTGTGTAATGCTACATGTTGTTAGTGTTTTTTAGGTCATTGTTTTGTGGGTGACAAAGTGTGTTTGTCGGCTGTCAACCTTTGCTAGTGTTCTGGAAGAATGAGTTTATTTGAGACCTGAATACAGTGTTTTGGTAGTTGTAGTGCATTTTGAATGTGGAATGAACTGCTTTGCCAAGCTGAGGGTCAGTTAGGAGAATTGTGTGAAGAGTTTTGCAAAAGTGACCTAAGTATTGAGAAATGTGTCCTAGCGTCTGTAAAAAACTGTAATGTGTGAAACTGTATGCTAAAGCGGAATGCTAATGAGATGTTCTGCCGTAGTGTGCTGTGCGGAGTGGTGTGTGGCGAGCCTGTGCACTGATAATACACCGTTGTTTCCATTCAGGTACATAATTTGTTGTTGCTGTTATTTTATTGTATATTAGAAATTGTAATATTGCTGCAGTAATCGCTGCCAGTCTGCCGTAGCCATACGAGAGTGTGCTGTGCGGAGTGGTGTATGGCGAGCTTGTGCACTGATAATACACCGTTGTTTCCATTCAGGAAATAAAGTGGCAACGATCGATCAGAGACTCCTTGTCTTTTTAAAAACACTACACAACGCAGAGTCGAGGAGTCTGTTTGGGCCGAACTGTTGCAGCGGGATGAAGCAGAAACCGGTTACAGTAGCATTACAGAAATGTAGCAGTGACAGTAATATTGTATGTTGTAATCGCAATGGACAATAAGTGATACAAAACAACTGTTTTATCCTGTGAATAAAAGTATATGTTTTTGTCAATGTACCATGGTAATAACAGAAGCGAAAAACAATATTGTGTCAGGACAATTTACTATTTATGCACAATAAATAAAGGAGCATAGCGCGACAATTTCTGTTCAGCGCCAGACTTGCTTGTAACCTATATCACCAATTATGTTAAGAAAAATGACGTATTAACTACTAAAAAACTCTGACCTTTGTGGGAATGCTTGGAGCAGACTAACATGTGAGCTGGAGTGTTCTGAGACGTTATATTTGGTATATCCAGACCATCCGTCGGCTCTTACTTCGGAAACATGGCTTAAAAAATTTCTCTTCAACGACGTAATCCGATAAAAAAAAAAAAAACGATCTCTTTACCCGTCGGCTTCCCGTGGCTGTCATGCGACCGGCTATTGAAGTTAATAATACAACAGCTTCTTGCCATTTTTTGGGTTTCTTTTTATCGCTGTGTAACTGAGTTCAATTGAAAGCCTGCGTGCGCTAGTACCTCTTGCCACAAGTTCCCAGAATCCTTTGCGGTTTTATCCCTGAATGACGTCACATTTTCAATCTTTATCCTGGTGGGCCGGTCTCTAGTCAAAATGCCCGGGCCGATTTTTTGTCCCAGTCCAGCCTTGCATGTAAGCTAAGACTCTCTAAAGAAACAGCATTGTTGTTGTTCGGCTTTTCATTTTGCCATTTGTTGATTCACTTGAAGAGCAAGTAACGTAATATGGGTCAAGCGATCAGTTTGATATCAATCTTTCGTGATACACCGTCATATTTACATTATTTGTACGGTACGAATGATTTGTTTTGGTACCTGGTCAAACTTAAGCTCTCCTTAGTATGGCTGGCTCCGTTTCTCCAACAGCGCACTCAGAGGCAGCAGCTGCCCCGCCCTCTCACTCAGTCCTTAGTGCCTGAGCTCGGATCATACCAATATCAGGGGGAATTCACACACAGTCGTAAATTCCCACAGTGTGCACTATGTGCTTCGAATATTGTGTGTACTTTTTGTTTTATACAGATGTCAGCCAGGCATCTAACTATGAAAAAATTACACTCCAAAAGACCCCGGGCTTCTGACAAAACAACCCGGGCTTAAGCCCAGTAAGCCACCCCCACGCTCCGCCCCTGGTCTAAACCAATCAGAGCTAGTCAAGGGCAGGACCTCTCTGATTGGCCATGGTCCAGTTGAACGTGCAGGTGGATAGAGAGAGGTGAGTTGCTTGAATAAAACGATAAAGCTCACAAAACTATTTCAACAACCACCAAACAGGAAATAAAACTTCAGTTACTTTTGACACAAAGGCATCTGCTGTGATGCTCACACCTCTGATGAAGTCTCACATGTATCAGTACTGATAAGTGATCAGAATTATAATATGTCTGACTGTCAAAATTGGATCAAATCAGGACCTCGTGAATCGGAATCAAATGGATTATAGAAATCAGTGACGATACCCAGCCCTAGTGAGCAGTCTAGGCCTGACAGAAGTGGATTTAGCTGTGGGTAATAAGAAAAGATGAAAAGAACTATTGATAACTTTTTTGTTAAGTTAAGGCCTGATCCGTCTGAAATTCATAGCCAGTCCTCTGACACGGAGCTATCAATCTCTGAACCCTGAAATAGCACAGTGTACCCAGAAAACACATTATATGATGGAATAAATGCACTGCCCAAATGGATAAAAACCTTTCACACATAATTGCAATTAAGAAATCAGAGCTATATAAAAGGGCAACAGGTGAACTCTTCTGTTTTGGAGGAATGGATGCTAACCAGAGGAGTGAGACTAAGAGGAGGAGGACAAGGACGATGAAGGCCAAGGAACGTAATCTCCGATGAGCTCAAAGCCACTTTGGTTGGCCATGTGGTCAACCATGGTCTAACAATAAGGGAGGCAAAGTGTACAGCCAAATTTGATCAGGTGCACTGTAGCATCCATCATCCGGACTTTCTGAAGTGAGAATAGGTAAGAAATCTTACAGTACTCAATGAGTACTTTACTGTAGCACAGTATTGCCTGTGGACTGTTCTGTAGAATGTGAAAGTAAAGTATGTGTCATGTATTTGGGAAATGTATTCCTATATTATATTCCTACATAGTAGGCCTATTCATAGTATTTTACAGTATACTATTTGTATTGCAGAGCTGAAAGCTTACCAACACGAGGTGGTCGGGAACGTCTTCTGTCTCCTGAACAGGAGAATGAAATCATTAACATGCTTCTAGAAAATAATGCCATAACAGCACAGCAAATACAAAGAAAAATAATAAAAGACAACAACATGTTTCAAAATACTGATAAGGTCAGCTTATCAACACTGGAACGTGTCCTCAGAAATAATCTGAGGATGAACCAGCTCTACAGGGTGTCATTTGAACGCAATTCAGAAAGAGTCAATGAATTGCAATACATGTGGAAGTAAGTCCCATACAATCCCACAATTAATGCATACTCTCAACAGTATATAAATTACAGTACTGTACATACGCATACTCTGATTATGCTTCACAATAGTGACCACTCCAAGTCTGTATTACGTATCATGTTTGTTTCAGAGTTGGTAACTGGTTCACTGTCCACCCACACTTTTTAGTTGTTTATCTCCCTCCATATTCTCCATTCCTCAAGCCCATTATAAGGAATCTTTTTCTGCCTGGAGATGGAAAGTGTATGACCGAAATCCACACACACATATACCCCTTCCCAAGCTATGGAAGATGCATGTGAAGATATAGCAGTTGATGCTATTCATGGCTGGATTCGCCATGCTTGGCAATATTTGCCCTGCTGATCAACCAGGGCAAACATTGCTTGTGATATGGATAAGGTGCTGTTTTCATTCAAATTCCGGTGCTTTCATTCTATTTTTTTTGTTTTCATTCAAATTCCGTTGTTTTCATTCAAATTACGTTCTTTTCATTCAAATTCCGTTGTATTCATTCTAATTCCGTTGTTTTCATTCAAATTCTGTTGTTTTCATTCAAATTCTGTTGCTTTTATTCAAATTCTGTTCATTTCATTCAAATTCCATTGTTTTCATTCAAAATCTGTTGTTTACTTTCAAAATCTGTTGTTTTCATTCAAGTTCTGTTCTTTTCATTCAAATTCTATTGTTTGTTCTCAAATTCTTTTCTTTTCATTCTAATTCTGTTGCTTTCATTCAAATACTGTTCTTTTCATTCAAATTCTGTTCTTTTCATTCAAATTCGATTCTTCTTATTCTAATTCCGTTCTTTTCATTTTAATTACGTTTTGTTCATTCAAATTCCGGTGCTTTCATTCTATTTTATTTGTTTTCATTCAAATTACGTTCTTTTCATTCAAATTACGTTGTTTTAATTCTAATTCCGTTCTTTTCATTCAAATTCTCTTCTTTTCATTCTAAATCCGTTGTTTTCATTCTAATGCTGTTGTTTTCATTCAAATTCTGTTCTTCTCATTCTAATTCTACTCTTTTTATTCAAATTCTTTTGTTGTCATTCAAATGCTGTTCTTCTCATTCTAATTCTTTTCTTTTCATTTTAATTCCGTTGTTTTCATTCAAATTCCGGTGCTTTCATTCTATTTTTTGTTTTCATTCAAATTCTGTTGTTTTCATTCAAATTCTGTTGTTTTTATTCAAATGCTGTTCTTCTCATTCTAATTCTACTCTTTTTATTGAAATTCTGTAGTTTTCATTCAAATACTGTTCTTTTCATTTTAATTCCATTGTTTTCATTCAAATTCCCGTGCTTTCAATCTAACCCTTTTGTTTTCATTCAAATGCTGTTCTTTTCATTCTAATTCCATTCTTTGATTCTGTTCTTTTCATTCAAATTCTTTTCTTTTCATTCTAATTCTGTTGTTTTCATTCAAATTCTGTTGTTTTTATTCTAATTCCGTTGTTTACATTCAAATTCTGTTGTTTTTATTCAAATGCTGTTCTTCTCATTCTAATTCTACTCTTTTTATTCAAATTCTTTTGTTTTCATTCAAATTCTGTTCTTCTCATTCTAATTCTTTTCTTTTCATTTTAATTCCGTTGTTTTCATTCAAATTCCGGTGCTTTCATTCTATTTTTTTCTCTTTTCATTCAAATTCCATTCTTTTCCTTTAAATTCCATTGTTTTCATTCAAAATCTGTTCTTTTCATTCACATTCCATTGTTTTCATTCAAATTCTATTGTTTGTTCTCAAATTCTGTTCTTTTCATTTTAATTCCGTTGTTTTCATTCAAATTCCGGTGCTTTCATTCTAATTTTTTTTGTTTTCATTCAAATTCCATTGTTTTCATTCTAATTCCATTGTTTTCATTCAAATTCTCTTCTTTTCATTCTAATTCCGTTGTTTTCATTCAAATTCTGTTGTTTTTATTCAAATTCTCTTCTTTTCATTCTAATTCCGTTGTTTTCATTCAAATTCTGTTGTTTTTATTCAAATGCTGTTCTTTTATTTTTAATTCCGTTGTTTTCATTCAAATTCCCGTGCTTTCAATCTAACCCTTTTGTTTTCATTCAAATTGCGTTCTTTTCATTCAAATCCCATTCTTTGATTCTGTTCTTTTCATTCAAATTCCATTCTTTTCCTTGAAATTCCGTTGCTTTCATTCAAATTCTGTTCTTTTCATTCAAATTCTTTTCTTTTCATTCTAATTCTGTTGTTTTCATTCAAATTCTGTTCTTTTCATTTTAATTCCGTTGTTTTCATTCAAATTCCCGTGCTTTCAATCTAACCCTTTTGTTTTCATTCAAATTCTGTTCTTTTCATTCAAATTCTTTTCTTTTCATTCTAATTCTGTTCTTTTCATTCAAATTCTTTTCTTTTCATTCTAATTCTGTTGTTTTCATTCAAATTCTGTTGTTTTTATTCTAATTCCGTTGTTTACATTCAAATTCTGTTGTTTTTATTCAAATGCTGTTCTTCTCATTCTAATTCTACTCTTTTTATTCAAATTCTTTTGTTTTCATTCAAATTCTGTTCTTTTCATTCAAATTCTTTTCTTTTCATTCTAATTCTGTTGTTTTCATTCAAATTCTGTTCTTTTCATTTTAATTCCGTTGTTTTCATTCAAATTCCCGTGCTTTCAATCTAACCCTTTTGTTTTCATTCAAATTCTGTTCTTTTCATTCAAATTCTTTTCTTTTCATTCTAATTCTGTTCTTTTCATTCAAATTCTTTTCTTTTCTTTTCATTCTAATTCTGTTGTTTTCATTCAAATTCTGTTGTTTTTATTCTAATTCCGTTGTTTACATTCAAATTCTGTTGTTTTTATTCAAATGCTGTTCTTCTCATTCTAATTCTACTCTTTTTATTCAAATTCTTTTGTTTTCATTCAAATTCTGTTCTTCTCATTCTAATTCTTTTCTTTTCATTTTAATTCCGTTGTTTTCATTCAAATTCCGGTGCTTTCATTCTATTTTTTTTGTTTTCATTCAAATTCCATTGTTTTCATTCTAATTCCGTTGTTTTCATTCAAATTCTGTTGTTTTTATTCAAATGCTGTTCTTTTATTTTTAATTCCGTTGTTTTCATTCAAATTCCCGTGCTTTCATTCTAATTCCTTTGTTTTCATTCAAATTAGGTTCTTTTCATTCTAATTCCGTTGTTTTCATTCAAATTCCCGTGCTTTCATTCTAATTCTTTTGTTTTCATTCAAATGGCGTTCTTTTCATTGAAATTCCATTCTTTTGATTCTAATTCTGTTGTTTTCATTCAAATTCTGTTGTTTTCATTCAAATTCTGTTGTTTTCATTCTAATTCTGTTCTTTTCATTCTAATTCCGTTGTTTTCATTCAAACGTTGTTGTTTTTATTCAAATGCTGTTCTTCTCATTCTAATTCTTTTCATTTCATTTTAATTCCGTTGTTTTCATTCAAATTCCCGTGCTTTCATTCTAATGCTTTTGTTTTCATTCAAATTGCGTTCTTTTCATTCAAATTCCATTCTTTTGATTCTAATTCTGTTGTTTTCATTCAAATTCTGTTGTTTTCATTCAAATTCTCTTCTTTTCATTCTAATTCCGTTGTTTTCATTCAAATTCTGTTGTTTTCATTCAAATTCTGTTATTTTCATTCAAATGCTGTTCTTCTCATTCTAATTCTTTTGTTTTCATTTCAATTCTGTTGTTTTCATTAAAATTCCCGTGCTTTCATTCTAATTCTTTTGTTTTCATTTAAATTCCATTCTTTTCCTTTAAATTATGTTGCTTTCATTCAAATTCTGTTCTTTTCATTCAAATTCTGTTCTTTTCATTCTAATTCCGTTGTTTTCATTCAAACGTTGTTGTTTTTATTCAAATGCTGTTCTTCTCATTCTAATTCTTTTCATTTCATTTTAATTCCGTTGTTTTCATTCAAATTCCCGTGCTTTCATTCTAATGCTTTTGTTTTCATTCAAATTGCGTTCTTTTCATTCAAATTCCATTCTTTTGATTCTAATTCTGTTGTTTTCATTCAAATTCTGTTGTTTTCATTCAAATTCTCTTCTTTTCATTCTAATTCCGTTGTTTTCATTCAAATTCTGTTGTTTTTATTCAAATGCAGTTCTTCTCATTCTAATTCTACTCTTTTCATTTTAATTCCGTTGTTTTCATTCAAATTCCCGTGCTTTCAATCTAACCCTTTTGTTTTCATTCAAATTACATTCTTTTGATTCCAATTCTTTTGTTTTCATTCAAATTCTGTTCTTTTCATTCAAATGTCATTCTTTTCCTTTAAATTCTGTTGCTTTCATTCAAATTCTGTTCTTTTAATTCAAATTCTATTGTTTGTTCTCAAATTGTGTTCTTTTCATTCTAATTCTTTTGTTTTCATTTAAAATCTTAAAATTCAAATTCAATTCTTCTCATTCTAATTCTGTTCTTTTCATTTTAATTCCGGTGCTTTCATTCTATTTTTTTTGTTTTCATTCAAATTACGTTCTTTTCATTCAAATTCCGTTGTTTTCATTCAAATTCCGTTGTTTTCATTCTAATTCCGTTGTTTTCATTCAAATTCTCTTCTTTTCATTCTAATTCCGTTGTTTTCATTCAAATTCTGTTGTTTTTATTCAAATGCAGTTCTTCTCATTCTAATTCTACTCTTTTCATTTTAATTCCGTTGTTTTCATTCAAATACTGTTCTTTTCATTCAAATTCTGTAGTTTTCATTCAAATACTGTTCTTTTCATTCAAATTCTGTAGTTTTCATTCAAATACTGTTCTTTTCATTTTAATTCCGTTGTTTTCATTCAAATTCCCGTGCTTTCAATCTAACCCTTTTGTTTTCATTCAAATTGCGTTCTTTTCATTCAAATTCCATTCTTTTGATTCTAATTCTTTTTTTCATTCAAATTCTGTTCTTTTCATTTAAATTCCATTCTTTTCCTTTAAATTCCGTTGCTTTCATTCAAATACTGTTCTTTCCATTCAAATTCTGTTCTTTTCATTCTAATTCTTTTGTTTTCATTCAAAATCTGTCCTTTTCATTCACATTCGATTCTTCTCATTCTATTTCTGTTCTTTTCATTTTAATTCCGTTGTTTTCATTCAAATTCTGTTGTTTTTATTCCATTTCTTTTTTAAGGAGCCGTTCGCAACTCTACTAACTAACCTTATGAATAAAATAAAGTTCACTACCAGTAACATCATAGC
This sequence comes from Maylandia zebra, assembly GCF_041146795.1. Taxonomy (NCBI): domain Eukaryota; kingdom Metazoa; phylum Chordata; class Actinopteri; order Cichliformes; family Cichlidae; genus Maylandia; species Maylandia zebra. Next base: position 10,312,463 of record NC_135188.1, read on the forward strand.
ACCCACCCAGCTGTACTGTATAAAAACTCTGTCAAGCTGGCTAGAACGCAGTACGAGTTATTGTAACTGACGGTAAAAAGTCAGCACAACGAAAATAAACTCCACCTAAACTTGGTATATATCTGACCCAGATAGACTGCAGGTCATAACTTCTTACCTGAAGTTCAGTTCACCTGACACTCGGACCGGCGGCTGCCTCGGGTCTCTCCTCCTGCCTCACCTTCCCTCATCCACCTGCTGGCCTCTGTGGAAGCCCCACCATAGACACCACCAAACAACTGAGTTATTTTTACACATCGACCTGCATCTGGCCAATCCACCACCTCTCATTGTTCATGCCATTACAAAAAAAATAAAAAATAAGTCACCGGGCATATGCCCGGTATGCCCGATGGCCAGTCCAGCTATGTTTACCTGCAACCAAATCTGCAGCTCCATACAGCAATGTTACGACTTAGATTATATCTTATAACTCATAACTCTTAACGTGATGCACATAGCGCAGAAACCGATGCTACATTCACTTACACTCGGATATCTGATCTTCACCGTAAAAACATAATCGTACATTTGATATTTGATTGAATTTTATTGTTTTGCCTTTGGGGTGGCCAGTCTGGTTGGGGGGTGGGGGGGGGTGTGGCCTGTGCCCCCCCCCCCAGGCCACCCCGCTGGACACGCCACTGAGCAAAGACTAAAAGGGAAAAAAAAAAAGAAACAGGGCAGGGTTCGGTGGTTGAATCATCCGTCCCCACCAATGCCAAAACCAAATCTACGCCCTTGCCCTCACTACACACTTTATACACTTTTCTCAGACAGGCATGACCATTTTCACACTCTTCTCTCTTGTTTAAACACCCTCAAAGGTGAAACCTTGGTAGAAAAATAAGTCCAGTATTATAGAATGAAACCAAAGGCACCCACAGTTGCCTTTGACGGTGCAAAACGTTTCATCGACATTGTTGTGTTTGTTGGGGAGAAAACAAACATACAATAATGCACTTCAGAGTCACACTACTAGCGATCGAAGATTTATGTAAATTGGACAAGCTGAACTCATTCTGTACTGTACAGGACCACGGCACGAGATTGATTGACAATCAATGATCTACAGCCAATCAGGACGGAGAACACAATGCGCTTTAAAAAAAATAAAATAAAATAAATCATGCAAAATTGCACACACAAAAAAAAAAAAAAATCCGCGAAACACCGATTCCGCGAAAGGTGAATCGCGAGGGACCACTGTATAATATTGCAATTAAATGTTATTTCCCCGCAACTGCTGGTGGCACTGTTTTCTTGTTTGGAAACTGTAGTAAGAGTCGGAGAAGAAGAAGAAGAAGAAGAAGAAGAAGAAGAAGAATGCCATCGCGGAGCTGTTTCCTGTGCTACGTGTAAACAAAGCCTGTTAGCGGCTCCGTTAGCGGCTTCGTGAGGACGGACCGGCGGAAATCAGAATCCGCGGATTCGGTTACGAGAAAGTGGGTGATGGAGTGAACAGAGCCGGCGGGATGTCCATGGAAGACCCGTTCTTCGTCGTCAAAGGGTCAGAACCGCGTCGCTAACACAGGGCTAGCAGCTAACATTAGCCTGCGGACAGGTGATAGCTGATCCATAATCGATCTGATCGTTGATCTGTTTCCGTCAATAGTGAGACCGACGTGTGTGCCGGAGCAGATTCACGGCAACTAACGTGCTAACGTTAACATAAACGTGTCTTCACAGTTAGTTTATTAGCATGTTAGCCTGTTAGCTTTGTGTGTTTTTTATCAGATTAAAGTTTTAGGAGGTGTTTTAGACCGTCTGTGTGTACCACGATGATGATGATGAGAAAGAGTGAGAGACTCTATTTAGATCAAATTTACCAGCTTCTGTTTGGAGCAGGTGGAATGAAGCTGAAACAGCAACAATTAAAATAATATAATAATAACATTTGGATAGGCGACAGAGAATTAATGAATGAGTGGGTGAATAATAATAATATTGTTATTAATAGTAATGATGACATTTCCAGATAGGTGTATGTTTATCAGAGAGTCACAGACCTCCTGTATGTTGTGGAGGTGAAGCAGTTTGTGCAGCAGGCGAGATCAGGATGATCCGTGGTGGAGAACACTTTGTGCACTGGCTTCGTTTCCACCACAGCTTTATAGTGTCTGCAGCCAATCGCAGAACGCTCTCCTGATCACTTTCTATGGTCTCTTGGTGTCTCCAACTTTTATGATGCTCCTCCTCAGTGATCTGTGAGGGGTGTGGTGTGTGTTCTCTCATGATGTTCCCAATGAATCCCAAAGTGAACTGTGTCTCCTTGAACGTATAAACCACCACACAGCAGCAACTGCATCATGTTAAATGAAAGTGACCTCCATGATGATTGTATAATACACTGTGCAAACTTCAGAGGCTTAAGACGTTTTCACCTCTGATCTCAGGTGGGCGAGGCTGGCCTCTCAAGCACCTTAATCACTTGTCACATGAGGGAACACCTGTATCTCCTCCTGATTCACACACAGGACCACAGCTTGTGCTTATATCGCTTCTGATTTCAGCCTGTTTGAACGTTACAGATGAGATGTTTGATTTTATTGATCAGTGATATATAACCTGTTTACAGGTGTAACATTACTTCACCCTAATAGGTTCCTTTCTATAAGTAGCTTTTTGTTTTGACATAATCAGTTCCTTCACATGTTTTCTTCTTTTTCATATTTTGCATGGAGAATGGGGGACATGGCAGAGTACAGATAGTGAGCCATGTGATTTTAAAAACATTTTGATTCCTTGGCTCTGTAAAATAACAACCGGGTGGCTGTGCAGATTTGACTGAAATTGTTGCTGGACATTTAAACACTGATCAGTAAACGATCCATAAAGTTGACCCTCCAGTTTTGTATTTATTTAGTTTTCCAGTTATCTTACGTCACATGAAAACACCCTGCAGCAGATAGACCTGGTTCTGTTTCTGGTTTGTGCTATTAAGGTTCCTCTGAAGCTCAACTTCACCTGTTTGTTTTTTTGTTTTTGTTTTGTTTTTTTAGCGAGGTGCAGAAAGCAGTCAACGCTGCTCAGAGCCTCCATCATAGATGGAGCGAACTGATGGTGGAGGGAGGCGGAGCCTCCAAGGAGGAGATAGACTGGACGACCAATGAGCTGAGGAACAGCCTGCGCTCCATCGAGTGGGACCTAGAGGACCTTGACGAGACAATCAATATCCTTCAAATGTGAAGCCAGCAGAAACACGCACAGGTGTATATACAGGCGTACTGGAAAGGTGAATACAGTTTTATGATTAGAGCATCTGATATTGGCTGATTCGTTCAGCTGTGGAAAAAGAAAGAATGAAGAAGAAGAGATGTGTATCACCTCAAAACCCTGGACAGTGAAGACAGTTTTGTTTGTAAATCTTCACATAGACCTGGTGCACAAGGTGAGATGGAGCAATTTGATTGGTTCATAAATGGTTAGAGTCTGTTTGATGACAATTTAATGAAGAAGAGGAGGGTTAACAGACTCCTCCCCTCCCACTGCATCTGAAGCTGCTGATTGACACCCGTTTCCTCGTACATGCTGAGAGCAGATCAATCAATTAGTAATCATTAATTACATATTTACAAACACTGAAATTGGCTCCAATCAATCACTGATTGTGAAGACAGAGTAAGTGATCGTGTTGAATTTATTAGAACAGGTCCCTCTTCTATGGAACCAGCTTCTAGTTTTGATTCAGGAGACAGACACTATTTCTACTTTTAAGATTAGGGTTAGGCTTCAAACTTTTCTTTTTGCTTCTCTGGCTCTGTTCCACAGCATGGTTCTGTCTTCATCCCCTCATCCCTAACTGATCTCTCAGAAGGCCACCCCTCACTGAGCATGGTTCTGCTGGAGGTTTCCTTCTGTTAAAAGGAAGAAACCTCCACCTTTCTACTGTCGCCAAGTGCGTGCACATAGGTCGTCTGATTGTTGGGTTTTTTTCAGTTTTCTCGGGCCTTTACCTAACCTAACACTATAAAGCAACTGTTGTTGTGATTTTTTGTCATTAACTTCAGCTAATATATTAAAATGTGTTTCTTATCTTGTTAAATATGCTCTCTGAGCTGAACTAGGTTTTACTTTCATCTTTAGCATGCATTAGGGGGCTACATGCCACCCCTGAGTTGAGGTCACGTCACCAACATTGTCATTATGTAACATGTTTTATATGAAAATAAGATAATTCTTCTTAACGGTAAGTTTACGTATTGTCGAGTCGAACCCAAAGAAGTTCAACCTGGATGCTGCCGAGCTGTCTAAGAGGAAGGCCTTCATCAACAGCATGCGGGTTGCCGTCAAGGTAACTTTATTGACAACAGGAGATCAATGGCTCAGACAGAAGGACCCAGTCATATTCTAATAATTTACAAGGTAGATCGTTCAGGTGATTGATTACCTGAGATGTCCAGAATTGATCGATTTGATTTGCTGCTGTGTTTGTTTTGCAGGAAATGAAAGCTCAGATGTCGATTCCACCTGCTGCTTCTGACCGAAAGAACAAACAGGTAACTGTCACACCTGCCTACGGGTGATCCATTACCCGAGACTGCAGAACCTTCAGGGCACCACAAGATCTCAGTTGGATCCTCTTGGGGTCCTCCTGTATACCTGGTCTTGGTGCACGTGTAACTGTTGTTGTGACCTTCAGGCTCTGCTGGGTGAACGTGGTGCTCAGGGCCCCATATGGCAGCCTGGTGCAGATAAGTACAGCCGACTGGACCACCAGCTACAGAACGCTAACTCTCAGATCATCGAGGAACAGCAGGTCCAGCAGCAGGTACAAGAACACCTGAGAAACCTAAACAAGTTTTCCACCTTTACAATGCCGCTAAAGTGTTTCCTGTCTCTGATAGCTGATTGCGGAGCAGCAGGATGAGCAGCTGGAACTTGTGTCGGGAACCATCGGAGTCCTGAAGAACATGTCGGAGCGAATCGGCATGGAGCTGGATGAGCAGGCCGTGTAAGAACCGAGTGTAGTAAGAGGGGTGGGTGGGAACGTCATGTGACTACAAAATGTCAGAGTGGTAAAGGTGATTCGGTAAACTAAAGTTCCTGTGATCCCTATGTTGGTGCTTTCTCAAAGGCATTATGTTTGTTTTTGTTGTTGTGTTTTTTTTTATGTGACGATTAAAGGTCACTTCCTGTTCTTGCTCCTCACCATAGCGGCTCATTGTCTGCTCTTTTGTATATGAAAAAGCTTCAGACATCTTTTAGTTTCTGATATAGTAATTTCCAAATAAAATTTAATTGAACTGGAACTTTATTTGGCCTGTAATAAGCAAAGAGGTGAGGGGGGAGTGGAGGCACCTGTCAGAGACTTACTGATGTCCTTCCTGCAGGATGTTGGATGACTTTGGCCATGAGATGGACAACACTCAGTCCAAACTGGACAACGTAATGAAGAAGCTCGCCAAGGTGTCCCACATGACCAGCGGTAATCTGCCCAACAGCACATGAAACAAGATATGAGTTAACTCAGAGGGGTGGGCAGGGTTTTAGATGTTCAGAGCTGATGAATCAGAAATGATCAATTAGGGCAGGAAATTTTGTAGCTTTAAGCTGACTTGGATTTATTGATGATGATGATGATGGAATTATTGATCTTGCTGTAGTTCTTCCCTCTGCGGATTGAACTGAGCTGGAGTCAGTGTGACTACCTGTATTGATGAGGTGCACTCACCTGTACTCATCTTATTAACTCTGTGTGTTTGCAGATCGTCGTCAGTGGTGTGCCATCGGCGTGCTGCTTACCATCCTCTTCATCATCATTCTCCTTTTCTTTATACTCTGATCAATGCCTCCACCTATCGACATGAAATCTTAATCCCGTTTACTGGACTCCATTTATACTCTACTGAACATTCTTTGGACTGTGCTGAACTTTATTTAGACTCTAATGGACTCTTCCTGCTGATCGGGAGTGAACAGCACTTTTGGTTCCTTGAGTGTTTAACTGTTAGAACCACCTCAGAGGTCAAAGGTCATGTTTGGTGTGGTTTTGATTGGTTGTTCTTTTTATTTAAAACTGAAAATAACAAGTTTCACTCGGGTTTAATGTGGACTTATTCTGCTCCTTTGCACAGTAGCTTTGCGTGAGTCACAGCTCAAAGTAATCCTTCTTTTATTTGATACTAGGCCTTGGTGCAGCCCCTCAATTTATCCTCCAACACTTCAAGACAGTCTTATTGGCTGCCCCTCATAAACAGAAGGTATGAACAGCAGGTGGGTGGGGCTTCTATCCTCTCTGTGACATCTTCCAGATTCAAGAATAGAAAAAATGTTGAGAGCAGTCTGAGCTCTTGGCTCACAGGGAAAACTATATCCTCCTGAGAAACAAGGAAAAAGGAATCTTTTTGTGATTTCCTTCCTTTTTGGAGCTAAAAGAGGCCACCCAGACACATGAGATCTCAATGGAAAGCCCAGGATGTCCTCTATTTAGTACGTCAGGACTTAGTAGGGTAGAACAAATAATTCAAAACATATAGACCAAAAACAAATGTACATTAGAGAGGAAATGATGAATAGGCTGGTTCTCAGGAGGGTATGCACTGTGACCTAATTATTAGAAACTTTAATACAAACATCCGTCACAGGAGCAGGAGACACACGACAGGAAGTGAGGAGAGCAGGTCCACTTTAAAGACACTTTTATCCAGTTGTGTTGAATACTAATTTTAATTTAACTCACATTTAGTTCAGTTCAAACTGGTTTAGTTCAGTTTGAACTTCATGGCAGTACTTTACAGCTAAAGTAGAAACACTAAAATTCCTGTTTTGTTTTTTGACTGAAACCGTTTTATTTTGTTGTCTTTTTTATTTCTGTTTCCTGTATTTATCACATGTGCAGCATATTGAGTGACTTATTGACCTGTGGATGACTTCCTGTGGCTCCTTTAGTGTACTATTCTGAAGGCTGGTGAGCAAGTTAGTTAAAACATGAAAATGGATGACGGCAGCAACAGCCAGTCACATTGTCCTAGATATCGGGTTTATGGTACGGCGTGACGGTGGCAATTCTCCTGGGGCCGCTAAAATGTTTCCTGAATAAATGATCTCAGTGTTCTGATGTCTGACTGAAACGCAAAACAAACTGAAATAAAGATTGTGACAAACCTAAAATTTCACCTGCTTTTACACTAAAGATTAACCAGACTGCTCATGTTTCCGCAAAACTTTATTCCTCACACTAAACAAGAATAAATAATGAGTGTCCGAATGGAGAAAGCTGTTACAGATCAGTGATTGATAAAAGTATTATCTGGTGACCGATGGTATGATATGTCTCGAGCTTTTTTTTTTTTTTTATTCAATAAAGAAAAGAAAAGAAAACAGACTTTGACCATTTGATTAAGGTACATTTTAATCCAGTCTGACTGATTTCAATTATTGACCAATGAGTTTTTCACTTTGAATAATTTTCTTTTGGCAGGTTAAAGCTTGTTTTTAAACAATATTTTTCTTTTTCTTTAACAAAAGCAAAACAAACACAGACAAAATAAAAAACCAAGCTACTTCATGAAAAAAACCCCAATAATATTATTAATATAATAATAAAATAAAATTGAAAAAACAAAAAAACAGTATCAGCTCAGAGGACAAATACTGCATGGCATTAAACAAATATTCACACCAGCAAGTCAAAGTGATTTAACAGGAAACAAGAAGCTTCTCATCATGAGAAAGTGTAAGACATAGACTGCAGTTTTGCTTTAACTCTGTTACTGCCATAAACAGGTGAGTCAGGTTCAGTGTCGGCAACTGGTTCTTCAGTCAGGCAGTGTGGTTGTCACTCTGAACGTGTCCTCTGGTGTCGAAGGACCCGAATGGTGACAGACTGGTTCTTGATCAGGAGGTTTGTCACCTGGTCCAGACTGAGGCAGGCCACCTTCTCCTCGTTGACTTCCAGGATCTCATCTCCAATAGCCAGCAGGCCAGCATACAGCTTCCCAGTGCTGCTGTTCATGTCTTCTATATACACACCTGTAATGTACATCAAACTGTTAGTAGTTTGTTGCTCTATAAAAAAAAAAGCCCTCATAAAGCTAGAACGTCTTACTATTTATCACTGATTGAAGAAAAAAAGAACAAGGTTTCTCTTCAGCACTGTAGCCAGGCTGACAAGAAGTCAGAGCACTGTTGAGCCAACCATTCCTTTAACATTAACTAGTAATGACTTCATGAACTTCTTCACAAATAAAATGTTAACTATTGCAAAACAAAATTATTCATAACATACACAGCTACTTTCAATACTGTTGATATTTATTTAGAGTTTTTATTTTTATTTTTCTAACTTTATTTCAATAATTACTTCCTCCAAATGATCAGCATGTCTTTAGACCCCATTCCTAAAAGACTGCTCAAAGCTGGCAGTAGTTAAACCGTTACTTAAAAAGTCATCACTTGACCCAGCTGTCTTAGCTAAATATAAGTCAATCTCCAACCTTCATTTCACCTAAATTGTTTTTGAAAGAGTAGTTGCCAAACAGCCAAATGATTATCTGCAGAGGAATCTTTTATTTCAAGAGTTTCAGTCAGGTTTCAGAGTTCCTCACAGTACAGAGACAGCTTTAGTGGAGGTTATAAATGATCTTCTTATGGCCTCTGGTGTTGTATGTTATTCATCCTTGACCTTGGACTCACATATAAAATTGATCTCCCATTCCTGTTTCTTCCATTTAAGGAACACTTTTAAATTGCAAGCTATAGTTGCCTCCTCTGAAATGAAGAAAATTGTTCATGCATTTGTATCATCACACTTAGATTATTGAAATGCTCTCTTTATGGGCATGGACAAATTATCTCTGTTATGCCTCCAAGCAATAATGAATGCTGCAGCCAGACTCCTGAAACACTCTGGGATGCCAGCTCACATTACCTGCATTTTATTTTCTTTACATTGGGTCCCAGTTGACTTTAGAATTCATTTTAAAATTCTCACACTTACATGGAAAGAATTATTAACCCCTCTATAAAAATGTAGTTTTTTTCTTTATTTAAACAGTGTAAGGAATGTTTAACACAAGTCTTCCAAACATTGTAGTTTTATTTGTGATGCTTACATACACTCAATCTGTTACATTTTTTGACCTATAGTTTTCGGCATAGTTTTTGTCGATAACCGTTTTTTTTCCTGACAATACAACATGGTAATTAATTAAAAACTGATGCACAAGGACAAAAACTATGATGAAATGTATTTATACTTTTGAAAAAAATAAATAAAAATGAGATCCAATCAGAACAAATTAAATTGTGTGGAAAGGCGGGACAAATGTGGCAGTGATCCAATCCTTGTGCAGTTGTTTAATGCAGTGTCATTTTCCTGGAGTACATCCAGGAAACTTCAAGCTGCATGGTGCAAGGAACAGCTGTGACTGGCTCATCAGGCAGTGATGTGCTTTGTGATCTATTGGTGGTGCCGCACGCTCATTTCATTGTGGGAACTGTCATTTTCTACATTACTGTCACTGTTCCACAGCAGGACAATAAAGTCCCCAGATAGAATCTCCCTGACCCCAGCATATTAGTGAGTCGATATATTTAGTAATGTGAGTAGTATTTAAGATGATATCAGTAGTATCAGTGGGGCGATCGTGGCTCAAGAGTTGGGAGTTCGCCTTGTAATCGAAAGGTTGCCGGTTCGACAGTCTTGGTCGTTGTGTCCTTGGGCAAGACACTTCACCTACTGCCTACTGGTGTTGGCCAGAAAGGCTGATGGCGTGATATGGCAGCCTCGCTTCTGTCAGTCTGCCCCAGGGCAGCTGTGGCTACAACTGTAGCTTGCCTCCACCAGTGTGTGAATGTGTGTGTGAATGGGTGGATGACTGGGTGTGTAAAGCGCTTTGGGGTCCCTAGGGGGACTAGTAAAAGCGCTATACAAATACAGGCCATTTACCATTTAGTAAGGTGAAAAATACTTATATATATTAAGTATTAGGGGAAGTGTCGGTAGAGTTAGTACCAGTGTCACGTCGTCCTTTTCCTCTGCTGATGATGAAGCCAAACGTCTGACCCACTGGTCGCTTAAGCTCCAATAAAAATGTCCCATCAGGGCAAATCTGAAGAATCCGCCCAACAGAGCAAACTGAAGAGGGACAACTGATGTCTTCGACGCCAAGACTACCAGGTAAGGACCTGAGAGACAAACAGGTGGGTAGGCTGTGATGGGCTGGTCTGAGTATCAGGGTAGAAAAGAGAAGTGTGTGTCTTACTGTTCAGCAGCTGGTTTATAGTTCGCAGAACGATCTTTCTTCTTCTTCAGCTCCAAAGATGACTTTCTTGACTGGAAAAGTGGTACTTCCTGCTGAACAGACAGGAAACAGATAGGTTAAAGAAGTAGTCTCACCATATATATATATATATATATATATATATATATATATATATATATATATATATGTATGTATGTATGTATGTATGTATGTATGTATGTATGTATGTATAGATAGATAGATAGATAGATAGATAGATAGATAGATAGATAGATAGATAGATAGATAGATAGATAGATAGATAGATAGATAGATAGATAGATGTATAATTCATGTTCTCACCACACTGAGCGACTCAACAGATAAAGTTTTCTTCACCAGGCTGGAGGAGTTCCTGGAAATTGAGGAGGTGGAGTCAGCGAGGGAGGGGTGGGTTCGCTCATGGGTCCGTGAGCAGAGGCGGTCGAGGCTGCTGGTTCGAGTCCTGCTCAGTGTGACGGTGGAGAAAAAACGTCGCAGAGAAAGACGGGAGGAATCTTCTCTGCTGCTTAAACTGCAACACAGATCAATGAGATCAGCCACATGACACCTCACCTGGAAACACCTGAGATCACAGCTGGATTTAAACAGTGTATTGATCTTTCTGAGTTAACTTCAGTAATTGCTTCCTCTAAATCATCAACGTGTCTTTTAGACCCCATTCCTACAAGACTGTTGAAAGAAGTCCTGCCATTAATTAATGCTTCAATCTTTAACTCATTCACTGCCATTGACGTCTATAGCCGTCAATTGCAGTGAATGAGTCAATGGGTTTAACTCATTCACTGCCAATGGCTGGCAGTGAATGAGTTAATATGATCAATCTATCTCTAATAATCGGCTGTAGTTAAACCATTACTGGCCTCTGACCTCTGACAGTGGACTCATCTCTGTACTTGTCCTGCTGGACCTCAGTGCAGTGTTCAATACTGTTGTGACCATAATTTTCTGTTAAAATGATTGATTAGAGCATGCTGTAGGTATTACAGGTACTGCGCTGCAGTGGGTTGTATCATATCTGTCTAATAGACTCCAATTTGTTCATGTAAATGGAGAGTCCTTTTTACACACTAAGGTTAATTGTGGAGGTCCACACATTTACATTATACATTATAGACCTCTCTGCATTGAATCATACTTGTTATTAATCTCTGGCTCTCTTCCACAGCATGTCTTTTATCCTGTCTTGCTGCTCTCACTCCAACCAGTCGCGGCAGATGGCGCCTCCCTCTGCTGGGGTTTCTTCCTGTTAAAAGGGAGTTTTTCCTTCCCGCTGTCGCCAAAGTGCCTGCTCATAGGGGGTCATATGATTGTTGGGTTTTTCTCTGTATGTAATCTACATTACAATATCCGCCTTGAGGCAACTGTTGTGATTTGGTGATGAATAAATAAAATTGAGTTGAATTGAATAGCGGGGATGAGCATGTGATCAAAACACAATTAAACCAAATAAGCGATCAGTTAGGCTGCTGCAACTAAACTCATGAAACACATGAATCCAGGTGTGACGCTCATCTCCTTGACCAGCTGTCAATGAAATCACACAAACTCACTGTGGAGGAAGTGAAACGTCAAGTTGGTGGAGCTCTGCTCTCATTGGCTCTGAGGTGGGCGGGGGATGACTCTCAGCTGTAAACAAATTAGAAATCTAGAGGTTAAGGTGTGTTTAGAGGCGCATGTGATATCATGTGCAGCTCTGCAGTGAACTCTGGAGGCCAAACAAACTGCTCACAGATTAAATAAAATGATTTATGGTAGCCTCATGTTTATGTTTAGAGGTACAACAGAAGGTACAAGGAAGTTCAAGATATCCAGGCTTTTGCTGTGTTAGCTGGCTCAACAAAACTTAAAATCCCAGTCAGAGATGATGGGTGTCAGCATACTGGTTATCAACTTTCTCTGTTAAACTGGGCTTCAGGCTCTGAGTGCGCTCACATAAAAATGGGCATTTCATATGTCTTGTGACTCTTCCTCTGCACTAAATAATATCTGTGAGTCCTGCCAGTCCAGTTAGAGCCATTATCAGAAGATGATGATGATAAAAATAGAGATAAAAATCTGTAAAGAACATAAAATTCTAATATAAATAATCTGAGAGACGAACGGTGCAGTAGCTGTTTAATCTGGTGATTTGTGGCACAGAGTGGTAAAATTAAGATCTGAATCGCAGTGAATCCACATTAACATACAAGCTTCCTGTCCCACAGGGTGATTAAGAAGATGTGGAAATCAGATCAGCGTGAATTAATGTAAATTGTTGAACAGTTATGCTTGGTGTGTTTTCTGTGTTTGCAGCAGTGTGAAAGAGACTAAGCAGCAGATCATAATCAAGCAGAACAACATTTAGACATTTTCTGCAACAGCACACAAACACAGGAATGTTCAGTCTGAGCTGCCGCAGCTTCATCGACTGCACATAAAGCTGCACATAAAAGAATCAAAGGAAATTCTTCAGCTGATTTTAAACTCAAACTCTGAACATCACCTGATCCTGACTAGGCGATGCCTTCAGCACCAGTTACTGTGGTGATTTAGCAGGTAAATTTCTTAGCTCAACACAAAGTGTGTAGGCAAATGTTTTTCAGGAGATAAGTTCTCACCTGTTGTGTCTGCGCTCCTCTCTGAGGAGGATGAGGAGTTCTTCATCATGTTGTTCAGATCTTCCTCCACCTCACGCCCTCTCCTCTCCCTAGGCTCAGGCCCCAATTGATGCTCTCTGTGCAGTTTGGGCGGGTGGGTAGTACACAGCCCCATTGAGTGAGGGGCATAGGGGTTGGTTGGCAGGCCAGCGTAGGGCATGGCTTGATGAAAAGTCACCTGGGCTCCATTTAGCTCCACTGATTGCCGTCTCACCTGTGTGTAAGCCCCATCCTTTTCCACACTGGTGACAGAGCCGATGTAGGTCTCTCTGATTGGTTCAGTCCGCAGGTTAAGGTGCTGTCTGTTTAGGCTCCCCCTCTTGTCAGTTCCAGGTGAGTGTTGCCAGAGATTGACTCCGCATCTTATTCCTCTCTCACAGGTGTGATTCTGACCTGCTCTGCTCACCACTGTTCGCCCCCTTGGCTGCTTGCCGACCGCGTGCCCTGCCTCCGCCGTGCCATTGATGTACAGGTTCAAGTCTGGTTTGGACATCACCACACCAACTCCGCAGTTCCCCGTCTGTCTCTTCTGCCGCTGTCGCTCCAGGTAACGAGATTCCGCCTCCTTTTCCGTCTCATCCTCAAACCGCAGACGACGAGTCGGAGATGCTGCTGGCCGCTGCCTGGCCGACGCGGTGTTGGGTTTGCTGCTGGATGAGCCTCCTGAGAGAGGAGCCACACCCCCTGACTGCACCTGATCACATTGCCTCAACCCCAGGCTGAAATAGTGAGACATGTAAAAACTGATTCTTAATGGTTTTAGAGAGAAGGTTAAAAATAAAACTGTAATCTACAAAATCAGATTTGTCAGTGAAGCCTTTATTTAGTATTTATCGATTTTTTTTGTTTCATCATAAAACAATCTTTTTTTGCCTTATTTTTTTTAAAAATAATTTATTATTTTTGTGAAGAAAAATATATTTTAAAAATAACTTCTTTAGTGTTTTGATTTCAGTGTTTGTTTAACCCATTTCTAGTTTTTCCCATTATCTGGTAAAACAAGATTCAGGTGTTTGTCACTAAAGGTAACGGTGACCAGTCAGCTGCTCTGCAGTTAATTTAATCACCAAGTCATAATGATGTAATTAAGAGCACAGAACTAAAGAACAGCTTCTTCATAAAACTGTTTGACCTTCGTTAGTCAACGTGTGTGTGTTACTTATGGTGTGTGTGTGTGTGTGTGTGTGTGTGTGTGTGTGTGTGTGTGTGTGTGTGTGATTGTGTGTGTTACTCACGGCATGTATGCATGTGTGTATTACTCACAGTGTGTGTGTGTCAGGGGTCAGCAGGCTGTGGTCTCCTCTCAGAGGAAAACAACGACGCTTCATACGAACTCCGTCCTCACACTGCTGCTGCCGCGGCAACCGGTCAACCACAAAGAGGCTGAACACATACACACACGAGGAGGGGTGAAGAGCGAGGATGACATCAGGTGCTCTGATTGGTCAGAGGGACAGAGGAAGGAGGATTACCAGGAGCAGCTGGTCAGGATTAATTAAACTGACGAGCCCACAGACTGTTTACATCAGCACAGTGTGTTTGACCCACTCTGTGGGGACATTTCTGCTTTTTCAGACTTTTGGCCCTCATTATTTTCCAACAGGACAGTAGAGAAGGTTTTGTGCTTTAACAAAAATTAGTTTCCTTCATGTTGTCCTGAAACATGTACAGGTGTGCTGTTCCACCTGTTCTCATGTAATGATCAAGTAATAATCGTGTACTTGTAGCACTGATAGTACTTTTTTATACTTTTAGTTCCTGAGTGTTCATTTGTGAAATGTTGTCAGCCGTCAATACACCTGAGCAGGTAGGGTAGACTGCTGACAGCTGATGTAAATTCACAGTTTTCGGGTTATCTCTACCAGCATGACACACAGCAGAGTCATAACTCTGCAAGAGGCAGGGTTTTTGGTTATCATGGTAACTTCAGGTTTAACTCTATGGTTTCAGGGCTACTAGGGATGCCACCACCTGTTCCCAAGAATTGTCGTATATAGTTTTAAAATACACACACACACACAGTCTACTCCTAGACAGGCCACTTCTCCTGTTCATCTCCCAGGGGTAGATGTTAAAAAGTTGTATTTTACCTAGAGATAAAAGCTACTTTTTATTAAGATGTTTTACAATCATATTGTACATGAACAATATCAATAAACAGCTATTCTATTCTATTATTTAGGCTAAAAGCATTTCTGAACTTGTTCAGATCATTTATTCTGTGACTATAAAGCTAAAAGTACATGTCTTACAGACACAAAACCCTGGATCACATCTAATTTCCTGCTTGCCATGGACATTTCTCATATCCATGGCAAATTCAAATAAAACTGAGGTTATTGTGGTTGGCCCTAAAAATAGAAATATGGTATCTAACCAGATTCTTACTCTGGATGGCATTACCTTGGCCTCCAGCGACACTGTGTGGAATTTTGGTGTCGTTTTTGACCAGGATATGCCCTTTAATATGCACATTATACAAATATTTATGACTGCTTTCTTCCATTTGCACAATAGCTCTAAAATTAGAAACATCTTGGCTCAGAGTAATACTGAAAAACTTGTTTATGCATTTATTACTTCCAGGCTGGACTAGTGTAATTTGTTATTGTCAGAATGTCCTAAAAACTCTATGAAAAGCATTCAGTTGGTTTAAAATGCTTCAGCAAGAGTACTGACAGGGACTAGAAACAAATGGCATTTTACTCCCATACTGGCTCTTCACTGGCTGCCTGTTAAATCCAGAATGGATTTAAAATTTAAAATCATTCTCTTCACATACAAGGTCTTGAATAATCAGGCCCATTATTTTATCTTAAAGACTTTATAGTACCATATCACCCCAATACAGCACGTCACTCTCAGACTGCTGGTTTCCCATGATGCAGTGAGCACTTCTCCTGCTCTTACCTCTTTTAACTCACCATGTGCTTTATACACTACTCTCCATTTAACTACGAGTTATCGATCATGTCTTGCTCTCTTCCACAGCATGCCTTTTGTCCTGTCTACGTTCCCTCACCCCCAAGTGGTTGCGGTAGACGGCAGCCCCTCCCAGAGCATGGTTCTGCTGGAGGAGATTTTTGGGGTTTCTCTGTATTATGGGAATGTGTTTAGTCTACAATATTAAATGCTTTGAGTCAACTGTTGTTGTGATTTGGTGCTATATATATATAAAACTAACTTGAATTGAAGTGATGTTAAATATCAACCAAAATAATATATTTATCTGAGCACTAAATCAGATAAAGGTCTGAGAAATCAGACAATACTTTAAGTAAGGCCCATGTTGGACGATAGATAACAACAAATAAAACTATATTTTAAATTTAGACATGGGTAAGTGTCAGGCTTTCAAATGAATTAAAATTCTGTCTGGGTCTTTGGTGGATCAATAAGCTGGAGGAAAAGATTGCAGCCTGCCACACCCTCTCATCGTCCTGTGTTAAGAGGATTCTGACAGTTAACTCAGGGGTGTTGATTTATTTAAACTATTATAATCATCCTACTGTAACCAGGTTTCTGTAATCAATCAGTGTCTTGATCAATTATTAATTCAAGTAGTAACAAGGATAGAGAATATAGAGACCTAATGTTGGTTCACTGACTGATTGAAACTGAAATTCACTGTGCAAAGGGTTTGAGTCCAGAAAAGTGAACCGGCCAGCCACTGTAACTGTCTGTAAAGGCATGTTAGGTTCAGATGTGGTTCCTTTTCTTTACAGATAACCACAACACCAAAGAAAAGATAAAACGGATTCAATGAAAGCGCAATAAAATAAAATCATCATGGTTTTATCAGTCTAGAAACGAGAACGCTTGTTGAGATATTTAATTTGTGTACTCAAGTTGTGAAATGTGTTGGACTGCATTCGTGTTATTGTTTGACTGAGACGCAGTATTTTAGTTGTCACCACAAGGGGGCACAGTTTATCCGTGAAGGCACGTATGCTGCCTCATCACGCCCCTGAGGCGGCAAACGTGTCGTCACGTATGCTGCCAAATGAGCGGGTGGAACTCAGGAATGTTCGCTTTGAAAGACAGGATGTAATGTGTGTCAGTGTATAAATAAAGTTTCCAAAGAGCTTAAGGATATTCTTTTGAGATTTGAACTCGTCCAAGATTTTTGTAGCGACACCTGCGGTGTCGAATTAAAACTCCATCATGCTCTTGAGTTATCGCATTCACAAACCTCGGTGTCCACGCTGGCCTCCCAGCAGGGGGATGGTCGTACCCCATCAGCCTTTTATGGTTGAGGGGTAAAAATGTGCGGTTCTTAAAATGGAAGTTTAATTATGCAAAATATTCATATTTGCTTTCAGGTGAGTAAAAACCTGAATTATTTATCATTTGTTTAGAATGTTTGTATAAATAACGCCTCCCGTGCTCTAAGTTTTATTTTTACTTGTGTTAAATATTTTTGGAGAAAAACAGGTGTTTCTAAATAGAGCCTGTCCCTACATCTCCCACAGTGCACCGCGCCCGGACGTGACGTATCGGTCTCGGACGTGACGTAGAGTGTACGGCGGTGGCCGGTGTGTGTGTGGATGATGGCGGCTCCTCTGGAGGTCCTGCTGAGCAGCGATTCGGGGTCCCAGCTGTGGAACTGCACCGTGTTCGACCCGCACAGCGGCTCCAGTCTGCTCTCGTACCGCGGCGGGAACAGCGGCGCGCGCAGCCTCACGGTGCTCGGCGGGGAGTACCTGCTGTCCGCGCAGCTCGGCAAGAACTTCATCAACGTGTGGGAGCTGCAGAGAAAGGTAGGACAGCACCTGGCCCAGCTGAGCCCACCTCGCTCACTAGGCGAGAGTCACGAAAGTAACGCTCCGCCGCTCAGCGCGGACAGGGGCTCAGAAACCCGCAGTCCCTCTAAAGGTGTAAACAAAGCGTTTAGAAAGCTGACACTTTAATTCTGTGAAAAAGAAAAAGTAGAGCCGTTGTCAGAACCACTCGAACCCCCTACCGAATCCCGTTTATCTGTCCTCACACCTTACCTGTGTGATGGCTGCAGCTCAGCGTTAAAGAAGCTGATTCGTGAGTCCACGTGTTTTCGCACAGACTGCTGTGTTAGTACACACAGATCTTGTTGAGACATCCTACAGATGTGCAGTTTCTCTGTGAAGCATTCTACCTTGAAAGCCTGCTGCTCAAATGTAACATGGACACACCTGGTGGTACAGCAGGTACGCAGAGCCGTTTTCAGAGTGTTGAGGGTGTGCTGCAGGTCACTGTGGTGATGGTCGCTGATCACCTGTTGTTTGAACCTTGCTGACCTGTGTCTGACTTTCCCTTGAAGGTTCCATCACCTCAGTTTGATATCTGAATTTGGAAGCAGAAAATTAGAGGTCATCCAGGTCTTTATCTTTAAGACAGTCCTGCAGTTTAACTACTTGGTGTGTGTTATCAGGCTTCATGGATTGGATAGTATCGAACACTGCACTGAGGTATAGCAGGACAAGCAGAAAGATGAGTCCACTGTCAGAGGCCATAAGACGATCATTTGTAACCTTCACTAAAGCTGTTTTTGTGCTGTGATGAGCTCTGAAACCTGATTGAAACTTCAAATAAGCCATTTCTCTGCAGATGATCAGAGATGTTTGACAACTACTTTTTTTAAGTGTTTTTGATATGAAAGGAAGGTTGGAGATTGGCCTATAGTTAGCTAAGACCACTGGGTCATGTTCCACAAAATGCATCAACTAAGCCCCATGTCCTCCTATCAGAGGAGCAGCTGTGCTGGTGCTTGGAGGGGCGTTAAAGAAGTAGGACAATAGTCTCCAGATGTGGCGCTCTCCAGGACCCGCTCAGGGACCTCGGGTAATCTGAATTGCTCAGCGCATAATGGAGATCATCAAATATTGTTTTCAGTTCTTGCTTTATTGTATTTGATCTAGTTTTATTTTGGTAGCAAAAATGTTATTCACACTGCGTTTCCTCTTTTAATTTCCTGTAGCAACTCTGATAGACGTCTTTAAAGAAAATAAAAAGAAATGCTGCTGGAAATACCCAATCATCAGAAGCACACAAAGCGTCACAATAAAAATGTTTGCTGGGGTTTATGTTTGTTTCTAATGTGACACATCAGAGCTCTGAACTGTATACAGCTCCATGAAGTGTGGTACCTGGATGGCATTACCTTAGGGCAACTGTTGCTGTGATTTGGTGATGTATATAAATAAAATGGTATTGAAGTGAAAATTGAATGTCTGATCATGCTCAGAGCCTAAAGCAGAAAAGAAGATGGGGGGTTAAACACCAAGCTGATGCCCATGTTCTGATATTCATGGTCTCTGATAATCTCTGACTGGGCTTTTTAAATTTTGTTAAGCCAGCGAACAGAGTAAGCCTGGATATGTTGATCTTCCCTCGTAGACACACCCACTTGTTCTTTTGTTGTTCAGGATCAGCTGCAGCAGAAGATCGTGTGTCCCGGTGTGGTCACTTGTCTTTCTGCTTCACCTAATGGACTCTTTCTTGCTGCTGGAGTCGCTGAGGCCATTTACCTGTGGGAGGTGAGTCTATTCAAGCTCCGATTGGCTGAATGTAATTTATTAATTTTTAAGATCCTGTTTAGCCTGTGCTGTACGACTCAATAGGCAGACAGCATGATGCAAATCACAAGTTCTTTCAGTAACTCTACTGATGTGAAGTTACTGTTCAGCAGCATTCATTCATCCTGGTCACTCATCAATCAAGCGGTCAGTAAGCAATCTGCCCTTTGATGAATGGGATTTCACCAGTCTGTGACCAAGCTGGTGACCAGTGTGATGAGGAAGTGCCAGGCTGTTGTGGCTCTGTGTGGTTTGTACAGATGCTCGTGAGGCCCCTGATTGTTCAGTTCAGTAAATAAACTGTTAAACATGTCTTGTTTCTTCAGACTTCAATCATCCGATCCAATATATGTTACACAAAAGAGAGTCAATAGCAGCTGTTTAGCATTGGCAGAGAAGATTTGGTTTGTCATGGGTACAGCTCACATAACTGAACTCTGTTGCTCAACCCACGAATACCTTTTCTCTACAAATGTGGCACCATTTAAAAAACAAAACACAGACTTTCCAATATTACAGGAACAGTTGTTACCAAAAAGAAAATATTGACCAAACAAAGTTTAGAATACATCCATCCATCTGTTTCACTCTTATTTAATTTAGTCTTGCTGGGGGAGGAGATTATCTGAGCTATAGGTGACACCAGGTACACATTGACAGGTCTCCAGTTTATCACAGGGTTAACATAGAGACGGATCAGCACTCAGGCTCAGTCAGGACTTGGACTGGGGAAGGAACTCTGAGAACCAGGAGAGAACCCACACAAGAATAAGAAGCACAACTACCCACATTCGTGTGGAGAACAGATTCTCATATTCTTGTGTTCTCTGAAGAACTAACAGATAAAGTTAATCTGAACAAAAAACACGTCTTTAAGCATCTCCAGGTGTTTAACATAAAAGCTCATTATTGACTTACTGACACCACAAAAAGCTGCTTAGATGATGCTGACAGAGGAGTTTAAGAAAGAGCATCACCATCTCAGAGCTCCTCAGCTGTTTCCATCCTGTTCATCAGAGAGGAAACAGTAGAAGCTGAATGCATGGAGGAGGGTTTGGAAAGTGAAATGTGAACACAGGATTGGAGATCAGCTCGTGCTGTGCTAAGACTAACTCACTAAAACTGGTTCATGAGAACATCTGGACCTCCTGCAGGTTCAATGTTAGAATAAAGCTCCAGCAGACATATGGAGGTGATCAGAGGCTGAAGGAGCTGATTGGAATGAGGATTCAAACATTTCAGGAAGAGCTTAGAGAGACAGTTCTTCCTTTTATGTTTTTGTCGTTTTTGGGGGGGGTTTTTTTGTCTCTTTGTTCAGGTTTGTTTACTTTGTTTTCTCACTGATCAGGTGTGCACAGGTAAACTGCTGTCTGTCCTCAGTCGTCACTATCAGGACGTCACCTGTCTGAAGTTCACTGATGACAGCAGCCATTTTGTTTCTGGTGGAAAAGACAACCTGGCTCTGGTGTGGAGTCTGTCAAGGTGAGACATACCTGAAAACACATCTGGAGCGTTCTGTAGCTTTTAATCAGGAGTAAGGTATTTCATGACAAGAAGACTAATGTGACGTCAGCCAGGAGAGAGGCGCAGTGTCCAGCAGGTGCAGCTTTAGCTGTGTGTGTGTTTTATAAAATTCAGACTTGCCTGGTAAGGTCGGCGCGTCACCTGTGACTCTGAGATGTGCCAGACGGATCTCTGACTCACTTACTCTGTTCACTGTGTTTCAGTGTTGTCCAACTGGATGTAAGCCACGCCCCTGAGCCTCGCCACATCATGTCTCGTCACTCTCTGCCAATCACAGACCTGCACTGCGGCCTGATGGGAGCTCAGGCTCGAGTCGCCACCGCCTCCTTAGACCAGACAGTGAAGGTGAGTTTGTGCACCTCTGCTCATGTCACTCAGCGATCCAGACAGCTGTGACCCAGGTAAAGCGGGCAGCTGATGATCTTCATCTCACCATAATCAAGAACAGGAGTTAGCGTGGTATTGAGGAGGAAGCTTACTTCGTTTAGTTTCTCTAAACAAGTTGGTGTCTTGAAACTGTCTGTGTCTGCAGTTCATGTAGTAATGGGTTAAATCATACCAATCAGAGCTCAGCACAGTAAAATATCAGTCATCACAGTCTTAGGGTTTGTTTCTGCTAATTGTCTAGGTATGGGAGCTGTCCTCAGGCGAGCTACTCCTCTCGATCCTCTTTGATGTGGAGATCATGTCTGTGACCTTTGACCCTGCTGAGTACTTCGTGTTCTGTGGAGGAAGTGATGGAAATATTTTCCAAGTGTCTCTGTGCAGCCAGGTGAGTCTGTCTCATTTTCTCACCCAATCATGTTTTGACTCCTCCCAGCTTTAAGGGGAGACGATAAAGTTTACCTGTTTGAACTGTTTGCAGAGTCTCGGTCGGGAAAAGTCGTTCCAGTCGGATGGCGAGGGGAATCAGGTGTTTAAAGGTCACAGGTGAGACAGCCGCTGGCGTTTGTTTGCAGGAATATGGTCGTGTGTGTGCACGAAAACCAGCTTTCTTTTTTCTTCTTTTCAAAATAAAGTCTCACGCTAGAAGCTTTGATGAACCATTTTTACCTTTTTGTTTAATAGTGAGAAAAAAAACTGTGTGGACATTAAAGCTGGTGGGCCTAAATGTCACGCCACAAGTTCTTAGAATACGAGGGGGAACACGTGTATCAGAAACCCAGGGAGGAGAGACTGAGCGGGTCTTAATCACACGCAGTTTAGTCCCCGAGGAGGAGACCAGGAATAAATAAACACAATTCTTTTGAACAACTTTTGCAATAAGATGTTCTTTGTACATTAAATCCCGCCCAGTGCCGCGATAAAATTGTCCTACAACCTAAGACAAATGTTCCTTATATGTACAAAGAGAGAGGAATTCCTCTTCTGATTTTTGGATCACGCCAGCCTAGTTTCAGGAGGACGAGGAGAAACTTCCATCTCCGTCCTGTCTCTCTATCAGGCTCGTCACATCACAACCCAGCTGCGCTCCGCACTTGAGTCTCTTGCTAGCTGCTACTTCCCTCGTGGCACCGCCCTGTAAACAGACAGACACTGGACAGAAACGTCATCCGTGAAGCTGGCCTGGCTAATAGCCACGGTGACCCTCCCCCAACACGGCTGCACCCGGCAAACAACATTGGAAGCCGTTTCACGTGGCGATCCGGTAGCATGTCCTTCTCTCCCACGCCTGGTTCCTCCTTCCTCTCGAGCCTGTGCCTGTCCTTTTTCTTTTAACAAGTCTGTTCGACCGCTGATAGGCCACCTCAGGGCCCACCCACACCTCCACAGATGCAACCATTCCACAGTGGATTATAACAACATTATGCAAAACACAAAAATGATGCAAATAACATCAATACTACACATACAAATAAACGCTAAAATCAGAATAAAACGTAGCATAAAACAAACACAAATTTCCACTGTGTGACAAGATGGAAATTTGTCTGTAAAGATTTATATCAGCGGATAGCCCTGGGTCATTTCCTGTTCCTTTTGCAGCAAAAGTCTTGTTCACTGAAAGCAGAGGGTGAAAATCTGTAGAAAGGACGGGATTGCTTCAATGAGTTTAATCTGACACCAACCATTTCTCTGTGGCGGTGACAGGAAGTGCGAGTATTTTCATGTGTGTGGAACAAATTGTGTTTCCGGTACGGTGCGAGGAGCGGCGCTGGTGATCACGTCGAGCGTTTGGAGGTCAGCGAGTCCACCGACAATTAACCTTCATCGTCTGTAACAGTCACGACGTTTAAGCACAAAGTTAGAACAAGTGGGGCGGGGCTTCAGACGGAGTGTGGCTGGGGCCTAATATGAGTAGCAGAAAATTAAGAAACTTCATGTGTTGTACAAACAGTTTTATCTCCATGTTTGAAAATAAATGAATAACGTGTAGACCGTCAACAGGATATGACCATGCCAGGCGACCAGTTCTTTATCACAGCAGAGTATTGTCCACGTTTTCACGGTGCTTCTCGTCAGACTTGTGGGAGTCTGCTTGGGCTGAGGTGTGACATCACGGCGATAAATGGTGGTGGGCTGTCTCTTCATTAATTCCAAGCTCGCCAAGCAGTGGGTGTGGTAGGAAATATGAACGACCATAAACTGAAAACAGGTGTGGGGAAAACGACACTTGTGATGAAGAGCTCTTGTCTCCATCGGTGAAGTAATCCAGATGGTAGTGAATAACACACGTCAGAGGAAGCCCTTCTAACAGGTGTTTACTGTGGATTAACTTCAATGATCAAGGTTCAGGATGATTGTTGATTAGGGTTTATTAACTGTATTGATCGTGGTTGTGTGTTCTCCTCAGGAACATGGTGACGTGTCTCTCAGTGTCGATGGACGGGACTCTGCTGCTGTCAGGGTCACACGATGAAACGGTTAGACTGTGGGACATTCAGAGCAAACAGAGCATCCGCTGCCTCACACACAAAGGTAAGTCCCGCACCGTGTGACATCATCAGGGTTGAGAGTTTTTCTATCTGTGCTGCCTTGCTCAAAAGAAATCTCAGCTTGAGATCTACTTCTGGTTACATGTGGGTCAATGGAAGCTGCACTTTTAAGCTATCACCTCAGGGAGGTGCTGTTTAATTGCCTCCTCCTCAGCTGCTGCTGGGTTATTAATGAGTGGTGACGCTGGCGGCGCTGTCTCCTCCTCTGGTGTCTGCTTGATGATGAGCGGCGGTGTGGTTCTGACAGGAACACGAGAAGGGACCTCCCCGCCGTGATCGTGACTGACATTTTGTAATTAACCAAATCCTCCGCGCCAAATTCGTCTCACTTCAAACGGCCGTCAGCGACCGTAATCCCTGCTTTGGCCGGATGCGCGGCTCACCCTCCCCCCCTCCCGGTCACGTTTCTGCTCACAAAGAGCCAGAGTGAATTTAAAGAGAAAGCTTCATCCTCCATGACGACAACGCCTCAAAAGGATTCGTCTCAGCAGAGCAGATTCAGCTCCTCACAAAAAGGCGAGAGGAGGTGCTCGCTCTCAGCCCGTCTGATGGTTTTACCTGACGTGTGCAGAGTCGGACTCATCAGCGTGATGAAACGCCATAGAACATAATTCCTGCCATCTCAAACCTCACCTGCTGCTGAAGAATTTTTAACCTGGCTTCACTAAACATGACCAATGTGCTCCCCTCAGCACTGGTCTATGAGGAAACCAGTGTCAGACAGGTAGCGCTGCAGGTATGTCACAGGTGGAGCAAACCTGAAATAATCTCAGGATTTTGAGTTGAATCCAGGCTGAAGCTGAGCCTTTTTAACTGAGTGAAGTGAAGAACGATCAGTGTGACATCATAGTGATGTCACTGATTACCATGCAGATGTTTGTCTGTAGGCATCATGCTGACGACCTTCACAGAAACCATCGCCCTCTGTTGGGCACAGTCAACGGGCGAGAGGTGGGATGCACCTGGATAGGTTGCTGTCTATCACTTTGTTAAAAATGTAAACTCACATGGCTCCAGGACCCTGGAGCACCCAGGAAGACCACAGGAACAGAAGGCGGTCCTCAGACATTTCCTCGCCATTTTTAATCAGTTATTTTGTTTCATTTGATTATGGTGAGAACAATGATGCGTCACAGGAAGTAGATCATTTGATGGTTGGGTTTGACTGAGGCAAGTCGGTGCAGAAGTCTCGGATCTGAGATGCTGTGATTGGCTCAGCATCACGTGATCCTCAGAGACGTCATTTGAGATCCATCTACAGGTGCTAAGCTCAGAGGAGACGCTGCATCCCATCACTGTTATCGAACACGTGTGTGTGCGCGCGATTGATTATCTGAGCTGCTGTGAAATAAACCAAATAAAGTGAGAGGTTCATGAAGAGTTCATGAGAAGCGAGGAGGGGGAGGTGTGCATCAGTCCGAGTTCTCCTGCCTCCTCCGCCGTTTCTCAGCGTGTCAGATCTGCGACTGTTATAAAGAAACATCCATCTGACAGCAGAGCACCGCTCCTGCAGGCGACGAGGCGAGACCACCTCTCTCTGCTGCCGCCACCTCATCTCAGGACTCATTACCCCGAGAGGCTGCGGGGAAACACTGACAGCTCTGAGGGCCCCTGAACACATCGTACTAGAATAAAAAACACAGTGACACTTGAACACACCATGCTGCATTGAACCGTACACCTGAGCGTGACAGCATTTTCTGACAAACATCAGTGGCTCAGTTGAGTTGTCTTCTGCTCGGACTTTGCAGTACAAAGTTTCACTCCTCGGGGATTTTATTTATGATGTAAGAGCAAGGACACCCTTCCGAGAGAAACCCTTAAACGATGTGTTAAAACGGAGCCTGCGGGTCCCCTAGAGATTTACAGTTTTTAATTAAATAACTGACCATCAGCACCAGTTATTATTATCATTCCACCTAAATTTTGATGGCTCAGTTGAGTTGTCTTTGTGGCGTTCCTGCAAACTGCAGGTTTTCTTTAAATTTTTTCAACTATTAAACATGTTGGTTTAAAATGGAGCACTGTAACAAAAAATAATTTCCCCCAGGGATCAATAAAGTATTCTGATTCTGATTCTGATGATTCTGATGAAGCTGCCAACTCCATGGCGTGGCAAGCTGTCCATTCATGTGGCTGTAGGTTACTGTTGTAGTCGCCAGGTATTTCCTAATGTCATAGATCAGCTGTTTGGACGGTGTCCTTGGTGTGACGCGTCAGAGTCGCTTCCTGATGTGTTCTCTAATTGAGCTGCTGGATTTTTGTTGTTCAACTAAAAAGGAACTTTTGGGAAGAGCTGGTGGGTGGGATTAGTGTGATGGCCATACAGGAAGGCTATTGCGAGGCAGCCCATCTGCAGTGCTGACATTTAACTGCTGCTTTTACCTCCCAGAGATTCATCTTCACTACAATCCTGAGACTTTTTGCTGAGACAAATCATCAGCAGCTGAATTATGATCAGAGTCTGTAAGAGAACCACAGACAGGAAGCTGACTCGCAGAAGAAAGGAATTATCACGATAGAGATAAGATAAATGATTTCTGTGACATCGCAAAACATGGAAACTTTCATTTCAGCAGCCCACATTTGCCTGACAGTTTCAATGATTCTCTTTTATGTTTGATAGTATTAAATTAAATGCAATGATCTCAGGAGTATCTCAGTAAACAAACGGCATTCAATGAAAACTTGATGAAGACTCACCACCTGCAGTTATCAGTGCTACTGATGGGGGGGCGCTGTGCTCAGATGAAAGAATCTGACAGTTTTTAAGATGAGCTAAATTATGTTAGCAACTAATCTGCATACTTGCGTTACATTAACATCCACACTCAGTAAAATTAGGCTTTGGTAAAGCTTTGACAGGTGGCTAGCTGTCTGCAATCAAAGAGGCCATGCCCCCAATAATGCAAACAGTTGTTTTCTAAAAACATTCTTCACCTGTACAGTTGTTGTGAAAAGAGAAATTATCTTTAGAGGCTAAACCAGTTTTTCTATCTGGTTGTAAACTTGTTAATTTTAACATAGAGATAGATTCACTGCTGCCTCTGCTGGACGGTAGATGAACTGCAGATTTATGGTATAAAAAAACCCCAAAAAACTTTCCTTCAGCTCATGAAGCAGTTGATGTGATAAGTGTCTTTCATAGGTTTGTTTAGTGCAGGGGTCTCAAAGTGGCGGCCCGGGGGCTGCCACTTTGTATTGTTGAATACAAACAAAATGATAGCAGAAGTGCTGCCATGTGTGTGGCCAGAAAGAGAGGACCAATGTGTTTATTTGGTAGTTAAATGAAAGGCTTCAGTTAGTTAAGAGGGAGTAAAAAAATTGTGTTGTTATACAGTATTTGAAATAAAAAACAAACAAAACATTTTCTGAAATATTTGTGGATTTGTTTCTTGTTTGGTTTTTTGTACTACTTGAACACTAAAGTGGCCCTCCAATGAGATGACAGTGCCAGGATTGGCCCATGGCTCATTTAAGTTTGAGACCCCTGGTTTAGTGGAATATCGATAAAACATCCAGGTGAGAGGCTCCGAACCAGCTGAGGGTGTTTCCTCAGAGTGTCTGCAGTGTGTTGGCAGCCCTTCAGCCTCTAACACACTCAGCCTGATTTATCTGTCGTTCTGGACCACATTTGGACCATTAGTGTAATTCCAGCAGCCGGAGCCAAGCAGACGATCAATATGTGTAATTGAGTGGGGGATAATTAGCCCGTTTCTATTAGCACAACAAGCAGGAATTCTGCTCGGACTTTTCAGTATAAACCTCCTGAGTTTCACTGCTCGGGGATTTTATTTATGATGTAAGAGTGAGGACATCCTTCTGAGAGAAACCCTTAAACTATGTGTTAAAACAGAGCCTGCGGGTCCCCTAGAGATTTACAGTTTTTAATTAAATAACTGAGCATCAGCACCAGTTATTCTTATTATCATTCCACCTACATTTTGATGTTTAACTTTCCCTCAGCTTTGAACCCCCCTTTGCCTTTATTTTACTGGGAGGACATCTCAGATAAAAACCCTTTCTTTATCATAGACACGTCATTCAAAGTTTAAATGACTAACAGGTGTTACAGGAAGTGTGCTAGACTTTTTAAAACTCATCAGGGACTGTAAGTGATGCCAGTTTTTATGGCTTTTCAAAATAAAATCTCATAAATATCAGAATGACCCTTCAGTAAATGGCAGCAGTCATGCAGAGACTCAGTGGTAGACACACACATTTACTTTGTTTCACCTTGAATCATTGTATCATTGACTTTCATATAAAAGCTCAAAAATATTTAAGCTGCTTTTTAAGGTTTATAAACACTTTCATTTTGAAATCTATGTCTGAGCTTCTTTCAGCTCACCTGCAAGGTGACCTGGCGGTCATTATGTTTTGCTGGTGGAGTTTCTCACCCTGAGCATAGTCTCTCAGGGATTGGTTTTATTGAGGAGCGGCAGCTTAGTTGAAATCAGATGAGCTATCAGCTGCATCTGACCGAGGCACTGACATGCCTGGGGACTGACCCCCAGGTCAGACTGCAGGTATAAACCTGGTTCAGCAACTGCTTTTATACTTATTGAACTGGTGTTGGAATCGCCTGCTCTGGCTGATCGATGAGCCAGAGCAGTGTTTGAAAGTATTTTGATCACAAACTTTAGAGTATTAAACATTTAGCGTCATGCTAACCTAGGAGCCAATCAAACAGCTTATTCCATATTTTAAATTGGCACATTATGTGTCTGGTGCTCTAGGTCAAAGATGAAGCTGCTGGCTCTCAGGAGTGGAGCTGTAATGTGTGAGGCTGTAGAAGTTTAACCTGCAGGCAAAAGCGTCTTGAACTTTATTTTTGAACATCTGAAGCTGGGGCAGCATGCTGCATGCATCAGAGTTTAAGGAGGTGGACAATGGAAAAGTTGATGGATGGCGGGATGGATGGGTGGGTAGATTTCAGAATTGCTAAGCATAAGATTTGCTCTGGTGGGGAGGGGGCGTGGTGGGCGTGGCTCAACTCCTCATGGGAAACCTTCAGGTGAACAGACTCTGAGTCGTGGTCACACGGCCGTGGTCTTCAGTCTGCTGTAAACTGTTTTCTGAGCAGATAAAACATCTTCAGCAGCTGCTGCAGTCGGACCAGTTTCACATTAACCTTTGAAAGACGCTGCCGCCAGCTGGTCTCACAGCGAGGAGCACGGTGAAGCGGCTGCTAGAGGTGAAGCTGCTACCTGAGTACAGGTAATAAAAAAAGCTGTTTAGAGTGAACAGGTGAGGTCAGCTCGCTTGTTTCGTTCTGTGTGTAAATGAGCCACTTCCTGTTTCGGGGCTCAGGCGTGTCAGTCAGCTCAGATGCTTTGTCGTCTCCCGAGCGATTTGTCATCCTTCAGACTCTTAAACAGATCCTCGAGCTAATCTCAGGGAAATTAATTTTAAAAGTCCCCAGACAGGAAGTTAGAGTGACAGTGAGCTGAGGCGCTGAAGGCAGAGTGAATACAGAGCGGTGAGGTGGAGGTGCAGACGGCTGTTATAGAGGGCTGTTATGGAGGGCTGAAGGTGGAGGCAGATGCAGTAAATCCGCTCCCACGCGCTGCGGTTTGGAGCTTCTGTTGGTGTGAAATGAGTCTGGCAGCGTGTCAGCGTGTCAGCGTGGCGGCAGATTTACTGATGGAGCACGCCTCGCTCAGAGCCGCTCCTTTTGATTGGCTGCAAGTGAAGGAAGCAGAGGAGATTAAAGGTGCCATTCCAATTCCTGTGTTTGTCCTGACCTGATTGGCTGTTGCAGCTGATGGACGAGCGTTGATGACAGGTTGATGAGTTGCAGTGGGACAGTTTCTCAGAGGACCTGTGGTCACCGTGGTTACAGATGGCACTTTAAACTTGTTCTCTCACTCTCTCTCACGCACACACACAGTGTCCTTGTCTCAATCAGCAGCCAGAGGAATCTTCAATAGGTGGAGGAGAGCCACCATGGACCTTGTTATTTAACCTTTGACCGCTGAATGTTTTGACCTCAGTTGTTTTTGCCAGTGATGATGATTGGATTATTTAACTGCTTCACGGCGGGCCCTGACTGGACATTGGTCTGGAATATTCCATGATTTTCATTCATCTGCGCCACATTTCAGAGACATTTACGACTGACAGAACGCGCTCGGGTTAATCACACGCAGATCCTCCTGTTTCCATTCTTCCCACAAAAACACCTGAACGTGTTTGTGCAGACCGCAGCTGTCTGAGGGACTGACACAGCGATCGCGGCAAAATTAGCCGAGGTCTGAAAACTTGAGGTCAGACATGCCTGACAGAGAACCTGTCACAGGTAGCGTTCATCAGGACCAAACACATCAGTGGTGTGATTTACCTGGTGCTAATCCGAATCGTGATGAATTTCGGGATCTTAATAATCCCGTCTGCTTCATGAGTCTCATTGATAAATGATCATGTAGGTCATGTGGCCTGGCAGCTTTTAGGAACAAAGTGAGCTTGCCCCTGCTGCAGAGCGCAGAAGCAGTCATGTGTTATTGAGGTGATCGCCATCTGTTGATGTCCATCAGCTCCTCCTAATGTGACTTGAGTGCAGCAGCTTGAATATTTTACTGATGAACCAGAAGAACTTTAATATTTCACACGAGTTTCTCTGAATGTCCTTCACAAACTCAGACACTTTGCTCTATTTTCAGTTTTTAATACTCTTCATTTGTAGAACACCAAATCAAAGGCACCTGTGATGGAAACGTCAAGTGACAGTGGACAGCTTCTTCTCCTCCTCCTCCTTTCTCATGCTCCCTTCAGGGAAGGATGGTCTGCCTCCATCTTCCCTCTCCAGCATCCTCTTCTGTCACACGGGCCAAGGCCTTTGTGACAGAAGAGGTTTGTTTGGGTGTGATCAAAAACTGATGGTCGTCAGTACGTATTGGTTATGGGTCAACACATGTTGATATTGTGTTAGTCCCAGAGGAGCTGACATACAGTATGCAATCAGGTGGTGGAGGTGAAGTCCTGGTCTGTCAATGAGGCTGTGTGTAAAAGTTTAAGCTAACTTCAGGCAGGCACATCTGATGAGGTTGATGTAATGAATGTTTGATGGTCAGATGGTCAGGTCAGGCCCACTCGTCTCTTCTTGTTCTGTTCTGGTGCTCGAGAGAGGTTCTGTCAGTGTGCCGAATGAGGAAACACTGCAGGACAATTAAGGTTTTATCAGCCGAAGGAGCTGCTGAGGGCAGACCAACGAACATCAGTAGATAAGAACTGAGCACGTGCAGGAAACCAACAGTGCGTTTTTGTTTATGTTGAAGCACAGTACGTATTACTTCGCGAGGCTCCTGCCTACGATAGCCGTAATGCTCCGACAATCCATCAAGCAGTGCGACTTCGTAGCTTAGCAAAGTCGTACTAAAACATTTGACAGATTTTTGAGCGCCGTGTACCACAGAAAATCGTTTTGAGGTCAGTAAACACAACCAGAATTCATACGAGGGCACACGGGATTATAAGGGGCACTGGCGAGTTTCAGAAAAATCAAAGGATTGATTTCAAGTGTGCCATATTTTCCAAAAAACACGGTAATAGCGACGGCCTGCTTGCATGCTCTACCAAAAATAGTACTTTGTTGTTTATCTGACGGACAAAAGCTAAACCAGTGGTGTGGAACGTTCCACACCACTGAAGTTGCAGCATTTTTACAAACCAATTCTGTTTCATCTGTTTCATTCAACGATCCACTTTCGCCCTTCTCATTCTCTGTTGCCGGCACGCTTTTTCCGCCATGTGCGTATGAAAACAAAGGCACTGCGCATGGGCTTTTTACCCATATTCTATCGTGATATTTCATTTTCTTATCGTTGCCCGACATTTTACCGGTATTACCGTGAACGGTATGATATGGCCCAGCCCTAGTTGTTACCTTGTGTCTGCCGCTAGGGGTCACCTTTTTTGTTTTATGGTATGGTGTGTTTATGTGAATGTATTTAAGGTAGATACACATAATTAGCTCCAGGTGTTGTTATTCGGAAGGAGCAAACAGATTGTGACGCTGTTATGATAAATGATGTTGGATAAAGAGAACTGTGGAACAACAAATACAACTGCTGGAAGTGGAATAACAGCGGCATCGCGTCACTCCCGCCAACGAAAACCTCAATGGCTTCAAGTGTAGGCTTGGCCTCTGCAGACGTGTAATACAACCAACGCACCAAAAAATGTTAAAGGTTACAAAACAAGTAAGCAAAAAACCCTAATTTTGTTTCACCTAAGTGGCTTTTTAATCTGCAGCCTGTCATCATTTGCATGTTTCAGGTCGGTACAGTTTCAGCCTGGTTACATGACATCACTGACTTGCATCCTGTTTCATCTAAGAGACTGATATGTTCTTGAAAGCCAAGTTGACAGGAAGTGATGTAAACATGGGCTTCAATGTTATTCAAAAACAAACAGCTTTATTTAAACAACACCGTGGAGCTATCACGAAAGAAGAAGAAACAGTTTTGACCTTCAGGAGCTCCCTACATCATCTTTATCACCCCAGCGGGGCGGAGCCTATCCCAGCTGCCATGGGGCAAGAGGCGACATTCACCCTGGACATGTCGCCATTTACACCCGTGAATCACAGAGGAAACTCACGTGCACTCATCACCTTAGGGGTCATTGTCATTCAGCTAATGTCTCTGGTCAGTTGGCCCCTGATTGGCCGGTTCCTGTTCATACCTATGACCTAATGGTTAATGAGCTGATGATGTCATGAGCGATGTGGGGTTAGCAGAGGATCATGCGTGTCGTGGAATTTACACAGGAAGCAAAATTTCTTCTGTAGTGATTATGTCTCTCCATCCACAAACGACACTTCCTGAGCACCGCGACATCACTTCCTGTTTGTGTGTTTAGGGCCAGTGACAAACGCCATCATCACGCCAGCTCCCGCTAACATGTTCCTGCCTGACAGTCGGCCCACCGTCCCTCTGCCACGCTTCAGCCGACACCTGCATGCCTCCGAGAGCGACAGCGGTGAGCTGGGGGAGGTGTGTGTCCGCCTCAGGCTCCACACACAGGTGAGTGCTGCCTTTCTTCCTTGTGTCTTCCATAATTGAGCTTCCTGTTTACGGAAGTAAAAACCAAATGAATGTCTGAGCAGTTTATTTTCATAGATGGGAGCCACAACAACAAGAAATTCTGACAAGACAGGGTAGAAATGAAAACACACACACACACAGGTGAACGAAGGAGCTGTGCAGGTGAAGGCTGAACGTAAAGATGGAAAGATCAAACACAATTTGAGGAAACGTTTAAATAAAACACGAAGCTGCAGCTCAAACACATCGATCCCTCTGAAGGAGGAAGGTGACATAGACACGCACAAATGCATACACAATGAGAGGGAAACTTTCATAAGCAGCCTCAGAGCAGTTTATGCTAATGAGGCTGAGACACACACACACACACACACACACTCTCTGCTGTAATGACGATGAGTTTGAAAAATGCGTGTGTTTGCTCAGTGGGTAAGCAATAATATCAATATTTACAGCTTTGATTGCCTGACAGGTCAGAGTGCTCTGTCACCAGCGTGCCTGCTAACATCGTCAGTCCTGTTTGGAGTGTTTAACATCGTTTAATTGATCAGCTCTCAAGACATAAAATTTTTAGATGTCTTCATCATTATCACCAGATTCACACAGCAGTGCTACATTTTATTGCTAAATTATTTTTGTAATTATGGTGGAAGATTTCAGTTTTATTTTGAAGTGACAATCTGCACATCTCACTTAAAGCTGATACATCGCAGGTTTTACTTTGAAGAGGTCTGCCCGTTTGTTTACAGGAGGAGGAGGAAACGTACCTGCAGAAAGCCGACACGCTGAACTCGCTGATGAACGCCGTGACTGACAAGGTGAGAGGGGGCGAGGTTTCGTCGAGTGTTGGTTTGCATCCTCTGACAATCCCACAGTTTAACTGGCCAAGGGTCAGAAACAAACTGACTGTGAGCCTGACATTCCTGTCAGTCTTATTGATTATTGATAGCAATGGTGGTCGGAGATGGTGTGAAGAAGGCAGCTCTATTGGTCAGCCCTGTGTGTGTCTGGAGCGTGGGGTCAAAGTTCAGAATCTGAGACTGCCTCAGTTCAATTGAGTTTTATTTATACAGCGCCAAATCACAACAACACTCACCTCAAGGTAGTGGTCGGCGATATGAGGAAAATCTTATTTGCACGATATATATCATGATATGTTTAAATAACCTACAAAAACAAATGTTCTTATCAACCATATAGTGCCTAACACTGCATCGGTACACTCATTCAAATCGACAATTCAGTGGTTTCATATTTTCATTCATATTTTTTGTATTAAAATGTTTTATTTAACTATGTTTTTTAACAATCCGTTATACACAGAGGTTTTTAACGGATGACAATCCTGTGACAGTTAAGTCTCTTTCGGTGGTCAACACTAGACCTTTTAACAAACAAACGCAAGATCACAGCAACAAAAACATCAAACAAGAATTCACGAGTAAAAATAAAACAAACTTCTGTGCTTATAACATTTAAAATTTGTAAAATAAAAAATATAATGATCAACAGAAACAAAAGTCTAGACAGTCAGTATAAAAACGACTGACCAAGAGCAATTACAGGTATCAAAGCTGTTTTTCTTTGTGTGTGCACAGTTTAAAACAGTCTTCATTTTGGACTACACTGGGTTTTGTAGTGTTTTTCATGCTGATTTCAAATCTGTGTTTAGTTTTTCCGTAGCACGTACAGTTTTTGTGATAATGCTAGTTATATATTGCATAATAGTTGGTATAATTAGCCTAAGCATGTAACCAGATTTAACGACAGTTCCCTGTGTTTTATGTTACATACGGCATTAATTGCAATTGATTTCAGTTGTTACCGTGCCTAGATTGTATTAATCATCCAGACAGTTGCTCTTATGTGTGTGGTTCATTCAAGACAAAAGCATGTCTCCCGATTACTATAGACCTTAGGAAGATGTACAAATTGTACTTTGGCTGCCCTCTGGGTGACCAGGATAAATCTTGGGCTCAACATGTCATCTGCAACAGTTGTTCCAATGGACTGCAGCACTGGCTAAATCTGTGAAAATCAGCAATGCCATTTGCAATCCCGATGGTGTGGCAGGAACCACGAGATCATCTCAACAATTGCTATTTTTGCCACGTGAATACAACAGCATTCTCATTCAAAAATAAGCACAAAGTTGTCTACACCAGCCTGGATTCTGCAATAAGGCCTGTTCCTGTGCTGCCACATGATGGATTCGCTTCTGTAGAAGGTGACGAGGAAACGGTCAAGGTGCCTCTGGTTACAATCTAGAGCCATCAGATCTGTTCTGGCTGATGAAGATTCAGAACCAAACAAGCAGAGCTAAACTATCTCGTTCGTGATCTAAATCTATCGAAAGACAAAGCAGAACTTCTTGCTTCGAAGCTTAAGCAGAAGCATTTGTTTGCCAAGGGTGTTACTGTAACTCACTACAATCATAGTTGAAGTCATAACTTGACAGCGTTCTTCACAACTGACGGCTCAATGTGCCATTGTCATGACATCAACAGACTCTTCAGCATGTTCCAACTAAATGGTGTCTTTTCATTCTTTACAAAAATGCTCGAAGGCACTCCTACTCCATAACGGAAATGCCAAACCAAGTGTGCCGATTGCCCATTCTGTTCATCTAAGGGAGTCCTATGACAACATGAAGACACTGCTTGAATCATTTGGGTATAAAACTCATTAGTGGAACATCATCG
The DNA here is from genome assembly GCF_041146795.1 of Maylandia zebra. Taxonomy (NCBI): domain Eukaryota; kingdom Metazoa; phylum Chordata; class Actinopteri; order Cichliformes; family Cichlidae; genus Maylandia; species Maylandia zebra. The sequence continues at coordinate 10,348,148 of NC_135188.1, forward strand.
GTGGTGATCTGAAGGTGATTGGTATGTTGACGGGAATGCGAGGAGGATTCACCAAATACTGCTGTTTCCTGTGCCTGTGGGACAGCCGATCTACTGCGGAACATTATGTCAAGGGTGACTGGCAGCCACGAGATGCCTATGAGCCAGGAAAAAGCAGTATCGAGTTTCTGCCTCTGGTTGAGCAGTGTAAAATATTTTTGCCGCTTCTCCATATCAAGCTAGGCTTGATGAAGAATCATGTTGAGGCCATAGGCAAAGGGAATTCATGCAGTTTTCAGTACCCCACTGAAAGGTTTCCAAACATAAGCGGTGTAAAAATGAATGAAGGTTTATTTATAGGTCCACAGATCAAGTTCATTTTGCAGAATGAAGGCTTCAAACAATCTCTCTCAACAGCCGAGTTCAAAGCTTGGGAGGAATTGAAGTGGCTCTGCAAAAGCTTTCTGGGCATCCACAAGTTTTCTGCATACATGGAAGGAGTTCAGCTTCTGCTTGATTCCTACCAGAAACTGGGCTGTCGCATGTCATTGAAAATAAATACACTTCCTGCACTCAGGCCTCGAGTTCTTTCCAGAAAATCTTGGCATGGTGAGTGATGAACAGGGAGAGCATTTTCATCAGGACATGCAGTTAATGGAACTTCGCTACTAAGGTTTCTGGAATGAGAGCATGATGGCTGACTACTGCTGGACGCTGTAGCCTGACAATCCAGACACAGTGTGCACAAGAAAATCATATGCTAAGGAATTTTTGAAGAAACAGTGGTAGCTGACTGCCACTGATCATCATATCTATGCCACAGTGCGTGCCTGACTGAAAATATTGAAACAGTTGCTTGATTGGTGCCTGTTTAATAAAAACTGTGAAGGTCCATTGCAAACTAATATTACTCATAATTCAAAATTATCTGGCTGATGTAACTGAAAAAAATTTGAAAGCAGACCTGAAATCAGCATGAAAAAACAGTTTAGAAAAGTGTTTTGTGGTTTCTGATGATTGCAAAAAAAAAAAAAAGAAATAAAATTGTTGACCTGTGTAGTTTTACGGCATGTTTTTGCAAATTACTGCATTTTGTGCAGCATTGTCCTTGTGAAATCCAAATGACAGCGAGTCTGAAACTCCAGCTGTCGCTATATTTTTCCCTGTCTGGTAGTATATTAATGCGCATGCTCAGCCCAGTGTGGCAGGTAGAAAATTTTGGGGTGGGGTGGGGGTTAATGATGCATTGGCAGCGTGTGTGAGGAAAAAAATCTCAGTGAATTATATGCAGACAGCTTAATATTGCCGTGGCAATTTATACTCAATGGTTACAATAAAGCCGCTTTAACCGTTGTATGTGGAAAAACGTGATATATTGCACACCCCTACCTCATGGTGCTTTATATTGTAATGTAAAGACCCTACTATAATTTAAAGAAAACCGAATACCCCACCAATCATATTGACCCCCTATGAGCAAGTGCTTTGGTGACAGTGGGAAGGAAAAACTCTGTTTTAAAGAGAAGGAACCTCCAGCAGAACCAGGCTCAAGCTGGCGTGGACATCTGCTGCAATCGGTTGAGGTGAGGGGAGGAGACAGGACAAAGACACACTGTGGAAGAGAGCCAGAGATTAATTATAACTAATGGTTTGATGCAGAGAGGTGTATAAACACCTGATTCAGCCCTAACTATATGCTTTAGGAAAAAGAAAAGTTTGAAGCCTAATCCTATAAGTAGAGATAGTGTGTCTCTCCTGAATCCAAACTGGAAGCTGGTTCCATAGAAGAAGGGCTTGAAAACTAAAGGCTCTGCTTCCCAGTCTACTTTTAAATACTCTAGGAACAGCAAGTAATATGAAGATCAATTAGGGTCCAGCTCAACCCAGCCAATCAGATAACAGTATTTACTGTTTGCTGGGTAAATATTTTCCCACCTTAGTCCATCATAGGATGATCAGAAATCATGTTTCTTACCTGTTGGCTGGTGTCTGTGGCATCCCTGGAAGAAGTCGTGGTCATCTTTAACCAAAATGCTCATTTTTAGCTTGTAACCAACGTGACACAGCAGCTGTCAATCATTAGCACTTTGAAGCTTCGTTATGAGCGTGTCTGCTGCCAACGTCATCGTGTTTTCAACCCAAATGTGGTGATTAATGGGAGGTTCTGACTGTGACAGACTGGTTCACAACCTGTCAATTACAAGTCATCAGCCAACGAGTGTACAGCAAAAACCCTCCATTTTGAAAGAGTTACAAATTAAACTTGATTGAAACTTGATGTCAGGACTGAGTCTTTTTAGAACCACAACTTTCACCCCCTAGTGAGTGGCCGCTAGAAAGAAAGCATGTTGAAGTTACAGTTACTGTTGGTACTGTTGATGATCATAATAGGGGCAAACACCTAGCGGCAGGATCATCTGGTGCAGAACCAGTCATGTATTGTATTTAAAGGGACGGGAAAAAAGTGATTTTGGTGAGCTCGTTGAGCAGAGGACGATGTTTGGAGACAGATGACAGAGATTGTTTTTTTTTTTTTTTTTTCTGTGATGTGTAATTGCTTGTTTTTGTTTGTGTTTTCAGTCGGTGTTTGGTGATTGCGAGAACACGAAGGTTAGAATCGCTGAGCTCGAAGAAGAAGTTCAGACTCTGAAAAAAATGAACAAAGATTTGTACGACTTCTCCAGCCAGCTGCTCACCAAACCAACATAAGTGCACTCACACACACAAACACACACTGTGATGGGTTTTTTGTTTATTTGTTTTTCTACAAAATAAAAGTTTTTGGAAAACTTCCTGTGTGTGAGCCTATTATTCCTTCTGGGTGATTTTGGGTCACGTGCCGAGACCGATTCAGGTGACTTCCAGACTTTGAACCTTTAAAATGTTGTTTAACAGTCATTGACATGGGTGGATCTGTCTGTGAACACGAAATGTAATCAGATTACCTTTAGATTACACTTGTTACTTTCAGCAGCTGCTTCGTTAAACTCGTCTGGTTTAGAAAGTCATTTCAGCTATCCATTTTTACTGAGATATTCACACGAAGATCCAACATTTGTCCATCATAGTGACCAATAATCATTCACTGATCAGCCTGATAAATGACTGATCACAGGGATGTAAATGGGGAATCTGCAGTAAATGTAATCAGATTACATTTCCAGAGCTCTCCGTTACAAAGATGGAGAGTCAGGCTTAAGAAACTCAGAGTTTTAGCTGATCCAGCTTCCTGGATCAGGGTCCAGGTCCTGAAAACCAGAGAAGAATTAAATTTCAGGTTCCACTTTGTCCACATCTGTACAAAGGTGTGCAGCAGCTTTTCCAGGTGAATTACTTTGTACACACATCAACACACAAAAACACAATCGTCCAGACAAGGAAACCCCAGAAAGTAAATGTTTTTGTGTTTTCAGTAGGAGACAGGCGTGTTTTCCTTCCTGTAATCAGGTGTTTGAAGATGTGACACAGTTTAACTTGTTTTATAATCTCATGTTTTTACTACTCTCTTTTTTAAAGTGAAGATTTGAATATCAACAAACTGTATTCAAACATTTCATTTGTGTTCATAGTTAAACTGGCACGCTGCATTTGAGCCTTTCAACCTTTATTTAAACCAGCAGTGACAGGTGTTCACATAAAAAGAGCCCAGATGTCAAACTATAAATATAAACTAACATGAGGGGAAAAAACACATTATAAAAATTGAAAACTGGATTAAAGTCGGAGATTAAAGGTCATGTGAAGGTGGAAGAAAACTGTCAGTTCAAACAGGAAAACCACAAAAACCTTTTTTTACATGTTGTCTTTGCTCAAACTACAATCCAGAGCCCGATAAGGGATTGATTTATTTAAACAAGTCCAAGGACAAAGAAAACCCAGTATCAGTTTTACTGGTCACATGACCGGTATAAAAGATATTTGGAGAGAGGCTGAGCTGAACATCTCTGTTAAAGACTGTGAGAATTAGTGGATTACATCAGCAAGGGTGCCAAACATAAGGCCCGGAGGACAGAATCAGCCCGGCAAAGACTCCAGTCCACTGGACAGCTTGAAGGAGGCATACAATTAGTACTTCCCATACGTTTACAGCTTTTTCTGCTGATGGAGAGGTCCCTCGTGCCCTTTCATACTAGGCTAAATTAATCGATTAATAGGTAAATGTTTAGAGGACTTTAATAGTGTTTTAGTTGTCAGTGTCACATTCAGCAGAAGTGTCCACAGCAGGGTACCATAACCTGAAATCTCTGCATGTAGCATTTTTAATGCTGCTATCTGACCACAATAATAATAATGTTGTTAATTGTACGAGCAGACTCTCCAAGACGTCTGAGCTCCAGTTTAGGTGCACAGTGAAATTCAAGGATTTTGACTGGATGCTGCTGAGCAGTGAGTCTGTTTGAAAGTAGCTCACATTAGCTAATAAATCCACCGTCTCTTCCAAATATGGCCATTTTGCAAATTAAAAAAAACAAACATATTTTATTAAACTAGCATCCCCAGGCTTCTACCTTTCTACCTATAAAACCCGGAGAGCAGTCAAATGGTGGAAGTGGAAGCTAAATTGGCTAGTCATTCATATGTATATTAGGTTGTTACCTAGGAATTCTGGAGGGAGGGGAGTGGGGGTGAGTGATTGAGGGGGTGGGGGAGTGGAGTGTTTCAGTTTGCCATCTTAGGGAGAAATCAACACATGTCCTTTGTATGTCCTTTGTTGCTGACATTTATTGATGAAAACAGTACAAAAAACCAACCATTTGTACACATATTTACAAATAATGATAAAAAGTGAGTGAGTACATTTCAACATTTTCAGCAATCACTCACAATCCTGGCACTGCCACGGTATCTGTCGTCTGCATTTACCACATGTGTACCTGTAGCAGTGAACACATCGCACAGTGGCCTGATTTTTTTTGCATCTGTGTACTTGGATTTTAGGTCGCAAGCCACCCAAAACTTGCTCCATGCACCACTCAGCAGGCCATTTGTAAATATGTGTACAAATGGTTGGTTTTTTGTACTGTTTTTATCAATAAATCTCAGCAACAAAGGACATACACCCATGTGTGTTGATTTCTCCCTAAGATGGCAAACTGAAACACTCCAAGTTGGTGACTTTTGGAGATTTATTTCCCTGGATGATTGAGAATGCATCAAGATGAAACACAAAAGGAAGCTCACCGCTTTTAGCAGCTCCCCCACCCCCTCAATCACTCAGTGAGTGATTGAGGGGGTGGGGGAGTGGAGTGTTTCAGTGTTTCAGTTTGCCATCTTAGGGAGAAATCAACACATGTCCTTTGTATGTCCTTTGTTGCTGACATTTATTGATAAAAACAGTACAAAAAACCAACCATTTGTACACATATTTACAAATGGCCTGCTGAGTGGTGCATGGAGCAAGTTTTGGGTGGCTTGCGACCTAAAATCCAAGTACACAGATGCAAAAAAAATCAGGCCACTGTGCGATGTGTTCACTGCTACAGGTACACATGTGGTAAATGCAGACGACAGATACCGTGGCAGTGCCAGGATTGTGAGTGATTGCTGAAAATGTTGAAATGTACTCACTCACTTTTTATCATTATTTGTAAATATGTGTACAAATGGTTGGTTTTTTGTACTGTTTTCATCAATAAATGTCAGCAACAAAGGACATACAAAGGACATGTGTTGATTTCTCCCTAAGATGGCAAACTGAAACACTCCACTCCCCCACCCCCTCAATCACTCACCCCCACTCCCCTCCCTCCAGAATTCCTAGGTAACAACCTAATATACATATGAATGACTCCAGCATTTGACTGACTGCTCTCCGGCTTTTAAAGGTAGAAACGCAAAATGATGACTCCGCGGGGGTCTAAGGTAGAAAACCAAAATGACTGCTCTCCGGGGGTCTAAGTGTTAAGAGTGTGTTTTTGTAGACAGAAGTTCGTGTGAGCCACAAACAAATGATGAAAAATGATCAAATATCAGGTTCAAATATTCAGCAACCTGATTATTTTTCTCAAGCTCACTTTAAACTTCAGATCATCACAAAATCATATTAAAACCAAACACTGAATGTCTGCAGTCGACACCTCCGATTGGTTGGAAATTGTTTGACAGCTGCTAAGATGAAGGCTGAGAAAATCTGAAATCCTGCAGTAATTTTTTCTTTTATCACTTCCTGCCGTGTTGTGCCTTTTTTTAGAGGATCTGAGGAAACAAGTGTGACTGCCTTGGTGTGCACAGACGAGGTAAAATCATTTTACAAACATTTATTTATTTATTTTTCATTTATTTGACAGGTATAATGATGTGATGTTCCTGTGTGTAAACACTGCAGTAGAAGGAGGATGAAGACATTTAATCTGAGAGTTGTGAGACCTTGCCTCACCCTATCATGTGACCTATTAAGATCAACTGACACAATATGTGAGTGGGTGTTAACGTGCCTGGGAAGGATCTCAAAACTGGATTGTATATGGCTGACAGTTGGTGTCATAAGTCCCGCCCTCTGTTCAAAGATGGTTGTTGACAGTGGATATAGATAGCTTCTTTTTTTAGGGCTGGGTTTTAAAAAATCGATTTTCCGATTCAAATCTATTTTAGCTTAAATAACGCGATATCAATTCATTGAATCCTGAATCAATTTTTTAATATAAATGTATTTTTGCCATAAACACCAGAATCTACGGTGAAAGCTTACAAAGATGTAAACACAAAGTGCGGATCGTTCACCCAACGGCACGTACGCAGACATCTCATAGATGCCACTCTGGCCAAAATTCACCGAACCAGCAGCAAAAGAAGATCAAAACTACCCTTCACGTTTGATAAACATCGTCATTAATTCCCTCTTACTTTGGCTGTTTTGCTTCCACCACAATAAAATCACAGTTCCTGTACAGCTCTCTCTCTCAGTGTACTCAGAGACCAGTTTACCATCAAAAATCTCAGTTTTCTGCATTATTCACTGCTTAATTACGCACCAGTCTACTGTTGTGTTCAGTGCTGTCAACTTCTGACATAAAAGCCTCAGAAATTGAACCTTTTACAAGTGATTGCTTAGCTGTGCCTCTAATAAAACCTCTGTAACTTTGCTCTGCTTCACTTCAGCAGCAGGTAAGGTAATTTCCATATGTTGATTCATATTTTCTTCAGTTTTTGATCTACTGCAGAATATTTTTAGGGTGGTTCTCTGCTATAAAATGCCAGGCCAGGAAAATATCCTTCATGTTTTTCTGTTTCTCAGTTATCCTCAGTTACTTTGACACAAATACATCTGCTGTGATGCTCACACCTCTGACAAAGTCTTACAAGTGTCAGCTTTTTTTTTTTTTTTTTTTTTTTTTATACATAGATACATATTATATGGATATGTACTGATAAATGATCAGAATTATAATATTTCTACTGTCTGGGTCAAAATTGAATTGAATCTGGACCTTGTGAATCGGAACCGAACCGATTATAGAAATCAGTGATGATACCCAGCCCTACTTCTTTCACTCCTCTTTCATACTTCTGTCCTTTGTCTGCCACCTACACATGGTTTCACCCAAAACTTCCACTGATAATGAGCCACACCCTTTTTTACACCTTGGCTCATGCGATGAAGCACATAATCAATAGTGGGTCAACGATCCTCCCACTAGGGCTTAAAATCTGAGACTCTCCACCATTTGATTTTAGAACTGAACAAGCTTCCGAATGAAATGTCTTCAAGAAACTTAAGTCCAGACACTTTTATTTTCAAGCTTCTTAGACTATGTCCTGGATGACTGAAACCCTTCACAGACACTGCATTAGAAGCTGTTCCTCCTCCTCCTGCATTAGGGGCATATCCTCACACATCTGGCTGAACATGTTGACCTGTCTCAGTTATAGATGTTTGAGAGTTTTCTTGCATGTTTTCCTATTTCAGATCTCTCCACAGCATCTAATCCAGACTCAGATCTTCTTTCTGTGCCGGTCATTGGTGGATTTGTTTCCTGTTTCACCATCCAATCAGTCAGATGTCCTCAGCCTGTAAAGAAGAACATTAGTGATTGAAATCTATCCAGCATCCAGCTGTTGGGGTTTGAGAGATCTTTGGATGTTCGCATGATGGCACCTAGCACTTTAACTGCAAAGGGATCAGAGTGTCAGCGGTTCTATCAAACCAAACTGGTCTTTGGCACCTGATCAGGAACACTTGAAGCTAAAATGAAGGGTGAGACATTTAGCAACTTTTACTTTGTTCCATACATGAAATACATAAATACAATCAATTATATTAGAAACCTGATCAGTGATTATAATGGTTTTCATCATGCTGTTTAACATTTCACTTTGATTAATAAAAATTAGCCCAGCATGTTGGTGAAGATGATCAATGTTCTTCAGTTTTTACTGGAAATGTCAGATTCAAGCCAATCCAACTTTATTTATAAAGCACTTTAAAATAGCCAGTACAGAACCAAAGTGCTGTACATTAAATAAGTTAAGAACAATAGATAAAATGAAACAGCAACAAAAACAAAACACATAATACATACAAATTAAATTTAAAACAGTCCTATATTTAAAAAAAAAAAAAAAAAAAAAAAAAACACAAAACATAGAATCAACTAAAAATAAATAAATAAAATAAAAACAAAAACCAACATCTCACAGGGTGTCAAAGGCCAGGGTGAAGATATGGGTTTTCAGAAGTGATTTAATAGATACTAACCCCGTGTTTGCCTACTGGTGGTGGTCGGAGGGCCCGGTGGCGCCTGTGTCCGGCAGCCTCGCCTCTGTCAGTGCGCCCCAGGGCAGCTGTGGCTACAATGTAGCTTGCTATCGCCAGTGTGTGAATGTGTGTGTGAATGGGTGGATGACTGAATGTAGTGTAAAGCGCTTTGGGGTCCTATGGACTAGAAAAGCGCTATACAAATGCAGGCCAAAAACAGGCAGAGAAGAGGCCTGCCTCATCTCTAAAGCTCCACAGTTTGGGAGCAGCTAAAGTTTACGCTCAGTCCTGGGTACATTCAGCTGATCAGCTGACCTGAGAGAGCGGGTGGGTGTATAAGGCTGTAGCAGCTCACAGAGATAAGATGGGGCTAGGCCATGGAGGGCTTTAAAAGCAAATAAAAGAATTTAAAATCTAAAAAGGAATGGGCAGCCAGTGAAGTGAAGCTAAAATAGGGGGAATGTGTTCAAACTTTCAAGTGGCAGTTAAAAGACAGGCTGCAGCATTTTGCACCCTCTGTAGATGAGCAATGTATGAAGCACTGACCCCAATATAATGTGCATAACAGTAATTAAGCCGAGTGCTAACAAAGGCGTGGATAACTGTCTCAAAGTGCTGCCTTGAAAGAATTGGCTTTATTTTTGCCAACTGCCTGAGCTGAAAGAAGCTTGATTTTATGACGGCCTTAATCTGGCTGTCAAGCTTCAGTTCAGACTCCACTTTGACCCCCAGGTTTGTGACAGCTGGGCCAAGGAATCTAAATACAGATTTGGGGTCTCAGTAGGGCTACCAAAAATCATCACCTCAGGCTTTTTGTCATTGAATTTTAAACAGTTAAGAGACATCCAAGCCTTAATGTCATCCAGACACTGAAGTAATGGCTGTACAGAAATGTACCTTATTTCTTTAAACGGACATAGATCTGACAGTCATCAGCATAAAAGTGAAATGCATTACCGTGTTTTCTCAGTATAAAACTAAGAGGGAGCACATACAAAGAAATGAGGAGGGGGCCTAGAACTGAGCCCTGTGGGACACCACACAAGAGAGGAACAGAGGACGACAGATGGTCGTGTAGCCGCTAAACTGGTGGACCTAAATCTTTACCACCACGTCTGTATACATACAAGCAGAAAGGGGAGTGGGCGGGTCAGCGCTCAGGGCACAGAAACTCAGCTGGCTTCAAACACCATTTATTTCCATAAAAAAAACACAGCCAGAGTCACAAATACAAGATAAAATTCCCCGTATACAATAAAAATAGTGTTGCAACCCGCTAAAAACCCTGCCGGCAGAAATAACTATACAATATTAAAACAAGGCTAAATGAATGTTTTCCATATGCTAAAATTACCCTCCCATAGTCCCATAATCCCACAATCCAGCCACACCTGGGCGAATGGTTCTTATATGAAAGAGACAGGAGAGGAACTTCTCTTCCAGTATGGTAAAACTCGTCAGCAACAGACCAGGGAGGGGGCTCCTATCGCAGACCTGTCTCCTCCTGACAGCGCGTCGCCGTACAGTCCCGCCCCACTCCACACCTGAACACGGCCTCCCTCGTCTCACCGTCAGATGCAGGCAGAGGGGCATCCCTGCCCTGTCGTGCATTGCAGCCATCGCCACCCACTGTTGCCGTTCCTGCCGTTAGGACTGGATCGCCGAACAACTCGCAGCGCCCCACAGTCAGGCAGCAGTTCGTTCCACACACGTGCGGGGTTGCACGCGTTCATTTTTCTCCTCCTCACCCTTCGTGCGTCACTCCTCTCTCCTTTTGTCGCTGCGCTCACCATCCCCTTTAACAGGTCAACCTGGTGGCTGATAGGTCACCTTGGGGAACGCCCCCACCTCACAGGTGCCTACAATTATCTGTTTAGTCCACAGTGGGTTAAAGGAACATGGTACAACATTAACACAAATATAAATATGAGGATAAAACCATGCAGTATAAATATCAACAAACAAACATGCAGTATAAATATCACTATAAAATCATGCAAATAAAATCAACACTATGTACCAATACACAGATTGATAAAACATAAAAACACAAATTTCCGCTGTGTGACAGTCGCAGAGACTGACACAAAAAGTTTGTTCTGCCAAGTAGGACCTAAACCACTCCAGTGCTGTGCCCCTAATGCCCACCCACTGCTCCAAACGAGATAGTAAAATGGCATGATCCAGTGTCTCAAACGCAGCTGTCAAATCTAAAAGCACAAGAACAACATAGTCATCAGTAGCTAATAATATGTAATTAAAACCTTTTAAAGGGCTGATTCAGTGCTATGTAAGGATTTCAAACCAGACTGGAAAACCTCTAAAACATTTTGCTTTTCCATAAAGGTCATTAATTGACTCTGACATCACTGAAGTCTGCATAATTATTTCAGTTTAACTTTCACATTTGAAGCATTTTGATTGGAATGGATTGCCAAACATCAGAATCAGTAACACATATCAACCTATGTGACATCATTCACTGAAGAAGACTTCTGTAACCTGTACTCTTCATCTTGATCAGTCTGCAGACTCAGGATGTGATCACAAAAAACGTCCTAAATCTCCACATTAGCGCCTTCTCTGCTACGCTGTTTTCTTTAAATGTCACCAAACACTTTAACATTCTGCCCAAAGCTTCGACTGCACAGGAGCATCAAACCCAGGAGCAGGAGGAGACATGCTGGGTCAGTGCAGATTTGCCTGCAGTCAGGTGACTCCACAGGAAAAGTAAGCTCACAGACTGAAAGGTCTGAAAATGCCACGAATGCTTTATCAAGAAACGAAACAGAAAGTTCAGCCGGAAATGTCCTCCTCTTCTTAAGCTCTTCTTCCTCAGCACCACACAGACATATCACGTTTCAGCTTTCTGAAAGCTGCTACTGATGCTTCCAGTCACCTCTGATCTTCTCTGCAGCTGTGACGCTGTCAGAGTTCAGCCTCCATCAGCTGATTGCAACTGATTAACATCTGATTCATGTGTCGATCCTGCCCCGAGTCTCGCCTCTCATGTCTAAACATCTGCAGAAAGAACTCCGGTCTAAATCGGTCTAAAGTTAAAATGCCACTCAAGGAGTCGGGTTCAGCGTCAAAGTGATTAAGATGAAGCATCTTCACTGTTTGCTATGATGAAACCATCAGATGACACCATCAGTTTAACACCTTGAGTCAGCTGAGAGCGGGTGAACCTGATGATTGACCTCTTCTTAAATTTAGTTAATTTTATTTATAGAACTTCACTTCAAAAAACACTCATTAAATTCTGTAAGGTAAAGCACAATATCTGGGAGAGACACCTAAGAAATCAGACAACACTCGTGAGCAGCTGCTACCCTTGGGAAAGAAAAATTCCCCTTTAACAGGAAAAAACCTCCAACAGAACCAGGATCAGGGAGAAACAGCAAGGAGAAGAAGGACAGAGAGACCACAGAGAGCGGGCCGAGTACAATAACATGCTTTATATAAATTTAGAAGCAGGAAATTGCAGGTCGTCCAGCTTTTTATGTCTGTAAGACAGGGGTCTCAAACTGGTGGCCCGCGGGCCACTTCCTGCCCACGTCACATTACTTACAGACCTTATATTGATGTGAAAATATATAATGCAGTTTGGCCCTTGAAGTGACTTTTTTTTGTTAGGGGGGATTTGTTTGTTGTTGAGTGCAATGTTAAAATAATTCTTTAAAAAGCAAAAACTTATTTAATATGAAGGCAATAAGAGCAGAGAGTACAAACATGCCAGGGATTGGCTGTGTTAGTTCAGTGAGAGAGAGTCAAAAACTAATATGTACACTTATGTCTGCCTTTTTATTTGGTTAAATACGAACAAAATGATAGCAGAAGTGCTGCCACGTGTCCGGCCAGAAAGAGAGAACCAATTTCGTTATTTGGCAGTTCGATGAAAGGCTTCAGTTAGTTAAGAGGTTTATCTTGTTATACAATATTTGAAATTTAAAAAACAAAACAAAAAACAACTACATTTTAGGAAACATTTGTGGGTCTTTTCTTGTTTGGTTGGGGTTTTTTGTACTACTTGAACACTAAAGTGGCCCTCCAGTGAGACGACAGTGCCAGCAGTGGCCCACGGCTCATTTAAGTTTGAGACCCCTGCTCTAACTTATTGGTGTGTGTTATCTGGCTTCATGGATAGATAAAGTTGGGTGTCATTTGCATAGCAGTGAAAATGTATGCTATGCTTTCTAACCATACTGCTTAAGGGAAACATGTATAATGTAAAAACTAAACGAAACCAACCCCACTAACTGCATGTCTTTGGACAGTTGGGAGAAAGCTGGAGTACCCGGAGAGAACCTATGCAAACACGGGGAGAACATACAAACTCCACACAGAAAAGGCAAAGTGAATTCAGCGAGCATGGCGGACATTCCCTGCACCACCATGCCCTGGCACGCGCAGCGGAAAAGCAACTCCAGGTCTGTGGTGGGCAGCTGCCAGGTTCTGCTCCAGCTAAACTAAAGTAAGTAAAAATTGAAACAAACCAAAGACTGTAATCCTGTCCATCTGTCGACCTCTTGTTTTTCTCTAAATGGAGCAGCTATGATGTTCTTTAAATGTTTTGTTTTCCAGTTGAAATCTGTGAAACAGCTCAAAATGGAGCTTCATCTACTGTCTATCAAAACCATGAGGAACTTTTCCAGGTATTTTTCTGAAAATTGGCCTGAAGTCTGGATCTTGAATAGAAATATTTAACATTAACAGTAAGGAGGTTGTTATTCCTTCACCTTCTCCCAAAGAAGCAATCAGGAGCTGAACAGGGAACATATGAACCAATTATCTTGCTGCACACAATTAAAGAACAAAAGAGACCGAGAGGAGAGAAAGTGACCATCTAATGTTCAGGTGACAAACTAATGGAGATGTGAACTTTGAGGAGGTGGTGAGGAACTTTGAACTTTGATTGAAGCAAGACCCAACAAGAGTGAATAATACTGCTGATTGACATATGTGGTGTGATAAATACATTAGAGGATAACCTAAGAAACCAGAGCCTGAAACTGGACCAGCTGTCATATCAGCCAAGAGAAGCGCTGATTTTCAGATGCCTGTACGGAGCGACGCTGGAACTAGATGGTTCTGCTTGTGATGGACTGAATGTCTGGGACCTAACCTGGTCTCTGTGGGCGACGACCCTTGGCCCCTAAACATCTGTTCAGAGGAAAGACGAGTTTCAGCTAAACAAACTGTAACTAGCAGCAGTTAGTATTTTTAGGTATTTACATGCGATCTTTTGGTTTCTTCGGTTCTGAATTAAGGTGTGTTTGTGTTCATTTAGAAATGAGGAGTTCCTCCTAAAAAGGACCATTGTGTGAGGCCCTGGAACACCACAGACCGAAAAAGTTGGAGAGGCCGCCTGCCGCCCGTGGTCATTGGTTAAGAGTTGAGACCTGAGGAGAAAGCTCACAGAAGCAGTACATCTTATGTTCAAGTCTCTGTCTGAGTGGTTGCTGCTCCTTCTTTAAGCAGCAAGTCAGGTGGGGTGTCTCTGCATGTCGCTGACTTCACTGCTTGACCGCACACACATGTTTGACCTCACACACCTGCTAGATCACACATACCTGTCAGAACTCACACAACTGTAATTAATGTGGAACTATTGTCTCTGTTTTTGGCTGCTCACCTGGTTTGGTGCACTCACATACACCTACCTGTTTGGAAAAGTGTACATCTACAGGTGGTAAGTCAGCTGTTTATAGTAACCAGTCAGTGAGCTGATTGAAGTTGCTGTGAGCAGTGATGCTCACCCTTCCTGTCTTTTTTTTTCCTGGCACCTGTCAGCTCATCATTTTTCAGATTTAATGTTTCACAATAAATAAATTAGAATTTTGTTCTACTTTGATAGATTTTTTGTCTTTGTTTCCAGTTATCAGTTAGTTTTTCCCTCGCTGGGCATCGCCCTGCCTTCCTCTTCCTTCTCACTCAGTAATGAAAATGATTTCATTTGTTTTCAGGAGAGTACAGATAAAAGCTGATTGGAGGTTTTCATTAAAAACACGCAGAGCTCCAAATGCTCAGGAAAAAAATGATTTCAGGTCAGTTTTTATTTCCTGATTGTTGCTCCACTTTCTCGCACAGATTTCAAATGGAATATTAACACTGTGTGTGTGTGTGTGTGTGTGTGTGTGTGTGTGTGTGTGTGTGTGTGTGTTATGTAACGGCCCAGCTCTCAGCTGTGATGTTCGGAGGATGACGAATCGAGCTGGATTCTCCTCAGAAAGCCTCGGCAGCAGCTTCCTGTTCCCGACCTTATCGTCCTTCAAAACTTCAATAAAACATCTGCAGCAGCTGCTTCTGCTCCTCCAGATGCCCAATAATAAATACCGATGAATACACCTGTGATTAATACAAACAGGAGAAGGAGGGAGGCTTTATGGATCTCTGATAACAACAGGAAAAATTGTGATCAGGAGCCTCTTTTATTGTGAAGGTCAGAGAAGATTATCATCAAAGCCACCAACAAACAAAAAAAGAATTAAAATGATCATCAATGGAGACAACTGAATAAAATTAAGTAAATAAAACAAGTTGGTAAAATAAATAAATAAACAAACTGAATCTGCTCCTCTTCTCTTCACTCACCACCTCCTCTGTCTCTTTGACCTCCCCCTTTTCATTTCTTCCTCTGCTTCTCCTCTCCCTCCCTCCCTCTCTCTCTTCTCCTCTGCACCTCCTGTTTCTGGGACAGCGCTCCCCCCTCCCCTCCGCTCCTTAGTCTGCTCCTCCCTCAGTCTCCTGTGAGCAGCAGGAGGAGCAGCAGCCTCCTCTCGTGTTTGTCGGAGCAGCAGGAGTCAGCGGAGGAGCGATGCTGAGCGCGCGGCAGGATGTCTCTCACCTCCTCCTCCTCCTCCTCCTGCCTCCGGACTCTCCGAGCCTTCCTCCTCCTGCAGCTCCTCCTCGTACCGCCGTGCCTCCTCCACCCGCAGCCGTGCCGCCTCCTGGCGCAGATCGGTCACTCCGTGCGCGTCGGTGCGCTCCTGCCGGCGCAGCGGGCGGCGCGCGTACAGGTCCAGGCGGCGCTGAGCCGCGCGGCGGCCGCGGTGAGCCGGGACCGGGAGCTGGAGCGGGACCCGGAGCGTGTGAACTTCCTGCCCTACAACCTGAGCCTGGAGCTCGTGCCCCGGCAGCTGACCGCCGCGGACCCCGAGTCGCTGCTCCGCTGCGCGTGCCAGGGCGTGGTGGTGCAGGGAGTGTCCGCCGTGCTCGCGTTCCCGCAGAGCCGCGAGGAGCTGCTACAGGTGGACCTCACCGCCTCCTCCCTGGAGATCCCCTTCATCAGCGTCCTCCAGCACGGAGAGCCGCTCCACACACAGGTAAGAGCTGCGCCTGCGCGAGCCCGCACCTGGACCCTGGGCAAGTGTTTCGGAACCGCCCGGAACCACCGGGTCCGAGTCCCCGGTTTGACCTTGACCTGTGTGACGTCTGGAGGTGTGTCGGGGGGGAACTGCGCTTGCGCGTATGTGTGCGTTTGCTTATTTGCTCTCATGGATTCACTTTGAAGCTTCAACAACTGAAGAACAGGGATGAGAATGTGGAGGAGAACAGAGAACAGGGAGGAGAACATGGGGGAACAGAAAGGGAGTAGCAGAGAAACCATCTGAGGTTGATTAACAGAAGCTCAGGTTAGGTGGAGCTCAGGTGTGTAACAGGTTGGATGAGAAAAATCAAAGCTGGTCTGATGTGAGGAGAAGTTCCTGCAAGTCGAGACTGGACCGATCAGATTTATCAGTGAACTGACTGATCAGTTAAGAGAGACAGAATGTTTTCCGTGGATGTTTCAGGAGAAGTTGGTTTGATGAAGACTTTGGAAATTAGTCCTGCCCATCTAAAGGTGACAGTGGTGGCACCTTGGTGCTGACACAGTCACATCTAAAGTATTATTTAATTCTGGTTTCCATGAAGATGATGTTTCATCATCTTCACAACCACGAGAGGTCCTTGCGTTAAACTTCAGCTCACGAGCAGATGATGCTTTGGCCTCTGTTGTGGGTGGAGCGTCACTGTAAGTCTGAAGCCTGAGCCGCATCAATGTTGATACAAAGCAGAGAAACGTCTTTTAAACAGAGATGCTGGACTTCCTGTTCTGTTCTCCAGGTGTGGCGTTGATATCAGTAAGTGTGCGGAGGCACTGTGCATGTCACTGCTAATTGAATTAAACTTCAGCAGGGGTGGATCTACAGGGTGGCATGGGGTGGCATATGCCACCCTAAAATAATCTCATGCCACCCAAGTTTTGCATATGACAATGCTATTTATTAAAATAAGGTAGCATTACCACTTTGAGCCTGGTTACAATTAACATTGAATATAAATTCTAAAACTACCACCACTAAAAAATGGTCCAGCCCCTAGCCTGAACTGGCTTTATTTCTTGAAGTCAGTAGCAACCGATGCTTATGATTGCGCTAGAGCACATTTTGAATCAAAACTATGGGCATTTCAGATTTCAGCACAGGTGGCTAATTGTTACACTCTGGAAATGGAATGTAGTAACCGTCTGGGGTCCACAGACATGCTGCGTTGCCAAATCACGTGACCAATTTAAGCTGACATAGCTACAAGCTGCAGCCACGCTGAGTCTTTATTTCAGCTTGTGTTGAAAGTTGGACTTCAAACTACATGCCAATTTTTACGTTTTACTTTTAGGCCACTAAAACCAGAGTTCTAATAAAAAATATATAATTTTCTGAATACTAGCGTCATGTTTTGTGCAGGAAGAAACAGTAAAAACAGGATTTTCTAAGGGCAGCAGGGAAAAAAGAAAAGGAAAAAAATGCCACCCTTTCGTGGAAAAGTGTACCACGTCGACCAATAGAAATGACACAGCAACACGTGGGATTTGGTTATTTATGAAGAGGGGAAATTTTTCAGAGTGATGGTGATGAAAGAGAGTGAGAGGGAGCAATATCGACAGCGAGTTTTGAGATGTGACAGATTTGTGATGTGTAGCGTGTTTGGAGTGTACAGTTAGTGTGTTGTTGTTGTTTTGTTTTGTGTGTCAGAACAGAGGCGAGTCCTGAATGTCACAGTTGGTGCCAAAAACCCTTCATATGCAGACTGCAGTGTAAACGCTGTCTCCAGGTGGGAAACAGAAGTGATACACCTCCTGCTGTCAGGCCTGCAGGTTTCAGACCTGTAGTGTTCTCCTCTCTCTTTGTGTGGCATCTTATTGTGACTCCTGATTGTTCTCTCATTTTAGTTTTGGTATTTATAAATGGTTGTAGAAAAAACGCCTGATGCAGCGGCTGCGATTTTAGGCAAATACATAATGTATAACTTTATTGTGTACAACATTTGTGCATAGGTTTTTAAAATGTACAATTTATATTTGCATTTCAAGTTATGAAAATAATTCACTAAACACTTCTGTAGATTTACAGTGAAAAATGTTAAATTTTTGCCGACTTGATTTTGTGTGATTTCAGATCAGTTGGGTTAATACAGTATGTCAAAATGAAAAGATAACTGTAAATTCAGACGAATGAGATTGTACTGAAAAGAATGATACCAAGCAAGGCAAGGTTTTCCACCTTTTAGGGGTCAATTATAAAGATAAACTCAAATTGTAGTCAGCAATGGGCAGTTATATCCTGGAACCCAGAGACTTAACCCGATAAATCATGACAAATTAGGTTTCAATGTTTTGTGAAAAGTGTTTCATGACAGTGCAGATTTCTGGCATTTTGTGTAAATTTAAGTACGTAACAATTTAATTATTTGTAATTTAAAAAAAATAGTTAGACCTGTGTGTTTGTAAATGAACCACCTTGCGTTTTGTAGGTTCTGGATTTTAAACTTATTGGGCTGCATGCTTACTTATCATCCAGGCTATACAGTACATAATATCAAAATTCACATGTTTTATGTACAGTGGGGCAAAAAAGTATTTAGTCAGCCACCGATTGTGCAAGTTCCCCCACTTAAAATGATGACAGAGGTCAGTAATTTGCACCAGAGGTACACTTCAACTGTGAGAGACAGAATGTGAAAAAAAAATCCATGAATCCACATGGTAGGATTTGTAAGGAATTTATTTGTAAATTAGGGTGGAAAATAAGTATTTGGTCACCTCAAACAAGGAAAATCTCTGGCTCTCACAGACCTGTAACGTCTTCTGTAAGAAGCTTTTCTGTCCCCCACTCGTTACCTGTATGAATGGCACCTGTTTGAACTCATCATCTGTATAAAAGACACCTGTCCACAGCCTCAAACAGTCAGACTCCAAACTCCGCCATGGCCAAGACCAAAGAGCTTTCGAAGGACACCAGGAAAAGTATTGTAGAGCTGCACCAGACTGGGAAGAGTGAATCTACAATAGGCAAGCAGCTTGGTGTGAAAAAATCAACTGTGGGAGCAATCATCAGAAAATGGAAGACATACAAGACCACCGATAATCTCCCTCGATCTGGGGCTCCACGCAAGATCTCATCCCGTGGGGTCAAAATGATCATGAGAACGGTGAGCAAAGATCCCAGAACCACACGGGGGGACCTGGTGAATGACCTGCAGAGAGCTGGGACCAAAGTAACAAAGGTCACCATCAGTAACACACTACAACGGCAGGGAATCAAATCCCGCAGTGCCAGACGTGTTCCGCTGCTGAAGCCAGTGCATGTCCAGGCCCGTCTGAAGTTTGCCAGAGAGCACATGGATGATACAGCAGAGGATTGGGAGAATGTCATGTGGTCAGATGAAACCAAAGTAGAACTTTTTGGTATAAACTCAACTCGTCGTGTTTGGAGGAAGAAGAATACTGAGTTGCATCCCAAGAACACCATACCTACTGTGAAGCATGGGGGTGGAAACATCATGCTATGGGGCTGTTTTTCTGCCAAGGGGACAGGACGACTGATCCGTGTTAAGGACAGAATGAATGGGGCCATGTATTGTGAGATTTTGAGCCAAAACCTCCTTCCATCAGTGAGAACTTTGAAGATGAAACGAGGCTGGGTCTTCCAACATGACAATGATCCAAAACACACCACCCGGGCAACAAAGGAGTGGCTCCGTAAGAAGCATTTGAAAGTCCTGGAGTGGCCTGGCCAGTCTCCAGACCTCAACCCCATAGAAAATCTGTGGCGGGAGTTGAAAGTCCGTGTTGCTCGGCGACAGCCCCAAAACATCACTGCTCTCGAGAAGATCTGCATGGAGGAATGGGCCAAAATACCAGCTACTGTGTGCAAACCTGGTAAAGACCTATAGTAAACGTTTGACCTCTGTTATTGCCAACAAAGGTTATGTTACAAAGTATTGAGTTGTATTTTTGTTATTGACCAAATACTTATTTTCCACCCTGATTTACGAATAAATTCTTTACAAATCCTACCATGTGGATTCATGGATTTTTTTTTTTTTCACATTCTGTCTCTCACAGTTGAAGTGTACCTCTGGTGCAAATTACTGACCTCTGTCATCATTTTAGGTGGGGGAACTTGCACAATCGGTGGCTGACTAAATACTTTTTTGCCCCACTGTAACTGCAATCTTTAATTATCTGGGCCAAAGAAAACAAAGTTATAGACAATATTTCCATGAGACATGTGTGTACTTACTGTATTTTATGTATTTTAACCTCATATATATAATGATGTAACAGGATGTAACACCTGTGAGACAAAGGCTTTGATTTTCATGCCACCCTAAGAAAATTTCTCCTGATCCGCCCCTGTACTTCTGACAGCCTATCACACAAGACCAAAGCTCAAAGTCCACCACATGCTGTTAACTGAGCTGTGTTCAGCTCAGCTGTGTGGAAATTAACCATCATTTTTGTTGATTATTGATTAGTTTTATTCTAGACAGCTAACTGATCAATCAGCTGAACCGAGGCAGTAACATCAAAGGGTTCATGTTCTTTCTTCCCTGACTGACTATTCTGAAACAATTAGCAGGTTTTTAGTCTTTATGAAAATATAAAATTTTATCAATGTGATTTTATTTAGTAGAGGATGCAGCACTTCCTGTGGGAGGGTTTCAGAGTAAAAGCCTAACTGTGGTGATGGGATTAACTGAGCAGAGATTTTCATTTTGTAACGCTGAAAACAATCCGGTTAAAGCTGCAAACTCAGACACACACACACACACACACACACACACAGACACACATATTCAGGCACACGCAGAGACACACAGACACACACAGAGACACACAAACTCAGACACACACACACACACACATATTCAGGCACACGCAGAGACACACACACACACACAGAGACACACAAACTCAGACACACACACACACACACACACTCAGACACACATATTCAGGCACACGCAGAGACACACACACACACAGAGACACACACACACACACACACACACACACACACACACACACACACACACACACTTGCTCAGACACACAACACACACACACTCACACACACAGACACACAAACCTACTCAGACCAACACACACAGGCAGAGACAGAAAGACACACACACAGACTCAGACTTATACACACAGACGCACACAGACACATACAGACACACTCACACACACTCAGACACACTCAGACACACACACACACACACACACACACACACACAGACTCAGACTTATACACACAGACGCACACAGACACATACAGACACACTCACACACACTCAGACACACTCAGACACACAGACACACACAGCAGCCTTCATCCTTCAGGTTTAATCCTGTGACTCAGGTGTTCTACCAGAACCCGTTTTTGTCTCGCACCATCATCATCTTGGAAATGAGCTTCAGTCCTTATTTGCCTCTTTTAGCAGTGGAGACACTGCAGCATCCTTAAGAAATTAAAAGAGATCATGGTGTCCCATAATTCATAGCGATGCTCAACCTGATAGCACCACCTGTTGGTGTTTGAGCTGTCTGAAGTCTTTTCAGAGGTTCTCGTTGTAGACTGGAGCTCAGCTCGGTTTTGACGTCAGAGATCTCGAAATTATAATAAAGGAGAATGTGATTGGGCTGTTCTCCTCTGTGACCTCAGTGTGAAATGAAGGTTTTCACCTTACGGTAAGGGCTGATGAGAGTTTGTAGGAGGGTCTGCTTGTAGTTCATTGTCACGATGTGGGGAGAAGGGGGAGGAGAGGTGAGCCAGCAGCAGGTGGAGGTACAAGTACGGGTACAGGTATAGGTACAGGTCCAGGTAAGTACAGGTGCAGGTACAGTACAGGTGTAGGCACAAGTATAGGTATAGGTCAGGGGTGGGCAATTTCCAGGACACGAGGGCCAGTGTCCGGCAGGTTTTAGATATCGCCCTGGGTCAACACACCTGAATCATATGATTAGTTTGTTACCAAGCCTCTGGAGAACGTCAGGACATGTTGAGGAAGTAATTTAGCCATTTGAATCAGCTGTGTTGGATTACCTATACCAGGGGTGGGCCTGGAGTTGCAAGTACAGCTACAAGTGCAGGTGCACGTAAAGGTGCAGGTATAAGTGCAGGTACAGGTACAGACAGACTTACACACACACACACACACACACACACACACACACACACACACACACACACACACAAGATGCAGGTGCAGGTATAAGTGCAGGCACAGGTACAGACAGACTTACACACAGACACAGACACACACACACACATTGACGTGGTTCAAACTCATACTTAATCAAATTAATCTGTCCTTTATTGATCCGACCTATAGGTCCAATCACTTGAGCGAAATTGTGAATGTTTAGGAGTTTAGTCCTGATCATTAACTGATTTCTAATAAATGTCTGGGTCATGACGGTCCTCTGATGTCCTTCACCATGCTGGATTGCATCGATCTAGGTTCGACTGAGGACTGCTTTTTTGGATCAGTTTTTACTGTGTTCCTTGTGCCAGTGCATGCTGTTCCCCTCTGTGTACGGCATGCAGAAAGCCCCATGTCTCTGACCCCTCTGATTGGTTACAAACACATTGTTTTTCTCATGTTTCTGGTTCGTCCTGCTGCTGTTTGTTGATCTCAGAGATTCTCTGAAGGAGTGCCAGCATCTGCTCAGAGACTCGGAGGAACACGGGAGATTCTGTTTGATGTTTGCACAGCAGACGTCTCTGATCGGGTCAACTCGGTCAGCACGCTCAGCAACAGCTTCTTCATGATCTGTCACTGAGGCAGTGGGGTGCCTGAAACCTGTGAAAATATGAATGGGCTTGAGTTTTCTTTGCAATCAGATTAAAGTTATGAAGGGCAGCACGTGCTGCAGTGCTTTAAACATTTGGGGACTCCTTTTATCAGCTGACGTGGGCCCACGCTCCAAGTGTGGACAGAGACAAAGACAAGGAGAGTGTGAATTCAGCTGCTGCAGTTTGAAGCTCACTCCACCTAACACAGCCGAATCACATCCAGGAGCAGGAAAATGTTTGCAGTCTGCTTCACAAGGACCACGTTATTAACAGCTGTGTAACGTCCAAGAACAATCACTCAGGTGTGCTTTATAAGCTCGTCATTTTCAGGCTGTTTTGCTGGAGTCACCTGTAAAAACAAAAAAATTCAGCAAAGGGATGATGTGTACTACTGTTTTACAGTGATTTACAACCAAACATGTTTGAGCAGCCTTTGTTGCATGCAGGTAAATGAAGGGATTTCCCCCAGGTGTGAACTAGAAACTGTCTGATGAACACTTGTTTGTCCTTCCTTCCGAGTCATTTCTCGTGCTGAGGTCACAGCACGGTGTGCAGTGGGTAATAGGATCAGTGTGTGACGTGACAAGTGTAACGCCTGCTCATCCTGAGCATTTGAAAGAGGTTCACCAGGTTTCTGAAACCACTGTCCTTAAATACAGATTTTTAACTGCATTAAAATAATCTGAATGAGGTCTGGGGTGAAACAGTTTATTCAAAGATTACTTCCTGTGGTCACTTCCTGTCACTCAGCTGTAACATATGAATGAACATATGCTCCTGGTCACATGAGAGCTCTGTTCTGAATCCACTTGACTTATGAAGAGGAAACAGTGAATTTGTCCTTTAACCTGAGCTGTGTGTGAGACTGCTGTGTGACAGGTAAGGCCAGGTGAGTTTAGAAGCCGCGGATGTGGCTCAGTGAGTGTGCTGATGATTGTTTGTAAATCTGATGTTTTCAGGGTTAAATTCAGCTTGACGGTGAAATAACTGAATCTTTTAATCCCTCTGAAGACGAGCAGCAGCAGATTAGTTTCCCATCATGCCTCACTCGTCTCTTTGTTTGACCTCAGCAGGTCTGACTGGTTTCATTTCACCTGTGAGGTTTGAATGCAAACACCTAACTGAGACATCCTGACTAAAAATACTTCAGCTTAGAGCTCTGCGGGGACCAATGAGCTGGCAGGAATTGCTGATGAAACACTGAAAGTCAGCGGCGCTCGTATCAAACGTCTCGTCTGAGCATTGCAGAGTAAAGACTTTTTAACACAAACTACCTGAAAGATTTCTCTAAACCGTTTGACAGCTCAGAGCGCCGACACATCAGCTGATCTCATCAGAAGGTGCGCGGCTGTAACGGGTGGATTAAACCTGGTTATTCACCTTTTAGCGTTCTCTGAGGCTGCAGCTAGATAAACTTTGGATCAGCAAACTGTGACCTTCAGAGTTAAAGAGCTGTTTGGTCCTCTGACAGCAGAAACAAACTGAAACCATAACGGCGCTTTCTTTTCCTCCCTGTGTCACAGAGGAGCCTTCCCTTCTGACACTCAGTGGGTAGAGTTCAATTTTACCCCTACTGGAAAAAATTTTGACTGATCCAAATAAGATTTTCATTTTAGTTTGACTTTATTTATACAGTTTGAGTTCACGGTAACAGTCATCTCACTGCACTTCATGGTTATGATCACTGCAATGTTGGAGGGAAAATCTCAACACAGAGGATCCCTGTGAGCAGCACTCAGAGACGGTGGGGAGGAAGAAGCCCTTTCAATAGGAAGAGACCTCCAGCGGGAGCAGGGAGGGGCAGCCAGAAGGGGAGAAATGTGGTTTCTGAAAAATGTGATGACAGGAAATATCAAGACTCTGTGTTTAGGAGTTCAAGCTTCCTGTTTCTATGGTGATGAGCTGTGCTCCAACTGAAGGAGATGACACTGACTCACATTTTCAAGGGCTTTATAAGAAGTCATCTCTTACTTCTAATTAATTAAATTAGAAGTAATTGTCACCCCTGAAAAGCTGTTCATTCCTACCGCCACATGAACTGAGGCATCGAAATGTTCATCAGGTCATTTTTCTGTTTTATTACCTTAATTTGGTTACTGGGTGTAGTCACATTAATCTGATTGCTGGGATTAGTAACTGTAATCTGATTACTGGGTTTAGTACAGCAGTATGGAAACATTGTGCAGCCACAAATCTTTGGTCTACGAACTCGGGTCCAGGAGAGGAAATGAAGCCTAAACTTCATTAGGCTGGTGCTCTTCTCCTTGAACCTTTGAAGGTGCAAAGTTGTGGTTGAAGTTTGCTTTGAGTTTCTCTAAAATGTGATTGAAAACAGAACGAGGTAATCTGTAACTCTCATAAACTCATATTCTATTTGCATAGAAAAAACGCTATTTAGCTGAATTTGTTCTGTTTCTTTTTTAAATGGAAATACCAGCTGACGTCTTCAGACTGAATTAATAAAGTTTCAAATAAAGTTTATTCTTTTATTTTGTGTAAAAAGTCTTTTTGAGCTCCCCTTGTAGGAAACATCAGTGGTACAGTGAAGGGTTACCGCCACAGTCACATGTTTTCATTAGTGACAGGAAAACTGAGAATGCTGGGAAGAGTCTGACTGTGACTCTCTGACATCAACCTGCTGGGCTCTTTGTGACCTTTGACCTGCCATCAGTTGTATTTGTGTTACCAAGTCACACATAAATGTCCTTCGTGCTGCCAGGTACAGAGTGCACAATATTATCAGCGAAGCAGAAACATGTTCACATATGATAGACGGGGACAGCCGGAGCTGCCGGACGCAGTCCAGAATCTCATTAGGGCTCCCTCGTTAGGAAGCTTAACGAGGTGATAATTAGCTGCTGACGCGTGGCACTCTGTAGGCTGTTAAACAGACTGCTGATAACATATCAGACTGATCCTACACCAGCTGGCACAGACATACAAACACACTCTGGACCACCACCACTGGCAGTGATGATGCATTCAGGTCCTGTGGGACAAACAGGAACTACTCGTTTGTAATAAATTCAGTTTAGATGCTGCTTCATTCAGAGATGATTACAGTACACACACACACACACACACACACACACACTCGGAGCCCTGAGCTGCCTTCAGGCTCTCAAACATGGGTGAGAAACATTCCACCAGATAACAGACAGTAAAAATATCTACATTCAGTGTGAGACTGTATGTTACAGATGAGACTTACTTATTAATTCCCACAGGATCACACACACACAAATTGAATCATAACACACTCTCAGAACACATGCTTTTCCATTTTCATCTGATTTCAAGGTCGTTTCTTTCCTGGAAGAAGACGTGGAGGTGTACAGGGTGCAATCAGAAGACGCAGACTTCCTTCTCCCCATATGTTGTTTTTAGGCCCCTGGTTTCAGTTTAATTATGTTTTCATTATGCGATCATTATTGAAGTGTAAACAGGAAACAGCCTGAAGCCTACATGCTGCTTGATTAGACGATTATGATGATTTTTCATCTATGTTGATGTTACAAACACAAACACTGAGCAGGTGAAGCTAACACCTTAACTCACCTTTATTAATGACCTTGCTGACACTCGAACGCCTCGTTCTGCAGCTGCTAAAGAGCATTTAATTCAGTTCAGTGAGTCCCAGATTCATCAGGAGCTCGAAGCTGAATTCCTGAAGCAGAGTGTGAAACATGAAGACAGAAACGGTGACACAAGTAAAGACTCAAATAATCCAGTCAGAGGAACGGGAGTGTGTGTGTGTGTGTGTGTGTGTGTGTGTGTGTGTGTGCGCACGCACTGGTCAGCGCTCTGAGTGTCTTGTTGTGGTGTTTTGGGTCCCCAATGGTCCTCGCGGGTCCTCGGTCTTATAACTTGCCCGCTAATCCGCTCGCTGTCCTCGCTCTGTCTGCAGAGCAGCCTTCATATTGTGCCTTTACCACGTGGCGTGTTTGTGATATCATTGGTGATGTAAACTGGAGAAGCTGAGGACTCAAAATCGCTGAGCACTCAGCACTTTTTCTGCTCTGGGTCCACACATGTAAAATCAACTACACGTCTATGAAATAAGAGGAAACACCGCGAGGCACCATGTGGGCGACACAGTTCCTCACCACATCCAACGATGTGCTGGGTTAATCTGAGATTGTGTGGGTGGAAGGTATCAGAACCTGAAGGTCACAGAAAGACGTTCTTTCTGAATTTTTAAATATGTGTGGACTTTTGACCTTTGAGAAGTCAGTCATACCACAGGAGCACTGTGTTGTGGCACTTTGGTGGCAGCATGCCATAAATGAAGTCATTTTATTTGCGATCAATGGTGTGATGACGACGGGATGCTCAATAAAGTGCGTTATTTAGATGGAAGAGAAAAACTCAGGGGCTAGGATGAAGATGCTGCGATGGAGTGATGAGCTCAGCGGGAGGTGATCATATGGAGCTCCTTGCTCTCACACTGCAGAATTACTTGTTGTTCCGAGAGCATTTAAAAGTAGAATGGGAGGCCCCTCTTCCCGGGAACCAGCTTCCAGTTTGGATTCAGGAGACAGACACTATCTCTGCTTTTAAGATGAGGCTTGAAACTTTCCTTTTTGATAAAGCATATAGATAAAGCTGGATCAGGTGATCCTGAATCCTACCTTAGTTATGCTGCAATAGACTTAGGCACTGACATGAGCTCCTGCTGTTCAATCAAAGACGGACGACGAAGCTTTAATTCTACAGTTTCTGTGACAGAATGTCTCTGTAGGGGTGATTTATCCCCTCTCACTTGATTATTTTGATGTAATTTCTGCCTCCGTCCCCCTTGTGTGTCTCATTTGTGCAGGTTTGTTTCTGTTGTCTGTGAACATGATGGTCATCTAACTGTCTTTTGCTGAATGACCTTGAACCTGTGCCAGTGTTTGTGCTGTATCCGTCCACCTGACTGTGCTTCTGGTTGTCTGAACTCTTCATTTCTTCTGCGTTGCATCAGAGCAGCGCTGCAGCTTGCTGTTGTTCCTCTGCAGAGTGAAATCTTGCCGCACTTTGATGGCTTGTGTTTCCTCTCTGTGAGTCGGTTTGTGTTGCTGTTGTGTCTCAGTGTGAAATAAATCCAGTGTGGCTTTGAGCTGCTGTTCACGGATGAAGTGAAAACCTCCACAAACACAAACATCTCTTTACTCTTTAGAAAGTCTTTGATCAGAGAGGATTATCCAGCCGTCTGTCTGCCGTCGCTCTCTGACTTCTCCACGTTCTGCACGCTGACATCAGCTGCTGCTGCTGCTTTACACCAGCCTCTGCTCCCTGATGGACAGATGAAGATAAACAACAGAACGAATGGCATGGAAATGAGCTGCTCTGCAATTTGTTTCACAGCAAGAAAAAGCAACAGCACAAAAACATCCAGACAAAACCCACTAGGAGATAAAGAAGAAGAAGAAGAAAAGGTCCAAACAGAGAAGAAGCTTCTCTCTGACCAATCAGAAGATGAGTTACTGTTTGTGGATGCCATCCTCTGGGCTAAAGAGGAGAGGGACCATCAAGCTCACAGCTCAAAGCATGCATTAGTGCACATGGGAGGCGTAACTGGACATCTGTGAGGACTCCATGAGGCTGAAGCACATCTGCAGGTTTAAGAGCAAAGTCTACCATCCAGGCCCCGTATGATTAATTTACAATCTCTCTGATTTCATACAATGAGCTCAGACTTCAGTAGCATGACTCCATAACTGACCTGAATAGTCCAGACCATCGCCCACTGAAACATCTACCACAACAGAAACATCTGGCTTCAACCAGGAGCAGCTGGTCTTCTAACTTAAACCCTGGAAAACTTTATTTAAGCAACCTGCTGGGGAAAAAAACTTTATTTAAACATAACGAGCATGAGCAGAAACATTTCTCTGGCTCGTGATTTGAATTGTTTTACGATAAAGACGTTTACAGCAAGTGAGCATGTAGAAAGCCATCAAGCCACCATCAAACCTTCCACTGTAACACAGCAGCTGCTTGCTGTCAGCTGATTGAACTTAAATTTTCAGTAAAAAGCTGAGAATGGCAGCAGCTGTTCTCCCAGCTGTCCTCCCCCGCCCCGGTCACGCTTCCTGCTGACGAAGGTGAATGTGAACAGGTGAAGGCTGCTGCTGCACACTGATGGAACGTGTCTGCTCATTAACATCATTCAGACGTTTTCATCAGCAAGCATGATTTCAAAGGTTTTCCCTCCTCTCAGCTGAAGCAGATCTTCTGCTGCTGGGCGTCTCGTTAAAGAAAACCTCTGAGATTAATGGTAGCAGAGCAGAGGACAAATTTTGTAACAACAACAACAAATAAATTCTACATCATACTAAACATGAAGTCATCTGTTATGTGAGGCTAAACTCACTTTTGATCCTGGGGCGAGACATCACAGTTTCTTTCTGAATAGCGAGATGAACCTAGCTCTGAGTCATGCTTGTGGGCTCCACACAGAAAGTCCAGTTGTGAAGCACCAGCTTCGCTACTACGTTCAGGGAAGCACTGACACTTTTCCAAAGTGTCATGTGACCAGGAAGTGAACCCTTGTTTGGTGTGAGAGTGTCACGGGTCCAAACTGCTGGGGTTAACAGGGCCGACGCCATACTGAGAGGTCATCACAGAGGGTCAGAGGTGAATGTTTCTGTCAGAATTCAGTTGTTTGTAGGTGTCTGAAGGTCACTCTCAGGTGAGTTTTCAGGTGTCTGAGCTTTCTGTGATGACTGAACTCGAGTCTCCTTCCTGCAGATTTGGAGTGAAGCTGATTCAGAGAGCAGACTGCCTGATTAGGTTGGCCCTGTGTCGTGTTTCAGCAGAGAAACTGGGAGTCAAACTATGTCTGCCTTATTCTCTGAAACTCTGGATGGAAAAGAGGAAGTGCTTTCGTTCTCCTCACCGCAGTAATCTGAGCTTTCGTCACTCATTGATTGCAGCTCGTTTTCTTCCTGCTGTTGTCGAGCCAAGTGGCGACAAGAAGGATCTCACCTGCACCATCATCAGATTTGTCGAGCCCAGCGGCAGGAAGCTCCTTGATCAGCTGGCTGGATGTGCGGAGTCAGCCGTCACCTTCACCTGCTGAGAGTCTGAGTCGATAACGTGCTGCACCTAACGTGCTGCAGGCAACGGCAACAGCGTGACCTCCAGCGGGAAGTCGGCTGACCGACAGCTCAACGTGGCCTGAGCTTGACTCTGACTGCCGTCACTGCGCTGAGCCATTTGTCATTGCAGCTGAAAGGGCATGCTCAGTTTTTACAGTGTGACGTGTGATGTCTGCAGATCAGACAAAATCTCAGGTGGGGGCCCACTACGGCCCACAGTCTCCCTAACTCTAACCACGGCCGTCACATGACTGTTTCTGAAAGTATAGGCGGCAGGACGTAGAGCAGGTCAGAAGATCGGTGGTTTGATCTGCATGCCAAATGTTCTGAGGCACAATACTAACCCCAAGTCACTCGATGAGGCATCCACCAGAGTGTTTGTGATTGTTAGAAAGCACTTACACAGAAAAAGCACAGAAAAAGGTGCTTGTATGAACTGATGTGAATGAGGCAAGTAGGATAAAGTGCTTTGAGAGCTCAGGTAAAGTAGAAAAGCACTGTACAAGAACCAGGCCATTTTACTTTCTGCACATTGTTGCCGGCTCTGAGCTTGATGTCTTCTTCTGAGGCGTTTACACGCTGTGAAGAACTCATCACAAAGAATTTAAACAGAATGAATTTTATTTTGGAATCGGTCCTCAGACTTGGACATTTCAGCAAATCATGTTTCATTGAAATCAGACAGATAAAAAAAACACACTTTTTTTGCTGATGATGATGTCACTGAAAACCAACTCCATTCGTTCAACAGCTGAAATTGTTTTATTTGGAAAATCCCATCAGTTTCCATGATTTTTTTCAGAATGCATCTAGTAAGTCACATCAGGGTTAGCTCAAGGGTTATCCACCCTGAAGTCAGTTTTCTCTGATGTTCTTCGGTGTTCCATTCTCAGAAGAAGAAAAAACAGAGGGCCTTTCAACACTCGTTGAGTCCCTTGGTATAACCCTCAACACTATGCAGATCTAGGCTTCTTTGCCTATCAAAATACTCAGTCGTATTATTCTCCTCCTTCAAAACTTTCTCCGTGTTCCCACATGTACTAAACAACAGCTACACTCTCTTGCAGGACACCTAAACTTTGCCCTACGTATGATTCCTCAAGGCACCTCCTTTATTTCTCACCTGCTCTCTCTTGCAGCATCTAATCAATCACTCCTCGACACAATCACTCTGGACATCTCCTCCAGAGCCGAACTGTGGCTCTGGCAACTACTCCTTGCTAACTGGAATGGCATTACCTTCTTTTATGACGATCAGCTGTCCCACCCCGATGACATTCAGCTTTACACAGATGCTGGGTTTTCTGTCAGCTTAGGGGGTTATTTTGGCGGAATGTAGTTCTCTTCAGCGTGGCCTCCCAAGATTTGCCAACATATCCAGGAGTGTTTGCTGCCTTTTTCGACTGTTTTTGAAATCTATCCCTTGGTAATTCCGGCCTTATTCACCAGTTGCTCCTTTTTCAGCCACAACATCCGAGATCCAAACCCTAGCATCGTAGAGCTCATCGCCCTTTCCCAAAAAGCTATAATTAACAGCCCCTAGCACCTTGTCCACCTACTGGACTGCTTGGAAAGCGTGCCGTTCATTCCACAACCACTTAATGTTCTCGTCCCATCCTTCGACATTGCTACCATGTTTAGCTTCATGATTTTGCACATCGATTCCTGGCCATCAAAAATCCCACGATCCAATCTTATCTCAGCAGCATCAATTTCTTTGCCAAAATACTCAGGGGTTGACCTTGCTCGACCTCTATATTGTCTCAGCTGTCGCTGCCCATCAAAGGTCTCCAAAGTCAGGCACCCCCTTTGACCCCATGCCATTTACTCCTAACTTTGGATCTTTCACGCTCCAGCAGAAGTAGTGACTACTTCCTGGCACGCACGTTTGAATAAATGTTCCTGCTCGCTTTCCTCATATTCCATCCATTCTTCATCCCTGCATAAGTGACCTTTACCCAGTCTCTGAAGATTGCCTTGTCTTTTCCCTCAAATGAAGTAAAATCAATCAATTGGGCAGCCCCCTTTTGATATTCTGCTTCAAAATAAACTCACCTCTGAGCCCCACCACGACCATCATCATCATCATGGTTTCTTTCACATTTTCTCCAAGTTCTTTCATTGTCCAGAATTTCTCCGAATCTTTTTTCTGGCCATTCCTTCTGCATTGGTGCTGCAACATCTGCTTCCCTCAAATGAATCCCTGACCAGTTAATCAAGCTCATGTGCTGCTGGTCATCACAAACCTACTAATTATACATTCGCAGCAATGCTTCATAATGCTCAATTTTCGGTTCTTCAAGAGGATGCCTTAATTGGGGATCTGCCCAGCCCAGGAGCCACTGCCAGTCCCCTCTAAGGCCTTTCCCAAATCACAACATGAGTTCACTTTCCCTCATCCACCATCATCAATTGTAACTGAAGATATGGTCTCAGCTAGTGACTTACTTAGACATAGATCCTCCCATGCTTTATGTGGCATATCGGGCGGCAAACGAACGCCACCAGGCTCGATCTTGTGCCCGGGCTTCAGCGTCTTCCAACGATATATTCGATGTCTTTAGGTCTTGATAGAATGACCTTCGCCAGGTGTTGCGGGGACGTCCTCGTGGTCGTTTGACGCCCAGGGGTTGCCAGTGCATCGCTGTTTTTGGAATGTGTGCGTCATCCATGCGGAGGATATGGCCGGCCAGTTGGAGCCTGTTGCGTGCAACGATGTTGTGAAGTTTGACTGTGCCGCTCCTTCGCAGGATCTCCTCGTTGGTGATGTGGTCGATGTAGCGGATCCTCAGAATCCGGCGGAGACATCGCTGCTGAAAGACGTCGAGCTTGGTGTTGATGCAGGCCCTGAACCATTAGTTCACTCAGCTAGTGAACTAATGGTTAAATGCAGAGAGGTGTATAAACACAGATTAAGTGAAGAAAAAACACCATCATGGGAATCCCCCAGCATCCTACACCTATTGCAGCATAACTAAGGCAGGATTCAGGATCACCTGATCCAGCCCTAACTATATGCTTTATCCAAAGGGAAAGTTTAAAGCCTAATCATAAAAGTAGCGATAGTGTCTGTGTCCTGAAACTGATTGACTTCCTGACTTGGTTAGATGTTGTGAAGATGTTTTTCTAATCATGGAAATTATTCTGTTATCTTTAGTGTCTCCTGTTCTCTGAGGTCTGTTGCTGTTGGTAAGATGCTCAGTGTATTCATTCTTTTTGCTGACTTGGGCTCTCCTAAAGTTTCTGCTCTGCTGTTGGACTATCTTGCGTTTCCAGGGTAGTGATGGCTTCAACAGCATCTCTGTGGACCTCGTGCTGAGAGTTTCAGTAAGAAGCAACCAAATACAGGTTCAACACTTGGAATCCACTACAGATCTTTCATTATGAAATAGAACGATCATACCGCGAAACTGTTTGTGAGTCAAAATTACCTTTACCTTTGAGCCTTTGCTGTGACTGACATGGAGATTACCAGTGACTGTGTTAAAGTGAAGCCCAGATTAAACTGATAGTCTTACACGTCTTTGGTTTCTGTGCCCTTAGGAACAACAATAAATTAAATAATTTTATTAAAAGAGAGAATTACGGATGTGTCATTGTACTCAAAGACATTTTACAAACAGATGCTTCACTTTAGATTTTTGGGATCATAGCTCTGCCTCCTTTCCTCCCCATCATCTGAGCACTTGGTTTGGCAGCTGCATGGAGTTGGTTCGGATTAAGCTGGAGGCCATGGTTTACATCACTGCATACATCTGCTGAATGCTCTAATTTCCCAGCAGCCCTAGCACCGACTCTCCTATATCATCTTCCTGTCCGTCCTCAAGCTCTGATTGGGCAGAATAACCACAGTGCTGGCTGTATGTTCAATGACAGTCACAAGTGGTGGCTGGTCCTACAGTCACAATAGCACTGGCCCGGTTCAGGATCAGTCGTGCTGTTCTGGGCGAGTTTTCCTGGCTGAGAGCTGACTGGTTGTTGTGGAGCACTGGATCCAGATGATTGTTCAACTTTGAAGAGACATCCTCCCTGAGATTGCAGCAGCGTAGCTTTTTTGTGGAAACCTCAGAGAGCGCAGTTAAAAGAGAGAAACGAGAGAAAAATCTTTTTATTTTCCATTGATGAGCTTTGAAGCTGCTGCACTCGCTTGTCTGTCTGCTGGCAATTAAATTCTGTTAATGAAAAGATTAATATTTCCACACAGAGAGAAAGAGTTCACAGAGGGAGGAGGGTATGAAGGGTGAGGAAGAGGAGGGTAAGAAAGGGGGGTAGGAGTAAGGGGCGAGGAGGAGGAGGCTGATCAGAAGTTGAGCAGAGAGAACAGAACAGATTTCATTATCAACCTCTTCAGCTGCTGCTGGACTTTAATAGAAGAAGTGTGTGTGTGTGTGTGTGTGTGTGTGTGTGTGGTGTGTGTGTGTGTGTACGGGTTCTTACTATCTCAGTGGGGACCAACAGCCCTCGTGAGGACCAAAATCCAGGTCTCCATGGGGTTGGAGGCATTTTTCATACTCAAAATGTGGTTTTAGTGTCAGAGTTACAATTGGTTATGGTTAGGTTTAGGGTAAGGGTTAGGGTTAGGCATTCATTTTTGATGGTTAGGGTAAGCGGCTACGGAAAGCATTATGTCAATGGGATGTCCCCATGAGACAGCAAATCAGTGTGTGTGAGTGAGGGGATTTGTGGGGGTTTCCGTCTGATGGCGTCAGCCAATCTGAAAGCTGAAGAAAATAATGAACCAATTCTCAAACTGTCTGAGCACAGACCTGAACTGTCTGTCTGTGTGTGTCTCTGTGTGTTGGGGATATTTGGCATGCAGACTAGAGGCACAGACACACACACACACACACACACACACACACACACACACACACGCACACATGCTTGCATACATATACTTATATTAATGCTATATATATATATATATATATATATATATATATATATATAGCATTGTACGTCAACCATTTTCCCCAGTCCTTCAAAAAGCGTTCTTCCTTTAATTTCAGTTTATATGTAAGGTTCTCCATCTCCATAATGTCCTCCACAATTGCTACCCACTGATGCTTTCCTGGTGTTTCTGTCTTAAGCCAGTTTTTGGTGAGGGCCTTCTTTGCTGCCAAAAGGAGAATCTTAGCCAGGTAACAATCCTTTACATCTACAGTACCTTCCAAGTACCCTAGATACAAAACAAGGCAGGTTCTAGGAATAATATAACCTAATATATCACAGAGAGCCGAGTGAATTTTAACCCAGAAAGTGTGAATTTTTCTGCATTTCCAGAAAATGTGTGTATGGTCTGGTTCATCCCATCCACACAGCCTCCAACATTGTTGTTGTGTATTGGTTTGTTTATTTTTAATCTTAGGTGTAATAAAATAGCGAATTTGATTTTTCTAGATGAATTCTCTCCACCTCAATGAGTGAGTTGTATTCTTATGTTCTTTCCATGTTTCATACCACACCCTCTCAGTGATTTCTTCACTCAGCTCTCTTTCCCATTTTACTTTAACATATACAGTTGATTCCTGTCTTGATTCCATCAAACATTTGTATAGGGTAGACACTGATTTTGGAATAACACTTTTATATGCCAGTATAATTATTTTTATAATAGGATGGATTTTGTCTTCCTCTATTTTTATGTTTTTATTAAAGTAATCTCTCACCTGTAAGTATCTGAAAAAATCCTTGTTTTTTAAGTTGTATTCCCGTTTTAATTCTTCAAAACTTTTAATTTCTCCTTTTTTGATTAATAAACAAATTGCTGTGATTCCCTTTTCATTCCAATTTTTAAAACCAAGATCCAATTTTCCTGGTCTAAATTCTTCATTGAAGGCTATCCATTTTAGCAAACCAAGCTCTTTGCCAATCCTGAACTCCTTTACTGTATCATACCATACATTTAATGTAAAGGATATTATCGGGTTCCTATCTTGGTCTTTAGTTACGTATTCAGGGGTCTTTTTCATACCCATGTTTGTTTGAATTGGGACATTGAGTGTGGAGAGCTCCACATCCTTCCAGCGAGCCCCGTAATCATCACTACACCAATATGTTATCTGGCGTATCTGTGCAGCACGAAAATATTCTTTTAAATTAGGAAGCGACATTCCTCCTTTCTCCTTAGTAAGCTGTAAAGTAGTGTATCGTACCCTTGGCCGCTTGCCTTCCCAGACAAATCTAGATATATACTTATCCCATTCTGAGAATTGGGGTTGAGGAATAAATATAGCAATCGTGGTAAGATATTCATCTTTATCACATTTATCCTGTCACTAAATCCTAACGGATATGTATTCCATCTTTCCATATCCTGCCTTATCCTGTAATTTATATGTCCACAGTTACTTTGATATAGTTTGGCATAGTTTTTGGTTATATTTATACCTAAATATTTAAGGGTTTTTGCCTCCCACTTTATTTCCCATTCCTTAAGATTTTGAGTTGGTATACAATTAAACATTAGAACTTGAGTTTTAAGTATATTTACTTTGTAGCCAGAAAGCGTACCAAATTTTCCTAACATTTCTGTAAGCTGCATAAAAGAGTTTGTGGGGTTTTTGAGGGCTATCAACACGTCATCAGCAAACAGACTAATTACATGCTCTTGTCTATTGATTTCTATTCCTGTTATTAGGGCGTCTTGTCTAATCATTTGTGCCAATGGCTCAATATACAAGGCAAATAAGGTTGGACTTAAACAGCAACCCTGTCTAGTTCCTCTCTCTAGTTGGAATGTCTTTGTCAATGAGCCGTTAACTTTTAGTCTTGCAGTCGGTTTGTCATAGAGAGATTTAATACATTGGATTGATTTCGTAGTGAACCCAAACTTTGCCATGGTTAGGTACAGGAAGTCCCAGCTGACTCGATCGAAGGCTTTTTCTGCGTCTAAACTTATCAATGCAGCCGGTAGCTTGTCTTTATGTATGTGTAGGGTCCTTCTAATATTGTCTTGTGCCTGTCTATTTTTGACAAAACCTGCT
Source organism: Maylandia zebra (assembly GCF_041146795.1). Lineage (NCBI taxonomy): Eukaryota > Metazoa > Chordata > Actinopteri > Cichliformes > Cichlidae > Maylandia > Maylandia zebra. The sequence goes on from NC_135188.1 coordinate 10,385,019, forward strand.
TGGTCCTCATCTATCAGGTCTGGTATAAACGACTGGAGCCTATTTGATAGGATTGTAGTATAGATTTTATAATCAACATTCAACACCGATATAGGCCTGTAATTTTGGCAGTATTCTCTTTGTTTTTGTGGTTTTGGCAGCACCGTGATAATTGCCTCCCTCCAAGAGGGGGGAATCACATGTTTAGTGTGAGTCCAATTAAGAGTCTGGTGGAGTAAGGGTATCAATTTTTTTCCACATTTCTTGTACCATTCGGCAGGAAACCCATCACTGCCTGGTGCCTTGTTTGTTCGTAATTTTCCAATCGCTTTCTGAATCTCCTCTATCGTTATTGGTGCCGTCATGCGATCATTTTGTATTGTTCCAATAGAGGGTAGATCTAAGGAGTCTAAAAATGTTTTAATATCATTTAGGCCATTATTAGTAGGTGCATTTTGTAGATACAGGTCCTTATAATAATCGGTAAAGATACTTTCTATCTCTTCTAGGTTATGTGTCATTTGTCTTAGAATTATACAATTTGTTGACTGTTGTTTCTGCCTGTTGTTTTTTTAAACGTCTTGCCAATAGCCGTGCAGCTTTAGGGCCTGATTCATAGTAGCTCTGTTTTACATATCTTGCTTTTACTTCCATTTCATATAAGAGTAAATTATTAATTTTCTTCTTAATATCTTTCATTTGTTGTTGTATCTTGACATCTACCTTGCGTTTGTGTTTATTCTCCAATTGTGACAATTCATCCACATATTCATTATATTGCTCCATTCTTTCTCTTTTAAGGTTACTTGATATTGCGATTAGTTTCCCACGTATAACTGCCTTCAAACAGTCCCATAGAATAATTGGATCGGTTTCACCATTGTCATTTTCTTCTAAATAAGTTTTGACATCTTTTTGTATTTGTTCTACCACAGATTTATTGTTTAATAGCCCCACATTTAATCTCCATATTGTGTTTTTTGGTCTACCTTTAAGATAGATTTTTAAGTAGATAGCACTATGGTCCGACACATCTGCCACTCCAATCCAACAATCTGTTATTATATCTCTATTCCCTTTTTCCATAAAGAAGTAGTCTATTCTTGAATATACATAATGTGTTGCTGAATAATGACTATAATTCCTCTGTAGCGGATGCAAAGCTCTCCAGACATCAAAATAGTTAGTGTCTTCCAATGTATATCTTACTAATTTTGGAATTGAATTTTTATTTTTCTTCAGGCTGGTTGTGTCCAAGTCACTATCTAATATCACATTAAAATCTCCTCCACATATGCATATACCTTCTGCTTCTAGCACAAGAATATCAAAAATCAATTTAAAGAATTCCTTATTACTCTCAGGGGGTGCATACACATTCATCAATGTGACCATTGTTTGATTAATCACACCCTTGACAATGACATATCTACCTTCCTTATCCTTTATTTCTTTGTGAGATTGAAACTTAAGGGAGTTAGTTATGAGAATTGCAACCCCTCTTTTCCTAGAGTTTGTATGAGAGCTGTAAAAGGTGTTTTTGAACCCAAATTTCCTACATTTTTCATGTTCTATTTTTGATAAATGAGTTTCTTGTAGGAAAGTTATCTGTGTCTTCTCCTTTTTCAGTTTAGTCATAATCTTGGCTCTTTTAACTGGGTTACAGATTCCATTAACATTTAAGGACATACACTTTATTTCTTCATGTGCAGTGAGAATTATCCTTTTGTGATCTACCGGCTATCTTTTGAGACCCCACAGGCACTCCATTGAACCCTTGTTTAAACAAAACATTTTCATCAACAAGTTACAACTTAGTTTAACTATGTACAGATAAGAGGACTTCAATAAAGAGGTACCAGCCACCTTCCCCACCTGTTGTTCCTCTCCTTGTTTTTGGGGGGGTATGTCTCTCATATTGAAAGGGCCCCCCTTTGATTGAAAGATTGTCACACTCATACTAGTCATTATTGTGTACTGTCCATCCCTAGCCAGCTTTGTGTTTCCATATAATCCTACCAGACACACCGTGAATCCATCTTGTTGTTATACGTCTCCCTATACGCCTCTCATGCATGGTTATCGTTATGCTGAAATTCTTGAAGTCTCTCTCGAGCTCGCCTGCTAGCCACACCAGCATACGTGGGCCGGACCGGTTTCCATGTCGCTGACCCGATTGACAGACGTCCCTCGGCGCTCTCTCTCTCCCGGCTGTTTATCCCTTTTTCCACGTTGTATCCTCTCGCTTGCAGGTCGTTAGCAGCCTCCTCCGCGTTGCCATAAGTTTTCACTCCATTTGGCCAGTGGATTCGCATCTTGCTGAGAGGAGTCTGGAAGCGGATGCCTTCCTTCTTTAATATCTTTTTGATATTCACGTACGCTTTACGTTCTTGCACCATTCTCGCCGAGTAGTCGTGGTCAAAATAAACCCTGCTTCTGTCCAGAGTGACCATTTTCTTTTCCCATGCCTTTTTAAGTATCATCTCTTTAGTTGTGAATTGTTGGAAATTGACAACGACTGACCCCGGTTTCGGGGTTAATGCTCGGTGTGCGCGTTGAATCTGGAGGTTGATGTTAATATTAAGCTCCTCTCTGAGCCAGGCTTCCAGAAACTGGGTCAGCGATTCTGCCTTAGATTCGGCTCCCTCTTGTATTCCTTTTTTTTTTTTTTTTTTTTTTTTTGGCCTGTCCCGTTTGGCTCTTTTACCATCAGAATTGTTGTCTAAAGGCAAAGAAAGATGCCCAACGGATTTACTTTACCAAACTGACCATCCCAGCCTTGCCGTAATGGTCCATTTGATTCACCTTTTATTGTTTATTTTATTTTCACTTACTGAATACGGGACAGACTTGACTGGGGGAAAGAAGGGGAGAAAGAAAGAGGGAAAGAGAAACAGCTGAGAAGAGGGACGGGGGAGAAGGGCAAAAGACAAAAACCAACAGAACGGGCAGAGAAAAAAAAAATGCATATATCAATCACCTGGATCACCTGCTGAGAAAGAAAAAAGAAAGCAAGCAGAAGAGAACAAGAGTAATAGAATAAACAACATCACAATGACATATGGGAATATGACAGTAAATACTAAATGTTAAACATTATTGTGCAGCACATAAGATCAACAGAACACAGTGTGCTTTGAGGTAGGAGCCAAAAAGGGTGTAGTTTGTGGGTGTGATCACCCGTGTGTACACCTGTGAGCATGGATGCGCTTGTTTTTTGTTTTTTAAAAGGTTCCTTCATGTAATGATCTGCTAGAGGGTGTGGGGGGGCCACAGCCCCGTCCTCCAGGGCGTGAAGCAGGTGTGGAGGAGATCAAAACTCACGACATCCAGAGGCCCCCAGAACACAAGAGACCAAGGAAGACCAACAGAGGGGCAGCCGCGCCACTGTCCCGGAAAGAGCTGAGGAGAGTCCCAGATGAGGGCTCACTCAGCAGCCGCGGAGCAGAAGCCAGGGGGAGTTGCAGTGACGCGCCCGTGAGCTCCGCCGGCAGCCAGCTGCGCCTGAGTGACCGAGCCCCAGGCCGAGAGGCCGGGGGCACCCCACCTCCGAAGTGGCCCGAGCGAGCCCCAGGCTCCAGGCCCCGATAAGCGGCCGCCAAGGAGTGAGCCGGTGTGTACCTGGACGCCCATCCCCGGACACAAAGAACCACCAACGCACCGATGTCTGAGGGGGTCCGCCACTGGCAGGGGAAGTGGTGGTAGGGGGAGATAGGCCTCCAAACCTTGGAGGGCCTGAGATGTCCCCAGAGAGGTGGCGCCTGACACCCAACCTGACATATAGACACAGACATACAGGCACACACAGATACAAACATCCATTCCCACCCTCATGCTCTCATATGCACTTACTCCACACTCAACCAACGTGGAGACAGACATAAAGAGACGTTGTACACACGATCACACTCCCCAAGCGTACTCTACAAACCGGGTCTAGGTGCCCCCGCCCCTGGAGGGGGGAACTGCACCCAGACCCAGGTGGTGTTTCCCTTTTCCCTGCGGTGGGGGGAGGCAGACCGCCCCGACTCCGCAGCAGCAGGAAGGCTCCACACTCCAGACCGCAGTCGGACGGCCAACTCCTCCTCCTAGTCCTAGCCCCCCTGCTCCAGCAGGTCGCAGAGAATGGGGGTGAGAGAAGACTCCAAACCTCCCTCCACCCGCTCATTGTAATGTTGATGCATGTGTGTTCTAAGGTGCATTTAAAACCCAGGAGGGCTTGGAGCTACCTGCCAGAGAGCAGCAGGTAAGCGCATGGTCCCTCCTGCTAGCCCTCAATGTCTACGTGTATTTAAAATTGAGAGGTGGGCAACGATGCCAGGGGTGGGGTGTACACCCTGATGGTACTTTGGACTCCGTGTATCGTGCCCACCCCCAAGATCCTATATGTATGTTTAATGAGAGTGTGAGTAATGTGAATGTCTAAGTTGTGGGATAAAATTGAGGCAGAGGCAGCCAGAAGGGGACAGAGGGGGGGGGGGGGGGGGGGGTAGCCTCCTCTGCACCCTGGTGACATACCCCTACTCCAAGGCCCTGCATGTGTGGGTGGTTGTGGTGGAGCGGGAAGAGGGAGGCAGCTGGAGATGGGGAGGGAAGGAAGGGAGGGGCAAGTGACCCCTCCCTGGGGCCAGCTCCCCCGCTGACCCCAGTAGGCACCCCCATACTCCGCGACCCGCCAGGGAAAGGGGGCCCAGGCCCATCCAGACCGGGCCCAGTGCAGCAGCGCCGCCCGGCCCCACAGAGCCCGGGACAGTCCACCCAACCCCACCACAGAGAAAACTGCACCCACCCCACCATCCACTCATCTTCCAGACTACATAAGACAATAAACACCCAGGCTGAGATCTTCCTCCACCTCTCCTGTATCTCCCCCTCCTGCAGAGGGAGCTCCTGAGGAGAGGAAAGCTCCTGCAAGATGTGACAATCTCCCCCACCAGTTGAAGAGCCCCCCAGGTGGCTCGACGCACCGGCGGCACCCTGCTCCAGGGCTGGGCCCCCATGCACCCACCCGCCCACAACCCCGGCAACACACCAACCAGGACCCAAGCCCCCGAGGCCCGGTCCGGGTCCCAGCCCAGAGGGTCCCTCTTGTATTCCGTAGATCCGCAGATTGTTAAGTCTGGATCGCAGTTCCAAGTCATCCAATTTGGTCATCATCGCTTTTTGTTCTCTCATTAGTTCTGTCAGGATTTGATTGGCCTCGTGGCTCCACGTCTCTATTTCTTCCGTGCGCGTCAGCGCAGCTTCTAATTTCCCTTCTTGTTCTTTAAGTTCTGTAGTCATGCTCTTAAACTTCTGGTCGATGTCTTCTTTGAATTTAGACAGTTCGTGTCTCATTTGGCCAGTAATTTCTTCTTTGAACGTTGTGAAGTCTGATTTCAATTCATTTTGGAGTGATTGAATTTGTTTGCTAATACAATCCAGTCCGTTTTGAAACGCGGCCATATTAGCTTCAGGTCCTCGTTGTTCGGATGTTTTATGTCTTTACCTTGGGTGTCCGTAGTTTTTTTATTCTTTGCTTTTGTCGTCCCTCCGCTCATCTTCCAAAGTTGTTTTGTCTCACGCTTCAATTCGTGTTTTAGCGGAGTTTATCTACTTGGCTTACGGGAGCTCTGTACTTATGCGACCATACTGCTCTACCGCCACACCAGAAGTCGTAATTCATTATTATCATGATTTCATAAATACTGCTTGTTTTGGTGGCACAATGGTCAGCATGGTGGCCTCACACCAGAAAGCGTTTGGTTTTGATTCCACAAGCCAGTTCTGTTTGTTTGTCCATGGGCTCTCTCCGAATTCTCCAGCTTCTTCCTACAGTTGAAAGACAGCAGGTCAGGTTACCTGATTCTGACCTGTGATAGGAGTTAATCAGAGACAATGGTCATCTGTCGCTGTGTGTTAGCCCTGCAACAGACTGGAGACTCAGCAGTTGGGATAGGCTCCACCACCAACAGTGTTGAAGTGGAGAAGTGAAAGATGGGTTGATCGATTAGAAGTGGATGAGTGGGTATCAGTCCAGCAGAGTTAGCTGTGTTTGCTCTCGGCTGCCTCTACACTTTGATCCTTTAGTCTGAGTCTGAGAGCAGGCAGGTTTCAGCTGGATGTAAAGAATTTCAAACTAGAACAATAAACTGATATTGAGGAGCTCTTCACATCCAAGGGAATGCTGTCTGAGGTTTTTTTTAGATATTTAAGGGGCAGCTTCCCTTTTCTTCTGCCACACCAACCTGACTCTGCAAAGGAATTTTTTTGCTTATTGTAAATCTACAAATATCAGCCTTAAACCAGCGTCTCATCTGGAATTTATTCTTGCTCACATTCACTGAATCATTCATTCCCCCTTACACATTCCTCGGTGTCTGCAGAAATAAACCCTGGTTGGGAATCTCTGGCGTGTGCTGCATTTTGTGGTGTGATGGTATCTCTGCTGGAGTTTTTCATGTTGCTGGTTCTGAGAACTGATGAAGAGCAGTGGTTTCATCCCCAGAGTTAAACTCTTTTCTGGATCCTCTCAGCCTGCAGATGTTTCCTCTTTGATCTGCCTCCTCTTCGTCAAATGAGGTGATGCTGCAGCAGTTAATGCATCTGTCACAGTACAGCTGAAATTTCACCTTGCCTCTCACCTCAGCCATCAGCTCACAGACCCAGAAACACTACAACTATCCACTCACCATCATCCCAAAGCCCGATGCCTTTTTTTAAAGAGCACCGTAATCACCAGGAGGCGTCACACATCATCAATAATTCAGACTGGATGAGAGTTTGACAGCATCAAAGAGGAAAACTCACAGGAAGTCAGATCAGTCTGAGCTGAGTGACAACAAAAAGCAGCTGAAAGCGTTACACAGCGAGGACAGAGGAAACTGGAGTGCAGTGTGGCAGCAACAGGAGACAAGCTTAAATCTTCACTGTGAGCTGCGGTCACAGAGTGATAATAGCAACATATAAATTAAATTATTTTACCAGAAAAACAGACAGCTGCAGGTCGAAGTCTGAAACCTTTTTAATGTTTCATTTTTTTACCTTCTGTCAGGTTCCTGAGCTGATCAGATTAAAAATGTATCTGACAGTCAGTCATGTTAGGAGATGGAGTTTTGACAGAGTGTTTGTTAGGTGTGGCTGTGTGCAGGCAGGAATAGGACCCAAGGTGCAGACTCCGGAGACAGACATGAACTCAAAAAGGCTTTAATTTGGTACTCAAAAATATAACATAACTGAAAAAACTCAAAACAAACTTAAACCAGAGGAATAACAGAACACACAGCTAAGAAAACAGTAGATCGCGACACAGACACTAAGAAACACAGGGCTTAAATACACAGAGGGAGCAATCAGGAAATGAGTAACAGGAGGGAAACACAGCTGGGACAAATCAGAACTGACGAGACCAAAGAAGCGTAAACTGAACACACTGAGAAAAGACTGAGACCTTCAAAGTAAAACAGGAAACACATAACACAGACTGAACAAAGACACAGACTCACATGCAGGCACTACAGAGGGAACAGAGACGTGGGACCAGGGCAGACACAAACACTGAGTGGACACGGGGATATAGGAACTAAGGATACACATAGACGCGAACTAGACAAGGGGATGCAGGTGATAGGGGAGACAGAGCAACTAAAGAAGACAGAGACATAAACCATGAGACAGAACTCAAAGAAACCAAAAAACTAGAAAATATAAATAATATCATACACTCAAAAACCCTGGGTCAACGACCCAGGCATCCTAACAGTGTTGACAGCAAGCTCGTTTAAATCAGCTCTTTGTCTCAAGCTGTGCTCCTTCACGAGCTCTCTAAGAGGTAGAACACTTTAGGACGGCATCTCTCACTGGTTTGTTTTGTTTTGTGGAAGCTCCTGGTTAGAGCGTGCAGGAGGCAGGTCACATGAACGTTTTATGCTCGATACGTAATCCCAGAGTTAAATAGTCTGTGAGCATGTGCGGTACATTTATCAAAGAGAGAGTTCACAGTGAGATATTTAAGTTCTTGGAACAAAAAAGTTTATTTAAATTTGTAGCCACAAGAAAAATAAAGTTTCTGTGTTTCCTCCTGATGATTATCAGGATCCTCAGATCCTCTGACTCCCAGAGTGTGAGGGATGATGACACTTTCCTGAAATCTGATTGGTCAGAGGAGCTGGTTTTGTCTCTGACTTCTCAGTTCCTAATTATTCGGATCCTACCCTCTGTCTCAGTCGTGTTGTCACATCTTCAGGTTTATATAAGTTACATCTTTCTTTGTGTTTTCATTTGTGCTCATCCAATCAGATGCTGCAAAATCATTGTGTGTGTACGTGTGTGTGTGTCTGCTGAGACTTACCTACCTGGCTGCTAAATTTTCCCAGCATGCAACAGCCCTTTAATTCCAGGTAAAAATCAGCTGACCATTGACCTCCACCCAGCCTCAGACATCAGCAGGTGGCGGCTGACCATTGACGTCCACCCAGCCTCAGACATCAGCAGGTGGCGGCACATGGAGCACCTCCTCCTGCTCGAAGCTGCTGACCCAGATCTGATCTGTTACCTGTTCCTGATGAGCTGGAGCCAGCGACATCCATCTGGCTGTGGGCCCATGTGATTGGTGGGGCAGTGATTACCTAATGTAGAATGTAAACAGCGACAGCGTGATGTACTCTGCAGCCGATGTGATGGATGTGGACTCGGCGAGAGCCAGGGGGACTCATTGATCCGTTTGTCCCCTTCAATCAGGCGCTGGATTCGGGTCTGCTGAGCTTTTAGTGAAATGAGGCCTCAGAATGAGACAGGAAGTTTCCCTGCCTCGCCAATAAACCTTGGAATAGATCAGAGCTCAGCGCTGCAGAGTGTAAGGACCAATGACTGTAGAAAACACTGGAGTGGAGCTGAAGATTGTGGGTTAAATGGGCAGAGCCATGACAGTGTAAAAGGAGGGGCTGATCTCAGAGCTGCACACATCAGCTGATGCGTCAGCTGATTTCCTTCCATAATTCTAATTCAATTCAGTTTTATTTATACATCGCAAAATCACAACAACAGTTGCCTCAAGGCGCTTTATATTGTAAGGTAGACCCTATAGCACAAAATACTTAGGTTAGTAAGATCCCACACCTCCAGACTCACTAACAGCTTCTTCCCCTGGGCCATTCGGACTGTTAAGGGTTGGGGTTAGGGTTAGGGGCAGGGGTGCCCACAGTCTGAGTAACCCCGATCACTCAGGCCACTCACATGCGGACTACTCAGTCTTCTTTTTCTTTGCACTGATTCCGAGCACTTTGCTTTCCACTGTGTGCCTTTGCTCTTGATTGTATATATTTGTCCTGTTTGTTATGTATGCCTGCTGTCTACTATTTATATTTTATTCCTGCACAGATGGCATGGAGCACACATAATTTTGTTGTTATTACAATAAAAGCCTATTCTACTCTATTCTACTCTATTCTATACTTCCTGTTGGATAATCTCACTTTACATTTGTCTGGAGCTTCTGGGGCTTTGGTTTCTATAGATAATTTCCCTCTTCAAACAACTGCACAGGGAGAGAATGTTTCCATAACATAACTCACCTGTATAAACTTTATTAAGGGGTGTGGCCTCTTTGATTGACAGGTGGATGGTGACACAGGTGGCTGTAGCTGCTAGCTGTTTGCTGTCTTCACCTGAACTGGACCTCTGGCCTGTGTTTGTTCTGTTTGAGCCTTTTGGAGTATTTTTAATAACATCATGTGGCCAATAATATGGCTGCTGTAAGGTTACTGTAGTAACAGACCATCCAAGAAAGCTGAGTTCGAGTTCTGATTGAAATTCTAGGATTTCTATCTCTGATGGTGTGTTCACACAAAGCATAAAGCCAAGTTTCAGCTTGTGTTAGTTCTGCGAATACAGGAAAAGTTTTGGATCAACACCCAATGTGAGAGCTCAATGTGAGAGAACACCAGGAGATGTCGCAGTGGCACCATCTTTTATATACAGTCTGTGATAGCATAAAAACCTCAGCAGACATTACTGGTCTGCAGTCTCACAGCATCTGGTTCAAACCTGCTTACAGAAAAGAGGTCAAAGGTGAACACTGTGCTCTTAAATCCAGTCCAGCATTGTTTGTGAGGTGCACTTTCTCATTTTTCCACTCTAATCTTTTTAAAAATCTCTGGATGAGCTGGAAACCTCACAAACTGAAAACAGCCTGACTTTCTATAATCTATCAGTGCACATTAAGCGCTTAGAAAAGCACAAAACTGAACGCTGACAGAACTTTCCTACCCAGGACTGTGACCTGTACTGCTGTATTTTCATTCTGTGGCATTTGTACTTTTACTGCAGCAAAGCTCTAAATACTCCTCGGTGTTACTGCATCAGCTCATCTCTGGCTTGAATGTTGCGCAGCAGTCAGTGTGATTCAGGGCCTCAGACCAGGACCAACAGGAACACACCGAGGGGGCGTTCACTGACAGCCAGCAGGGCTTCTTACTGCAGTGTACTGATACAGAACAATTTCTCTCAAATCCATCTTTAACACTTTTGGCTCGATGCTACAGAGCTCCGAGCCAAGCGCCGCTCCTCCAACTAAAACCTGTGACGGTTCTTGCAGTGGCGCTCGGATAAATGTATTAAATCAAGCTGTAAACAGTTTAAACCAATCCACCTTTCAGCTCACTGTAATTCAGAAGAATGAGTTCATCTCTTGGTCGACTCAGCATTTTGTGACATGATAAATCTGTCGTCATGGACGAGCCAGCAACATTAGCACAGAGAGAGAGAGAGAGCTCGTTAGACTGATTGGCTCCATTTCTTTCACCAGAAAGAACAGAAAAATCAACTCTGTCATCTACTCAGTCGCTCTATTTAACCGCCATTATTTACAGTCACCACTGTCTGAACAGTTCCTGAACTGATGTTCCTGAATGCCTCTCTGTGAGGAACCCTGTGGTTAAAGCTTGTTGATGGTTCTTGCAGAAGGTGAACTGTTTCATGAAGCTTCATTGGTGTCTCAGTTCGAGCTCAGGTTGCTGTGTAGAACATTCACCTGCTGACTTTTTGTTTAATCAGGTCTCAGATCAGAGGGAGAAGTGATGCTGAAGATAAACTTGTCTCCTGAAATATGACCCAAAGAGACTCACCATTTCCTGTTTTATTTTTGCTAGTTTTACTTCCTGTCTATGTTCTGGTTTCCCATCAGGTCATTACTCTCCCAGTACACTTGCCTGCTCGACTGTCTCAGATTTTTCTTGTCTTTGTCATGTTGTCGTGTGTGAAAGGGTCGAGTTAGAAGCCGTTTAGTTTGAATGACATGTGAAATGATTGTGAGTGATGGTGGAGCGTATGAGGCAGAAATAAAAGACTTACACAGGTCAAAAGCCCAGTCTCCTTCCCTCACATCAGTGCAGATCAGTCGGTCAAACTGAAGAAGGACCCTCTGAGCTGAAGGTGATGATCAAGATGCCTCATCTAACAGCTATGGCTAGTGGCTGCAGAAATCAATAAAATGAACTGGACCTGTTGTGCACTTTTATTGCTAATCGTTGTTTACTGGGTGCAGCAGAAGTTTGTCGACCGCATGTCATCTCTCTGAAGGTCGGACTGGGGCCGCCGGCCTCTGTTTTCCTCCCAGTGCTGATGTGTTTCTGTTGTTGAACCACAATGCATTCAGGCTCCTCAGGACAAAGAGACAGGCTGCTGCAGCTCTGAGCGTAGCTGATAAAACATGCTTTAACGGAGCACGAAGCCCGGGGGAAACAGCGGGCTTTGTTTTAATCTGCGCTGCTGCCTTGGTTCGATCCGGGTGGGGGGACAGGGATCAGAGCCAACTGTTGAAAGCCCACTGGAGTTTCCCAGAGAGACAGAGGTCAGAGGGATCAAACTGTTTTCATCCCATGGCTTCATTCAGACAAGCCTGAAACACACAAAACTCTGATGTTCAGTTAAACACAACGTGAGCCTGAGAACATGAAAGGAGACTGAGCTGATACCTGGGTATCTTTTATATCAGCCTCATGGCATCTCCAGCATGCTGCCCTGAGAAGAGTCATCACATCCACCAAAACCTTACGATCGACTCAAAGTGAGGCAAATGTCTGCAGATTACAGGTAGGCTCGTCTGTCAACCTGTGATTGTTCTTTCTGGATTCTGTCAGTAACTTACAGACCAAACCAGATGAACTGTACTCTATCAGGTGTGTGATGAGGCTGACAACAGCAGGAACAAGAAGCTGTGTGGCTGTGAACTGAACCTGCTGCTGCTTTCTGGACTAAGTGAATTCAGCAAAATCTAAGCAGATAATTCACAACCTGCATTGCTGATTTCCAACCACTAGACACTATAGAGCTAACCACCTTCAAATATAAACTGATAAACTGGTTTCTTATGTTATTTTGGAAATATATTAAGTTCTTGTGCTATTTTTTAGTTAGAATTTAGTTGTCTTTAGTCTAGTTTAGGTTTCATCCATGTCCCTGTGTTTGTGAGTCTTTTCCTGTCTTCTGTGTCAGTCTGTCATGTGTTTCTTGTCTGCGTGTTTCATGTTGTCAAGCTTATGCGTCATGTCAACGTCTCTCCATGTTTCCTGTTTTACTTCGAGAGTCTGGTGTTTCCATGTTCAGTGTGTTTTGTTTTACTTCCCCTGTGGCGTCACGTTCATTCGTGTCAGCTGTGTCTCCCCAGGTGTTCCCACTTCCCTCATTACCCTCTTGTGTATTTAAGTCTCCTTCTGTTCTTTGACGGGTCGTCTATTTATGTCACAGAATCTTTTTGTTTAAGTAAGTAAGTAGAATTTATTTATATAGCACATTTTCACAGATAAAAATCACAAAGTGCTTCACAATAAGATCAGACATACAAGTTAAAATTAATTAAAAGCCCGTTTGTATAAAAATGTCTTCAGCTGCTTTTTAAAGGAGTCAGTGGAGTCTAGACAGCGTAAAGACAACGGCAGAGAGTTCCACAGCCTAGGTGCCAGTGCCTGAAAAGCCCGATCCCCACGTGTTTTAAATCTAGTACGTGGGACCACCAGTAGCCTCTGACCTGAAGACCTAAGTGCTCGGGATGAAGCATGAGGTTTCAACAGGTCAGAGATATACTGGGGAGCTTCACCGTGCAGAGCTCTAAAAGTTACAACTAAAATTTTAAAATGAACCCTAAAATTTACTGGCAACCAATGAAGAGAAGCCAAAACTGGAGTAATGTGTGACCTCTTGTTTGTACCAGGTAAAAGTCTTGCCGCTGCATTCTGTACAGACTGAAGGCGATCCAGAGCTGATTTGTTGAGACATGTAAAAAGACCGTTACAATAATCCAAACGAGAAGAGATAAAAGCATGAATAATCATCTCAAGTTCTGCCTTTGACACCAGTAGTCTGAGTTTAGAAATGTTTCTTAAATGATAAAAACAGTTCTGGACAAGTTGTTTAGATTGTTTCTCAAGAGACATCGAACTGTCAAATACAACACCTAAGTTTCTGAGACTCGACTGAAATGAAGGGTCTAAAAAACTGATATGCTGCCTAATTTCTGAGAGCATGTGATCAGGTGCAATAATCAAAGTTTCTGTTTTATATGCATTTAACTGAAGGAAATTGTCATTTAACCATTGTTTGATTTCTGACAGACAATTATTTAAACAAGACAATTTATAAAACTCAGAAGCTTTGAAAGAACAGTACAACTGAATGTCATCAGCATAGAGATGAAATATTGTAACATCTGATAATTTGGCTTAGAGGGAGTATATACAGCAAAAAGAGAATAGGACCTAAAACAGATCCTTGAGGTACCCCAGAAGGCAGAACTGATGTTTCCCACAACACATGATTCATACAGACAGTAAAGGATCTCTCAGATAGATACGACATAAACCATTTTAAAACAACACCAGTAATCCCAAACAAGTCCTTCAGCCTATTTATCATGATGCTGTGATCAACAGTATCAAAAGCAGAGCTGAGATCCAACATAACCAGAACAGTGTACTCTCCAGTGTCTGCTGCCATCAGAATGTCACTAGACACTTTAAGCAAAGCGGTTTCAGTGGAGTGCAATTTGCGGAAACCAGACTGGAAAATGTCCAGAAAATTGTTCTTCTCCAAAAAGTTAAGTTGTTCTACAACTGTTTTTTCCAAGATCTTTGACACCAATGGTAATTTTGATATTGGCCTGTAACTGCTTGGAAGAGATGGGTCCAAATTTGGTTTCTTTAATATTGGTTCAACAATAGCTTGTTTAAAATAGCTGGGAACTGAGCCAGTATAAAGAGAAGTATTAATTATTTCCAGAATACAGGGGCCAATAGAATCAAACACACTAATGAAAAATGATGGAGGAAGTACATCAAGGTGGCTTGAAGTCAGTTTCATTCAACCAAGCAGAGCACTGATGTCCTGTAAGGTAACAGGAGTAAAAGAGGACCAGATATCAGAGGTAAGCAACGTGTCAGTGTGATACTGAGAGGATGATGGAGAAATATTAGACCTGACAGCAGCAACCTTATTAACAAGATAGTTTAAAAAGTCATTACAATCACATTTAGTATAGACTGGTACACGAGGAATGTCAGGAGAGACAATGTTTTTAATTGTATCAAACAATACTCTGGGATTTTTCTTTTTTGAAGCTATTAGATTAGCAAAATATTCCGTTCTGGCATTTTTTATCATGTCGTTAAGTGAGAAAATTGATTCCTTGAGATGTACCTTATGGACCTCAAGCTTGGAAGCCTTCCATAAACATTCTAATCTGCGACAATATCTCCTAAAATTTCAAATATTTTCATTTATCCAAGGACAGAAATTTGAAGAATGGACAACATTTAGTTTCAGAGGTGCCACCGTATCTAAAATAGATTTACATTGATTGTTAAAAGACAAAATAAGTGAATCGATATCATTTTGAGCCATTCAAGGGACAAACATGGCAGAGAACCTTCTAGCAGCATCCTGGTTTATAATCCGCCTTTGGATCATCAATTTAGGAGGTGAAGGATCCACGTAAAATGACAAATTAAAGAATATACAACTATGGTCACTCACATGGACATCTTCCACACATACATCATGTATATTTAAACCCAGGGAGAAAACACGATCAAGAGTGTGGCCCTTTGTATGTGTGGGGCCGGAAACATGCTGCTTAAAGTTAAAAGACTCAGTGATAGTGATGAGCTCATCAGCAGTGTTACAGGAAGTGTCATCAATATGAAGGTTTAAGTCTCCCAATATTACAACCTTCTCCAGTTTAATGATCAATGTCAGAAGGTCGTTAAATTCAGTTAGAAAGGCCCCAGCAGGTCCAGGAGGTCAATAGATTAAAATACAGTAAAAGGTTTTCAGAGAACCCACCTTCATCATCTGTGACTCAAATGAAGAAAAGAAGCCCGAGGTCATCAGTTTGCATATGAGTCTGTCCTGGTAAACAGCAGCAAGTCCTCCACCACGTCCTAAAAGACGCGGAGTTCCAATGAGAGAACAGCCAGACGGGCAGATTTCATTTAAGTGGACAGCAAAATAATCCTTATTTTGCTGCCACGTCTCAGTCAGACACATAAAATCTAGAGACTCTTTAATAAAAAAAAATCATTTAGAATAAATGATTTGTTCATTATAGAGCGAACGTTGGAC
Source organism: Maylandia zebra (assembly GCF_041146795.1). NCBI lineage: Eukaryota > Metazoa > Chordata > Actinopteri > Cichliformes > Cichlidae > Maylandia > Maylandia zebra. Next base: position 10,400,589 of record NC_135188.1, read on the forward strand.
CTGGACGCCGGCCCTCGTTCCTCTTTTTCGTCTCTTGAGGGTAGAAATGCCGCGGGTTGTTCACAGTAGCACGCAATCAGGTGAGGAACACACCAGAGGAGGAGGAAACGTTTTTCTGTAGCTGTCCCAGCTGTCACAGTAGCTCTCCATTGTGTCTTTAATGTTTAACAGTGTATCCCGATCATAAATTAAAGCAGCAGAAGCAAAGTCAGAATACAAAAGAGCAAAAATTATATTGCAAACAACAAGTGACGACAGTGAAAAACTACACTGTCGCCTCCAATGAGCTGTAGCAGTGGCGGCAAAGCCAAACACAGGCGCCAATGCTGCTCCACGTCTAAGTACTGATGTGTCAACACTGATATAATACAGTATAAACCTATAACCTAAACTGTATAAACAGTTTATACTCACGTCAGATTTAGTTTTCTTTACGTTCATGTTTCACATGTTCCTGTTCAATTTCATATTCTTGTTTCATGTTCTAAATGTCATAGTCGTTTAGCTGCTCCCAGTGTAGGTTTAGTTTAGTTTTTACCTCGTTTTTCCTTAGCGGCGTGTCCCATTGTGACACTCTACTGATTTGTGTTGTTCTTTTGAGTCTACCACATCATTTTTACCCTGGTTTAAACTGTGTGATTATGGGTTAGGTGTAAGCACAATATAAAGTACTTGAAAATGTATTTCTGACATGTGTAAAAACATGTCTTTTATCCCCCAAAGCTAAAACTCTGCTTTGGCTGGCTGGAAAAAAGGCTGTCCTGAGCTTCATCACTCCTCTGGCCAGCTCTCGATGTTGCAGTGGGTCAATTCAGAATGCTAGAAAGATTTTTTTCCCCCATCCTCTCTGAAAGGACCAAGTTCAGGCTGGGTGTTCCTCATCAAAGTTTAATTTCTATGCTGATGATGCTCCTCTTTCTGCTGCACATGACAATCAATAACGCCTTCCTCGGTGAAACGCAGAATGATCTGAGACTCTCTCAGCAGCTCCTCTGTAAAGCGACCCGTCCTGCTTCCTGCTTTGTCGCTGTGGTGGATGCTTCTTGTTGAATCTGTTATGTTTAGCTTCAGTCAGATGTGGGTTTCTAATGTTTGGCTGTAAATGAACTCAGTTTGTGTTTCAGCTGTGAATCTTTCATCTCTGCTGTCTTTTTATCTCCTCGTTTTCATCTTTTATTCAGTGTGTGCTTTGATCTCATTTCTGTGTTTTATTGATTGACTTTGTTCAGACTCGGAGCAGCTGCATATCTCCATCACCTAAAACGTCACAGTTTTTCTTCCGCATTGCTGTTAACGCTCAGTTGAATAATGAAACATTCACATTGGTCTTAGCGACTCTTCGGTGAGCTTTAGCTTTCGAAACAGAAACTCCTCAGAGTTTGATGGTGTGTTTAAGGTCTCATCTGTGTTTCCTGTCAGGAGATGATCTCAGGTTTCACTCTGTAAATCAGAGAGGGTAGGTTTGTTCTTCTCGCAGTTCTCCTGTAGGATGACAAGTTATCATCCAAACGGCTGGTCAGAAATGCCGGGATGGCCTCATTTAAGTCTGCAGGGAGCCGACAGCCTGACGGCTCCAAAATAACAAACAGACCTCAGAGTTAACACTTCAGCTTCACCAGCACCTGCACTGCCTGGAGAAAGGTGGAGAAGCTGCAGAGAGCTGCAGCTCCGTGCTGAAAAATACCACTTGTATCCAGGTGAGTCAGAAACACTGAGAATATGTCCACACTAAACGTTTTCGTTTGAAAACGTATCGTTTTCTCTCAGTTTTGACCTTCAGTCCACCCTGAGATGGAGTTTTTGGTCATGGAAAACGGAGGTGTTTGAAAACGCTCTCCAAAGCGGATACATTTGGTTTTTGCGTCACAGTGTGGACTGTGAACCTGGAGCTTTTCGAAAACAATGATGCATTTTAGTCATATGATGCAGTCATGTGACCAACTAAACTAAGATAGTGGAGAGCATTATACAGCAGTTGTTTTGTTTGGTCTCAATTTTGACAGTCCTATTGTCAGTCCATTTAAAAAACGTGGTTCTTTTTTTCTCGACATTTTGCCGCGACGTTTCTAAGAGGCAGAAAGTAAATAAACCGCAGACAGAAATGAGGCAGGCCGAATTGTCTTACGTTTCACGCATGCACAATACAGCAATGTAAGTGTTTTCTGTCATTTCAGTGTGGATGAACAACTGTTCGGAAACAAAAAAACCCTGAAAACTATAGTGCGGACGCGGAGTGTTTTTAGACAAAAACGTTGTTTTGAATTTTATCTGGATTAGTGTAGACGTAGTCTGAAACACACTCGGCCAGTGTTAAGGTGTTTGAATACATTTATTTAGCACCTGGAGCTCAGCGTCAGGATCTCATTGGTGGTTGATGTCTCATGAGTTTTTCATGGTGCACCTGCAGGCTCAGCAGAAGATCAAAACTCGGGTCCAGGTTTATCCCAGATACGTTTGATCCCAGGCGAATGTCATGGACAAATGTCTGAGTTAGAGGCGATGACGTTTATATTTAGTGTTTTTATTAAGTGTTCTTTCTCATATTGTGGTTTCTGTACTGAGATCACAAAATGTTCATGAAAGGAAGAACATCTGACATCCTGACAACCTCTGAAATGAAGAAGCGAGCAGCATTCTGCTCAGAGTGATCTAAGTTTAAATCACAGCCTGTTTGTGCGCACACTGCAGATCAGTGTGTGTGTGTTTCATTGTTCCTCCATCACACACATCCAGTGGTCCAGTGGTTAAATCTGTGCAGCTGCGATTAACATCACACAGACTCACAAACACGAAAAACACTACACAGTGTGTTTCACACACACACACACACACACACACACACACACACACACACAGAAACGTTTCCAGATGCAGTTGAGAGGACTGACAATTTGATCCCATCGGGAACGGGAAATGACCCTTTGTTCCGAGGATTACGAGTTCACGTTTTAAAAATTCAAGCGTCACGGCCCTTTTGCTTCCATCTGTGATTTCCTGCATTTCCCATGATGCCCTAGGACAGGTAGACCCTGTAGGGCTGCTTTTATTCTGGGAGTGAAACGAGTAAAATCAGCTGCTTTTTTGTTTCTCCTCAGGAAACGTTTCATGCTGCAGTCCGCACAAAACTTTCTGGAGCTCAGGAACTTGCATATTCACTGGGCTCTTCATCATCATCATCATCATCATCATCATCATCATCATCATCATCATCTTCCTGAGCAAACTGCTTTTGTCTCCTTCTCCTCTTCATCCTCCTCTTGATTTCAGGTGTCTCAACTCAGATTTAACCCAATTATTCTGCTGTGATCTCATGGCTCTGAAGCGAGGATCGTCTCTGATCTGTGACGTCGTGTGACTGTGTGCGTGGCCACAGTCCTCAAACTTAAACATTCTTAAAATGAACTCTTCGTGGTCCTTTGAAACTGCTGAGAGTAAAAACAGGAAATGACATCACAGTGTACCCAGACACCTTATCTGTTCAAAACCAAACATTGTCCTGACTTCAGGTGACCTCAGGTGACCTCATGCTGCTGCGTATTTGGAGGTGAACTGCAGTAAAGCGAGGTGTCGACCTGACGGCCAATCCAACGTTTCTGTTCTCGCAGGTCTGACACTTCAAATCCTTAAAGCTCCGCCTGTCAGTGCATCGTCACAGTGACGGACAGAGGACGTGTCCTGCATCACCGTAGCAACAGAGAGTGCAGCATCTCTTTGATCTGCCTCCAGCTGTCTGATGGTTTCAAGCATCAGCGGCTGCAGGTGATAAACTGATCACCTGCAGCCGCACCTGAGCTGAGACATCAGCAGCTTTGAGGTGAGTGCCTGGCTCAAAGGTCACGGCAGGACTGATTATCATACCTGAACACACCTGCAGGGAGGTCTTCATGTTACAGTGTGAACACCCGGCAATGTGGTGTAAACAACAAAAACAAACGCACACGCTGAAGTAACACTCGGGTCTTGTGGAAACATGTGAAGTGGCCACAGAGGAATCAAAAGGTGGAGCTGGAAATGAGCAGCACAGGTGCCCTCCTCCGTTAGTTTGCTTCAACCCACAGGAAGCTGTTTTAAATGAATGTATGTTCTGCTGTATGTTTTGTGTGTCATGTATAAACTTTTGTGAGGACTTCGTAGGAATCTGTTCACAGTTTTCATGTCACTAACAATCTGTTCACACTTCAGAAATAAAAGCATATCAGATTTTTTTTTCCAAGACCAACTGAACATGTAAACCAGAGTCTGTTCTCTGATGTTCTCCTCTGATGGTTTGAAACAGGAAGCTGTTTCTTGGTGGTTTTGTGTGGGTTTGTGGAGCATTGCTCTTTAGTAACAGATTTAACTTCCAGACACGAACAGGACTGACTGATCTGATTGATATTCTCCTTTCTAAAACTGTTCTCCTCCAGAACCAGTTCCACCTGCAGATGGTGACGGGTGTTCCAGAGTCCGGTCTGTCTGATTTGCTGCTGACTGTTCTGCAGCGGTCCGGTTGGCGGGAGGGGACCGCCGTGCTGTGTCGGGGCTGGGAGGAGGCTCGGGGTCTTCTGCAGCTCCTAGACCATCACAGCAGTGCATCGTGGGAGGGCGGCAGGAGAGTCACCTGGCACCTGCGAGCCCTGCTGAACCTGACGCAGTTGGCTCACGATGACACGCAGATCCACGACTTCCTGTCTCGACACTTCCGGCAGAACCAAGCCTCACCAGCCTCAGTGCTGCTGTTCGGGGCCGACCCGCAGTGCGCAGCGGCTGTGCTGCGCAGCGCCCAGGACCTGGGCCTGACGTTACCCATGGTACACTGGGTGCTGGGTCAGCCGCTCAGCCCCGACGTGCTGCACACCATCGGGCTGCCGCTTGGCCTACTGGCCTACGGTGAGGTGGAACGGAAACCGCTTGACTACTACGTTAGAGACGCCCTGCAGCTCATCACCAGGGCTGTTGCTGCGGCGACTGCGGTGAGGCCAGACCTGGCTCTGATCCAGAACACGATGAACTGCTACGACAAACCCAACAAGCACGAGCTGCTGACCTCAGGACAGTACCTGTCCAGGTAAGAGGACACTTTAGTCTCTCAGTTTAGATATCATCACAGAATTGGTTTCACCTTTCTCGATTTGATGTTTTCATAGCTATTTAAGCAAGGACAAAAAACATCACAACCCAAAGAAAAGATTTTACTCTCCCAGTGTTCTTAGAGCTGTGGATTCACAGGGAGGACCAGGTGGACTTCATCTTAGAGCACACCTGAAGCTGAAGACTTACAGTAAGGTAGTCACATGGAGCAGGCCTGATCATTTAGAGCTTTGACTCTTCATACTTAATACAGTTTTATGTAAATCTGTTTCAAAAAAAGCACAGAAGAAATCATTTTTCATCAGTCTGTGCCTCAGTCTGCCATGCTGATGGTTTAGAAGTTTCCCTTACGGAGACAAAATAATTTTATTTAATTATCAAGTTAATTAAAAAACATTGAGTAACACTTTATAATACGACCCAAGCCCTGAAAAGCAAAGTGTGCTTAAGATGCAAGATGGGGAAATATTGTTTTTCTCCAAAATAACCAAGAAATTATGCAGTACTTAAAATTAACTACAGTATAGTTTGTCTCTACTGTACTGTAAAATGCAATTGCATTGAAGTTCCATCAATTGCATTGAAATGCATTCAAATTCCATTAATTACAGAGGAATTACAATCTTATTAAAAGCCCCATTGGACTCCTGGACCCCTATTTATCAATTATTGGTGATAAATGACCTTTAACCTTCTGGAACGTGACTGAACTATGAAGCAAGCACTGCTGAAACAAAGGAGGCTGTCACAAACACAGCAGCTGAGCTCGTTTGGAGGCAGAGCCGATAAGAAGGAAACTGTAACAGGATTAAAGCCTCTGCAGAGGTAGGCGTCAATATGCAGACTGTACAGAGAGGCTCGAATGCAGCCGAAGATCGTCCCAGATTCAGCATTTGAGATAAAACACAGCTCTCATCGACAGACCAGTGTCACCCTTCTGTGTGTCTCATGTTTGAAGCTGCTCTGACTGAAAGGAACGGATACATCACTCTGTTCTCAGAATTAAACATGAATTCTTCTCATAATTAGAAAGTAGTGCAGCAATTAATGTTTATGGTAGATTTAATGAGTTATTTCAGCTTTACTGTCAGCACTGAGATTCAGCTCCAGCAACTGTTTGATGGAAAAACCAGGTGAATTTGATTACACCATCCACACCTGCAGGCAGGAGGAGTTTATATTAATACTGCCTTATATTCATATATACAGTACGTGTGTTGGAAATAAACATGTTGGATCTAGCTGTTATTTATGAGGAAGTTTATTACAGTTCACACTCTCTAACCTCCAGCAGCCTCAGAAGAATAATGTGTTGATGGAAACCAAAATGTTTCTTTCATGGGGATCATTGATGTATTTGAACCAGTTGCTGCCATTAACCAAAGGTGTGTTTCTGAACATGAGATCCAAAGTGGTGCCAGCATTTCTCATTACTCTGAGAGACTTTGAAGGTGCAGTCAGACATTCTTTAAGATATATTTATGAGTAAAGTATTTTTCTATTAAATAGATTAATGTGTAACTTCCAAAAAACTGATAAGTTTAGCTATCAGTAACCTAACACATAGACTTATGATTAATCTATTAAATATGCACACGAGCAGTTGCCAGTTTGCGAAATCCGCCATGTTCCACCATATTTGAATCCTTGGCTGGGAAGGACATCTTCCGTCTGCCTAATGGTTTTGCACATAGGTGACAAGAGACCGGCCACATACATACTAAGCCAAAGGCGGAGGAGAGGAGAAATTACATGCGTTCATGTGTGAATGAGGAACATTTAAATTACTTTCTGCGCCTTCAGACTCAAGATATAAAGCATCATACCTGTGCTATCATCGAAGGAGAAAGAAACAAAAATATGAAGGAACGAGACAACCAGAGGTAGTTGTTAGGTTGATTTTGATAATAGTTGTCTATATTGTACTTAAATTTGTAAACCTTGTTTCAAACTGTATGTTTAGATATTCTTCTGGTCTCCTCCCCCACATGTAGAATGGTGGGGGAGGCTATAGTGTTTAACTGCAGACACATCCTATGTGAAGGTTCTGTTTTCTTATTTAGTAAACTTCCTCCCCTTTATGGCCTCACCTATGCCTGTGTATGGTGGACCGTTAAAGGGATTACACCATATACAGGGTGAGGAAAGATGACACTTTGTGATCAGCAGGAAGACACACATACACACACACAGTGCCTTAGTTTTATGACGCACCACAGGGGGGATCGGATCCTTGCGCTTCATGTTAAAAACCGGTTGAGCTTTACAATGCCACTATTCATTCACTCTCACATTCACACACTGGTGGAGGAAAGCTGCAGTTGTAGCCACAGCTGCCCTGGGACAGACTGACAGAAGCGAGGCTGCCATATCGCGTCATCGGCCCCTCTGGCCAACACCAGTAGGCGGTAGGGTAAAGTGTCTTGCCCAAGGACACAACAACCAGGACAGAGAGAGCAGGGGGATCGAACCGGCAACCCTCCGGTTACAGATGAGCTTCCCAACCCCCTGAACCACGGTTGCCCCACAAACTAGGACTGCTCAATTAATCGAATTTTAATCTCGATTACGATCTGGGCTTTCAACGATCATTAAAAATGACTGAGCCGATTATTAGCCCCTCCCTCGTGCTTTACTCTTGCGCTGCTCCGTGTGGCAAATCGAGCGCACCTCCCTGCATTTCGAACACGTGTCACAACAATTAAGAGCAGCGGTCTCCAACCTTTTTTGCGCCACGGACCGGTTTATGCCCGACAATATTTTCATGGACCGGCCTTTAAGGTGTCGCGGATAAATACAACAAAATAAAACTAGTACCGGTACCGAAAAAAATAAAATTTATTCATAACACACGTGAAAAGAACAAGGAAAACCGAGTAAACGATAAAAACGATAACAAAATAACGCTGAAAACCGATAAAAACCCTGAAAACTATACATTTCACACCTGAGCCTCAACTTTTGTGGCCCGGTACCAAACGACTCACGGACCGGTACCGGTCCGAGGCCCGGGGGTTGGGGACCGCTGATTAAGAGGACCCGAGGGAAGCTCGGAAAGCTAAGCAGAAGTTATTTGGAGAGGAGAGTGACTGCTGTTGGTTGAAAAGAGAGGTAAAAAAAAAACTTCAGTGGTGTGGAAACATTATGGTTCACGGAGTCAGACGTGGATCAAGTAGACATAGTGTGTAAACTTTGCTACGGTGTTGTAGCTGCACCACAGAGCAACACTGTAGCAAAGTTTACTAAACATAGATGTTTACATTTTTCATTTATTTTTTATATTGCAAACATTTGCACTGTTATCAGTATTTGCACACTATTTTATATTATTTTTTGACAATCTTTAAAGTCATTATTCAATACATTGTTATTGTTAAATAAAAATCGCCAAATAATCGAGATCTCAATTTCAGTGAAAATAATCGTGATTATCATTTTTGCCATAATCGAGCAGCCCTACCACAAACTGTGATTTTGTTTGTGAGAGTGTCTCATGATAATGACGTAAGCATGTGCACCGCTTGTGGTAACAGACGTGTGCAGATCAACAATGGATAATATACAGAGTATCACCATGCAGCGTTTAAAGCGTGGAAGTACTGACCTTACTTTGAGTTCGATTCTGTAAAAAGTGACAAAAACATTAGCGTCCGCTGTTCACTGCGTGGGAAGAAAACTTCTTTTTACAGTGAAAAAAAACCCCTAAACTTCTGAGCAAGTACCTAGCACGCTGCCATGAGAATGTGAAACCCCCGGATCCTCCCACTGACATGACCGCTGTGGCACCGGGCAAACCTCCGCCTGCTCCACTCCTGCTAAACAGGTGAAAAAAAAGGCGACAGGACTCAGTGCTGCTGAGTCTTTGATTTGATTTATTTTCTGTTGTGTTTTACTTGCATCTATTTGAAAGACTGAGTGTAAACACAAAAAAATATTTTATTTTATGTGCTGGAATGTGCAGAAAATAGGTTTAAATGTTAAACAAATTTCTTTAAGTCAAAAACTGTGGCATAGAATTTAATTTTTGCTTGATGCAATGTGCATAAAGTTAAAAAATTAAAACTAATAAATCCAGTTTTAAAAAGAGACTTTTTCATTTGATTACATTTTATATGATGGATTATGCAGAAAAAGTAGAATTGGGCTGAAAGGTCTATCACTTTATTACCTATTCAGGTTGTAAATCATGTTTTTAAAAAGTAACTAAGTAACTAATTACTTTTGAAAATGGAGAATTAATCAGAAATTAGTTACAAATAAATTTTTTCAAGTAACATAGTAACCTTAGTAAAATCTCATCCTCTTCCTCCTCACATTAAGCTTCATCTCCTGAAATGAAGTCAGGGCTGCATACGAAAATGTCGATAAACAAGTTCATTTCTGACTCATATCGGACTCCTTTTGTTTAATCAAGAGTTTGATCAAGAGTAAATCAAGGTATACAGTGTTCATTTCTTTTGTCTCCATGTTGGGCGAGTGCTGACTATTGGTATATGTGTGCATGAGGGCAGGAATGCATGTTTGTGTCTGTGTGTGCCTGTTTGTCTATGTCTATGTGTCAGGTCGGGTCTTAGACTCCACGTCTCTGGGAACATCTCAGGCCCCCAGGTGCGGGGGCCTATCTCCCCCCACCACATTCCCTGCTGGTGGCTGATGCCTTCAGCCGTCGGTGTATTGGTGGTTCTTGGTGTTTGGGTGCTCAGGTATGCACTGACTCACTCCTGGTGGCTGCTTGACGGGGCCTGGTGCACGTGGCTCGGTCGGGCTCCTTCCGGAGGGTGGGGGGCTCTCTGACCTCGGGCCTTTGGGCCCGGGGCTCTGCCCACTCTGGTGCAACTGGCTGCCGGCAGAGCCCGCGGACACGTCACCGCAGTCACCTGTAGCTTCTGCACCGCAGCTGCTGGGTGACCCCCTGTATGGGGCTCTCCTCAGCTCTTTCCAGGAGGATGGTGCGGCTGCCCCTCCGGTAGTCCTCCTTGGGCCTCTAGATGTCTGGGGCCTGGATCTCCTCCATGCCTGCTTCATGTCCTGGGGGGCAGGGCTATGGCTCCCCACACTCTCTATCACATACAGTAGGTGTCAAACTCTGGCCCACGGGCCATATTTGGCCCGCAGCCTAACTACATACGAAGCCATACCAAATTATTATTAGAGCTGGCCTACTGGTATTATACAGCTAATATATATATTGTTTAGTATTAAACTTTGCTTGTTCCATATTCAGTTTTTCAGAAAAACTTGTTTGAGTCCATAAGAAGAGATTCATTCTTAAATCTGGAGGAAGATTTGTTTTTCAATAAATATTAATGTTAGCCCGCGAACTTGTTCCAGTTTTTAATTTTGGCCCACTGTGTATTTGAGTTTGACACCCCTGCTCTATCAGATAGTTACATGGAGAAATCTTTTGAATACAAGCGTGCTCACAGACGTGTTCACAGACACACATTATAACTTCCTTGGCTCCTGCTTCAAAGCATACCGTGCGTTGTCGGTCTTGCGTGCTGCTCAGTAACATTCAATATTTATTATTTAGTATTACTTATATTTGTCTTATCTAGGTTGTTGCTGTAGTCTCCATTGTTCTCTTTTGCTTGTTTTCTTTCTTTTTTTTTTCTTCCAGCAGGTGATTCAGTGGACTTCTTAATGTCTTTTCTCATTGTCCCTCTTCCCCTCTGTTTTTCTTTCCCCTCTCCTTTTCTTGAACTTCTCTAAGTCTACGTCTTTCCCTTTCCTATCCCTCAATCATGTGTTTGTCAAAACCTAAAAGCAAAAATAAATAAATAAATAAAAGAAAATTAATAATAATAATAATAATAATAATAATAATAATAATAATAATAATAATAATAAAGATCTAGTGGACCAATAATGATCCACTTGGAAAAATAAATCCGTTGGGCATTTTATTTGGCCTTGAGACAATAATTCTGATTGCTACAGTGCTGAGCTGGACAGGCAAAAAAAAAAGTAAATCAAGGCAAATGCTTCTCATCCAGTATTGGCAGCTGAGGTAAACAGCCTTCCACAGATAGGAAGTCTGATGCATTTGAACTGGGAGGGGTAAGAAAAAAAACTCAGTTGACTGGAATCAATCACCCTCTTACAATGCTGTGATTGCAGCCATTTCCTAACTCTCTGTGAATGGTACTCATGGTCTTTGATCAGTGGTTGCTGATCAGTGGTTATGACATGTCATTCAGTGGGCTAGTTACAGTCATAACATAAATGTACTATTTATAAGGTTGGGCACACCTGTAGTCAGCCGAGACTGAAGAAGCCACTTGGATGATGATGAATCGTTTCTCCTGCTGAAAACACTACGTCCAGATGAACAACATCAACTTTTTTGGGATTTTCTTACCTGGATGATTGGGCACTTTTATGTTATTTTTTTCTTATTTAAAAGCTGAGCTTCATTAATGTTTGTTCAATCTTCTAATGGTGTCCTCCTAGATTCAAAGCCAGCAGAAGCAGCTCTGGGTTCAGTTGTCTGATCATTTCCCTTTGTCTGCTGGAGTTTTATTCTAACATTGAACGTGAGATGGAGATGCTGTTTCTCCTCTGTCAGCATCATGAAGGCAGCTGTTTGTGGGGTCAAGAAGTGAATGATTAGCTTTTATGTTAAACATCTGGACATGTTTAAAGATGTGTTTTCTGTTCAGATTAACTTTATCTGTTACTTCTTCACAGGACACAATAATATGAGATCTTCAGTCTTTCTTTAGATGTCCAAAGTTTAGATGCAGAATCTGATAAACTGGATTCCTCATATTTGACTGAGTCAGAGAAATCAGTTCTTTAAGTGAATCCTGCATTAAAACAGGTTAACATGTTAAACATATCATCAGTCTGCCTTAGTTTTCAGTTATAAACATGTGAACACAGATAATTTTACAGTTTATGACCACAAGAGTTGGTGTGCAAAAATGAAATGAATACTTTTTTAAATTATAGAACAAAAAAAGTAAAAACAGACACTGACTCTACTATGAGAATATCAGTTCCTAAAAGGTGTGAAAGCGAAAATTTGTCAAATACCAAAACCAACAGTTGCACACGAGCTGCAGGAAACTCTGAAAGCTGCATCAAATACTGTGGTGTACATGAAACAGAGCTGCAAGTTTTAGAAGGATAAAAGGTTTAGCTGCTGCACCGGGATTCCTCACAAAGGCAGATCAAACACATTCACAGTAAATTAAATTATACTCGACTGAGATAAAACCAGAGCAGACAGATTATCGGCTGCAGGAGAAGAAAAGGTAAAATGTGAAGTGAAACATTTAATGTTAGAATCATCAAACATGAGGATCTAAGAACACTTAAACTTTGTTCAGGTTGTTTAAGGTTAAAGACTTCAAGACTGCATATCTGCTCACATCTGTCACAGAGAGCTCTGTCAATGAAACTCCACATTAACTTAACCTTTTACAGCTTTCACAGAAAACTTAAATGCCCCAAAGACATGAGAATAAACACAGGACAATTTACAAATTAAAAACCATCTCTGACACAAACATCACGTTATTGTCATGGTTCTGGGTCATTTTGGCCCAGCGGTTTAAGTTTCCTGTGCTTTTTGTCATTTTCTGCATTGTGTTAAGGATTATTCTAGGTTTCCTACGTTATTCTGTTCAGTATTCCCCCTGTGTTGTTGCCTTCTGTTTCTCCACCTGGGTGTCTGCATTTATATGGTTGTGTGAGTTCTTGTGCCATCATGTTTTCCCCAGCCTGTCATGCTCCTCATGTTCTCTCTCCCTCTCCGGTCTACATCTCTGTGTATTTCCTGTTTTACTTTGATAGTCTCTGTCTGTGTCCATCATGTTGTGTTTGCTCTTCCCCTGTCTCATTATTATCACGATTCGTGTCAGCTGTGTTCCCTGTGTGCTCCTACGTTCCTTGTTAGTTTTCTGTGTATTTATGTCAGAGTCTCCCTCAGTCCCTCATGCTGTCCGTTCCCTTGTGTGCCTCTCTGTGCGTTTAATTTATATTTTCCCAGTATAGTTTTGTATCATTTTCCCTTGAGTCAGCAATAAAGCTGCATTTTGAGTTCACCCAGGTGTGTTGAGAGCAGTGTTGGTCAAGTTACTTGAAAAAAGTAATCAGTAACTAATTACTTACCCAACAAAGTAATCCCGTTACTTTACTGATTACTTGTTTTAAGTAATTAGTTACTTTTTAAAAACATGATTTACAACATGAATAGGTAATAAAGTGATAGACCTTTCATCCCAATTCTACTTTTTCTGCATAATCCATCATATAAAATGTAATCAAATGAAAAAGTCTCTTTTTAAAACTGGTTTTATTAGTTTTAATCTTTTAACTTTATGCATCAAGCCTATATTTAATTATATGAAATATTCTCTGACTGGAAGAAATTTGTTTAACATTTAAACCTATTTTCTGCACATTCCAGCACATAAAATAAAATATTTTTTTGTGTTTACACTCAGTCTTTCAAATAGATGCAAGTAAAACACAACAGAAAATAAATAAAATCAAAGACTCAGCTGTCCTGTTGCTCTATTTTCACCTGTATAGCAGGAGAGGGGCAGGCGGAGGGAGGTTTGCCCTGGTGCAGATGTGTCGCAGCGGTCAGTGGAAGGATCTGGGAGTTTCTCTGTGAATTTCCCATTCTGTGGCAGCCTACTCTCGGTGCTTGCTCGGAAGTTTAGGGGGGTTTTTTCGCTGTAAAAAGAAGTTTTCTTCCCAGGCAGTGAACAGCGGACGCTAATGTTTTTGTCACTTTTTACGGAATCGAACTCAAAGTAAGGTCAGTACTTCCACGCTTTAAATGCTGCACGGTCGTACTCTCTCCCGCACACGTCATATTATCCATTGTTGATCTGCACACAGCTGTTGCCACGAACGTCGCACTTGCGTACGTCATTGTCATGAGACACTCTTGCAAAAAAGTCACGGTTTTAGTAACGCAGTAACGCAGCGTGCTAACAGGAAAGTAAGAGTAATCTAATTACTTTTTTTGCAATAGTAATCCCTTACTTTACTCATTACTTGAAAAAGTAATCGGATTACAGTAACGCGTTACTGCCCGTCTCTGGTTAAGAGTCCTGCATTTCGGGTCCAATCTCCTGCCTACCATACAGCGATTCATGAGTTACATTATCTGTAGAACCAAAAAACTTCTTCATGATCGGTGGAAACATAGCGTCTGCGATCATATTGACCAATCAGAGCTGGAAACACATCAGGGTCATCTGTGTATTAAAAATTTAGTTTTTATGGTTAAAGTTAGACGGGGTCAAGCGTTGATCCCGGTGGGAAAGTAATTTTTTATTAAGAGACCATGTTTGAAAAGTATACATCATATTTATTTATTAGCCTATTGACTGATAATTTTGTGATCCATTTTCTTCTGCTCTCAGTTAAAAACTGATAATTCAGTAGACAATGATCCAATAGCACTGCTCACAAGCCCTGCCCCCACTCACATGCAACCCGCTTTTTTTTTTCTGCTGCAGGTTTTTGTCAAACACATCTTTCTCTGGACTCACCGGTCCCGTCCGAGTCCACCAGAATTGGTCTGAGGTTATTACTCTGCAACGATTCCATATCTGGAGTCTGCGGCGGGACGCACTGGGTCAACCCACCTGGGTGACAGTAGGCAGCTGGGAGGATGGCTCGCTGCAGGTGGAGGACCAGCAAGTGTGGCAAGGACCCAAGCCTCACCACAGGATGGATGGGATGGGTGGGAGGACCAGGGGCCGGTGGAGAGCAGGGTTGCCGGTGGCAGGGAGTCGGGTCCGGGTGGTAACCCTGGTGGAACATCCCTTCGTGTTCACGCGGGACGTGGACGACGAGGGCAGCTGCCCGGCTGGTCAATTCTGCCTGGATGCTGCCGCTAACAGCTCAGAGACCCTGGAGAGATACTTCAGGGAAGTGGCAGTTGGGAACAGCAGCTCGCTGCCCAGAGACTACACCAAGTGCTGCTATGGCTATTGTATAGACCTGCTGGAGAAGCTGGCTGAGGACCTAGGCTTTGAGTTTGACCTTTACATCGTCGGAGACGGAAAGTATGGAGCTTGGAAGGGAGGGCGCTGGACCGGGCTGGTGGGAGATCTCCTGAATGGTCTGGCAGACATGGCTGTCACCTCATTTAGCATAAATTCTGCCCGTAGCCGGGTGATCGACTTCACTTCGCCCTTCTTCTCCACCAGCCTGGGCATCCTGGTGCGCAGTAAGGACACAGCAGCCCCCATCGGGGCCTTCATGTGGCCCCTGCACTGGTCCATGTGGGTGGGAATCTTCCTGGCGCTGCACATCACTGCACTTTTCCTCACGCTCTACGAGTGGAAGAGTCCTTATGGGATGACACCTCATGGGCGCAACCGGGTGAGGGTATTCTCTTACTCATCGGCTCTCAACCTGTGCTACGCCATCCTGTTCGGGCGCACCGTCTCCTCTAAGACCCCAAAGTGCTGGACAGGCCGCTTCCTGATGAACTTGTGGGCCATCTTCTGTCTGCTGGTGCTGTCCAGCTACACCGCCAACCTTGCTGCTGTCATGGTGGGAGAGAAGACCTTTGAGGAGGTCTCAGGGATCCATGATGCCAAGGTGAGACCGTAAGGTTAGATTATTTTGTCATGGTTCTGCTGTCAGTGTCAGGATCTTCAGCTGGTCTCCAATCACACGTAGAGCAAGGAGAGTGCAAACAGGACATCCTGAGGGACTAAAACATTTCTGAAGCATCCCTTTGGTTCAGCATATAGGGCTCATACTGGAGATTAGCATCCTGCATCATTATAATAATGTTGGTCAAGGACCAGTTAAATTTTCAGCCAAGTTGGGCAAGAACAACTTGAACCTTCAGTTATCATTAGCCAGGAAGTTAGCAAATGCTCTTAAAAACTATCACTAGCAAAATTTGGCTAACATGAAACCTAACTTGACAATATATTTATTATATTGTATGAATTAATTAAGTGAAGATAAACCTTTATTAGTCCCACACATAGGAATTTTTTTTTAAACTAAAAATAAAACTAAAATTAAAAAAACACTTGAAACACTTACCATTTATTGAAGAAATTTTTACAGTTTTATATAAACAAAGGGGTTTTTGACTTTTACCTCCAAATTATGACATCACATTGTAATTGGTCAGTTGCAATGGTGATCCTGGAACAACAATAATATGAAGATGCAGGAAAAACACTAACAGGGGATATAAGCTACACCGCATGAGATCTCACACAGAGGCCCAGGTCTTACTTGGAGCCTGGTGTTCACACAGCAGGCGACTAAACTCGACCATTTCTCACCTCTAACCATGCCCGGTCTGACACCATCAGTTTCACACTCACACACACAAAATTTGCGGTCACACGGTGAGTTTGAGATACTTGAACTCCTCCACTTGTGGCAGGAACTCATCCCCGACCCGGAGTGGGCACTCCACCCTTTTCCGGCTGAGAACCATGGCCTCAGATTTGGAGGTGCTGATCCTCATTCCCGCTGCTCGGGGTCTTGTTCGCGAGTGATGGGAGAAGGGAGCCGGAGATCGACAGACGGATTGGGGCTGCAGCTGCAGTAATGCGGACGCTGCACCGGTCCGTCGTGGTGAAGAGGGAGCTGAGTGTAAAAGCGAAGCTCTCAATTTACCGGTCGATCTACGTCCCTACCCTCACCTATGGCCACGAGCTGTGGGTAGTGACCGAAAGAACGAGATCGCGGATACAAGCGGCAGAAATGAGCTTCCTCCGAAGGGTGGCTGGCCTCTCCCTTAGAGATAGGGTGAGAAGTTCGGCCATCCGGGAGGGGCTCAGAGTAGAGCAGCTGCTGCTCCACATCGAAAGGAGCCAGCTGAGGTGGTTCGGGCATCTGACAAGGATGCCCCCTGGGCGCCTCCTGGGTGAGGTGTTCCAGGCATGTCCCACCGGGAGGAGGCCCCGGGGCAGACCCAGGACACGCTGGAGAGATTATATCTCTCGGCTGGCCTGGGAACGCCTTGGTATTCCCCCGGATAAGCTGGAGGAGGTGGCTGGGGAGAGGGAGGTCTGGGCCTTTTTGCTTAGGCTGCTGCCCCCGCGACCCGGCCCCGGACAAAGCGGATGAAGATGGATGGATGGATGGATGGATGGACGGTGAGTTTGAAGTGAGACGACCACGAGTGTTTTTCCTGTGAAACATTTTTCAGTCTCATGATAAAGGCAATGTGGTGCTGCTGGTTCAGGCGAGGTCAGATCTGTGTTTGTGAACTCTCTGCAGACTCTTTTCACTCTGTGCTCTCCATCCTGAAACAATTACAGATTAAATTTGCTCTGTGGATCACCTGCCTTGTCATAATTACACTTTTAATTCAGCGGCTGATTGAAGCATGAAGCACGCCTCTCAGTGTTTGCACAGCCGGCACTGCTGGGAGCTCAGGGAGCTTTAATTGGACGTCCATCTGTGTGTGATTAGCTTTTTATTTTATATGTGAAGCCCTGCAGCTTTCTGGGTGCCGCCTATCCTCATAGTGTATCAAGAGGCTGTGAAGGAAATTTCTGGATGTAATCTATAAAATAAAGCATGACTAAGAAGAAACATGAAACTGAATGTGAGCGTGAGTGGCCAGAGTGGCCCTTTACTGTGCAGCTTTGTGGGGTGTTTCAGGTCAAATGTGTTCACAGATGTTTCATGTGTTTCAGCTGAATATGCAACATCCGCTGTTTCCTCTGTTTGTGTGTCCTTCATTCTTGTCCTCTTCCTCCTCTTTGTTGGTGTGTGCAGCTGCATCATCCGTCACAGGGTTTTCGTTTTGGGACAGTGAGGGAAAGCAGTGCGGAGGATTACATGAAGAAGAGTTTTCCAGAAATGCATGAATACATGAGACGCTTCAACGAGCCGACCACACCTGAAGGAGTTGCCACCCTCAAGTAAGAGAGCAACATTCAGCCGCAGGTTATGCTCTGATTCTCTTGGTTCTAACAGAGAAACCAGACTCAGTTCAGTTTTTCTAATTTTATTTATGGCCAAACACAAACAACTCCATTTTTAATTGGAAGAAATCTCTGAATCAAGGAATCATTCAACAGGAATCAAGAAGGGGTTGAGAGGAGATGGAAGAGAGCAAGGGGAGACAGAAAGCGTAGAGGTGTAATGCAGAGAGTTGTATGAACTGAGAGTGATGAAAGTGAGTGAAGAAGAAACAGACATATCCTGGTCAAAAATGACTCCAAGGTTCCTCAGAGTGTTACTGGAGGCCAGAGTAAGCATCTGGTTAGATACCATATTTCTAAGATTTTCAGGGCTGAGTACAATAGCCTCAGTTTTATCTGAATTAAGAAGCAGAAAATTAAAGGTCACCCGGGTCTTTATGTCTTTCAGACATTTCTGCAGTTTAACCAATTGGTGTGTGCTATCTGGCTGCATGGATAGATAAAGTTGTGTGTCATCTGCATAGCAGTGAAAATGTATGCTATGCCTTCTGATGATGCTGCCTAAGGGAAGCATGTATAATGTAAACAGAATTGGTCCTAGCACTGAACTCTGTGGAACTCCATAATTAACCTTAGTATGTGAAGAGGACTCTCTATTTACATGAACAAATGGCTATCTGTTCATATCAATCTATTCGATAGATATGATCCAAACCACTGCAGCAATTCATCAAGTAACCAGTTTCAAATTTCCCACGTGTGGGACTAATAAAGGTTATCTTATCTTATCTTAAGTAATTGAAATAATTGGATTAAAAAAATTCTGGACATGAATTCATTGCTTTGATGCTTCGTTTAATGCATGGCTCTGTAGCTCACCAATGTGTTAAAAAATGTAAACGCAAGTGTTTCACCCACATTTGTGACTGAAAAACAGAATTGAAATACAAATGTATTTAGAAGCAGCATATGAATATAAAGCCTGGCCCATGCAGCCCCCAGTTTTAAGCAGAAACACTGATAACACAACAGCAGCAGTGACTCTGGTACAGTTTGTTTCCATCCACTGCTGTTTGTTTTACACAGAGAAAAATCTGGAGTAAGTCTCCAGAAGTTGTATTAAAATATGCAGATGAACTGGTTAAATTATACAGCTTAATGAAGGCTGATGGCACCATCCCTATTTTACATGGAAGCTGCAGCAGGAAATGCATCCAGTCCGGAGCTGAAGTGTGTGGGGGGTATGGGGTGTACTAGACCTTATGAATATCAAGGCTTTTGTTTTCAGATTAAGAGTGAAATAATATGAAATAATGTGTTAAAAAAACTTCATTAATATTTAAAAATATGAAAATAAAAACTTTTTTCACAATCTAATTAAAATGTACATGGGCCAGTACTCTTAGCCAATAATCTGAGGGACACTGAATTATTAATATCAATTAATGTATATACCATCATAACATCTGTTTTCAGCAGCACAAAACCTTGCCTCCTATAAATGTCAGAAAACCTTCCAATGGTTTAATGATGGTATAAACAGATGTTATATACCATCATAACATCTGTTTTCAGCAGCACAAAACCTTGCCTCCTATAAATGTCAGAAAACCTTCCAAGAACACAAAGTAAAGGTATTTTTTAGTTTAGATTGCATATATATCTTATTTTAAAATGGAAACCATTGAGCAGCTCAATTCTGACAGATTCTGAAAGACAGACATCGTCTCTTTTTATGGAACATCCTCTGATGATTTATAAACGAACAGGATTTTCTTGTGTTTTTATTTAGGCTCAAATCAGTTTGATGTTTGAAGGCTCACAGTGACGTGAACTAATAACTCTCCCCAAATGCGTTACACCAAAAGTAAGAAGCCTTTTTTGTAAAATGTAATGGGTAGAAAGTACAGATATTTGTTTAAAATTTTAGGGAGTAAAAGTAAAAAGAAGTAAGAAAAAAAACTACTTGAGTAAAGTACAGACACCTAAAACTTCTACTGACGTTTAGTAACAAAGTATTTGTACTTCGTCACTTACCACCTCTCAGCTGCAGCACTAATTCAACCCCTGCAGCACAGTATCTGTAATACCTACAGCATGCTCTAATCCAGTGGTTCCCAAACTTTTTTTGCTAGCCCCCCCCTTGTTTTACAAGAAAATCTCCCACACCCCCACCACAAACACATCCTCCAACCACACACACCCATAACGACAAAGGTATGTGCCTTTTTTCACGTGACACTGTGCGCCACATTATTGTTTACATGAGATGAATTTCTACAATGGCGGATAAAGACAAAATACTGTTACTGTTAATCTGACTATCTGCAGTTTTTACACGCTTACAAATACACACGCAGTTACTGTTCCTCCATTTAGAAAGCCTGAGGCGTCATGGTGTAATTATTTTATGTGTAGTTGTTTTTTTCCTGTGTAATAATATTCAACATTGCTATCAATACATTTTTCAAAAAATGCCTCTCTGTGCAAAATGGGTTCAACTGTGGGATACTGTGATTTGGACAGGGAGGGGAAATTGTGGCAGAATCAGCCTGATGTTTTTTGTATCCCACTGTAACTTTACTGTATAAAGAGCTAACATCTCCAAAACGTCAGGAGTAGTTAGTCATTATAAGAAGTGTTTGTGAACTAAAAATCACGAATATGGGATACTTTTTGTCCGTGATTTGGGCAACCCAGCGCGAGCTCCCGACGCAGGGGAAACAAATTCTGTCGGGGAGACCTACTTTGGCACTTATGCAGGTGAAGCCAAAGGCAAGATGTGCTTCATCATATTTTCTAGTATTTGGCTTGGAAGGAAGTTGGTTTGGAAACATATTTGGCTAAGTTTCATCTTCTGCTTTGCATTTGTGTGGGAGCCCCGTCAAAAACCTGTCCAAAATGCTAAGTGTCCAAGCATTCTTCTTCTTTCTTTTTTTTTCTCATACCGCGCCCCTCCTGCAATGGCGCCCCCCACTTTGGGAACCTCTGCTCTAATGTTCTAATAGGATATTATGGTCAACAGTATCGAACGCTGCACTGAGGTCTAGCAGGACAAGCACAGAGATGAGTCACTGTCAGAGGCCATAAGAAGATCATTTGTAACCTTCACTAAAGCTGTTTCTGTGCTGTGATGGTCTCTGAAACCTGACTGAAACTCTTTAACCAAGCCATTCCTCTGCAGATGATCTTTAAGCTGTTTGACAACTACTGAAAGGAAGGTTAAAGATCGGCTTATAAGTAGCTAAGAACGCTGGGTCAAGATACGATTTAATTACTGATACTGTGGTATGTAGGTGATTGATGAAGATAGGCCGATCATAATTAAAACTGAACATCCCAGCACAGTAGAGGCTCGGACTGGAAACACGTCAGAAGAAAACAGGAAGACATGACGTGCATCATTGTCTGTGTGTGTGGTTTTGGAGTTTTCCGTAGTAACAGTGTGGCTCTGTGTTGAAGGACAGATCCTCCTCAGCTCGATGCCTTCATCATGGACAAAGCTCTGTTGGATTACGAAGTCTCCATCGATGCCGACTGCAAACTGGCGACAGTCGGGAAACCGTTTGCCATCGAAGGTAAGCAAGCAATACTGCTGGTGTTCTGTCTGTGTTTCGGTCAGGTCAAAGTGTACATTTGCTGTTTCTGTTTAGGTGACTTCCTGTCAGTGTTTTCTTTTAATTGGACTAATCAGAGGAGAGGAGCAAAGTTGTGTGATAGTTTAGCGATTTAAAGATCAGCTGGTGAATCAGTCAAACAACCTTGACATACTGAGGGGTGTAAACATCATAGTTCAGAAGTTCAGAAAACAAGCCAGCACTATGAAACTCGTCAGGTGACCTGAAGCTTCAGATAACAAGAAACAGAAAAACTGATCTGAGTCTGAAGCCAAATTGTCGAGTCATTGTAGAGAAAGATGAATGCTTCACTGTTGGTGCTCTGATACAGCATCACTATTATCAAAATGGCGACTAACAGAAAAAAGGTGACATGAAATCGTTCCATCCATGGAGTGAAGCTGAAGTTTACGTGATCCCTCAACACACACAATAAAAACAGTTTTAATAAATAATGGAAATAAAGAGTCCACAGCTGTTAGTTTCATCTGTTTCTCACTTTCATAGTTTCAGGTTTACATTTACTGAGGGTCTGCACCAGTCCTGCGTCACTGTTCTTTTTTTTTTTAGCTGTTTGGACAAACTGAATCTGCAGATTTGACAAAAGGCACGGAAGATGGGTGGGTGTACGTGAGGGACCAAGCAGCCAAGGCATAGAGGACACAGGAAAAAATATATTCAAAATTGGTTTTCTTTATTTTAACCCTCAAAAAAACGTTTAAAAAAATTCAAAAATATAATTAGAGGGCCCATAAAAGAGGTCAACTAAATATAACTCTATAAAATGTAATTTCCAGAACCTTAACAAAGTGGACACAACTTAACTCACAAACTGACCTCATTACAAGACACAAGAGGGTTTAGCCAAACCATTTACACACAATAGGAAGGAAACAAAAACAAACACTAATACTAACTAAGCACAGAATAACATAAGTAAACCTAAAACATCCCTGTTTCTGTTAAGAACATTGTTGGTCCTGCTGAGCAGGCATTTTGTTTTCAAAGTCTTTAGCCACGCCTTTTGCCCAGACAGGAAACAGCTACTGCCCCACACCAGGTAACTCAAAGAAAGAAAAACATAATTAATATAACAGAAAACATTTTTAGAAAAACCACACAATGCTATTATGTGCATGCTTTGTAATATCAGTGTTATGTTTAGGTAAAATGATTAATGAATCATATTAGTGAAGTGGCTGCAAACCAAATAAATAAAGTGAACGAATGGAATTGTTTTACCCATATGTGGCTGATGCCATCACAGTGTAGGACCAGATTTAGATGGAGAAGAAGACCAATGTAGAGGCAGGCCTACAAACCAAAGCTGACAGGAAATTATGTAGATCAGCACAGTGACTCGTCTCTATGAGGTCAAACATTGGGTTGAAACGTGAATAAAGTTTAAATTTGAATATGAGCAGTAAAAGTTTCCCGCTCTGACCTTCAGATGAACCATAATTAAGATTTTCTTTTAGTTTAATTAGACTTCGCGTCATCCTCCAGAATAATTACTGCTTAGACCTCTTAATTAACAGGTCCGTGGTTTTCTCTCCTGATTTATTCGACTTCCTGTTCTTGGCTCAGACATCCGTCTGCTCACTCCACACAAACAGACATGAACAATGCCTGATGTTGCTGTTTGTATTGTTCACCTTTCTGATGTTTTTTCTTCCTCTCAGAGCCTCTGAGGTTCAGCTTTCTGTAATATGAGCCTGATCGCCTGTTATTGATTGTTGTTGACAGTTTCTTTGTTTGTTGTTTGTGTGTCGTGTTTTTGTTTTGTTTTTTCTTTTATGCTCAATAACATCTGTCTGCTCAAATGTCTGATTTCTCTCTGCAGTTCCTGGACAGATAGAGAAACAAATTATGTACTGCCGTTTATGCCGTTTGTTGTCTTTATTGTTTACTGTTTATTTGTTTCCAGGTTACGGTATCGGCCTCCCTCAGAATTCTCCTCTGGCATCCAATGTCTCCGAGTTCATCAGCAGGTACAAATCCGATGGTTACATGGACCTGCTGCACGACAAGTGGTACAAAGTGGTTCCGTGTGGGAACCGTGTGTTCGCCGTTACTGAGGTCAGTGTGACAGCAGCACACCTGTGTGGCCGTGGCCACCTGTTCCTTTCATGAAATGTATTTTATTTCAACCTTCTCAAAGCCAACAGAACAACACGAGGAGGCGTCTGGACACTTCAGATCTGGACTGGATATTTTTTCTGACTGTGCTCAGGTGGGCAGATGCTGTCCCCTGCTGGTCACTCTGAGACACAGCTATCAAACCTCATAAAGGCAGATTAAAAAACATAACACAAACTGCAGTCGGCAACAGGAAACCAGTTAGCAACACAGCAAGAAACCAGCTGCTGACACACTGCAGGCACAGAGGACAGGGCAAATACATCTTCCTGCTCTTAAAACAAGCTGCCTGCTGACCTTAGATCAGTTACATCTGTGCGTCCATTTAAAAACAGACTCAAAATCTCTTTGTTTGCACAGGCCTGCACTCATCAGGTGTTTTTTTGTTTTGGTTTATTTTAGTTTTATATTTTGCTCTTTTCAATGCCTTTACAATTTTAAGCATGCACAGGTTCTTATGTTTTTATCTTCTGCGTTAAGCATGTTCCATTTGGAACTAATGAAATGTGGTAAATAAGTAATCGCCACTCCCTTCTCTCTCAGACTCTTCAGATGGGCATCAGCCACTTTTCCGGACTCTTCGTGTTGCTGTGCGTCGGCGTGAGCGGCGCTTTGCTGACTCTGGCAGGCGAACATGGTTTTTACCGACTCGTTCTGCCACACATCCGCCGCCGTCAGAACCTAAAGTACTGGCTGCACACCTCACAGGTAAGTCAGAGAAGGATGATCTCAGCTGAGTGCTTTTATATAATTCATTCATGTTTGTGAAAAACTAAATGAGAAAACTAAACGCTCTGTGTGACAGAAAATCCACCGAGCTCTGAACATGACGTACGAGGACGTGAAGAGGCAGCGAGCTGAGAAAGAGAAGAGGTCAGTCTCACCATCTGAGCTCAGAGTGTTTAGGTTAACTTTGATGGGAGTTGCAAGATGTCAACAGAGAACAGAACAACCTTAGGCTTCAATCTCCAGTTATTCTTTCAGTTATGAAGCTGATTTTATAATCCATGAATGAGAAATACGATAAATATAAACTTTCATGAGCAAAAACACTGTTGAAAAAGTCTTGGTTTTAAATTAGAAACACATGACCTTATAATGTTTTTTTCAGTTCTTCAAGCTAAACGTCTCCTTTGGAGTTTAGAGATTTCTTATCCACATATTTCTCACTGACTTATGTGCATTATTCTGAGCCTAAGGTCTTTGTCTGTGTTCAGCTGTAACCTGCACAAGTCTCAGCCCCCTCCGGCCCCTCCCGCTCCGGGAGCTTCAGCCAAATGGAACAACGAGACGAGCAAGGACGCCGATGCCGCAGCTACCGCCGCTGCTGCCAAAGATGCCAGAGACTTCAAAAGAGTCCACTTCAACCTGGAGACGCTGAACACCCGCCGTCTGCTTGCTCGTCTTGCAGTCTCTGAAACCAAGGGAGGCAGCGCCATGGCTGAGAGGGAGGGTCCAGCCAAGCCGAAGGCGGGGCCAAACAGCAGGCTATGTGAGAATGGAGGACCGGCGGCTTCGTTCACCAACCGACTGCTCACGCTCCCCTCCTCATCCTCCTCTGCAAGACACAATGCTTCAGCTCCAGCCCCCACAGCCGCGGCGCTTTCTCCGCCTGCTACTTCCACCCCTGCCCCCGTTACCATAGCCCCGCCTGCCTCAGATGCCCCACCCCGTGTTGCTGTGGCTCCGCCCCGGCCTGGCGAGCTGGAGGAGCTGGAGGAGGAGATCGAACAGATGAGGGAGAAGTTACGGACAGCTCTGGCAAGGAGAGCTGAGATTCAGACGACTCTAACCAAACCCACTGTCACAGTGACAAGCGCCCCATCATCCGTTACCACGACAACCATTATGGCGACCCCAACAACGACAGGAGCCACGCCCATTCCCATACCCACCATTACCCCAGTAACAACCCTTCCTTCCAACATGAAATGCGTAACGACCATGACCGACCCGCCTCACAAAGTCCTATCTAAAGTCCGGCCCCTCCATAGCAGCCTGGCCAGTCAGAGGAGGTGATGTTCTCTGGAAAGGTCACGACACGGCGGCCATTCTAATCAGCAGTGAGGAAAAAAAATGTTCCTTTTATTTTGTTTAACTTTCTCAAGTTCTCAAAGAAGTTGATTGGACAGAAAACATCAAAGAGCCCTGAAGCTAATCAGATGATTGGTTACCTAATCAATATTTTTAGGCTGGATGAAATTATTGAACCCTTTAGAGTACAAACACTTTATATTTCCAGCTAAAATTAGAAATCCTGTGAAAACATTAAAGAAAAAATGAAATTGTTTCAATTACTTTATAAAATAAAAAATTACTGTTGAGAAAATATGCTAATTTAAATCCATAAATCTTAAAATGAAAGTCTGAAGATCAGGTAACATGCCCCAAACCCGAACCTTTATTATTTTACACATTTCAAAGTTTGAATAATCACTCAAAGACCAGTTATTTTATACACAAAATTTATTATTTTGTAATATTACTAATATTAGTAATTAGTATTGAATCAGTATTACTGTGAGTACAGTTTGTTTTTCAGGGTTTTTTACTCCTAAACGTCAAAGACAATCTATTTAAAATATTTTAATATGATATATTTATCACTTTAAAAGTGATGTTTTTTTGTCAATTAAGTGGTCAATAAAAAAAATATCTTTTAATGTTTTTCAGTCACAAGTACAGCTTGTGAAGTCTAAAGTCTGTCAGATAAATTATGTAAACTGAGGAAGAGAAGAAGACCAGGACGTGAGCCTGAGGTACACCGAATTTAATGAGTTCTTAGTTTGAGCCAAATACAGAATAATGTAGCAGTTGTATTATAGAAGTGCATATTCCTAAAGAATCCAGAGACTTATTTTTGCATATTTTTACATATTTAGTAACAAAACAAATAAGTTTGTATATAATTAAAATAGCTGCAGTGAATCTAAAGATTTTATTCTTTATTTTTATATAAAATCAGAGTCTGATGTTCAGTTTCCACCTCTGACTGGTTAAAACGGCCGCCGTGACAGAGACTGAAGAGCATTTCTGGAACTTTCTAAAACTCTGGCGGTGCACAAAAAGCATGTCCACTCTTTAAAAAGAAATTACAAGAAGTACACATACCACCAGACACAACATGAACAATAAAGCTGTTTCCTGTTGGGAACAGAAACGGTGGTGTTCATGCAATAACATCGTTAGTTCTTCACATAGACGTAACTCCTCTTCATGTAACATGAACATGGTTAGTGTAAGCAGTATGCCGAAGGTTTTTATTAGAGTCGCTTCACTACAGACATGAAACCTTAAATGTTCCCACAGAGCCTGAACCCATCCCCGAATGTGACTTTAACCCCACCAATAACCACACACCAAGAAGTTAAACTGTAGAAATGTCTTAAAGACATAAACACCTGGATGACCTCTATTTTTCTGCTTCTAAACTTCTAAAAACTGAGGTTATTGTACTTGGCCCTGAAAATCTTAGAAATATGGTATCTAATCAGATACCTACTCTGGATGGCATTACCTTGGCCTCCAGTAACACTGTGAGTAATCGCGGAGTCATTTTTGACCAGGATATGTCCTTCAGCATCTACATTAAACAAATATTTATCTTTCTTCAAACATGTTTCTTAGAAACACTGAACTGCATCACTTTCCAAACTAAAGATGAAGAAATGTTCAGATTCTCCAGAAAACATGAAAACTTTTGTTAAACCTTCAAATGGTCTGAAAAGTTGAGGATGTTTTCACTCTGTTTGGTACATTTACAGGTTTCTCATAAAAAAGAAAGAAAAAAAATTGATTTGTATTTTATTCATTCATTCAGTTTGTTTTTCATCAGTTAAACTTAAATCTGAGAGATGAGCCTGAGTTTTGACTTTCAGATATTTTACTGAGTTAAATCCATTATTCATCCTGTTATTCTTCCTAAGTGTTTTTATGATAATTAATAAAATCGACTTTCTAATGAAGTCTGTGACGTTGTATTTTACTGGTTGATCTGATTTAACCGAGGAATCGGCTGGAGTTATTAAAAGCTTAAACCTCAGTGTCAGTCTAAAATTTGTTAAACCCTCTGTTTTATTCACAGCTAACAAGCTAGGTGTAGAATGATCGATCAGTGATTTGTTATAACCAGTGTTGGTCAAGTTACTTGAAAAAAGTAATCAGTAACTAATTACTGATTACTTCCCCAAAAAAGTAATCCCGTTACTTTACTGCTTACTTATTTTCAAAGGTAATTAATTACTTAGTTACTTAGTTACTTTTTAAAAACACGATTTACAACCTGAATAGGTAATAAAGTGATAGATCTTTCAGCCCAATTCTACTTTTTCTGCATAATCCATCACACAAAATGTAATCAAATGGAAAAGTCTCTTTTTTTTTTTTACTTGTTTTATCAATTTTAATCTTTTAACTTTATGCATCAAGTAAAAATTAAATTATATGCACCATTCTCTGACTTGAAGAAATTAGTTTAACATTTAAAGCTATTTTCTGCACATTCCAGCACATAAA
Source organism: Maylandia zebra (assembly GCF_041146795.1). NCBI lineage: Eukaryota > Metazoa > Chordata > Actinopteri > Cichliformes > Cichlidae > Maylandia > Maylandia zebra. Next base: position 10,428,811 of record NC_135188.1, read on the forward strand.
ATAAAATATTTTTTGTGTTTACACTCAGTCTTTCAAATAGATGCAAGTAAAACACAGCAGAAAATAAATAAAGTCAAAGACTAGCGGTCCTGTTGCTCTATTTTCACCTGTAAAGCAGGAGTAGGGTAGGCGGAGGTTTGCCCTGGTGCAGGTGTGCCGCAGCGGTCAGTGGAAGAATCCGCGAGTTTCTCTGTGAATTTCCCATTACGTCGTTGCGCACTCGGTGCTTGTTTAGGGGGGTTTTTTCGCTGTAAAAAGAAGTTTTCTTCCCACGCACAACGGACACTAATGTTTTTGTCACTTTTTGTGGAATCAAACTCAAAGTAAGGTCAGTACTTCCACGGTTTAAACGCTGCATGCTCATACTCTCTCCCGCACTCGATATATTATCCATCGTTGATCTGCACACAGCTGTTGTCACGAACGTCGCACTCGCTTACGTCATTGTCATGGGACATTCTCGCAAAAATATCACGGTTTTAGTAACGCAGTAACGCAGCGTTCCTACAGGAAAGTAACGGTAATGTAAATACCGTTTTTGCGATAGTAATCCCTTACTTTACTCGTTACTTTAAAAAAGTAATCAGATTACAGTAACGCGTTGCGTTACTGCCCATCTCTGGTTATAGCACAGCTTTACTGAGTGTACAGTAAGCATCCATCAGTCATTACAATAACAATACCTCTTAATGCTGTAAAAGGTATTGCAACGACATAAAGCTGCCATACACCTTGGCTTAAACCAGTATAAGACGTCTTAGCCACAAGAGCATGCATGTAGAAAGTATGCACCTATGCTAACAGTTTCCTTTGTTTTCTAGCATTTACACTAAACTAACACAAAATGTCATCTGCAGATGTGATGAAGGGTATACTCAGTCATTTTTTTCTTTATTTTAATAGAAGAAAATACTGTACTCATAAATATACATTGATTAGTGAGTAGCTACATCTTCCAACAATTGAGGAACCTTCATGAACTTATCATTAATGTATTAAAAATAGATAACAGCTGCCATGTTGCCCAACCATCTTGAATACAGTGATTTCTGTTCTGCCTAATCAGCACAGCGATTATAGACTGGCCCCATACCAGAGGTGGAGGAGAACAGAAATGGTAGGCATTGGCATGCTGTGGACGGGCATTTTAATTCCTATCTGCATTTCAAACTGAAGATATCAAGGATCAAATCTATGTTTTATCATTAAAGAAACAAAAACATGAAAGGGACAATGCCACCACGATCTCATCTCATCTCCTGAAATGAAGCTGGGGCTCTAACACATGAAAATGTGCATAAACAAGTTATTTGCAATACTGTCATAGTTACTTAATGTGATCAGAAAAGAAACAATCTGCTGACATTTATAGGTGAGATTTTACACTTTGTTTCCTGATGAGGTGTTCGCGGACCTGTTAGTTCTGGGGAGTTGTAATGCAATCAGTGTTCCTGTTCTTGATCTTGTGACATTTTTGGAAATTCAAACAGAAATGTGGTTGTTGTCACTTTAAGAGTTTCTCTCTTTTTATTTAAAAAAAATCTTTTAGATAATTTCATCTCAAATATTGAAACAGGTGTTTGTAAAAATAAACCACTGAACCTTGTTCACACAGAGAATTATAAACATTTAATCATGTTAAAAAAAAAATTTAACATCTGTTTTCTGATTGATCAGCTCTTGTTGAGAGCAGCTGCCAGCTGGTTGTAGCTCATCTTCCTCAGTATCTCCTCAGTTACCTCCTTGGCCCCCTCGGCGTGGTACTTCTGGACCATGAGGTCAACAGTTCTGGTTCTGTCTGCGGCCTCCAGTCGGCTGACGGAGATCGGATCAGTCCGGAGACTCAGGAAGCGCTGGAAGGTTTTCAGATCCTCTGAACCGAGACGGTTGAGCATCTGCAGCAGCTGCAGGGTCGCATCTTCGTCCTGCAAGTCCAGCACCTTCACTGACATGGGAGAGACCGGAACACAGATCAGACCAGATCCACACACATTAACTGATCTGCAAGACCGGTAATGTTGTGGTGATGGAGCTGTACTCCCTTAAGATGGTGTCGAAGAGGCCAAGATAAAGACAATGCTGGACAATACCTCCCACCCACTCCATGACGTACTGCCCAGTCACAGGAGCACGCTTAGTGAGAGACTGAGATTACCCATAATGCACCACTGAATGACACAGGAAATCATTTCTCCCTGTGGATATCACATCCAACTAATGCACAGTACACACTGCATTAGTTACATCATTTTGCACATCCCCTACAGTAAAATAACAAATAACATTTAAATAAAGTTTTACAGTTTAGGGTAAAATGTCAATCATATATTTTTAATCTTTGTAAGATTCTGGATATTTATAATTGAGCTATTTGTTTATATTAAAGCTATTTTTTTATATTCTGTAATTTTGTAATATATTGCATTATTTCATTTCCTCTGGGATTAATAAAGGATTCTGATTCTGATGTTTATAGATCTGTCTGTGTGAACAAAAAGATCTGAGGTCACTCTGGATTAAACAGATTATTCAGATTAAGTCATCAGAAATGTTTGAAACTACAGTTATTAATTAAAGTTATGTTATCACTGTTACCTGATAAACATTTCTCAGGTGGAAAAGCTGAATTTCTGATTAGCTGATGAAAGAGTAAGTTTGGTTTGATTAAAGCCTCTAAAGGACAAAAAGCATGTCTGGGGGCAGCAGTCTGAAACTGCTGGACACCAGCCAATTAAAGGACAGGATTCAGACGCATGAGCACAAACTGGGAGCCAGGAAAAAAACACTGGTCAGGACAGGCAAACGTTCAATGGAGATGTCTGGCTGAAACAATCAAAGAGAAGCTGCAGGTTCACGAGTCTCCATGATAAAGTCTCACATTTTCAAGAACCATGGTGTGTTTTCAGTTTGACTATAAATCAACTACAGACACAGGTAAAAGAAGGTCACATGTAGTGTGAATTACCTTTTAGCTGAATGTCTCGGGCCCAGACCTCACACTCTTTGTTGCCAAACACCCAGCCGATCAGACGGGATCCAGCCACATGACTCCTGAGCTGCAGCCTCACTTGTGTGGCTCCAGCCTTCAGCTGCACCTGGAATGACGGCAGGAAGTTGTTGTAGTCTCTGAAGTTCACGAACTTTGATATCTGAAACGATAAAAACAAGAAATGAGCTTCATGAGAGTGTGTGTGTAAAAATTAAGATCAGGGTCTAATCAGGAAGCAGCGTCAACAAACTCAGCTTCCTGTTTCTGAACAGCTGATGGAGTTTCAATTCGAGGATTCACCATGGCAATGGTAAACAAAGAGAAAGTAAAGCATCAGGTGAGAGCAGGTGAGAGCAGGTGAGAGCAGGTGAGAGCAGGTGCAGCGTCCAAGTGACATACCTCTGGCTGGATGACTGTGACGGGCTCTCCAATCAGTTTGTATGTGTGATTTGGGATCAGTTCACAGTCAGGAATAGCTTCGACGTACTCAGCCCCAATCCGCCGCTTCCACTCCTTTCTCACCTGCACATCAGGTGATCAGTCAGCAGTCAGAGCCACAAAGACTGATTCAGGTATTTGTTACCGGTGTCAGAGGATATCATTTCAAATATAAATCATTTGAAATTTAAACCTTTCACTGCACTTTTCATGGATATTGTAAGGACCCTTCAGGCAGGGCCTGCTTACCTGAGTGAGGCAGACATTCCTGGGCAGCAGCAGGACAAACAGTGTGGAATTTGTGGGTTGAGAGAAGATCAACACCAGGCCAGCAATCTGGTCACTGGGCGCTGGGGTCACCAGACCAAAGCACGAGAAGCCCGAGATATCAACTGTCACATGACTATCGGTCACCTGACCTGGAGTGATAAAGTCCACACAGTCCCCAGTGACATGAGCTACAGATAGGAAGTGCTGACCACCATCTGCAAGATAGAAAAACATTCATCCAGAGACTATCAAGAAACGTCAGCCAGCGATGGCAATTCAGACGTGTCTGACATGGTAACCCTGGAATGAGCCAAACACAAAATGTAAATCTAAACTTCTCTCCAAAGTCTCGGACTCAGAGGATTAAACAAGATCAGAAAGTATTTTTCTTTCCTCCAAAACATCAGGCGAGGATGATTTCTTCTGCAGGTTCTGTTTGCTGTCATGTGAATGTGAAGTTTGACCTCATGGTGGGACTGTGACATGTAACTGGCAGAAAACATGTCAAAGAAACAGTTAGTGACCTGAGAGCAGCTGGCAATGCGGCAGGTGGAGTCGCTGGAAGCTCCCAGTCAGCAGGTGGAACCTGAACAGAGCTCCTGCCACCTGCAGCCCTTTAGAGGACAGGAAGTCCACATCCCAGGGAACCATCTCATACACCACGTCACCAAATCCCTCCAACACCAGGCCTGTCACACTGCACCTGAACACACCGTGCTGCTGGCAGCGCAACCTGGCAACATGGAAACATTACTGTTTATTTGTTAGCTCTTAACTGTGAGGTGATATTCAGAGCATCTAGACAGTGTTCACAGCCTTAAATTGTATTATACAGCCCTTTGCTGCATGTCTTCCCCCTTCTCTCTCTGTGCGCGCTTTCCTGTCGTTTCTTCACTGAGCCTTCTAATAAAGTTGAAAATGGACAAAAAAATATTTGTTTATAGTTTTTTCTCTAATTGATCTTCTGAGTTAACTTCAGTAATTACTTCCTTCAAACCATCAATGTGTCTTTTAGACCCCATTCCTACAAGACTCATCAATGAAGTCCTGCCATTAATTAATGCTTCAATCTTAAATCTGGTCAACCTATCTGGGGGTTTGCTCACTATGTGTTTATACACCACTCTGCATTTAATCATTAGTGAGTCTAAACAAATCTAAGATTGTCTTCATACAAGAAACACATTCGACCACGTCAGACATAAAAATGCTGACTACAAGATGGCCAGGTCACTACTTCAAACTCCAAAGCTCATCAAAGATCCATAGGGAAGGTACATTATTGTTCAAGTTAATATCCTATAACCTGCAGCGGCTCCTGGGCCTGGCAGATTAGTACTACATAGAAGTGAAGAAGTGAAATAATTGAAAAGGAGAGGGAGGCTGAGAACAAAGAGCTTGTAGAACTGGGGGATCATATATAGATAAGAACCGGAAGGAGCCTGTTGGGAGGCATCGTCCCGCTCTCCATCGATGTCGGTCAGCTTCGGCTTCGTCCCAGACGAGGTTGACGGTTTGCAGATCCTCCATAAATGTTCAATGCCATGTGATCTTTGGCTAGCCTTGCTTTCCCTTGGCAGTGCGCGGGAACCATGTAATGGGGCTCTTGGCCAGGCGATGAGCGGGTAGATGTAGAATATGGCCCGCAAAGTGGAAGCGCCTTTCGGCAACAACATCAGGCTGAGGGACGGGTGACTGCTCTTCATAAGACCTCTTTGTTCGTTATCCGGTCCCAGTAGGAAGGATGCCAGTATTGATTCATCCATTCATCCATTCATATCCTTTTCAGGGTCGCGGGACCCGTGCAGCTGTCAACCATCCAGCCGCAGCAGTGGGAGTTGGAGTAGAGACCACGAAGGGCGTCTGCAAACTGCTGGGGGACTCCATAGTGATGTAGGATAGCCCATAGTCGGCCGGTGGACGCTGTCAAAAGCCTTCTTGAAATCGATAAAATTGATAGAAATCTTTTTTTGGTAGTCCAGTGTTTGTTCAACAATCATGTGGAGGGTGAAGATTTGGTCGACACATGACCAGCCACTCCGAAAACCAGCCTGCTCTTCTTGCAATCGCTCGTCCCCTGCATGTCGTAGCCGACTCAAAAGAACAAGGCAATGAGGTAGAAAGAACAAACCATAGTATAAAATCGCTCAACTGAATGCTCCTATAGGGATGTGATGCAAACTAGAAGACTAGACAGAGACTAGACTCATTGAGATCATCAACAAGACTGGCTCTCTTCCACACTGTGTGTTTTGTACTGTATTCCTCCCCTCACCCCCAATCGGTCGCAGCAGATGGCCCCTCCCTGAACCTGGTTCTGCAGGAGGTTTCTTCCTGTTAAAAGGGAGTTTTTCCTTCCCACTGTCGCCAAGTGCTTGCTCATAGGAGATGATATAGTTGTTGGGGTTTCTCTGTGTTATTGTAGGGGGTTTACCTTACAGAATAAAGTCATCCAAGTGACTTTTTCAGTTTGAAGAAGAAGAAAAAGAAGTGATGAAACATTTCTCCCACTGAAAACGCTATGTCCAGATGAACAGAATCAACCTCTTGGTGAATACCTCAAAATGACAAAGTGAAAAGCTCCAACAGGTTTGATGGGGACCGTTGGTACTCGGCTATTTTCAGATCTCTCCAGAGATGTTCAGTCAGGCTCTTACTGGGTCACTTCAGAGTGGTCCCAAGCCACTCCTTTGTTATCTTGGCTGTGTGCTTAGAGTCACTGTCCTGTTGGAACCGTCGCCCCAGTCCAAGATCCAGAGCCCTCTGGAGCAGGTTATCATCAAAGATGTCTCTGTACATTGCTGCATTAATCTTTCCCTTGACCATCACTAGTTTCCCCATTTCTGCTGCTGAGAAATATTTTGAGGTGAAAAAATGAATTTAATCCATTTTAGAATAAGGCTGTAACATGATAAGACAACATGACCGTTGGAACAAGTGATGCACTGTGAATACTTCCACTGTAGGGTGAGGTGGTATTGATGAACTTGTATGATTTGGTGATAACGTCAGTATGTGTTGGGTCTTACAAATAAACTTACAAATAAAAACACATCAAACACCACAAACATAACTCGAGGTCACAACATCAAGAGCGGGGTGAACAGCAGCATGGCACCAGATCTGCCCTAACCTTCCATTAAACCAATCAGCCAACAACCCTGTGTTACCTGAATATGCTCCCATCCTCGCTGACCTCAGGTGTAATCTCAACCTGCACAGACCAACAGGTAAAAAAATGATTAAAAAACTGGACTGATCAACAAAAAAAAATCAACAATTAGCACATCAGTGACATCACAGTGACACAACTTACCTGTGGTGTATTTGTCTCCAACCTGATGTCAGAGTAGGTCAGTGATGTCACTGCTTCTGCTTGAAAAAAGAGACCTGCAGAAAGATGACATCATCACATCACATGATTACATCCTTCCTGATAAATATCGAGTCAAGTGTAGCTTAGCACAGACTTTGCATACATACACAGCGTTGGCACGATCTTCATCAGGATCTCCATGGCGACACGTTCTGCCCGATTGGATCCAAAGAGTTTTTCTAGAAGTCTCCACGTCGTCTGTCTGCATGTTCCAACTGCTCTCCACTGCAGTGACTTTCTGCAGTCATGTATTTGTTGACCAACCACTGGAAACACTTGAGTTCATCTGAGACCAGAAACTCCAACATCTCCATGATGACAACTGAGTCTGAGGCATTCTGGGAAACAAAAATAGGACAGCTGGTGACATCATGGATCAAGGTGAACTAGTGGTCTTCAGACCTGACATTCCCTCTGAACTTTGCTGAAACTGTCAGGTGACAAAAACAAACCTTGTCCCTGATGTGATCCTCTTTCAGCTCCTGCAGTAAAAAGGGTTCTGATTGACCAAGGGCGTGGTAGAACACTTTCTGAGCTTCCTCCCCCTTCCTGAGGACCAAGTCTACTAGAACCCGGTTCCTGTCCTTGCAAGCTCCGTAGATGGCGATGGCCTCCCTTTCTGAGGCGTTTAGGATCCTGCAGCATTGCAGGGCTTCCAGGATGGGGCCGGGTCTCTGGATCCTGCTGATAAGCTTCCGCCGCTGAGTCTTCACAAAGCCTTGGACAGGTTTTAGATCTGATTCAGGTCTCAGGGGGATCATGGTGAAACGTACAGGGCGAACCTGATGATTTCCGCCGATTAGAGACTGGACTGCGGCCAACACCGCTGGCGCTCTGTCCTCCTGGTAACACCTCATCATTGTTTTGGCGGTGCTGCAGGCGTCAGCAGACCGCAGCCAGCGTGGAGGGATGGGGGGGAAGTCCTGCAGCAGGTCTGACTGACTGAGACCCCACTGGATCCTCCAGAGCTCCACAAGTGGTAGCTTTGAAAGCTCCCACAGCAGTACATCCTCCTTACCGTCCTCCATTGGGGTATGGGGTGAGTCCCAAACCTGAACTGCCTCCAGCATGTCACCCATGAGTTACGTGAGTGCCCTCAGCTTTGACTGACAGGCCAAGAGACCTCCTGCAAGACAAGCAAAGAGGCAACAAAAACCCTGACCAAATCAGTTCAATTCCATTTCATTTTATTTATATAGGTCCAAATCACAACAATAGTTGCCTCAAGGGGATTTATATTGTAAGGTAAATAGGTGTGCAGAGCCATAGCTGGACTGGCCATCAGGCATACCGGGCATTTGCCCAGTGGGCCGATGGTGATTTTGTTTTTTTGTTTTTTGTTTTTCTTTTGTAACGGTATAAACAACGAAAGGTGGTGGATTGGCCAGATCATGGCCGATGTGTAAAAATAACTCAGTTTTTTGGTGGTGGCTATGGCGGAGCTTCCACCAGCAGGTTGATGAGGGAAAGGGGAGGCAGGAGGAGGAGAGACCCGAGACGGTCGCCGAGTGTCAGGTGAACTGATCTTCAGGTAAGAAATTATGACCTGCAGTCTATCTGGGTCAAATATAAACTAAGTTTAGGTGTAGTTTATTTTTGTTGTGCTAACCTTTTACAGTCACTTACAATACCTTGTAGCTAGCATGACGGAGTTTCTATACAGCTGGGTGGGTGCTTTGATGTTACTGATAGTGAACTTTATTTTATTCATAAGGTTAGTTAGTAGAGTTGCCAACCGTCCCGTAAAAAACGGAATTGTCCCATATTCAGAGAAAATATTGTGTGTTTCGTATTGAGCCGAAAAGGAACGCAGTTTGTCCCGTACTTCAGCTAGAATAAAAAAAAAAGACAGAAAGCTGGAGTTATTCTGTGTCTTTACGCTGCACAGCTGCTTCTTTTTTATCATTCATTTCTTAAAATGTCTCGCTTTTAATAGCTAATTATCTGAAAATATAAACGTGTTTGAGAATTATACCAGTACATCTGATTTGAGGTGCTATTTTTTACAGGAGCTACAGTATCCAGTCGTACGTAGTGAGGAGGTAAAATTATTAAGAAGATAATCGACCTCTGTTGGACTAGCGTTCAAGTAGCTGCTCTGCTCTGTGTTAGTACAGGGCATTGAAGATGATAACAGTGGGTGGATTATATTCTTAAACAGCACTTTCAGAAACACATCTTCTGTGATGCAATCTACTCCCCACTGCTGTGTAATCAATTATTGTAAATTTAAAAGTTATTAGGAAATGATCAGACAAAAGAGGGTTTTCACCAGGGGCGGAGCGTGGGGGTGGCTTACTGGGCTTAAGCCCGGGTTGTTTTGTCAGAAGCCCGGGGTCTTTTGGAGTGTAATTTTTTCATAGTTAGATGCCTGGCTGACAACTGTATAAAACAAAAAGTACACACAATATTCGAAGCACATAGTGCACACTGTGGGAATTTACGACTGTGCGTGAATCCCCCCTGATATTGGTATGATCCGAGCTCAGGCACTAAGCGGGCGGGGCAGCTGCTGCCTACGAGTGCGCTGTTGGAGAAACGCAGCTAGGCAGACAGAGGAGAACTGAAGTTTGACCAGGTACCAAAGCAAACCATTCATACCGTACAAATAATGTAAATATGACGGTGTATCACGAAAGATTGATATCAAACTGATCACTTGACCAATATTACGTTACTTGTTCTTCAAGTGAATCAACAATGAAAAGCCGAACAAATGCTATTTTTTTTTATAGAGTCTTATCTTACGTGTGTTAATTTCATATTTTCAGTTCTTACCCTCCCCGACTAAATCGGTTTCAGTTATGTACTGAAATATAAGAATGGACATTAGAGGGTTCTTTCAAAGAAAAAACTCAGGTAAATGTTATTTTATATATTATGCTTCGTATGTTGTTCAGTATATTTCTATGCAAAACAAGAGGGATTTCAGTACACAGCAGGATATTCACATTTGTAACCAGATATTTACATACACTTTAGGGAGAAAACATAAAACATTTTTACTGTACAAGATCAATTTAGAGTAAACTTTTGTTTTAGATAAATATTGAAATATCTTTTGAATTAGTTAAATGTCAGAATAAAGAGAGACAGAGCTGTCTATTTTTTATCACTTTGATCAAATTTAGGCGTACATATACACTAAGTTTATTGTTAATTAATAAGAAACTCCAGACGATTCCATTCTGAGCTGAAGAAGCTTCTGATAGGTTAGTAGAGTCCATGTGAGTAAATTGGTGGCACACCTGTGGATGCATAAAAGGCAAAACACAGAGTCTGTTTCTTTGAAATGGGAAAATTAAGAGATATCAACCAAAACACCAGGAACAGAACTATGGAGCTCCATAAGTGTGGCTCAAGTTTGAATACAATTTGGTGCCATTTGCAATTAAGAAATACAGATAGTTTCTCTCTTTACTCTTAAAGTTAACAAATATGTTTTTTATATTTATCAATCTAAAAAAATAAACATTTAGTCTGATTTGATGTTACAATTAAAAAAGTGTACATAAATATGTGGTTTCAACTGTATATTTGATGATTGTCAGCACAAAGAGGGAGAGAGAGGAACAGAGAGGGAGATGGAGAATGAGGACAGAACAGAGATGAACAAGAGCAGGTGAGACACACATGTTAGTCAAATGGTCGTTTACCAAAAGTATCACCGTATCATAGGTACTCATGTATCTCGTACCTAGTGTTTCTTTTTAGGTTTGCTATTTTTCAAATTCTACATTTATTAAGTTATGCAGGCTTGTTTGCACAACAAGGCTAAATAATTATATAAACTTTTCTCAATCTAAATAGTGTACTTTGGTAGAATTAAAAAAATAAGTGTACTGCAGGTCTATGATGATTTTTAGTGCTACTATCATCTAGTTCTGATTCTGGTTCTGTCTTGGTTAAATCCTAAGTAGTCCTGATTTTGAACTGTTGCAGTCCTGTTTTAATTCTGGATCAGTTCTGGGTCTGGTTGAATTGGGGTTTAGTCCTCGTGTCTTAATACAGCCCCGACTTTGTTCTGCCTTGCTGCTTAATTAAAAAACTAGTTTAAGGTGTACTGCACATGTGGTATATATTTTTCCCTATATGAAGTCATTCTTTTTTGAACAAAACTCAAAACAGAGCCTATTAGTCAGTCATTTCTACCCCCCCCCCCCAAAAAAAAAAAAAAAGAAATCCCACATGCATACTACCCTTTAGGGCTAAGCCCCGGGTGTTTCAAATGTCTGGCTCCGCCTCTGGTTTTCACAAAACACTGTTAAATGTTCCATTTCTATGCCATATGTTAAAACAAGATCCAGAGTGTGATTAAAGTTGTGTGTGGGTTCTTTTACATTTTGAGAGAAGCCAGTTCTGAGGTTGTCATTTTTAGCATCTACATTTTATCTTAGCTGAGCACAAAATAAGACAGAAACACATACTGTGCCATTGTTACCTGTATTGGACAAATAAAACTTGAAACTGTCACGCCCAGGCGGATCAGCTGCATGCTGATCAGCACACTCTGTTTCTTTCTCTCCTCCTCTCTCTCTCCTCTTCTCTCTCGCGGAACTCACTGTGGGTTCACGCCCTCGCCCCACGCCCTCGGGAGACGAGACACCTGGGTCTCATTAATATGATCAGCATTTAAGCCAGGAGGTGACTGCTGTTCGTTGCTGGATCGTTGTCTACCACGCAGCTCCCTGGATTTTCCCCCTGTGTGATTCCCGAGTGGCAAGTGTTGGAGTGAGAGCCAGTGATTGTGTGTGTGGATGATCTGAAGAACGCGTGCTTTTCCCCTGGAGCCTCTTTTCCCTCACGCAGCTGTACATAGCACTCCCCCCTGCACCTTCTTGTATATACACCTGGTGAATTTTAAATAAATCTTTCTTGTGTGCATCTGAGCCTGGAGTCCTGCGCTTGAGTCCTCCTCCAAACCGTAACAGAAAGTCCTTTTCCTGTCTCCTTCATTTGGTTTTTTTTTTTTTAGGCAGTCGATTTGAATGAGTAAACGAAACTGGACAGTTTGAGAAATCATTGTTTTAAACAACAATCATTTAAATTGAGGACAGTCTGAGCCTATAGCAGCTCTGTTAGGGTAACAAAGGTACTACGAGGTATTTAAGATAATTATTCTGGACTTTATGTGAGAAGAAGGATTTGCCTTTGTATAGAGTGATATTATCTGTAATTTGTCTTTGATAAAATCGTCAATAATCAAAGTCACTCGAACATAAACAATAAACACAAACAGAAGGGAGAGCGAGGTTAAGTGAAGCTGCTGAGGTGGAGCCGGAGCTCCGTCTGATCTGATAGAACGTGTTGGATATGGCCGAAGCAGCGAATTCAGCTTCAGGGTGTCTGAAAGGATTTCTGCTTAAAGCAGCACGCTTATTACTTTGATAAAAGAAGAAAAGATCACAGCTGATGAAGTCACAGCTACACGTGCATACCTCTGTTCATTCTCCTGCTAAAGAAAATTAAATAATAATGATAATGATGAAATGATGCTATGAGTGCAGGAATGTTGTTGCTGAGGTCGAGGCTCTGTGTCTGCTCAGCCCTAACAGCATGAAAATCTTTAACTTAACAGATTTAATCTCAGAGTGCTCTCTTGACAGCAGCAGAAACAGAACAAATAAATCTTTCAAAATCAAACTAAGCCATCACAGACCCTCTGAATCATGTTCAGCCACGAGCAGATCGGCAGGTAAAGCAATTGTTCTTACCTGAGAGCAGCTCTTCAGGTGAAACTTTCTTACAGGAGCTTTTAAAAAACAAACTCACTGCAGCGTGATGGGTTTGAACTCTGAGAAACAAGATTGCAGCCAGTCTGAGTGATGACGAGTCTTGGTTTTCATCATTAATGCTCATCACAAAAACAGGAAGTCTGACCTACAGCTGTGGCAGTGATGGTTTCCTCTGCAGATGCTCACTTTAAAACCACAGAGTGGAGGTCAGTCAGTAAAAACCAGGCCAAAACTCCCCGTCAGCAGGAAGAGGCCTCGAGCAGAACCTGAACTAAAAGTCAGAGACCACCACAACCCACACCAGCCTCTAGCAATCCCCCACTCACTCTTGAGAGACAGCATGTGAGGCGTGTACTCTGTGCAGCGAACCCCAGGAAGTCTGCAGGCCCAGATGGAGTACCTGGGAAGGTCCTCAAAGCATGTGCCGGGCAGCTAGCACAGGTCTTCACTGACATCTTCAACCTGTCTCTGGAACAAGCCGTCATTCCACCCTGCCTGAAATCTACCATAATCATCCCCATCTCCAAAAAGTCACCCATAACCAGGCTCAATGACTTCCGTCCAGTTGCACTAAATATAGTTAAATTATTGTATAGTTTTTATAATGTGCTACAAGCAGGTGTGCACTTTTATAGAGCTGTTTCTAATCTCGTTATACTGTGTATAATGACAATAAAGGCTTTCAATTCAATTCAATTCACGATGGTCAGTAAAATCCCAGGAACACCAAAAAGATCTAACTCTGAGTCTAATCAGTCAGAGCCACTAAAGGCCTTTTAATCATTTCACTGCTCTGAGGGGCTCACAGGGATGAAAACAGACTGGAGCAAAACACTGAACTGAACAAGAGCTCTGTTTGCTGTGTTTGATAAAGCTGAGGTAAGGATAAAACAGACTCAATAAAAGAACTGTAAAACAAAGTTAAAATTTTCCAGTCAATGTGGAAATGAGCAAGTTTTCTGAGGCAGTAAAGGCGCCGGTGACCCCTTTGGAATTTGGAATTCTCATCAAAGTTCAGTTTTTCATTGATTATGGTCCCAAGATATTTATATGACTCCACTTGCTCTATTTTCTGATTTTTAATTAAAGTGAATCCCATTGTGTCTGTGAAGGTTCTCAGTCATCCAGGTCATCGTAGTCAAGATATCACATCATGAGAACCTGTTTCTGGGTTCACTGCCCAGATATCTTGTTATAGGCATGTACACAGCTACCGGGAGAAACCTGAAAGATCTATCCTTGTGCATTGACAGACAAGAATTTCAAGAAGGATATACTCTGTTCATGTTCAATATGAGTCCTTCAGATGACAGCCAAGCGTTATCACTGATAATAAATGGCAACTTGAGACTTGAAATGCGCTTCAGAGTCCCGCTGCCTCACACAACAACGCTGATCGTTTATGCTTGTTACGATTCAATTCTCAAGATCAATTCAAAAAGACAAGTTTCGGTTGATTATTGCTGATAGGTTTCTGTTTTTTCTTGAGTCATGAACAATCATCAGTTGGAGAGTATCATGAGGCTGCTAGTCAGTGACAGATTCTACGGCGTTTTGTCGTCAGCTGAGTTACTGATGTTACTCAAACGTTTGTTTAAACGGCCTGCATATCTGATCATAAATACAGATTCAAGGAATAAACCTGGAACTCATTGGCTGGCGATTTCATTAGAAGAAGATGGAGCTGCCAGTTTTTATGATTCGTTCAGATTCCCACCGGAATGCTTTTACCCCAAAAGCATTCTAACATTTTTGAAAAAGCATGCTGATCGAGTATCTTTCCATGAAAGGACTTTTCTATCAATGAGTTTTTATGAACTACACCTTTTTTTCCCCTTTTTTTTTTTTAACCAAAGAAGGAGTAGCGTTCTAGACATCTCACTTTAAGTCCACATTTTAAGTCTAGATTTTACATTTTAGAGACATAAATAAGGATCTTTTAACAAACGTGTTCCCATGTGTTAGGTTTTGTATTGTTGATTATCATTTATGCTTAGAAATATCTACTTATATATGCTTAGAGTTTTATAATTAGTTTTAGATTGGTAGAGGTTTGATCCTTGATAGTCTGCAAACTTTGTGTGCATTAGAGAGCACTCTGGGAGCATGGGAGAGGTCGTACCTTGTCTTATTGTTTTATGGTAGGATTAACGTAGCTATATCTGTCTTAGTCTAAGTGCCTTTTGGTTTGATGAACTGTTGGATTTCCAGACCAGCAGGTTTAGGGAAGTCATTTATGGGGTCACACTCTGACCCCACACACACACACACACACACACACACGCACACACACATACACAAAGGCAAGGTACTCTGTGTGTATGTATACATCATATGTTAATGAACCTATGCATATTCATGTAACCTCAATAAAAGAGCAGTGTTATGGGGGAGCGGACGAGAGCAACTGGGTTCAAGCGAAGGAACGGCGTTTGTCCAGTTCTCTCCCGTGCACGAGAAACATTAAGAACTTTGCCTACTTCGTGTCTTGCTTGCTGTGTAATTATATTGTCTTCAACGTTCCATCGAATAGGTTCAAGCTACAAACCTATCACCATGTTATGATGTAATCTTGTTTTCTAAATTCAAACGTGCCTTTACCATTAAAGACTGTCTTTTTTTTCCCTTCTCTTATTTTCTTTTCTTTCTTCTGTGTATATTCATAGCACTCCTTGTTATGCATTTCATGCATGTGTTATTTTCAGACATATGGGGGTTATGTTACCCCCCCCTCCTCCTCATCAGTAATGATCTAGTTCAGTATTTACTTGGACGTGACTTAGCCAATTAACCAATACCTACCTATTATATGTCAGCTGACCTATCTATGAAGTTTTGACTGGTTAATTTGTAATTTTTTCTGTTTCCTGTCTTGTATTTAAGCAATTTTTTAAAATATTTTACTATGACCCTGATGAAGGCCACAAGCCAAAACGTGTTGGTCAATTATTAAAGTTGTTCATCTTCCCTCAAGCGATGCTGGAGTTCCTGCTTTGTGAATTCTTTCATCCTCTCCATGCATCTTGGAAGCCGGTGAAGTTGTGCCAGAAATTTTTTTTGCCATGAAAGACAGATGAAAGCCACGCTGTCTACAGTATGCGGTCATACGTTCATGGGACAAAATCCTGTTTGTTATTTCACAGGCACTCCCCATTATGCCTTGATAATATTGTGCATTATTGGGTATATCGTCTGGAGGCGGGAAATTCAAAATTTGTCTAATTTCAACCTTATTAAATTTATTTCTCACAACTATAGAGGGCTGTGGTGAGCTGCTGGCGGAACTCTGCTCTGGATTACCGCCTTGTTGAAACAAACGATCGCGATGATGGTCTACAGGGCTGTCTTGGAGTGGCTCATTTGCAGGTAATTGCACATTGCTTTGGGAAAAGCCCAAGGCGATTGCTGGTTATGAGAGTCATTGAAACAGCTTTCATTTAACCTATTTATCTGGCTTAACAACTCTAGGGGTATTTAAACCTCATCCTGTCTTTCTGCCAAGACAGCTAAAGCCTGGATAAGAGCAGAGAACGGGTCAGAAGAGGAAATGTTTTGAGTTAGGCAGCTTTAAGAATGAGCAACGTTTGACTGTTTGACGTTTCACTGCAGGTCGCTGCGTGCGCATGTGCCCTGGCACTATTTGAAACCTGCTGGTCCGGGATCAGAGACCAGCTGAAGGGATTCTGCTGACCTGATATCAGGACATGTGACAGGAAGTGTGGATTTAAACAGCTGAGATTGAATGCACCTCCAAACCTCACAACCTTTTCCTTTTAAAGATGTCATAACACTGATTAAAATAAAGTATGTGTGTGCAAGGGAGGTAGGTGAAAATGTGAATGTGAGAGGATGGTGGTCAACCATCCACAGAGAGGTGAAGAAGAAAGAGCAGGCAGGAGTGGGTTTGCAGTTTGCACCCTAACCTGCTGTTATGGTTTGGAAGACGCTCATCATCTTCACCATAAATTCATGAGGTTTTTTTCTGTAACGTCAACACATAGAAAAAAAAATTAAACGCAGAGGTGTCAAATTGTGTGTGAGGAGACAACAGGTCATTTGCTTTAAGAAAAAATCTTTTATTTCAAGAAGGCATTTTAACCTGCAGATGTTATTGACATACAGATGTGAGGAAACACCTGTGAAGTAAGCCTGAAAACATCTATCCTGAGTGGCACTCACAGCGTTAAAGAGGAGCCCGTCTTCAGATTAAAGTCCATTCACTAATTCAAGAACTGAACCGAAGATCAAGTTTAGCTTCAACCGCAAAAAAAAACAAAAACAAAAAGTCACTTTATCGTGTCTGATCAAATAAAGCCACTTAAACTGTTTCAGCTGCTGTTGAAAGTCCTAAAGAACCAAAAGCATGTCTGTTTTTTCTCTTGGTAACTTCCTGCAGGGTTTCTGGTCCAATTAAAAACCACCGAAGCTGCAACCAGATGCCATCAAAACAGAAAACCACCTGAAACTGAGCTGCTGTCAAAAATAACACTAGGTGGTCGAGGTGAAACATGACACTCAGCTCGGCCAGTTTCCTGTTGGACAAAAACAATTCAGCACCTTGGCAAGTTGCCTTTTATTTTGAAAGTATCCATGTATAATGCCTTTTTTCTTGAAAGGTTTCATAGGTAATGAGAAGTTTCACTTCCTGCTGCTGGTGTATGTCATTTCAGAATAAAATCCCTGTGTGTGGATGGTGTGAAAGAAGGGAGGCATTCACACAATGGGTGGCGACCACTGCTTTTACTGGTTTTACTGGTCTGACAGGTAAATACATTTTGATGATCAATAATGAGGCTACAGTCCTCAGCAGAGAGGCACGAAGAAGAACCCCACCCCCCCAGCCAGAGTCACGCTCAGGCTCCGTCTACTTCACAGCAACAAAAACAGACACTCAGAGATCAATTGTTTCTGATATCCAATCAATAATTGATGAAGTTCACCTGATGGGAGGGATCAGTTCCTTTCCCCTCCTACGGATTTGTAGACCATCATTTATCCAAAGAACGCAAACAGGTGTTCACTTTCAAAAACTTGCCACTGTCCCATTGAAGGGACTTTGACCAAAATGCTTTTAAATGCGGCTTCCTGATTGGTTCAGAGCATCTCATGTGTCCCATTCCCCCCAAAATGTGTTTGGCAGATGTCTGAGGGGAGCGGTCAGAGCAAACACGCTGCCATCAGACCCACCGCATCATTCGCCATTTTGATAGATGAACAGATGGAGGAGGCGGAGCGTGAGTGTGACAGTCAGTCATATTCCACAACCAATCAGCTCGCTCAGCTGCTGATAGTCCAAACTTCCTGTTCAATTATTTCCCTCAAGACAAAAGCAGACGAGACAGGGGAAAAAAAAAAAAAAAAAAAAAAAAGCAACTTAAGTTGAGTTTGTGCTTCAGTCTATCAGAATCAATAACTGATCAGCTGATCAATAACTGAAAGGTTGCATCAGACTTCTTGTCTGTAGCTCACTGGCTCCGCCCCCAGGCACACCAGAACTGCTTGGCTTCATCCTTTCAGCCAGCAGCAGAAACCTGATTTTTCTTTATTGAATATTATTGATAATCAGTTAATTATTCAATGAAGTGAAACCACTCAGGCCTGGTGTGTACCATGTGGCAGCAGCTTCCTGCTGTCAGGGCTTATATTATGAAGCTTTTTCCTCTATGGACAAACGGATTCAGGTTTTACATGAAGTCTGAATAAACTCATCACGTAACAACACGTTCATGTTAGAAGGCTTTTCAAGATAAATAAAACGTCTGTTAACGCCATGCATTTTATTTTGAAAATCCTCCGGTAACAGCAGAGCTCTGATGAGCCAATTGATCGATCAGCTTTGTTTGAAGAATCAAAGAAAAGGCTGATGTTTGAGAAAGAGACAGTCGGGTTTATTGATTAGAGGGGGGGGGAAAAAAAAAAAGTTTCTGCTTCAAGCTTCATTTGTTCAGGGTGTTGCTTTCGGTTTCCATGGTGATGGACCTCCAACCTCAGACACCGTCTAAAGAAAAACCATCCATACTCCACCCCCCCAAAAAAACAACAAAAAAAAACAAACAAACAAACAAAACAAAAACAAACAAAAACAAAAAAAAAACCCCAGCAGAATAAATTATCGCATCCCTGCCCTCTGTTCACGTGACCTGCAGGGAGACGCCACCCTCAAGCTAATCAATGAGTTTAAAAATCAAATAAAACCTGTTCATTCGATCAATGAGCTGATCAGCTGTCTCACAGGTGAGGCGATGTCAGTAGCCTCAGGACGGCTGCTGCCGGCAGTCTGCACTCTGTGAGGGGGGACAGTCTGTGTGGGAGGGGCACTCTGAGGGCCCTGCCTCCTCCAAGGCTCCCTCTGCCTTTGAGGGCCCCACATCCTCTGAGGGCCCCACCTCATGCTGCTCTGTGATTGGAGGAGCTGGTGCAGGTTTAAATTCTACAGAAATAGAGTTTGGATCTTGACCTCCAAAGGCTCCGCTCCCACCTAAGGACCTCCCTCCTACTGCTCCCCCTCCCATCCAGAACTCGGCCACCACATTGATCTCAGCTGGCCCCTGATCGCTGCTGGCTCCTGCATCCACTGACGACGTCAGGGCTTCAGTGAGGATGGCAGCTGTGTGAGCGACCCAGTTCAGCTCCGCCCTCACCTCCCCGCTTCCTGAGGCTCCACCTTCCGCAGGGGACGGAAGGGAATCTGTCTGAGGCCCTGGCTCAGCTCCACTGGTCGGCCCTGGTTGGGGGGCATTGGCGGGTCCCGTTCCAGCGGCGGCAGTGCCAATGTTGTTGTTGAGGTTATCCTGCAGAGCCGTCTGGTTCTGACCAGCCTGCTGGTTCTGCAGGAGCATCTCCTGGATCCGGATCTGCTGCAGGATTGCCGGAAGCTCGTAGTGATGGAAGAAATAGATCATGGAGTGCTGCGAGAGGACAAAAATGTTAGATTTACTGTCTGAGGGGAGGGGCTTAGCACAGGCATGAGGATGACGACACTTACCTGGATGAAGAGCCAGGAAGTGACGAGGGCGAGGCTGCTGTACTGGCCATTGAAGCGGTAGTGGTAGGCGTAGAAGGCGAAATGGTAAAGGTAGAAGAACCTGCAGGGAGAACAGATCACATGATCAGTCTTGAAGGTCTGCAGGCTGACAAGAGACATTCACAATAAAAATGGTCAAAGCCCGATTGATCTGTTTATTGATCAAATGACCAGGAACCCTTTTAACTTAATTCTGTAACCATGACCTCACACACAGAAAGTGACCTCACCTGAGCCAGTGGCGTTTGCTGGTGTTTGTGTGGCAGCAGATGGCGTCGTACTGATCTGCCAACCACACGATGAGGATAATGTAGAATGCAGTTGTTGTGTCATTGAAGAACTCTGACATGATGGCCTCCATGCCTGAGACAGAAAGTGACATCACAGGTCAGCTTTAAATGTAAGCCACACCCCCCCAACCAAGGCTAACGTCCATCCAGTCTGTTTACAAACATTTTTTAATTTGACGCTCGTTTTTATTGCCAGGAACCTTCAGTACTTTGACTTTAATCTTTATTGAAACTGAACAAACAGGATCCCAAAAAAACAACAAAAAAACAAAACAAAACATCAGGTCACTACAGAGTGTCGGTACAGCAGAGTCACGAGCTGCTCTGAGATCAGCCGACTGACAATCAGGCCTGAGCAATCTGTGATTGACAGACGCAGCTACACAAACAAGCTCAATAAAAGCTTTAAAAATAAAAAAAAATATATATATATATATATATATATATATATAGATAGTCACACGACTCCAGTGTAAGGCTGCTAACACTGGAGTCATGTGACCTCTCACTTTTGTAAAGTGAGCAAGCTAGCTGCAGCATTTTGGACTGACTGTAAACAGCATCACAGCAGACATGCAGGCCCTAACCTGCACAGTACCTGCTCACCTTAGATCAGATTTCTATGTAGCGCTGAGCAAGTTTAAATTCAGTTATTTTTAATCTTTACTATCAAACCATAGTTTTTATTCTCTCGCTGCTTTCTATTTATTTATTTTATTTTATTTTATTTAGAAAGATGCCAGATTATAGCCTTGGGCTAATTTCCATCTGCAGACCCTCTGGCAGGTTGGTGTTAAACACAAGTTAGTAAAAACATACAGAGACATTATTTACAGGTCATGTGACAAGGACAAAAACAGTGATCACATTATACTAGAACCAACAATGACAAGAAGAGTGGACACAGAGGACAATATAGATAACAATAACGGAAACACATCAATTATATTGCACAAACCCCAGTATTGCACATGCCCTGACTGTCCTGATATTGCACTGACCCATTACACTAATAGTCGTTTCCTTTTTTGTAACACAATAACTCTTTTTCACGTCCAATATAAAGCATGATTATTAAACATGATCACATGTTTGTGTGTCCCTCAGCCGCCCTTTTAACTGACTCTTAAAGATGGGTAGACTTGTACTTTCCCTCACTGACAGTGGAAGACTATTCCAGAAGCTCACTCCCTGATATGACAGAGCATTCTGTGAAAAGTAAACTAAAAAGTATTTACTCAGCCATAAAACTACTGACTGGAATTAAGATGCTTGTGTCCAGATTAACCTAAGATGTTTCTGAGGAATTTATCACATCATTTTCACAACAGTGTTGCATTTTACTGATATATTTTTATAATCTTTAAAGATTTTTATAACCCTTTGATAACATCTCTGGAGCAGGGGGAACACTTTTCTTTGGTAGAGGAGTCATATGAGCTATGAAATACCCCTCTATGATTTGTCAGATGCTGCCACCCTTTGATGTGAAGGGGCACGTGGGCCTGGGTTGATAACAGGCCCCACGCAGCCGCTTATCCTGACTGCCAGTGTTAGGGTAAGGGAAGCCAGATAACGGAAAGAACTCGGCCACGCGTCAGGACCCAGGTGACAGAGGTTCAGAAGCGTCCTCAAACAGAATGGGATCTGGACTCACCTACGAGGGCCAGGATGACAGTGAGCAGAGGGGCTGCTGGGAAGGCAATGGTCATGTTCATCTCCAACATCTGCAGGAGGTCAACTGTAGGGGGTGAGAGAGAGTCAGAATAGACCTGAGGCTCGGGTTCAAAGGTCAACACTGAATGGTATGAGGAACTGACCAATGAAGACGAAGATCTGGTGGTGAGAGTATCTGAGCAGCATGGACACCGACAGAGTCTGAAACGGAGAACGCGAGACTCAGTCGTGACATCGTGCGACTGAACGAACCCGAACGATCAGTGTGGGTCATTTACTGTATTTGTACTTACAAATATGACCATAATGACAAAGGCGGCCAGGTAGGAGGTCCTGGCCATCCACATGCTGACAAAGCGGTAATGCTCACCGGAGACCACGTTCCTCAGGAATCCTGCAGAGAACCACACAAACACCTGAGCTGTGTCACATGACTGGAAGTAAACACCTGCTCTCTAAATCCAATCAGTGAATGTAGCATCACACCAAAGTGCCCTGCCCCACCCTCCATTTACAGCGCCCACCCCACCTTTATTCTCCTCATTCTCGGCGAGCGCCTTCACGCTCGACATCAGGATGTCATCGTAGCCCAAAAACTCATCGAGCAGGAAACGACTGAAGCCATCTCCGAAACACTCGTCCTTCATCGGATCTGCAAACAGACACAGACGCGGTTAGGGTGTGCAAGTTGGCCAACGCTGAGGTCATGTGACACGGCGGCTCAGAGTCTGACCAAGTGTGACGACCATGACAGGGATGTTGAGTCTCTGTCTGGTGCTCTGAGAGAGGCGCAGGAAGCCATACTCCAACGAGTACTCCACGATGTACTCCTCCTGAGGCCACACTGCGACAATGAACAACAAAGTAAACAACCACATCAGAAAAACACAAAAATAAATACATACAATCTTAAATTGTGAAACATTAAACAGCTAAGCAGGTGTTTCTGGACTGAATAAGGAGGCGGAGTTAAAGGAGGTGAGGTGGCAGGGGTGGGGTGGAGAACGGTTTACCTGCTCGGGTCATCATCTCCAGCTCAGACACTGAGTCCTGCAGCGGCTGCATACCTTTAGTGGTCTGGCTAAACGAGACGTCCTGGCTGTCGTTGGCTCCTCCTCCTCCTGAAGCTCCTCCTCCTCCTGCACCAACCAGAGATGGCTTCAGGCGGGGCTCGATGTCCAACTCAAACTGCAGCAGGACAGCAAAAGGTTTTGAGGGTCATTTCTGCTTTTAATCTGAGAGTATCCAGGGAGTAATATGAATACTGGCGGTCATCACATTACTCTGGCTTGAGGGAGTGCAGTCAATGGGACACTGAGCAACGCTCATCACAAACCCCAACTGTGGGTTTCATACAAAAGGCTCCCGGTACCCTGTTGTTGCTAAGGAAACGTGTATTCACCAACCAGTTTGCAAGTAGTTGCAAACTGGCTGGTGAATACACATTTCCTTACACATTTTGTTCCACCAAAAACATCCCTTTGATTGCTGACCTCCGACAGAACACGGCGATGGGAGGAAGACAGGACGAAAGAGTCATTTGGAGGTTGTAGTAGTTGTGTTCTTCCAGCGATCGGGATCAGTGCAAGATCCCGACTCGGGGCCCGTGTGCGCAAGGCCTGAAGTAGCCAATAGCAGTTTAAAGTTCACCTGAGTCAGGTGTTCGGGGTAGTTAAGTCCCCAGATACACAGAACTACTCTGAGCTCACACACCACCAGAGGGCACACCTGCCAACAAGTGTTTTACCGCCATCCTCTTATTACTACTTTTCGTTTCTATTGGAAACCCAAAATCTGTGTGACTCTCAAACTTTATGAAGACCCACACACACACACTAAACACTTCTGACTCACAGGGAAAACAAGAAGTGACATAAGCAGAGGATTTAGAACTCGCTGCAGCTCTGCAGGACCAGGATGCGAACGTGATTCAGAATTCTGATGCTAAAGAGGAAGCGCTGTTAAGGTCTGTCACTTCCTTTCAGCTCACCTGCTCCAAGCCAAGCTTGTTTACACCTGTGCAGGTGAGCTGGCTGTCTGATGCTGTGGTTTAACACTAGAATCACCAACACCAGTGATGGCAACGACATCATTTCTGTTAATTTTCTTCTAAATTTAAGTAAAATTTGAAAAAAAAAAAAAAAACAAACAAACAAGTATTTAAGGTTAATTTTAGGGATTTTATTAGTTTTATAAATTTATATATATTTTCATTACAGATTTTAAAGTTCAAATACAAAAAAGAATAAACAGAGTACAACAAATAACATCTAACACATCTAAAAAATCCAACTATTACAGACGAACGTTATCAAAGTTCAATGTGTGTGCATGTGAGAGAGAGTGAGAAAAAGTGAGAGAGATCACCTGCACTGAGCTGTTGTCAAACATCTCCACAGTCATCTCCTCCTCTTCCACTTCTTCGTCGGGCAGCATCGCAAGGCTGAGCCCGCCCATTGCCAGCCCCCCTCCTTCCTCCTCGGCATCCAGCTCATCATGGAGGCTCGCCGAGTCGTAGTGCTGAAGGAAGATGGGTGCCCGGCTCGAGTTTCTCTGGATCTCAACCCGCAGGATGCCGTCACGGGGCCAGCGCTCCCTTACCACCTCTAGACAGTTGATGGGTGAGCGAGAGAAGGCAATGTGGATGTAGGCAAGGATGAAGAGGACGAAGAGTGCCTGAGGACGGGTTAGAGAGATGTCAGCGAGCGCTGGTTGTGTCACCGTAATCTCATTTCTGCATCAGTGAGTCTCTCACAGCAACCAGAGTTTATAAAATACGTCACCAATAAAATAAAAACTAGGGGTGCAACGATACACAAAATTCACGATTCGGTTCGATACTTTGGTGTCATGGTTCGATTTTTTTTTTCCCCCCATACAAAAAAAATGTTCATGCCTTTTTAATTTGTCATTTATTAAAATTATAAATATATATTTTAACTCAAAAGTGCAGTTTTTAAATTTAATGTTGCTGAAACAACAAAATAATTAAAATAATAAATCTGATCGAGAAATCACTCAGCTTTGGAAAAGAGAGTTTATTACAGAGAAATGGCTCTTTCCAAAATAAAAGCTATACTATACGCTTCTTCTGGGCTATATTCTCAGCAGCATATTAAACATATCAGGTCCCCATAAGGAGAATCATGTGCTAATGGCTGTCTAAATGACTCGGGTAAAGTTTGTAACATGCGTGCTTGTTGTTTTTGTCTGCTTCCACTTGTCTTTGCACTAGGATGATGTCGGTGTAAACGTGCAGTCATATTCGTTGTGTTCCCACTAGTGCTGTCAGCGTTAATCTCGTTAAAATGACATTAACGCCATAACGCGGCAAATCTCCGTTAACGAGTTACCGCGGCTCGCCCCGTGCGTGGGGCTGGACAGCGTTAGCACGTTAGCACGTTAACAAGCTAACTGCGCTAACGCACTAGTTCCCACCAATTGATGCATTGCGTGGCACATCCGACATACTGTTTTACTTTTGTCCATGATGCGCTTACCATCAGGGTCATGCTTCACATGAAAACCAAGATAGTTCCAAACGCCAGATCTGAATGAGGGTGGGGGAGGTTCAATTTCGGGTAGCGTTGAGGTAGTTGCCATGTTGCAACGAGCTTAGCTTCTGTCTTGCTAGCTTGTGCTGCGCTCATTGGATCTGCACTGACAGTGCAGCCTAGGCGGAGTAGTCGAATGCAGATCCACCGAGCGCTCAACACAGACAGCATCGTCAGAAGAAAAGTTGATAAAATAAATAACATTTTTGTATTGTTCGATACATATGCGTACCGAACCGAAAGCACTGTATCGAATGGTTCAATATCGATACGAGTATCGTTGCACCCCTAATAAAAACAATAAAATGTACACATCAAAATCAATAAATGTCCTCTGATCAAAGAAAGTAAACATCTGGAACCTGTCTGCAGAGTCACCAAAGACCCTTCCTCTGTGGGTTAGCAATCGTTTCTGGTCTCTGTGTAAAGCAATTCTGCTGGCTCCTCACAGCTTCACCTACATCATTCGCAACATAAACCTGCCCACTGAGCATGCTCAAATGTCTGAGACAACGCTCTGTAAGGACACCGCTGACTCCACAGAGGAACCAGCTTGTATCGGGACCCTGTCCCCTACCTCATTCACGCTACTAAAGGAACAGGCTGCTGGGAGACTTCCCATAATACTCTAAGGGTTTCTTCTCCACTTCCTGCCACCCCCAACCCACTTCCCTTGCTGAGCCTGGCTCTATTGTAGATAGAACTTCCTTCTAACAGGTTCTTCCCCTCCACTGTGCTGTTATACCACGTGCTGCTCAGATGTGGGTCATCTGATCGTCTAGGTTTCCTCTTCTGTTTTGCAGACTTTACGTTGCAGAATAAAAGCATGTAAATAAAGTTTAACTGAATTATTTGTGGAGAGGAGTCACCTGAAACATCTGTGATCACCTGAAACACCTGACCATTACCAATACTGTGACGTGTTCCTGAGATCACTATTCAGAAACAGACTGACTGATCAGTAATGTGATTACATCCTGCTGACAGGTGAGCTGTGCCCCACCTTGAGCAGAACGAAGAACTCAAAGACCCTCCTGAAGGACGGAGGGAATAGGCGTGCGTAGGTGACGGCCATCTTGAAGAAGAGCGCATGGAAGAGGCGGTCGCGGACATTGATGAGGGGGTTCTGGTTCAGGTTGGGATTGCGGAGGCGGTTGGGTCCCATGTTGTTGTTGTTGTTGTTAAGCGGGACATTGTTGTTGTTCGCCTGGTTCTCCGACATGGCTGCGATTGCCCGTCGTTTCTGCTCGTGCTCAGAACTCACCACCGCCAATGACGACTCTAGGTCAACATGGCTGCTACTGCGTCCTCAGAGCGAAGGTCAAGACCTGAGTGCCGCACCTGGAACACACAGATGAACTCACTGATGACTACAGTCAGGGGGCAGAGCCTCAACCACCTCTGAAAACAGATCATTAAGGGATTTAGGTTCTCAGCTCAGAGCTGCAAACAATCAGTCACCTTTATTCCGATCAATAACTTTACACTAAACACAAGTATTGATTAACATGGCTTGTTTAGATAAAGTCATCTCAGTAATCACCAACAACCGATCCAACCTTTCATCCAATCAGATGACATGAGATCAATAACCTGCAGGTATTTTTATTTTTATTTTTTTTTAAATCAGATCAAAGAAACCGAGACACTGATGATCTAATCTCTGTGCTTTAGGAGCTGAACCTGCTTGACACCAAAAGCCATTAGAGGTGTCAGCATCTGACCAATCACAGTTAGTGTTCAGTGCGCTGTCAAAGTGGCTGATTTTAGTACAGAGAAAGACTGAGCTGAAGAACTTAACCCCCACCTCCCCACGGCAGTACTTTATTTTTTCTCAGCACTGCAGAGTCTGTACCGAGCAAGGCTAGCAAAGAGAACTGATACCAAAAACTATCGATTACTTTCCTCTGCATCAATAACAGCAGCGTCAGCCTCAACTTCTCGAGCTGACACAGCTCCTCCCATCACTAGCAGCAGGTGGACAGTAGTAAACCTGGAGAAGCACCTCAGAGACTGTCAGTCCATCTTTAGGAGGAATTTCATGAATTCAGAGAAGCTCCTATTTTATTAAACATTTACCTGCCTGCGACACGTTAGTGTTAGGATTAGCTCTTTCCCCATCCTAACTGTTATCATTAAGCTAGGAGATGACATTAAAGTGGGAGTGAGGCAGGAAACAGACAGGCTTAATTTAATGACCGCTAGGGATGAGAATTGTAAAGGTTCTTGTAAAAGGACCAGTTCCCAGTTGTCCAATTCCTTAGAATTCCAGGACCTATCGATTCCGCTTACGGATTCTTGTACTCACACTACGATCAGCTGATTTCAGTTCTTGTGTCAGAGGAAAATAGCAGCTCAGTCGTAATCGTAATTATGAGACATTGTGTTTCAGGTCATTTTAAGGAGTAACATGAAAGTAACGTAACGAGCAGTGTTGGGCAAGTTACTGTGAAAAAGTAATTATAGTTACTAGTTACTACTTCAAAAAAGTAACTGAGTTACAAGATTCTAAAAGTAATTAATTACTTGAAAAGTAACTATTGCGTTACTTTAAAAAAAAAAAAAAAAAAAAAAAAAAGTTTAACCCTCTGGAGTCCAGGGTATAATTGGCCATTTTTGACTACTTTTGATGTTTTCCCCTACATTTCACCTTTAAAAACTATTTACTTTGCCTGTATCATTCTCTTCAGCACAACCTCATGTGTCTGGATTTACAGTTATGTTTTCATTTTGACATACTGTATTAACACAATTGAACACCGTGTATATATTGTTTATCATCACTCTGGTTTTACGTGGCCTATCAACACAATTTAAAACCTGGTATATATCACCTTGTTGCTTTGTCATCTTAAAGTGGTCGTGTGATTGGCTTACCATGACTACTTTATTCTTCCACAGCCAAACAGCAGCACTCATGCGATTGTTTTGCCTCCTTAGCTCCAGGTATTATGCCAAAAAGTGATCGTCGGGCAGAAAGTGACTGCCGCCTGCGGGAACGTGCAGGCGGCAGTCACCGCATTTTCTTGTTAGTAACGGTGTTGTAACGATAGGAATAGTAATTACTTAGATTAATCGTTACTGAAAAAAAAGTAACGCCAATACTTGTAACGCCTTTATTCCCATCACTGGTAACGAGTAATGTAATGAATGACCTTCTCCAGAGAGTAATTAAGTCACACATTACATAGCTTTTAAGGAAAGTATTCTGTGTAATATGAGTAATAGATTACTTTTGAGTAATGACTCCAGCACTGATCATAACAAAGAAAGGATCATGGACAGTCAACATGGACAAACATGTGACCCACAGTGTGCAGTTAATGTGCATGACTAATGTCTTTGATATGGTGGAGACTCTCAAAGCACAGCCAATAAGGAATCAAATCAATAAGTAATATCAATAATGGAATCAGAATTGCTAAATTCTTATAAATCTTCATCCCTAGTAACAGCAATAGTAAATAGTGAATAAGCCCATCCTAAAAACACAAGCAGTGAAATGACAGTGACAGATCAGTAGGAAACACGAAGTAGCAGAACTGCACCTGAGTGTGCACGTCAGGATCGCTTCTTCATTTCATCTTCTCCCCTCCCAGCATCCAAAATCCGAGCTTCACATTGAGTCCGACCAGTATTTCTTACTACCGTGATTTCACGGGTAAAGGGGGCTGTTTTTAGAGGTTTAGATGTTTTCTGAGGGAACACTTTTAAATTCCTTCATGAAGGAAACTCCTGGAGCTCAGGTGAGCTCAGACTGATGATGATGATGATGGATAAGCTGTGGCAGCAGGTCAGGAGGTCTGCAAAAACCACAGACTGAGATCATCAGGATCTTCTGCATCCTCCAGCTGCAGCCTGACGATCTCCAGGTGAGACACCACAGACCAGCTTATCCCCCCCACCGGTACATGTAAATACTGATGACCTCAGGAAAAACATCTGAGACATGTGGTCCTTCAGCATCGGGTCAGCTGACTCATGTCTCCATTAATCTCACCTGTGAGCCACACACCTGAGGCCGCTCTCAATGACAGGTGTGAGAGGCTGTTCTTAGTGCGGGAACCTCAGCAGCCGCCCCCTCCTGGACATCAGAGAGCATGCAGCTCTACATCTTTATTTACAGTCTGTGAGGTCTCAGGTAAAACAGGAAGTGGCGTTTAGTGACTTTTTGCCATGAAAACAGCAGGATTGGGACCATAGGGCCACCATAACAAGACTTTGAGGGTCTCAGGCTGTGACATGATCGTTTGCCAGGTGACCAGCTCAGGATTGCAGGGGACTCCTGGACATTGAAGAACATGCAGCTACCTGTGAGAGTGGGAGGAACCTCTGAGCTCAGTCTGATCCTCACTAACTTCCTGTCTGAATAAAGTTTAACGAAAATAAATAAAGTTTCTCACTGCTCCACTTGCTGCACCTCAGGACAGGTGATGTGATCAGCTGATCGTCAGCCCGGAAATGTGGTGTGTGTGTGTGTGTGTGTGTGTGTGTGTGTGTGTGTGTGTGTGTGTGTGTGTGTGTGTATATTCTGATCAGCTGATCCTGATTGGCAGGCTCAGGTGTGTGGTGCTGCTTCAAGCAGATTACCCCCGCCACCCCGCGTGTGTAATCCATAGACACCCTCACCAGCGGCAGGTGACGCTGACTCACCTGTGCGCGGCCTCGTCGTTGTTTCTCTCGCTTACCCACGAACGCCACAGTTAGCCGTTAGCAGCGCTAGCAGCAGGGTTAGCTCTGCGGCTAAAGGCGGAGTCCGGAGGCAGCCGGATCGGACAGAACCGGGAGCCGTCTCGATCCCAGCCGACAGGTGAAGGGACGGAGGGTCCGGGTGCACGGAACCGGAGCACGAGGTGAGCTCAGAACCCGGAAACTGTGGCTAAACTGCGGCTAACACAAGCTAACAGAGGGTAAGAGTCTGACTACTGTCAGCGCGTCACTGAGACCGGAAATATACGTCCTAATACCGGAAGTAGTGAACCCCGGTTGAAGGTTCTTATATCCCTGAGCGCTGCCTGGCAGGCGCCTCGTGCTGGTCGAAAGCTTCAGCACGTTTATTAACGGTGAACAGCTGATATGTCACTGGTTACAGAGTCCAAAAACTGGGATTGAGCTGATGGAGGAGCCTCGGATGAGAAGGTGAGGGAAGAATCACAGAAGTAAGTTAAATGATGTGAGGCTGTGATCAGCTGACCTGCTGTTCTATGTGGATCTGAGACGTCACACTGAACAGCTGTTCTGCATCAGCCAATCACTGTAGAGTAACCAGCACTGAGCTGCCTGTACGGCGTGTTCTTCATATAACAGATCTAATGTCTGATTAAGACCTCTGAACAGCACATGGGAGCTTCTCTCAGAGACCCTGAGTATGTGTAAATACAGCAGCTGGACTCTCAGACCTGATGTGTGGCAAACTGCACATACACAGTTTGTGTTGCTCATATTTGCTGAGCTGACTAATTACCTCACACTTAAACATTACACAACTTCAGCTCCTGTCACACGTTTCTATATGTGAATGTTTCACTGGGACGAGATGAAGACGTGACGAAGCTGATGTCACACATCAGCATTACTTAACAGGTGTCTCCATTGCTGTCACTGGAAGCTAACTGATCGACTGGTTCACACATATTACAATGTAATCAGATTTAACCGTTCATTAACTGAAGGTGTTGGGTTGTTCCCACCCACTTTGACAAGGTGAACTCTGCCCATCAGGATGGAGGTCGCTCCATCAAGCAGAACAATAAAACATCTTCATACTTCATACTTTAGCTGATTGAGCAGGTGGGGGAACCCTAGGATCTGTGTGGGGAAAATACTCCGCTCACAATCATTTCTATTGACAGCTCCAACAGATTTTCTTAGTGTTTGAATTGTTTTACATTTATTGATTTAAAAGTGACAGTGTGTATTAATGAACATATATCAATGCAAATATACCAGATTTAGCCAAAGCTACTTTTCATCTGTAGTCCCTGACAGGTCAGACAAAAACTATAAATAAGAAATTTAGCACACCTTCAGACAAAGTACAACAAAGTAGCGCTAACAACAAATCCGTAAAGTTATGTACAGGCTGTGATCAGCTGACTGGCTGCTCTTTGTGGATTTACACACCTGAATTCAACCAGATGTGAGCAGATGTTTTGCAGCTGTCTCGGCTGATTTCTACATTAACAGTATACTGAATGCCGTCTTTATACCAGACAGTATAAAGTTGGTATAACAATTGAATTCAGTGAACGAATCTAAACATCATCATCCTAAATGTAAATTAATTTCTATTGCTGAACACTGACCACCACAGCACCACAGCAAAGTGCTTTACTGTGAATTCACCACAGTACTGCAAAGTAACCTGTTTATCCTACACAAAACTCCCCAGAATTGTCAGACAATATTTGAATAACACAAAATTAGTATACTTAGTTTGTTTTGCAGGAAGTTTCACTAAATGAAAATACATAATTTATAAAAACACATCAAAAACAATATGTGATTAAACACGAGGACTTGCATGTAAGCTTTATATGAGCAGTCCTTTTCTTTAAATCTAACCTCTCTTTCTACTCTCCTCTGTCTTTTTTTTCTTATCTTTCTCCATCTCTGAGTGAAGTTAGCTTTCTTTTCTCTCCCTGTGAGATACAGAAGCTGGACCTTTAACTAGCAACATAGCTCAGAGTTTGAAAGCATGGATCTATCCATTAGTGCCCAGGCTGCTGCTGCTGGTGATGGTGTGAGGGCCACGCTCCATCATCTCGAACTAGTCTGTTAAACATGATGATGAGTTAGCCGCACTGCCATAGTCACCAAACTCAGCCCAATAGAGCACTTTCGGGATGTGATGAAGTGGAAATTCCCATCATAGGTGTAACAGCTGTGTGATGATGATGTCATGTCAACATGGACCAAAATCTGTGAGGAACATTTCCAGCAGCTTCTTGAATCTGAGCCAATCTGAGTTAATCTGAGTTACAGCAGCTCTGAAGGAAAAAAAGAGTCCAACCTGGTACTAGCGAGGTGTACTGATGCCTGGTCTCTCTTGGAAATGAGATTTTTAATCTCAATGAGATTTTTTACCTGGATAAATAAGGGACTAATAATGTGGCCAGTGATTCATCAATTTTTCCTGAAATAGACTGAAGATGTGAAATCCTCAAACCTGAGATACTCATTACTCTTGTCATCTTTCATCATCATCCTCAGACATCAGAAACAGGGCAGGTGTTTAACTGTCAGAACGAAAACTCTTTTTAAACTTTATTCTAGGTCAGAAACTCTGAGGTTTCACATCAAAGTTAATTCAAATTTAAATTTTATTTTTCACATACACAATCATACACAGTACGACATGAAGTGAAATCCTTATTGCTGTGCAATTCCCGACCAAATAGAAGAACAAAACTAAAGAAATTAAAATGCAAATCAGCAGAGTGCAGATTGACTGTGAACAGTCAAAAATACAGTAATTGAGGTATGTTATTGAAGTGAATTATATGAATTCAGATGAAGCTTCACAATCAGGTGAGATTACCTGGAGGCAAATAGACACAGGAACTGAAAGCTTCAGTCTCCAGATTCATCACAGTCAGTCATGATTAGCAAACCTGATCTAGTTATGCTGCTGTAGACTCTCATCCTCTCTCTGTACCTTTCTGCAGGTGGGCCTCATGGTTTCTGACTCCACCCCTTGTCCTTTACAAAGAGGGTGTCTGCTGTGAGCTGACAGTGTGTAAATGAAGTTTAATTGAATGACATCACAGCATGACTGATCACTGATTGATTCCTCCCTGGACAGAAGCTGTGTTTCCACTGTCAGACTGAAGGGGGCGCCATCTGTCAGCAGAAAACATGATCAGGACACACACACAAACACACACACACATTTTCCCAGTCTCTGTTGCCTTGGTAACACCCTGGCTGCTGGATGGCCTCCAGGAAATGAAGAGTGAGACAAGATGAGTGGGAGGGAGGTGTGTGTGTGTGTTCATCCTGGTTTGATTCTAGTCGGAATTTTTGAACTGAGGTCCTGCAGAGACAAAATTTGTGATGAACGTCTGTATCCAGCAGGGGCGCCTAAGCCATCCACAGAGAGGTGAGGAAGTGCAAGCAGGGTTGAGCAGGTGGAGATTAGTGTCAGGGTGATTCATGATGGAAGGATAGCAGCAAGACTGAAAGGGAAGGTTTAAAGATGGCGGTGAGACCTGATGTGATGAACAGGATCAGAAATGAGTCCATCAGACAGGCGGCTCAGAGTCAGAAAGACTGAGAGAGGCATGTATGTGCAGAGGAAGGAGGGTGGAGGATGGAGATGGAGCTTCAGGGAGGGGGAGAAGAGGAAGAGTTCAGAGGTTCATGGATGTAGTGAAGGACATGGAGAGGGTCGGTGTGACAGGAGGAGATGGAGACATGAGCGACTATCAGGACTGCTAAAGGAGGGAGTGATGTGTGTGTTTGTGTGTTAGATCTTATCTCAACACCACTGTTGCCATGGAAACTGCATAATGAGCTGAAGGTGCAGGACATTAGGCAGCTTGTTTGTATGTGTGATTGGTTCTGCTATTGATCCTTGAAGCTCTGTGAGACAGATGAGGTCACCTGACTCACCTGAGCGCGGACCTCAGTGTCTCCAGCCTGCTCAATTCTCATGAAGCTGACTGACACCACCTGTAATTCTCCTGTAACCCTGAGGCCCCTCCCTGGGCAACTTAACCACCATCTGCACCCTAACCTGTGTGATCTTAATGTCTCGTATGATGATGTGGGGCAATGCCGGTATTCACCGACACAAATGTAACTGCATGCAATTTTCTAAAAACCAACAGCTTTTAGATTTTAAGAAAATTCCAGGTTTTCCAGGCCGGCCATGACACTGCACTGTGGTGACAGGAAACAGCTGCCACATACAAAGGTTGTATGTGGCAGCTGTGGAAGTTGTGGAGGTTGAGGTTGAACACCCGTGACTCCCCATCAGCAATCTGCCTCAGAAGAGCTAAAACACACTAGCTGTGTCTGGACCTAAACTCCGCTGCAGGTCCATATATCAAACGATCACTATGGCATTACTGAGAGTTGAAAAACTGTCTAAAGTCTTTCATCTTTAATAAAATGATCAGCGTTCTGCTCTACCAGGTGGAACAATTGAGTTTAACATCCAGGCATCCATGAAAACGGAATTTATGCCATTTAACGGAGTTAGAAGTTAGCAGGGAGTTAGCTCGCTAGCTTCTATCTAAATACAATATAGCATGTCCTGACTGCGGGGTTTTAGAAACAAATTAAAACGTACAGCTCTGTTATCACTTCCAGCATAAATGAAGACAGAAAACTAAAAAGCAGTGACGTTTGTAGGGTTACTGAAGTTGGGCTAGCTGGTATATAATGATGTGCTACGTGACTGCTAGCGACACAGCTATGTTAGCATAATATAAACAAGCTAACTTTTTTTCCACTCGATAAAAGTTAACGTGAGTGTTCTCGGTGGTCAGGAACAAATGTAATCGCATGGCAGGATGCTGTAAAAGGACCAAACTTCAGCCAGGAGAACAACTGAGATAATCCATCCACAATACGAGGTTAGTCATTCATATACTGCTGCAAGGGCTGGGCTGTAGTTACATCCTAAGGTTTTAAAAACTGAGCTTAAATAAATGATTAGGGTAATAAAAGCCGAGGGAGATCAACAGTGATCACTGACTGTTTTAGGAGCTTTTTGAGATCAAATAGAAGAAAATACATAACATTAAACATGTTAACAACACAAAAGCCATATTAAACGCAGACTACTTTAGGCCCGGAAGTAGGATTCGTCGCGTCATCACTGAACAACCGGATAGAGGGTTTTCACCTACGTCACGTTCTGGGCGGTAACCCACATGCGCGGCCATATTGGAGGCACTCGGAGGTAAACACTGAAATGGATCAATGTCCGAAAGCACAGAAAAGCTCCTCAAAATGCGTTATAGATGCAAAGGCATACAGGAAAGGACTTGGTCCGCAGGAAAGGGCACAATATTTGTTTAAGGTTTATTGGTGGTGGTGCAGATCCATACGAGTTGGCTCCTTTGTCTTGGATCAATGACGACCCGAAAAGTCTTCTGTCTATTGCGTATCCTGATATCATCAACTACCTGGTTTTCTTGCCGAGCCTATACACAGGGGAAGACTTTAAATCTTATAAAAGTTTGGAGGCCTATAACCAGATGGTGTGTGGATGGGTGAGGGAGATGCAGTATCAAGTCATCAGCGACAGATGGCAGTGCTCTGGCCTTGCTGGTCTCTCAGCACTAATTGGTCAGTTTAAGGAAATGCCCCATGAGACCAAAACCTCCAGGAAGCTCAAATGATGGAGAGACTGAGAGAGGATGAAATAGGAAATTAACAAGTTGACAAAGACTCTGAGGGATGTCTTCATCACATCATCTGTGGAAAAGTTAGTGCAACACACAAACGGCTTCATCCTCTGCATACCAGGAAACAACCCGGATTAACAATTATTACTGAGAGCCACGATGGCATCATTGGAAGAAAAGAGGAAGACACAGTGATGAAGAACGAGCTTTAATTGGAACCACAGAGCATGCACCTGAAACAGCTTCTTCAGCTCTTTTTATAGCAGCACTTTATACACTCATATGATGCTTCATGGTTTTGCATTCAGATGAGAGCGCGCCGATTTAGAAACATCACATGCAACAACACACGGACACGGGAACAGCAGGACGGACCGCCTCGTATTTACAGACCGATTGTTTCAGGATGTTATTCTTCTGAGCTCCTATTGTCCTCAAACCAACATTTACATGATGGAACGAATCAGCATGCGTGATGTCATCAAGCAGCACACAGCTCTTTGATTACACCCCCAAAGCAGAGGGGTGTTTCCTATACACGGCTTTTCAGTCACAAGACATTAGCGTGCAAGCCACTGTCTGGGCCTGCCTGAAACTCTGGAAGTGATAAACACAGGTATAGTGCTGCCAGAAGATCACTCCATCACTTTTTTCCAAATGCAAAATAAAATATTCACTGTTAGCTTAATTAGGTGAAATTTAGTCATGGCTTTAAGTGGATCTGAGTGATCGTAGCTCAATTGGTCTGCACAAAAACAAACAAAAAAAAAAAATCAAGAAAAAGCAGCAGTCACAAGCATGATGTCACAAGCATGTGTCCATCGAGTGGACTGATGTCGTCACGGAATAATCAAGTGTAAGGTCAGGTTTTACCGTGAGCTCAGATCAGTGAGAGGAGGTTGAAGGAGGATCAATGTTTGTGACATCAGAGAGAACTCTGTTGATAGGAACAGTGCGAGCTCCATCGAGTGGACTGAGACTCAGGTGGAAACAGCTTTACATGAACAGACCAGGGACATCCCCGAGCTCACGAAGGTGCTGTTACTGTGACATGAGCATAAATATGGGCTCAGTTGTTTCTGCTGGCAGTTATTAAAGTTGATGTTACATATGTTAGGATTCAGACATTAATCTGATCAACACGGTCAGAGCTGCATTTTCACAGACATGTGTGCGGTGTGTATGGCCCTGGGAGAGAAAAAAGCTCTCTCTGTGTGCACACTGCTGAGAAAAGTCACGCAGACACGTTTTAATTACAAACTAATTGTCATGCAGAGCAATGCATAACTGCAGTGTTTCAGCACAAGTGCAGTCATACAGCCATGGAATCTTGAGTTTAATAAATACGCAGCATCACAGGCCATAAAGCTAACATTTATGGACGTAACATGGTTACTATGTAACTCGGGTCGGATCTCACTGTGAATCATGTTCACAGTTTAGGTCAGCAGTTCTGCTCTCCTCTGGATCAATCCTGCCTCCGTCTAAGCTGCAGATGTATTTATAACCCTGACTTTAACTTTACTAAGAAAAATGTCTGAGTGAGAGAAGACACATCAGGGAGGATAGAGCTGCGAGCAGCATGGAAGAAGTGATGAAGACTTCATGTTAGTTAGCCTCCGTGCTGAAACAGCGATAGAAGCAGAAACGTGTGCATCAGGTGCACAGCGGTCATTAAACAGCACTACACCTGTGGTGATGAACCAGCTAAATGATGAGATAAACTTTAAAATGTGAGAGAAAAAACAACCACACCCCTCTGTGGTGACGTGGTTGTATGACATCCAATATATCAGGCAAGTCTTGAGCAATGTGCACATGATATCACACAAGAATCCTGAATAAAACCAAAAGGTTGGTTTTTTTTTTTTAAAACCAAATGTATTGCCCTCTGGTGGTCATAAAAGCAGAATGCAACTTTAAAGAGGACATGAAACGTTACACATATAAAGCATAATTTACATACAAAAACTGACAGATGTAAGAAATAAATGCTTAAAGTTAAAAGTTGTTTAGAGCCATCTTCTGTCAGTGATGTCATGTGGTTGCCATTTGTGTTGCCCCTGGCTGCAACAATGAGTTTATGTTAAACTGAGGATATACTGTCCACTTTCACTGTCTGTCTCTTTAGCAGTAAGCGGCTGTTTGCTGTTTGGCTAGCTGCACTCAAATTGGAAAATCCAGCCATTAGCCATAATATTCGGGTTTGTGTGGAGGAGAGCCTGTTTGAGCCAGGTGACAGGTGTTTACTTGACCTACACGAACTGATTTTTCTTCCTCTGACCAAGTGTACCAAGCAGCAGAATCAGCTGATGCGATCAGCGTTAATTTATGCAACAAAATAATTTCTGTTCCCAAAAACATCCAGACAGTTTACAACATAACAGCCCAATACATGCACAACAAAGCACAAATGTAACTATTTTTTTTTACTGAAGCACAACTGGGAATACCATCAGCACGTCTGCATCGAAAACAGGTGGATGTGAAAAAAACCCAAGAAAGTGGAGCCTCTGAGGAAGAGATGCCACACTTTTTGGTGACCCTTTGTTTCTTCCTCACATCATCTCACTGACTGGATTACTTCATATTAGAAGTGAGGAAAAGCAAAGCCCAAATACACTACCAGTTAAACGTTTGGACACACCTTATTTAATGTGTTTTCTTTATTTTTATTACTGTTGACACTGTGAGAATCTACAGTGTCAACAGATGGTGGTGGTCATAAAAGCAGAATGCAACTTTAAAGAGGACATGAAACGTTACACATATAAAGCATAATTTACACCACTGAGGCATCAAAACTATGAATAAACACATGGAATTATGTAGTAAACAAAAAAGCGTGAAATAACTCAAAAAATGTTTTATATTTTAGATCCTTCGTAATAGTCCCCCTTTGCTTTGATTACTGCTTTGCACACTCTTGCCATTCTCTTGATGATCTTCATGAGGTAGTCACCTGAAATGGTTTTCCAACAGTCTTGAAAGAGTTCCCAGAGATGCTGAGCACTTGTTGGTTCTTTTGCCTTTACTCTGCAGTCCATCTCATCCCAAACCATCTCCATTGGGTTTAGGTCAGGTGACTGTGGTGTCTGTGCGGGATTTATCAGGGCTCTAATCTGAGGTGCTGTTAACTTGTGATTTCTGAGCCTGGTGACTCGGGTGAATTTATCCTCAGCAGCAGACTCCTTTGTCTTCCTTTCCTGGGGCGGTCCTCATGTGAGCCAGTTTCATCATAGTGCTTGGTGTTTTTTGCGACTGCTCTTGGGGACACTCAAAGTTTTAGCAATTTTCCGGACTGACTGACCTTCAGTTCTTAAAGTAATGATGGACTGTTTCTCTTAGCCGATTGGTTCTTGCCATAATATGAATTCTAACAGTTGTCAAAGAGGGCTGTCAGCTGTATACCAACCTGACTTCTACACAACACAACTGATGGTCCCAAACCCATTAAGAAGGGTGAGACACAAATGAACCCTGACAAGGCACACCTGTGAAGTAAAAACCATTTCAGGTGTCACATCATGAAGCTCATTGAGAGAAGGCCAAGGGTTTGCAGCACTGTCAACAAAGTAAAGGGTGGCTTCTTTGGAAAATCTAAAATCTAAAACATTTAAAGTTATTTATCAATTTTGTTTTTGCTACATTTGATGTCTTCAGTATCTACAATGTAGCCAGCTGACTGCATGGCTTGGTACACCCAACCTGATGAGGAAAAGCTGGACTGTGAGACTCCAGCTTGTCACTCTGGTGGCTCAAACAGGCTCTCCTCCACACAGGTCTCGTTTCTAAAGTGCTTTACGAACCCGAATATTAATGCTAATGGATTTTTCCATTTGAGTACAGCTAGCCAAACAAGTTTCAACAATCAGTTTAACATAAACTCATA
Source organism: Maylandia zebra (assembly GCF_041146795.1). Taxonomy (NCBI): domain Eukaryota; kingdom Metazoa; phylum Chordata; class Actinopteri; order Cichliformes; family Cichlidae; genus Maylandia; species Maylandia zebra. The sequence goes on from NC_135188.1 coordinate 10,468,414, forward strand.
GTAACACAACAATTAGTTTTTAGTTTCCTTATTTTCCTCTGCGTTATCAGTTCTGTCCTAACCTAAACTAATGTCTATTACCTGAAACCAACCAACCACATGCTGTCATGTTCCATACTGACAGAAGATGGTGCTAAACATATTTTTAAAACGTTATATTTCATCGCTTATTTCTTAAATCCAGCTTTACAGACAGAGTCACATCTATGTCAGTTTTTGAGAGCAGGTCTCCATGATGGGAATTAGCCTATATATGTGGAACGCTTCATGTTCTCTTTAAGGTATTTCTTGATTCGTCCATGTCTGCTGCAGACAGTGGATTTTAACAGCAAAAAAAATGATCACGATGACCCTAATCCTGTCCTGTCAGAATATGTAATATTTTAAAAATTGTTCTCTTAAATCTCAGCAATCAGGGAACAACAAAAGTCTTTCTACCTCATACAGACTGAAAAGTCTTTTTAGAGATTAAACATCTGCTACAGATTGAATCATTTCATCTGTGGACGAGGCTTAAAAGAAATGGTTAGGGGGTTGGGGTCATAACAGATGAAGACCTCACAGAGTTAAACCAACCTGAATCACAAGGTGACCCTAAGCTGGATAAGAAGCTAAGAAGATGAATGTTTGGATGGCAGAATATGCAGGTTTATCCAAGAAAATAGAAACTTCGATCTGGTATTAAGTGTACGGTTATATATGTCAGTTTAGCTGGTCAAAACACCACAAGTTGTCCATAATTTTGCTCTGAATCACTATCGTTGAGCTAAAAAACTTTTTAGCAACGCTACGTTAATTATAATTGGTGTTTCAGATGTTTCATAGAGATGTTGATCTCTGTGGACAATCAGGACATGCATAATCAATCAAATAAGTAATCTTGTTTAACTGAAACATAAACTTTCTGTAGACAGAAATAAATAACTTTACTGTGAAGCCATGGCTTTAACACCATTTTCCATTCCGATTCTTTGAAGAAACATTTGATTAATATTCACGCACGTAAACCTTCGGCCGTCTTTCGCACTTATAAAGCTCTGAAATAAAATCACCTAGTTTCTTTTTAAACCTAAACGTCTGTGACGAGATTTAATCTCATGTCGGTCCATTAGTAATAAGTACTATCATTCACACACAAAAACAAAACGCTCACAACCTCCACCAATCAGACAGCAGCACACACAAACAAACAAACATGCTGAGAATCACTATAGCAACCAAACCATCACACCAGAGAGGCAAGAAATATACAATCTGAATTCGACTGCCAACATGGCCGCCATCACAGAATCTATAACTGGAGGGGTTGGGTTCTGCTGCTGGGTTCTTATTTGTCGCAGGGCTACGGTTTGTTGGAAGGTTAGGGTTTGTTGGAGAGTTCTTGTTTATTGGAAGATTTTTGTTTGTCGGAGGGTTCTTGTTTGTCGCAGGTTTAGGGTTTGTTGGAGGGTTCTTGTTTGTGACAGGGTTCTTTGTTTGTCGCAGGTTTGTCATAGGGTTCTTGTTTGTTGCAGGGATCTTGTTTGCTGCAGGGTTAGGGTTTGTTCGGGTGTTTCAAAAATTTACTGTTTGAGTTTGTCTCTGTGCTTTGACTTTGAGCTGTTTATTGAATGAGTTCCTTTCTTCTTAGAGGCTCAACACAGTGGACAGCATCTCTTCGGCACAGATGGAGGTGTTCCTTTCTGGATCACAGAACAATTGGGTCAGTCTGTGTCAGTCTAAAGAAGTTTGTGATTGGATTCCTTCAGGATTAATACTGTCCTTTAGCCACAGCCTGAATCCTTTCTAAAGTTAAAGTCACTGAACAGGAAACTGAATGGGTGGAAGAGCAGAGGTACCTCAGCACCATCACTGACCAAAAACAGTGAGATCATCTGATAAATGTGAACAACACCTCTGTCTCTGTTTATAACCACTGAATCCATCCTTCTTGGGATGATTTCTTTGGATAGCAACTTATCTCAAGAATAATAATAATAATAATAATAATAATAATAATAATAATAATGTCCTCTGTGGTGGGTTCACTTGGAAAAATAAATAGTTGCAATAGCATTGATGTCCTCCTAGACTCTCTGAGAGGTAAGATGTCTTTTTGTGAAGAGAAACTGTCCAAGTGTTGAGCTCCTAAACCTTGAGCTCATCATCTCCTGGGTGGAAACCTCTTCTCACAGCTTGTTGCTTGCATAGCATCACGCTCCTTGTTGCCAACCAGGTTTTGTGCTGTTAGTGACCAGTTTCAGAGTAAGGCTTTTATTTTGAAAGGTAACAGGCTAATCTTTGAACCTCCGTCCCTGCAGACTCTTATAATAGTTCTCCTGCTCAGCCTGGTTACGGATCTCTCGCTCCAACAGAACCAGTGCTGTCTTGCGCCTCATGGCCATCTCCCTGCGCTGAGCATCTGATGACATCTCTACCTGCTGGTGAGGTGGGCTTGAGGATATGGTAGGGTCGACAGTGGCGCATGGTGAGGCAGAGCGGCGTGGGTGGAAGCTGCTGCTGCTGCGGCTGGCCGAATCTCCTCGATTCAGGTTAGAGAGGTTGTAGGTTTCTCGTGGGTCTCCCCCATTGGATGCCCCCACCCACTCCCATGGGTTACCATTACCTGATGGGGGCTGGGCCTGGGGAGGAAGCGGGACTTGGACAACAGGATAGTGGGGTGCATGGGCATCCACTGTGATGATACCTGGCCCCTCCCGTGGTTGCTCAAAGGGGTGGCGGTAGTGTGGCGAGTCGGCAGCGGAGGAGATGGCAGAGCAGGTGGATGTGGTTTCGGAGGACTTCTCCCCAGAGGACGAGGACGGCAGGAGGCCCTGCTGCTTGGACATGGCAATGACTTGCATGAGTCGTGGCTGGTTGGCAGCACCACGCCCGGACGCCTCCCCGGTTGTCTTCTCCCGGATGGCGAGCCACTTGGCTCGGGTTAGGGCGCTTTTTGGAGAAACCGGTGGGGGTCCTGCTTCTGGGATCTGTGGGGGTCTGGGTGTTGCCACAGCTTTGGCCCCCCCTGGAGGTGGAGTGGGGTTGCGACTTGCGTTTGCCCTCCCGGCATGCACTGCAGGCTGGTAGATCGGGGCTTGAGAACCGCCATCGTCAGTCCCCACAGAGCCTACCTCAGAGCCGTCTTCACTGGTTTCGTGCTCTGCCTCGTCCCGAACACCCATACCTCGCATCTCCATCGACTTCTGCTTCCACTCCGACACCAGCTGCTGTGACCGCATAGGGTCCATGGGCACCTGAACAGCCTTCAGACGGCGCTGCACTGGCTGCACTGGCTGGACCGGCTGCACCGCCTCCTCAGAGGCATCGTTGGCCCCCAGTACACCATTTACATTCATGCTAGCTCTTGGTAGCGTGTTGCTGAAGGTCACCATGGTCTCCTTTCCCATGGGGCTTCGGGGAGCCAGCAGCTCTACATCCACACTGGCCCTCTTCAGACTTCCCATTGAGCCCTTCTCCCTCTGCAGGGGCCCCAGGCCATCCAGCCGGTCCATGGGAGCCGGAGCTGCTGCTATCTCATCGTTACTCTCTGAGGCAGAGGCAGGGCCTTTGTTATAGACCGACTCGTGTCCCCGCTCAGTCAGTGCTCGGAGAGGGTCCGCCTTTAGGGGTGGAGGAGGTGGGGGTGGAGTGATGTCATCAGATGATTTGAAGTTGGCGACAGCGTGAAGGGCCTGACGGAGGAGAATAAAATCTTGTGAGTCTTTGGAGAGTCACAAACCTCAAAAATACTCTGAAACCTGATCTAATCGTCAGATCAAACCTCAGAGACCAGCACCAAGATCTGTTACATTATTACCAACCTCTTCAAAAACAACTAAATCTCCCGGTTTCAACAACTGAGTCGGTGTCTTTGGATGATATTCTATTAAATCAGGCTTTGAATTATTTGAAAGTCTTAGCTGTGTTTTTCAGGCTGAATGATTAAAGCTGCCTCAGTGACCTTCTGTCTGTATTTTAGGTGCTGTTCAGATATTTCTTTGTGCTGGCAGGTTTAATATTCCCTCATATTCAGTTGGATATTCAGCCCATCATCTCTTTGTGAAGCTCCTCGGCTGAAGCTTATTGGCTAAATCAAGATTTGAGTCACTTGGAGCTGCAGAGCTGTTGGTTTTTGATCTACCATCAGCCTCCGGTTTAAGCTGATGCAGTCGCCATGACAACACCAACACAAAGCCATGTCCATGACAACAGCTGCAGACTCTGGAGCTCCATCAGACAGAAACACACACCAGATGTGTCCTTTATCTCACCAGGTAGGCGGCGATGAAGGCTCCAATGAGGAAGCCCACATAGACGTCGATGGGGTGGCTACGATGCTGTGTGATCTGAGTCAGGCCAGTCAGCGCTGCAGCAATGGCAAATGCAAACACCAGCACGGGTTTGAGCAGCTTGGTGCTGTCTGAGATGGTCGAATTAAAGTACATCTGACAGGAAACAGAAGCTAACATCAGAGAATGCCATGATACAGCAAATTCAACACATCTTTATCAAGACAAACAAAACTGAGCAGTACAAGCAGACCTGACACAATTTCCTAAAGACATTTTTTAAAATGTGAACATTGTTTATTCTTATTTATTTTTGTGTAAAATGAATTTATTCTGGGATGGAAAATTTAACTTTAATCCGAGTCTAAAATCAGCTTTTAATTTACATGCGTTAAAAGCAGCATGGCCGACCCAGCATTTCTGGGCTGAACCTGAACTCTGACCACTGGACCTAAAATCACACGAGCTTGTTTCTGTGGGAAGGTTTTCTTTGTCGCACTTACAGAAACATAAACAGCAGCAAACGCTGACAGAGTTGCATGCTGGGAAGGAAACGTCTTTCTGTAAGAAGAGGAAGAAAAAAAAAAAAAAAAAAAACATGCCTCAATGATCAGTCTGAAAACTTCAAACAGCGACACAAACAGGAAGTACGGCAAGCACCTCGCAGCCATGATGGCGTGCTCATCCTGCCCAGAGCAGATGTCTGTGGTGATGTAGGCATTCTTGTCACATGA